>NC_140590.1:1026674116-1027937866 GCF_964204655.1 Triturus cristatus
CTCCCACCATTGGAGCATGCCACTGGTATAGCTGTACTAGTTCATTTTCACAGTCCCCGGTTGACACTTTCTGTAAACCGGAGCTACTCTCTTAAATCTTATGAGCAGTGCTCCTACATTAGTCCTATCATCCTATGCTGTGTGGGTGGACATTTTGAGAACTATACATCTCGCCAAGACTGAACAGGTGTACCCCTCGAAGGTTTTGCATGCTTCACTTTTCCTAGTTGGACTTTCATTGTGGTACTTTTGTATGTAGTAATACCTTGCAAATGATGTTAATGGTCCCTTGAACAGATCTATTTTTGCTATAGAAGTTCATGGGTGATAACCTTACATTTAAGGCCGGAAGGGTAATTCAGAACTCTTTTGCCAGTAAACACTCTGTATACTCCGGTCATAGCCCTGTACAACTCCCTTTTGCTATACAAATACGTGCCCTTCACACTTTTTTTCTTCTACAGCATCTTCCCCCGGGCACCCACATACACTCAGCAACAGTGAGGTGACTGTTGAAGACTGGCCTCTGCTGTGTTTGCATACCTTTAGCAACATGTGCACAATACTAAATGAATGTAGCACGTGCCTAAATTACTGAAAAAATAGTCATCGGATTTCTTTATATTTTCAGTCACAAGCATGTCGTTTTATGTGGCCAGCCCTATTGCTTTTTTGGGGGGTCCAAAAGGTACTTTTTTGGCCCGATATGTAGCATATTTGAAACCGTTTAAGCACATTTGTGTTCGCATGATCATTTTTGAGCTCATGAAGAGTATTCCTGTTCCTATTGTTTCCATCCGGTTCACCAGATGTAGGTTTTAAGTTGTCACTTCGTGATATCGTTCATGATGGACCCCAGGCTTGATTCTAACCAATCTATGAATAGTGGCCACAGCTAGTCACACTTATAATCGTTGTCGAAACACTTTTATATTTACATTAACATCAACAAACTAAATTAAAAGTAGAACTTCACTTTTCAAGGCTCATATATGTTGCCACATAAATACGTGCATGTAGGTTTGTCGCAAGATAAAGTTATACAAGCCCGCTAGTTTTTCCGCTTTTCCAATAAAAAAAATATATAATCCAATTTAACATGAACTACGATACAAATTCGAAACCTGCTGGTTAGTGCAGTCCAGTGCATCCTTAGTACTTTGGTGCTGGTTATAAATCGTTCGACATAAACCTCTCCCTGAATTGAGTTCTGAACCTCAAATCTGTTGCCACTAGAGTTACATTTCCATTGCACAACGATACCAGTGCTTAAAGAGGTTAGAACTGTCTAGTTTCCATGAATTGTCCCGTATTTTACATCCAGAAATTCAAATGTGCACACCTTCTTCATGAAGAGGACATACTGGAAGGCTCGTCTTTGGGTGTGAGGAGGTAGTTCTTTCGTCTAAAAGAGTTGTCGTGATGCAGCCTTAACTCTTGTGTAGCAAGGTTTTTTTTTTTCTCAGACCGCCCTTTTCAGTAAGATATTAATAGCAAATGCTGCATTATCACAAGCAAAGTTGTGGGAGAAACCCATGGAATGACACTCAATTGTCGAGGCTTGTATTGGAATCCATTCTGTAAATGATGGCACTTTGTACTAATTTTGTGCTGTTTTCAAACTATGCAACTTAACATAGATGTCCTGATGTTAAAGCGGACTAATACACGGATTTGTCATGCAACAAAAACATACTTTCGTTTCTCAGAAGTACATTGTCCTCTGTGGCCTTTTCCTCACGTTTATTAATATTTTTGTCATTCTCTTCCACATCAGGTCAGTCATCCCTCTTTCCCATGGAAGATGGGTTTTTGGATGATGGTCGTGGGGAACAAACTCTGCACAGTGGATTGGGATCCCCTCACTGTTTTCCACATCAGAATGGAGAGCGAGTGGAGCGGTATTCCCGCAAGGTCTTTGTGGGTGGATTGCCTCCAGATATTGATGAAGGTACTGTATTTAAACAACAGAGTAACAAGTAGATGTAGAAAAATATGTTAAGATGTACTGATTTTTCCTGTGACCTCAAGTTAGTCCGCTAATACATTCAACATTTCAGAGAGTAGAATTGTGGAATTGCTACACACCTTCAAGCGATGTGATTTAGTGACTAAGACCCTTACGTTGATGAGGCATGTCGCAAACCAGTTGGTGTTTTTTCTCTTTGACAGGGAGCAACCGGCCTTGCATTTTTCAGTGTGACTGATATACTTAATATTTGCATCACAGTTAGTGAGGCAGGGAGTTAGATTGCCACCTACCTCACAATATTAATGAGCTACCAGGCATTTTACCCACACTTTCTTTTGAATGCAAGCACAGTGATTGAGGTGTGCGAGGGACTGGTCTCATCCCCTGCATTTTCATCCTCTGGTTATCAGCGTTTTATTGTAAAATTATCACATGTCCCTTGAAAGGCATCAGGAAGCATACAGTGGTGATAACCTAAAACACTGTCTGCCTTCATGAGGAAATCCTCCGCGATTCTCAAATAGGAAGCTACCACACTCAGACAACTTCCCCATTAAAAATCTGCTAACACGCCAGAGTCGGTTGTCGGTTAGTCAAGTATGCCAACATTTTGCAACTGGAAAGTGGGAGACTTTGAAAAATAAATCAGGTGAATGTATTTTACTCCTTGCCATATATTGAAATGGAGGCTGTTTTGGCTAAAATAAAGCCATTTTTTGATTTATAAAATCGGTAGTCTCCTGCCTAAATAGGGTCTGTTGGCATGTATGGTAACTGATCAATTACAGGAATTCCACTCGGCTAGGAGGGTGGCAGGTGGGGTGGGTTAATAGTGAAGTCCAAGCTCAACTCATTCATGCACGATAAGTTATGTGTTTGATAGAAGAATGTTGGCATATTTGGTAGTTTGAGCTAATTCTTTGAGTTGTCCATGTGTGGTGGCTTTTCATGGCTTTGCACTCATTTTTCTTTTTTTCTGAAAGGAAATAAATGGTACTGGAACGAGAAATCTGCATGTTTTTCAAGCTCAATTTTGCAACTGACTTAAAACCAAGAAACCTGCGTGGTCCGTCCGCTTCACAAAGTTTAAAAAACAGTTGCTCCCAAAAGCAAGCCTTAATAACTTAGAAGCCAGGCACTGACCTTGGAACATTGTTCATACGAAAATGTATTCTTGTGTACATCAGACAACTACAAAGGCAAATATTGTGCATGATACTTTCCAGGACTAAGTGAGACACTCCAGGAAGTAGTTGTTTTGAAAAGGCGTCTGTAGTCTTCCAAGAGTTAACATATAGGCCTGTCTATGCAGAGTTGCAGATACACAACAATTAAATCCCGGGGCGGTTTTTCAGGTATGGCTACTAGTGCTCAGGTGGTTGATTTTAACACATACTTCGTCTGCAGAATTTACGTTGTTTGCAAAAAGTTACAGCGGGTTGTGTGCAGTAGTGCTAGAACAATTTTCAGAGTGGCGGATCTGCCATCAATGTTACCTCAATGAAGTTGTAGGGAATGTGAAAAATCCAAGTAAGAACAAGTGTAACAAATGAGTGACGTACAGTCAGGAGGAGAGAGGGAGGGATGTGGTTTGTAGCTGGTGGTGCATTTTGGGGCACACTGGTGCATATATATTACTATTGCATGGTGTGATAACGCACTATCATTTACAGACAGCACATTTTCCATTGAAGTGGCCACTTCATTTTCACAGCCGTAGTTCTACTTATAAAACCAATGTAGTGCACAAACCAGTGTGTGGAAATAGGATTTCAGTAACTATCATTTACGCATCACTAAGTAAAGTGTCTTAATTTGTTTTTATCCTATTAAAAATGGGAGCGCAGCTACCATTGATGCAGCAGCCCTGGGGACCAGAGACCTGAGGGCCCATAGAACTATGACGGTGGTTGTATTTTACCACCCCACAGCTGTCACATGAACCTTTTTTCTGGTCTTGCTTGCATCAGGGCTCATGGCATTCTTGCTATTTTGATTTTAAACCTTAGCTCCCATAACTCTTCAGAATTACAAAAAAGTACTTCATTTGTGCTATCTTAAGTGGTGATATATTTTGAAAGATTTGTACAGTAGATTGCCTCATAGTTCACTTTACATAGCTTGCTGAATTTGTAGTCCGAGAACGAAAAGTAAACACCAGTCTCCACTTCAAACTTTGGCTGAAGGGCAGTCTGACATTTGACCTGTCTTTGAACTCGTAGCAAATTTGACTAGATAAAAACAAAATAGAAAGGTATCTTTGCTACTCATTTACCCTCTGAACTCCAGTATGGTTATTTCTGGGGGGTTTGTAGTAGCCCCCGCACCTCTATTTTCAGCCCCTATGGTTGTGTGATTTTAAGTTAAATGCTGGAGAAAAGGTGGATGATCCTATGCTTAAAGCGCTGTTTGTTCGGATTGAGTTAGAGTTTGGGGGGGGAGGGACCCTATATGGGCTTTTATATTGCTTAACTTCATGTGGCCTAAATAAATTATTTAAAAAAATACTTATGCACTGTAATCTTGCAAACGGGAACGTGCCCTTTAGTGAAACGAAATAACTACTTGCACTTGCCACGTCAGTCGTTTTTGGCCGCTACAGGAAAATGTCATGTAGAAAGCTGATAAATACTGGGTGAGTTTAGTTTTTCAGCAGCTTGTATTATTTTTTTACATCTGAAAGAAACACGTTAGTTAGATTCCTCACCTTAGAATATCCCCAGGCGTCAGACTGGATCCGGAAGATTTTTCGTCAGCAATACCCCTTGCGCGTCGCTAGGCGTCGTCTGCGGCTCCGCGTCCGTCGTCGGCGTCGTGCGCCGGAATGACGTCGTCGGAGTACTTAGACGCCGCCCTCGCGCGCTGACATCAGTTCTTCTTTTTTCCGCGCCAGTAAGCGCAGATCCGGGAGAGCTACCCCTTTTAGTCTTTTTTGACTAAGTTTTTTGATCCTTTTTGATCTTGTCTCGACTCCGGTGCCGGTAGGATGCCTGGTTTTAAAGCCTGTGCTGACTGCAACCGCTTGCTGTCGGTTACGGACCATCACCGCCGGTGCCTTTACTGCTTGGGCCTCGACCACGACGCAGCGTCGTGTTCGGACTGCAAGGCCCTGACCTCGAAGGCTAGACGGGAGCGGTCCCGTAAGCTTCTCGAGCTTCGCCACTCGGCTCCGCGCCCCTCTCGATCCCGGTCCAGGAGGAGGTCCAAGGATCGGTCGCGGAGCCGCAGCCATCATCGATCGTCTGGCTCCAAGTCTTCGGGTAAGTCGAAGCACTCCAAGAAGTCCAAGAGGCGACACCGCTCTTCGGACTCCCCTCGCCGGTCGCGCGACTCAGCTGAGGGTCAGGGTGGTTCCACCCCCGCGGCTCCAGCGGAGCCGCAGGCGCCGCGAAAGTCCCCATACTCGCCGGTCCCTGGGACTGACGCGACGCCGGCGGAAGTCAGTGCCTTCCTCTCGGCCATGAGGAACCTGGCTCCGCCGTCGACGCCTGCTGGCGCGCCTTCGGGCCCCGCGGACCCGACTGGACAACCTTGCCTGCCGGCGGCTCCGGCGGCGTCGACGGCTCCGGCCTCGACGCCGCAAGTGCCCGAGGGACCCGTTCCCGAGTCCCCACCGACGCCGGTCGACCTCGTCACGCCTCCTCCGCCGGCGTCGACACCGGTACCACCTCCGATGCCGGCTCCGCTCGGCGTCGAGCCCCAGTTCAGCCCCGCTCCGGGCCCGGCGCCGTTACGGCGTCGATGGACGCCACGTTCGGCGCCGCTGGAGACACATTATGTCTATTGCCCGGCTCCGATCCTTCCTCCTGCATACCAGCAATCGGATGACGGGGGCGAATGGGAGGGATCCGGGGATCCTATGGCTGTTCAGGCTCAGCTGTCACAGGACTGGGCAGATGAACTGGGGGAGGCCAGTGGTCTGGATACCTCTCCAGACACTGTATTCATCTCTCCTCCGACTGTGGCTTCAGAGGAGGGGGCTGCTTTCTCTGTGGTGCTGCGCAAGGCGACCGCAGCCCTTGGGCTCGAGCTACCTGCCGTGGCTGTGAGGACTAACGTACTCACTGAGGTGCTTCAGTCTGCAGCAAGCTCCACTGAGCCTCTGCTGCAATTCAATGAGGCCCTCATTGACGTTCTGCAGGGCACCTGGTCCAAGCCCTCCACAGTTCCTCCTGTGGACAGGAACGTCGCCAGGCGCCACCGCCCTGCTCCGGGCGACCCCAGTTTTCTGTCCCAACACCCTACCCCCGAGAGCCTGGTTATCCAGGCCTCTACCTCCCAATCCTCCTTCCCGACCGCTCCACCGGATCGGGATTCCAAGAGACTGGAACAGTTTGGCAAAAAGCTGTTCTCCTCCCTTAGTTTGGGCCTGCGGTCCTTGAACACCGCCTGTCTCTTGGACCGTTATTCCCACTCTCTGTGGGATACGGTGGAGGACGTGCTGCCCCTGTGTCCGGAGGAGGTCCAGACACGACTTACCCAGGCTCTGGCCGATGGGAGGGATGCAGCACGACATGCTATCCGATGTGGGCTTGACACTACGGACTCGCTGGGTAGGGCGATTTCTACCACGGTGGCGCTTAGACGTCACGCCTGGCTGCGGTCCACGTCCTTTTCGGGTGATGTCCAGAGCACTCTCATGGACATGCCCTTTGATGGCACTCGCCTTTTTGGCGAGAAAGCGGACAGTGCGCTGAATCGCTTTAAGGACTCCCGGGCTATGGCCAAGTCCTTGGGCCTCTCGGCCCCGCGGTCGCAAACCTCCGCCTTTCGCCCCTTTCGTGGCCAAGGAAGGGGTGCCTCCTCACGTACACCTAGCCACCAGCCGCAGAACCAACCTGCGCGCGGTCGCGGACGTGGTTTCCGCCGAGGCGGTTCTGGAGGTCGACGCGGTCAGCCCACATCCACCCCGGCAGCATCCGCCTCAAAGCCTTCCTAGTCCGAGCTTTCAGGCCCATTCCACGCCAGTGGGCGGCAGAGTTCGCCATCACCTGCTCCACTGGCGGTCCATCACATCGGACAGGTGGGTGCTGCAAATCGTCCGAAGGGGCTACTCCCTCCCCTTCGAGACGACCCCTCCAGCCATGCCACCGCAGCACCACCGTATCTCGGGGGATCATTTGAATCTTCTCCACGAGGAAGTTTCGGCCCTCTTGGCCAAGGGGGCCGTCTCGCGCGTTCCGAGCCCGGAAGTAGGTCGTGGTTGTTATTCCCACTACTTTCTGGTTCCCAAGAAGGGCAAAGGGGGCCTACGCCCTATCTTGGACCTCCGGAACATCAATGCCTTCCTCCGGAAGGAAAGGTTCAAGATGTTAACTTTGGCTAGCTGCCCTAGACCCGGGAGACTGGATGGTAGCGTTGGACTTGCAGGACGCATATTTCCACATCCCCGTCCTGCCGGCCCACCGGCGTTACCTGCGGTTCACGGTGGGTCAAGAGCACTTTCAGTTTACCGTGCTCCCCTTCGGCCTCACCAGTGCCCCTCGGGTGTTCACGAAAGTGATGGCGGTGGTCGCAGCTCATCTGCGCAGATCAGGGGTTCCAGTCTTCCCCTATCTCGACGACTGGTTGTTAAAGGCGGGCTCGCCCCAGGCAGTCGTCTCCCACCTCCAGACTACGGCGGATCTCCTGCATTTGCTGGGATTTTCCATCAACGTGCCGAAGTCACACCGGAGTCCCTCTCAGAAGCTCCTCTTCATCGGAGCGGTTCTCGATTCGGCGCAGTTCCGGGTCTATCCACCGGAACAGCGGGTCCGGGATATTCAGGCCCTGATTCCCATCTTTCGGCCTCTATCCTGGGTTTCGGTCAGGCTAGTGTTGCGTCTTCTGGGGCTGATGGCCTCCTGCATCCTACTAGTGCATCACGCCAGGCGGCGCATGCGGGCTCTGCAGTGGGACCTGAAGTTTCAGTGGGCCCAGCATCACGGCAACCTGTCCGACCATGTCTTGATCTCGGAGGGCACTGCACAGCAGTTGCAGTGGTGGCTCACGGACCGCGATTGGGTCAAGGGCAAGAGCCTCTCCCTTCCCCAACCGGAGCATGTCGTAGTGACGGATGCGTCCCTCCTGGGATGGGGTGGCCATAGGGGAGAGGCGGAGATCAGAGGCCTCTGGTCTCCGGCGGAGTCTCGTCTCCACATCAACCTGTTGGAGTTGAGAGCGATCCGACTTGCACTGAAAGCCTTCCTTCCCTCTGTCAGGGGAAGTGTCGTGCAGGTGTTCACGGACAACACCACCGCCATGTGGTATTGCAACAAACAGGGCGGGGTGGGGTCGTGGACCCTTTGTCAGGAGGCTCTGCGCCTCTGGACATGGCTGGAACACCAGGGCGTCACCCTAGTGGTTCAACATCTGGCGGGCTCTCTGAACGCCAGAGCAGACGAACTCAGCCGCCGGTGCATGATGGATCACGAATGGCGTCTGAACTCCGAAGTGGCGCAAGGTCTCTTTCAGCAGTGGGGAGAGCCTTGGTTAGATCTATTCGCCACCGAAGAGAACGCGCAATGTCAGCAGTTCTGCGCGTTGGAATTTCCAAGGCGGCACTCGCTCGGCGACGCTTTTCGTCACGAGTGGAGTTGCGGTCTGTTGTACGCCTTTCCGCCTATACCACTTCTGCCCAGAGTGCTGAAGAAGATCAGGCACGACCGGGCCCAAGTCATCTTGGTGGCTCCGGATTGGGCACGAAGGTACTGGTATCCCGAGCTACTCAGTATGTTGACCGATCCTCCGATACGTCTGCCCCTTCGGGAGGATCTTCTGTCGCAGCAGCAGAGGGCGGTCCTGCACCTGAACCTGTCCAGCCTCCACCTCCATGCGTGGAGATTGAGCGGCGGCAGTTGATGCCATTTGACTTGCCTCCTGAAGTGTGTGATATCATTCTGGCAGCCAGGCGTCCCTCCACAAAGACGGTATACGCCTGCCGGTGGAACAAATTTGTGGCATGGTGCACAGCAAAGGCTGTGGATCCCCTTTCCGCCCCTCTTTCTGAGGTTCTCCTCTTTCTTCTTTCTTTGGCCCGGCAGGGCTCTGCCCTGGGCACCTTGAAAGGTTATCTTGCTGCCATCTCTGCCTTCTTGCGGCTTCCTGATCAGCCTTCTCTTTTCAAGTCCCCTATAGTTACACGCTTTCTAAAAGGCATTACTCACACGTTCCCTCCTGTCCCTTTTGTAATGCCTCAGTGGGACTTGAATCTTGTTCTCGCATTTCTAATGTGCGCTCCCTTTGAGCCTCTTCATTATTGTCCTCTTCGTCTGCTGACGCTTAAGACTGCTTTTCTGGTAACCATCACCTCGGCTAGACGGGTGAGTGAGCTCCAGGCTTTATCATCAAAGCCTCCTTTTCTCTCTGTTCATCCGGACAAGGTTGTCCTTCGGCCTCGTCCCTCCTTTCTTCCGAAAGTGGTGACCCCCTTTCATCTTGGGCAGTCTGTCACCTTGCCCACCTTCTTTCCGCCTCCGCATCCTTCCAAAGAGGAAGAGAGGCTCCACCGTCTGGACCCAAAACGTGCGCTCTCCTTTTATCTGGACCGCACAAAGCAGTTCCGGGTGGACGACCAACTTTTCGTTGGATACGTGGGTGCTAAGAAGGGGAAAGCTGTGCACAAACGGACCATCTCTCGGTGGGTCGTTTTGTGCATCAAAATTTGTTACTCCTTGGCAAAAAAGGACCCTCCTGTTGGGCTGCGCGCCCATTCTACTCGGGCCACGGCGGCTACTACTGCTTTGGGACGGGGTGTCCCTTTGCAGGACATCTGTCAGGCGGCAACGTGGGCTTCGCTACACACGTTTGCCAGGCATTATTGCCTTGACAGCCAAGTCCGGAGGGGATGGCTTCTTTGGCCGTTCTGTCCTCCAGGACTTTCTGGTGTGATCTTGGTTCGCAGACCCACCACCGGGGATGGTATTGCTTGGGTATCTATTCTAAGGTGAGGAATCTAACTAACGTGTTTCTTTCAGATGACTTACCTTCGGTAACAATGTATCTGTAATTAACATTAGTTAGATTCCTCACCGACCCACCCATCCTCCCCGTTCTGCGAACTGACATCTAGGGTTAAGGTTATCCTTTTCAGGCCCCTAGATTTTATTTTTGGCACCAGTGTCGGTCTTTGCATGGCTCTGCGTTCCTGGCGCGGAAAGCTATGTACAAGAACTGACGTCAGCGCGCGAGGGCGGCGTCGAAGTACTCCGACATCATTCCGGCGCACGACGCCGACGACGGACGCGGAGCCGCAGACGACGCCTAGCGACGCGCAAGGGGTATTGCTGACGAAAAATCTTCCGGATCCAGTCTGACGCCTGGGGATATTCTAAGGTGAGGAATCTAACTAACTAATGTTTCTTACAGATACATCGTTACCGAAGGTAAGTAACTTGTTCTTTAACGATAAAGAAACTGCCTATACAAAAGGTGACAAGTTAATCCCTTAACTGCTGGGGCTTCCACTGCCCAGTGTGAAACCCTTTTTTTGGCTGTTTGCGGTAGTTCACGCTTAGGGCTCCATAACTTTTTATCCACATAAAGTATCTATGCGAAATTTGTGCCCTTTTTTCCAGCATCTTGGTGATTCTCAAGGTACCTAGAGTTTGTTGATTCCCTTGGAGGAGACCGAGAAAATTGGCAAAATATTGCTAAATTTTGAGTTTTGGGGGAAAAAATAGGAGAAAAAATGCTCCGGATAAAACTGTTCTTTTTTTTTTCTTTCTTTTTTTTCCTAAAAAATTGCATTAACAGACAAGTTTGCTGTGCTAATCTCACCGTCTGCCCAGCTTTCAGGAAAATGCAGAGCTGAATTTAAAAAACCATTTTTTTTTTTTTTACCACAGTTATGGCACTTTTCAAAGAGGCAGCCCATTTTTCATATTTTTTGTGCTCTCAACATACTTCCAGTTTGTGATGGAAACCAGAGTGAAACCCATGGGTGCTCCAGAAAAGCTTTAGATTTCTTTAAAGTGGACACAATTCCAAATTCAGCAAGGGGTCATGTATAGATCACTCAGTTTTCCCAAATAAACTAACTGTTGAAATGAAGAAATATTGAAAATGAGTAGGAAAAAAATTGCTTTTTATGACAACGTTTCAATCTGGAATGTTTGGTCACGATGGCCAATTTACAAAAACAATGTACCTATTTAGTTAGCTAGACTCTTCTGAATGAGGGGTTATATGTGGTTTGTAGGTTCTCCAAGAACCTAAGGTATCCAGAGCCAACAACTGAACTGCACTGCACAATTGTTTTTCATAATGTACCAAATATAGACCAATTCAGATGGTGAAATATGTAGAGTGGAAAATGGATAGCAAGGAAATCTGTGTGATTCTGAAATGGGCACTAGATACAGAGTTTAGAAGCAGTGGCTATTTGTACATCTTTGAATTTGTGGGTACCTGTATAGCATATCAATGATTTAGGAGTTATTTTTTCAAAATTTCTTTTTTCTTAAGACACTTACTTACATTTGCAAGGCACAAATGCTGCAAAATCTAAATGGTAAAAATAAATGTTCTATTAGTCAATGCTCCCACATGACTGCCGATAAAAATGGTACTTCACTTGTGTGGGTAGGCCTAGTGCTCATAACAGGAAACGGCCCACAACACAACATAGATGCTCCACATTTTTCCATTGAAACTGACCACATTTTTTCCAATGTGGGGTAGGAGTTGATTTTTGGGCCCCAAGCTCAGCGGCACCTAGGGAAACCTAGCAAACTTGCACATTATTGAAAACTAGAAACCTGGGTGATTCAAAGGTGGGGTGACTTGCATGGCTCTCACCAGGTGTTTGTTCCCAGAATTTCCTGCAAACCTCAAACTTTGACTTAAAACCCTCCACATTTTCCTCACATTTCTGTAATGGAAAGTTCTGAAATTTGTGGGGAGACGTCTGGAAAAGCAGGGTCCTTCAGCAACGTGACAGGGGATCCACAAGAATTGCCTTGGCAACCTGTTCTCTCCCTTTTAGGTGTGCCCCAAGTTAAATATGGTGCAACTGGCATGTCAAGCAGAAGTTGACATTATGCTATCACAAAGCGACTCACGGTTCCCAACCTGCATATTCTGTGGGGTTCAAGGGAATCATCTCTTCCCAATCAGTCCAATCTATTGTTGCTCCTCTGAGGCATTTCACACCTATCGAAGACTGACCACATTCTGAGAGCTGGCAGAGGCTTATACTAGTTAGCCTTCCGACAGTTCAGTCTGGTACAAGGTTACTTCCTAAATGTTCTTTTCCCTTAATATTTATTAAACATCCAACTTAATCATTGAATTGGATTTTTTAATAACTGTGAAAAAATTTTTTTTTCATGTTAGGTCCATTCCCGGTGTACAGTATTAGTATAATAATATGTACTCTAATTTTCTATATTTGAAGGTTAGGCCTGTTGGAGAAAATAGCTTTTTGGACCTTATTTCTGCAGGGACATGGTAACATTAATTTTCTACTTTCCCACTTTTAAATACCATGCACCTTGCCTTGTGGCCTACAAGGTCTACCTAGGGGTAACTTACTAATATTTAAAAGGGAAGTTTCACTTGTTATAAAGGGCTATTTGAACTAGTTGCACTGCAATTTTACACTACAACAGTCCGGTTACACACGATAGGCCTGAAGCCATGTTTGCACTGCCAATATAGTGAATGGCACAGTCTGTACTACAGTCCACTAGTGGCATGTAACTCCCAGGGCCTGGGCACTCTTCCTACACCATATACTAGGGTCCTGTATGAAAGATGTATGTGTCAATTAAGAAAAAGCCAATTCAGCTGTGTTTAAAGGGGGAGCGCAAGTACTTGTCCTCCTGGTTAGCAGGGGTAAAGTGTGTTCTAAAGCCAGCAAAGGTGTATGGTCCAGCAAAAGGTGAAATATTTGTGGAGACCACTCAGAAAAGGTGCATTTCCTACTATTAGGCTGTCACGCCAATTTCTTGGACAGGAATCAGTGTCCATAATGACTTAAATGGAGGTAGTCACCCCCATTCAAGTTCCAATTATAACTGGTGCGTCTGCAGATTTATCTTTCAGAGATGTGGTTTGTCCTCTTGGGACTCACTGCATTGTGACGAACGTGACTTGCCTAACTGGATAAGCAGCGTCACAATATATACTACCCAGATCTCATCAATGACACAAACAACTTTAACAATTGGATCACCACCTACGTCAATGCCCTGGCACCCCTGAAAAACACCAAACCTTAAAAATCCAGCGAACAGTAGCTGGTGCAACTGACTTCAGGGAGTCCTAGAGAGTTTGCAAATAACTTTAAAGGAAATGGAGAATCGCCCGAGGAACAGCATGGTAACCTCTATCCATCGAGGAAACTGCAGGAATAATGAAAACAGTCCACTTAGGTGTGTGCTCCGGCACAGCCTTACCACACACCTACTCGACTTCGAACCATCCAAGACGCAGCCTTCAAACTCCTCCTCGACCTCCAGCCGAGATGCCACAGTACACCACTCCTCAGAGAGCTCCACTGACTGCCGCTGCCAGTTCAAGCTTCTCACACACTCATTCAAGCCACTGCACAACACAGGCTTCAGCTCCACCAACCGACCAGAAAACGTACCTCTGCATCATTCTCACTCGTGTACACACCCTGCATCCACAAAATGAGAGGCCGATCATTCTATTACCTTCTGGAACAACCTCCCCCAACCCATTAGGACCTCCTACTCACTTCTTGAATTCTGCAAGAAGCTGAAGACCTGGCTTTTCAATTAGTCTGACTGCGGGATATTCAATCTGCCTGTACTCCGGCTCAACCTCACCACACACCTACTCTTACCTACTCAGCACCTGGATACCCTCAAGGGTAACAAGCAGCGCTCTACAAATCCACATTACATTGATAACTCAGCATGCAGGATAACAAGAAGAAACACTAGGGAAACCATCCATTGTTGAGTGGAGATAGACGTCAAATGCTATCTGTAAGCATTTATGAATAACGTTACTGTCTGTTTTCCTTGTATATTTAACTTGCTGCGTGCATGTAGGACACTTTCAGATGTACGCACATCTCATGAGGAAGCATACAGAATTATTGATGGGTAACAAGCAAGTAAGTCATATTTTTCACAGACCGGGTTCTGAATGGCATCAAATGGACAACTAGAAATGCTGTACTCTTGAGTCCTCTTCTCTCCGCTCATTCTGTTGCTGCCCATGAGCAGTTTTATGGATATTCTACTCAGCCATGATGCTCATATAGTTGCTCTCTCGGCACCTACTGGCGAGTGAAGGAGAGTGCTAGGTAAGATGTCTGCAGTGTTCCTGTCGCCATGATCATTGCGGCTTCCGCTGTTTTCTGGAAAAATGTACGTGTGACGGATATTGGATGAAAGCATGGTTGGAACTGGCCTAGCCAACCTGGCAAGGGTTTGAGGGCGGGGAAACGCCTTCTTGATCCCCATCTGCTGCATCACTGAATAGTGATGTAGTCTTTTGAATCAGACTAGGATGGGTGCCCCAAATCGGACAAATGTTTTTGAGCAGATTTCAGTCACACCATAAACGGATCGAGGCCCGCTGTGCTGCTGGTGTACGTCCGCGCTCTCGACCTGCTTTCCCTCTGATTCAGCCGCAGTCACGCGCTGTAAGCATTAAGTCGGTCTGAGGTCAAATCCCACCCTATTAATAGCCACCGTCATTGGTGACCGTGCCTAGTAGAGAGAGAAGAACAAAGGGCCATGGGGTTTTCGACTGTTTGTCATGACATCAGCAGAAATACGTTTAAGTCTAGCGTCTTATTTTGAATTCAGTTTTTGGCATAGAAATTTAGCCAGGGTTTAGAGTTTGAGTTTATGGTTGTAAAAAGCACGCCGGTTGAAATAGTAGTTTTAATTAGCAACACTAAGTGAACATTCAAAAACGGAGCATGAAACAGAGTGGGTGCCATTGTCTCGTGCTTCAGAGCAAGCCATTGTATTTTACTTAACCCCTTCGCTGCTAGGCCTTTTCCCCTCCTGTGCTAAGCCTTTTTTGGGCTATTTGGGGTAGTGCGCGCTTAGGCCCCTGTAACTTTTTCACCACATTAGGTATCCACGCCAAATTTGCGTCCTTTTCTTCCAACATCATGGGGATTATAAAGGTACCCAGGGTTTGTGGATTCTCCTAGAGGGTTCCCAGAAATTAGTCAAAATATAGCAAAATTTTGTTTCTTTTGTGAAAAATGGGAAAAACGGGCTGCAAATGAAAGCTTCTGGGTTTTTCTCTGCAAATGGTATCAAAAAAGGGTTTGTGGGGCTGAAATCACCATTTCTCTAGCTTTTAGGGAATGACAGAATTTTGTCAGAAAACCAAAATTTTCCACACAGTTTTGGCATTTTTCTGGGACATACCCTATTTTTGCTATTTTTTGTGCTTTCAACTTCCTTCCAGTTAATGGTAGAAATGGGTAGAAAAACAATAATGGATCCTGGAAAGCTATACATTTTTGAAAAGTAGACAAAATTCTGAATTCAGCAAGGGGTCATTTGTGTAGATCCATCAAGGTTTCTTTATAGAAACTCAGTTGAATATAGAAAAAATTAGTTGAAAAAAGCAGCCTTTTGAGTCAACGTTTTCACCTGTAACTTCTTCTAATTATGACATCTCTTAGAAAGCAATGTACCGTTACATCCACTGGACCTTCCTGGTTGTGGGTATATATAGGACTTGTAGGTTCACCAAGAGCCCAACGAACCCAGAGTAAAAAAACTGAGCAGCATTTTGTAATGGTTTTTTTTTTAGTTCTGGGTATATAGCAATTATAGTGTGAAAATGTATACATGGAAAAATTTGTATGAAAAACACCTTTGTATTTCTGAAATGGGAACAAATTACAGAGTTTAGAAACAGTGTATATTTGCACTTTTTCGAAATTGGGAATACTCATACTTGCATGACAATTATTGGTCATCTTTCAAAATGACTTTTTTTTTACACAATGTCTTTCATTTGGAAGGGAGAAATGCATCAAAAATCAATAGGTAATAACAGTTGCTTTACAAATCTGAACTACCCTAAGTCTCCCGATAAAAACGGTACCTCACTTGTGTGGGTAGGCGTAGTGCCCACGACAGGAAGTGGCTCAAAACCTAAGGTGAACACACCACATTTTCACACTGAAAATTTACACATTTTTTGCAAAGAGTCTAGCTGTAGTTTTTGAACCCTAGCCCTGCCGGCACCTAGGGAAACCTAGCAAACCTATACATTTTTGAAAACTAGACACCCAGGGGAATCCAGGATGGGGTGACTTGACTGCCTCCCACCATGGTCTGTTACCCAGAATCCCTTGCAAACGTAAAAAAATGACAAAAAACCCACATTTTCCCCACATTTCTGGGATGGAAAGTTCTGGAATCTGCGTGGATCCACAAATTTCCACCCACCCCGCGTTCCCCAAAGTCCTACGAGAAAAATGGTACCTCACTTGTGCGGGTCGGCCTAGTGCCCGCGACAGGAAATGGCGCAAAACGCAACGTGGTCGCACCTCAATTTTGCAGTGAAAAATGACCCCTTTTTGGCAAAGTGACTAGCTGTAGTTTTTGAACCCTAGCCCTGCCGGCACCTAGGGAAACCTAGCAAACCTATACATTTTTGAAAACTAGACACCCAGGGGAATCCAGGATGGGGTGACTTGACTGCCTCCCACCATGGTCTGTTACCCAGAATCCCTTGCAAACGTAAACAAATGACAAAAAAAAACACATTTTCCCCACATTTCTGGGATGGAAAGTTCTGGAATCTGCGTGGATCCACAAATTTCCACCCACCCCGTGTTCCCCAAAGTCCTACAAGAAAAATGGTACCTCACTTGTGCGGGTCGGCCTAGTGTCCGCGACAGGAAACGGCGCAAAACGCAAGGTGGTCACACCTCAATTTTGCAGTGAAAAATGACCCTTTTTTGGCTAAGTGACTAGCTGTAGTTTTTTAACTCTAGCCCTGCCGGCACCTAGGGAAACCTACCAAACCCAAACATTTCTGAAAACTAGACACCCGGCGGCATCCAGGGAGGTATGGCTTGCGTGGATCCCCCAACGTTTCCTTACCCAGAATCCCCTGCAAACCTCAATTTTTGCTGAAAAAAATCACTTTTTTCACACATTTTGGGGTGCGAAAGTAGTGGCATCACCGGGCTCACACAAATGTACCCCCACCCAGCGTTCCCCCAGGTCTCCCGGTAAAAATGGTGCCTCACTTGTGTGGGAGGCCCAAGTACCCGTGGCAGGCAAGGGCCCAAAACGTAGTGAGGCGACATCAAAATGGCCTATCGCAAAACCACCTGGTTTTGCAAGGGGGGTCACTTAGGTTTTTGGCCCGGTGCGCGGCGGCCATCTAGGGAAACCTACCAAACCCACGCATTTCTGAAAACTAGACACCCGGCGGCTTCCAGGGAGGTATGGCTTGCGTGGATCCCCCAACGTTTCCTTACCCAGAATCCCCTGCAAACCTCAATTTTTGCTGAAAAAATCACTTTTTTCACACATTTTGGGGTGGGAAAGTAGTGGCATCACCGGGCTCACACAAATTTACCCCCACCCAGCGTTCCCCCAGGTCTCCCGGTAAAAATGGTGCCTCACTTGTGTGGGAGGCCCAAGTACCCGCGGCAGGCAAGGGTCCAAAACGTAGCGAGGCGACATCAAAATGGCCTATCCCATATGTCCCATCGCTACGTTTTGGGCCCTTGCCTGCCGCGGGTACTTGGGCCTCCCACACAAGTGAGGCACCATTTTTACCGGGAGACCTGGGGGAACGCTGGGTGGTGGTAAATTTGAAAGTGTACCTTGGCAGAGAAACTAAAGACAAAGATTCCAGCACAACCATCTATTCCTCAAACACACACACATACTGGTTGGATTTGGCACGAGGGCGAGTCATGGTTCAGTGTATTAAATTTTATTAACAAGAGATTTCACAAAAATGAAATGCACTGTCAATAATTAAATTCACAAAAAACCAAACCAATGACTCGCAGCTCGTGAGCTGTAAAGCCACGTCAAGGCACCAACCACTTTACAGGCCATTCACACACCTTTCATACGTGATACAAACAAGACCAATCGCACCACCAGGCACAAAAGCAACACATTACAAAATTCACCAAAAAGGGACAAGGTACACCCTGCTTCAGAAAGACAAATATTACTGCACAGCCATCTAATCCGCAAGCACACACACATACTGGTTGGATTTGGCACGAGGGTGAGTGATGGTTCAGTAGATACAATTGTATTAGCAAGTGATTTCACAGAAATGAAATGCACTGGTAATAATTGAAAGGGCGAGAAACTGAACCATTGACTCACAGCTCGTGAGCTGTAAAGCCACGACAAGGCACCAACCTCTTTACAGGCCATTCATACACCTTTCATACGTGTGAGACATACAAAACCATTCACACCGCCAGCCGCGGGCCCATCACATAACAAAACTCACACCAGCACACAGCGTCATTCAAGGGCCCATCACTTTCACTCCCACACCACCAGCCAATCGCCAGTCCAGGCACACTGCCAGCCAATCGCCAGTCCAGGCACACCGGCAGCCAATCGCCAATCCACGCACACCGCCAGCCAAGCTCCAGTCCACGGACACCACCAGCCAAGCACCAGTCCGCACACACCACCAGTCCACGCACACCGCCAGCCAAGTACCAGTCCACGCACACCGCCAGCCAAGTACCAGTCCACGCACACCGCCAGCCAAGCTCCAGTCCACGCACACCGCCAGCCAAGCTCCAGTCCACGCACACCACCAGCCAAGCTCCAGTCCACGGACACCACCAGCCAAGCACCAGTCCACACACACCACCAGTCCACGCACACCGCCAGCCAAGCACCATTCCACGCAAACCGCCAGCCAAGCACCATTCCATGCACACCACCAGCCACGCACCAGTCCACGCAGACCGCCAGTCCATGCACACCGCCAGACCATGCATACCGCCAGCCAAGCACAATTCCACGCACACCACCAACCAAGTGCCAGTTCACACACACCAACAGCCAAGCGCAAGCCTACACACACCGCCATCACATTTAGGATTTTTTTAGAAAAAAATAAAAACAAATCGCAAATATATACAAATCTTCTAACAGAAAAACAGCAACTAAATACATTGCACTAACACCAACCTTGAAACAGAATCAAATTATCCAAAGAATACAGACCAGGCAGTTGACTTTACCACTCATGAATGCTCCCAAAAATTCTTTTGCGTGTGGTACGCTCTAAAACAGAGAGACACAGTGCAGGATGAGAAGGACCGTCGGGGCAGTACATACGACTCTCCTTCCGCAAACCTCTTCGCCAACAGACTCTACTTCTCCTACTGGGAAAATCTTTTGCGGGTGTGGGAGGAATGTGATCTGGAAAGTGACGTTCTTTCAATCTAGCCACATCCTCCACCAATCCAACTCTAGGAACACTTGCCTGTTCCACTACAACAAGGCTGCCTATTACAGACTCCTGAAACTTAGCAAAAGTCATCTTTGACTCAGGGCAAGAATCCTGGAACACAACAAAAGCATTAAACATTGCCAAGTGGAAAAGATGGATAGCCAACTTCTTGTACCAAATGTAAGCCTTACGAAGAGCAGTGTAAGGTTCCAACCTCTGATCTACTCTGTCAACACCACCCATGTGCCTATTATAGTCTAAAATGCACACAGGTTTGCGCGCTTCAGCGACCTGACCCCAAACAGTCACAGGTGCAGTGCTTTCATCATGGATGGTAGTCAGCATGTAGACATCTCTCCTGTCTGTAAACTTCACAGCAAGAAGCTCCTGGCAACGCAACGCACTGCACTGTCCCCGCACAAGCTTTTGACAAACAAGTTCTTTCGGGAAACCTTTACGGTTAGAGCGGATTGTGCCACAAGCAAGAGTGTCCACTTTGGCCAATTCCCTGAACAACCGCACACCAGTGTAGAAGTTATCTACATATAAATGGTGGCCTTTGTTAAAAAATCCTCTACCAAGTTCCCAAACAATTTTCTCAGTCACTCCAAAAGTGGACGGACAACCAAGGAGGATAATCCTAGATTCCTTACCGGTGTACACCCTGAAATTAGAGACATATCCAGTCCTACTGTCACACAGCATATACAGCTTTATTCCATAGCGTGCCCTCTTACTAGGAATGTATTGACTAAAAACCAAGCGGCCCTTGAACAACACCAAAGACTCATCCACTGCAACTTCTTTCCCAGGGGCATAAATCTCAGAAAATCGATCAACAAAGTGATCAAGGACAGGCCTAATCTTAAAAAGACGGTCACAGTCAGGGTGATCTCGTGGCAACGCTAAACCATTATCAACAAAATGCATCATCCGAAGCAGAAGCAAATACCTGTCACGACTCATGACTGCCGGAAAAATAGCAGTTGCCATCAAGGGACTAGTAGACCAATATGAAGACATTGATGGCTTCCTTAGCAAGCCCATCAAAAAAGTTAAACCCAAGAACTTCTTCATCTCTTCAACATTTGTGGGAGTCCACCGGGTAGCTCTAGAGTGTGGCTTAAGACTGGCACTGTTGTCCCTCAAAAACTGTTCGGCATACAAATGAGTCTGCTCAACAATCTCTGCCAAAAACACATCGTCCATAAACAACTGAAAAAAATTTACCGGCAAAAAGTTTTCAGTATTCACTCTAGACCCTGGAACACCAGTAAACTCTGGCAATGCCGGCTGCACCATGCCAGGGGCAACCCAGAGGTCATCACTTTCAAAGGGAAGCCTTGCAGCCCCAGACTGCAGCCCAGATGCCCCTTGCCTCACAACACCAACGGGAAGCCTTGCAGTCCCAGGCTGCAGCCCGGAAGCCTTGCAGCACCAGGCTGCAGCCCAGATGCCTCTTGCCGCACTATCGGCACATCAGTCTCCTCCTCTAACACAGGCACTTCATCCGCACTAAGAGTATCTTCATCATCCGATGACTCCATATGGAGAGACAACTCACTGCCAGAATCGTCCCCTGCCTCCTCTCCCTCAGATGCAGAGTCAGTCTCTGAACCAATATCAGAGGAAGACTCAAACAGCAAACCAAAAACCTGCTGAGCAGTAATCCTGCGGCTAGCCATTATACTTACTAAAATAGAAGACTGCACAAACAAGTCAACAACAACCAACAATGTGCAAACCAAGTAAGTAAAGAAATGTGTACCTTTATCACAAAGATCAATGTACTAAAAAACTATACAATTCAATTACAAGAGACAGCTGTCCTCACCAGAAACCTACTCTGCAGTGACACAGCAAAAACCAACGATATCCAACTAGAAAGAAAAAAAAAAAAAATTACTCACAAGACGACAAAATACACATCGAACACCAATGCAAAAAGTTTTTGACACTCAAAAAACAAACATACTGCTATTATTACACCATTTGCAAAAACAATTCATGCAGACAAATCAAACACATTTACATTGTACAAAAAAGAGTCTCTTAACTACACAAACAGCAGAACCACCATAACAACACGGCAAACTGAAAAGAGCAAAAGCCTTCACCTAGAACAAAAAAGTAAAAAAAAAAAAAATTACTATTGCAATTCACAAAAAATTAAACAATAAACATTACAACATGCTATGTTACTACCCAAATGGTCAATCGGGTTATGTTCCAGGTGGGGCAGAAAACAGCAGGAAAAAAAAAGGCTACTCTGTCCCGGGGCCGGTGGGCCAAATACATATTACAAAAATTGCACCCTGGAAGCGACACTTGCCAAAGGGGTCACTTCCATTTTTATTTACACTAATTCCCTGGTGTCTAGTGGGCTTTTCTGACCCCCCTGGGGCCAGACACGGAGCGAAAGTCGACCGATCTGCCCCCAGGGGGGGGGTGGCAGAAAAGTCTTCCAGAAAATTATGCCCCCAAGGAAGCGACCCTTGCCCAAGGGGTCGCTTCCCAAATGAACAAAACAACATCCCTGGTGTCTAGTGGGCTTTTCTGCCCCCCCCCCCCCCGGGGGCAGAAACGGACCGAAAGTGGACCGATCTGCCCCCAGGGGGGGGGGGCAGAAAAGTATGTCACAAATTCTCCCCCAGGGAAGCGACCCTTGCCGAAGGGGTCGCTCCCAAAATGGCCAAATACGAGATCCCTGGGGTCTAGTGGGGGCATTCCTGTCCCACGATCGCGACGCTGTGCGCGATCGTGGGACAGGAATGCCCAGCATTGAGACATCAGGGGAGAGGAAATACTCTTTCCTCTCCCCCGATGCCTCAAGGCCTCGCAATTCCCCCCCCCCCCCCCCCCCCCCCCCCCCGCCACACCGGAGCCAAACACCTACCTGCTCCTGTTGGACGCGCTGGAAATGAATTCCAGCGCGTCCAACGCTTCCTGATGGCGCTGTGCGCGCTGACGTCATCAGGAAGCGTGGGGGAGCTCGGGGGTGGCAGCGGAAACTCTTCCGCTGCCATCCCCCTCTGTGGGGGCACGATCGATGCTCCAGGGGGGGAGCGCCAGCGCTTCCCCCAGGGGCTGTGCTCATGACGGAGCGGTTCCGTCATGAGCATCGAAGGGGTTAAAGAGTCTTTCATTTGGCTAGATTATTGCGTATGTTCTTGCTAGGGCACTGTATATGTGTCTTTTCTTAGTGTTTTGAAATGGTCTCTCAGCAGCTTAAGCATGATGCAGCCAGTTGACCTGGCTTCTACTTCTTCCTTTTTCTACTATTGTTAGTGTTTTAAAGCATCATGAGGGTAGTGTTAAATAGCGCTAGACAGCTAGGCGTCAGTTCCGCTGTGAGGGTGTGAATAATTTGATGGAAGTGGCAAAATACATGGTTTTTTTTTTCAACCTTGCCATTCCTATAAACAATTTAACTGGGCTTTTTTGCACATTTATTTACTATTTTGGTTCCATGCCCCCAATAATTCATAGACTCAAGACCGAATCCAACAACATGGATGGTGCTGTTTTGAAGATTTGTGGTTGTTGCCATACCTCAGACTAACCGTAGGGCAATGTTGGTAGACAGAACCATTTTACTGGATATTGTGTTCTGCAGAGTCCTTCTGTCAGCCTTATCCCCAAGGTACAAGACTGGACTTGAAAATTTTCGGTAGCAGTATGCTTTCACTGGCTCGAGTTGGTTCTGAGCAACATCATACATAGAGCCAGCAAACAGGAAATAACTTTGGTTCTTCTACATATGACGTCACTGAGCTGGTGACGTAAGTTTATTTTTCCCTCGGATGCGTAATCCGTAGCTCCAGAAGTTTTGCCTTTTTTGTTTTTCTCATTTTCCCCCTCACTTTCTGTGGGCTTAAGCCCTAAAGTTTTCGGGCATCAAGCCCTACAACCACTGTTGAAAACATGTGCCTGCGACAGACCTCCATAAAGTTTGTGTGCCTCATGCCTCCCCTGACGCAAAGGCCTGTAATCTGTGTGCTGCAATTTGCCTTAAGACCATGAGGGCGCAGCCAGTGATAGTAGGGTTTGCCGAATTGAAAAGGAGGCCGTAGACCCCCACCAAGCCATTCTCTATCCCGAAGTGGTCACTGGAGTGATCCCCCCCAGAAAGCACAAGCAGCACAAGCTTTCATCCTCATTGCTCAGTAAGAAGCATAGGAGGTCCAGAGAAAAGTCTGATTCGTCCGAGTAGTTCTTGGTCCTTCAGACAGCTGAGTTGCCATCCCTTTGGCTATTTTCCGAAACAAAATGGAGGCTTTCCAAAAGACCATCTGTTTTTTAACCAGAAAACCCTAGCGCACCACCTCCAGTTCCATAAGTTCATTTGCAGTGTCCGTTTAAGTCAACTGTGGTACAGAGCAGTCAGTTATTTTCCTCGGCTCCTCCAGCAACTGTTCCTGGAACTGCTTCACTGCCTCCTTTGCGCATTCCTGTTTCTCAAGTCACTGGCCTCAATTATGCCACTGTTAATGAGGGTGGCTTCAGTTTGCAGAACTTCTGATGCTGGTCTCAGCGCTGATCTACGTTGCTCAGACATTCTACTACATGATACTTAAGTCAACTTGCAAATGCTCTGCTGAGTGCTTAAGAGAAACCAAAATCACTCAGATACTTGGTATTACTAAAGGTAAGAATTGTGCTGGGTTTGTAGTTTTGTTTGTATCAGACTCCAATGCTTTGCAATTTCAGGGTTACATTTCCAAGTATGGGAATAACAGTGAGACTTGACATCCTTCAGCCTCTGCTGCAGTGGCTTAGCTAGACCTTTTCTACGTGGAGGCTGCTGGCGAATCCAGCCTTTGCCGCGAGCCGCAGGTAAGAGCGGGGGTGGGGCTCTGCCCCTAAAGCTCATGCCACCTGGGTACCCTTCTTGCCAGGCCACTGTTATGCTGAATAAAAATGCCACATTAATGACGGACTTTCAAATTAACAATGAACTGACTGGACACCTTGCTAGAGAATGATATGCCTTATGAGGAAATGTTATCGGCATAACAGGCCCAATTCCAAATTACACTAAGGCATGGGAGAGTTGCCTCATCACCAAGGAACCACAGTCCAATTTATTTACTGAGATCCTCTCAGCCAAACATTTGTCTGAGCCTCTTTTGGCATTCACTTGTGCTTTGTTAGCATCACTGAATTAACCATGGTAGAATCAGTGTTCAGCTCTTGCTTTTGCACCTGCAACTACACAAAAGGGCCCTTCCAACTTGGCCTTTTTTCTCCAAGCACTTGAGGGTCTAGTTATGTAGGCATCATCAGCAGAACTGAAGGGTAATATGTTCCCCTCTTTGCTGCCCAAAATGGAATCAAAATATTTGGATACCATAGGGAGAATTTCTTTGCCGCTTGCAGCGTGCCTTTGGAAAGATATTCTTGCCTGTTATCAGAGAAAACCCACCTAGCAGCGAGAAGTCTGCTGGACCACATATAGGGTACACATTGTATGCCTTATATGAGCGTTGCTTTGATGTTGAAAAACGATTAATGCAAACCACAGGCACGGTCCGGTGTTCTATAGCTGCTGGTGTGGAAATACAATGCTGGGTTGGATGAGATTCACTCTCTTTTAGAGGATGACCAAGCGCAGTTGCTGTAAATGCCCTTTAATGAGCATGACCTTTGATAGGGTGCACCACTTTTGAAACAAGAGATGAGAGCGTATTTGAGTGCTTTAAGATTAGCAATGCTAGGATCATGGTGCTGTGACTCAAAAGCCAAAAGAACAGATGACGGACAGAATGGTGAATAAATCAAGCATTCACACCCATTCAAAGATCTGGGTTTAACTCAACATTCTTTTGCATGCCACCCCGTTTTGGACCCAGCCATATGCAAATCAGTCTTGACCCTGCTTCTCATGCGAACAGTCCAGCTCGAACTGCCAAGCCCGGTCCTCCCTCGACCAGAAACAAACATCCTGGGGCCTGTTTCTGGGTATTACTGTTCATCAGCCAGGCTAGCTTGAATCCAGTGGCACAGTGAGCAGGGAACCCGTTTGGACATACCCTTCCCACTTAGGGCGACAAAAGCAAAAAGAACAGATGATGGACGGAATGCTGAACAAATTAAGCATTCACCCCCAGTCACAGATCTGGGTTTAATCCATAATTACTTTGGCTCACCACGCCGCCCTAGTTTGGACCCAGCCATGTGCAAATCGGTCTTGAACCTGCTCCCCATGGGAACAGTCAAGCCTGAACTACCAAGTCAGTTCCTCCCTTGACCAAAAACAAACATCCTGGGACCGGTTTCGAAGCTGTCTAGTAGCCACTACGGATGTGGACATACTCATAGGGGGCGCCTTAAATACAGTCCGTAATGCCCTACTAGACAGATCATCACAAAGGCCGGAACAGGCAAGGTCCCTTTCGGTGTCGAGCCAGAAATGGTTATGGGGTGAGACAATGTATGGCAACAACGTAATCCAACAACAAAAGCTTACACATTATGTTCGAGGCATATGAGCTGCAGATTACACACTTTTGCATAGATCGCCATCTGGTGTTGGGCCCGGATGTTTGCAGTTTGTCTTTCCTCTTGGAAAGTCTTTGGAAGTCACGAGGTCGGTGACTCCTCCCTTGGTTCGTATTGCGCATGGGCTTCCGCTCCATCCTCAGATTGTTTTTTTCCGCCATCGGGCTCGGATGTAATACTTCGCGCTCCGGTTCCGAACATTTCCAGTTCAACGATCGAAGCGGAATCCTCGCTCATTGCGGTATTGTTCAGATCCAGATGTCCTCAATTGTAGTAAGGACTCCCTTAATACGTACATACATTGTTAAGTTAGCATAACCACGTTAGAGGTTAGAAAGCCATCTTGCTGCTTTTGCGCACGACACTGCGTTCACATGTTATTGCTTAAACAAACTGCTGACTCGAGTTTTGCCTCACACGAGAGCAATCTGTTGTTACCATCCCGAGCTCTGCGCAGCGACCTTGGTCTGCACATGATGTGACAAACAGTCTGGGTTGTTAGACAATGCATGTTTTCCACTCTAGGTTGATCGACCCACTATTTAGTCATAACACACGAGCAGCTGCAAATACCTGAAAGTTGGTGCTTTTAATATCACAGACATCATGTTTATTATTCAGACCGAAGACGAGCCTTCCTGCGAGAAGACTCCTGATGCTCCTGTGATGTGATTTCACTAAGCTGATCTTTGAGGTATGGGGTCCCCTATTCAAGCCTAAGAGACCTTCTACTAGTCTAATAATAATATTAGCTTCTTAGTAAAGGGAAGGTGGTAGTATCCACTGTCATTATAACATGATCACCCCTTTTATATTCTATGGTATTGTAACGATGTTGATGGTTTTGATTTTAATCATTTGTCTGCTTGTATTAGCCCAAGTACTGCATCTTAGGACACGTGGTCTATAAAAATAAACTCTTTTTATTCACACCGTGTCTCCGTTGATTATTGTTGTGGACTGATGTGAGAATAATATACGAACAGGTATTTCCGATTCCCACCATTACTGAGAGTATACTGAGTCGCTTGTTCTGGGTTGTCTTTTCATTGGGACCGCCGAGCTAAATCTCGGATAACGAATGGGACACTTATGCTAGCCGGATACTGGGTTCTGGGTTCTGAGGTGAGTTTCTGGTACACCACAATTCACTGAGGTCCTGGGGTTCTACGCATAGTTCTGTGTATAAGCAGAATCCCTGCAACACAATCACCTTTTCTTCGACACCTCTTCGATTCCAGTCGTCGACGGCGGCCTTCGGGCCTATCCAAGCTCCGGTCCCGGCTGATGGAAAGAACTCCATTCAAGAAGTGCCCTCGATGTGGGTCCAAATTCCCCCACACCGATCTTCATGAGGTGTGCAACCTCTGCCTCTCCCCAGAACACGAGGCTCGAGACTGTCCCGCCTGCAAGTCTTTTAGATCGAAAAAGACTATTCGAAATCGAAGGGCCAGACGAAACATGGCGCACTCCTCGACCTCCGTTCCAGTCGACATCTTCGGGGATGACGTCGAAGCTCCGGGACAGCAGCACACCGAAGAGGACCTCGTCAGTGCTTCTGAAGACAACGACTCGGATGTGGAGAACATCACCCCGGCGCAGAAGGTCGTGAGTACTATACCCCCTCCCACACCGACACCTAAAAAGGCTTCGGTCACGCCTTCCCCTCCGGGCCTAGGCAAGACCAAAGACACTGCTTCAAACACCCCACCTTCGGGCCCGGTGAAGAAGCCCAATAAGCCTTCCGGCGGCTCGGGCTCGAGCCAGCCTGCCAGCGGTGCCTATAAACACACTTCGGCACCGAAAAAGAGACCGGCCTCTACCTCGACACCGAGCTCTGCACCAAAGTCCTCGGTGTCGAAACCCAGCCTTTCGGTACCGACCAAACATCATAAGGCCCTCGGCACTGACACTCCCTTGCCAAAACCTACCTCGGCGCCAACCAAAAATTCGGAGGTTCTAAAAAAGCACGGCACGGACAAGCCTAAAAAGTCATCGGCCCGAAACCTTCGGCACCGACGGAACAAACATTATCTAAGGAACTGTTTACACTGGATCCCTTGCAAAAGACACTTACCAAGGATCCAAAAACTGGACATTTGGCACTCTCTTCTAAAAAGAGACATTTGGACAAACCGGCTCCGCCTCCACCTCCAAAGAGGAAAGACTGTGCTACCTCCCCTTTCAGAGTGCCTTCCCCACCTCCTCCACCCTCTCCACCTCCGCCTTCTCCACCCCTGCCTCATCGCTCTCCGACCCCGTATTCAGATCATGATGATCAGGGGGACCCATACTACGATCCAGGGGATGTGCCACAAGACCCCACCCCTACAGGATCCCCAGACCCATGGGACAATTATAATAATCCAGACATTCCAGATGTCCCACAAGATGACCTTTATCCATCCAGGCCATCTCCACCAGAAGACTCATTAGGTTTTCACCACCTACTTCAGAGGGCGGCACATTATCACGGGGTAGAGCTACACACTGACCCGGTAGAGGAAGATTTCCTCCTCGACACCTTTGATACCGTACATAGGTCTACTTCCATACTACCTATGCTCAAGGGGGTAATAAAACATGCGCCAGAGGTTTTTAAAGACCCAGTCAGGGCTAGGGTCATTAACCCACGCATAGAGAAAGTATAAAGCTGCCCCCACAGATCCTGCCTTTATCAAAGGGCCAGCGCCACTAGATTCCCTAGTGGTCTCCACTGCACCTAAGAGGTCAAACTCCCAGGCGTCAGGCGAAGCACCACCACCTGACAAAGAGTCAAAGCTACTGGACGCGTCAGGAAAGCGCACTGCGTCACAGGCAGACAATATATGGCGTATCGCCAACACTCAAGCGCTATTGGCCAGATACGACCGAGCGCATTATGGTGAGCTAGAAACCATCATGCACCATCTCCCAGAAAAATACAAAAATAGGGCCAATGAATTAATTCAAGAGGGTAAGACCATAACTAACACCTCTATACGCTGTGCCTTTGACGCAGCAGACACAGCCTCCTGGGCCATTAACACTAGCGTCCTCCTCGGTCGCCATGCTTGGCTGAGAGTTTCAGGCTTTAAACCTGAGGTACATGCCTCCATATTAAATCATCCATTTGATCAAGAACATCTATTCGGCCCAAAGGTAGATGAGGCCCTCGAGGATGAAGAAGGACACAGATACGGCGAAATCTATGGGAGCCCTGCAGTCACACCCTCCTAGGCGCTCCTTTCGCCGCTCTTCCTTTCGGGGCACGGCCAGAGGCTACTCCTCAGATAGCGAGTCCACTTCCTACAAATCCCCTGCTCAATCCACCTTCACATGGGGTTATCAAAGAGGCGGCTATAGAGGCAATAACAATAAAGGCAGAGGCAAAACAAATACCGCCCACTCTGCCACACCGCCTACCCAATGACTTCCCCCTGCTCCCTCCAGACCATCCCACTCCGGTCGGGGGCAGGCTACAAAATTTCCTTCACGTCTGGGAGACCATCACCTCAGACAGATGGGTGACCCAAATTATTCGTTCAGGGTACTGCCTAGAATTGACATCTACCCCCCAAACATTCCACCCAGGCAACGCCCAATGTCACAAGAACATCCCACGTTACTAAAACAGGAGGTAATCTCCCTCCAACAAAAACATGCGATAGAACAAGTCCCCGCCAGTCAACAAAATTTAGGGGTCTACTCCCTATATTTTCTGATACCAAAAAGAGACGAGACTCTACGATCTATTTTAGATCTCCGGCCTCTAAGCACATGCATACATTCGGACCATTTTAACATGGTAACACTTCAGCAGGTACTTCCGCTCCTCTCCCAGAACGACTTAATCACCACACTGGACTTGAAAGACGCATACTTTCACATTCCGGTACACCATGCTCACAGAAAGTACCTCAGATTTGTAGTGGACGGGCAACACTACCAGTTCAAGGTGCTCCCATTCGGGGTCACAACAGCACCAAGGGTATTCACCAAGTGCCTAGCGGTAGTGGCGGCACACCTCAAAAGACAGCACATTCACGTCTTCCCATATTTGGACGACTGGCTGATAAAAGCCACGTCCTACAACCAATGTGTACATCACACCGCCACTACAATCCAACTACTTCACCAGCTAGGTTTCACGGTGAACCACCAAAAGTCCCAGCTAATACCATCCCACACAAAGCAATACCTCGGTGCCACCATAGACACCTCAAAAGCCATAGCCTACCCCAATCCTGCCAGGATTGCAAGCATTCAGGCTTTGCGTCAAAGATTCATACCTCAACACTCTCTCCCAGCAAGAGTGTTTATGCAACGGATAGGGATGATGGCCTCTTGCATTTTCATAGTGCCTCATGCAAGACTCCAGATGCGTCCACTCCAAGAGTGCTTCGTGCGCCAATGGAACCAGGCCCAGGAGCAACTGACAGATCTGGTGTTGGTAGACGGTCGCACCCATCGCTCTCTGCAGTGGTGGAACACCACAAATCTTTCCAGAGGTCGACCATTCCTGGACCCGGTTCCACAAATAATCCTAACAGACGCATCGCTCTCCGGCTAGGGAGCTCATCTACTACACCTCACAGTGCAGGGCACATGGACGCCGCAACAAAAGTTACTCCACATCAACCATCTGGAGTTACTGGCAATCTTTCTAGCCCTGAAATCCTTTCACACACAGATTTTAGGCAAGGCAGTCCTTATTCGCACAGACAACATGACGGCCATGTACTACATTCAAAAACAAAGCGGCACACACACTCCACAGCTCTCTCAACTAGCACAGAGCATATGGAGATGGGCAATTCCACACAAAATCTTTCTCCTAGCCCAACATGTCCCAGGGGTCCAAAACACCATGGCAGATCTGCTCAGCAGACAGACGCAGCAGATCCACGAGTGGGAACTTCACCCACAGGTTCTTCACCCGTTCTTTCAGATGTGGGGGCATCCACACATAGACCTCTTCGCCACCCACGAAAACAAAAAATGCCCAAGCTTCGCTGCCAGATACCCACACCCATTGTCCAAAGGCAATGCGATATGGATGAACTGGTCAGGCAAATTTGCGTACGCCTTTCCACCTCTCCCACTAATTCCATTAGTGGTGCGAAAGCTACAACAGCACTCCCTCACACTGATTCTAGTAGCTCCAACATGGGCCAGACAACCGTGGTACACCACGCTGCTCGAACTCTCGGTAGTGCCACACCAAAAGTTACACCTCTCACCATGCCTCCTAACCCAGAACCATGGAGAGATCAGACACCCGGACCCAGCTCAGCTCAACCTTGCGATCTGGCTTCTGAGATCCAAGAATTCGGATACCTTAACCTTCCCCCTGACTGTATGAACGTCATCAGAGAAGCTAGACGCCCTACTACTGGAGCCTGCTACGCTGCAAAGTGGAAAAGATTTGTTGTTTATTACCATAACAACACAATCAACCCTCTAGACGTATCTATACAGCACATCATATGCTACTTACTCCGTCTACAAAGGTGTAACCTAGCGTATACATCCATTCGGCTACACCTCGCAGCAATTGCCGCTTACCTACAAAACAGACAGCACCTATCACTTTTCAGAGTGCCTGCCATTAAAGCCTTCATGGAAGGCCTCAAACGAATAATTCCCCCCCAGAGTACCACCCTCACCTGTGTGGAACTTAAATATAGTTCTCACAAGGCTAATGGGACCGCCTTTCGAACCTTTGCATAAATGTCAACTGCAATTTCTCACATGGAAAACAGCTTTCCTTGTAGCCATCACTTCCCTTAGAAGGGTCAGTGAGATACAAGCACTTATTATACAAGAACCTTTTCTCCAAATGCACCCAAACAAGGTTGTCCTCCGTACCAACCCAAAATTCCTACCCAAAGTCATTTCCCCCTTTCATCTAAACCAATTGGTAGAATTACCGTTTTTTTCTCGCAACCTCAAACTGTTGCAGAAAGAGCTCTACACACACTGGATGTTAAAAGGGCCTTGCTTTACTATATCCAGAGAACACAACCTTTCAGAAAGACAAAACAACTGTTTCTCTTTCTGTCCACCACATAAAGGCAACCCCATCTCTAAATCAGGGATAGCTAGGTGGATTGTAAGATGCATACAGATTTGCTACCACAAGGCAAAACGCACACTATCTGTTCCCCCTAAAGCCCACTCTACACGAAAGATAGGGGCTTCTATGGCTTTTCTAGGGAACATCCCATTAGATGATATCTGCAAAGCAGCTACACGGTCAACACCGCACACTTTCACTAAACATTACTGTGTAGATGTGCGCAACAAGCTAGTGTGGGCCAGGCTGTACTAAAAACACTTTTTCAAACCACTGCAACAGATACCGGTGGTCGCCGCTAGGGTTGGGAGCTGCTATATAGTCTATGCAAAAGTGTGTAATCTGCAGCTCATATGCCTCGAACGGAATATGCTACTTACCAGTATGCATCTGTTCTTGGCATGTAGAGCTGCAGATCTACACATGCCCACCCGCCTCCCCGGCTACCTGTATCTGTTCCAGTCTATCTTATTTAGATACAACACACATGGGTTTCTTCACTATTATTACTACGCTCCATCTTTCCCTGTTGGCGAAAAACAATCTGAGGATGGAGCCGAAGCCCATGCGCAATACGAACCAAGGGAGGAGTCACCGACCTCGTGACTTCCAAAGACTTTCCAAGAGGAAAAACAAACTGCAAACATCCGGGCCCAACACCAGATTGCGATCTATGCAAAAGTGTGTAGATCTGCAGCTCTACATGCCAATAAGAGAAGCATACTGGTAAGTAGCATATTCCTTTTTGTCGAACACCAGACATAAGATAGTTTAGATTTTTTTTCCAACCTCTAGCTACAACCTCCAGTAGACATTGGAGTGGCTGCCCTTTCAGATCACTGGCCTATCATCCTCACAGTGCAGCTGCCTGGGGAGACACCAAACCAACGCACCTGGCGCATAAATCATAGATTCCTCACATATGAATCCAATATCACTGATGCCATACGTGCCTACCTGGACACTAATGACTTACAGGAGACCCCTGTAGTAGTATTGTGGGACACCTTGAAGATGGTCGTCAGAGGCCATTTCATTGTTATATCAGCAAGGCGTAATAGGGATAGGAGAGACAAACGTGGACACCTAGGAGACGAAATAAAGAAACTAGAGGATGTCCATATACATACAGGCTCACTCAAGGTGAGATGACCACTCACAACAGCCCGCAAACAGCTGAAGGCCCTAGATAATGACAAGGCAGAGTAGGCCCTATTGCGCACAAACCAGAAATGTTTACACCGGGGTCAACAAAACGGGCTGCCTCTTGGCTCCGCGCCAGAATTATACAACGGCTTGCGAAAATCGCAGGTCCGCAGCATAATCGGGTATATCAGGATGAACAAATTGCACAGGAATTTGAACAATTCTATTCCACCCTTTATACAGCGGAGACGCTTGACATGGGCGCTGCTGCAGCATACTTTGTCCAGGCTCCCATAACCACTCTACCTGAATGTGAAGCCTCTAAAGTGGAATAAGATATCCACCTCGATGAGGTGATCATGACCATACAACCATTACACCTGACTGGAACCTGAGAGGCTAGCCTTGGAACTTTATCACCAGAGGTTCTTGAAGTCCTGCTGTGTGTTAGGCTGTCTTCCACAAGGGCCATGTACATTAGCAGTTTGCCAGTTTTTGCTCATTGATGCGAGTAATAGTCATCAGATCCTGTTCATTCTGGAATTGGGGTCAGCCGTAAGTGTGTGGTTTAACTAGCGGAGAGATATTTCAGTGTTGGTTCTGTGAAGTTACTTAAGTCATCTGGATTTGCAACTTTGCATCTGACCAAGCATCACGCTTTTAGTTGCTTCTGATTGCTAGATTTCTTAAGGGGTTAGAAAATAAATAACTACTGAAAATAAATAACTACTTATTAGCTACCTGGTTACCCAGCAGCCTCTTAATTTGGTCTGGACATTAACATTCTTAACGTGAGCTCTGTTTCAGCCCTTGCGTAATTGCCCACTGGAAATTCTGAGTTCAAAAATGTTTCTCATTACTGTCACATTGGCCAGAAGAGTGAGGGACTTGAAGACAAACCCCCTTGATGGCATTAATGACTCAATGAGCAGGACAGAGTGCAATCCCAATTTGGTAGAATTGTCCTTTGAAGTTTCTTGGTTTGAAAAATGGTATTTGCAGCCCTCATCCTTCAGTAGTGACTTGGGAGTAATGCATGCAATGCTTCTGCCAGAATGAGTTCCCATTAGAGGAACAAGTTAAATATCTTGGGTAATGTTCTTTTTGAAGGATGTCAGAGATCCTGTTGCCTTTCGAACTCCACTCTAGAGAATGGCTTTCTATTTGCAGTTTTTCATTGGCCTCGCCATTGCGTCCGCTTCGCAGATTGGAGTGAAACCGGTCGAAACTGACGTCAGTTGTGCAATATATAGAGTATCCGATGTCTCTCTTAGACTCCAAACTCAATGAACATCAACTTCAGTGCCATCTGGAGATGGTGAAAGATTCAGCTTTCTTTCTGGGGCCTGTAAATGACATTCATACAAGGAATCAGGAGCTCTGATATACATCAGAACGAACGTTACTGAAGAACATTAATTTGTTCTTTTTAACCAGATGAACACTTTGGTTTCTCCTTCTTGGGAGTTGGTAAAGAGTTTTCACGAGTTCAACCTTCTGAAGGAGCTCATCTCAGGCTTGAAAGAGAAGACGTTGTATTAATCTTATTCTGTTAGTAATTTCTCTTTTTTATGATGTGGTCACATCATTGCAAATATCTCTAGTTCTCCACAATGCTGCCCTCTTCAACTACACCAGACCTGGGGATTGTCTGTCCCTGGGAGAATGAAAAATTCAGTTCTGCTAGCAGATTAGTTTTCTCTACTATGGCCCAGTATGTACGTGCAATTTCTTTCTGACCTCTGGCAACCATTTTTTTTTATTTCTAATCACCGTAAATATTATATTATTAAATAATAATGAAATCACTTAATACACAATTAGTAGTATATGTTTCTGGTACCAATTTTAATGGAACTTACTGTACCAGCCTCAGATGGGTGGAAAGCGGGGTTGACTTTGCCGAGAGTCAAAATTATGACTGAGACATCAGTCTTGTCTCAGCAGCATGCTACTCACTATCACGCCATGCCACCTTTAAAAGTCTTTGTATTGCATTGAAGAAAAGGAAATGTGTCGGTAGGTGCAAAGTTATTTATCTGAAAGAAACCCGTTAGTTAGATTCCTCACCTTAGAATATCCCCAGGCGTCCGGCTGGATCCGGAAAGATTTTTGTAGTAGTACCCCTTGTGCGTCGCTAGGCGTCGTCTTCGGCTCCGCGTCCGTCGTTGGCGTCGTGCGCCGGAATGACGTCGTCGGAGTACTTAGACGCCGCCCTCGCGCGCTGACGTCAGTTCTTCTTTTTTCCACGCCAGTAAGCGCCGATCCGGGAAGAGCTTACCCCTAGTAATTTTTTGACTAACTTTTTTGACTTATTTTGGTCTATCGACTCTACTCTGGTGCCAGTAGGATGCCTGGTTTCAAAGCCTGTGACGCCTGTCATCGCCTGATGTCAGTGACGGATCATCATCGCCGGTGCCTTTATTGCCTGGGGGTTGACCATGACGCGGAGTCGTGCCTCGATTGCCAGGCCTTGACATCGAAAGCTAGGCGGGAAGGTCCCGTAAGCTTCTCGAGCTTCGGCACTCTGCTCCGTGCCGCTCTCGGTCCCGGTCCAGGAGGAGGTCCAAGGACCGGTCGCAGAGCCGCAGCCATAGTCATCGCTCGTCGGGGTCTTCGGGTAAGTCGAAGCAGTCCAAGAGACGACATCGCTCTTCGGACTCCCCTCGCCGGTCTCGCGACTCGGCTGAGGGTCAGGGTGGTCCCACCCCGTGGCTCCGACGGAGCCGCAGGAGCCGCGTCCGTCCCTATACCCGCCGGTCCCTGGGACTGACGCGACTCCGGCGGAAGTCAGTGACTTCCTCTCGGCCATGAGGGGCCTGGCTCCGCCGTCGACGCCTGTAGGCGCGCCTTCGGGCCCCGCAGGTTTGACTGGGTGACCTCGCGTGCCGGCGGCTCCAGCCCCGGCACCGTCGACGGCTCCGGCCCCAACGCCGCAGGTCCCCGAGGGATCCAGGCCTGGATCTCGGTTGGCGCCGGTCGACCTCATGACACCTCCTCTGCCGGCGCCGACACCGGTTCCACCCCGGACGACGTAGTTCCCCAGTTTAGCCCTGGACCGGGCCCGACGCCGGCACGGCGCCGCCCGGCGCCGATTGGTGAACACTTCATCTACTGCCAGGCTCCGATCATTCCTCCTGTTTATCGGGAATCGGATGACGAGGGCGACTGGGAGGGGTCTGAAGGCCCTATGGCCGCTCAGGCCCAACTTTCTCAGGACTGGGCAGAGGAATTGGGGGATGCCAGCGGTCTGGATACCTCCCCGGACGCTGGTTTCATCTCTCCTCCGACTGTGGCCTCGGAGGAGGCTGCAGCCTTCTCAGTGGTGCTGCGCAAGGCGGCCGAAGCCCTAGGGCTCGAGTTGCCTGCTGTGGCCGTGAGGACTAACGTCCTCACAGAGGTCCTTCAACCGACAGCAAGCTCCACTGAGCCTCTGCTGCAGTTTAATGAGGCCCTCATTGACGTTCTGCAGGGCACTTGGTCCAAGCCCTCCACAGTCCCTCCTGTGGACCGGAACGTTGCCCGGCGCCACCGCCCTGCTCCGGGCGACCCCAGATTCCTCTCCCAACACCCCACCCCCGAGAGTCTGGTTATCTAGGCCTCAACCTCCCAATCCTCTTTCCCGTCCGCTCCTCCGGATCGGGAATCCAAGAGGTTGGAACAGTTTGGCAAGAAGCTGTTCTCGTCCCTGAGTTTGGGGCTGCGGTCTTTAAATACCGCTTGCTTTTTGGACCGTTATTCCCACTCTCTGTGGGATACGGTGGAGGACGTGCTGCCCTTGTGCCCGGTGGAGGCCCATACACGACTCACTCAAGCACTTGCTGACGGTCGAGATGCAGCACGGCATGCCATATGGTGTGGACTTGACACCACGGACTCGCTGGGTCGGGCGATTTCCACCACGGTGGAGCTTCGGCGTCACGCCTGGCTGAGGTCCACGTCATTTTCGGGGGATGTCCAGAGTTCCCTCATGGACATGCCCTTGATGGCACTCGCCTTTTTGGTGAGAAGGCGGACAGTGCGCTGGCTCGGTTCAAGGACTCCCGGACCACGGCCAAGTCCTTGGGTCTTTCGGCCCTGCGGCTGCAAACTTTCGCCTTTCGTGGCCAAGGAAGGGGCGCCTCCTCACTTCCGCCCAGCCACCGGCCGCAGAACCAACCTGCACGCGGTCGCGGACGTGGATCCCGCCGAGGCGGTACTGGAGGTCAACGTGCCGGTCAGTCCACATCCACCCCGGCAGCATCCGCCTCAAAGCCTTCCATTGTCCGAGCTTTCAGGCCCATTCAACGCCAGTGGGCGGCAGGGTTCGCCATCACCTGCTCAACTGGCGCTCCATCACGTCGGACAGGTGGGTGCTGCAAATCGTCCGAAGGGGCTACTCCCTCCCCTTCGAGATGGCCCCTCCAGCCATGCCACCGCTGAACCACCGTATGTCGGGGGATCATTTGCATCTTCTACGAGAGGAAGTTTCGGCCCTCTTGGCCAAAGAGGCCGTCGAGTGCGTTCCTGCTCCAAAAGTAGGTCGTGGTTGTTATTCCCACTACTTTCTGGTTCCCAAGAAGGGCAAAGGGGGCCTACGCCCGATCTTGGACCTCAGGAGCGTCAACACCTTCCTCCGGAAGGACCGGTTCAAGATGCTCACTCTAGCTCAGGTTCTGGCTGCCCTAGACCCTGGAGACTGGTTAGTAGCATTGGACTTGCAGGACGCTTATTTCCACATCCCCGTCCTGCCGGCCCACCGGCGTTACCTGCGGTTCACGGTGGGTCAGGAGCACTTTCAGTTCACCATGCTCCCCTTCGGCCTCACCAGTGCCCCTCGGGTGTTCACGAAAGTGATGGCGGTGGTCGCAGCTCATCTGCGCCGATCAGGGGTTCCAGTCTTCCCCTATCTCGACGACTGGCTGTTGAAGGCGGGCTCGCCCCAGCAAGTCGTCTCCCACCTCCAGACTACGGCCGACCTCCTGCACTCGCTAGGGTTGTCCATCAATGTGCCGAAGTCGCACCTGAGTCCCTCCCAGAAGCTCCTTTTCATTGGGGCGGTTCTCGATTCGGCGCAGTTCCGGGTCTATCTGCCGGAACAGCGGGTCCGGGACATTCAGGCCCTGATTTCCATCTTCCGGCCTCTGTCCTGGGTTTCGGTCAGGTTGGTGCTGCGGCTTCTGGGGCTGATGGCCTCCTGCATCCTGTTGGTACCTCACGCCAGGTGGCGGCTGCGGGCTCTGCAGTGGGACCTGAAGTTTCAGTGGGCCCAGCATCGAGGCAACCTGTCCGACCATGTCTTGATCTCGGAGGGCACTGCGAACCAGCTGCAGTGGTGGCTCATGAATCGCGATTGGGTCAGCGGCAGATCCCTCTCCCTACCCCAACCGGAGCATGTCGTAGTGACGGATGCGTCCCTCCTGGGATGGGGGGGCCATATGGGAGAGGCGGAGATCAGAGGACTCTGGTCTCCGGCGGAGACTCGGCTCCATATCAACCTATTGGAGCTGAGGGCGATCCGACTTGCACTAAAAGCCTTCCTTCCCTCTGTCCGGGGAAGTGTCGTGCAGGTGTTCACGGACAACACCACCGCCATGTGGTATTGCAACAAACAGGGCGGGGTGGGGTCGTGGACCCTTTGTCAGGAGGCTCTGCACCTATGGACATGGCTGGAACATCAGGGCATCACCCTGGTGGTTCAACATCTGGCGAGCTCTCTGACGCCAGAGCAGACTAACTCAGCCGCCGGTGCATGATGGATCATGAATGGCGTCTGAACTCTGACGTGGCGCAAGGTCTCTTTCTGCAGTGGGGAGAGCCTTGGTTAGATCTATTCGCCACCGAAGAGAACGCGCAATGTCAGCAGTTCTGCGCGTTGGAATTTCCAAGGCGGCACTCGCTCGGAGACTCTTTTTGTCGCGAGTGGAGTTGCAGTCTGTTGTACGCCTTTCCGCCTATACCACTTCTGCCCAGAGTGCTGAAGAAGATCAGGCGCGACCGGGCCCATGTCATCTTGGTGGCTCCGGATTGGGCACGAAGGTACTGGTATCCCGAGCTACTCAGTATGTCGATTCCCCGATACGACTGCCTCTTCAGGAGGACCTTCTGTCGCAGCAGCAGGGGACGGTCCTCCACCCGAACCTGTCCAGCCTCCACCTCCATGCGTGGAGATTGAGCGGCGACAGTTGATGCCATTTGACTTGCCTCCTGAAGTCTGTGATGTCATTCTGGCAGCCAGGCGTCCCTCCACAAAGACTGTATACGCCTGCCAGTGGAACAAATTTGTGGTATGGTGCACAGCAAAGGCTGTGGATCCCCTTTCTGCCCCTCTTTCTGAGGTTCTCCTCTTTCTTTAGCCCAGCAGGGCTCTGCTCTGGGCACCTTGAAGGGTTATCTAGCTGCAATCTCTGCTTTCTTAAGGCTTCCTGATCAGCCTTCTCTTTTCAAGTCCCCTGTTGTCTCCCGTTTTTTCAAGGGCATTACTCATATGTTCCCTCCTGTTCCATTCGTTATGCCTCAGTGGGACTTGAACCTTGTTCTCACTTTTCTGATGTGCGCTCCCTTTGAGCCCCTTCACAACTGTCCCATTCGTCTACTGACTCTGAAAACTGCCTTCCTGGTGGCTATCACCTCCGCTAGGCGGGTGAGTGAGCTCCAGGCTCTGTCTGCTAAGCCTCCCTTCCTTTCGGTTCATCCGGATAAGGTTGTCCTCCGGACACGTCCTTCTTTTCTTCCTAAAGTCGTGACTCCCTTTCACATCGGACAATCTGTCATGCTGCCCACCTTCTTTCCGCCTCCGCATCCTTCAAAAGATGAAGAGAGGCTCCACCGTCTGGACCCAAAACGTGCGCTGTCATTTTATTTGGACCGCACATAACAGTTCCGGGTGGACGACCAACTTTTTGTTGGATATGCAGGTGCGAAGAAGGGGAAAGCTGTGCACAAGCGGACCATCTCGCGATGGGTCGTGTTGTGTATTAAACTCTGCTATTCTTTGGTGAAAAAGGTCCCTCCTGTTGGGCTGAGAGCCCATTCCATCCAGGCCACAGCGGCAACAACTGCCCTAGGACGGGGAGTCCCCTTGCACGACATCTGTCAGGGGGAGACGTGGGCTTCACTGCACACGTTCGCCAAGCACTATTGCCTGGACAGCCAAGTCCGGAGAGATGGCCACTTTGGCCGTTCTGTTCTCCAGGACTTTCTGGTGTGATCTTGGTTCGCAGGCCCACCTCCGGGGTTGGTATTGCTGGGGTATCTATTCTAAGGTGAGGAATCTAACTAACGTGTTTCTTTCAGATGAACAAGTTATTTACCTTCGGTAACGATGTATCTGTAAGAAACATTAGTTAGTTAGATTCCTCACCGACCCACCCAGTCTCCCCGTTCTGCGAACCGACATCTAGGGTTAAGGTTCTCCCTTTCAGGGCCCTAGATTTTTTGGCACCAGTGTTGGTCTCTTGCATGGCTCAGCGTCCCTGGCGCGGAAAGCTATGTATAAGAACTGACGTCAGCGCGCGAAGGCGGCGTCTAAGTACTCCGACGTCATTCCGGCGCACGACGCCGACGACGGACGCGGAGTCGCAGACGACGCCTAGCTACGCGCAAGGGGTATTGCTACAAAAATCTTTCCGGATCCAGCCTGACACCTGGGGATATTCTAAGGTGAGGAATCTAACTAATGTTTCTTACAGATACATCGTTATCAAAGGTAAGTAACTTGTTCTTCTATGCCTCTCACCCCCCCCACCCCCCCGGAATTGTGTGAGCTATTAGATAGATGGGCTGCAATGTAGTATCCAAAGTGCCATGGCAATATGCTCTATAACTACCACACAAGTTATCTGAGGCTGTTTTTTCTTTTGATGACCTACCCAAGTAATGCCAGCTAACTAGTCATCAGTCCCCCAGAGAGGCCATGTCTTGTTCTTCATGTGTAGTAGTGTGGCAATTAATATAGTGCAAAAACAGTTAATAACTGTGTGCTGTTCCTAGATTTGTGTGATTGGAAAGCAGCTATTGTGTACCGATTGTTTGCACTTGTTTTTTTAGGAAACGTAGACCATGTCAGAATTAATATGCTTAGTTTGTTTTTCTTGCGGCATGCACCTGGGTACCGGTTAGTCTTGACACAATGTGAATTTATATATAAAGCAGAGTTGCAATTTTATCCGTACGGTAGCCTGCTCAGTAAGGTTTGTCAAAGTTGTGTTGTACCTTATTCCTAAATGAACATTTTTTTTTTTTTGTGCTTTTACAAAAGGGAGGCATTACAAAATATTTTAACTTTGTTTCTGTTGACATTTTGAACTTCAGATGAGATCACTGCCAGTTTTCGCCGGTTTGGCCCATTGATCGTTGACTGGCCGCACAAGGCTGAAAGCAAATCCTATTTTCCTCCAAAAGGTAAGGTTTTCACTACATCATGAAGCCTTTGTATCTCACTTTTGTAACTCGGGCAGTACGCCAGCAGCGCCTTTTATGGATGATGAGAGATGTATGAGCTAGTGCTTGATTAAATACTCTCATCTACTTTGTTCCAGTTGCTTCTCCCTCCACTATCCCTGGGTTGTACCCCACTGATGTGCAGTGGAGGTAATGTATGTTATTGGCAATGTGAAATACTTTGTGTCAGCGATTTGGTTGCCAGTATGTGATTAACAGGATTACACCGGATTATGTTTCAAAACCAGAGATGCAGAAACGTGTGGAGGACTGGAGTGTCTGAGCCAATTGCAATGAAAACAGTTCAATTAATGTTTGATCTGTTTGCCAGTTACATAGACTTATAGGCTCACTTGATGACTACCCTCGAAAGGGTACTGGTTTTGACTGAATAATTCTAGCATCAAATTAATGCTGGGTGGGGTGGATCCCAATGTGAGGACCATTGTAATCTAATCCTGTCGGGACTGCTGATCAGAAACCATTTGATCATTTAAATATGCAGAGTATTTTCATATGAACTCTGGATTATCAAAAATCTAATTTCCCAGTTTTTTGACTTACCTAGGCTACTCATACGCAATGGTTACTACCAGCTGTCAGTGGTAGCTCGTCAAGCCCTACTACCATTCACTGTATGGTTATTTACAAAATCCAGAATTGAATACTATATTTTATGTAGAGCTTGACTGCTAGGGTCCTAATTAATTTTTCACCTTGGGATCACTTACACCCTCAGTCACATTGGCTCCTTTCGTTTTCATGTGAAATATCTAAATACCCATGCATTGTCTACAAATCAGGACATGATAAAATACCAATTTGACCAGCCAAGCACTTTCCTTTGAGCATAAATTGACCTACACAAAAAGCCATAAAACAACATCTAGGGATTGCCATAAAACAACATCTAGGGATTTATGGACAAATGAAACGTCACTTTGGGTGTTGGATCATTTACAATTCCCTCCCGACACATATGGAACTTACTGCTATCCCCCTTTGAACCTGGTGAATAGCTGTTGCCATGTAAAAAAACAAAATCACATCACAACCTACCATGAACAAGCATTCAGGGCCAAAACATACCAAGCTCACAAGCATCCATGTGAGGCTATACAACAACTTCTCTTGTGATGCATGCTAGACTCCATCTGAGGCTGCAACAAAAATGTAGAGGTTGTAAAAAGAAATATCCAAATGCTATAGTTAATGTGCCTGATTAGTCATACATTCTCTAGGGGTTATTGGGACCTGCCCTCCTTTGTTTTTATCAACATGTCCCCCCAAAATTGGTGAAGCCCTGTATGTATTACAAACACTTAAAATTCTGATCCATGCAACTTCACAAGGTCGATCACTTATCAAAATGTATGTAGCACCTTTCTTTGCTTCATTTGTTTTGTCTTCTCACTACTCCTGAAACAACTTTAACATCAGTAAGTGGTACCAATCAGCAAAAAATAGCTGAAAGCCTCTTGTACCTTCCATTAATTATCCCTCATATATCAACTTTAAATATAATTCTAAAGTGTAATTCTAGAAGTCATTTTGTCTGAAACAGTTTGCCAGGTGGCCACAAAGGAGTGAGGGCTATATCCGCGAAGTAACCCTGGGTATCTTTTGTGTTTGAGACTCCGCCACATTGATATTTAATTTCTGTGGAAACTGCAAACATGAAGCCTTGTGTGCTGCAGAATAAGAACAAGAGTGTTTGGGAGCACTTTTATACTAATTCATAGAGTGGAAATACGGAGACGCTCTAAAACATTGGTACTCGCAAGCATTTTCACATGGGCCAAAAAGTGGAGTTTGGGGGTGTGCCAGAGGGCCACATCTATGCTGTGGCACTTTTCCCCAACCCACTCACCCCATTTGTTTGGGTTTTTTAAAAAGGCGTGTTAGCGTTGTATCAAAAAAGCTCATTACCACTATATAAAAAAGGGGCATTTTGCACAACTTTTATTTACTAATCCTTCTGGGATTGGTAAATGAAAAGAAAAACGCTCACCTGATTTTGTAGGTACAAGAATCCATGTTAGGGGGTGCCTACAAAATGACGCGACAGCTACATCATAGAACTTATTTTTTTCTCTTCATTATTTTCAGCCACGAACACCATGGATAAAAATCATTGCAAACGCCAGTAGTTCATAGATGAGACCTGTTGACTTTGTCAGTGCTTGTCTGTATTACATTTTATATTTAATTAAATGTAGGTTATGAAAACAATGTAGCTGTAGAATATTTTATTCTTTCTAGCTACCTAACTGGAACCCCACACTCACTCACTCACCTAGCCTACCCCATCGTACCTGCAATTAAAGTTCCATATTTTTTTTTATGCCCTTCTGTTTTTTTTCTGATTCTGGACCATTGGCCAGATGTACGACTGGTTGTAGCGGTCGCAAATTGAGAATTAGTCTGTTTGTGACCGCTAATGAGTCTTTTGCAATGTTCTAACCGTATTTTGCGAGTCGATAACCTTATTACCGACTCGCAAAATCGAGTTTGCAAGTTGCTATTGGGCATGGGCGTTTCAAGGGCAACATTCATTTTTTACCGACTCAGTGATGGAGATGGTAACCCATTCGCAAACACTAAGGGGTCCCTAAGGGACCCCGTCCCCTTTGTGAATGTGGGCGACAACATTTTTTAAGAGCAGTCAGTGGTCCCAAGGCCAACTGCCTACTCTTAATAAATGAAAAATAAACTTTCCTTTTTCTTTTTTTAAATGCATCCCATTTTCCTTCAAGGTAAACAGCCTGCATCCCCACCCATTCTGTGAATCGGGCCCCTCAGGCCCGATTCACAGAACTAACTTAAGACAAAATCCTAAACTTACTACCATTTTGGTATTCACAGAAGGCACTTACTCGTTTTGGTATTCACAGAAGACACTTACTCATTTCGGTATTCACAGAAGTTAGGAGTCCTATCTTTAGGACTCATAAATGCCTTCTGTGAATACCGAAAGTCTTTAAAATTAGGATTTTTCTCAGTTTAGTAGTAGTATAGTTAGGACTCCTAACTTTAGGACTCCTAAATTCCTTCTGTGAATACTGAAATCCTTAATTAGAATTTTTCTCAGTTTAGTAGTAGTAAAGTTAGGAGTCCTAACTTTAGGACTCCTAAACTGATAAAAATCCTAATTTTAAGACTTTTGGTATTCACAGAAGGCATTTAGGAGTCCTAAAGTTAGGACTCCTAACTTCTGTGAATACCGAAATGAGTAAGTGCCTTCTGTGAATACCAAAATGGTAGTAAGTTTAGGATTTTGTCTTAAGTTCGTTCTGTGAATCGGGCCCCATGTGAATAATTGTTCCCAGGTCGCTGTATAAGCAGGTCAGCCCTGCTCGTAAGACAAGGTACTTTGACTTAAGAAAGCAAGCCCAGAATCACAAAACAATATTGCTTGGCTGACATAAACAACAACAAGAAAACTGAACTCAAGTAACTTTCTCTGATGCAACTCCCAGCTTACCAGCAGTCCTGCCAAGTGCCACGCATCACAGGTCAGACTAACGCAAATCGTTGTCAATCCCGCGTTCCTGCACCGGAACATTTTGTCACGCAATTTAGAGAGGTGCTATGCTCTCAAAAACAGTTGTTCTTTTTGTGCCGCCAGTGACAAAAGCTATTTGTCAGCATGCTGAGAGAGCCTCAGCAGCTCATCATTCAGCTGCTACCGGTGTCTGCAGCCAGGACAGATGAGAAGGGCTCAAAAAAAGATTAATAGCTGTCATGGTTCAAACCGACAGACCGTGTACTACTCTGTGAGGCTTTTGGTGGGTAGGCCCTGCTCACTGCAGCAGCGGTAACATTTAATTCAATGGCAGTGTGCCACCTGTGAGAAGCACTATCCCAGTAGAGTACATTTGAAAAAAAGTGACACTTTAACGCTTCATTTGTAGGGTGATTTCTAATATTTATCTCTACACGGACTTTTCAGCATGGTTTTGATTGCACTTAAGTTTCACTAAGTGTCACACATAAGCATGGAATGTCACACATAATCATACTTAAGCCATGGTAAAATCACACACAAGCAATATGAAACTTGCCAGCTGTGTTCCAGGGGCGTCGCCGGAAGATCTGTGGGCCACAAGCGAAGGTGTGCCGGCCTACCAGTGGGAAGTACTTTGAGAATCACTACTCTATAAAGTACCCTGGGCATAATATGTTGCCGATTTAGGATGTTATTTTCATAACCACCAAAGCACTCTCTAAGAGAAGTCCTAGAATAGGCTTTAGACTCGTACTTTCAAAAAGTATATTTCTGATCTGATTAAAAAGCAGTGCTTTGCTAGACTGAAAGTGAAGAAAAGGGAGGAATCTGCCAAATGAAAGACTGGTTAAAACCTGGAACTTAAAACACGTGCCTCCCCCTCACAAATCTGAGACAAAATCATTAGCTCAAGGTCCTCAAAACTCATATCCAGCATTACTAAGAAAAGCCTATGTATGTGCCTCGGAAGGAGGTTCTTGACAGCAACGGTACACAAAAGTAACTGGTTAGGTTGAAGTCATTATAAGAGAGGGTTTGCACATCCAGCACAGCAGATCAGAGCTAGGTTTTTCTTTTTTAATTGCGGTACTAAAGTCCTGAAGTTATAACGGGATGACTAGACTGCAAGTACAAGAAAAAGATGACAATACAAGAATAAAAGAATGTATCCTAAAATGGCACTTAAATGAATGCTGGGAGAGAGATTTATTTTGGGTTCACCTTATTGCACTCACGTTTGCTTTTACCTGGCAGGTTTCTTTTCTTTCCTGAAGTTTATAAAATGAATTTATCCTTCACATGATTCTTCATAAAGATTAAAGCTGTCATTTTGTGTCTTTTGTAATGGTGATATATTTCTTAAATAGTTAAGGACCCAGTTAAGTTTTTATCATTGTACCCTTCAAAGTAATTCATCTTCGTGGAAGTAAATGAAGATGATCACTCCTTTCCATCTACTCTCCCACAGTCCCTTTCCATTCATGAAATCTTGAGCAGACGTGGATCTTCTGATGAGGTCTGTACGTACTCTATAAATGTAAATTCAAACATGGTTCCTATAGTACAAACATGTGCCAGAAAGCCAGAACTTGGCATGTGTGATCCTACCAGTGCCACCCTATATGTCTTGGGGTTGGTCAGTCCAGTACCTGCAGTTCTAGTAAAGATGTTGAAGGGGGGGAAGAATTGGCACATGAGGGGGGAATCAGGTGGAAGGAGACTTGTTTTGTGTGTTTACAGTGATTTTAACATGTAGTGTTATCACTGAACCCTGTGGCCTAAAAGGGTACACATTCTGCTCCCAATGCTTTCCTTTATGGTGGAACATCCAGCACCTGGACCAACTTCCCCTACTGTGTGTCCGAAGTTGTCAGCTGGGTGACGACCAACTGTCTGAAAATCAAATCAAACAAAACTGAAGTGGTACTCTTTGGCAAGGGCACCTCACCATGGAACTTCACCTGATGGCCAGTCAGCCAAGCCAAGAAGCTAGGAACAGAGGTAGACTACCAACTTGCGATGACCTGCCACGTCAACGAAGTTGACGACTCCTTTTTTTTTTTTTTTCCCACCCTCAAAATCCTACCAAAAATATTTTAATGGTTTACAGTTAACACCTGCAGAACCATCAACCAGGCCTTTATCCCTAGCAGGTTGGACTGTCATCACCGTCCAACTGACCTGAAGACTCCAAAACATACAAAAGGCAGCAGCTAAATTCACACTCATGCTCCCACCCTGCATTCACATCACCTCAGACTTCGACTGACCACCCATTCATAAACGCGCACTCTTCACACTCATCACAAAAACATACAAAGCATTGCACAACTTTGGCTCCTCTTATCTCAACAGCATCATATATTTCCACACTCCTACCAGAATCCTCAACTTGGCCATCCTCATGCTCGCATACATCCCCTGCATACGCAAAGCCAGAGTGGAAGGTAGTGTTTTCTCCTACTTCACTTCTAAAGCCTGGAATGACCTACCTCCAAACATCAGGGCCACCTCCTTAGTCCTTGAATTTCACAAGAAATTGGAGATATATGGCGCTTTACCTAGGCCCCAGACATGGCCAGTGCAGTCCAATCCTATTGGAGCCAGGATACCCTCCCAGGTGAATTATTTGCTCTACAAGTAAACAACCTAATATAACATGATGATTGGTGGGAACTGATACTTACTGTTTTTTCTGCTCTTTCATCGTCTAGACTACAATAACACCATAATTTAGTGAATGTCAGGCTTTACAACACATGTTTTTACCTGCAATGCTGTTGTAATGTAAATTTTAATTTCTAATGCACCAAATAGCTGCATTGGGCCCACATGATGTGGAGGCTCTTTTCCCTCTTCTCAAGCCCACTGGCAAGAGCTCTCTGTATTAAAGTTTGGCTCGAATCCTTGGCAGCCCCTGTAGGCTGTGCGCTTTGGTGGTAGAGGAAACGGAAGGTACTAGGGATATCCACCTGTGTCACCCATAACCCTGGTCCGTCAGAAAACAATGTTCGGTAATCGTGCATCAGTGTCAATAGATTTTTATATTCACAGCATCTGTCACTGTACAACATGAAAATGTAAATATACAACACCACCTAGTGCACACTGAGCAAAGATTCCATCTTGTTAACTTCTATGTAAAGTGATGTATGTGGTGTATTGGAGCGTACAGTCCTCACTGTGGAAGTTTTGCGTGGACCATAGAATCTTCATCCTGTCTGTCATCCCCGCCTCTTCTACGGAGTGAAAGACAGCTGTGCTCCACTTGTGCGATGATGTAGGAAGCCTACTCCTGAAGCCTTATTGTAAAACCGGGGTTCTATAGGTAGAATCGGAGGGTAGGACATGCATGGACTTCGAGACCAGTACATGCTAATCCAGCACACATGCAGATACACAGGTATCGTGGCAAAACAGACTCCATAAAAGTAGGCTACCAACTCTTGTAGAAACTCTGCATCTTCGAGTGGAACCGTGCTTCAGTAAACATGGACTTGCAGCTCTAAATGAAGCAAAAGAGACTTTTACATTCTAACAAATGTTTTAATGAGGCAGGCTAAATGAACCGTATGACCACTCCATTCAGGAAACATTAAAAACCCCAAACACAGTATCCTTAAACGCGTGTTTAATGTAATCCTCTTATACCAGGACACAGTCTCCAACATGTTTGCATTCGCTTGTCTTCTCAGCATTTCCTGCTTTTAACCACCAAAGCAAATGTCAGCAGTCTCAGTGCCCTAATTGTTCTGGTTGAGTGACGGGAGGTAATGCACCCGTAACGAGAATCCCACGCACGCCCGTGAAAGCCTGTTTGCATTCTCCTTTTCTCCCCAGGATACGCCTTCCTCCTGTTCCAAGACGAAAGCTCTGTCCAGGCTCTAATAGACGCATGCATCGAAGAGGACGGCAAGCTCTACCTGTGTGTGTCCAGCCCTACCATCAAAGATAAGCCAGTGAGTAGGAGCTTTTGCCAGGGTGCTAGAGTTCCGTGCAGGCCTGGTGGCTGGTTTCATACTTTTAAAACGCTTTGGAATTTGAAGAATCATAGCTCTTTGCCTCTGTTTCATTTACCAGCCTTAAAAAAGAGTTACAATTGAGTATGTTGTGAGACACTGAATAAGTTACCTCACTTTCGATTTGATCCCTAGTTTCGTGGGTCTTAGGGTCGACGGTTACTGGTAATTTTTGTAGCCCATGACTAAAGTAGAACATGCTTTCACTGACTGCTCTACTAATGCTAATATGTAAAATAGGTGTTTTTCCTGAATATAACTGCACATTCATTTACAGCGCCAAAAAATATTGCACGACGGCAGTAATCTTTGTTTTATGCCAAAACTATTTGATGTACTATACGCGAGTTTTTTATATTTTAAATATATTGAATAATCCTTTAACACTGAGGCTTGCAGAAGTCTCAACCTGGTTCTGAACAAACCTCGGTAAAGGCAGTATTTTGGAGTGGCTACTCTACCAGATTTCCACACCAACATGCGCTAGTCTATGGGATGATTGAAAAGTTCTTCGCCTATCCCTAGTAGCCTGTGAAGACCTCTAGCCTGTTTGCGATTAGAAGAGTTTGGCGCAGGAGTCTTTGCTCGTCAAAGCCCTGTAGTCTTCTGTCGTAGTTTTTTCACTACTTCCTAGTAGTGCTCATTGAGCCTTCTCCTTTCAGAAACTGCCTGAAGTAGTAGACTGGTTAATGGGTCGCAACGGAAAAGGTTGAGGGGGTTAATTTGAGTGTGAGATCGATACAATAATGAGGATCCAGCATACCAGCGGAACTACCATGAGGCGGGGTAAAGTCGGGGCTGGTGCAAAGTATTGTCTAAATGCCACATTTAACAATTCTTTTGGTTGCCACTTTTTGGAAAGTTCGTAATATTTGTTTTCCAAAGTACAGAATGCTTTTAGAAATAGCCACATGGATACTGCTTTAACTTGGTTTGTGCTTTTGTGGTGCACTAGGACCTGGTTAATATCTGCTTGGAAGATTACCTATTGGGTTAGAAAACGTTGTAATAACATATCTCATCCAGCGGCGGGAGGGGCATTCATTTGTTTGGTGCGTCCTATTTACTTCTTTATCAATATACCTCGACAAAAAAAGTCACTGTACTATGACACCTGCTTTTTAACTTTGCATTTTTATAATGCCTTTCTTTCATTTTAGGTTCAAATTCGTCCTTGGAACCTCAGTGACAGTGACTTTGTGATGGACGGCTCCCAGCCTCTTGACCCACGGAAGACTATATTCGTGGGTGGTGTTCCTCGACCACTAAGAGCCGGTATGATGAACTACTCTGTGAAATCCACTACCTCTAGTTACCTGATCATGGTCTTGAATGCCATTAATCCGTTTTTTTTTTAATGCGTCCATTCAACAGGAGTTGTAGAATACCTTTTTTTTTTCTCGCTATTCCATGATTTGAATAAAAAAGCAGTTTTTTGTTTTTAAAGGCCAGTCTTTGTTTTTTATCACTAAATATGAAGATTTGTACAGTCACTTACAGTGGGTGCCTCCGTAGTTAGGTCATGTGAAATACGCTTTTTTGATCACTCACAATTTTCGCCTGTCTGAGAAGATGTGCACAACACATCCCAAAAGAAGTATACAGGTACTTAAGGTTATAAAGTGTCATACATATTGATCAAGGGCAAAAGTTCTAGGTGTCCCAAACTTTGTGTTTCTTGATCTAATAAGGGTTTTGTTGAACGGTAGCCTGAATCCGTTGGACATGTTGACACCAATTGTGTAATTTAACTAAGGGCAATGCCTTTATGATTTATCTTTTGGGCTTCCTTTAAGTTCAGTGACTCTAACGGTAGATATCCTTAGGTTTTTGGGGTCAGTGAGGATGCAACGGATTTGCAGTACCTGGTCTTGTCAGTGCTCGATACAAGCAGAATACAGGCCTGTTTTCCTCCTTAAAGGAAGGTAATAATCTCGATGGCAAAATGGGCACTAATTATCCTAATAGAATACAGAATTGCCTCTCAAAACTTAGGGAATTAAAGGCTTGCTTTTAAGTGTTTTTCCTCAGCAATGGTCTTCACGGCAGTGGGGCAATAGGGAATGGCCATATGCTCCTGGTTTATTGGAGAGTCCCATCTCTCCAGAAGGAAGTATATTCGTGGCACTGCTAGTGAAGAGTACTAGCGCTGTAGGACCCAGCTCCTTAAAAGAAAACCACATCCATACATTGTTATATAACTATTTGTCTATCTATGGGCTATCGGTAGAAGCAACTGAATAATTAGCTCTTACTGCAAACTGCTCTAGTATTGAAAACGCTTTTTGTTGCAAATTGTAGCATTTGACTAAGTGTAACAATACTGCTTCATCTGTTACCTAGCCTCCAGTGCACTAAACTCTTATAGTTTCGTCCATTAAAAGTGTGTTTAGTATTTTGTATTGCATTCATTCACCGCAGTGTTAATAGTGCTTGCTAACCTTTTAGGTTATTTGATGGTCGCGTTCATTGCCAATAAGGGGAAATTGCTAATGACGGCTGTGTATTTGTTGTAGTGGAACTTGCAATGATCATGGACCGTCTGTACGGAGGAGTGTGCTATGCTGGTATCGACACTGACCCCGAGTTGAAGTACCCAAAAGGAGCTGGAAGAGTGGCATTTTCTAATCAACAAAGTTACATAGCTGCTATCAGTGCTCGCTTTGTCCAGCTGCAGCACGGAGAGATAGATAAACGGGTAAACTCTTCATTTCTCCTTTAACTGAAGCGAAAGTTTTTTTTGCTTTTTACATGGATGTGTTTGCTACCAGTTTTGTATCTGAAAAGTAAACAGATTCACTATCTTTCCATTCCCCATAGCTCTTTATTTCTTTGAGGTTGATTCAGCACAGGCCTGATGAAAGACTCTCTGAATCAGAGTCCACACCAGTCCGTTTGTTTGGTCAGAGTGACTGTATTTTAGATTTACGTGATGTAAATAATTCCTGCATGTAAGTTTCGGATTGTAATAGTATCTTCTCAAATTGTATAAAGGTGGTGTTGGCCGTAGATGTGTCTAGAACATGGGTACTCACAAACTTTCTCTCAGGGGCCAACATTAAAGCCTGGTTTGTGGCTAGAGCTGCACTGAAGAGCCTGGTAGTTGGGGGCGGGGCTAGAGTAAAAAAACGCCTTTTCAAACATTACTAGACAATGCTGTATTTCAAAAGCAAATGTAACTACAAAGCTATAGGGAGGACATTTTGATAATACAGTTTTATTATCGGACAATAGCAATCTTAAGAGGCATTGCATGGTAATTCAAATCAACCAGATATTCAGCACAAGTTTATGAGTCCGAAAAATAGGTAAGTTAAAGGCAGATATACTAGAAACTTATTTTACACTTCATGTCTCCCATTAGTGTCCTGTAATCAGGTACTATGTCTGCAAGCCTTAAGAGCTGATCCAGTTGTAAGTCTGTAAGCTTTGAGTTTAGTCTTCAACAGTCCCATTGTGGAAAACAATTTTTTACAAACATGTTGACCCAAACATACAAATTACTTTCTGTGCTACTGTAAAAGAAGAGTAAAATTTGTCAGAAGGCACAATCTTTCAGAATTCTTATGTTGCCTGTCCCCTAAAAAATGCTTTGTGAGCTGAATTGTGCGGATTGCCAATCCGCTCTATTTCTGCTTGTGCCCTTTTCATGCCAGTAAGTTCAACAACGTCCAGTTTGCTTTGCCTTAGGCCTGAACTGCACAGTTCTCAATTGTGCCCTGTTATAAACACATGCACACAACCTGAACACACAGATGTGGAGGCAGCTCTTTTCACAGTACCGCACATAAAAGTAACATATTACATGTAATCAACTACAGAAACACAGCATCCTAGAAAAAAACACACTGGGAATTCAAGAAAAAATACATTGTGAAAAAGATCAACATGGATGTTCCCATGCTGGAAGAGCGATGTTCTATTTATTGACTGCAGCATGTGGTGAGGCAGGGGATGGGGTCAAGGCAATTGGTAGTGTTCCACAAGGATGCCCCCCTTCCCAGGGTGACGCCACTAGTTTCAAGGCTCAGAAGTAGCCCCAAACACGGCAATTAAGTCACCCTCATTATCAGCAATCCTTTTTTATTAACAGCATCAGAAGGGACAGAAAAAGGACCTGGCACCAAAATGAAAGCAGCCCCTCATTTGTGAATTACATAGGTCAAACAAAAATGGGGCATGTTTACAAGATAATTGAATTTGGACTTGCTGCAAGCAATGCTAGTTTTAATATCCGGCAATTCAACAGTAAAAACTGGCTGAACAGACTGTAAAGCAGGCCCACAAACAGCCCAAAAAACAGTCAACACACTGACCTGAAAGGCCAACTGGCGAGGACGGCAGCCTAACCGGTGGCGAGCACATAGGAAAAAAAGCTGGTCGTCTGGTGGCGAGCATGCTGGCCCGATCCATAGGAGACCCCTGCTGCATGTGCAGTCTTTTAAACAGGAGTGAAGTGCTGGAGAGAGCAGGCTGCGGGCAGCTGACACAGCAGTCTGCGGGTCATGATGTCCTCGGCAAAAGTAGCCTGAAGTTGCAAAAAGACTCTTTAAAATTTCGCTATGAATGTGCAACAGCTGACTTTTAAAGGGCCTTTTCTTCCTGCCTATGTCAGGCATATGACGTCACCCATAGCGGTCTCCCCGATGCTTTAAGTAAACACAAAAGAGGGCCACTGGAGTATGTGCAGTGAAGTTGCTATCGTGCATGCTCCAGCGGCCCTCTTTTGTGTTTACTGAAATATCCGGTATAGGGGAGGCTGCTACGGAGCAGCTGTGCAGGGCAAAAGGTCAGCGGGCCGCCAAACAAGGTCTGCCTGACTGTACACGGAGTACCGCGGATATAATGTCTTCAGAACATTGGGCAACTTGGAAGTTATCCTTCATTTCAGCCAAGGCAGAATAGGTGTCCAAATCAGAACACTCTGCTGTTCAATGGTCAAAACTGAAGGGGATTCCTGGCAGTTGAATCAAGATGAAGAGTTTGTTTCTTGGATTATTTTAATTGAAAAAATAGTCCTCACAACCCATAAGAGCCATTTGGTGGGCTAGACGTAAAAATGGTTGAAAAGAGACTGAAAACTGATGTTTGCACAGCTTTTCATGCTATAGCAACACTATTGACCTGGAGTCATCTGGAAAAATGAGGTCCAGTGGTCTCAAAAGACCCACTTTGATGTCAGTATATTCATGACTGTGACCGAACACCTCATATCGACCTCAAGTCTAACAGAATAACTCTTCAAATGTGGTTAATTCCACATTGAAAAACACTAACTTTGTTCCCCAAGAATTGTCTTAGAAAAGAGTTATAGACGCACCTCTTTGAAGAACACTGCATCATGATGCAGTAATATTAAACTTCTGCTCCCACAAACCAGCTGCCTCTGCACTCGCTTGTTGACTGTATCCTTGCCTTTGACTGTGTACAGCACTCAGCTGCCTTTTAGCTAGGTTTGTGTAAATGTGGCATGCATACACACACAGATACGAATCTCGCAAAGTCATATAGTGTAAATGTGAAAAAAGAAATGGACTTTTGTGGTAACAATTGCCACGGCACCAACTACTTAAAAGGACTGAAATAGGAGAAAATATAGTGTATCCCCAGCTTACACTTTTTCATCAACCATCTCTTCTCAGGAGCCAGACAGAGAATTCCGTATATCGTGGTAAGGTGCAGAATGAGAGTCTATAGTTCAATTAAAATACAGAAGAATTACAAACAAGGGGCAAGTTTGAAAGAGCATGTGGGGACTACAGTGTAAGAAGCAGAAGAGGTCTGGTGGAATCCATTTAAGACATTTACCTCGAGATGAGGTTGCTTTATTCAAGATACTAGAGCTGCTGCCTTATATGGTGTTAGCATGAAATAAGAGAAAGAACATGGTTTCTGATAGACTTCTAACCGCAGATTCCTCACCTTGGTAATATCCCTGAGGGCCAGACTGGATCTGGAAACCTTTCAATAATTCCCTCATGCCTCAATAGGTGGCATTGTGCAGCTCCATGTTGGATCCGTCACCTCTAGATATAGCATCTGGACCTCCTTGTGTACGGCATCTCTGCGCACGTTCCTTTCTTTTTGCACCTCCAGATGCAGATCTGGAACTAGCAGTGCTGTCTTCTGGCAGCTGTTTTCCTCAGGAAAATATTCCCCCCTCCCCCATAATCCTCCTTCAGTGTGCTGATATGGGCCCTAAAACTACAGGTTTCAAGCTGTGTCGTAACACAGTGTCGGTTACAGACACTCATGACTTCTGCCTCTAGTGCCTCAGCGCTTCACACAACAGTTATTGTGCAAGTATGAGCCGCATGGCTATTACGACTGCAAGGCAAAACTGTCTAGTGCCGTACTCTATACGCAAGTAGTGCCGGTCAAACTCTAGGGCTCGCTCCCACTCCTGAGATCGATCTCGTGAAGAACCCACATTGAGTTGCATAAAAAACACACTAAATCCAAGCACGGCTCCCCAACGTCCTGCCACTCACACTGTTCGGACTCGCACGACGTCCCGGTAATAGTCATGCTGTGGAGCTACACCAGGGAGAGGACTCCTGCAGGGCTTCAGCTTGACTTCTTTCCTCAGTGGTCAGCCACAGCAGATGAATTACATCAGCTGAAACAGACCGCAGACAAAATCTTCAGTACCCTGCAGAGTTCTGCCAGGTGCCGTCGAGCCATAAGTGTTAGATGTGGCTGCAAGTCAGAGGCCTGTCAGCAGATTCTTCCCCAATGCCGACTTCGCATTTCAACCTCCTGAGGGCAGCCTCTTCTTCAAGCATGAAGCCGCCAGCTCCAGCCTTGGCACAACGCCTGACACCGTCCACGGCGTCGTAACAGACGCCACCAACTCGAGCTTCAACAGCGGCACAGTACTATAAGGATGATGATTGTGGTGATGAGAATGATGACCCTCCCCCTCCAAATACTCCCTGACCTTGAATTACACCCCTCAAACCAAGCTATGGCTACTGAACAATCTGCCCCTTTCGGCATGATGATCTAAGGGTGATGGAAAGTCTTGGACTCCAACTTACCACTGCAAGAAGTAAAAAACCATAGTCTTAACCGAGTTCCATAACCTTGCAGCTACTACACTAGAATCCCTATTCCCTTTCAATTAGGTAGTTAGGGACATACTGGCAGGCACCCGGGCAAAACCAGGATCTTGTACCTAGTAAATAGGTAGGTAGGTAGCTAGACAACATCCGCCTGCTCCTGGGTACCCTGACTTTCTATTACAACACCCCACCCTGGAAAGGTTGGTAGTACAAGCATCCTCCAGTCTCCTAAACCCGAATTCCTTCTCTAACACTCTATCACAGGTTATCCAAATGAATGGAATCCTTCACAAAAAGGTTATTTACAGTGGCAGGTATTTTCTCGCAGTGCATTGCTTATGGGAAGGTATGCACATATGTTAGGGAACAAGGTGGCAGCCAACTTGCCAGATGTAAAAAAAAGAAAAATAAAGACTAACCCTGCAATGTCTTGTCTTAGACAAGCAGGATATAGCAAAGTATACAATCCGTTCAGGTATGGACATTACCGACTGCCTGGGTAGGGCAATCTGGACCAGTGTGGTACTTGGGTGGCACAGATGGATTTTCTCCACTGTTTTTTTTTTTTTTTAATCTGACGTGCAGCAGTCCCTCAATGACCCTCTGACTTGACTTAAAATGTTTTAAAGTCAAGGCTGATACGGCATGGCCACCGCTCTCTCTCTGGGCCTCGTTCAGTCTGCTCAGCAGTTTCCCCAGCAGCAGCACCCCTTTAAAGGCTTTGGTAGGGTAGGGGATGTCAGCAGAGGCAGTACCGATACATACCTCAACAACATCAGACCTCTCAGTCACTTTGAGGGCGAGGCCAGGGAGCAGGCCAAAATCACCCAGGCCCTCATGAGAAACACACACTATCCAAACCCCAACTCCCACTGGTGCAACCACTGCAAAATCAATTTAAATTGTCCTTGTTGGCTCATGATTGCCCAGTAGGAGGTCGAGTCACCTTTCACCTTCTTGGATGGCATAGTATCCCTTCAGATTAATAGCTGCTCCAGATTGTCGAATGCTTATGCTCCCTGCCCTTCCTATCCAAACCCCTCCAATCCTGGACATGCCACCCACACTGCAACAACTCCCAGGAGACCACTGGTCCGCACTGCTTGGAGAAGTTCATTTTCTGTTGTACAAGTAAGCAATAGAGAGAGTTCTGTTGATCAGGACTGGTTCCTACTCCTGTTATTTTCAGGTGCTCAAAAAATATAGAGCCTTTTCCTGCACCCCCACCTCTCATGCACAACATTCATCCTCTGAACCTCTTCCTCTGGAAGGATAAGTTCAAGATGCTCACTCTGGTCAAAGTCTTATCTACACAGGATCCAAGGCACTGGACTTGCAGGACGCATACTTTTACATCTGTGTCTACATGTGTTTCCTGCAATTCATGTAGGTCATGAGTAATGTCAGTTCTCCGTGATTCCATTTGGACTTACCAGCACACCTCAGGTGTTCACTAAAAATCTGCATTAGTGACTGCTTTACTGCGATTGAACCAGCGGCAGGCCCCTCTCTCTACACAGACAGAGCTAACAGCCTTAACAGATGCATTGTTGCTGGGTTGGGAAGATCACCTGGGAGAGGTGGAGATCAGAGGATATTAGTTTCTGGCAGATGCTTCCCTCCACATCAGTTTGTTGGAGGTGCGGGAGATTCGCTTAGCACTGAACTGTGTTCCTTCCAACCATAAAGGGGGAGTGGGTACAGATTCTCACAGACCACGCAACTGCCATATGGTATTGTAACAAACCAGGGGTGTGGGTTCCTTGCCAGGAGACCTTGCATCTCTGGAAGTGGCTTAATGCTCAGGGCCTCTTTCCGACGGCCCAGCACCAGGCAGGATCTTTAAACACCAGGGCAGACAAACTCAGCCGTTGCTGCCTAGCAGATCACGAATGGCAATTGCACTCAAAGGTGACACAGGGCATCTTCCAGCAACCTGTTCACCTTTTAAGAGTGAAATAATGTCCCAATCTCAGACAGTTTATTCAACTCCTGAGTTTAGCACCAGCCCACAATAATGTCTGAAGTCAATGTCTTGGACCAGTCAATTCCTTCAGCTTTGTGCCATTTCAGATTCCTCACCTTGTGAATATCCCAGGCACCAGACTGGATCCGAAGATGTGGTTGTGTTTTTTTAGCAATTCCCTTGCACGCTGGTAGATGGCTATTTGGCTGCATTCAGAGACAAAGAGCTTGGCCTCGTGGACTCTGATGGCCTTTGGGGGTTATCTGGGTTAACTTGTCACGCAACCTCGACTCATGGGAGGAACCCAGTCAGCGGAGATATACTTGGTGTGGGTCCGTCAATGATATCTTCTTATGACTGTCTTGCAGGGTTTAAAGTAAGGTTTTAGTCAGAGACATGTCCTTGTATACGGTAAAAAGAAAATGTTGACAAAATAAGTTATGTCAAAGGACAGAAAAACAAGGGAGCAAGCTCCGGATCAATGTCCGAATGTGCATTAAAAAAGGAACTGATGCCCGCGCGTTTGGAGTGGTGGCTATGTGTGGCTCTGGGTGTGGCTATGTGTGGCTCTGGGTGGGATGGAATAGACATGGAGCTGCATGACGCCATCTACTGGCATGTGTAAGAATTGCTGAGAAAATCTCCAGGTCCATTGTGGCATAAGGTGATATTCACAAAGTGAGGCATCTGTGGTTAGATATAGTATCCACCAGAAAGAGCATTTTTAAGGGTAATTAACTTGTTTGTCTTCGATGCATCGTCAGTTGTATACTACCTCTGGGTAGATCATCTCCATGCAAAAAGTTTGGATCTCTAAAGGCCCATGGTATGCCTCTCCATCATGTAAGCCGGCTTGTCCAGAGCTTCAAATACTCACCCGTTAATTAACTGAGCAGTTTGATAATGTATGTTCATTAGGTAGGGCAATCCCACCATTATATGTGGACCTTTGTAGAGTCGCTAGTGCTATTCGTGGTACGCTCCTTCGCACAATAAAACCTGGTCAGGTCATCCAGTTTGTGGAAGAAGTCCAAATATTTAAAGTGTTTGTGCTCCACCTGCACGGACATGGGAAGTCTCCCCATCTGGTTGCATCCTCCCCTAGCAGGCTTTCCTAGTTTATCCCTAGGATGCAGTATTGTTGTTTTTGTTAAATATGAATTTCAATCTATTTAGAGACTCGCTAAGTAAGGCTTTATACATCAAATTATCAGCGTAAATCAGAATTTGTTCCTCCCAGTTGGATGTCCACCGCAACACTTTATTTAGGCATCAGTGTGAATTATTTCTGCTCCTGGTTCAACAGCCATCGCAAATGGCATCAGTGACAGGGTGCGTCCCTGTTTTGTGTTACTTTGTATGTGAAAGGGCCTGGAATGCTTGCCATTGCTTCATAATGGCCACTAGCTTGATAAATAGCAGCCAGATCATAATAGAAAATTTAAATCAAAGACCATTTTCCTCAAGATATAATCTAAAAATCAGCGTCCTGCCAAATCAGATGGATGTTTGTTGTTCAAAAACGCCAGGGTGATTGGTTCGGAGACCTTGGTCACTAAGGCTAGATTTCTCTACTAGTTTGAATTGGTAGAGCTGTGTGGCATGAAACCAGATTGGTCTGGGTGTATCAAATCTGGGATCACTGTTTTCAGTCTTTGGCTAGGATCTCTGCCAACAATTTTGTCTCACTGTTAATTGTGGATATCATGCGTTACGAGCTGTAACACTCCCTTGGCTTCCCTTCCTGGGAACTTTATACAGTAGTCGCATCTCTCATAAAGGAACCTTTAATTATTGGTATTCTAACATGTTGGAATATTATCAACATATTCTACAATGGCAGAGTTCTAATTTTTGCCAGTTTTTTGTGGCGATCAATGAGGCATTCCGTTCGAGCCTGGGGTCTTTCAAGATTGAATTTGAAGAATAGAGTTTGCTGTGTCCTTTACTGGGAGTAGCTCTTCTAATTCCAGACTCTGCTCTAGAGCCAAATTGAGATTTAGGCAGTCATGGAGAAACTGTTGTTGCTCAGAGTCCCTACATCCTGCCTTAGTTGTATTTGTTCTTTAGGACGTGAGGTGATCTGCAAATGCCTCCACGATGGCCATGTCACCCTCTACGATTAACCCATCATTTATGCATTGCATAAGTCTATTTCCCTTATCTCATCTAATTAACCAGGCTTGTAAATTCCCAGCTTTTTCACTTGTCTCATAAAGTCTTTGCTTTTGGCATAGGCCACAGTTTTGTGCCTCAGCCAATAATTATTTCAATTCCTCTCTTTTGTTCTATAGTTCCCTTGTTCTTCTGATGTATGACTGACTCAGATGTTCCCTTGTAAGGTCAAGTACGCTCTGCACTAAATCCCGGCTCCACAGAGTGAGGCTTCGAATGCCGAGGCTGCTCTGGAGCAGCTTCGGCATACGAAGCCTCGCTCTGTGGAGCGGGTGCCTAGGTTGGCTCTACGTTTCCCTCCCTTTTCGGGGCCTGGAGCAGCCCGGCCAATTAAAATAATTTTATGATGCCATGTGCGCCATATTTGGGAAGCCTGACCCTTCCTCCTGGGCTTGCACCAGGTGCCCAGTAGAACCTCTGTCAAGGCCTTGTTGAAAGACAGCAAGGGTCAGAGGAGAAGACACCAGGCTGCAGGTCCTCCGTAAAAGACATTAGTCTTGACTGCCACTGTATGAAGCTGCGTTTCCAAGACCTTCACAGCACTACATACCACCATTGCAAATTAGGCTCCTCCTCTGTAGCCAGGGTATGGGGAGATAGCATGCCAGAAAGTGGAATACTGTCCAGGCCACTGGCACCACTCAGGTCCTCATACCAGTCTAGGTCTTGATTGGGTTGCGGGATTTCTAAAGGATCCTGCCTCTCCCAATCCTCATCCATTCCTAACCTTTCAGAATAGGGCAGGTTGAACGTCATGGAGTCCTACAACTCCGTCAGTGCCGGCCTTTGCATCGGTGATTGCCCATCTGCCTTCGTGTAGTCTGGAATGACGATGGAAGAGGCGCCACAGGTGGGCGATCATGAAACCGAGGGCCACGACGTTGGATGCGGTGCCGTGGAAGGTTGCAGAGGTATGACCGGTGCTGGTCCAGATTTAGGGACGGATCCAAGAGGAGGCTGTGGCGCCTAGGCCGATGCCGGCAGAGGCTGAATCCACAGGATCCCCTTCAGCTGAGCCTGCCCGCTGTGAAAGATCTCGTGGGTTCTGCCCCTGCTGGCGACAGCCCTGGTGCCACGGCCTCCTCTTGGATCCGTCCCTGGATCTGGACCAGCACTGGTCATACCTCTGCGACCTTCCCTGGCACTGCGTCCATGGTCGAGGCCCTTGGTTTCAACAACGATGCCTCCCCAATCGTCATTCCTGACGACACGGAGCTGGTCGGGCGTCTACCGATGCAAAGACCGGTGCTGACAGAGCCGTACGGCTCCATGACGTTCAACCTGCCCTATTCTGAAGGGTTAGGAATGGATGATGATTGGGAGAGGCAGCAGGATCCCTTAGAAATCCTGCAGCCCAATCAAGACCTGGGCAGGTATGAGGACCTGGGTGATGCCAGCGGCCTGGACACTTATCCACTTTATGGCATGCTGTCTCCCCCTAATCTGGCTACAGAGGCGGGAGCCTCATTTGCAATGGTGGTATGTAGTGCTGCGGAGGTCTTGGACCTGCAGCTTCCTACAGTGGCAGTCAAGACCTAACGTCTTAACTGAGGTCCTGCAGCCTGGTGTCTCCTCCTCTGACCCCTTGCTGCCTTCCAATGAGGCCTTGACAGATGTCCTGTTGGGCACCTGGTTCAAGCCCAGCACAGGGGTCCTCTGAATAGAACCATTGCCTGCTGCCACCGCCCTGCACGGGGCGACCCAGTTTTCCTCTCCACCCATCCCACTCCACAAAGCTTGGTGGTTCAAGCATCAACTTCCCTTGGCGCGTTACTTTCTTCTCCCCTGGACAGGTAATCCAAAAGACTGGACAGCTTTGGTAAGATCTTTCCTCCCGCCAGCCTAGCATTGCGGTAAGTAAACACTGCATGCTTCTTGGGCAGGTATTCCCATTCGACAGAGCTCTCCTCTCCCTAGCTATTTCAGACTGGAGAGATGCAGTAAAGTTTGTCATATGCTGTGGCTTCGACTTCGACAGACTCGCTAGGCAGAGCAATTTCCCCGAAGGTGGCCGTAAGGCTGAGGACATCTGGTTTTTCAGGGGATGTCCAAGCTAATCTTATGGACATGCTCTTTGATGGCCCTTGTCTCTTCAAAGACGAGGCAGACGCAGCACTTGAGGACACGTGGGCTATGGCCAAGTCCCTAGGCCTCACCAACCTATCCCGGCCTGTGTCTGCGTTTTCGCCCCTTTCGTAGCTACGGAATGGGCTACCCAACTGTGCCTACCCTATTCCAGCCAGAGGACCCCGCAAGTTCATCGACCTCTGCGGGGCTGCAGACACGGTTCACCCCATGAGTTGGATGGCCAGAAGTCGAGTCAAGCCACAAACCCCTCCTCCACCGCAAAACCTTCCTAGTCCTTTCCCTCCGGATCATAAACGTCCTGTTGGTGGCGGGATACGCTATCACCTCGACCACAGGCAAGATATCACCTCAGACTGTTGGGTGTTGCAAATAGAAGGGGTTACTCCCTCCCCTTCGAGACTACCCCTCGCTCTATGACTCCAACTTACGATCGGCTGATGGAGGATTACCATGCCTTAGTCCTTGAGGAAGTCAAGACTCTCTTGACCAAGAGAGCTTTAGAGAGGGCTAGAAATAGGCTGCAGTTGCTATTCCCACTATTTTCTGGTTCCAAAGAAGGACGGAGGTCTTCATCCTATCCTTGATTTCTAGGCCCTCAACTACTTCCTCAAAAAGGAGAAATTCAAGATGCTCACCCTTGCTCAGGTCTTGTCTGCTGTGGACCCAGGAAACTGGATGTTAGCATTGGACTTGCAGGACGCCTATTTCCATATCCCTGTCGTGCCAGCCCATCGCCGCTATCTGTGATTTACGGTGGGCCACAAGCACTTTCAGTGACCCTCGGGTGTTTAACAAGGTGATGTCGGTGGACGCAGCCCATCTGCAGAGATCAAGCGACCCAGTCTTTTCCTAGCTCGAGGATTGGTTGTTGAAGGCGGGCTCCTCCCAAGCAGTCATCTCCCACCTCCAGACTACGGCGAACCCCCTGCATTTGCTGGGGTTCACTATCAACGTGCCGAAGTCACACCTGACTCCCTCGCAGATTCTCCCTTTAATTCGAGCAGTTCTGAACACAGTGCAGTTAAGGGCTTATCCTACCGAGTGGCGAGTCCCGGATTTTCAGGCTATGATACCGATGTTTCCGCCTCTATCCTGGATTTCCAGGAGAATTACTCTGAGACTGTTGGGCTGCTAGTTGACCGTGCCAGATGTCACATGCGGGCTCTGCAGTGGGACCTGAAGCTCCAATAGGCACAGCTCTGGGGAAATCTCACAGACTTAGTTCAGATATCGTAGGGCACCGTGAACAACCTGCGGTGGTGGCTGACAAACCAAGATTGGGCCAAAGGCGGACCCCTCTCCCCTCCCCACCCAAATCTCATGGACGTGTCCCTTCTGGGATGGGTGGGCATCTGGGAGAGGTGAAGATCAGAAGACTGTGGTCTCCAGCATATGCCAAGCTCCATATCAACTTGTTGGAGATTCGTACGATCCGATTGGCACTGAAAGGCTTTTTACCATCCCTCAGGTGTTCACAGACAACACTACCGCCATTTCGTACTGCAACAAGCAGGCCGGAATGGGGTTGTGCACCCTCTGTCAAGAGGCCCTGCGTCACTGGACTTTGCTGGAACAACAGGGCATTTCCCTGGTGGCTCAACATCTGGCCAGTTCTCTGAACGCAAGAGCGTACAAACTCAGCCGCCGGTGCCTTGTGGATTACGAGTGGGGTCTCCATCCGGAGGTGGTGCAAGGTCTCTTTCAACAGTGGGAGAGCCTTTTTTAGATCTGTTCGCCTCCGAAGGAAACACGCATTGTAAACAGTTTTGCTCGTTTGAGTTTCCAAGGCCCCTCTCGCTCGGCGTCACTTTTTGTCGTGAATGGAGCACAGGCCCAGAGTACTCAAAAATATCAGGAGCGACGGGGCCCAAGTCATCCTTGTGGCTCCGGACTGGGCACGGAGAGTCTGGTATCCTGAGCTTCTGCAAATGAGCATTGATCCTCCGATCAGGCTATCTCTTCGAGAGGATCTTCTGTTTCAGCAGCAGGGGAGGGTCCTCCACCTGAACCTGTCCCCTCTCCGTCTCCTTGTGTGATTGAGCGGTGACAGTGACAGCTTTTGACCCTCCTGCCAAAGTCTGTGAGTTTATTCTGGTGGCCAGGCGTCCATCTGCGAAGTCGGTATATACCTGCTGATGGCAAATATTTTGTAAACACTGTACAGAACGGTCTGTTGACCCTTTGACTGTCTATCAGATATTCTTTTCATTCTCTCCTTGGCCCAGCAGGGCTCTGCTCTGGGCACTCTGAAGGGCTACCTTTCGGCCCGTCTGCTTTTCTTGGGCTGCAGCCATCACTTTTTAAATCACCTCTTGTACAGAGATTTTTGAAGGGGCTTACCCATCTGTTCCCCCTTCTCCTTTACTATGCTACAATGGGACCTTAATTTGGTCCTTACCTTTTTGATGTGGGCACCATTTGATCCACTGCACAATTGCCCCCTCCGGCTGCTCTCTATCAAAACTGCCTTTTTAGTGGCAATAACTTCTGCCAGGAGGGTGCGCAAACTGTCATCTCAGCCTCTTTACCTGACCGTCTTTCCGGACTAAGTAGTGCTCCGCATTAGGGCATCTCTTCTGCCTACGGTGGTAACACCTTTCCATCTGGCTCAATCTGTTACTCTGCCCACCTTCGATGCACCACCATCTCCACTGTCTCGACCCAAAAGCGCGTTATCGTTCTACCTTGATCGCGCTAAAAAAGTTCCGATTGGACGACCACCTCGTTGTAGGGTACTTTGGAGCAAAGAAGGGGAGAGCTGTTCATAAGGGGACCATTTTACACTGGGTCCTCCTCTGCATAAAAATATATTACGCCTTGGCAAAGAAACTACATCCTGAAGGCTTTAGAGCCCATTCTACCAGGGCAAAGGTAACCACCACGGCTCTTCAGCGTGGTGTCCCGGATAGTGACATCTACCAAGCGGCCACGTTGGCATCTCTGCACACTTTTACCAGACACTGCTGCCTCGATTCTCAGGTCTGCAGACAGAGCCTCTTTGGCCACTCGGTCTTGTAGTATTTTTTAGTCTGAAACTTTTCCACAGTCCCACCTCCAGAGAAGGTATTGCTTGGGAATCTGTTCAAAGGTAAAGAATCTGCGGCTAGATATTTCTTTCATATGGACAAGTTACTTACCTTCAGTAATTTCTTATCTGATAGAGCAGTGTTTCCCAAACTGGGGTCCGAGGACCCCCAGGGGTCCGTGGCACATTCCCAGGGGGTCCTCAGCCAGCAATTTTAAAAGCACTGCAAAGTTCTTTGTGAAATTAGCAGTTTTCGAGCAACTATAAAAGTGTCAAGAAAATGCCAGTAATTAATGTACCTGCTGGAGAGAGATGAGAGTTTTGTCCAGTGGCAGCTTTGACTTATCTAATGTGACACAGAGAGTTAATATGCCTACTGCAAAGAACGCTTACAATGCATTTAAAAAAACAGTATTTTATGTGCATAGGTCAATGGGTTACTGATTTTGTCACAGAGATTCTTTCGTCACTGTGCAATTCATAAGGGACAATAGTAATCTAGCAGTGTCCTATAAACTGTCATCAAAGAGCTGCTTGCAAACTGCATGGTAAAAGTTAGCAACATATGTTTATTCCCAGTCTATCATTATCCTGATGCTGCTATGTTCCCACTTCCTGCACATGAACAATTTTGTAATGCTGTTTTGTCACTTCTATGTGTGCTGCCTAATGCAGCACACATATAAGTTACAAAACGTAATTTTATTAAAGATTGTTTGTGTGCAGGAAGGGTCACCTTCCTGAACATAAACAATCAAAGGTGTTTTGCTTTTTCCGTTGGAAAAAGCAAAAACGAGGAGAAATAAGGCATTTCTCCTCATTTCCCAAAGTTAAGACCAGGTTTTTCATGGTCTTAATTTGGGTGCTGTCTCCTATTTAAGCTGACCTTGTAAATAGAGGGCAGCGTCAAAATCAATGGGTGTTGGAGTGAAACGCCCACTGTAACTACCACTGCCCACCTTTTTCACGCTAAGCATTGTGTGATAGGGGGCCTTATTTACAAGGCAGCATTAAGCCACAATAAGTGGCTTAACGCTGCCTTGTAAATAAGGTGAAGCCCCTATTGCCACAGGAACATCGCTAAAAGTGACGTTCCCATGGCGATAGGGACTTGTAAATATGCCCCTGAAATCCTTAGTAATTCGAGTATTTGTTTTGTGTGCACGCGTGTTTTTTTTTTTTTTTTTTTTGTAACTGTTTGAATGTTTGAAATTCAAATCCTACAAATTGCTTGGGGGTCCCCGGCTTTCAGTGGTGACTCAATGGGGGTCCTCAGGAGTCAAAAGTTTGGGAACCACTGTGATAGAGACATTATCTAGTCGCAGATCCCTTACCGACACACCCATCCTCCCCGCTCTGTGGATTAGTTTTAGTGTCAAGGGCTATTCTGTAGTAGGGGATCTCTGTGTATAGTCATAATCTAGTGAATAGTCCCGCCCATGTGCGCGGACCCCGGAGCAATAAAAAATAATCTCTAAAAGGTGACAAATCATGCAGACCTGCATACACCTTTAAGAGAGAATTTAATTTAAAGACAGATAATGCAGCCTATACCCACAGGCTACACTGTCCTGTACTTCAACTAGAATTCCACCAAAATCCACAAACAGCACTGCCTGTCCAGTTTTTCTCCCCATAGGAAAAAAACCCTGCCTCTACCAGCAAAAGCCTCTGGAATGATAGAGCGGAAGGAGTGGACAGACAAGCCCCATAGGCTGCCATTATGTGGCTTGGAACAGGATACTGTGCCTTTAAGAAAACTTTCCAGTTTTCCAGAACTTTCCCCAGTATCCCAGAATGCCCAGCAGGTCCCATTTACTTTCAGTTCTTTTTTCCGGCTCCTGCTAGCAGGACCCTGGAGCATTGAGCTCTACCTTTTTCAAGGTTTTTCATTGAGATTTTGGCAATTTTTGTCACTTTTTCTTGTGTTTAGTAGCTGGTACTGTCAACATGCCTGGCTTGTTCGACAAGTGCCCGGAATGTGGTCGAAAGAAGGCTAAGACTGACCCACACGAGGTGTGCATAGCTTGCCTTCCCCAGTCCCACGTGCCTGAAAGCTGTACCATCTGCCACTCGTTTTCAGCAAGAACCCTGAGGGACAGGATGAAGAGCAGGCTTCAAGCTCTGGAGGAGCGAAGACTGAAGGCACCAGGTGGGTCTGGAGGGGCTGATTTGGCCCATGCTGAGGCCTCTGGGGGGCTCCCCAGGGGCAGGAAGACCAGTAAGCGCTCCCGCTCCCCGTCGACGTCGAGGGCGTCGACGGCGACGTCGAGGAGGATGACCACCGTCTGTTCGCCGTCTCCCCAGGGCTCTGGGGAGAAACGGCGTCGACGATCGCCGTCGAGGGACCTGAATAGGCCGCCGTCGACTACATCGGCGTCGTCGGCGACGACGCCGTCTTCGACTGCGTCCAGCGGTCGACGTCGAGAGAAGACCCGGCGTCGGCGTTCGGCGTCGAGGGATCGCAGCTCGCCGTCGATGAAGAGAAGGAGATCGACGTCGAGAAAGCGAAGATCGACGTCGAGAAAGCGAAGATCGACGTCGAGAAAGCGAAGATCGACGTCGAGAAAGCGAAGATCGACGTCGAGAAGGCGAAGATCACCGTCGAGGCGGAGGTCGCCGTCGAGGCGGAGGTCGCCGTCGAGGCGGAGGTCGCCGTCGAGGCGGAGGTCGCCGTCGAGGCGGAGGTCGCCGTCGAGACATAAGTCGACGCCGAGGAGGAGATCGACGCCGAGAAGATCGCCGTCGAGGCACAGGTCGACGTCGAGGCACACGTCGACGTCGAGGAAGAGAGTCGCCGGGATCGGTGTACTCAGTGGTGTATACCCCGCCTCGGAGGTCTCCGTCGCCTCCTCCTCTCCCACCTCTGCCACCGCCTCCTCCTCCACCACCACCACCGCCACCTCCTCCACCACCGTCTCCACTTCCTCCACCGCCTCCTCCGCGGCCGCGGACTCTGTCTCCGCCACCCCGGCCTCTGTTGCTGCCAAGCACTCCTGCGGTGCCGCCGCCGGTCCCCCCGAGGTCGGTTTCCCTTCCACGGTACCCGACTCCGCCGCAAGGGACCCCGAAGCCACGACGCCCACGGTCGCCTGGACCAGCGAGACCGGCGGATAGGCCTAAGCCGAAGAGGTCGCGCTCCCGCTCTCACAGGAGGCGACGATCGCGGAGCCGAGGGCGATCCTCGTCAGACTCTAGACGACGCCGCAGAAGGTATAGGTCCAGGTCGCGCTCCTCGGACAGGGACCTTTCCCCGATGCTGTCGGACTCCCCGGGGACTAGGGTGTCGCCGGTGGACGACTTGGTCTCGTTCCAGGAGGTGCTGTTGCGAGGGGCTGCGAAGCTGAATATCACGGTGACGGTTCCAACACCCACGACGTCCGTGATATTTGAGACGCTTCATAAAAGACACTTGTCTCGCCCCCTCCTGCCTCTCGTGCCTGGACTGGTGGAACCAGCTTTGGAACTGTTCCTCACTCCCCCAACAGCGAAGGCCGCTCCGTCCAGGCTCATGAAGAAATATAGGGCCCCGGAGTCGGATCCGTCATTCTTGAGAGGGGACCCGAAACCGGATTCGGTTATCGTGACGGCGGCGAGAAAACAACATGCGACCGCCCCGGCCTCCACGGTGCCACCGGACAAGGAAAGCCGCTGGCTGGACTCTGCGGGCAGGAAGGTGTGTGGTACCGCTGCCACCACGATGAAGGCGGCGAGTGCAGGGGCGTTGTTGGGCCGTTACGACTGGGCCCTGTGGGAATCCCTGCAGCAATATGCGGACCTCCTGCCACGAGACAAGAAGGAGGACTTCTTGGAGACGGTGCGCGAAGGCATGCTGGTTTCTAACCAAACGATCAGCGCAGCAGCGGATATATCGCTATTGGCCGCCCACGCCTACTGTCATGGCGTCCACCAGCGGCGCCATTCCTGGTTGCGCCTGACGTCCCTCAAGCCGGAGGCGCAGCAGAGAGTGGCCAACCTGCCCTTCTCGGGGGAAACCCTGTTCGGGAAGCATGCGGACGATGAAATGGCCCGCATGAAGGCTGAAGCGGAAACCCTGACGGCCGTCGGGTTAGAGAAGGCCGAGAAAAAGAAACGACCGTTCCAGAGGAGGTTCGGGTCGTCGGGCCGAGGGCGTGGGCAGGGCTCGGGACAGCAGCAGCCACAACAGCAGCAGTTCCGCAAGCCCTTCCAGAAGCGCCAGAGGGGTAGAGGTGGCCAGCAGGCTACTACCACAAACAAGGGCCCGGCCGGGTCTCGGCCCTGAGCTGTTACTTCCCCTCAACCGTTACCCACTCCAGTGGGGGGAAGCATTCGATTTTTTCCGGCAGAGTGGAGAAAAATTACTCGGGACAAGTGGGTGCTGAACATTGTTTGCAATGGATACAGTCTTCGGTTCATCAGCCCGCCTCCAGCGATTCCGCCGGTCAGCTCTCGCTTCCAGCTGAGGGAGCTCCAGGCGGAGGCAGACATCTTGTTGAGAAAAAAGGCGGTAGAAGAAGTACCTTTGTCTCAAAGGGGAAGAGGTCTGTACTCTCGGTTCTTCCTCGTTCGCAAGAAGGACAAGAACGAGTTCAGGCCCATTCTGGATTTGCGACAAGCAAACAAGTGGATTCGCAGAGAAAAGTTTCGCATGCTATCGTTGCACCAGATTTACCCTCAGCTGCAACGGGGAGACTGGCTCTGTGCCATAGATCTACAGGATGCGTACTTCCATGTGCCCATAGCACAGAAGCACAGGAAGTTCCTGCGATTCCAAGTCGGCGCCAATCACTATCAATACACAGTACTGCCATTCGGGCTAAAGTCTGCTCCCAGGACTTTTTCGAAGTGCATGGCGGTGGTGGCGGCACACCTGCGGAGGAACAAGGTGTTTGTCTACCCGTATCTGGACGATTGGCTGATCAAGGCGTCATCCTTCGAGGAAGCGCAAGAACACTTCCGTTGGACGTGCGAGCTCTTGAACAAGCTGGGGTTACACGTCAACATGTCCAAATCGGTCCCATCTCCGGTACAGTGCATACAGTACCTGGGGGCCTCCATAGATACGCGGTCAGCAAGCGTGTCTCCTTCGGAGGAGAGACGGTTATCACTCCTTCGGAAGGCTCAGGACCTCAGGACTGCTCCATCGACGACTGTGAGGAAGGTGTCGTCTCTACTGGGATCGATGGCCTCCTGTATCTTCCTCACTCCGCACGCACGTCTACAGATGCGACCACTGCAGGAGTGCTTGGAGGATCAGTGGGATCAGAAGACAGGCTCCTGGGACGACAAGATCCGACTGTCTCTACATGCTCGTCAGTCTCTGAAGTGGTGGTGTTCGGCGGAAAACCTCCTCAAGGGGGTTCCCTTCCACAAGGACATTCCCACGACGAATGTGGTGACGGATGCTTCTCTCCAGGGCTGGGGTGCGCATTCCGGGGACCTGCAGATTCAGGGGAAGTGGTCTCCTTTGGAATCGACGTACCACATCAATTTCCTGGAACTCAGAGCCGTCTTCCTGGCACTGAAGGCTTTCCTTCCGTCCTTCCAGACCAACTCGCTGCTGATACAGACGGACAATACAACCACGATGTATTACCTCAACAAGCAGGGGGGGTCGAGATCGCGCACTCTGTCGCAGGAGGCGCAGGCGATCTGGCGCTGGCTGCTGGCCCGAGGATTGACGATCACGGCCACGCATCTGCCAGGGGTGCAGAATGCTCAGGCGGACGCCTTGAGCAGGCTGATTCAGGAAAACCACGAATGGGTCATAAACGACGAAGTACTAGGAGAAGTCTTCGCAAGGTGGGGGACTCCAGACGTAGATCTGTTCGCCACCGCCGAAAACAGCAAATGCCGAGACTTCGCATCCAGGTACTACCAGCGGGGGACGCTGGGGAATGCGCTATGGATCGATTGGTCGAACAGCTTTCTGTACGCTTTTCCACCCATTCCCCTGATTCCGGCGGTGCTCATCAAGCTGTCCCAGTCCAGGGCGCGGATGATCCTGATCGCCCCGGAGTGGCCCAGGCAGTGGTGGTTCACGGACCTTCTTCACCGGTCTCTCCTTCCTCACATGCGGTTGCCGTGCAGGCCGGACCTTCTCACGAAGTTCGGGGGGCGGATGGTGCACCCCAACCTCTCGTCTTTGAGTTTGGCGGCATGGCTCCTGAAATAGTGCAATACGGTCATCTGAATCTACCAGACGATTGTATGGACATTCTGAAGGAGTCTAAGCGACCTTCCACTAGGACATCCTATGCTTACAAGTGGAAGAGGTTCTGTATCTGGTGTAGGTCCAAGAACTTTGATCCGACAACATGTAAGGAAGATGTCATCCTTCCATACCTTTTGCATCTGGCGCAGTCTGGCCTTAATTTCCATTCCATTAAGGTTCATCTGGCTGCTTTGACTGCTTACAGGAAGTGCCCTTCACAGACGTCCTTCTTTCAGATTCCTGTGGTCAAGGATTTTTTGGAAGGCTTGAAGAAGGTGTTCCCTCCTGTCAGACTTCCCTCGCCTTCTTGGGACTTGAATGTGGTGCTGTCCAGACTGATGAGAGAGCCTTTTGAACCTATTCACAAGGCTTCATTGCAGCACCTATCCTGGAAGGCGGCGTTCCTAGTGGCCATTACATCGGCCCGCAGGGTGAGTGAACTTCAGGCATTATGTTGTCAAGAACCTTATACTGTGTTTCATGCTGCTAAGGTTGTGATGCGTACTCACCATAAGTTCCTTCCTAAGGTTATCTCTGACTTTCATGTCAATCAGACCATAACTTTACCTACGTTCTTTCAGAATCCCTCTTCACCAGCGGAAAGGGCTCTCCATTCCCTGGATGTCCGAAGGGTGTTGAAATTTTATCTGGATAAGACCAAGGATATTCGTAGGTCTGACCAATTGTTTGTTAATTATGGCTCAGTCAGGACTGGTCTTGCGACCTCTAAGCAGTCCATCTCTCGGTGGATTGTGTCCTGCATACAGTTGTGTTATCAAAAGGCTAATAAGACTTTAGGGGGTAAACCTAAGGCTCATTCCACCAGGGGCAAAGCTGCCACGACGGCTTTGCTGCGTAATGTTCCGATTGCGGAAATCTGTAAGGCGGCCACTTGGAAGTCGGTCCATACCTTTGCTGCGCATTACTGTCTGGACTCGGATGCCAGGGCAGATGCTCAGGTTGGGCAGGCTTCGCTGCGAAATTTGTTCGCACAGTAGTGGTTGTGTCTTATGTGTTCTCCACCGCTTTTGTTGTGTGGGGATGGGCTTGCCATTCTATTCACTAGATTATGACTATACACAGAGATCCCCTACTACAGAAGGAGTAGTTTCTTTTCTGTAACTCCAGTTCTGTAGTAGGGGTATCTCTGTTATAGTCATAAGCGCCCGCCCTCCTCCCCGGTGGAGAGATACTTATTCATATGGAGAATGCTACAGGTCTGGCGTGCTACGCCTTCAAAAAGAACTGAAAGTAAATGGGACCTGCTGGGCATTCTGGGATACTGGGGAAAGTTCTGGAAAACTGGAAAGTTTTCTTAAAGGCACAGTATCCTGTTCCAAGCCACATAATGGCAGCCTATGGGGCTTGTCTGTCCACTCCTTCCTCTCTATCATTCCAGAGGCTTTTGCTGGTAGAGGCAGGGTTTTTTCCTATGGGGAGAAAAACTGGACAGGCAGTGCTGTTTGTGGATTTTGGTGGAATTCTAGTTGAAGTACTGGACAGTGTAGCCTGTGGGTATAGGCTGCATTATCTGTCTTTAAATTAAATTCTCTCTTAAAGGTGTATGCAGGTCTGCATGATTTGTCACCTTTTAGAGATTATTTTTTATTGCTCCGGGGTCCGCGCACATGGGCGGGACTATTCACTAGATTATGACTATAACAGAGATACCCCTACTACAGAACTGGAGTTACAGAAAAGAAACTACTCCTTCCCTTTCAGGGCCCTAGTTGTTTTTTAATACACCATGGTCATTCACTTCATGGCGCCGCGCTTCTGGCGTGGAAAGTCTTTGAAAGTACTGATGTCAGTGCGCCGGGGTGGCACCTTATAGACTACTAACCCGATGCCTATGACATCACGCAGAGGCGACTGAAACCACTTATCAGCGCTCAGGGGTACTGTTATCAAAAATCCTACAGATCCAGTCTGACGCATGGAAGTTCAAAGGTAATGAATCTGCGGCTAGATCATTCCTCTACTAGGTAAGGTGTTACCGAAGGTAAGTAATTTGTCCTACAGTGCAGGTAAGTATGTACGGGTGCTTTACAAAGCAGAAGGTTACCATGTAGGTAGGTTATTTTGTTTTAAATGACATGCGTATATATTTATATATGTGACTTAAAATTGTTGTTGTACTTAGGTTTCAGGGATGGGTAGAGGTAAGGGCTAGTAAGGGGTTTTTAGGGTTCTGCATAGGGGTACGGGATTTTTAGGCTTTAGGAATAGTTGGAGATAAAGAGTATTAGGAGTTTTAGGGTTCAGGGATGGATAGTTGTAAAGGGTTATTTGACTTTAGGGCTGAGGAGGGGTAAGTGATAGGATTTGTAGGATTCAGTTCTCGGTTTATTGTTCAGGCTCTGTAGGTGTATCAGGGTTTTTAGGCTTGGATAAGGGATAGTAAGGGCTTTTTAGGATTCAGGGTTAGGGCAGGGTAATGGGTACTAAGGGGTTTTAGGGCTTAGGGCTAGCTAGGTAGGTAGTAAAATTCATGATACAAGGGCCATGGCCACTTTATCTGCGTCCTGGGGATCCCACCCCTGGGTCACAATTTTCCCTGCTCACAGGAGCGTGGGGAGAGAAAGAAGTGTACTCCCACCCAGTGGAAGCTTTGAAAATGCTCCTGCCAGGTAAGAGCACACTACTGTTTCCCTGCCCACGCTCTCGTTGGCTAGGAAACTGGTTGCTGCTGCAGACAGGAACAATGCTAGCTCGCATGCCAAGGCTCCCCCGGTGGCCCCCAATGTTATGTTTTTGTGGGTGCATGAATGGAGACTGCTAATTAGTTAGGCCTCAGGGATGGGGTCTTTGGGATCTCTTAAGGTTAAGGGAAGAGTCACATGCCCCTTCCTCTATAATTAATGTATGGCAGCGGAGGTGGGATGTCTGGGGCCCCTTTGGACTTTAGAGCACATGCCTCTCTTCCCTAATATCAATGTTTGCCCCTGGGAATGGTGTCCACAAGCCCTCTTAAAGCTCAGGGAGGCAGGCCACACGTCCCTTCCTCTGTAATTAGAGTGTTTGACCTTAAAGATGGGGAACTGGGTTCGAGTCTTAACAGGTACATCCTGTGATTCTGGGCAAATCATGTACTCTCCCTGTGCCTAACAAAATGAATGTGTCTGTCTGTAAGACGGCAGGTGCTCATGGAAAGTGCTCCGATACCTTAGGGTCGAGTGTGCGTTATATAAAGCTCCCAACAAAAAGAAAATAATTGTGTGGCTCCGGAGTATGGGGTCCCCGTGGCCCATTTTGATTCAGGGAGAGGGCTTTGCAATACCCTATCCTAATATGAATACTTTCGTCCACGATGGATGGGGTCCTGGGACCTCTTGAGGCTCAGGGAGGAGGGACCATGTGCCCACCTCCCCCAATAATTAGGTTTTGGCCCAAAGGGATGGGGTCCACGGGGCCCATTTGTGCTTAGGGATGGATTTAGACGCGGCCAGGTCCTGGCACCAACCCCACAGCGTTCACAGCCGAAGGCCGCATGCAGCGTGGGGCTGCATGCTTAGCGAGGAGCTCTCTACAGGACCTGACCGGAGGCCAGGCCCTGCAGACAACCCCTTTGGCTGTGTGTTATGGGGTGTTGGCTTACTTATGGTAACATAATATTACTTTATGTTAAAAAATAAATTGGGGACATAAACTGAAAAAACAAAGGTTAAAGTGACGTTATAGTTAGGTTAAAATTTCAGTGCAAACAATGTTTTAAACTAAAAGAAAACCACTGAAATTCACCAGGTGTGGTTAACTCTAGTAACTAAAACTGCTGCCCAAGGTAACTATAGCTCGCCCCCTCGCCATGCTCTGCTAATGACATCCCAAATTACATCATTCATGACGTTCTATGACATCGTTGATAACATCACTGCAACATCTGAAATCTCATAGTTGCTGAAAAGACTGTGCATGGCGGGGCGCAAGTTATTGTTACTTTAGGGCGCGAGTTATAGTTACTAGAGAGAATTATAACTGAATTTTGTTGTTTTTTTCTTTTTTTGGTTTAAATAGTTCCGTTGGGATTGAATTTTTGCCAACTAGAACGTCACATTAACCTTTGGTTTTTTTTCAGTAATAATCCAGATTTATACATAATCAGTCTTTTCGTGTTTGGCCAAGACTTCCAATATCAACTTTGTTTGGTGCAGAATACAGAACACGGCACGTCCAATTGAATTGTTTTGAAACCGGTTTATTAAAAACTGAAGTTCAGAACACCAAGTACAACAGCTGTGTGAGGTGGCCTATGCGTTTTGGCTCTAGCCTCTCACGGGGGGGGGGGGTTGGGTGTGTGCGCGCGCGTGTGTGTGTGTGTGTGCGCGCGTGTGTGTGTGTGTGTGTGTGTGTGTGTGTGTGTGTGTATATATATATATATATATATATATTACCTACTGGCGGTCGCCAGTAGGTAGTTATAGTTAGGACCACGTTTCCATAGGAAATCCGCAACATTCTATTTTGAATAACTTTTGCGCCGGTCGACGAATCCTTGCGAATTTTTCAAAATAGGTGGGGCGCTACGCTCCGCTCCTACCCTGAAAGTCTCGGGGGGATTCGTCAAGCGGGGGCTGAGATAAAAGGGGGGTCCCAAAACGCGTTTTTCCCATGCATTTTTCCATAGGACCTTTAGACACAGCTACAGCCCGAACGGCTGAACAGAATTACTTGAAATTTGGCAGAGAGGTAGTCCTCAGGTCAAGGAAGTGCCTTTTGTAGGTTTGGTGTAAATCTGTTCAGTAGATTCTGAGAAAATAGCCTTTAAATCAATATATATATCTGAGCCAGCTTACGGTGCGCTTACGGTGCGCTTACCGTACGCGTACGGTGGCTTGCGCGAGCGCGATTCTGATTGGCCCTTAGATCTTAGTAAACATTCGAATCGGTCGATACCAGGAAGCGGCAGCCGCCATTTTCTCTCTCGCACTTTGAGGGGGGAGCTGATAAACAAATGCCAAAAACATATAAAGGGGCTGTTTAGACAGCGCCCATGCACATAACCATGTTAGTTGAGTCTTAAAAGATCCCCCAAGGCAAAAAACGGTAATTTTTTATTTTTCGAAAATTTCGCCGATTACGCTTACCGTACGCGTACGGTAAAAAAATTTTTTTTTAAAAAATCCACACTCTCTCTACCCCGTGTGCAAATGGTGGCCGAAGGCCACCATTTGTGCAAGGCATATCCGCGCACAGCAATTCCCCAAAAAATTTCAACAGATTACCTATCACAAGGAAGCGCATTATATGTCCTCCATGTGCGCACGGTGGCCCATCTAGCGTAACGTGGGCACACGGTGCGCGTAGCGCACCGCGTGCCCACCGTGCGTGCACGGCACTAACTGCGTAAAGTGGGCGCGCGGTGCGCGAAGCGCACCGCGTGTTCACTGTGAGCGCACGGTGCGCGAAACGCACCGTGCGCGCACGGAACGAACTGCGTTAAGTGGGCGCGCACGCCACGTATGGCGTAAAGTAACTTAGCATTTAAAAAACTGTACAAATTCACTGAAAAAACCATAGGTTTCACACACGTTATAGTTAGGAATTAGCATTTAAAAAACCTTGCAAATTCACTTAAAAAACCATAGGTTTCACACATGTTATAGTTAGCGGAAATTTTACTGATAAAAAACCAATGAAATTCCCCCGTTATAGTTAGTGCAGGAAACTATAACTCACGCGACCGCAATCTTCTGCTGATGACATGTGTCTTTATGAAAAAAAAATATTTGTAATATATGTATAGCTAAAAATTTATGGAAGAAGACATGGGCAAATAAGTGTCTAAATACAGTATTAGCATCAGCAGAGGATTGCGGTCGCGTGAGTTATAGTTTCCTGCACTAACTATAACGGGGGAATTTCATTGGTTTTTTATCAGTAAAATTTCCGCTAACTATAACATGTGTGAAACCTATGGTTTTTTCAGTGAATATATATATATATATATACATTAGCAGGTTATAATTTAGTGAACTTGTAACTTGCACCCCAGCCATGCACTGCTTGTGAGCTCACATATTTAATCACTCATGACATTTTAAATTGATCACATCACTCATGACTTCTGAAATGACATCTTCCATTATACTGCTATTCACATTACTCCATAAGGCCTTACAGCATTTAAAAAAAGAAACTGATCAGTAAAAGGTCTATATTCATAGACCGCATAAAGTTGCTGTGTGTACCTGGGTGGACAGAATGGAAATAGAATAAACCCTGAAGTAAGGTGTGGTGGTATATGTTGAAATTTATATGGTGCACAGCTTACAAACCAATAATGTTTGGGATTCAAGTAGTACTCCATGTTAAACCAGGTAAAGGCTGAGCACACCTATTGTGGGTTGCAAAATTAGGTGGTTGTTCAAAGCCAAACCCTGTTGAAAAATATCTGTGGGAAAAGCCACGCTTCAGTTAGCAATGCATAATTCACCTGTGGATGTCTGAGCACATGCCTAAGTTGAACAGTGACTATACAGTGCTGCAGAAAAGGTCAATGTAAAGAGGACATTTATAAGTTGTGGGTGTTTATTTCCAAAACTTCAGACAATTTTGATGCTTTGCAGATTGTTGTAGAATATTGGGGTGGCCAACTTAGAGGTGGTTTACCTCGCAACATGGTTTTAAGTATGGGTGTAAAATTTATGGCACTTTGTTCATCTCAAGAATGTATTTAGTGTTTTATCAAACTACAGAGGGTTGTCCATAGGGCCTTTCTGAATGTGCCTTATCTGTGGCTAATGCCACCTGCCAATCTCTTGACTCAAAATTGCACATCATGTCAAATCTTTAAGAGGGTGATCGATTAAGATGAACAGAGAACACCAGATTTTTGGTGGGTGTGCAAGGTTTAGAAAGCGGGTAACCCCATGAAAGTCAATGGAGCAGGTTGGTTAAGCAGGTGAATACCAGCGCACCAAATGTTGATTACTTGACAGATGTGTAATGTATTCAGCATTTGGTAACGCATTATGTCTATTATCAGGTGATTGGTGATAGAAAATTGACCACAGGTGTAGCTTGTTGACTGATGTAAAGTCACATACCCTATAGGGCCCTTTCACAATGACTGAATGGGGTCATCTATGATGTCATCAGTGAATTGATATGCCAAGATTCTTGGAGACATCGCAATTTTTCATCTACAGTTGAGTGTTGTAGTACTCTCCTAAAGCCATAGCCGTTGGCCCACTCCGAATTATCTCAACTAGTCGAACTGCTTTTAGCTACATAAATTGAGTGTGTTTGCATTCCTGCCTAGAAAACGTAATGTAAGAATGTGTAATTCAGGGAGAGCTTGAAATACAGTAGTTTACTAAGCTGTGTAAGCTATGTATTAATTACACTACTGTTGCTTGCTTGTGTAAAAAAAAAAAAATCAATCTACTATAACCAGTGTGTTGTACATCGAAGCATGTTTATACTATGTGAAATATTATTTTTTTTAAACTTGAGAAGCTGTGTAGTGAAATCCTTTAATATGTTTGATATAGTGTGTGCCACTGAAATGACATCTAAATGCTGCCTCCATGTCAAGAGCATCTAGCTATACCAAATAATGAGAGTAATTGTGTGGAAATTTCTGGGGAAGTCACAGTATGCTTTAATTGCTAAAATCTTTGATGCCAGCTGTTCAGATTTATTTCTGACCTGGGGTTTCAGCAAGTTATTCATTTTCTTCAGGACTACTGGGTAAACCATTTATCTCTTAACAAAAAATGAGACGTCCCAACAGTAGGAGATTGATTTAAAGTGGAAGAATCCCCCTATTTTTAGTGTAGTTGCCTCTTCATTTTTGTAAAAGCTTTCATCTAGGAGGCACATTTTCATTCAAGGGTTTCTCAAGTCCAACATATAGTGGTTTCTAGTGTAATCTATTTCAGGACTGTGTTTTAAGCCAGATATTAATTTCATATGGTACTTGGCATATGGGTCTTGCGTCCTACTAACGTCCATCGCAGGATCTTTTGACGTCCTTTGCTAAATGTTTTTCAGCATTACAGTTCACAGGCTGTCTGTATTTGTGTGTAGCCCATGTTTGCCTCTGGTCACCTCCCTGTATCTTAAATGGCTTGAGGGCCACTAGGTAAAGGAAAGATCCCAGTTCGATAGGGTTGGGACTGGTGCATCTTGTGATACACTAACTTGAGTGCTGCTGATCTTGCAAATATTTAGGGTTTCCCCAATTTAACACAAAACCTTCAAAATTTCAACAAACTGCATCCATCCATCTAGTATTTATCCTTCTAGGAACTGTGTTGAACATATCACCCTTGTCTAAGACAACAGAAATAAAGCTCTTTTATCTTGAGAGCAATTTCTGCATATCTACGCTTTGCTACCACATAGAATACAATAAAGGAATCCCTCTAGGGGAGTGATGCTCACCCAGGCTTATCCCACTCCTAGTTAGGTTCACACACTTGTTCAGATAGTAGCAAAGTTTCTGGCTATCCAAGAAGCTGAACACTGATAACCAGGCTTTTGCCTAGTAGGAATTAGTGATAACATAAGTGTTGAGAGACTGTAGATGAATGCATGGGGTCACTGAAGAGGCAGCCTAAAAAATAAAGAGAAATGTTGTAATGCAATTAATTAAGGTCAGTAATCGGGGGCTGCTCAATGAGCATGAAGAACGAAAAAAAGGCAAGTTGCCGGTGACTGCAAGTTCATCAAATAGGGCGAGAAATCTACAGTCCGTTTGATAACCCGGGCCAACAATAGAATCATGTTGGTAGCTCAGTGGCGCAACCTGTGGCTGTTCAGCTCTAGGAGCAAATCCGCTGTAGCTGGGTCTCTCCCCACTTTGGTAGTTACCACTTTCAGTGCTTTCGATCTCTACATAAATACTCTCTCGGGCTCATGAACAAATGTAGTCCTGATGCTGTTCGTTCCCATAATTTCAAATGCGATCAAAACATGGTTGATTTAGCCAGAGACCCGCTTTGAATTTATGGTTTGTTATAATGGGCTGTGTTCTTATTACTTTAATACACAATCACGCTTATCACATGTATATCACTTATAAGAGAGCACTGACCATGTTGTTTTGCACTGGCACTCACTAAGGCATTTGTCTATTTTTAGGATTTGTTTAATCAAAAATTGTTATTTGGCTTTACAGAATGGCTCAATTTTTTGACTAGGGGCCGCTGTTCACTGCTCAGCTGTTCTCTCCAGGTCCCTAGTGATTGCCATGTTTCCTTTGTGTCTCACAAAACGTTCTGCCTTAACAAGACAATAGAAATTAAGAAAATTAAAAACAATTTTACAGTTGCTTCAGAAAGTTATTAGGATGGTTATTTAAGTTGAGTAATAGATGTTGGTGTGACAATTTTTAGGACACTAGTATACCGCATTCATATTCACATTAACCCACCTTTTGTGATTGAGCACCACCATTTTGACACAGCCTCAATGTAAACTTCATATTTTGTTTTGTGGCAGGTTGAAGTCAAGCCATATGTCTTGGATGACCAGCTTTGCGATGAATGTCAAGGAGCCCGCTGTGGTGGAAAATTTGCTCCGTTCTTCTGTGCTAACGTTACCTGTCTGCAGTATTACTGTGAATATTGCTGGGCTGCTATCCATTCACGTGCTGGCCGGGAATTCCACAAGCCCCTGGTGAAGGAAGGAGGAGATCGCCCAAGACATATTTCATTTCGCTGGAACTGATGGATCGCTGCGGTGCTAGTTGTCGTATGCAGGCATCAAAATAAGTGCACTCTTCTGTTACCCTGAACTCCTAACACCCAGTACTCCCTCAATCCCTCACCTATAAGATCGCATGTCCTTTTGTAGTAGTCTGTATTTTATCGATAGTATAATGAAAGAATGACCTATAATATAGGTATTTTGTAGATTTGTGTCATTTAAAACTGTATTGGAACTCCTTTTTCATATGGATATCCTGCTGTTGCATGCGAGATTCACTCTGTCTTCATTCAGACCAGGAGAGCAGAGGGACTTCGTGCAACATTTGTTTCTTAAGAGGAGAGTGCGAGAAGAAAAAAGTTTGAGTGAGAAAGAGAAATGAAACAGAGTATTTTTTTTTAATTAAATTATTGTTAATATAAAATAACATAAGAATACTTTTATTAAAATAACCATGCAACCACAATAACACTATCAGTCTGTTCTGACACAAATACTTTCAGAGGGAGCTTTATTTTTTCAACAAAAACACCTATTTTTTGTTTTGTTTGCTTGTTTTGTTACAGAAACGAAAGAAGTTAGCAGTTACCTATTAACAGGAAAACGCATGTTAAAAACAACAAAAAATGCACGAGCAAGGTTGAAGCAGCATTGTAAATTATTTTCTATTATTTTTCAAGGATTTTGAGGCTGAAAATTATATGCATCCCTGTGCCTCCACTTTATAGCAGTCATATAAACAGATAAAAATGCCGTTTATTTAGTTAGACATATTGTAATCTAAGCAACAACACTTAACATTTTAAAGAATGTAACAGTTTGAAAAATTTACTACTGAGAGGAGTGCACTTTTCCATTTATTTTTTAAATTAAAAATACAATTATCTGGCAGTGACCCCTCAAAACCTACCAAAGCTAAATTAACAAGATGAGTATCAAACATAATGAGTATCAAACATGTAATTTCCTCTCCTGAAGAACAAATCTATAGATTTTATTTTTGATGTTTAATATATATATCTCTATATCTTAATTTACTAACCATCAGGTGTCAGCTTTTGCGCTCCATTTTGACATAAAACCTAAAGATACCTCAAGGATGTCATCTTGATTTTATATCTTATCAGTTACTACTACTGTAACTAAGAAAAGAAATTGGCTGCTAATTGATTACATTGTTAATGTAAGGTCATTTTTGATATCTGTAATGTCAAGTAGAGAATGCAAAATGTACAAAGAAAAGGCTACCTTATCTCGAGGCATAATATGCAGTCCATCTGTGCAAAAGTGCATCTGTGTATAAAGATCTTCAACAGGGATAAAGTAGCCATAGTGTATTTTCAAAACTTAAGCAAGAGACCATAAGTAACAAGTGCCCAATGTACCAACATTTATAAAGTGGTGCATGTCCTAATTATTAATACAATTAGGGTTTACAAGGTGTTATCATAATCCTTGCTCAACAGCAAAACATGCTGCAGGAGGTCGTAAACCATAATCTTCCTTAGCTAGACCAAGAACTCCCTTAATGCCCTGTTAAATTTTTTTTAAATAAAATTGGATGGTATCAGTGCTTAATAAAACAATTAAATATAAGGGCCGTCTTTTGAACCATACTTACAAAGTACATTAGGCTCTAGACAACCAAAGACCTGCCTTGGCACTGCTGCTAAAAAAAAATCTGTTTGCACAGACTGATTTTTTTTGTCTTGAAATTGACAAACACTTTTTTTTAATGATCTTTTCATTGAGTTCAGACTTAAATTAACTATACCAGATATGTTACAAAGGTCAAAATGGAGACATTTGCTGTCAAATGAGCGTGTATAAAGGGAGCTGCTCTTTATTAAATCCTTGAAAACAATGATTGCCCTGCAAATAGATAATACTTTTGGGTAGCTATATTCTTTCTGAAGTTCATCACATTTGGAATATTCATTTAATGTGTTTAAAATACCAGTAGCCCATGTCAGATCAATGTTGTAACACTGTTGATTGAGAGGAGACTATTGTTTATGAATGGCAAACTCATGGTGTTTGAAAGGTATAGTTTTGAACGAGTAATGAAGCACTCTCCTATCTTACACTATGATAGTACAAAGTCTACTGGTACATATTGCCTACGCCAGTTTTTTTGTTGAAAAGACATCAAACTTTTTCCAAATAGCATAATTTATTGATGTTGATTTATTCTCACCAGCGTGGCATATGTTTTGACACACACATAGATATATATTGCTTTTAGGAGGCTTGGGGTGCACTTTTGTGCCATTCCTACCCAGTAAACCGGTGTGGTGAGTTGACTTTAGAAGAAATAACACTGTTGAGACCTAGCTTTGAAGAATAATTTTCCCTTTGTACATGACCTGCTGAATTTCGGTACAGTGTTTTTTGTAGCTAACTTATTTTGTCATGCACATAATGTATACTTGTTATGCACTACTTTTGTATATCTTGTTTTTCCAACAGTGAGCATTTTTAGGCACACTTATCACTGACTGGATATCTCTTTATGCAATACCTCAATTTTTCATATTGCAAAGAGTAGCTTTTTGTACTTTTATTACTGAGAGATCTTCATATACTTCATTTTTTAATATAAATAATTTTAATAAATTTTATTTTCTTATATTCTGCTTTTTATACATTTCAGTGCTCTGCATACATGTTTAATTATGGATGTTGTGCACTGGCAATGCTATTTTAGAATCTGCAGAGAAAAGGCGCATGTTGCTGAAACATCATAGGCCCTGCACCATGTATTTTGGTGTGTATTTATTTTAAGAAGTCGCAAATGTCAAAGTTCAGAGGAAAATAAAAGCATGAACTTGGCAAATGATCCCATTTGTCAATAATCCCTCACAACTACATTGAAGTATATAATTGTAGCATAGAAATTTAAAAGCAAGACATTGTCAATGAAGTGTCAACAGCTTCTTGTTACATTTCTGGTTATAAACTATACACAGTTGAAGATTTTGGTGAATGTTTAGCCATTTTCATAGCAAATAAATTGATGTTAGGTGTTTGATGCAGAAATGTATCTGCTCTTATAAAATTAAAAAAATATGAGACTGCCAGGTGGCAGATGTGTAAAGTTAGTATGCATGACTCATAAGAAATTGTTACTCTCCTAATATACACTTGTGATTGTGTGACAGGGTGTTTACAGATTGCTTGGTAACACTTTAATTTACAGGGCGTAAACAGCCATTCATAAGCCACTCTGCACTTAGTAATTACAGGCCTGTGAGATATTGTGCGGTTGGTATTAGATATTGAACTTAATGTACAAGTATGATTGTCATCCGTGATCCAACTGTGTGACAGCTGTTGTTGTGGCTTGTACCATTAACATCAAGTGCAAATTCTTGAAAGACAGTCTAAATACTGCTAGATGTCCGTGAAGTCGCAAGGCTTATCAAGCCCCATATTTCTTATGTTATTGTCTTTAAACAAGACTTGTGGGAATCCTGTTCAGAATTAAGAATGACAAACAAGGATGTTCTTAACACAAGAAATCTCTAAGTTGGCCATAGGCCAAATGTGATGGGAATTGGAATATCTATGTGTAAATCTTTGAACACCTCAAATTGTAATATGTTTAGAACACATGTAATGTGCATCAAGACATGTATCTCATTGTATGTTCCCCACACTTCAAGTGCCACCATCACAGACGTATTGTCTAACTCACAGAACCACAAGCTAGCTATGGTACCTGCTGTCCCAAAAGTGAAGTCTGTGTCCTCTTAGTGAGTTTTTAGCTTGACCTGCATTATTCTGCAACTATTGGGTGACAAACGCTAATTCTTGACATGCCAATGGTAGACTGCATAGTAGCACATCAGTTTACAAGGTGGGAATATGCATATAATTATAGCATCCTCGCATGGCAGTGGTTGTGTCTTTACCATGTAGTACCAGGGTGATTACGTGGTGATATTTTGCACTGTAGAAATGGCGTTAATGATTTATTTTCATATGTTAAGAACCCCAACTGCCCTCCGGCTTTATTATAGTATATACTTCTCCATACACAGACCTCTGCAGAATGCAAATATAAAACTTGCAATGAATGACATTTCTCATTTTATAAGGATGCTGTTGGAAAGACTTGATAATTCACCCTTTTTATTGTTTTAAAGAGTTAAACCTTCTGTTAAAAGGTGATTTAAAACTTGAATGTGATAAATTGTGGCAAGGTTAACTTCAAGTTATGTGCAATACTTATTTCAGACTTTTGGAAGATCTTTGCAGTGTAATTCTTTGTTTTTAATTGCAGACATTTAAAAATGTCATTTTCTACCGTTCTAGTAATCCTCTTTCTTGCTGGTATTTCTAAAGAAAAGAATCAGAAATCAAACTTTCTACTAATGTAAAACTGAGATTATTTTTAAAAAAACGGAATAAAAAGAGGTTTTGGTCATTTGCTTTATTTTATGACCTTATTTTAAAGCTACTGTGATTGATAGCATTGTAAGAATTGGGACAATATTGTATTCAGCTGTTTTATTTTTTATATTTTAAAATTTTAAAGTATAATTAGTTTTTATAATTTTCATCAGATTTTTGTTATATTTTTTGGAAGTGAAACTTTTAACAAGTGGGTGTCTAGTTTTTACTAATCCCTGCTGTTTTTATTTTAATGTATTGCTCATATTATTGGAAGGAAAAGTTATTTAAGTATGTCAGTTATTAATTGTACTACTTGGCTGAATTTCCATATAGTTTTTACTGTGTATGGGGAGGTTGTAGTATTTATTATAGCATTTTAAATAAAAGGTAATTCATTTTTTTATTAAAGTCATTTTCACATTTTAAGTTCCTATTTTTGTATGTTCTACTCTAATTAAGTTATATAACACAAGTTCCTTTTTTAAGAGTTCATTTGTTGAAGTGCTAGTGAAAAAATAATATTAAATAGTTTGCAAATGACTATTTATACAAGTATGCATATAATTTTTAAATATTTGTAATGTGAGATGTTGAATGAATAAAACTTTTAACTCTTAAGCTTCTTACGCTGTGTGTTTTGTACATTACACAAGTATTTTGGTGCATTTAATTGCTTTTATGTTTCCCATTTTAAATGACATCAAACACTTTTATTAGATATTGGAATACATTTTTAGGGCAAACATAATGGGGCCACCTCATCTGATGCTCTACTAAGCTGAGGTCCTGGAATGGTTGTGATGTGGGAGACTGACAAAGCTTCTGATGTGGGTATATTTTGGTTTAGACAGTAAGCAAAATTGTTAGGTTGATGTTCCTACTTCATGGCTCTGAATGCAAGTGGTTACCATAGTATTAGTCCAAAGAGGTTGAAGAAGCTTTCAACTATGGAAATAAAGATAGGCAAAACTAGACTTCCCTGATAAACCACTGTCTTACTCACTATAAACGTATGTCATGCTAATCCAAATGAAATATACCTTTTTTCTAAAGTGGGCCCCTAAATAAATAAATGAATGGAACATATATGGTGCTTGTACATCAACTGTTTCCAATTGCTAGCCAGCTGTCTGTACATTCTTTATTAACGTATGAGGAGGTATGTTCTAAATTTAAGGTTTTAAACCCTATTAAATTATTTGAAAGGTCCAGATTTAGTACCATGAAAAGCCAATCTCCACCCTTCTAAGGCAAAGCATTGACAATGGGCTGGAAATGAAAGACCTGCACTAGATGGCCAGATTATCCTATGTTGAAAATATGTGAATGTGTTTTAGATAAGTAGAAGCATGTTCACAGACACACTTCTGAATCAAAGACTCGTTATTTTAAATGAAGTCCTGTTATTAACATACAAACAATGTACGTTGTGGTTGCTTCTGAGATAGTCTCCGTTTTTAGCAACAAAATAACCAGATTCTGGGGCTCTGAACAATCTAAAGGTAAAATAAAGGTTTCTAGGAGATTCAAAAATATATGTAGCTAGAATAATATGTTGTGGACTTAACATCTGTTGTATTGATGGTGGAATCGGAAGACCAGTACTATCCAATAAAAAAAGAATACTATTTTGTTTCTTAACTGGTGTAGTTAAATTTACATCTAAAATTGGCCCGTACATTATTCCTACATGAGCTAAAGTGAAATTTTGTATTTAAAAAAGATAAACGATTTCATTGCATCTCATGTAGCTAAGTTTTGCTCCCAAAATCCAATTCAGTTATGAGTTCTGTATTTTGATGACAACTCTTATTCAGCATGCATATAATTTTATCAACCTTGATACGTTTTGTTAGAGAAAAAAAAAAAATTCCGGTGACCAACATATGTTTGATATTTCTGTTAGAGACTTTTCTGTAAAAAAAAAAAAAAAAAAAACTAATATGGATTCTTCCAGTTTCCAAAATGCTAGACTGGTGTCAAAACTTACTTTTCTTGCCAAGGATGCTGTATGTTGGTAAAAATCAGAAGAATTAGAGACCTCACAAAATCCACTGCAGGTCACTGGCGTGGACAACTTTTAGCTCTGGTGGCTATTCCTGTAAGAGTTGAACGTGCACTCATAGTACTCCTGTAAGTCTAAATCGAAGTCTAAATGGAAACATCAAAAACAGCAGGAATCTACCACATGCTGCTACTCCATATCCAAGGATAGGGTGCGAAGGTGTCGCAATGTCTGTCAGTCTTCTTCGGCTTCCATGGTCGTGGAACAGATTTCTCAACTCATCCAATTGCCCCCGAGTTTCCCAGGTGATCGGCGATGCCAAAGCAGAACAAGGTCTTCAAAGAGCCCATGCTGCAGATTTTTGCCACACTGCAGACTACTTGTGGCAATCGTTTGTGCCCCAAAGAACCACAGGGGGGCCTCCGTCATGCTGTGCTAGTGTGTGCATCCCCAGCACCGTCTGACCCCTAAGATCCTTATGGGTCCCATACTGACTCCGGTATATATGTCTACTTCTCCTCCAGGACCTTCGCTGGTTCGTTCCCCATCAACACTGGTACAAATGCCACCAATGCCCGTCAAGGCTCTAGTGCTGATTCCAATATTTGAACCCAAACCAATTTCAGCCTAATCTAGTCATTGTCGCACTCCAAAATTACCGAAGCGCAACCGGTAGTCATACAATCTGACTCTGTACCAATGCCTCTGCCAGGGCGGAGGCACCCTCTCAGATGCATCAACACAGACAGGCTCCATTATATTGTTGACTCTGACTCTCAATAAGGTACAAAACCAAAGGAAATGATGGATGGAGTGTTGAACATTGCAAGCACTCACCCCCAGTCAACTGATCTGGGTTTAATCCATCACCGTTCTTTAGCCCACTCTGCCACCCCAGTTCAGACATGGCCATATGCAAATCAGTCTGACCCTGTGCCTCATGGGAACAGTCCAGCCTGAACTGCAAAGCCATGTCTTCCCTGGACCGGAAACAAGCTTCCTAGGACCGGTTTCTGGCATCTCAATAAGGTACACCACAAAAGGGAGATGAGAACAATGACTATTTTCACATGACCTTACAAGAGGCTGGTGGTCTTGATACCTCCCTGATACAATGTTGGACTTGCCTTTGGACCACCAGTGGAAGATAGTGCATCATGTGCAGTACTGGCCTGATGTGCAGCTGAGGTATTGGAATTGCAGCTGCCTTCAGTGGAGACCAAGACTACTGCTCTAATGAACATTTTGCAGCCTGGTCCAGCCATGTCTGAACCTGTGCTTCCTTTCAACAATGCCCTCCCTGATACCCTGGTGGGCATTTGGGCAAAGCCCTGTTCTTGCCAGTGAATTGACAGGTGGCCAGGCATCACAGACTGGCACCTGGCAATCCTGATTTTCTCACTATACACCAGAGTTCGGAGGTTCAGGCTTCAACCTCCAAGGAACGCAAATTTATTGCCCAAGACACCTCATGATATGGAGTCAAAAAGGACAGTTGGGAAACATGTTCTCCTCTGCTATCCTGGCATTGAGATTGATCAGTGCAGTCTGTGTGTTGGGTCGCTACACGCATGCCCTCTGGAACATGGCCAGCGAAATCTTTCCGGGGCCTCTCTGGCTCAAACAATTAAGGATGGTCCGGACGTGGTCAAGTATGTGAGTCATGCTGGCCTAGATACTGATTGCCGGAAAGGGTGGTTGGCACCAGCATTCTACTCCACCGCTGCACGTGGATGTGTCAACTATGAAGGCTATATTCCTCATTGCGAATACTTGTTAGGCATGACTGAGCTTCAGGCATGCATGTTGGTGCAACCAACCTACACCACCTTTTTTTCAAAACAATTAAGTTAATAACACTGGCTGCCTTCTTGCCTGAACTTAAATGCTTTACCCGTTGGCCAGTATTTCACCCTGCTTGCATTCTTTGCCCAACCCCACCCCTCCAAAGGCTTTGAGCTTTTGAATATATTCCAAGAAACACTAAGTGGGCGATCAACTGCTCATAGGGTTCTCCAGAGCAAAGAAAGACAAGGCTGTGAAGTGGAGAGCGCTATTGAGGTGGATTGTCCTCTGCATTAAGATCTACTATGCACTAACCATGAAGCTTCCTCCAGAATATCTGAGAGCACATTCTTCAAGGGACATGCCTGCTACCACTGCTTTGGCATGTGGAGTGCCTGTCCTTGACACCTGCTATGCTGCAAAGTGAGAAGTACCCTTTTTAACAAAGCACTACTGCCTTGGCAGCGGCTTGGTGGGAAGTGCATTTTGCCTGTTAAGCCCTGCAAGACGTTTTGGTCTGATCCACTCCACCATCCTTCAACCTTGGGAATGTAGAGCTTTAGTATCTATTCTAAGGTCAGGAGTCTGTGGCTAGAGGTATCCATCAGAGCTTCAGTACTGCTCTTTCTGTTGAATACTTCATCTTACCACCGATTTTTCACTGTCCTCCTACCACCACTCATTCTGTGGCACGATCTCTTTTCAACATCTAAAACTGTCCCAACATTGGAATATGCACACTGATGCCTACAATTGTGCATGCTCTGGAGTCTGAGGGTGTGGAAAGAGATGAGCAAGAAACTGATGTCTCCATGCAGATCTGGCACTTATATGCAGCTCCGCTCCACCACTTCAATGGCAGTATTGAGTCTGCATGGAGCCAAACGGCATAATCCATGGTGCACAGAAGTATTTTTTTCTTTTGTGCTAATAATGGGTTTATATACTTAAGTCATCATACATGCGCTCAGTCACTCTTCTTTGCACACATGCATCTATCCATAGATGCTTGCAGTCAGCCTCTGACACAACCAAACACACAAATTCAACAACCTATGCAAGAGAAATTAAAAGAAAAGTAGAAAAAGAAACCATGTTGCCTTCTAATCAGTGTGGATATGCGTGCAATAATGAAACATAAAATAGCAGCAGGTGTCCATCTTGCAGTGGTGTTGTACATGGTCTGTCTTGATTTTAAAGTTTTAACATGACCACCATGCTTAGATACAGCATGTTGGCTGTCTTGAAATGGTAAAACAGCAGTGTACTATACAGGACCACATTCCATAATTGTGGCCTTATTTAGAGGAAGCAGCCTCTACGGATATGGTGCACTACAGATGAAATGAGTGACAAGCAAGTGGAACATTAGCACTGCCTGCAGACCAGTCATATTGTCTAAAGAAAATTATTTAAAAAAAGAAGCAAAGTAAAGAAATGAAAGGGGAACTATAAAAGGAGAAAACTGAAATAAAGGACTGGACAACCAGCTCGAACACTGAAGTTCATTACTTTTCAGCTGGATGTGAACGTGTTCAGAAAATGGCGTTCACATAGCAAGAGCTCGAGTGGCTGATGTAGTGTGAACCATTACCCCATGCAGTACACGGTTATGGATAGAAGCAGAGTGTAAAATAGACCAATGGCAGAAGAGGTCTGACCCAAAAGCATGCATTGTCTATAGAAATGTATGTATATATAACCTACTGGCGGTCGCCAGAAGGTAGTTATAGTTAGGACCTATTATCCATAGGAAAAGCGTTTTTTGATTTGCCAATATCTTTGGCACCGCTTGACGAATCTTTGCGAAATTTTCAAAACAAATGGTTCGCTCAGGTCAGCTTGTTTCTTTAAAGTTTTGGGGTGGTTCGTCAAGCAGGGGCCGAGGGGGGAAAAAAAGGGGTCCCAACCCGCTTTTTCCCCATGTTAATTTCCATAGGGATTTTGAAACGGGCTACAGTCCGAACTGCTGAACGGAATTGCACCATATTTGGCAAAAAGTTAGGTCTTGGCCCAGAAAGCGTGATTTTTTTAAAAAAAATGCGTAAATCCGTTCAGTAGTTGCTGAGAAATTAAAAAAAATGAAAATATATGTATCTGAGCACCGAGGAGGATTCGCGAACCCTCCCGGGCACGAGCTTCACTCAGATTGGCTGTCAACACTCCAAACCAGGAAGTGTTGGCAGCCATCTTGTGACTCGGCAACCGAGTCACAAGAAAAAGGGTGGAAAAAAGATGAAAAACAAGAAAAGGGGGCAGAGTAGAAACTCCCTGACCCCCTATGCCTGCTCAGGGAGTCCCACCGGGCCCCCAACACCCAAAAAAGCTTTTTTTTTTTGTTTTTTTTTTTTTAAACGGCTGAATTCGCGCTGGGTGCGAGAATCCGGCCAAACATATTTTTATCTGTAATCCCCCGGGTGGGCCAGGTCCTGGGGGCATTGTGTAATTAATTAGCGGGGGCCCCCGCGGACCTCCACCTCCCCAGGTCTTTATTCATTATGTGCGCGGGGCATGTAGGCCCCCTGCAGCCCTGGTGACTGCCACCTCCCTGGGGCTTTTGGAAAAGAAACCGGGGGGCTCCTGCTCCCCCACGCTGCTCCGGGGACTGCCACCTCCCCGGGGCATTTATTAATATGGGTCTGGGGGCCTCATGGGCCCCCGAAGCTCGGGGGACCGCCACCTCCCTGGGGCTTCTAGAAAAAAATCTGAGGGGGGGCTCCTGCCTCCCCCCCCACACTGCCCCGGGGACCACCACCTCCCCGGGGCACTAAATATTAAAATGCGGGGGTCCGTTGCAGCCGCCTGGGGACCACCTCCTCCCCAGGGCTTTAAACACTTGGGAGGGGGGCTGCGCGGCCCCCCTCCTGGAGCCCCTGATGGCCCTGGGGACCACTCCCTCCAGGGCCAGCTCCTGCAATGCCCCGGGGTGCGCACCCCGGGACATTGCTGTTTGCTATGACAGGGCAGGAGCACAGCTCCCTCACTGCCATAGCAAACTCTGCTTTGGTTTTTAGACACGAGAGCAGGTTGCTCTCGCTTCCAAAAACCAAAGCAGATTGCTTTTGCACAAGGGGAGCTGCATGTCAGCAGGAGGCGGGGAGCCGTCTGGGACCGTGGGGGCATTGGGGGCCCCCATGGTATATATATATTGTCGTGTAATGGCAGCCAATCGGAGCACTCGGTCTCTCAGGAGTTTGACTCTTGCAGGAGCGGGATGGCCCAAGGGAAATAAATCTCCCAGGGCCAATCAGCAAATTCTATTTTTAAATTTACTGACAAAATATACAATTGTTTTTTACCCTTACCTTCACAAAAGCTACAGAATAGATTTACTCCAAATTACAACAAGCATTTGCAATGCAATAGGTCTCGCATTTGCGAGAGTTTAAGCTATTAGCATTGTAAATGGCAAAACCTTTCATTTATATTTTAAAAACCAAAACGTAAATAAAAGGCATTGTTATTTACAATGCCAACAGCTCAAACTCTCGCGAATGCGAGACCTATTGCGGCCGAAACACACAGGTTCTGTATGATGCACTCTGGTTTGAACACACAAGTTGCCCAGTTGGTGTACGTCACTGCAGTAATCTCATCGCAGATGTAACCAGTGCTAAGGTAAATAATTTTAAGCTGATTTCACGGGATGATGCTGTCTCCACAGCTGTGAAGCAGCATCCTTTTATTAGGACCCTTGTAGAAGGAGAGCGAGCGGACTCGCAGCCTCAGGTTGATATTTATTGCCCCCGAGTGGCTCCCCGAGGCATTCCTGAAGGAGCAGGCATGAAAGGTGTGCGCGCTTTCCAGCAGCGCGCCTCCCTTCCCGTGTGCCTTGCTGTAGAAGAGCATTTTCGGCTTTTTTTTGTCAGTGAGGCAATGCGTTTCCTAGTGTTTCATGTCGCCCAACCGAGTGGCTCCATTTTCTTATTAACTCGCATGATTTTATTAATAACGACCCAGGCCTAGTAGGAGGGGATTCTAAGGGCTTGTACCGTACAAGCGTAGATGTGATGTATTCTGGCTTCAAGCTATACGTTTGTGATTAAGCAAGGTTACTGTGCAAATAAATACAAATTCAGCTTCCTGAGTGCTAAATAGCTATTCTAGGTACATTAAAGCTACAGATGGACTATACACAGAGGGTCGTTTTAACATGGCACTGTTGGCTTAATTAGTACAATACTCTTTGTGTGAATCAGATAGTGTTTGGATCAGCAGTCGGGGCAATATTCTACAATGAACAAAAATCTGCTGATTGGAAGGGGCATGGCCTGTGATATGGCAGAGTAGGTCGCACTTGCCGAGCGCTCCTGCTGGAGCAGTTAATCCCATTACAATGTTGCCATCCTGTACTGAGACAGAAGCCTTCTAAGTGGATCTGAATGCCGGGAGTATACTGCTGACCTGCTTGTGGCAATCCCTGAGCTGTCCTGCCTGCCATAGCGACACAACACTGTTGTAGGATTGATTCCCGTCCCTCCTCGATTGCAGCAGCGGCTGTGATCACATCCTAAAGGGAGGGGCACGCGGTGTAGGGTGAGCCCGCAGTGGATCGGCGGCGGCCCACAGGGAGCTTCTTGGCAAGGCGACTTCAACATCCAGGAGGTAGATGCAAGAGAGCCATTGGCTAGCCCGAGAGGTGACCTGAGAGGGCTGAGAGTGGCTTCCGGACGGCTGTGTGGTACCGCGGCCCCTCGCGGCTGAAAGTATTTACCCCGAAGGCCTGGTCGAGAGGTGACTAGATCAGGTGGCACCTGGGACCGGCGAGTCTGTGACTCCCGGGGAACTTGAGAGGATGGCAGTTTCGGGGACGAGGCTGTAGACAGAGTGCCCCCACCCATTACTTTAATGCACACGCAGAGGGGCTGACACCTTTGGATCTGAGACATGCCACACGGGCAAGGTGGGCTGTGTGGCAGTGAACTGGGCATACCCGCCAAGTTGGAGCCCAGGTGGGGGGAGAGAAAGGTGAAAACATAGTGGATCTGCTGAACTAATAATGCGGTAGGCCAAAGTAAAGTGCCCCCGGGCCCCTGCCCCGACAAAAGGCCTCAGTTGACTGGACTCACCCCACAGGGAAAAATGGGGACTGGCCAATACATATTGCATACGCCGGAGCTTAGCTTAGCTCAGCAGTGCCGAAGCTTAGCGGCCGCTGATGAAAACGTAGCAGGAGTGTCGGTAGCTGGAGGGGGAGCAGCTGCTGCCTCGAAGCTGCAAATAAAATTAAAGTGTGCCGCTTCGAAAATTGGTGCCGTCATTGTCCACGTGGGTGGGCATGTCCTCATGCGTGCAGTAGGATAAACATTATAGAACAAGCAAAAGCACGTCCTGCGCGCGCTGCGACCTGTACGCGTGCACATATCCTGTCTGCACTGATGGAGACAGGGAGGGAGCGAGCGAGCGAACAGGAGTTGTGCTAACGCCGCGAACGACTATTAAAAGACTTACGCGTGCACATGTGCTGTCCCCCTTAGCCCACCAAACCGACAACAATAGATCTCGCCAATGCGAGCAGCCCTAAAAGGCACAATCTATGGACCAAGATCTAGCTTCCTGCAGAATTTGGTGTAATTCCGTTCAGCAGTTTTTGCTATAACCTGTCTTAAAGAAGTCTATTGCAAATGCATGGGTATTTTATGTTTTGGGACCTCCCTTTTTTTTCAGCCCCCAACATCCTAAAACTTTCCAGGAAGTTTTTGGAACGTTTTGTGAGTATTTGTCAAACGGGCCATAGGTATTAGCAAACCAAAAAACATTCCATCTATGGAAAAGCAGACCTAACTATAACTACTTAGTGACGACCGCCACTAGTTTTTTTAATTTATTTATGTATTGATATAGATATATATATCAAAACCATGCCCTTTCAGGCATATAGTGATGAATAAATTATGCAAAAAAGAAGCAGAAAACTCTGGGTAGTTCTCGTGTTTAGGTGGAAAGCAGCTCCTTAATAAAACACTCTCAACACCAGCAACACTTTAAAGCAGACATTTGAGGTGAGCAAATTTAGAGTGTCGCTAGTATTGAATTGCTCTGTACAGGAGCTGTTTTCCACCTAAACTCGAGAACTCTGCTTTAAATATATATATATATATATATATATATATATATATATATATATATATATATATATATATATATATATATATATATATACATACACACACACACACGTGTATATATATTTCTCTTTATAGCAAGATTCTGCCAGAGAGCAATGCGTGTCACGTCTTTTCTGCCACAATGGTTACTCAAAGGGGTTAACAAACATAAAAATCCTTTCATCAGAGGTAATCTGAGATTTCATGTAATAAAATACCCGATTCCCCCCCACCCTCCCCCCCCCTTAATTGCCTATTGACTTTAACATGTGTTACTTAGTAAATTGGTCCTATTAAACAGATCAGACTTCTGGTGTCCGAAATACCTTCCCCTATTGAACTAATCAGTCCTGTAATATTTATCATTAGCATGTCACCATAAGCAGCTGAGAAGTATGTGTTGGGGCTAAGCTTTCTCTCAAAGCAACCATCAGGTATACAGTAATAAAATTTCAACTATGTACAAAATTACATTTGTCCAAAGAATATAAATCCCAATAAAGATTATCATAGTGCACCTCTTCTATCCTCCCAGTTTTCTCCAGCAGGTCACAAACACAAAAACCCTTTCAGACTACAGTAATCATGGAATAAAATTCCCAAAGTGTAATAACAGTCGTTAACACATGCTTTTTACAATAAGTTAATCAGGCATCCTGTCTGTCATAACGTTTCCTGATAAACAGATCAAACTTATGAAACCTGGTATATCTTTTCACAGTGAACCCATACGGCCTACAGACTTTATCATTGGCTTTACACCCTAATCAAAACAGACCTATTCAAGTGCACATAAACGGGCAACCATCATGCATACAGTTATAAAATTACAAATAGGTAGAAAAATATTGTTTGCAAAAAAGTATACAACCCCTCTCAATAGACCTTAACAAGAATCATCACAGTGAAAAGCCTCAAGGCAAACTGGCCGGTGGATGCCCAACACCTGAACCATTGACTTTTATGATATTACATGTAACAAAATACCTGACTAGAGCCTGTAACAGTCTGATAATCCACTTTTAAAGCCCTAGTGGCATTAACATGTTTTTCACAATGAAGAAGTTAGTTAGGCTTACTGCCTTTGTCATAACTTTTCATAATTAGCAGATCTGACCTATGGCATCGGACATATTTTTTCCCATTTCACCATTTAGACCACTTGCCTATCGCTATAATCAACTGAGGCTTACTGTTTTGAGCATAAGATTTTCCAAAAGTTAACCATCAGATTGAAATCACAAAGGTATACACAACTACAGTTGCCTGAGCAAAATACCAGCTCCCCTAAAATGGCCTAACAAGGATTACAATCGAGCAAATCTTTTATATCCAGTTTGTCTCGAGGTAACTAACACTAAAACCCTTGTCTATTTAATCTGTGAGGTGCCATTTAAAAAAATACTTTTTTCGTAAATAGTAAAAAGCAATCAACCCTTAAATGGATTGTTGTTATTTTAAGATTTTCCACGATATATATGGCAGGCTTACTGCCTTAATCGTTACATTTCATAATAAACAGATCAGACCTATAGCTGCCAATTCAATCCTGGTGTTTTGAGTATAAGCGTTGACCAAACCCAAAATGTGTACTATTAGCACTGTGTTTAGTAGAAACACACAACTTCGGCCCGATCATATCCTGTACTCTGGTCACTAATATGTGTGTGGAGCCTAAGCCCCTTTCTCCATAGTACTTAGAAAGTTCTTCTTTTGTTGATCATGTAAGGTATACTCGTTATAGTAAATTGAAGTGTATTATACTCTAAAGGTATATGCCCACTGTTGAGGACTTTTTCCTCCTTCGCAATAAACGTACAGAGTAATAAGTTAAAGCATGTCAATAGCAATACGAAAGTTTCCACTTTTAACTGGAGTCTCCCTTAGTATAACCTAGGTGTTAATGGATAGTTTCACAATAAAGAATTTCTGAAGGAAAAGTATTCCCCTCCCCTTTTTCTTCTCCCATAGCGGATAGTTATAATGCCTTATTTTCGTCATGGAATTCGATATGGCGAATCCAATGCTCAGTTTCTCAGAGCCAGGAATAAGTGAACTCTATTGTTTTATAGTCCATTAACATTTAATCATGAGTAAGGCAAATTATACGAATGTAACGACCTGATATATTGCAAACATACATAGCAAACGTGCCCCCAATCTTACCTATGTGGTACAGAATTTAAACCTGGCCACAGTGTGTGACCCATTTGCCTACTTTGTCAAAAGTGGTGGACAGACCTAACGAGAAAAACACAGCCAGTCTTATCTTGTAGTTCAGAATGTTTAAGATGCCTTTAATATAAGGCAGATCAATAACAATCACCAAATAGAGCAATTGCAATCTCCCAATTTAGAGGAAAGACCACTATAAAGCAAAATTGACTTCTCAAAAACTTTTTGTAGTTGTGTAGTCACAGTGCTCTTAAGTATTTTGCTTACTTATGGGAATTCTTCATTAGGCACCAAATTTCTAATGTTCACATCAGTCTTACTTGCTCTTTTTGTTCATGGAGACATAGCTTGCTTTTCCAGCATGGGGAAAAGAGCATTGTGTTTGAGGCATTAATTATAGAATATATGTGTGGTAAAAAAAAAGCTCTAGATCAAAAGTCATTGGCCAGTCATCTGAGGAAGCCTAAGGAAGATCTGGAGGGTTTGCTTTGGAAAAAGGTTAACGGTTTCCTTTGAGAAAGTGTAAATGGACTGGAAGTGAGCAAGATGGCGGCATGGGGCTGATTCTCTTGTGTTGTAGTAGGCTGCTGACAGGGACTCTGAAACATTATGGGGTGGAAGTTTTTTAGCCTGTGAGGAGAATGCTCAACTAGACGTAGGTTAACTAAGCTCGCAAGTGATGTATGTCTCGCTCTGAACGTGGGAAATATTTAGCTAGGTACTCGTGGATCACTTCATGTTTCAGCCCCAGGGCCTGGTTCGCAGTGTTTTCCTGGCGGTGCACATGCTCTGATTTCGAGAGGGTCTTTCCATGTGGCGGGTCGTTTTCTAGGCAGGGATGTGTCACACACTGATACCGGACCTGTGTGGGGGAACACACTGCAGATTGAAGAGTGTTGCCTCGCCAGATGACTGGAAGAGCCTGCGAACATGCAGGCTAAAACGGCGGGGATTCTTCTAAGATTACGCTTTGAGAGTGTTTCAAAGGCGCCCAAAATGACTAAATCAGCTAAAGTGCCCAAGGAGCCCAATCGCTGATATAAGACGTTTGGAGACACTGCAGCAACAGGAGCAGCAATGGCCGGAAAGATCACAGCCGCGATGATGCCTGGAGACAATGCTTGCTCACAAAAGGGGGAGCCTCTGAACTGATTCAGGTAAAGGCACAACTAAATTTATTCTATAAGCCTCCTTTTGATAATGTTGGCCAAACTGACTCTCCTGTTGGCCCTCTTCAAAGGACTCTGGCTGACTTTTTTGGCCCTAAAGAGGTAGGGTCACAAGCACTAGTTGTATCATTAGTGGAGCCAGTTAGAGGTGATTGGTCTTCAGTCCAGGTATCTGATAAAGTTGAATTGCTGCCAAAATGGTGTACCGATCAGCAGGCAAGTCGTGACTCAAGTTACGGCCACTACCCTCCTGCAGTGGAATAGGTTTCCTGAACACACTGAATGTGCATATGCAGCTCTGTAGTAGGCCATGATCCGTCCAGCAGTGCTGGAGGTAGCACGCAGGGGAAGACTGCTCAATTATCTAGTTGTAGACCAGGCAAGGGTGTGCTACTTAGACCACAGCAACCAGGCAAGGATAGTAGAAACCTGCCATCTTCTCTCCTCTTGGCTGATGTTGCAGCTGATATATCAGTCCAAGAACCTGCCCACCTGGATGGCTTAAATGCAGGGGGGCAGGTGGCACCCCAGACTCTAGAGGTCTTGGGCTAGATGTACTAACATTAGGAATGCCAATTTCCTAATTACGATTCCCTCTAAATCTCAATTAGGAAATCGATATTCCTAATGTATGAAACTCTTTTGAGTTTCATTAGCGTGATCCCCAGTAGCTCAATAATAGACCTACCTCATGAATATTAATGAGGGAGGTCATCATTTGCTACCCATTAGGAATCACAGCTATCACAGGTATGGTGTCCTGCTGAGATCAGCAGACCACCATGTCTGGGATTGCTTTTTAATAAAGTAATTTTTTTTTTAATCCAGCCCGTTTTCCTTAAAGGAAAATGGGATGTATTAAAAAAAAAAAAAAAAAAAAACTTTGCAATTTCATTTTTGTAAGAGTAGGCAGTGGTCCAATGCACTGCCTGCTTTAAAAAATGTTTTATTTACATTCTCAAATGGGAAGGGGTCCCCTGTGCAAATGGGTTATTACCAGTTTTAAACTTGTGGTAAAGTATTACTGTTTTGCGACCGGAATTGGGTCACAAAACAGTAGTCAGACCGCCATGTAAAGGCAGAGGGAAGAGGGACATCATAATCCCTACGGCGGTACCTCCACAGGCACTGCCCCCATTGTAGGGATAATGGACGGACGCTCCGCCGGGCTCCTTGAGCTTGTCGGAGGCTTCGGTCAGTCTCTCCTCCCACTGCTGTCCGACTGACCATATCGTAATGCGGTGGTCGGACCACTATGCTGGATGTCGGTGGGAGAGCCACCGGAATCCTAATTGGGCCCTTAATGTCTTGGCTTTAAGCTCATTTCTTTAAAATTCTGTACAATCTGTATCAGTGGTTCCTAACCTTTTGACTTCTGTGGACCCCCACTTAATCATTACTGGAATCTGAGGACCCCCCACTGAGTCAATATTGTAATCTGATGAACCCAGCCTAACTAACTTCAATTATTTGAACTGGAAAACCATGCACAAAAACTATTGAAATAAGCATTCATGAAACACAAATGCTGAAATATTTTATTTAATTCACCAACCAATTAATGACCAGCAAAATTAACATTTTAATGGAAAAGTTGGAGCTATTCTGAATTCAATTTTAGCCACCCACCATGTATACTATATTCTGTTTAATGCACAAGCACTGCGCTTACGCATAAATCTGAGGATAGCAACTTTATTGTTAATATCCAATATCAAATTCCTTCACGTATACAGAACGTTTCAAAATGTTCAATAATTATTTCTTCTTCTTTATTTGTATACACTTCATTAATCTGTTAATATTATTTAATTTTCTAGGAAGTCAAAGACCCCCTGAATAGGCTTTGTGGACCCCCAGGGGTCCCCAGATCACATGTGCAGAACCTCTGATCTATATTACACACCGTATGAATAGCTCAAAAGGGACTGGAGGGACACGTCAAAATCTAGATGCAGATACCATGCATATTTTTGCATCTTCTCCAGGTATGGTACCCTACTGGACGAAAGTGTCTGACCAACGTAATAGTGTGCTGAAATTCAACACTCTCTTAAAACCTAAAGCCATTATGTTGGGATATGCCCCTAGCATATCATCCTACCTACTAGGGATATATTTCTTTGCTATGACAGTAGCCAGGTTGGGTGTGGCACATGCATGGCCAAAAAGGGAAGGTTCAGATTATAATGCATGGTGGCAGGCGCTAGTCATTCTTTTTGGCCTTGAAAACAGGATTATTAGTTACAACCCAAGAAGTAGGAAGCTCAGGAAAATTTGGGCAGCACCTTCTGAACAGCTGTCTTTGCATACTTCATGCAGAATGTGATCTATTAATTATTGATTTGTACTATTACTAATTTACTTAACTCTTTACTCATTCTATATATTTAATCATGTTACTGCACCTATGAAAAGGAATTTTAGTGTTTGGCTGATGTAGAACATTTGCAGGAACCCCTACTGCATCAATATATTGTCAATAAATTGCAAAGGATAATGCTTTCATTTAATACATTCCTAATAAAAAAAGTGCATTTTAAATAGGGAGGCAGAGGACTGAAAGTGGCGCATAACCAGAAATGGGGAGTGCTGGACACGTGCGCGCTCTTAGCAATCGTTGCGATGTTCCATATTTTATACACCGTTCTGAATTCGTATTACAAGTCACTAGACTGGGAGTCATTAATGACTATGTAGTATGAGAATGTTGTAGGATGAAGTGAAGTTTTGGTGTGGTCAACACTGTTTTTAGTCAAGCCGGTTTCACTTCGAGATGAAATCCAACTCCATGTCGAGCTAAACAACCAAGCAGAGTAGCAGCAAATAAACTCTAGGAGTCTAAGAAATATATACCATTCGATGACAGAAGGTAGCCCACACCGAAAGAGCATGCATGTAGGAATATTGGTCATTGGGGATCCACAAAGACCCGTGAATGGAGGATGTTGGTTTCTCCTCTATGTGCAAACACAAACTTGTGTGATTTGACCCAAATCTCCCCTAACACACCAGGTTGCACCACTTATGTAAACACAAACTGTGATCTAGCAAGACCATAGTCGTCATAAAGTTCGCAAAAATACATTAAGGACAAAATAAAACGATTACAAAAAAATTGCTGTTTACAATTAGTAATTTAAAATACGTTTCATTTAAAAAAAAAAATTCACCTCCTGATAAATGTTTATGCATGACGTTAATTAAAAAATTTATGAAAAGATCATGAAGTCCTCCTTTGCACCTGAAGTAGCTCTATGGCATTGCTACAACATAGGACGAGAAAGCGACAGACACACAGATGATGGACGGAATGCAGAGCAAATCAAACATTCACCCCGGAGAGCTGGGTCAAGACTGATTTGCATATGGCTTGGTTCAAACTGGAATGTCATGGGGGCAAAAAAACGATGGATTTAGGCCCAGATCTCTGTACTGGGGTGAATGTTTGACATTGTTCAACATTCTGTCCATCAATTGTTCTTTTTGCAATTGCTACAACATAATCTGGTTTGGGCACTTGAAGCAGAAATCCAGCAGCACCTACAGATCATAGCCAATTAGTGAGACTGCCAGAACCTACAGAAATCTGCTCATTTCACCCTAGCTTTGAAAGAGCTGCAAAGACTCCCAGTACCTCTTTCCAACAAATTTAAGGGGTGAGTGTTGTCCATAACCTTATAGGCCGACTTCTCATTACATCTCTCTTGGAGCCATATGCTGTGCATCACATATATAATCACTCAGACGTGATTCAAATCGGAGAAACCTGGATGGAAAATAATCAAACTACTGAGGGCTCATCTCCGAATACTTTGGTCCGAGATCTGAGTTCCCAATCCAGACTTTGAGTTGTCCTAACAACCCTGAATGCAATCCGTATCACAAAAACCCTTACCTCACACCAACACAACGTTGTGGTGATTCCCTTCCCTCCAAAAAGGGTTTGGCGCTCCCCTACAAGCAATATCAATGTACTGCCCAAAGATGGACATTATTGGATTTGAACAGGTCATGGTCCAATTATCTTTTTAGTGCTGCAAAGTAGCTTTATTTTCCAGTGAGTAGCCTGTGCGTTAACTATTATTTTAAATTGTAGTTAAGCGAAATATAGGAAGTTTCATTCTGTACAGAAAGCAGAAAATGGTAGATAATTGCAGACGGAAAAATGATGGGGTGGAACAAATGTGTCTCAGTGTGAAAAGCACAAATCTTGCCTTTTTTGGTTTTGCAAATCACCGGCTTGTCACTTTAAAGGAAACTTTCAATGTTCTCTGGTAAATTTTTAGCTAGGTACTCGTGGATCACTTCATGGTTCAGCCCCAGGGCCTGGTTCGCAGCGTTTTCCTGGCGGTGCGCATGCTCTGGTTTCGAGACGGAGTCCCATGTGGCAGGTCGTTTTCCAGGCAGGGAGGTGTCACACACTGATGCCAGACCTGTGTGGGGGGGACACATTGCAGTTTGAGGAGTGTTGCCTCAGCCTCGCCAGATGACTGGAAGAGCCTGCGGACATGCAGGCTCAGACAGCGAGGATTTTTCCAAGATTACTCTTTGAGAGTGTTTCAAAGGCGCCCAAAATTACTAAATCAGCTAAAGTGCCCAAGGAGCCCAATCGCTGATATAAGACGTTTGGAGACACTGCAGCAACAGGAGCAGCAATGGCCGGAAAGATCACAGCTGCGATGATGCCTGGAGACAATGCTTGCTCACAAAAGGGGGAGCCTCTGAACTGATTCAGGTAAAGGCACAACTAAATCTATTCTATAAGCCTCCTTTTGATAATGTTGGCCAAACTGACTCTCCTATTGGCCCTCTTCAAAGGACTCTGGCTGACTTTTTTGGCCCTAAAGAGGTAGGGTCACAAGCACTAGTTGTATCATTAGTGGAGCCAGTTAGAGGTGATTGGTCTTCAGTCCAGGTATCTGATAAAGTTGAATTGCTGCCAAAATGGTGTACCGATCAGCAGGCAAGTCGTGACTCAAGTTACGGCCACTACCCTCCTGCAGTGGAATAGGTTTCCTGAACACACTGAATGTGCATATGCGGCTCTGTAGTAGGCCATGATCCGGCCAGCAGTGCTGGAGGTAGCACGCAGGGGAAGACTGCTCAATTATCTAGTTGTAGACCAGGCAAGGGTGTGCTACTTAGACCTCATCAACCAGGCAAGGATGGTAGAAACCTGCCATCTTCTCTCCTCTTGGCTGATGTTGCAGCTGATATATCAGTCCAAGAACCTGCCCACCTGGATGGCTTACATGCAGGGGGGCAGGTGGCACCCCAGACTCTAGAGGTCTTGGGCTAGATGTACTAACCTTAGGAATGCCAATTTCCTAATTACGATTCCCTCTAAATCTCCATTAGGAAATCAATATTCCTAATGTATGAAACTCTTTTGCGTTTCATTAGCGTGATCCCTAGTAGCTCAATAATAGACCTACCTCATGAATATTAATGAGGGAGGTCATAATTTGCGACCCATTAGTAATCACAGCTATCACAGGGATGGTGGCCAGCTGAGATCAACAGACCACCATGTCTGTGATTGCTTTTTAATAAAGCATTTTCTTTTTTTTAATCCAGCCCGTTTTCTTGAAAGGAAAACGGGCTGTATTAATAAAAAATAAAAAAAACTTTGCAATTTCATGTTTAAGAGTAGGTAGTAGTCCAATGCACTGCCTTCTTTAATTTTTTTTTTTTATTTACATTCTCAAACGGGAAGAGTTCCCCTTTGAGAATGGGTTCTTACCAGTTTTAAACTTGTGGTAAAGTATTACTATTTTGCTACCGGAATTCGGTCACAAAACAGTAGTCAGACCGCCATGTAAAGGCAGAGGGAAGAGCGACATCGTAATCCCTACTGCGGTACCGCCACAGACACTGCCCCCATTGTAGGGATAATGGACGGACGCTCCGCCGGGCTCCTTGAGCTTGTCGGAGGCTTCGGTCAGTCTCTCCTCCCACTGCTGTCCGACTGACCATATCGTAATGCGGTGGTCGGACCACTATGCTGAATGTCGGTGGGAGAGCCACCGGCATCCTAATTGGGCCCTTAATGTCTTGGCTTTAAGCTAATTTCTTTAAAATTCTGTACAATCTGTATCCGTGGTTCCTAACCTTTTGACTTCTGTGGACCCCCACTTAATCATTACTGGAATCCGAGGACCCCCACAGAGTCAATATTGGAATCCGATGATCCCAGCCTAACTAACTTCAATTATTTGAACTGAAAAACCATGGACAAAAATATTGAACCAAGCATTCATGAAACACAAATGCTGAAATATTTTATTTAATTCACAAACCAATTAATGACCAGCAAAATTAACATTTTAATGGAAAGGTTGGAGCTATTCTGAATTCAATTTTAGCCACCCACCATGTATACTATATTCTGTTAAATGCACAAGCACTGCTCTTACGCATAAATCTGAGGATAGCAACTTAATTTGTAATATCAAATTCCTTCACGTATACAGAACGTTTCAAAATGTTCAATAATTATTTCTTCTTTATTTGTATACACTTCATTAATCTGTTAATAATATTTAATTTTCTAGGAAGTTAAAGAACCCCTGAATAGGCTTTGTGGACCCCCAGGGGTCCCCAGATCACATGTGCAGAACCTCTGATCTATATTACACACTGTATGAATAGCTCAAAAGGGACCAGAGGGACACGTCAAAATCTAGATGCAGATGCCATGCATATTTTTACCTCTTCTCCAGGTATGGTACCCTACTGGACGAAAGTGTCTGACCAACGTAATAGTATGCTGAAATTCAACACTCTCTTAAAACCTAAAGCCATTATGTTGGGATATGCCCCTAGCATATCATCCTACCTACTAGGGATATATTTCTTTGCTAAGACAGTAGCCAGGTTGGGTGTGGCACATGCATGGCCAAAAAGGGAAGCTTCAGATTATAATGCATGGTGGCAGGCGCTAGTCATTCTTTTTGGCCTTGAAAACAGGATTATTAGTCACAACCCAAGACGTAGGAAGCTCAGGAAAATTTGGGCAGCACCTACTGAACGGCTGGCTTTGCATAATTCAGGCAGAATGTGATCTAGTAATTATTGATTTATACTGTTATTAATGTACTTAACTGTTTACTCATTCTATATATTTAATAACCCTGGGCGTAGGACTACGCTACGCTCGCGTTGTTTGCGCAGCTACGCAAATTGCACGTAGCACAGTGCAAAAACGCGTAGCATAGTGGACATTATAGGAAGTTTCATTCTGTACAGAAAGCTGAATATGGTAGATAATTGCAGACTGAAAAATGATGGGGTGGAACAAATTTGTCTGTGTGAAGAGCACAAATCTTGCCTTTTTTGGTTTTGCAAATCATCGGCTTGTCACTTTAAAGGAAACTTTCAATGTTCTCTGATAAGTCGGACTGCGAAAAAATTTCGATCACAAAAAGAAACACCACATTTATTACTAAATCATTTATTTAGATTTGTGTAATTTGCTACCGTTGATGGATCCCTCAAGCAATGAGAAGGATTGTGGGAACCAAAGGGGTACACTTTACAGAGCACTGAACATTGACAAAGGTGTAGGTTTCCCAGTCCACTAGAGAAAGCATGCTACAACGTAACTATGTCAACCCAGAGTAGCAATAGTTGAGGTTCCCCAATCAAATGAGGGGAAACCTAGTGGTTATTTGAGCTTAGATTGAATCAGAATATCCATTTTGGGTTTCACTGTGGACAGAGTTCTTGTAGAATATAAGATGATAAATCCTTGGTAGAGGATCAGTAATACATTAAAGTTTAATCCAAGGTTAGCTACGGGTGGCTGACAGTTGTTTGGCATCTGACCAACTGCAATGTATCTTGGCTGTATAGTCTCTGTGTGTCTCTCGTCCAGAACATCTAGATTAACTCGTTCCGTGCTCATGACGGAACCACGCCGTCATGAGCCACGGTTGCCGTGTGCTCATGACGGAGTGGCTCCGTCATGCTGCGGCCGTTGGCGGCCGCGCCGCCCACGCGGCGCTAATTCCCCGCCTGTGCGGGCGATTAGCGCCGTGGGCGGAGTCATGACGGAACCACTCCGTCATGAGCACAGCCCAACCGTGGCTCATGACGGAGTGGCTCCGTCATAAGCACCGCGCCACCGCGCTGCCCCCCCCCCGCAGCCCCCAGCGCTGCGGCGGAATTTCCGCCGCAGCGTAGGGGTTAAGGAAGTGACTCTTATTTGAAGGACTATTTGAAGAAGTAGGTCTTCAGTCTTTTGCTTAATTTTCCTGCCTAGCCTCTAATGGACATGGCACTATGGCATAGACGAGAACCCCCGAAAAGTTAGGATCTGCCTCCTAATGTTTTCAGTATACATATTTTGTGGGTAACTATCTTGCTTTAAATGGCAAACAAGCGGCTTCTGCAAGATATAGTTCTAACCTGTGATCCTTCTTTGATAGGAATCCAAAGATGACGCCAAGCTGTGAGGTTCTATACTCTTTGTACTCCCTTGTGGGATATGCTTGTGCAAAGGTTGTTCCACTAACCTACCCTAAATGTTTTGAGGAGTATGCAATGGCAGCAATGCCCACAGAGAGGAGTTCCTCTTGGATGTATACTATGAATCCCAGGGCTTTGAAAGGCAGGAAATATCAAGATCAGCGTGTAGTAAAACTAATTATCGGGATTAGCATCCGTCTACTTCTACGGTGGCATTATTTCTGCAGGTTAGCCAGTATGTGGCAGGGCTGTGGAGATGGTTAAATGAACATAAGAGGGTCCCTGATATAGGGGTATGAGAAGAGGAGAGCAGGGAAAGCAACACAATTTAAACAAGGACCTCTTCTCTACAGTTAATTAAACAGTGGGAAATATCTCCACAATCGTCACACAACAACAACCAAGTACCACAGAATTGGATTCACAATTTTATTAATCAAAATATATATATTATTTTTGTATTTATCATTTTATCTTTGAAGACATTCATTTATATGTACAAATAGTCATGTGTTAATTGGGTCACATCACAGTCGGAATTAAACGTGAGACAGAAACAGGACATATATTTTGGCAACAGAGGCAAAATTCATGTTTTATATCAAAACAAACAACCAAACAATACAATAACCCTATATAACAAAAACATACATGTAAAAACAGTGATACATTTCATAAATATGTACAATAAAATAGAAATGTAGCCTAGAAGACAACAGACAATAAGCAGAAGACAAAAGCGCCGACGCGCGTTTCGGAGTAGGATCAACAGACCCTAATTTCCTTCGTCAGGGCGCAACAATCCTTTAGCAGTTGGGAAGGGTGTCAGAATAATTCACAACTGATTCCATAGTCTCTTCTCACGAGAGAAAACTTTAGGAAGGCTTTGAGAATTTATAATAATACTTGTATAAACAATCTGTGGAAACAAGGAAAACAACAAATATAAAATAATCTAATTATACGAACAAGCCAGATGCAATCTAAAGTGGAGCCAGCAACATTTTGTATTCTTTTGTATCTGGTTGATAGCTCTTGCCTCATCTGCATATTCCGGTAGAAGACCGATACATCTATTCTAGTACACTTGGTGTGATCCATTCTACTCTTTTTCCTACTTTTGGGAACTATTGGCTCTTTAACCGTGTTGCTGGCTCCACTTTAGATTGCATCTGGCTTGTTCGTATAATTAGATTATTTTAGATTTGTTGTTTTCCTTGTTTCCACAGATTGTTTATACAAGTATTATTATAAATTCTCAAAGCCTTCCTAAAGTTTTCTCTCGTGAGAAGAGACTATGGAATCAGTTGTGAATTATTCTGACACCCTTCCCAACTGCTAAAGGATTGTTGCGCCCTGACGAAGGAAATTAGGGTCTGTTGATCCTACTCCGAAACGCGCGTCGGCGCTTTTGTCTTCTGCTTATTGTCTGTTGTCTTCTAGGCTACATTTCTATTTTATTGTACATATTTATGAAATGTATCACTGTTTTTACATGTATATTTTTGTTATATAGGGTTATTGTATTGTTTGGTTGTTTGTTTTGATATAAAACATGAATTTTGCCTCTGTTGCCAAAATATATGTCCTGTTTCTGTCTCACGTTTAATTCCGACTGTGATGTGACCCAATTAACACATGACTATTTGTACATATAAATGAATGTCTTCAAAGATAAAATGATAAATACAAAAATAATATATATATTTTGATTAATAAAATTGTGAATCCAATTCTGTGGTACTTGGTTGTTGTTGTGTGACGATTGTGGAGATATTTCCCACTGTTTAATTAACTGTAGAGAAGAGGTCCTGGTTTAAATTGTAGGGCTGTGGAGATGGACCTGTTGTTGATGAGTGGCACCACAGCCTGTACCCCAAGGTTGATTACTCTTCCGTTTCATGGCCATATGAATTTTTGAAACTTCATAGGAGTTTCTTTGATACTACATTTGTACTGTAGAAAATCCCAGGAAGGATGTTACCTCGATGGCAGTGTTCAGGGACAGAACTTGCCTGTGGAAACAATGATTTGGAAGAATTTTATTGTGAGAATCTTCTTCCTTTTTCAACTGGTGGATCAGATGAAGATGAGCTGAGCGTAGGCGATCACTCTTCCTGTTAGTGGTGTGTAATCCAGTTTTAAGTGTTTCAAAACTTTTGACATTGGATTAAACAGTTATCCTCCAATAAAGTCTTTCTCGATCAATGGGGCATTGAAGGGGGGCTTAATGATATGACATCTGCTCCGATTGTATTGATATGCTGCAAATAGACACAAGGTGCTCACAAAGTTTCTCAGCTGGAACGCGGATAGAGTAGTAATGATTTTTGAGAGAACTGGTCATTACATATCCAGAACACCTCTCTGGAGAGACTCAAAGCATTTTAGATGCAGGAATGCAAGTATTCTATTTTATTTTATTATTTATTTTCAGGGTTTATAGAGCACAGACATGGCCACAAGGGCAACAGTACGCTTTAAATAGAACATAGCAGCGGGTACATGTGAAATATATTACACGGCTGCAGAATATGTCATAGCAGTGGTACATATATGATGATATATGTGAGATCATCATATGTGAAATATAACACAGTTGATGCATTTTACTAGGAGGTACTGAAGCGATTTAAAGTCAGGTCCCTGGATTCAGTTGTTAGTAGAATGTCTAATAATTTCACAGAAGGCTGCCACACTAGTAAATCTGCCTGCCAATAGATCACTCTTGTAAATGAAGAATTGAGAGGTGTTTCAACGACCAAACGTAACACATGTTTTCCAGCCTTAAAATAAAAATTAAAGGTCTTCTCAAGGTTCTCCTTAATATTTTTCTTTGTCAAGACTCACACAAATAACAGCATATGGCACAGGCTTACATGGCCATACTATTTCACCGTGATTTTTTGCAACACTCCGAAAATGAGGAAGAGCCCTGTTGGTTTATCGGAAGACTAGGACGCCGCTTTTCTGCCGCCGCTGCCAGAGGAGAACACCGTTTCCCTCCTGCATCTTGGGACTGTGAACTCTACCAGTCCAGTCCGTCGCTGCCCGTATCGTTTTCTGCATGGCGCCTTGTTGATGTTTTGCGAGACGTCGTCTCATGTTGTTCTGAATCTCACTACGATCGAGTGAAGAGACCCTTTGGGACCCACCGTTACCACATCCAGATCTATTCCGTTTTTTCCGATCATACGCAGACGCTTAGATCTACCTTTACCCTTACCATTTGGCCCCCTGGTGTGGTCAATCTCCAGACATCCTCATCCTGGATAACAGTGACTTCTTGTTCTACCCTTCCCTTCACCACCATTAACATACGGACCGGTACCGTATTTTTACTCTAACGGAGCAACCTTCATTGTAAAAGGTTAGTTTTGCGCGCACGGGACGACCGTGCCTAATCTCTTCCTTGGCCGCCCGACCCTCCCCACCCTAGATCTCTCTCCTAGACTCAACTACTTTCAGTGCCCTGAGGAAGGTGACGGCTACCTGTTAGCCTAGCACCGAAACGCGCGTCGGCCCCGTGCAAGCCTGACACCTGTGGGCTACCAAATACCTACAGCACTCAATAGATGCACCAATGCCCTGTACAATTCTTGGGTTTCTGCCTGTTATATATATTGTTTGTATATAATCTGCGTTATGTCCTTTTAGTGAGTATGTGGATTGTATGACTGGTGTGAGTGTTGTGTATATATATGCCTATGTCCATTTTGTTTCTAGGTTTTACCTCTTTGTGTAGAGCTCTTTCGTGGGGATAGAGAGAATTCAATTGTCTATTTAGATATTCTTATTAGTCTACACATTTACTTTGTTTGCTCATTATCAATTTACTTGGGCTTGAGGTCCGTAACGTATTATTTGAAACTTAAACAATGATGAAAATCAATTTATTTAATATAAACCTCTGCTCCTTTATCTATTTACTTGTGTTTTCTTTTTTCCCCTGTATTTGGTGCTCCCCTGAACCCGGTGAACTACCCTCCCTTATCCATTTGAGACGTTACTACGCTCCTTGAATTTATCCTAGGCAGGCGACACTTTCCTCCCCTGCCCCCCGGTAGGACCCTTTTCACACTATTTCAATACCCTGGCCTCACAATTGGTATCCAGGGGCGCAAATCCATCCCATAATATATGGATATTAGTAAGAAAAGATTCACAAACTTTACTTAGAGAGACTTGGTTTGTCTTATGTTTGTCTTCAGAGGATGCAACTGTGGTGTCAAGTGAGTTGAGCCTTGCCCCATTATTTCACATTTATGTATCTGTGCTCGCGCAGGAGTTATAGAATAGTTTCCACCACGATAATACATCCTTGAAATATTCTCTGCATGCGAAGCTATGCTTTGTGACTAAGCAAAAGACACACAGATGATGGACAGAATGCAGAGCAAATCAAACATTCACCCCCAGTCAAGAGATGTGGTTTAAATCTATCTCTTTTTCTCACCATGCTTTGTGACTAGACACCCACCTGACTACAGTGTTCTTTGAATAAATTGCACAAATGCTGTGTGGATAACCACTTGCTCACAAAGTTGTCGGTCAAAGATAATGATGTTTAGAGGAAGGAAAAAGAGTGACTGACATTGGGTGGAGGTAGAATAACTCAAGCTAGTCCAAAAGTACTATTATCTTGGAATGTTGATCGATTATCATGGCAGCCGTTAATAGAAGCCAAGGCAAGAAATATCTACAATTTCCACTGAGCGCCCTTACCCACATCAAATAAAAATATGGGCATTATCTGTGGGTTCCCTCAAGGCAGCTTTAAATGCAAAGGTATTGTCACGATGATCTACGTGACTATCATGTGTTGGTTCCATAATTGCTGGGATCTGGCTCTTTTGAAGGGCCCACTATGGTGAAAAGCACAGCGACAACGTACATCTACCTTGGTTCAGCTCATCTCAACAGAGCTGACCTTGAGTCGAGCAAAGATACCATAGCAACAACAATATTAATGTTAATTTACAGCATAAGCCGATCATATTTGAGTAGCTGCCAGCACCAGCAACCACGAGGAGGGGGATTGGTAGGCCCCAGAGTCCTTAACGCCAGAAGGCGCCATCACTGGTTTCCCGTGCCCGGATGTGCGTATTATCACCTCGCGGCTCCCAGCACTAGCACCAGCAACCGCGAGGAGGGGGACTGCAAGCCCCAGAGTCCTTAGCACCAGGAGGCACCGTCACTGGTTTCCCATGTCCAGAGGCGCATATTATCACCTCGCGGGGGCCACCAGCAACCGCGAGGAGGGGGACTGCAAGCCCCAGAGTTCTTAGCGCCAGGAGGCGCCGTCTATGGTTTCCCGCGCCTGGAGGTGCGTATAATCACCTCGCGGCTCCCGCAGCGTGGGTCCAGGGCGAGCCTGTCTGCGCCCATCCGCGGCCGGTTGCGGCAGGGCAGGGCCGGGCCGGGCAACTTCCCTTACCTCAGGGGCTGAGGTTTCGAATACTGGCCCAAATAGTGAAACTACGACTGACAACAAGCAGGATAATAACACCCCTAAACCTTGAACTGAACAGCAAAGGCGGTGAGATCTTTAGCATAATTAACTTTTTTCCTGTGCCTGATTATTTAAATACTGTTGAGCTTCTCACATTGCATTGCAGCAAGAAGGTCTTGTAAGCGGTGGGCGTTAAGACATTGGAATTTTCGGATTTTAATGTTTTTTTAACGGTTCAGCCAAATGGTGCTTTTTAACCCCTTCGCTGCCAGGCCTTTTCCCCCTCCTGTGCCACGCCCTTTTTTGGCTATTTGGGGTAGTGCGCGTTGAGGCCCCTGTAATTTTTTGACCACATAAGGTATCCACGCCAAATTTGCGTCCTTTTCTTCCAACATCATGGGGATTCTGAAGGTACTCAGGGTTTGTGGATTCCCCTGGAGGGGTCACAGAAATGAGCCAAAATACAGCAAAATTTAGTTTTTCGGGGGGAAAATGGGAAAAACGGGCTGCAAATGAAAGCATCTGGGTTTTTCCCTACAAATGTTATAAAAAAAGGGTTTGTGGGGCTGAAATCACCATTTTAACAGCTTTTAGAGGATACCAGACTTTTGTCAGAAACCCGACATTTTTTACACAGTTTTTGGCATTTTTCTGGGACATAGCCTATTTTTGCTATTTTTTGTGCTTTCAACCTCCTTCCAGTTAATGGTAGAAATGGGTACAAAAGCAATAATGGATCCTGGAAAGCTATACATTTTAGAGAAGTAGACAAAATTCTGAATTCAGCAAGGGGTCATTTGTGTAGATCAATCAAGGTTTCTTTATAGAAACTAACAGTTAAATATAGGATAAATTGAAAATTTGTTGAAAAAAGCGCCTTTTGTGTCAACGTTTTCACCTGTAACTTCTTCTAATTTTGACAGCTCTTTGAAAGCAATATACTGTTACATCCGCTGGACATTACTGGTTGTGGGGATATATAGGACTTGTAGGTTCACCAAGAACCCGACGAACCCAGAGCCAAAAACTGAGCAGCAACTTGCAATGGTTTTATATTATGTACAGGGTATATAATGATTATTCTGTAAAAATGTGTACATGGAAAAATCGGTATGAAAGACACCTATGTATTTCTGAAATGGGAACAAAATATAGAGTTTAGAAACAGTAGATATTTGCACATTTCCGAAATTGGGAATACTCATACTAGCATGAGAATTATCAGTCATTTTTTAGAATGACTTCTTTTTTACACAATGTCTTTCATTTGGAAGGCAGAAATGCATCGAAAGTCAATAGGTGATAACAGTTCCTTTACAAATCTGAATTACCCTAAGTCTCCCCTGATAAAAATGGTACCTCACTTGTAGGGGTAGGCATAATGCCCACGACAGGAAATGGCTCAAAACCCAACGTGAACACACCACATTTTCACAATGCAAAATTACCCTTTTTTAGCAAAGTGCCTAGCTGTAGTTTTTTAACCCTAGCTCTGCTGGAACCTAGGGAAACCTAGCAAACCTATACATTTTTGAAAACTGGACACCCAGGGGAATCCAGGATGGGGTGACTTGACTGCCTCCCACCAGGTTCTGTTACTCAGAATCCCTTGCAAACATAAAAAATTGCCCAAAAACCCACTTTTTCCCCACATTTCTCTGGTGGAAAGTTCTGGAATCTGCGTGGATCCACAAATTTCCACCCACCCCGCGTTCCCCAAAGTCTTCCGAGAAAAATGGTACCTCACTTGTGTGGGTCAGCCTTGTGCCCGCGACAGGAAACGGCGCAAAACATAAGGTGGACACACCTCAATTTCGTAGCGAAAAATGACCCTTTTTTGGCAAAGTGCCTAGCTGTAGTTTTTTAACCATAGCTCTGCCGGCACCTAGGGTAACCTAGCATACCTATACATTTTTTAAAACTAGACACCCAGGGAAATCCAGGATGGGGTGACTTGACTGCCTCCCACCAGGGTCTGTTACCCAGAATCCCTTGCAAACCTAAAAAATTGCCAAAAAAAACACATTTTCCCCATATTTCTGTGGTGGAAAGTTCTGGAATCTACTTGGATCCACAAATTTCCACCCACCCCGCGTTCCCCAAAGTCATCCGAGAAAAATGGTACCTCACTTGTGTGGGTTGGCCTAGTGCCCGCGACAGGAAACGGCGCAAAACGCAACATGGACACACCTCAATTTCGCTGTGAAAAATGACCCTTTTTTGGCAAAGTGCCTAGCTGTAGTTTTTGAACCCTAGCTCTGCCGGCACCTAGGGAAACCTAGCAAACCTATACATTTTTGAAAACTAGACACCCAGGGGAATCCAGGATGGGGTGACTTGACTGCCTCCCACCAGGTTCTGCTACCCAGAATCTCTTGCAAACCTAAAAAATTGCCAAAAAAAACACATTTTCCCCACATTTCTGTGGTGGAAAGTCCTGGAATCTGCGTGGATCCACAAATTTCCACCCACCTCGTGTTCCCCAAAGTCTTCCGAAAAAAATGGTACCTCACTTGTGTAGGTCAGCCTAGTGCCCGCGACAGGAAACTGCGCAAAACGCATCGTGGACGCACCTCAATTTCGCAGTGAAAAATGAACCTTTTTTGGCAAAGTGCCTAGCTGTAGTTTTTGAACCCTAGCTCTGCCGGCACCTAGGGAAACCTACCAAACCCACACATTTCTGAAAACTAGACACCCGGGGAATTCCAGGGAGGTATGGCTTGCGTGGATCCCCCAATGTTTCCTTACCCAGAATGCCCTGCAAACCTCAAATTTAGCTGAAAAAAACACCTTTTTCACACATTTTTGTGTGGGAAAGTTGTGGCATCACTGGGCTGACACAAATTTCCTACCACCCAGCGCTCCCCCGGGTCTCCCGATAAAAACGGTGCCTCACTCGTGTGGGAGGCCCAAGTACCCGCAACAGGCAATGGCCCAAAACGTATTGAGGCAACATGAAAATTGCCTATCTCAAAACTACCTGGTTTTGCAAGGGGGGTCACTTGGGTTTTTGGCCCGGTGCTCGGCGGCCACCTAGGGAAACCTACCAAACCCTCACATTTCTGAAAACTAGATACCCGGGGGATTCCAGGGAGGTATGGCTTGCGTGGATCCCCCAATGTTTCCTTACCCAGAATGCCCTGCAAACCAATGTTGGTGGCGATGGAGAAGGGCCTGCAGGGCAGTCTGACTGCGATCGACGCCAAGCTGGACGCTCTCACATACCGCATGTCGGAGCGGGTGGACAAAAATGCGGAGAGACTTGACATGGCTGAGAAGAGAGTCACGCAAGTGGAGGAAGTACAAACCGAGTGGGATGCGGACCGCAAACAATTCAGTAGATTGCCTCAGGTCATCCAGGATAAGTCTGAGGACTTAGAGGCCCGCTCGAGGAGATCGAACATCTGCATCACTGGGGTGGCGGAGTCGACACATACTGGGAGGATGGAACTCTTTGTGGAAAAGCTTTTGCATACCCTGCTGAGGGAGGACGTGTTCTCTCCCATGTTTGTAGTTGAAAGAGCCCACAGATCGTTGGGGCCCCGTCCCAAGCCGGGAGCACCAGTGAGACCAATAATAGCAAAACTGCTGAATTACAGAGACAGGGATGTGGCACTGCGGGTGGCCAGAGAAAAAGGCAAGTTGCAATTTGAGGGTATGGACATCTCTATTTACCCAGACTTCACGGCGAAAGTTCAAGAAGAGCGGAGACATTTCACACCGTACAAAAAACATCTTCGAGACCTCGGACTGGACTACGCGATGCTGTACCCGGCGAAACTCAGAATTAACAGGCAGGGTCGCTCGCATTTCTTTACTGACCCGAGGGAACTGCAGAAATCCTTGAAGGAATGGTCTAGGGACCGGCGGAATAGTCCAAGGGGCCACGAAGACACTCTTGCGGAGGCCTCAAACCTGAAGGGGCAGGACTAGTTGGCTGTTGGTAGCCTGGCTTGGCAAACGGCCAGGCCGATCGGATCCGCATGTTGGGCGGGGGGTGTGCTGCTCTGGCGGAGGCTGGGGCGCTTGGAGCTGCATGGACAGCGGCGGAAGATATGGCTGCATATGTGGACTACGCAGCTGCCCCCTGGTGAGACCTTTCTGATATATAGTGCGTGGGTAAAATTTGTGGTCCTAATTGACCGGTTATCTTGGGGGAAAGTGTATTTGGTCTGGCGGGCTGCTGGCTCGCTTGCTCCGAGCGCGTTGTGGTGATGGGGCCCTCCTTGGGTCTGTCTTGGACACTTGCTTGTCTTGCCTGAGTCTGGGTCTGCTTGTGTGGGCGTGGATCTGTTGCACAGGCCTCTTGGGGCCATTGGCACTGTTCCGCTCGGCGGTGGGCTTGGAAACCTGTGGGGGTTGTGGGGAGCCCCCTGGCCCTAATGGAGGAGGAGGGAGCGCAGCTTGAGCAGTACGACTATGCGCGGGCAGGGTCGTGGGGGCACGTCATTACCCTGGATTGTTGACAGGCTGTGATTGTTTCAATGCCCGGTAACCTCGGCCCTAGCGTTGCTGACTTGCAGGGTCCCTGCGGGGGCCGGTTCGGGGAATGTTCGAGGGGTGTGTTTGTTGTATTGAGGGGTGGAGGGAAGGATCGGGGTCCTGTCTGGCCAGGTTGGGGGCGGTCGGCTGTGGGTGGGTGGGGGGGTGGGTTTGGGCTGGGGGTTGGGGGTGCGCACGATCTACTGAGTGACAGGTCTCCTGTTCCCTTGCTGTATGTTTGGACTGAGTTGCCTGGTGACTGTCAGTGGGTGGCCCTTAGCATAGGGACTATCTTTGCGGCTTCTATGGCGCGTCATTGCAGTGATGGAGGACCCTAGCGATGCGCATGGCGATAACGATAGCATGACTCTGAGAGCGTTGATGTGGAATGTCAGGGGGTTGAATGATTTCCGTAAACTAAGAAAAGTGCTGAATTATCTCCGCAGGCACCACATTGATCTGGCGCTTATACAAGAAACACACCTTCCCCTCACGAGTAAAATGCTCAATGCAAGGGGCTTGGTGGGTAACAGCGCAGCGACAGGCTTCACTACACACTCCAGGGGTGTGGTCACATGGGTAAACCCACGATCCAACCTGACACTGACGGTACTGGAAGCGGACTCGGAAGGGCGCTATTTAATTGCTAGATGCGTAGGGAAAGGGCATGACCTAGTGGTTGTTAACGTTTATGGCCCTAATTATGACTACCCCGAGTTCTACGCCGCGCTGGCCGCACACTGTCGGCGATACATACACACCAGGATGGTGTGGGGGGGCGACTTTAATTTCACATTTAACCCGTCTGGACCGCTCTTCTGGATCGTTACGTCGCCCGGTGGCTGCTGCCTTGCACATGCAGGCGGAACTGACTAGACTTGATCTGGTGGATGCGTGGAGACACGGACATCCAGGGAAAGGGGGATATACGCACTACTCTGCATTCCATGACGTGCACACTAGAATTGATTACTGGCTGGCATCACAGTCGCTGCTTGCGGTGCTTAAGGGGTGTGTGGTCCTTCCGCGAACGCTTTCGGACCACTCCCCTCTTCTCCTAATACTGGATACCTCGGTCAAACGTATCCCGCCGTTCACATGGCGGCTGCCACCTTACTCACTGCTAGACGAGGTATTTAGGGGCGAATTGGCGGAAGATATAGAGACCTTCTTTGATAAAAACTTGGGCTCCGTTCAGAGTTTCCAAACGGTCTGGGACTCGTTCAAAGCCTATATCCGTGGCATGGCAATGACTAAGCACTCCGGTGTCCTTAAGTTCATACGACAGAGGCTGAAGACTATAGAGACGCAACTGGCACAGCTGGAAGAGCGACATCGGATGTCTGCGGACCCCGATGTGGAAGCTAAGATTCAGGCGTTGGTCTCTGAGTACAACAGGGAAGCGTACAGGGAAGTGCAGCATATGGGCAAGTATGCTACGGCCCGTACATATGGGGAGGGTGAATGCCCGGGCTCCTTGCTTGCGAGGATACTGCGTAATAGCAGGAAGCCTCTGGTCATCGACGAGCTGGTCACCTTTGCAGGCACAGTGGTTACTGGTGAGGAGGCGATTGGTGCCGAATTCAGAGATTACTATGCTGGGCTTTACACATCTAAGTCCTCTCAGATGGAAGAGGAAATAGAGGACTACCTCAGTTATATCAAAATGCCCTTCTTGTCCAACTCTCAGAGGGAATTTCTGTCGCTGCCCATACAGCAGGACGAGATTCTGGAGGTGCTGGAGGGAATGAGATCTGGCAGCGCCCCTGGAGTCGATGGGCTGACGATGGCCTTTTACAAAGCCTTCAAGGATAAGCTCCTCCCCCATGTGATTACGTTATTTGATGACATATGCCAGGATGGCTGCATGCCGGATACCATGAGGGAAGCGCTTCTAGTCACCATCTTGAAACCTGGGAGGCCCCCTAACTTGTGCGGATCATATAGACCGCTTTCACTGATCAATGTTGACGCCAAGTTGTATGCCAAGGTTTTGGCCACGCGCTTGGCGCTGCTGGTGCCGGAACTTGTAGCGCCGGAACAGGCGGGCTTTGTCCCGGCCAGAAATCTTACATATAATATTCGTACAATACTGGGAACCATGCAACATGTTCGCCCAGAGCGCAAAGCCTTGGCCCTTTTCCTGGATATGGAAAAGGCGTTCGACTCAATGGAGTGGCCCTTTATGGTGCGGGTATTGCGGAAGTTCGGACTGGGAGAGCCCTTTTTTGCAGATGATAGGAGCATTATATTACCGACCCACTGCCAGGCTGCGAATGGGCGATCGGGTTACAGACGCCTTCGATGTAGGCAGGGGAACCAGGCAGGGCTGCCCCCTTTCCCCTCTCCTGTACGCCCTAGTAGCGGAACCCCTGGCGTGCGCAATCAGGGAGTACCATAGATAGGAGGGTATTAATTTTCCCACCTATAAGATCGGTATTTCCACATATGCAGACGACACGCTGCTATACGTCCGGGACCCGGAGGAGAATCTTTCGTCTATACTGAGGGAGGTGGTCAGGTTTGGGGCCCTGTCTGGCCTTAAGGTGAATTGGAACAAGTCGTTGGCGTTCCCGCTGACCCCGGTCACTTTGCCGTTTCAGATGGACTACCCACTGCAGTGGACGACGGATTCGGTCCGGTACTTGGGGATTCAACTCCACAAGGACCCGGAGGTGCTACTCAGGGAAAACTACGCAGTGGCATACGCCATCCTAGTCGAGGACGTAGAGATGTGGAACCGGCTTCCCCTGTCTTTGCTGGGCAGAATAGCCATCATGAAAATGGTGGTTTTGCCAAGATTCTTGTTCCTATTCAATAACATCCCTATCGTTCTGTCCAAGGCCTTTTTTAAGCAGATGACCCAAACCCTAGTTAAGCTGGCTTGGGGTGGTAAACAGCCCAGAGTCCGGTGGAAGGTGTTAACCCTACCGTACGAGATGGGAGGATTGGGGGCCCCAGACATGGAGAGATATTACAGGGTAGCCCAGGCGGCCCACCTGCATGTGTGGATACATGCCAGCCCGGATGTCCCACATGTGATCCTGGAGCGACTGTTTGCATATCCGCTCCCCTTACCTGCGATTGTCTTCCAGCCAGTTGACCGCGCTGTGGGACGATTGGACTCCCTCAAAGCCACGAATCATGCTTGACAGGCGCTAATGAGAGCGCACGATTGTGCACTTCTGTACTCCCCTCTGCTGCCGGTGGAGTGGGCGATCTGGCTCCCCCCGTTACGTGAGAGGGGAGTGTTGCAGGCATTGGGCGCGTTGGGCATTGCTCGGATGGAGGATTTGTTTATTGATGGGGTTGCCAAGACATGGGAACATATCGGGTCGGCGCAGCCTGCGCCCACGCTATTGCAGCGCTTTCAGTTCCATACGGTCCGTCTGGCTCTCTCGGTCCTGCTAGGGCCGGGCATGTTGGAGCCCCCGGAAATCCCGGAACTCACTTATGTCATTAAAACGGTGGCGCCGTCCAAACTGATTACGAATCTCAAACGAATAGGGGACCAGCATACGGCGCGCCAATGCACCGCAGCGAGGCGAGCCTGGCAGACGGACCTTCAAATGGAGATCACCGACGAGATGTGGACATATTGTTGCGCCAGCACCAAGAAGGTATTGCTAAACGGCCGTCACAGATTGGTGCACTTCAAGTACTTGCAGCGGGTATATTATACCCCGGAAAGATTACATAGGTACGGGCTCCGCCAATCTGCGGAGTGTGAGCGTTGTCATTTCCTAGTGGCCGACTTCATGCATATGGCCTGGCACTGCCCGGGAATTGCTAAGTTTTGGGCGGAGGTGTTTTCCGGGAGCTGAGCCAGGTTCTAGGAACAGAGATACCGCCCAACCCATCCCTGGCGCTGCTGGGGTACTCCCGGCCCCTTCCTTTGGCACTGCGACGCCTGACAGATATAGCGCTATTAATCGCTAGAAGGGTCGTTGCGATCTGCTGGATGAGAGGGCCACTCCCCACTAAGAAACGGTGGGCCAGTGATATGCTGTACTGCAGCACACAGGCAGAGACGTACAGCGAACTGCTACCGCCGAAAAGTCGCCCCAAGAACTTCTGGGGGTTGTACAGAACGTTTTTGACTGCCGGGGTCACTGGAACGGCTGGCCGGGAGGGGTCACTGGGGGAGGAGCCCAGTACACACACTTTGGCTGAGGGAGACACGGAACATGATCAAGACTCCGGGTGTGCACGATTGTGAGGGTCCCTGGACCGTGGGTTGGGACGGATGACTGCCCGTGGGGAGTGTGTACGGGTACAATTCAGGTCTGACTGGGTCGCTTGAGTAGGGGGCATTTGGAGAGTGAATGTGTAATGCAGGGTGGTATGCAGACTGACGATGGAAGGGTACTACGGCTGGCTGCGTCTGGACAGTGGGACTGAGGACACGTACATGTGAGGAAGAGTGACATGAGGAGATAGTAAATGTGCACTGGGGGGGCGGGTGGTGGGGGTACGAGATACTATTGGAACCTACAAGGGCTACGCCAGGTTTGCAGGCTCCGGTAGTAAAGTTTATGCTTCTTATGCATACCTACAAGCTGTTACATGGACTGGGGACTAGTGTAGTCTCCACTCGAAGTCACGATCATGATTGGGCTCTAGTATGTACTGGGTAATTGAGACGCCGCCGGTCCCCCGGGATGTTGGCTAAATGGCCGTGTAAGAGACACTGGGGCGACCCGTCTGTCTGGCGGAGCCCTCTCATTGCTGCGAGACTTGCGGGCGGTTTGCTCTGTGTAGCTCCTTCACGTCAATAAAGGTTTTTGAAAAATCAAAAAAAAAAAAATGTTTTTTGATGTCTCCTCAATAGGTTTTGGGCCCTTGCCTGACGCAGGCACTAGACCTACCCACGCAAGTGAGGTACCATTTTTCTCTGAAGACTTTGGGGAACGCAGGGTGGGTGGAATTTTGTGGACCCACGCAGATTCCAGAACTTTCCACCACAGAAATGTGAGGAAAATGTGTTATTTTGGACACATTTTTAGGTTTGCAATGGATTCTGGGTAACAGAACCTGGTGAGAGCCAGTGAAGTCACCCCATCCTGGATTCCCCTCGGTGTCTAGTTTTCAAAAATGTACAGGTTTGCTAGGTTTGCCTACGTGCCAACTGCGCTAGGGCCCAAAATCCACAGGTATGCACATTGCTAAAAAAAATTCGGAGCCCAGTGGGCTTTCTGCCGCCCTGGGGGGGAATTGGGGAAGGGGGTTTCATCCTAATATGCCCCTAAAGGGGCAGAAATACTGTGGCAATTTTTTGTGGGGGTGGGGGTGGGGGCATTGGTATGACCATTTTGGGCAGCCCCCACCCCCACGCATAAAAAAAGCGTGCGTACTCGCTGGCGCCTAGTGGGCTTTCTGCCCCCCCAGGGGGCAGATCAGGGGCCACTGCCACCATCTGCTCACCTGGGGGGGGGCAGAAAGACTGGAATTTCTCTGGGGGTGGGGTGGGGTATTGTCATGCCCATTTTGGGGAACCCCTACACTAATAAAACAAAAAAAATCATGGTTTCTAGTGGGCATTCTGCTCCCCCAGGGGGGGCCAGATTGGGGACTACAAATCCCATCTGCCTCCTGGGGGGCAGAAAGACTGTCATTTTTGTGGGGGGGAGGGTAGGGGCATTGGCATGCCCGTTTCGGGCAGCCCACACCCTAAAAACAATTGCGCAAAAAAAATCCCTGGTGTTTAGTGGGCTTTCTGCCCCACCAAAGGGGCAGATTAGGGGCCTATGCCCCATCTGCCCCCCGGGGGGGGGGGGGGCAGAAAGACTGTAATAATTGAGGGGTGGGGGCATGGGCCTACCCGTTTTGGGCAGCCCCCACCCCTATTTTTTTTTTTTTATTCCCTGGTGTCTAGTGGTTTTTTTGCCCCCCCCGGGAGGGCAGATTGGGGGCCAATGCCCCATCTACCCCCAGGGGGGCAGAAAGGCTGTAATGGTGGTGGGTGGGTGGGGGCATTGGTGTGCCAGTTTCGGGCAGCCCCCACCCTAAAAACAAAACTGAAAAGAAATCCCTGGTGTATAGTGGGCTTTCTGCCCCCCCGAAGGGGCAGATTAGGGGCCAATGCCCCATCTGCCCCCGGGGGGGGCAGAAAGACTGTGATAATTGGGGGGTGGGGGCATGGGCCTGCCCGTTCTGGGCTGCCCCAACCCTATTTTTTTTTTTTTTTTTTTATTCTCTGGTGTCTAGTGGGCTTTTTGCCCCCCCGGGGGGGCAGATGGGGGCTACTGCCCCCATCTGCCCCCCAGGGGGGGCAAAATGACTAAATTATGCCAAAAGTATTTGGTGGGAGCAAAGGCCCTTGCCCAAGGGGCTGCTCCCCCCTCCCTGGTGTCTAGTGGGAGGATCCCTGCTTGGGGATCGCCCTCCTGTGGCGATCCCCAAGCAGGGATCCACTGGGGATGGGTACCATTGGAAAGGGGAGATTCTCCCCTTTCCAACGATACCTCTCCCGTCTTTCTACGTGCTCAGGGGGCTGAGATAGCCCCCTGAGCACGTACAAAGTGAAACTGAAATGAGCGTCTTGGCTCATTTCAGTTTCAGTTTCAGTGTAATGACGTCGGCGCGACGTGCGCGCCGATCGTCATTACACTGAAAGCGGGGGGGGGGGGCCTCGGGAGCTGGGGAAGCTCTTCCCCAGCTCCCGAGGCTATTTTCAGTAAAAGGGAATCCCTCTGTTGCCCGCACCAGAGGGATTCCCCAGGGAATGCCTCATGACGAGCTGGACTCGTCATGGGCACAGCGCGACGAGTCCAGCTCGTCATGGGCACAGAAGGGGTTTAGTACTGTACTGTTTATCTCAATTTAAAATGTTGTGAACACTTAGTGACGTATAGTGCTTTTTTTTAAACTGTTCGTCTTTTAATTCCTTTTTAAATTCTGAGGATTTTAAAGCTCGTACTTCTCTAGTCGATCCTAGCCCTCTGTACTTGCACTTAGATCCCAATCCCTAGCCCTTAAGTCATTGCATTCGGCACCTTGCACTTGAACATTGCTTTTGCACTCTGCACTTTTATTACAGCGCACTGCACTTTATAGCGGAAAGAGGTTGCGGCATTGTGTAAAAGGAGAAATAGAAATGGCAAAGCTCAAAATGCCAAAAATAGCGGTCAACCCTCCATGCACTACCATTGACTCCTACTTAGTGCGTGCAGTCTGTACAATGAATGTTGAAATCGGCAGAGCGGAACATCGCCTATCTCTAGGATCAGGTACGGTGATGGAAGGGATGGACAGTGAGGTTAGCGGAGTAGCTCAGCAAGAGAATGCTCATTTAAGGGAATCTCCTTACAATAGGCAACCGGGCACCCCAAGGACAACAGAAAGTATAGTGAACCCTGGTACTGAACCACATATACAAACGGATACATCACGATTACATTCGCCTATCAGTTCTCCCACTCCAAAAAGAAAAAGAGGCTGTAAAAAGAGCCAGGTAAAGGCAGGTAGTAATAAAAATAAGAAAGGACCACTGCAGAATATGATAGTCCTGGCCTGTGATGTCCCTCCCGAACAAGAGTCTTCAATAAACTCACATGCCACACAAATCGTAGCTCTTGTAGCATTAAAGATAGAATTGCTAAAACCCCTTTATAATAAACTAGATAATCTGAATGGAGAAATAGCTAAGATTAATGGCATACTAAGTAATTTAGGTAATAGTGTATGGGAAAGGGTGAGTGTTGCAATGGGGGGCCCTATTGAACAGCCCCCCCCCCCAGGTAACAGCTGCCACTACTAAGGTAACAATTAAGTCAACTGCAGTAGTTTAGACCACGGATCCCAAGAAAAAGTAACTTTGGGGAGTAAAGATGGTCCTAATGAGTTAGGAACTCACCTCCAACCGAGGCAATCCCAGATTAATCAACCACGCCCTACCAGAGGGGATAGGTATGAGCTAAATCAGCCAACTACTAATTATACTAAGCCAGGAAAAAAGGAGGTTATTGAGAGTAGAGTTGGTGTCTCTAAAAACTTACCTCCAGAATGCTGTCCGTATATGGCAGTTATGGTTAATGTGCCCCCGTTACAGCCGGACCAAAGGGAATCGAATCATACCCTGAAAAACAAAGTGGTCCACTGGCTAGATAAGAAATGTGGTTACCCAGAGGGATGTGTAAGTCCGATTCTCCTAACCAGAAGAGTAAGTTGGATTGGCCCCTTAGTCAAGTGTTTTAAAGGAGACTGCATCATCATTAATTTTAGAAGCCCCAGTTGGGCGAGGAACACTATGGAAAGAGCAGTTGTACCACCACAATATGATCACAATGTGCCCTTACTACCCCTTGGATTTATCTATAGACATTTAAGGCCTATATCCAATAGGGGAGTTGATCGGGGGCACCCTAGTTTGAACCCTGTAGGGCCAATCTAGCCCCAATATGCATTATCAGTGTCTAATAGATACCAAGCCCTGAGTACACTAGAAGAAAACAATTGACATCATGTCGCCCGTTCAACCAACGTGGTTGGCCACAATGGAGAAGTTCTAATGGGAGCTGGAGTTGTAAATGCTGATAATTCATTATTGACTATGTCCACTGCCCCCTTAAATGTAATAAGTTTGCATGAAGAGACACCACATACAAGGAGGGATGACGATATTATATGTAAACACTTGGATGATAATATAGGGAATTTGCCAGTAAATGGCTACACAATAGTCACGAGGAATATAGCTGGCCTATTAAGTAAGAAAGACTCACTAGGATGAATAGACTTCATTAATAAACACAGTATAGTCTGTTTACAGGAAACTTGGTGCATCGATCAAGTTCATATTGAAGAGTTTTCCCTCATATGGCTTATTGACACTACCTTCCCCTGCATGTAGAACCAAAGGTGGGCTCTTAATCCTCATGTCGAATAAACGCCCAGCTGTTGTTAAAAGAATGATTAAAATAGGATAACACTCACCGATTTTGTGGTTGTATTGCAGAGAAGGGAGGGACGTGCTTCTGGTCAACTTTTATAATACATTTTTTTTATTTTACCCACAGTAATGCAGTATTTTAACTGGAAAAGGAGCTTGATAATGTGATAAGAGCGATGAACACCAATTTTGCATTCATATGGCTTAGGGACTTTAATACGCAAATATGCGATTATCTATGACCAAAGCCTGTGGGTATAAGAGCGATGAAGGGGACGACTGCATACATTTCCCACACAACAACTACGTAGGAGCATTAAAAACAATGATGGCGAAATACGATCTTGATTTGTTACAATGTGCCCGCGACTCCAACGGCGATGTGATACCAACCTATACTGGAAGAAATGCAAACTCACTGATCGACCATGCATTAATCTCCACGATTATTGTACAAATGTGTTATACATCAAGGATTGCACAGTTGTTACTTAACGATCATAACTGTATTATAGTGCCAGTATTGGTATGGGGTTACAAATTTGTATCTCAACAAACTGTTATTGGTAACATTGCCCCGTTTAGAACAAATGAAACTCGAATAAAGTGGGAGGGAGTAGACCCGAACAAAGTTTTAAACAATATTGTTACAAAATGTGGTACAGAGATTTTGTATTGCCTCAATGTAGATGTTAACCCCATCATGTTGTTAACCAATTTCAGTAAAATTAATAGCACTATCGAAGAGATATTGACAGCCCCCCATAGGGATAAAACTATACAAAACAGGGGATGGTTCAATCATACATGTACTCATGCTTCTAAGCAACTAAAACAGGCTCTCAGTAATAGCCCTAGGAATACAGAGTTAATCAAATATTTAAGATTTAACTATAAATTAGCCCTCACAAAGAGGAAAAGAGAGCTCCAAGAACAAGCGTGGGACAAATTATCCGTGGCAGCGGAAACATCCAATAATAAGCATATCTGGGAAACTGTTAATTCACCTTCACTAAAAAATTACTCTTTCCCGGAATTATTGTCTCATGTCAACTGTGGAGAATGGGTGTTATATTTCTCTGGTATTTGTAACCCACCTGATTGTGATGCTTTTAGTCCCCACAGTCCACCACATTGTAAGTGGCCAGTAATACCCTTAAACATTACTCTTGATGAGGTCATGGCCGGATCAAATTGTAGTAATGGAGGAAAAGCCCCAGGACCTGACAGGGTCCCTATAGACGTTTATGAAACAGTACCAGTTCTAGGTGGCCCCTTACTTACCAGAGTTTTTAACCTAGCAGTGACGGAGGGCACAGCACCTACAGTCTGTTCTTGTCCCCATTTATAAAAAAGGGAATAAATCGGAAGCTAAAAACTATCCCCCTCCCCCCCCAGATCATTTCTAGACTCATTGGTAAAAGTGATGAGCAGAGTTTTATTAGTTAGACTGGAGGAGTGGGTCACTGAGAATGAGATTTTATGATCGGCACAGTATGGTTTTAGAAGAGGGCTAGGTACGACAGAGCAATGTATTAATTTAGAGCTTTTAATAGGTAAATATACGTGTCCAAAACAAGGGAGCCTGTATTTATGTTTTGCAGACCTCAGTAGTGCTTTTGATCTTGTCGAACATTCCATTCTTTGGCCAGTTTTGCTTAACCTTGGAGCCCCAGAATCCATAATCTTTTATCTCGCAAGTTGTACGAGAGATTAACATCCATAGTTCGGTACGGTCAACGTGGTGAGTGCACCCAAAATTTCGAGGTCAAATGTGGCATCCACCAAGGTTGTGTTTTAGCTCCATTGCTCTTTACTTCATTTATAAACAAGGTTGACACAGTCCTTAAATCAGTGCAGGCGTATGCACCCCATGTTGCAGGTCATGCTATACCGGATTTGCTTTATGCAGACGATGCGGTGCTCCTATCTAGAACTCCGGTCGACCTACAACGATTAATAGACAAGTTTAGAGCTTTTATTATCAATAGAAAGTTGTTAATTAACAAAGCAAAAACATTAACTATGGTATGTGGTTTAAAACCTAAGAAACAAAAAACCTTTTTTATAGACAGCACTAGAGTGGAAACAGTTAATAATTTCTGCTAATTGGGAATAACTTTTTCAAGCAAGGGTAACTGGTCGCACGAATTAACTAATGTCCGTACAAAGATACTAAAGAGTGCACATGAGTCTTCCGATTTGCATCCAAATTGGGAGACCGCCGTATTAAGGACATGATAGATATCTATAAGGCCAGATGTGCTTCCATTGCATTATAAGGTGCTGGGGTATGGGGTCACATTACAAGTCCAGCATTACAACTAGAGGAAAATTATTTCCAAAAACATGTTATGTCTGCCCCAGTCTGCATCTACAGAGATAAAACACCAAGAAGTGGGAATAAGATACTTATCAGACTTGATCGCCATGCGACAGCTGATACTCTAGAGATCTATTTCGGCCAAGGATGAGGCAAAATTCACCCAAACAATTATCCAGGATTGCTTACAATTGGACAATAGTCTATCTATCCCTTGGATCGAATATGTTACGTATCTACATAATGAATTATTCAAGATTAAGATCTATGAAAACCCAGTATATGTGATAGGTCTGTCTAAGCAGGAAGTATAGGATATATTCCTGGCCCACAAAAATGAGATCTGTATGAGACGAGTTGGGAAGCAAACTACATTCTTGTTTTATGAAACAATTTTAGATAGTGGTGCTTTTCAAGGCTATCTGTCTTTAGTCACTAAACCTTCACATCGCTTTGCATTAATAAGGTTGAGATTAGGAATTGTTCATCACTTAGTTGCCTTTCCTGAAATTAAAATGTGACCTATGACCCTATGCCCATGTGATGGGCATTCCAAACAGAGCACCATCGATTTTCTACTCTTCTGTGATTTGTATTGGTATTTTAGACGTATCTATTTAAAGCCATTGTTCAAGAAAAATGATGTAAGAACAACTAATGCTGCTATGAACGTACTAATTGTACTAAACGATGAGGAGATATGTTTTTAAGTTGCGTTATTTATTTTAAAATTAATTTATGTGAGAAAAAGCATTTTGATTCCCAACTGATTTTATTGTAATTAACTAATTGGATCGTTTCTGTGTAACTATACGTGTCTTTTAGCAATAAGATTTATTTGTCTGTATATATATATTTGCTGCTTTTCTGGTTATTGTACATACCGAATAAAGCTTGGTGAACCGAACCGAACCGAACCGAGTAGTCAACTGGGGCAATGTAACTGTAATACAGTCAATGCACCTTGTATGCACAAATCAATTGAGTGGAACAGAGTTCTTCAGCCCGTGTGTCCACAAACAGAAAGTGAGAATTCAGAAGATGTGTTCAAACTGTGTGGCCAGAGAATGTTTTATATTCAGGACTAGGCATTTCTTACTGCCTAATCCTCCTGTCAAATCGATTTGATACTCACTCGCCGGCCAGATCAAACTTTGCAGCAAGCCGCCTACTGCCTGAGACTTGCGGTTGTGCTTTTCCATTTTTTGTCAACTTGCCTTTGAAGTGTAAACAGGGCTATAGCAGTGATGCTTACAGAAGGAACACTATGTGGTCGCAGCTGGTACAGGGTGATTACTGCCTGCCATTAAATCCAGAAGAAGTACCTACATTACCTCTCTTTTTACTAATATTATTTCTCTGGATGGCACATTCTGTTTTCAGATGAGCCCCTGTCAAAAGGAAATCTTCATAAATGTGACATGTTTTTGGAAGACTAGAATTTACTCTTAACGAGTAGTTTACATTGTGTAGTGATTTAAAAATGTATGATGTGTATTCTGTTATGTATGTAGTTTTTGCAAACGGGAAAAAATCATATTTATAAATAATAGTAATTGAATTCGGCTAGTTTCTGCTGCTCCTTCTTTGCAGGTGCAAAACCACTCTTCAAGCGGTCACTGTTCCACACACCAACTATCGCAGCTACTGGAAGTTGTCCAAAACAGAGCTTCGTGTACCAGCAGTGCAAGGAGTGGATACAGTACTGGCAATGTAGTGCTCACAGCACCAATAGTGCTTATCTATATATATGCAAATACTGGCTACTGGTTGCTATCCTCATCCATTATTCCAACTCTGTGTAAAGGAGGGTAGTGGGATTTTATTATCACAAAAAGAGGCCATTTGCCATGTCGGAACGCAACCTGCTTTCAGAAGACAGTGGTGTTTGGATCTTGTTAGAGCGAGACGAGTCTCCAGGAGCCAAATTTCAGTGTCGCCAAAAACCTTGCTATAACCAGAGGATATATGTATTACTCTCTATTGTCACAACCTCCTTCAGGGAGGAAAAGGGAATTAGATATGAGAAAGACACAATTGAAGGAGCTTAGTCTGTGTTGAACTTTCAGGGGTCTCACAAGTTCTCAACATCTACGGTATCAATGATCTGAAGGAAATACAAGATTAACACTATAAGTTTTCCTGAACATGAATGGTCTCAAATACCTAAGACTTTCTAACAACAATATATATATATATATATATATATATATATATATATATATATATATTCTTACCCAAAAATCCCAATTGACATACAAAGCGCTCGCACTTTACTAGACTCAGCATTCAAGAGAACCCTAAAGAAAAAAGGCAAGGTTAATATTCATGAATAGATATATACAATACCGCTTCCTACTCACCACCCCTCCCTTGCAAATAACTATACCTCGTAGTAACTCCTCACACAAGGAATGCATCCTTCCCACACCACAGATTAGAAAAACTATTTAGAATAGCAAAGGCAAGTTTGTTCAAGAGTCCATGTATTTCAAACATGACTCTTCTTCTCAGAAAGTCCTTCTTTTGACAGTCTTTCTACTGAAACATATAAAAATATTTACATATATACACTTAGTGTCTCTTAATGTCGATTTTTTTTAGGTTCATTCCAACAGTACTTTTGAAGAGGTGATTTGAAGGTTACGAAAATCCAACAAGTTCTCCAAGGACGGTAAGTGTTTTTTAACAAACTATTGTCATAACATGTACCTTACCCGGATTATGGAATGGTTCAATATTTATTTTACTTTTTGTTGTCTTTTCAGGACTCACTGAGCCCACCAACAGAATTGACAGGATTATGCCTTCTGCGAGGCCCAATAGGTAAGTTGTCTCAGGCAACTGGAGAAAATAACTGATGTCTCAAGAGAATAACTATACCCCCCAAAAAAGGAGTATAAGCCAAAACCAAAAACGAAGTCAGGATCAAATGCTCCAAACTTCCTTACCTGCTGGCAAAAGGGAGCCGCTCCTGACCACATTTTAAATCTTCCTCAGAATCATTATGCACCACAATGTGAGGCTAAGGGGCGGGACCATACACGAGCGCTCTGGAAACGCTGGGGCGTGTCCTTTAATTCCCAGCAGCACGTGCTGGTAGCTCATTATCGGGACACACGGTGGCAACCACCACAGTACACCCCACCCAAAAGCCCTAACACTGGTTTGGGCTTGTCAGGATATTGAAGATGGAATCTAACAATCGCTGTGCATTCACATCACCAGCTGGATCCCATGATCTATTTTCAGGTCCATATCCTTTCCAGTCAATAAGATAATACATTTGCCCTCTCTCTCTCTTAGAGTCCAAAATTGCTCTCACCTCATATTCCAAATTATCTGTGATTTTAACAGGTGGTGGAGCAGGTCAAACTCAAGTGAAAGACAGGATATACCAATGTGGTTGCAGGTAACTCTAGTTTCACAGCTACTGGGATAATCCTTTTACAGACTTTAAATGGTCCCACATACTTAGCTGGGATTTTGATTCCTTTTAAGCACCGATATTTAGTGGATAACCGAAGTGCAACTGCTTTACCATTTCTTCTACCTGGCCTAAAAGTTATCTCAAAATCGTATTCTGCAAAAAACTGAGTCCACCTTAATTGATGAGCCGATAGAGCTTGGGCAGATATAAGTAATTGTACATTACGATGGTCAGTAGGAATGTTAATAGTATGTTGGACTCCTAATTAATAGTGTCTCCATTCTTCAAAGGCATATTTAATTGCTAACAATTCTCTATCTTCTATCATATAATTTGATTCAGCTGGACTTAGTTTCTGAGAATAGTAAGCTACTGGGTGTATCTGCCCTGCACTTAAATGTCTATGAGATGGAATACCTCCCACAGCTGTCTGAGATGCATCAGCCTCTACAATAAATGGTTGAGATGGATCTGGGTGTCTAAGGATTGGAGCTGTCATTAACTTTCATTTTAAGGTCTGAAAGGGGTTCTCTGTCTTTTCTGCAAAATGAGAATGCACTCCTTTCTTCAAACGACTGGTAAATGAAGAGACTAAAGCTGAAAACTGATTAATGAGCATTCTATAAAAATCAGTAAAGCCAAGCAAACTCTATACATCTTAAACAAATTGTATGGATTTCCAGTCCTGAATTGCTTCAACCTTCTTAGGATCCATTTTTATTCAATTGGCTGATATAATGACCCCCCCCCCCCCCCCAAGAACTCCACCTCATCTAAGCTAAAGGCACACTTTTCTATTTTCATAAATAAATTATGTTTTAATGTGTTCAATATGCTTATTCTTAGTCTTAGAAAATATTAAGATGTCATCAATATACACTACTGCACAGATGTCGATGAACTCATGTAAAACCTCGTTGATGAAAAACTGAAAGGCTGCAGTGGCATTTCACCATCCAAATGGCATTACCAAACATTCAAACAGTCCAAATTTGGTGTGGAAAGCAGTCTTCCATTCGTCCTCTTCCCTTTCTCTAATCAAATAATAAGCTCCCCTAAGATCAAATTTGGTGAAACCAGTTACGTTTTTACTTGATCTAGTAAGGATGAGATAAGCGGTAGAGGATATCTATTTTTAATTGTTACATGATTAAGAGCTCTATAATCAATGCAGGTTTGTAAGAATCCCACCTTCTTTGGACAAAGAGTAGAGAAGAGACAGGAGAATGAGAGGGACGAATAAAACCAATCTCATGGAGTTATTCTAAATATAGCTGAAGATTACTACACCATTTGAGAATCCCCAGGGAGTTCTAAGTGTAGCTTGATTTCAAGGAGTAGAGAGACAGCCTAACTTGGATCACGCAGTGTCAGATAGTTCCCCCCCCTATCAACAGCACAAGATAAAGGCTTCTAGTATATATCCTTATGATTCATCCATAACCAGACCGTGAGTTTGGGTGTTTGAGTAAACATTTATATCCACCTTTTTAGTGCTAGGAGGAATCGATGTTGTAGACTAAAATAACAAGGACTGCTATGGCAGAATTAAAGCTACTTTCATAGCAACACTATCTCGTTCAGTGGTAATCTCCTGTTGTTCCTTGGCCTCAAAGCTGACCACCATAAACAGCTGCAGACAATGCCCAGCACAAGCACACTTTCAGTGTTATACAACCAAAGTACAAAGTAACTCCCAGGATTCGCCCCACCTTCCCCCAATACACAGAATGCTCCAAAGAAATCTTTCTTTTTTATATTTTTGGGTGCAATTGTCTTGCACAATTTTTGTTTATATTATTTCAACAGTAACAAAGCACACATTTGCCAAATTTTGGCATTGTATGTAATCCCCAAATTGAGTAAAAACATGAATAACCTGCTCATCCATTCTAAAGTACGCACCATTAATTTGACCCTGGAGCCCTTGTCTCAAATATTGACCTTTGTCTTTTTGTATGAAAACATGCGATAAAGACACAGCAGTTAGACTCTTTCGAGGTCAAGAAGTCTGTCAACATAGACAAAGGAAAATTTATACAATCCAAGAACAAAACCTGTCCTTCATTCAATCCCGGTTTCGACACATCCAACTGTGGATGCACAGTAACAAGCTACATTTTAATTAGTCAAAGACAGAACTTTTGTTAGTTGAGTCACCCTCCATCATGACTCAGAAAACCTCCCAGCTATCAGCAGGTAAATCTCTTACAATCTTCCATAAAACAAAAATCCTTTGGATTATTTTGAATTAAACCCGGAATATGGAAAGTAATTTGTGCAGTGCTCTTGTTTTCCAACTACTAAATCAAGCTTCTCAGCTAAATTAGCATTGACATAGCAGTTGTGAGAACGGTCAGATTATTGCACTATCCCAGTGATTGCTATAGCAAAGAAACATGTCATCTCATATTTTCTGAAATTCTACATTTCCTGTATTGCTCAAACAGAACATATTTCTCTTATTATTAAGTGGCTTTATAGACTCCGTTTGGGCAAGGATATATATTAAGGCACAACATATTGACACACACAGCTATTCATGAATTGCTTCTAGTTTACCTCAAATTTAAAGTTTACTCTGTAATATGTAAAAATATATGTAACCCAGCCGGAAAAATAGTACAGGTTTTCCCAGCATTAGCAGAACTCAGGTAGGTACAGATTCTTGGATCTGCCTTGCTTAGCACGTACGCAATACTGTTCATAACATAAATTGCTTTTTTTTATTTAGGAGATGACAGAAAATCTATCTTTCCTTATTTGTCCTAATACTTCTGTTTATCAGCGCTCGTGGACCCTTTAGTTTTGATAGTTGGTGCAATGATTATCGCTAAGACAAAGGGCATTGTTTTGGGCCCTATGATCTTCTAGGTGGAAGCCCTCTATCCAACATCTTGCAGAGGATCTCCATTCAGGTATGTGAAAAACATTTAAACTCCACAGACACAAGCAATGCAAATCTCCACTTAAATCCTCAAAAATTGTGTAAATCAGCACTAACAAAATGTCTTAATTTTCAGTAAATATTTCTATTTTAAAACTTTAGCCATTGGTTTTCCAGGACCCATTCCTTGCATGTAACCAGAACCCCCAGTTGATTCACCTTGCAAGGATCCAGAATTGGTTTCACACATAGCGTCACCCACAACCACACACTGATTCAAATCCACAAAAGAGACTTGCCACCTGACACACCAAAGTAAATAGTTCTTTTTTCTGTCAGCTCATTTATTCAATCAAGAAAACTCACCACACAATGGTTAATCAACCAATGCTCATACACAGTTTTAATGGTAATGCATGGCACCCCAAACACATGTTGTAGAGTTGAAAATATGGATAATTGATTCTTTGTAACACCAGGTACTTATAGGGACTTCTAACCACAGATTCTTCACCTTAAAATATTCCCCAGGTGTCAGACTGGATCCGGAAAATCTTGAGCAGGACCTCTGTGCACCAATAGGTGCTGTGACTCAGCTTCGCGTCTGTACAATGCTTGTCGAACGTAAAGTCCTGGTGCTCATATAAGCTTCTCCACTGTGAGCTGCCATCAGTTCCTTTCTTTCCGAACCAGCAGCGCGGATCCAGAGAGGTACCTCGATATTTTTTTACCATCTTTTTTTCACTTTTTCATTCTTTTTTAGAGCCTTGCTCCAAGTATGACAGGGGCATGTCTCCCAACAACAAACCAAAGGTTAAACCATGTAGAGAATATAACCAACAGATGTCTGCCTCTGACCCACACTTGGCTTGTCTGTGATGCTTGGGGTTGCACCACAACCCCAAGGCCTGCTCTGACTGCAAGTCTATGAATCTGAAGGCTACTCTCAATCGGGCGTTGAAGCTTCCGGTTATGCAGCTGAAGGCGGCTCCGTGCCAATCCCAGCCCTGCTCCTGTGGGAGATCACAAAGCCGTTTCCACGTACGATCGTTTTCACGGTTCAAGACTTATTCCTGCAAGTTGGGCAAGTCCAAGAAGCACAAGAAGATGTAGTTGAAGTGTGTTTTGGCTTCCCCATGGGTCGCCCTCCATGAGTTGCCTGGAGCCAGAGTGACTGCCATCCAACTTAAGAGTTTTATGATGCCATGCATGCCATCTTTAGGCCACAGACTCCCTCTGGTGTGTCATCGGGCCCCATGGAGCCGAGAGGTGCCCCTGCTAGGTTCCCACCAGAGGATTCACCTCCAACACCAGCCAGGCCCTTTGCATCTGCCCGAGATCCAGACCAACGCCATCATGGGCACCTCCTTACACCCTGACTCCTCTAGCCCCACTCAACAATAAGCCCATTGTTATCCCCAACTCTGAACCAACGTCGTCCAGGCCCTTCCGACCCCTGGACTAACTACCCCCCAGATCAGTCTTTCCTTCCTGAAGGAGGAGGAAGGGTTTGGTCTCCTCAAAGAGGACCCTGAGCCAACAGAAAATGGTATGAGGAGCTGGGTGATTCCATTGGCCTGTACACCTCACTGGCATGCTTTCTCCTCTGGGCCCTCTGTCGGAATAAGGTGCATCCTACAACTCCGTGATGCGCAGGGCATCAGAGATCCTTAAGCTCAGCTGCCTGCTATCAAGGTCAAGACCGATACTTTGAATGGAGGTGCTTCACCCAGGAGCCAGTTCGGCTGAACTACTGCTCCCCTTTAACAAAGCCCTCACGACGTTCTACTGTGAGCTTGGCCTGAACCTTGCACAGGATCTCCTGTGCAGCGCATGATTGCTCACCACCATTGTCCAGTCCTAGGAGACCCAACCCTTCTCTCTCAGCAACCCTCCTCCGAGAGCCTGGTTGTACAGGCCTCAACATCAAAAGATCAACCCAAATGCATTCCCTTCTACCCCACCGGACAGGGAATCTAAGAGAGTGGGCACCTTAGAGAAACATATTTTCTCTTTCACCAGGCTAGCCTCAGGGTCGGTAAACACTACATTCCCATTGGGCGCTTTTACCATGCATTGTGGGACTCGGTTGTACAGCTGCTTCCCATGCTTCCTTAGGAGGGCTGACTATCCTCAACGAAGCCTTAGGGGATGGATCGAGATGCAACGAAGTTCGCCATCAGGTGTGGGTTGAATACCACAGACTCCCTAGGCAGAGCCACGGCTTCTATGGTAGTGCTGTATCGCCACACCTGGCTGCTGTCCACTGGATTCTTGGAGCATGTTCAAGCATCCCTGATTGACATGCCCTTTAATGGCTCCCATCTATTTGGCTACAAAGCTGACTCAGTGCTCGAGGTCTGTCAGGAGAGCCGAGTCACCGCCTGATCTCCCAGGCTCTCTCTAATTGCTCGGTCCCAAAAGTAGACCTTTCGCTCTTAAGATGGCTGTGAACCGGGGCACTTATAGGCGTCCGCAATACCAAAGTAGCCTCAAGTAGAGCCACCTGCTCAACCCTTCCATTGGGAAGGGTCACGGACCCCAAAGCTTGACATGGAAGTCAGACCCAGCAAGCTGTCCAGTCCCTCACCCATCTGGCGGCCACCACTTCTAAGCCTCTTTAATACACCCTCCTTTCAGCACAGCCATCATGTTGGCAGCAAGATCAGGCACCAATGGTCTGTGATAACCTCCGACAAATAGGTGCTTCATATTGTGTGGAAGGGGTATGCCCTTCCATTTGTAGAAACCCCGGAGCCTTTGTCTCCATTGCAAGAATGGCTGATGAAGGACTGCCTCTTCTTGCTCTGTCAGGAAGTACATTCTCTTTTGGCCAAAAGAGCCACAGAGAAGGTGCCCGCACCAGAAGTAGGGCATGGTTGTATTCCTGATATCTTCTGGTGCCTCCGTCTTATAATAGATCAACGCCCTCTCAATTGCTTTCTGAAAAAAAGAGAAATTCTAGATGGTCACATTTAGGTTATGTAGTGCTGGATCTGCAGGATTTGTACTTTCACAGCATAATCAGTTCTGCACATTTTCTCTGTCAGGCTAATTAAATTTATATCGGCACCCATGAAATGAAGATGGATGTGATTTCACGGTGCAAGGAGCCTCGCCAGTGTGTGGCCATCTTGATGGTGGCTCTCTAGTGCAGCCCTGCCAAGAATGGTTTGATCTTCCTCAATAAATTAGCTTGTCAGACAATATTAATCAAACATACCGCCAGTCACCGGCTTTTGTTGCAGCTGTTTTGCATCTTAGCTTAACTCTTTACCAGAAATATTCTTTGATACTTCAGGTTTGTTCTTTTGCCATTTTCTCTTAAAGGCCTTCAGAAGATTCTGATACTCAGAAGGCTCTGTGAATTCTATTTGGCCTATTTGCTGTGGAGGCTCTCTATCTGTGATTACCTACAATCTTGAACCAACAGTGTAAGATAGTCCAAGATGCCTAAGCTAGGCTTGCCAAAAGTGTGTAGGTCATGCAGAGATTGCCAGTTGACTTCCCATAGCTGAACATAAGCTTCTCTGTATGGTGTTTGAGTGTGCATTGTTCATCCAATCAACTGCCCCTATCTAAACTGAAGAAATATACTCTGTGAAGAAATATACTGCTGGGCACACTCTCTGGTGTGCTATCAGCACCCTTTTCATGGTGCGCAAACTGAGGCTAACTAAGTTGTCACTTTCCATATCTTATGTAGCAAGCATTGGCCAAACCAGTAGATCTTGGTTCTAATGTGTATTTGATTGCAATTGGCACACAAACACATGGGTTATCATGAAAGTTCACACATGGCTGGCAATCTTGCAATGGCTTTTCTTTTGAAGAAAACACATTTAAATATAGCTAGTGATCCATTTTCATTTGTATTGTGACACACATGTGTTTGCATCATTTTAATTTACTGTTCTAACAGGGCAGACAGCAATGTTGGATTTGTAAATTAAAAGGATTATAAAGGGAAAAGAACTGTGCAAAACCTTGAAATGAGCAGTCCAGTAGCATTTTGCAGCCACTGAACCCTGATAATAAATAAATACATCTAAAAAGATTGAAATTGAGAGTATTGGAGTGTATACAATGTATGTGGTGCCTGGTTGCACTCTTCAGCTGGATCCTTTAAAAATAATACTATATATATATATTTTTTAAATGTTAAAAAGTGCAGGAGATTACAGCTTGAAACAACTATGTTAACTCTTGAGAGTAGACGCTGGGCAATGTAACGGAACTGCTAGGTAGGCAGCTGGCTGTGGAGAGAGCTACTCTGTGCCAATTATGACTAGACAAGACCTGCCGAACCTGGGAAGCCTCAAATAGACGTGTATAGGAATGGAGTAATATATCTGATAAGCTCCTCCACTGGCTCCCTACTAAAGAACTAGAATCTAGGGTAGTGCCTGGCAATACGACCATTAATAGATAGAGAGTTGAGACCGACTCAGAAATAGCTTCCACATTCTCAGATTATTATAGTCTCCTCTATGCTGAACGCTGGCACCCGGAGTGGGAAACTCATGCCCCGGGGATAGCAGACATTCCCTTGCAGAGAGGGAAACCCCAGACCACCCATTACTGCTGAGGAGATCAACAACACCCTTCTGGAGCTCAACTTGGGCAAAACCCCAGGCCCAGATGGGTTCCGCACAGCGTATTATCATAAAATGTGCCAAATTATTATACCTCACACTCTAAACATGTACCTCATAGCCATTGATTGAGGCCATTTACCCACAGAGGTAGACCTGGCCACCATTGTGATAGTGCTCAAACCCCCTAAGCCTCCCAACTGGTGCACCTCTTGCTGGCCTATCTCCCTCATAAGCACTGAAGTTCAGCTGTCGTGAAGACATTGGTATGGTGGCCCATCCCGGTCCTGAGCCATTTGGTCCAACCCGGACCAGTGCAGATTCATCCTTTATCACAGCACCAGGCACTGCATCTGGACAGCCCACCTTGCATTGGCCCACTTTGGGACACTACATTGGGCTACAGCGCTAATTCTTCTCGATTTTGAAAGGGCCTTTGACTTGCTGGACCGGGCCTTTCTACATGAAGTACTGGTTGAGCTGGGCTTCTGTTCCTGGTTCCAATCCTAAATCTGTTTTATATGCCAGGTCACAGGCACAGGTAAATGGGGCGGTGTCCCCTAATTCCAGATTATGCGTGGTACCAGGCAGAGGTGCCCTATGTCCACTCTCCTTTTCACTCTGGCGACTGAAGAACTGGTGACCTGGGTGTGGTGCAACACCCAGGTCTAATAGTTTGACTGGGGAATAGCCCTGGAAGACAGGATAGCTCTTTACACGGACAACATTCTCCTGTTCATTGCCCACCCGGCGGAAAGTGGACCCTGTCTCCTTTTCATTTTGGACACCTTAGCGTCCATGGCAGGACTAAAGGTAAATTGGCCCAAATTACTCATAGCCCCCCTTCGTGGAAACAAGAGGAGAGGCAGTCTGGCACCCTGATCTACCCGCCCGATGCCTTAATATCCGATACCTAGGGATCCACATGACCTGGCTTGGACCCTTAATCTTGGACCCTTCACCTCTGCGATGCAGAAAGACATGGATAGATGGACCAAAATGCTTCCCAATCTGTAGGGAAGAGCGGCCTTCTACAAAATGATGATCCTCCCACACCAGCTAGTATACTTTCAAAACATTCCATTCTCCATCCCAAATCAATTTATCTGGTCAGTAAAACCCCCTGAATATCATTTAACAAAAGTGTACGTTCTACGTTTGGGGGACTCGCCATGGCGGATATCCACTTCTATTAATGGACACATTGTAGTAGTGAACAACTGGATACATGGAGGATGGGCAGATCCTGCCTTCATAATGGAAGTTGTACTGATTGGCTTGGATAACCTTACAGGCATGCTTTATGGACCCCGAGCTCTCCTGGTACAACCAGGGAGGTGTTCCATGCCTGGAGAGCAGAGCTCCATTGGTCTGCCTGAGACCACCGGGTGACCCAGGAGACCCATTTCTGGACTCGCAGGTGGCTGAACCGAGTGTCACAGCTGGAGGGCTTCAAGGGATTGGACAGAATAGGAGTTTTGAGGCTGGGGGGATGAGTGGAAGCGTCTTTCATCACCCTTCTCCCTACACCAATCCCAATTCTACCATTACCTCATGCCCTGCCTGTTGAGTTATTGGGGGGCACTTGCTGCCCACCGAACTATAACCCCTTAGAGTTACGACCCATTATGGGCCCACTACTTAAAGGGGGTATCTCACTAGTCTACGGAGCACTTGTCAACCACTCACCCTGTAATCTTTCGATCCTGAACACATCCTGGGACGGATTGCTAGGCTATCTAGAGGAGGTGAAATGGAGGGAGGCATCTATGGCTCCACATAACTTAGCAATATCGGCACGGTTACACCTTATTAAACTGCACTACTTACACTGCCATACTTCACGCCCAGACAGTTATTGAAAGCTCAAAACCTCTTAGGGCCTGATTACGAGTCTGACGGTCCGAGGACCGCCAGACTCGTGATGGCGTATAAGCATATTTTATGATTTCCTCTCCGCCAGGGTTTTCATGGCAGTTCCTGCTCCATGAAAACCCTGGTGGGTAGGAAAGAAAGGGGCCCTACAGGGCCCCCTTGTGCCTCACACCTTGTGTATGCACACAGGGGGCACAACATGTGCGCCCCTGTGTGCATGCACAGCAGTTCCTGCACGGTATGGACTTTCAAGTGTATGCCGTGTATAACTGTTTTTAATGTTCCCATTGCGATGCTTATATTTAAAGGCAACGCCAAAAAAAGCCTGGCAGACATGAGTTTAACTCGTAATCTGGCAGGCGGCTCGACCATGCGTTTGGTGGTGCGGCAGCAGGGTGAGCCTGCGGCCACACCTTAAACTCGTTTTCGGGCCCTCGGAGCCTACCTGCACTAGATGCCGGGACGACATGGGAGACTTCTTTACCATGGTCTGGGTATGCCCCGCTATTCAACTATACTGACTTGTCATATTTAAAGCACTTGCTGATGTATTAGGCCAACAGATTGAAGCCTCCCCTAAAGTTGCCTCACTCAGGATCCTTGACTATCTGGGAGGACCCAGGGGTGAGCGAACCCTAGTGGGTATCAGTGCGCTAGTGGCAAAATGAAACATAGCCAGATACTGGCAGAGGTTGGGTTCCCCCTGTTGAGAGAATGAAGAGCTGGTATAGACCACTGTGCAAAGCTGGAGGAACCTATCAACATAGCACTTTGACGCCCAAAATAACACTACGGGTTATAGGGAAAATGTTGGTCTTATTATGGGTTGGAGGGTGAGAATGACTAAGGCAGAGAAGAAGGGAATGACGGAGCAAAGGGATTTCATTGGCCAATTCTCAAAGGTTCCCTCTGGGGGCCTGCAATATGTGTGGTTTCTTTGTATTGTTATCGAATATCTAATAAAATGGTCTTTTTAAAAAATGGCAGCAGATTTTAAAGTGGGGGAGTACAAACAAGGCATTTTGGGGCAAGGAAACACATGCACGCCCATGGGAGTATTGACAGATAAATAATAAGAGTCCCCGGAAGTCAGTAATGGAAGGATACAACTTATTGGAACACTGTGTCTGAAATACTTCTGAATTGCTTAAACAGAAGATTAGAGAGGAAAGCCAACAAATCGAGAGCAGGCACCTTCACTAAACAGCAAAGCCATCCAATTGTGAACAAAGGGCTCACCCATTGCCATTGACACTAGAATTATGCAGCAAGGGTAGACCAAATTATATGGCAGGATTTACTAAATTATTGGACAAAAAAAATGCAAATTATGCAGCTTAATGTGGCACATTCTGTGATTGTATCAGTTCATATATTTTGTCAATTTTACACATAATAACACTGTCTGGCCAAAAGTTCCACCTCATTAGTAGTAGTATAACACCCAATTACAGCAATTTGGAACTGAGTGTTGAACAGTTGTCCTTTGCAAAGTGCCTTCTGCGGCATAGCAACATGGGTTAAAATCTGCAAATTATGCAGCAGATGATGGATTAAGTGAGACATGAGGAAAATCCCTAACTATGCAAAAAGCGTTGCGGTCGCAGAATCGCAGAATTACAGGGGCTCTGCCCAAAGCCCAATTTAAGTGTATATGTAGAGAAACAATAGGTCTGCCAACACACAGCTAAAGTGGTCCATAGCCAGGACCTAAAAACTGTGGAGACTCTTTAGGCCACTGACGCCAGTCAGGAAGCTCCTGGCCACATAGACACATCCAGATGCCTCATCTTTAGACTAAATCAAAAGTTGTTAGATGGACTCTCATCTGGTAAATGGTTCGGTCAACCTCAATGGGAAGCTCAGGTGCAGAGTGAAGACGCTCGCAGGGACTGGGAAGCCATCTGGCACAATCTGCACAGAGGCTTTAGAAACACAGTGGCGGCTTCTCCGCTAATGCAGAGGAGCGTCGCCTCACTGCTTTTAGCAGTGCAAAGAAGGAGAAATAAAATTATAACAACACAATGTTATTTTATTTTTCAGCTCTGAAGCAGGTTTTGGGGCGGGGCTTGGCTTTCATTGCAGCCAGCTGGGGGAGGAGGAAATATGTGCACTTAAGTGCGCATGGCGCTTTGGCCGGCCCTGTTGGGCCAGCCAAACCGTCATGCGCACTTAGCATGTTCCCCACCAGGCTGCCATGGACAGCCTGGTGAGGAACATGTAGAGGCTTCCACTGCCTGTCTGAGCGACGAACCACGGCGCTTAGACCAATCACAATGCTTATGGCTAGGGGAGCCTGTTGTGCCTCCCTTTCCAGCTGGACCAAGCGGACGAGAGACGGTGATGGGGGAGAGTTGGCAGCCTTTAAAGGTAAGTAATTTTTTTTTGCCCGATGGCTATCTTTCTATCTTTGGGAATCTTTCCATATGAGAATGTAATATTGTCGCATAATAGAGTAAATTAACATCTAAATGTGCTGCTCACTGGTTTCTTTTCTTCTCACTTTATTTTGCTGCAACCAGTAGGCACTGTTGTGTGACAGTTTTCTTTATAAGTATTTCATCTCAAAAACACCACTGGTGACGAACTCCCGCAACATTAAATCCAGAAATTGGATAAAGGATCTTCGATGCTTAAACACAGGTAACATCATTAGTGCTGATTCTGGGATCGAGGATGCCTTTGTTCAATTTTTTCAAAATCTTTATACAGAAGAGTTGGTATTAAATGAAGAATACATAGATGGCTTCCTCTCTGAGCTCGATCTTCCCCTTCTTAAAGGCAATGAAATAAATCATCTAAACCGTCCCATAACTTTGGAGGAGGTTGTTGAAACTATCAACTCTTTAAAGAAAGGGAAAGCTTCTGGCCCTGACTCTATTCCAAATGAGATATATGTGATTTTAAGAGAAGAGCTCGCCCCTTCCTTCTTCAGCTATTTAATTCAGCTTTCATAGAGGGTCAAGACCTTCCTGTATCATGGGAAGAAGCTACCATAACTATTTTACTAAAACCTAATAAAAATCCGAGATCCTGTGAATCTTAAAGGCCTATTTCACTTCTAAATAGTGATCACAAATTATACACTCAGATCATAACTAAACGCCTGGATAAGGTAATAGGATCACTAATACATCCAGACCAGAAAGTTTTTATGAAAGGGAGGCAGCTCTGTGAATGAACGCATGACTTAATCGGGGCAATAGACATGGCGCAAACATATAAGATCCCACTAGCAGTAATGACCATTGATGCTGCTAAAGCATTAGATCGAGTCAGCTGGCCATTCCTATTAAAGTGATTCAACGCCTCAATTTAGGGGAAACCTTAACAGCAATTAAAGGTATATATTAAAATCCATCAGCTAAAATCATCATCAATGGTAATCTCACAAGATCATTAAAAATAGGTAGGGGAACCAGACAGGCCTGTCCCCTCTTCTTTTCAATATATATATTGAACACCTTGCATGTAAATTAAGAGGCTGTCAGAACATCATACCCTTCAAATGAAATGGATGGGAAAAGAAAATCGGACTATATGCCGATGATCTTTTAATCCTTACCGGTGACCTAGAGCAATCACTTCCTGCGATATGGGAGGAATTGGAGAGCTTTGGGAGGGCATTAGGATATTTGATTCATCAACAAAAAACAGTTGATGAAATGGAATACCCATTTTAAGAGTGATCTCACAAAGAAGGAAATCAGATATCTCAGCGTTCAAATAGTCCATAACATTGACAAGATAGCTCAGGTCAATTTCGAAAAAGTTACAAAGACGGTTAAACTACAACAACAATCATGGGGTGCTCTTTCACTGTCTTTTCTGGGTAAATTGAACCTTCTAAAGATATCAATTCTTCCCAAATACACTTTTCTGTTCAATACTATCCCGTTAGAATTTCCAAAATCTTGGTTTAAGAAGGTGCAAGGTTTTTTTTCCAGTTTCATTTGGGGAAATAAAAGTCCAAGAATAGCCCTAAAGAAATTTAGAAGAAATAAAGCCCATGGAGGTATTGCTACTCCTTACCTATATTTGTATTATTGTGCCTTCCAGCTAAAGAACTTTCGACAATTGTCGATGGAAAGCTCAGTTTTCGCTCTGTTATTTAAGGCCCTTACAGTTAGTTTTTCTCACCAGGCAGGGCATTTCCTTCTCAAATTCGGCCACCCAAAATACTTTAAAATACTTTAAGAAGGTGAGACTGATGATCTTGGTGGCAGCAATTAAGCTGTGGTCTCAGATGAGACGATTCTTAAAGATTCCACATTACAACGATGCAGCACCGATTTGGGTCTCTCCAGGCACTCCAGCTTGTTTGGAGGACGCCCTCGCTGTCCCCTTTCGATCTTGTGGTATCCGTACATGGGGGCAACTCATTGTGGATGCTGAATTAATCTCACGGCCACACTTCTCTGTGAGCATTCGGTCTCGAAATTCAAGTATTACCTATTGTTAAGCTGGGTAAAATCTCGAGGAAATGAGTTAGAAGGGAAAACGGTTTTGGCGCTAAAAAGCTGCACACGTCAAACAATGCTGAAAGAAGTTGCAGAGTGGTATTGGTTGTTGATTCAAAGCGGAGAAGACACGCAATCTTCATTCACAGTGATATGGAAGAAGGACCTGCCGGATAAAGATCTTGAAAAACTAGGGCAAGTATCTATGTCACTTCTATGGTCTTGCGTGAATTCTGCACTTTAAAAAAAAAAAAACATCTCTTCACAGTACATAAAGCATACTGGACACCACAGAATGGGGAGTCAGGAAATCAAGAAATGCCCGAAATGTGGAGAACACAGAGCAAATGAGGTGCATATGTTTTGGTCGACAATACACTCTTTCTGGCAGAAAGTGGGTGAGACCATATCTAGTATTATGGGCCAAGAGATAAAACTAACTATACCGTCTATAATTTTTAGGGTACCACCAGGGGACCTAGATAATCAAACTTTAACGAAAAATAACAAAGCTCTTTTTTTCACACATATTCTGTTAGCTCAGAGAGAACTTTGCATTAAGTGGATTTTACCCTGTTCCCCTATGGAAGAAGTATGGATTTATTCCATTCAGAGGGTATCCGCATTAGATTGATCTAGTAAACAGTTCAAGAAAACCAGATTTTGGGGAATCTGGGATGATTGTGTTGAGAATTATGCTTCAACTGCACTCCACTGAGTATTATATACACAAACTGCATATTTAGTTTTTTTTACTCCTTTTATTTTCACTCGTTTAGAATGTTCTCTTTTACTATTATCTACTTTTGTTTTCACGGTCCAATGATTAAGAATATGCTAAAGAGGCTGCTTGGTGGCAGGGCCACCGGTATTTCAAAAAGGAAAAAGCACCTGTTTAAAAGAAAATCAAGACTAGGCGTCTTCTCCAACCAAATTTGTTGACCTGGAAATAAATGTGATCTCTCTCTCTCTTGCAGAGTGACCGGGGATAAATAACATCTTGGTAGTTCGGTTTGGTTGATGCACCTATTCCTTTAATTTAAAGCATGTTGTTTATAAATGAGGATTTAGAAAAGACAAAAAACATTGAATTGGCACCAACAGAAGTGAATAATCTAGGTGGTACCAGCAAGACTTTTGCAGATGGTGAAAGATTTCAGGGCCGGGGACTCTATTCGCTCCAAGCTTTGAGTATCCTTCCTCTTCTTGAGGCTCAATTATAGGAAGAGGAAACAACAAGCCTATCCCTCAAACTTCAACAGAAGCTAAGAAGTCACAAATATTTCCCTCCATTACATCCATAACTATTGATTTCTGTCCCAGGAGCTCACTATATCTCCGGTTGGTGAAGGTGGCTCCTTTCCAATATAAACATTGGACACAAAATGCCAGCTACAGTGGAAGTGATAGACTGTTTTCTATGTCTCCCTTAGCCACTATGGTGGCGATCACATGTGCTTAGTTGGGCTCAGATATTATTTCCAGTGCTTTCTTGTAAGAAAAAAAGGGATGAGAGCTCCAGCCCGTCCTTGCTCTTGATGGTCACAATCAGTTTTCTCTGAAAAAGTTGGAGGTACTAATTTTAGCCCAGATCCTAGCATTATCAAAATAAACCAATGACTGTGCTCAGTGAACCTACAAGATGTTAACTTATATGCACCCATTCTGCAGTAACACAGGAAGTACTTCCAGTTCACAATATTACCCCTTGGCATGATAAAGGCACCCTGGGTTTTCACCAAGATCCCCTTTACGTGGTTTGAATTTCCGCAACTGCACATAGTGTGAAGCTATCCTCTGATTGACACTGGTTTAGCCAGGGCTTTGACAAGGAAGCAAGAAGTGCTTACATTCACCCAAACTCTCAGGACCATATTTATTCTTGGGAATATTTGATGTTACAATGCAAACAAATGTAACACATGCTTTTACAACGTGGTTTCTACATCGCAACTGCCATTTCATTACAGGATTTTTACAACGCATGCCATTACAACGCATTTTTAAAACCTACCCTTACAACGCATTTCATTACAATGCATACCATTACAACGCATAATACTTTTATGGCAACAGTAGGGTAAGTATTGGATAGTGTTGGGGTAAAAATTACTATTCCCACTCCAGTGAGTGCAACAGTAGGGTAAGTGTTGGATAGTGTAGGGGTTAAAATTACTATTCCCACTTTAGTGAGTGCAACAGTAGGGAAAGTGTTGGATGGCGGAGGGGTAAAAATTACTATTCCCATCCATCCCAAAACCCATACCCACCGTAAAAGCAAAAAGCCTCTATTACTTACCTTATAATGCGTTGTAATGGCATGCGTTGTAGTGACATGCGTTGTAATGGCATGCAATGTAAAGAAAGTTGCGTTGTAACAGCTGTGTTGTAAAAACAGTGTGATGTAATGACTGTGTTGTAATGGATGTTTCCCGTTCTTAGAGCCCTCGTAAAATCCTTCCTGTTTCATTAAAAGAGGACTATTTCATTAACAGGATTCTTGATGTTAGATTTACAAAAATACCTTCTATATTTCAGGGTGTTTTCTCTCAGTCTCTAGACCACTTCTTGAAAACCAATACAGTGCTTGATTGGTGCCTCCAGACACACTGCATCAGGTGTCTGAGAACCTAAGCTATGGCCTCTGGGATTGAGTCAATACTCCTAGAATGTGATGTCACATAAAGAATGCCATGTAGCTTGCCAATTTTCTTCCTGTTCCCAAAACCCAGCACACATATTCCTGAGGTTTTCCAGTGGTTTCTCTGTGCTGTGATTTTATTATGCCTTTTAAAGGAACTTTTTAAAATAAGTTATTCTACTCTTTTGTTATACCACTCCTGCTAGGAAGCTGTACTTATAATACATATCATAAAAACAAGTTTCATCATTTCATCCAAGCCTCCGGTCACTATTCCATATTGTGTTGTCCAGTTCTAGTGTCAACTTTTAGTAAAGATGCAGCCTCGCATACTGACCAATGCTTGAAGCAGGCGTAAGGAGTGACGCAGTGTAGTGGGAATAGGCCTCAAAATGCATTGCCGGAGTTGCTTCGTGCTTGCAATGACACAACTTCAGCAATGCGAAACTATTGCCCCAACAGATGCGTCAGAATTTCTGACGCATCTGTCAATCCTTGCGCCATGGTGTGTTGTATTGTAAATACGGCGCATCCATGGTGGCGCAAGTGTTTTCAGGGTGGCACAGGGAAAGTGACACATCTCTACAGATGCGTCAGTTTCTTCTAACTCTGCCCCTCTATATTTAACAGGGATATGGCAGTGTATGAGGTGCACTCTGCAGGTGCATTACGCAGTTTAAATATCAGTACACACCTGGTTACAGGCAGGTCATGTGGGAACCTATCCTTCTTCTTAACCTCCATCTGCACATAGTGGATGATCGCTTGAACATTTCAGTAGGGACCTGATTGGGCCCCAGAGCCTTTCCTCTTTCTATCTGTTTTAGTGCCTTTGCCACCTCCCCCACTGATCACCACAAGCACTGCTGATAGATATCTGATGACCCTCTATTCCCAACGACATACAAATTCTGGTGGCGACGTGCAAAGACACAGACTATCTTTGTGTCCTTACATCTCTCCGAGCCTTCTTCTTAATTTGTTATGCTCCGTACCCAGCCACATTTTTTTTACTAAGCCATGCTATTAGTTTGTCTGCTTCCAGTGCTTAATTTGAGCCAATAATTTCCAGTGTGGGCCACCGGCAATCATTTTTTGGGACCGACACTTAGTTTTCTGCATTAGACATTTACCAAGAGCACGAGAGTGAATAATACACAAAACAGAAAGATGAAGAAAGAGCAAAATGGAAAAAACATCACAACAGAAAAAAGCAAGAACCTGCAAGAGTGGGATATAAGGGTAAGGAGTGACTAGTATTGGATTAAGGAGGCATGAGATGGCTTTAAGACTACTCAGCCTTGGTATTTGGCATGTTGACATTCAATTACAATGTCCATGGGTTTCTGATCAGAGCTTCAGATGCAGACACTCATTCTTTTACAAATTAGGCACGGTCTGCTTTACCTTTGACATGATACAGTCAGTGCTGGCTGCCTTAAAACGGTGCCCTGCCTTCTCTCTCTAGTTCAGATATATAGTCCTCTCTCTTGGACAATAATAGGCATTCCAGTGCTAAAGTATGATGAATTAAGTAAAATATCTCCAGGTCCTCTAGTGCCCCCTTGACAGACACCACATTTCTGATTCTTTTTACCAAGATTTTGGATATGTCAGCCACTCTCAGGACTACCTTAAATGCCTCCCATATGGACACTGCCGACTGGACCAAGCCTATGTTTTCATTAAAGTAATGTTCTGTCGTACAGACAAAGCGCAGGACTACTTCTGAGATCAGATGCCTTCAGGGGGGTATTTCCTAAGCACAGGACTACTGCTGTATCTTGTGACTCCATTTATTTGGCACTCAGCTATTTTAGGACTGAAAGGTGCCGCAGGAGGGGAGTGAGTTGTCTGACATGCCCCTTGCTAGTTACAACACATCTCTAAATCTCCCACACTGTACCACTTGTCAAAGAGATAGTTAAGTTTTGTAAAGGAGTTATTCGCCACTGAGGAAAAGGATGATTGTGTAGTGTTGGGGGGAGGGGGGGTTCATATCCTTACTCTTAATACCCATTCTGATAGGGAAGGGGAGATAGAACACCCTTCTACTGCAAACGGGGCTAGTAGGACAGAGCCTCCCTAGCTAAATCAATCACAACAAAGAAATCCTACTATCCTGCCGTAATCCGACCCAGTAGGTGGGGTTGGAGACTGTGCATGGTACGTACTCCGTGCGACAAGAACCCAACAATCCTAGTTGTTTTTATTGATAACCCTGACTCGCTCTAGTAGTGGCATGCTTTAATATCAGGTCGCATCCTGGTCCCTAAAAACCATGATGGGCTCAACTGTATCCCAGGGAGCACGTTTGAGAATATTGTCTTTACGGGGTCTAGAATAAAAATTCCTTAAAACACCTAGGTTTCCCATTTCAATAACTGGTGTTTCAGGTGTTGATAAAAACAAACCTCGGGTGCACAACGAAGAATATGAACCTTCACCCTATGACCAAGTTGACATGTTTCAGCTCTTATTGGTAAATGGCCCAAGTCTGCAGGCTTTCATCAGGACTAGAATATGCCCCGGTCTGAATGGAGAGGGTTATTCCATGGAGGTTCTATTGGGCTCCTTAACTCAGACTAGTGCCCTATCCAATTTGGTGGGACAAACAAATGAACAAATACACACAACATCAAAGAGTGTACTCGCCCAACACTTGAGTCAGTCACTTATGGTTCCTGTTGGAAAGAGAAATAACCATTGACTGTATGCCAATTAAAAGCGATATATCTGGTCATTGCCCAAACTTGCTTTCCTGTTGAGAGCATGCATCACACCACATTAAAATTATAGCATTCGTATATGCAGAAATATTAAATTGCACAGGACAGATACAGAAAGATCTAAAATCATAAGTCCTAGAGGCCTTTCTTCTTCTGTGTGTTGGCAAGAAAACAGTGTGTGATCACTCAGTACAGTTCATTCCATGCAATACACTGCAAAATAAAACGTGAAATAAAGTCGTGAAGGTGACCATGCAACACTATGTTACCTTACTCTATTAAGGAACTCTCTACAGTGACATTGAAAAGGTGGGGGGAACATGTCCCTGTTGTCACACACTGTATAATGTAGATGCCAGTATTTGAAGCATATGGGTATGCAGAGAGAAAAGAAAACCATCTGAGTTGCACTTACTTTGAGGTTGGTTCTCACATTGAGCATTCTACCGACAATCGAGTTCCTATCCCTCCAGACATTTCTGAGGCCAAAGGTGTTTGTAATTTCTTTCGCCTTCAAAGTCCTATCTGTCTTACCTGTCTTATCCCCTATCTGTACTGGCCTGCCTAGCTTGGGAGAAATAACTAAATTAAAGTCCCCCGCTCCACAATCAAGACTACCCTTGGGGCTTGTATTCTAGGAGATAAGTATATTGATAGTCCCACAATCTTTTCTTCATCACATTCTCCTGCTATCACTGCATAACAGCCCCAGTGAACCATCTACATTTGGGCTATTTTAAATGGCAGTGACATTTTGAGAATCCCTACTCCTTTGAGCCTGTTTTATTCTCACCATTGGCTAGGGAAGTGTGTGTGTTTCCTCCTAGGAACTTGCAGTGATTACCACCAAATGAGTTTCATCTTTCCACTATCCCCATTGGGAGTTTTGTTTAGGAAGCAGTGCACTAGACCTTTCTTAAGTTTGTGACCTAATCCATTCAATGTGAGAACTTTAAGTGTACCATACCTCTTTGCCATGACTGTTGCACATTGGGTTACCAAGGGTATTGGGGGGGATTCGAATGTGGTAAGTGGGCCGTACACAAGGCCCCTGTGGCCCAATATCAATAACTGTAACTTTAACAAATGAGTTCACATCTCACAGTGCACATAAAACGACCTTGCTCCTGCATCCTCCGGGGGTGACGGGCGTACCTTGTTTATCAATAACCCAATGTAGTATGCATAACCCCACTTGAGGGCTCTGGAAGCTCTAACAAATTTAGCACATCACTGTTGCCTATGTTATCCATTACAGCACATTAGCAACTTTACTCATCTACAGTTCATTGCCAGAGTACGAATTGCTGTCATCTCAATGCCAGTGTTGGCTCCAGGTCATTTAGATCTGCTGCTGCTCTGGGCATGGCTGATCAGTATTAGATTACTTCCCCTCAGTTGTTGGGTCTAGAGTGGACCTCTTTTCTGTCCCATCACTGCCATTTTCATTTTCATTTCCTTTGAGTCTACGAGTCTCACTGCAGCCATGAGCTTGGGGGCCTCCTGCTGGTCTTCATCCCTCCAGCTATTCCCATACACCATCAGGACCTAGGAAGTTACACATTTTGCCCTCCGCAATGCTCTGTAATGATGCTTGAAGAACATTGTTTGTATGATCTCTCTCAGTTTCTACATCCGCTTGGGATCTGTGCTCTCTCACGCAGCAATGGGTCTTAATATCTGCCTGTCTGTTATACTGCATTACTGTATCTGTAATTGAACATGCAGGCAATGATTTCCCTCAGGAATGCCCCAGTAGAGATAAAGAAACTGGGGCTTTATGTGCTGTTTCAATATAGGACAAGCTAGTTAGGCCTTTTGGGCACAGATGCTGCAGGATTTGGTCTTCAATGATTAGTTCAGCGCTCTGCCTCCTACCTCTTCAGGCACTCCCACAAGGTGGACATTGTTACGCCTCAATCTGCCTTCAGTGTCTCCTGCTTTTGCTGCCAATTGTAGTGATACTGATTGGAGTTTTTTTCATCTGTGCCGTCAGTGCCTTTACATCTTTTGAGAGGTTTTTGTTATTTTTACTTCAGTTTCCACATGGCCAGAGAGTTTGTGAAATTCAGCACGCAGTGCCCATTGTGTCTATCTCCAGCATGTTCTGGACTCTTTTTCTGCCACTAGAATATCCCACATCATTGGCTCCTTTAGCTCCTATTCCTCGGCATGGTCTTCCTAATGAAGGCTTTCCATCCATTTAGGTCCACCATCATGTACGAATGCATGCTGTTCAAGCCTGTTTTGACACTGCCAGCATATCAAGCAGTCTTGCTCAATCTCTGCTTGTGGTTTACCTAACATGAAACAGGACACTCAGGTCAGCTTCCTAATTGCTGGGGCAACTTCATCACAACCATATCCATATGCCAGGAGCACTCACTTAGGTTCTCTGCAACCCATGGCTCCGCCTCTCTCTTCTACCCTTTGCTCTCAGGGTACAAGAGAGAGGCGGAGCACAAAGCGATTGGTCTGCCTTCTTCTATTCCTTCTTGCTCGTCACAGGGTGGCCTGTTCCTACAATTGGCCTCTGTGTGCTACCACCCTTTCCTCTCTCCATCTAGCATTGCAAGACTCCTCATCCAACTTCTGCTGCATGTTTGGGAGCTCTGACCCCAGCATCTGGCTCCGTACTCACTTCTGGCTGACTGCAGCCAGGGGAGGAACAAGGGTCCCTTCCACCCATAATTCTAGAGGTTTGGCAGTTGCTCGATCTATTTCCAGCCTAGTGCTGGGCACACATAGATATGCGCGTGGGCGTCACCAGGCTGAACGCACACTGCACTCTATCCAGCCTCCATGTATCCCCAGTCACCTTCTGAGATACCTGCAACAGCACCTCAATACCTTGTTCCTACTATCTAACTTCTTCCAGATTGCAGCAGGCTGCTACTCTGTCATTGCCTCAGACACCATGTCTGCTTCTTCCATGGTTGGTTTGCGGAAGTCCCTCTGCCTAATCCTCAATGCTCTGCTTTCCCGGGTAGTCTTCTGCTCCCTGGCCACGTATTTTGCTGTAATCGTGAGAGGATTTAGCAAATTCGATGCTACATTGCTAGTTCAGGGAGAAGCTAGTATGAGTATCCAGACCACAGCCCCCTTAATATGGTCTGGCTTGGCAGCACAGCGGTTGCCAGATATTTATGTGAGCATTACTAGAGAGGGGCTTTGACTCTGCCTACGTGTTGAGAGCCAGGAGTACATGCTTTGATTGGGCGGAAGTTGTTGTAGTGCGAGAGGCACTCTTATGGTTTGAAACTGTCAGGGATCAGGTGCAGCGGCGCCTACATTGCGGAATCCCTGTGAAAAAACTACAACTCCCATGATGCTCTAAGGGGAGGGAATAAAGGCGCTGGGTATGCGCGGGCCAGATCGCGTAATTCTGACGTTGCTCCCGTCCTCGCTGGTAGTGGAGTTACGGGCTGGTAACGGAAGCCTTGACCTGGCCTTGCGGAGACTGGATCCGGTTTCTGGGCTCGGAGATGACGATCTGTGAGTAGCCTTGTGAATTGGCCGCCGCCATTCACGGGGTTTCTGGGTACTTTTGGAGTTCGTCATAGCGGAATACGGCGAGCGGCTGCCGCGTATTCCCATGTAAGGAGGCTAGAGACCCTGTTTCCTTTTTTTTCCGTTTATTTTCTTTCCATTGCACAGCGGAGTACAGCGGTGATTTGAAACCGCGTACTACCGTGAGTGCCCTGTGACTGTTTGGGGGACTGCAGAGGTACAATAGCGAAATACAGTGATGAAGGAACCGTGTACTTCCGTTGTTGTGTATTGTGTTGGCATTCCGTAAAACCCCGGGAAAGCATAGCGGAGTACAGCGGTGAAGGAACCGCGTACTTCCGTGTATGCTGGTGTTCATTTTTCAAACAGTATCCTATATCCTAGACACTCTAAGGATGTGTGCATTATCATTATCATTGTGACTAGAACAAGCCACCCCGCAAATACATTGGCCTCTTGAACAGTGAATTCCGGGGCTGGAAAAAGAAAGCGGTTTGTCTTCTCTGCTCTATGACACTCCTGCATCCTGGAAGAGGGCCTCTGCAGAGGGGCTTATTTCCTTTAGTTAGTACCATCGTTTGCTCCAGCGGAGTTGGTGCCTGGGGGTACGTATGTGTATGTGTACCAGTTTCGCATGATTGAATGGCTTATGGGAAGTACCGCTATTACTTTTCGTGTCTCGTTGCAGATATGGTTCTCATCGACGGACGTTGGGTATACTCCGTAGGATGGTAGACAGCCTTGTTCCTTCCCAGGTACATCCGACTTCTTTAGCGAGACCGAATGAGTGTTGAAGTTATTTGCATAATTGTTATATCTGTGTCCTTTTTCGTTACAGGTTCCAATTCCCCTGCTGTCCCTTCCCTATCCTTTCCCTCGCCTGATCCCTCGAACACCCTGTCTAATATCCAGGGGTGTTGGTGATATCCGGAGGTGGACCTTTTTTCTACCGCCGCTGGATCCTGTGGAGCGTATCCTGACAGAATTACGCGCCCACGTTTTTAGCTCTGCCCGATCCAGGGGTGGTGGAAAAATGGCTTCCATGGATGACGTTCTTCAGGCGTTATTAGTGGTGCAACAGGAACTGGCTGCCTCGAAGGCAGAGACAGCAGCCTTGGGGGATAAAGTGGAGAGATTGTCTCGGAACCCCTTTGACGCCTCCACGGTAGCTTCACAGATACAGGTTACGGTGCCTCCGCCTATCTCTTTGGCTAGTCCGGAGAGATATGCGGGGGATCCGTTGAAAATTCAGGTATTTTTGACACAGATAATGCTGCACTCTTCTTGCAAGCCGGCCTCGTTTCCCAACAACCATTCGCGAGTCGCTTTTGCGATTTCCTATCTCATAGGGGATGCGGCGAATTGGGCCGTCCCGTTGGTAAGGAATAATGATGCGGTCCTTTCAGATTGGGCTGCATTTCGGGCAGAATTTGAGAGGGTTTTCGACCGAAGGGCCACCACCTTTAGTGCAGACAGGGAACTCTTGGATCTTAAGCAAGGGAGGAACGATTTGGTAACGTATCTGACTACTTTCAACCGGTTAGTGGCCGAGACGGCTTGGCCGGAGGAAAAGAGAATGTCATTGTTTTATCAGGGTTTAAGGGACGAGTTAAAGGATGTGTTGGCCCAAATAGACCCACAACCTGCTAAGTGTACCGAGATGATTAATTTGACCTTACGGTTGGATGGCAGAATGTCTGAGAGAGGGGGCGAAAGGAAGCGGTAGGACAGAGGATCCGTGCGATCTGATAGGCCCCCTCGTCGATCTGTAGATATGTCAGTGCCCGGGTCGGAGCCCATGGAAATAGAGGCGGTCCGAACCCCATTAACCCGGGAAGAAGGGGAAAGTAGACGCGTGCATGGGTTGTGTATGTATTGCGGGAAAGGGGGACATTACGTGAGGGAATGTCCCTCCAAACCAAAGACTTCGGGGGCATGGTCGTGGAATAAGAGGGTGGCTGTGTCTACCTCGCATCCAACCGGATCAGCGTTAGACGCTCAGGGAGAAGGGGCGGCAGGGAAAGGATGGAAGATCCCTTCTTTAGCTACCACGGGCTTACAGGACACCGAGTCCCACATAGTACTCCCTATGAGCCTCAAGTGTAAACAACAGTGTCATCAAGTGAATGTTATGATAGACTCCGGGGCTACCGGAAACTTTATTAATGATGGTCTGGTAACGACCCTTAAATTACAAAGAGTATCAAGAGAGACGCCAGAAGAGGTACTGGCGATGGATGGTAAACCTTTGAATTCTGGCCTGATTATAGAGCAAACGGAATCTGTCTGTTTGGCTCTCCTTGTCAATAACGAAAGACATGTCGATGAGTTGTCGTTGAACATTATTGAGGCCCCGCAATACGAGGTCATTTTAGGCATGCCTTGGCTGCGTCACCATAATCCCACCATTGACTGGAGAACTAAGACCATCCGGCTCCTTTCAGAGGAATGCAGAGGTCATCTGGTACCCCTAGAGCTCTCAGCGGCTACGGCGTTGACACATCCACACGTAGTCGCCACTGCGGCAGAGAAGGAGACCCTGTTACCACTTGAATATTCCCAGTTTAGTGATGTGTTCAGCGAGATCAGAGCTGAACAACTACCACCGCACAGAGAGTATCAATCAATCAATCATAGGCATTTGTATAGCGCACTGCTCACCCGGAGGGTCTCAAGGCGCTGGGGGGGGGGGGGGGGGGGGAACGCTACTGCTCGAACAGCCAGGTCTTGAGTTGCTTCCTGAAGGCGAGATGGTCTTGCGTTGTCCGGAGGTGGATGGGGAGGGAGTTCCATGTCTTGGCTGCCAGGTAGGAGAAGGATCTTCCTCCGGCGGTGGCTCTGCAGATGCGGGGGACGGTGGCGAGAGCGAGGCTGGCGGAGCGGAGCTGGCGGGTGGGCTTGTGGAAGGTCAGGCGGCTGTTGAGGAACTTGGGGCCCAGGTCGTGGAGGGCCTTGTGTGCGTGGGTGAGGAGTCGGAACGTGATTCTTTTGTTGACGGGGAGCCAGTGCAGGTCTCTCAGGTGTCCGGAGATGTGGCTGTGTCGGGGGATGTCCAGGATGAGTCGTGCTGAGGCGTTCTGGATCCGTTGGAGTTTCTTCTGGAGTTTGGCGGCGGTGCCGGCGTAGAGGGTGTTCCCGTAGTCCAGCCGACTGGTGACGAGGGCCTGGGTGACCATCTTCCTGGTCTCGGTGGGGATCCACCGGAAGATCTTTCGAAGCATGCGCAGGGTGTTGAAGCATGAAGACGAGACGGCGTTGACTTGTCTGGTCATCGAGAGGGAGGAGTCCAGGATGTAGCCTAGGTTGCGTGCGTGGTCCGTTGCCTTGGGGGTTGCTCCCAGGGCGGGGGGCCACCAGGAGTCGTCCCAGGCGGAGGGTGATGATCCCAGGATGAGGACCTCCGTCTTGTCTGAGTTCAGTTTCAGGCGGCTGTTCTTCATCCATTCAGCGACGTCTTTCATCCCTTCGTGTAGGCTGGCTCTGGCGGCGTCCGGGTCGCTGGTGAGAGAGAGGATCAGCTGGGTGTCGTCAGCGTAGGTGATGATCTTGAGGTTGTGTTGACGTGCGATGGTTGCGAGGGGGCTCATGTAGACGTTGAAGAGGGTGGGGCTGAGCGATGACCCTTTTGGAACGCCGCAGATGACTTCGATGGCCGCTGACCGGAACGGGGGGAGGCGGACTCTCTGGGTTCTTCCGGCGAGGAATGAGGTGATCCACTCCAGGGCCTTCTCCTGGATGCCGGTGTTGTTCAGGCGCTGTACCAGGGTGCGGTGGCAGACAGTGTCGAACGCTGCGGAGAGGTCCAGGAGGATGAGGGCCGCAGTTTCCCCCGTTGTCCATTAGGGATCTGATGTCGTCTGTGGCTGCGATGAGGGCGGTCTCCGTGCTGTGGTTGGCTCGGAAGCCGGATTGCGAGTGGTCGAGGGATCCGTTGGTCTCGAGGAAGGCGGCTAGCTGTCTGTTGACGGTCTTCTCGATGACTTTGGCAGGAAACGGGAGGAGCGAGATGGGGCGGTAGTTCTTGAGGTCGGAGGGGTCTGCAGTTGGTTTCTTCAGCAGGGCACTGATCTCGGCGTGTTTCCAGCACTCCGGGAAGGTGGCGGTGTTGAAGGAGGCGTTGATGATGTCGCGGAGGTGGGGTGCGATGATGTGGTCGGCCGTGTTGAAGATGTGGTGTGGGCAGAGGTCCGTAGGGGATCCGGAGTGGATGGTGTTCATTGTGCGTGTTGTGTCTTCGGTGCTGACTGGGGTCCAGGTGCGGAGGGTGGCGGTGGGGGGCATCGGTTCGGTGGTGGGGTTCGTGGTTGGTGGGCCGAAGCTGTTGTGAATGTTGGCGATCTTGTCGTGGAAGAAGGCTGCGAGGGAGTCGCAGAGGTCTTGCGAGGGAGTGATGTCATGGAGAGCTCTTTGACGATGCTGAAGAGTTCCTTGCTGTTGTGGGTGTTGTTGTCCAGTCGTTCCTTGAAGGCTGTCTTCTTTGTGGCGCGGATCAGTTGGTGGTGTTTGCGGGTGGCGTGTTTGAGGGCCGTCATGTTGTCTGTGGTCTGGTTGGTGCGCCAGGTGTTCTCCAGGGAGCGGCAGTTCATCTTGGAGGTGATGAGCTCGTCGGTGAACCAGGAGGCTTTCTTGCTGCCGCGTCTGCTGGGGGGGTTCTTCTTCAGTGGTGCGAGGGCATCTGCGCAGTTGGTGATCCACTGTGTGAGGTTGTTGGCGGCTTCGTTGGGGTCCGTTGAGCTGGTGGGGGGGTTCTGGCTGAGGAAGGTGGTGAGCTGGTCGCCGGTGATCTTGTTCCAGCTCCTGCGGGGGGCTTGTTGAGGGTGGTAGTGGGTCGTCGTTTTACTGAAGCTGAAGTGGACGCAGCTGTGGTCAGTCCACTGGAGATTGGTGGAGTGGCTGAAGATGACGTATTTGCTGGATGAGAAGACTGGGTCAAGCGTGTGGCCGGCGTAGTGGGTGGGGGTGGTTACCAGTTGCTTGAGTCCAAGGTTGGCCAGGTTGTCCAGCAGAGCAGTGGTGTTGTGGTCCTTGTTGTCCTCCAGGTGGAAGTTGAGGTCCCCCAGGAGGATGTAGTCGGTGGAATTGATGGCGTGCGGGCTGACGAAGTCTGTGATGTCTTCACTGAACTGTGTGCGTGGTCCCGGTGGTCTGTAGACGAGGGTGCCTCTGAGCGTGGTCTTGGGGTCGGTGTGTATCTGGAAGTGGAGGTGTTCGGCGGAGGTGAAGGTGTCATCGGAGTTGGTCGTGATGCGGATGGTGTTCTTGTGGATGATGGCGATGCCTCCTCCTGTCTGGTTGACGCGGTCCTTCCTGGTGATTTTGTAGCCTTCCGGGACGGCGATGGCGACGTCGGGCGCTGAGGAGGCGTTCATCCAGGTTTCCGTCAGGAAGGCGATGTCTGGTGCTGTTGAGTCGAGAAGGTTCCAGAGTTCGACGGCATGCCTGTGAACGGAGCGGGTGTTGAGCAGGATGCACATCAGGTGTTTGTTGCTGGGGCTCAGTTTAGCAGGTGCGGTGTTGGGTCGGAGGCCGGTGAAGCGGCAGGTCAGGCAGGTGAAGGGTCCGTGGGTGCGTCTCAGGGTGGCTCGGTAGCAGGCAGTGTTACGGCCGGCGTTGAGTGCGTGGTGGGTTTTGGCGTCGTAGATGTGCAGGGTGTGCTGGCGAGGGCGAGGACCAGGGGGTCTGTCGCTGGGCGCGGTCCAGGCACGGACGGGCGCAGACGGGCTTACCTTTGGCGCACCTTCGGCGCTCAATCGGCGCTCCCGCTGCCGGCGCTCAATCGGTGCTCCCGCTGCGCGCGTCCGCTGCGCGGTCGCTCTGGTGGCGTCATAAGTAGGGAGCCGGGAGGGAGGAGCAGCTGGGTGGCGGGAGCGGGGCAGCGAATGGAATCACAGGGGGGCGAGGCCGCAGGGAGGCAGCGGCGGGAAATTCCAAGAAGCAGCGGGCAGCGGGAAATTCCCAGGAGCAGCGGGAAATTCCCAGGAGCAGCGGGCAGCGAGCGAAGGAATCTGCAGGCAGGAGGTGGCAAAGGCAGGCAAGAGCGGCAGCAGTGAGTGGGGCGACCAAGCCCTGTGGAGGGCTGAGCGGTCACACTCTGTGGTCCCCTACGGTCCCCTTAAGTAAGGAGCCGGGAGGGAGGAGCAGCTGGGTGGCGGGAGTGGGGCGGCAAATGGAATCACAGGGGGGCGGGGCCGCAGGGAGGCAGCGGCGGGAAATTCCAAGAAGCAGCGGGCAGCGGGAAATTCCCAGGAGCAGCGGGAAATTCCCAGGTGCAGCGGGCAGCGAGCAAAGGAATCTGCAGGCAGGAGGCGGCAAAGGCAGGCAGGAGTGGCAGCAGTGAGTGGGGCGACCAAGCCCTGACTGCCGCATTGACCTGGTGGAGGGAGCTACGATTCCGGCGTGTAGGGTGTATGCATTGTCTGTGCCAGAGACCACGCATTTACGTGAATACTTGGATCATTATGTGAGAATAGGCTTTATCCGGCCTTCAAGGTCTCCGGCTGCTTCTCCACTGTTTTTTATAGCCAAGGCCAATGGTGATTTGAGGGCCTGTGTGGATTATCGCCAATTAAATAAAAACACTGTGAGAAACAGATATCCGTTACCCCTCATTTCAGTTTTACTTGACCAGGTGAGGGATGCCTCTGTTTACACTAGGTTAGACCTGAGAGGAGCGTACCATTTGGTACGCGTCCGGGAGGGTGACGAGTGGAAGACGGCTTTCAAGACCCGTTACGGTTTGTTTGAATATACTGTTATGCCGTTCGGCCTCTGTAACGCCCCGGCGGCATTCCAGTATTTTCTAAACGACGTCCTGAAAGAATTTGTGGATCTGTTTGTTGTCGTGTATATAGATGACATCCTCATCTATTCCAAGAAGGTGGAAGAACACGCAAGCCATGTTTGTAGAGTACTGTCTCAACTGCGTGCTCATGGGCTATTCTGTAAATTGAGCAAGGTTGAGTTTGGTGTGGAGAGAGTGGAATTCCTGGGGGTTATGCTGTGCCCTGAGGGTTTACACATGGCAGAGAGGAAAATTAAGGCAGTGCAAGAATGGCCCATTCACAAGAACATCTGTGATGTGCAATGCTTCCTGGGCTTTGCAAACTATTACCGGAGGTTCATCCTTCATTTTTCCCAACTTGCCGTCCCCATATCTCGACTCCTAAGGAAGGGGGTGTCATTTCACTGGTCCGGCGAAGCTGAAGAAGCCTTCATCTTTCTGAAAAAGGCATTTACCACGGCCCCCGTACTTGCACACCCATGGCCAGAGCATCCTTTTATAGTGGAGGCGGATGCCTCAGATGAAGCAATAGGTGCGGTCTTGTCGCAAAGGAATCAACACACAGGACAGCTACACCCAGTGGCCTATCTGTCAAAGAAACTGAACCCGGCCGAGAGGAATTACACCATAGCCGAGAAAGAGCTGTTGGCTATAAAGAAGGCGTTTCAGGAATGGAGGCATTACCTATGGGGGGGCTAGTCAACCCACCACAGTATATTCGGATCACAGGAACCTACAATACATGAAGACCGCTCGGCATTTATCTCCGTGTCAGATGAGATGGATGTTGTTTTTTGCAGGCTACGATTTCGTTATTACTTACAGACCTGGGGTGGAGAACCGCAAAGCCGATTCTTTGTCTCGGCAGGAAACTACGGGTAACCCCGAACACCGCAAGACTCCGGAATCCATAATCGACCCGTCCAAGGTGCTTTGTGCTGTTAAGGTAGAAAACTTCCTAGAGAAAGTGCGGGAACATGCCTCCAGCGCTGCATGGCAGGTGTGGGCTCAGAAGGAGGCTGGGCGTACAGTAAAGAACGGGTTGCCCTTTTGTGGGAATAAGCTCTATCTTCCCACAAAGGAACTCCGACAGAAGGCTTTCACGTGGTGTCACGAGTCCCCTTTGGCGGGTCATCCGGGAATCCGAAAAACCTTACAGTTGACACAACGCCGTGTCTGGTGGAGGTCTTTGAGCAGAGATGTGACATCCTGGGTGGTCAGATGCGAGGTCTGTGCCAGAACAAAGATGGAGAAAACCGGCAGGAAGGGGAAGCTCATACCTTTGCCAACCCCAAGGCGACCCTGGCAAAGTATCAGCCTCGACTTCGTCACGGGATTACCGATGGAGAAAGGGAATTCCGCCATAATGGTTGTTGTGGATGGACTCACTAAGATGGGGCATTTCGTTCCTTGTGTAAACCTTCCCACAGCAGGACAGACAGCGCAGTTGCTACTAAGTAACGTCATCAGAGTGCACGGACTACCCGACGTGATTGTATCCGATAGGGGACCCCAATTCATCGCCAGGTTCTGGAAAATGTGGTGCAAGGCGTTGCACATAAAATCCGCCGTATCCACGAGTTTCCACCCACAGACCGACGACCAGACGGAACGGCTGAACCAAACACTAAAAAAATATCTCAGGTGTTATGCGAAGGAAGCACAGGACTCCTGGGTTGACCTGCTGTCGATGGCGGAACTAGCATATAACAATGCCTGGCACTGCTCTATAGGAGATTCTCCTTTCCATGCTAATTTCGGGTATGATGCCCGCATCTTGCCAGTTACAATTCCTGAGGTGGTGGCTAATCAGCCTTCCGTAGCGTCTCAGGTGAGGAAACTACACGCAGTACAGCGCAAAGTTAAGGCACATCTGGTGCAGGCAAAAATAACCTACAAGAAATGGGAAGACAGACATCGGAGCGAGGGGCCTCAGTACCAGGTGGGGGACAAGGTATGGTTATCCACTAAGAACATCAGGTTCAAGCTGAGGAGTATATTCCATCATCGGTTCATCGGTCCTTATGCCATTGTGCGGCAGATCAATCCAGTGGCCTACAAATTGAAGCTGCCCAGTTCTTTGCGCATCCACCCAGTGTTTCACTGCCATCTCCTGAAGCCTGCTGCGAGCGCACGTAGGAGGGCGCCCCCGCCTGTGTTGCGTGATGGGGGATTGGAGTACGAAGTCAAGGGTATTAAGGACTCCAGGTGGAAACGGGGTGTGCTGTGGTACCTGGTGTCGTGGAAGGGCTACTCGGCGGAAGATGACTCCTGGGAACCCTGCCGCAATGTACATGCTCCGACGGCCGTTCGTGCCTTCCACAGGCGGTTTCCAGGGAAGCCTGGGCCCAGAAGGCGCTAGAAGAGGGGGACCTACTGTCAGGGATCAGGTGCAGCGGCGCCTACATTGCGGAATCTCTGTGAAAAAACTACAACTTCCATGATGCTCTAAGGGGAGGGAATAAAGGCGCTGGGTATGCGCGGGCCAGAGCGCGTAATTCTGACGTTGCTCCCGTCCTCGCTGGTAGTGGAGTTACGGGCTGGTAGCGGAAGCCTTGACCTGGCCTTGCGGAGACTGGATCCGGTTTCTGGGCTCGGAGACGACGTGTCCCGATCTGTGAGTAGCCTCGTGAATTGGCTGCTGCCATTCACGGGGGTTTCTGGGTTCTTTTGGAGTTCGTCATAGCGGAATACGGCGAGCGGCTGCCACGTATTCCCGTGTAAGGAGGCTAGAGACCCTGTTTCCTTTTTTCTTCGTTTACTTTCTTTCCATTGCACAGCGGAGTACAGCGGTGATTTGGAAATGCGTACTACCGTGAGTGCACTGTGACTGTTTGGGGGACTGCAGAGGTACAATAGCGAAATACAGCGGTGAAGGAACCGCGTACTTCCGTGGTTGTGTATTGTGTTGGCATTCCGTAAAACCCCGGGAAAGGATAGAGGAGTACAGCGGTGAAGGAACCGCGTACTTCCGTGTATGCTGGTGTTCATTTTTCAAACAGTATCCTATATTCTAGACACACTAAGGATGTGTGCATTATCATTGTGACTAGAACAAGCCACCCCGCAAATACATTGGTCTCTCGAACAGTGAATTCCGGGGCTGGAGACAGAAAGCGGTTTGTCTTCTCTGCTCTATGACATTCGTAATTCGCTCCTGCATCCTGGAAGAGGGCCTCTGCAGAGGGGCTTATTTCCTTTAGTTAGTATCATCGTTTCCTCCAGCGGAGTTGGTGCCTGGGGGTACGTATGTGTATGTGTACCAGTTTCGCATGATTGAATGGCTTATGGGAAGTACCGCTATTACTTTTCGTGTCTCGTTGCAGATATGGTTCTCATCGACGGACGTTGGGTATACTCTGTAGGATGGTAGACAGCCTTGTTCCTTCCCAGGTACATCCGACTTCTTTAGCGAGACCGAATGAGTGTAGAAGTTATTTGCATAATTGTTATCTGTGTCCTTTTTCGTTACAGGTTCTAATTCCCCTGCTGTCCCTTCCCTATCCTTTCCCTCGCCTGATCCCTCGAACACCCTGTCTAATATCCAGGGGTGTTGGTGATATCAGGAGGTGGACCTTTTTTCTACCGCCGCTGGATCCTGTGCAGCGTATCCTCACAGAAACCACGTGATGACCCTTGACTACCATGAATTTAATTGACTTTTGGAGTTTTATTTTACCCTAGCCTGAATGTACTTCGTGCATATGCCTTTTTCCCCTGAAGATTTCTCCTGTGTAATCTTGCAGTCTTAAAGTGGGAGCTGTCACAGAGTAGAACAGCTTGCCAAAAACAGAATGTATGGGAGGTGCATTTGAAAGCATGAGAGAGAGAGAGGTGTGGAATGTACTTTTTGGTCCCGAAGTGCAGTGTTATCAGCAGTGGTGCACACATGTGCATTGGGTTGTACATTGAGAGGTGAAGTATGTGATGCTATTGTCAGTGGTGCACAAATTTGCATTGTGTTGTACATTGGGAAGTATTGTGAAGTTCTTACTATTGGCTTTGACATGACCTCATGTCATCTTGAATCCTGACTCTGTCTTGCTAGAGCTTTCTGCACGCACAGGCAGGCCCCCAAATTGCTCAAATTGTTTGGGTTAATCACGTTCAAGGTTGCTTTGTTTTTGGAGAGGAGATTGTTGAATGGACCGCCAGAGGCTTTTGTAAGCTTCGTTAAGATAAAGGCTGGAACATGTCAGAATGTAGAAGGAACGTGGGAACTCTTTCTGCCCTGGAATGCTTGCATGGAAGGTGGGCAATTCCAGTAAGTTTGGCACGGAAGGAAGGCCTCTCGAATCCTTCTAGTGTGTTTTGAGACTATAAAGCTGAGGGTTATTAACTTAGAGACCTGGATTGTTTTGGAATCTGAATGGGGATGGACACATCTTCTTCGGTACAGCAGAACCCCGGTTTGCTGAGGCCCTTAACCCATGCAGTGAATCCCCCAGTCTGGAGTGGGCTAAGATGCAGTGTTTTCAACCGGTGAGGTGATTTGTTTTGATTGTTGCCATTTTGATGTGTGGCTGTTTACGTGCATATTCAGTTTCCAATGGCTATAACAGTCATTGTGATGCATGACTGACAGTGTGCACATTCAGTTTCCAGTGCCTGAGGTAATTTCATCTGATGTATTTAGTGCATATATCTTTCTGATTTCTTGCAGGATGTCCAGTTATCATCTGCTTGTGTGAATTCTTATCCATGCATTTAACAGTTGCATTTGCCAAGTGTGTTATTATTGCTTGCATATATAAATATATATCTCTATATACATTCAAATGTTGTTCATTTGACAACTGGGAAAGCATTTCTGTTAGAGAGCATTGCATAAATAAAACCCCAAGCCTTATTCTGAAAACAGTATTTGATGTGCTTCATTTTATAAAGTGAAATCCCTCTCCAGGGGGTGTAGTTTGAGCCACTGTGTGGTATTCTATATTATCTGGAAGTGCGAAGCAAGACAGTTGTGTGCTTCCACAGAAAAAGTGCTTGCCCTCCACACAGCTGTGATCATTTTGTTTATTTATCTAACAGCCTAAGCTTGAACTTTCAGGGACACACACTTGACACTGGAATGCTAATAAATTGTCTTAGATAACTATATAATTTATGTTTTTTTTTCTGGCATCAGCACAGATGACAAGAGGGGAGTCATTAACCTACATGGATTTTTAGGTCTAGCTTGACAGTGCAACTGTCACCTGGCCTTTTAACCTACACTAGTATAATTCTACAGTTCCCTGCTTCCCCACAACACATATTAATTCCGATGTTAATTACTTGTAACGCTTACTATTACAATAAAGCATTATTTTGCAGCCAGACCTACTGGTATTGCCAATGCTTGTTTTAACATATTTGATTCCTATCCTTTCCATACTGGGAGAAGATGTGGCGTTATAGACAGAGCTGCTGACTTTGGAACTGGTCAACCCAGTTGAAGTCTGAGCATCGGCAGAATATACTGTGATTCTGGGAAAGTAAGTCACTTAATCTCCCCTTGCCTAAAAAAAAAACAGTGACCTTTTTTAATGTAACTGGTATTCACGTAAAGTGATCCTATACCTTTAGGTCGAGTTCACGCTGTAAAACTGCAAAAAATACAAATAAAACGGTGACCCTTAGATCATACAAACTACATATAAAAATCACAATAACACATAAGGTGCAAAAACTGTCATGAGAAATGAGCAGGCGAGTTAGCAGCATTTGGAGTTATGTCCCTACACAAAGTAGTCTTTAAAAGCTATCACAGCATAAAATATAAACATTTTATTTTCTTGGACCAATGTTGATGCTATCATACCAAATCACTGAAGTGGGTAAACAAACATTCTTGGAAATCTATTTCCAGTGCTTTAAATGGGCAGGTACCAGCCACGACCGCTGCCGCTAAGAGCGGTGGGGCCAGGTGAGGGGGGATTTCGAGAGACGACCATGAGGGAAAATTAATTATTTATTTAATTTTCCCTCGTAGTCGTCTCACGAAATCCCCCCTCACCTGTCCCCACCGCTCTTACCTGCAGCAGCCGCGGCTGGCAGGTGCTATCTAGTACCTTCTTCAATTTGAACGAAAGAGTACATGCACTTTTCAGCTCTGCTGCAGCAATACATTTAATGAGAAAGTATCGGTACTCCCGAGGAGCAAACAGGTACTCTAAATCCAGAGTACCAGCACATCTATGTTTCCATTTAAAGACCTGTACTATTTCCTGTACAGAATAAATGAGCTTAGAGGTGTGAGAAGGTTGGCTCTGTTCACAATGCATCACATATTTATTTCAACAATGTTCAGCATTAAATGTTTCCAGCTATGTTTAATGAGGGGTTTGTTTGCAAAACACCTTCATAAACTAGTGCCAGGGTGGGTTCTTAATGGAAATGTGGGGTCTACGCCCCCACCCCTTTTATTGCCTCCATTTTTTTAAATTAAATGACTGGCTAATACCTACTGCAGTAACTATCATCCAGCATAGTTTCTCACCCTCGCTCTCTGCGAGGGTCAGGCAGTCACAGCAGACAGGCACATGCACTTACTGCGTATGTGCTATGTCGCAGGTTTTTCAGGGCTTGTGTGATTTCACCCCTACTTTGAATTGCTAGCCTGAATGTAGTGCCCCTTCTCCTGTGTCATGTGTCCCACCCTCACTGACTGACTGCATCTTGGGCGCTTCAGACTGCAGCCGGTACTTCCTTAGAGTGTGTGTCGATCAGCGGGGGTTCACCTTTCCCACCTTGTCACAGCACTGGGTGGATCAGCAAGCCTCACTCAACCCACCCTACTGTGACGAGCTGGGAACAGGAGGGCAGTATTGGACGCAAGAGGATGAGATGGTGCTGGTAACAAGGGGGCGCACTTAGGATGGGGAGCGAACACGGTTACCTGTACGAGACAAAAAGTGTCGAGTAACTCTATTACAAGTTCAGCTTGGATCAGTGCAGTGAGTTTGACTCCAGTTCTTTGTGCAATGTGAGCAGTCTTCGAAAAAAAGGGGGCATATTTATTTACAAGGGAATATCGCCACCAGAACATCTCTTCTAGCCACGTTCTGGTGGCGATGTGCCTTTCTTCATATTTACTAAGCGGCATTAAGCCATTTTTTGTGGCTTAATGCCGTCCTGTAAATAAGGCCCCTTTGCCCACATCCCTTAGCGTGGAAGGGGTTGGCAATGGGTGTTGCTGCACAATACCCATTGCTTTTGACGCTGCCCCAGATTTACAAGGAGGTGTAAATCTGAAGCAGTGCCAAAAACGAATGCCATGCAATAGCAGGCATTATAATGGCCAAACAAGAAGAAATACTTTTATTTCTCCTCGTTTTTGCTTTTTCTATGTGTGCTGCATTCTGCAGCATACATAAAATGAGCAAAATGCCATTAATGATTGTTTATGTGCAGGAAGGTGTCCCTTCCTGCACATAAACCATCATTAAATAATGATGATTTGCTACTTCTATGTGTGCTGCATTCTGCAGCACACATAGAAGTAACAAATCGCCATTAGTGATCGTTTTAAGGGCCTTCCTGCACATAAACGATCATTCCTTACAAGGCAGTCCCCTTGCACTATGGTGCAAGGGGGCCTGTGTTTGCGCTAGGCAGCTAAATTTAGTGCCAGCACTAGGGTAAACACAGCGGGTGCACCGTATGCTTGTGAATATGGTCCATCCCTATGTTTTGAAAATGTTGGAGTGTGGCGCTGCCAAATTTGGCGCAGCTCTACGCTCCTACATTTTCTCGTAAATATACTCCAAAGTTTTTTGCCATCTTGGTGCCGGGTTGGGTCTAGCGCTGCATGCTATAGTGTATTCATTTTCCCTGTAGCTAAAGGCGGTGAGGGTGACTTGTTTCTGCTTGGTGACTCTTGATAATAACGGAACGGAGTTGGAAGTAGGAAAATTCATTTGAAATGCTTCAAGGTAGTCATGTTTTCAAAGACGCAGCACAATGTGAAACTCCGAATTGCTCCTGTATCACTATCTGTAATGTTTCATGTGCACCAGGGCAGCCTAGCATGCACTTGTCTCGAAAAGTCCATTGTTTGTCAGTAAATCACCCAGGTAGGAATTGGGAATAGTGAGCTGGCTAGAGGAATTCTCTTTTTGCAGTGTGTGCTGAACCATTCGCATTCCTTTACAACACACACTGACCACTTTCTCTGTTTAAAACTGTAAATACAAGGCACATCTGAAGGGCCTTTAGTTTCCTCGAATGTGCCTCCAGTACCAGTTACCTCGAAAAAAATCTTTAGAGCTGGATTAGGTATTTAAGTCTGTTAAATGCCGCACGTTTTTCAGTCCCCACTAAAGTTTATTTCAAAAAGTTGGTCTTTGGCCTATGAATTATTTTATTTAAGAGAGAGTGTTCCTCACATTTATGTGCTTTAATACAGTAAGTAGTTCAAGGTAAATACTGTTTGCTTTATTAAACCTGGTTTCTTTTCTTACAAGAAACATTATACCAATTGCAAAAGTGCTTTAATCGAAGTATGGCTGAGAGTGTGCATGATGGCCTTGTACTGTAGAAATACAACTGTAAGATAACCCAATGTCCCTAAGAGTGCTGTGTTCGAATACTGACAGAGATTAACAAAGTAATGCTCTGGGGCGTTGTCGGGAAGGGGTTGTCATAGTGTACATTTATGGATGTAACTGAACTGGATGCCTATCCCTCACACTTATTCATACATCACACTGTTCACCACTGCATCCCGTTACAGGAAAAACACTTCCCACACAGGATCAAAACAAACATAACACGCTTCCAGCCACATGCCCTACACGGTGTAGTCTGCTACCCATATAGGAAAGCGCTTCAGTGCCCTACATATAGGTAGTAAACATCATATAAATGTTGCAATAGAATACTATCCTTGTGCATGTGATGGATGCCATCAGTGAGGCCAGGTCAAATTCTGCATCCAGATGCAGTGTGCATAATGCAGTTTGATAAGCCATGCACACTGTCTCGGTGGCATTTAAGTTTAATTCCATACTCTGGTGTTAAGCCTGACGGACTAGCCTGGAGTGGCAGGGGGTGGGCAGAGGCTACAAGCAGAGTGCCTCATTCTCAGAGGAGTGGTATTGTTCTCACTCCCAAATTCCACCAAAGACTTGGCCGCACTGTCTACTGCCCTTGACCTGCAGCTGGCATGCCCTTGAGGGTGAGTTAATGTTATCTTTTAAGCTCAGATTAGGCAGCGGTCTGTGTGCTATGACATATAGAACAGAACATTGTTGCCATTAGTTCAGGGAGAACAGCGCGAGAAAGAGTTCTTTGCATGAATTAGGGTTCTCTTGTCAATCATATCAGACAGAGGCAATTTGGCTTATGTCTTAAAGAGAATTATTGTAACTATAGATTAAGTACAAACAGTATCTGAGATGTGCAGCTTGCACATGAAATGTTTGCATCACTACATAATACAGACGAGAGGCAACTACATTGAACTTCTGTTCTTTAAAACATTGCCAAACCCCACTCGGCCTGATCCATGATGCCAGTTTCACACGTGTGTGTGTGTGTGTGTTCATTGTGCAGCCATTGCAGGTGATGTTTTCAGCTGCACTCCTTCCCTGCAGTCCAGGTCTGAGAGCTCATCATGGAGAAGGAGCATCATGGTGAGAGAAGCATGAGGATAGAGGTAAGGAGTGGGAGACGTGGAAAGGGAGACTGATGCAGGCGTAAGGCAAATGCCTTGACAGAGAAAGAAGTAGACAGTAAAATACGGGGAAGGAGAGAAGGAACTGGAAATAAGGGGGAGATTGGAGCTAGAAAAATTACTGAAAGGACGTTTGGGGCATCTGAGGAACAGCGAGTCGAAGGTGTGCCGAGTCACTGGTTCAAGTAATTTGTTTGGTTTTCCTTTGCATTCTGGGACTCAGAGTCATGCATTTAAACTTCAAATATTAGAATGTAAAGGAAACAGGATTGGATGAGCTACTTCCTCCTCACATAGAGCAATTTTAAAATCTCCAGCGGAACACAGTGGGAAGTAGAGTGAGATGGTTAGAGAGAAAAGTAATGACTGAAGGAAGAGGCAGCAAGAAGAAGAGCCAGAGATTGATGGAAATAAAACAGGACAAGGAGAGTAAAGGAGCAATACAGTGAGATGTAGAAAAAGAAGGAGAAATGGATACATAGAGGGAAGGGAGAGAGAAAATAAAAATGGGACTAGGTAGAGGAAATGCACAGAAGAATACAAGAGTTGCAGCTGACACAGGATAACATGAAATCGCTAAGGAAAGATGATGGGAGGGACCAGGGAGGACATGGAAACAGCAAACATGAGGGACTGGATGGGGGAGAACAGAAATTGGGCAAACATAGCTAAGTTGTTTATCCAAACAGTATTCTGATACCTTTGGGTCTGCTGTATACACCTCTCTACATAAAACAAAATAAAGAAAGGGAAGGGGAGGCTAGCGAGAGGGTAAAGGATATAGAGAACGAGGGGGGAGGTATGGAATTGGGTAACTTGGTGGGACAGGGTATAGAAAGAGGAACAGAGTCATGACAGGAAGAAAGGAAAGAAGGGATTTCATTTCTGAATACCAGCCACAAAAATGTGCTACAGAAATATCATAGCCAGGATATCAAATGCCAAAATATACTTCAGGTAAGTATATATAGAAAAGCATACATTTACTACCCTTATTTCTAAATCTACATGCCTTGAGACACCCACACATAAAGCCCTGTGGTGACAGGTGCACCTGCTTGAGTTGCCACACTCGCTCACACAGTCTAATTAAAGATTTGGACTTAGCCCTACCACTTTCAAAATTCTCCAGCCGCCACCGCTAGTGCCCCAAAATGACGTCCACAAAACGCATCACAGGACATATAATAGTTGCGCCTTCAAGTTAAGGCCATGAAGGAAAAGGAATATGGGGAAGCAGGAGGAACATTTCATTTTCGTCGAGAGTCTGGGGTGCCCATCGAAGAGAGTAAACAGAATTCCAAGCCTTATTAGCAGCGGCCGGCCCCGGGTTCATGATCTCATCGGGCGCTCTGAGCTGCGGCACTGTGTGCCAGCTGGAGACAAACATGCGGCAGTGCCAGGCCTGTGGAATATTTCTGTCCACCCCTGGCAGGAACAGACTCCGAGCCTTTGCCATTTAAAGGGAGCGTGCGCTGGTCAACCAACACCAGACTGGGAAACAAACAGAAAAGAACAGAAGGGTTGCCCGGAAAAGAAACTAAAATATGTGTGAAATAGAATGTTGAACGGGCCTCTTTTTTTTTTATACCCTTGAAACGTTATTTAAGTTACTTTCGATGCAAACGTGAATGACCTCGGCCCTACCGTACTGGTGAACCCTGTCACAGTCTTATGATTTTTTTGTTTCTGTTTCTTAGGCAAGTATCAAGGAAAGCAATGACCTTTGAACAGAAAGGAGTCCTACAAAAGACAAACATATTATTTTGAAAGCTTTAACAACTGACAATTTCTTCACTTCTGCAAGAATCTAGCTTCAGAGAAGAAAAATGCGACCACATTCAGCTCTGCATATCTGATGACACTGTTTGTGCAAGCCACTGCCGGCGTTTGCATAATTTTAACCTTGCTCAGCCCTTCTCCTCGTGGGCCTCTGCAAACTCTGCACGTCTCCAGGGAGAAAGGGGAAGCGGAAACAAGAGGTTGTGGTCTTCGTAGAGTTTACAAGCATCAGAGGTAACAGAAATGAGCTTACGCTTATTTTTCGAAGCGGTGGAAACTATTTTGGAACTCCCATGCCTATGCATTGCAAGTGCTTTGCACTTAGTGTGCCTTTTTCTTAAGCAATGTTGTCAAAATCCGGTAAAGGGTGAATAAACAAGGGAGTTGGATCGAGGTAAATAAGAGCTTTTGTGGGCTTGTTTGTATGTTTAAATTGGAGGTATTACAAGAGGAGTTTCAGTTTACCAGTGCAAGGTAGGAGGACAGAACGTACCACACCATTTATGTTGAAATATTCAATGTCAATGTGACAGACAGGATGTTCTGCTGAAGGTGCCTCTGAATATGAGCTTCTTGAAGGGAAATCAGAATGGGAGTTTTAAGGGGACCTTGGAGAGGGTCCTAAAGCAGCCTAATGCAGGAAGAGTAAGGTACTGAACCTTGGTCTAAACCAGTGCCATGTCCACTGAAGTGCATTGGGCACAATGGACTTTTTTAGGTTTAAATAATTTTTCACTGTCACTCAGACTATATAATATCACATCAGGGGGCATATGTATCAACATCTCCATTTGCGATTCTCAAATAGCGATTTTTAAAGAATCGCTATTTGAGAATTGCAAAACGGGATGTATTTAAAAAATCGCAAAACGTTTGCGATTTCTTAAAATTCCTTAATTGCGATTAGCAAATTGCGAAATCGCAATTAAGGAATACCTTCCCATTCATTTCTATGTGCCAGGAGACCCATAGGAATGAATTGGAAGTAATTCTCAAATTGCGATTCGCAATTTGCTAATCGCAATTTGAGCATAATTTCAAAGGTGCAAGGGTGTCATGATGACACCCTGATGCACCCCTGAAATGAGCATGTGTGTGCATATGGCGCACATACATGCCCTAAGGGCATGTATGTGCGTCACGTGGCACTTTGTAAAATTCCAAAAAGTGCATTTTTAACAGAAATCGCAAATTACCACCAACTAGAAGTTGGTGGTAATTTGCGATTTCTTAAGGATAATTCGCAATGCTTTGTTGCGTGTTACATATCATTTAAGAAATCACAATTTGCGATTTCTTAAATGCTTACGCAAAATTAAGAAATCGCTAAATTAGCGATTCCTTAAATTTGCAATGAGGATTTGCCTCATACATCCCGTTTTGCGAATTTTTAATCGCAAACGCTGTTTTTTGCGAATCGCAGCGTTTGCGATTAAAAATTCGGTTGATACATATGCCCCCAAGACACCTAAATCGTTCAAACATCACTACCTCTCTATAAGAATCCGCAGCAGATTATCTGCTGTTGTGGAGAAGACCCTAGAATAAAGCACAGTGGACCACTGTCATAGCAGTCATTTGAGCTATCATCAGTGACTCAGCATACCTGAGTCACTGATGCAGCATGGGGTTGGACGCAGGGCCTGGTCTAAGTCCAGACCCTACGCCCAACCCCATGAGCGGCCAACCCACAGCAACTACGGCCTTTGGCCATGTGTGGCGTGGGGTTGGGTACAGGACCTGCCCTGTGGCTAGGCAACACATTCATCCTCCTGCTGGTGACCAACTGCCCTCCCCCCCCCACTGCGCATGGCTTTCAGTAGTCGTCAGGTAGGTTGAAACACCGTCGGGGCACCATTATATCACATTTCGCCCCTAGTGGATCTTGGATCCCATAAGCAGAATGCACTCCACCCATACCAGTTGCAACCTCACAATAGAAGGGAGTATAATTTAAAATAAGGCAAGCTTACTAACTTTGTCAAAGGGTCACTACATCAATATATATCATTTTAAATATGGCAGGCCTACTGGCTTTGTTAAGGGATCACCACATCAATATATAGGGCAAGCCTATTTGCCTAGTAAAGAAGTAACCCTAATATATAATTAACTACATCTTATATTCAAAGGCATTTATTATTCATAAAAAGCAATTTGGTTTTAGCTCTGGAGGGAGAGGATCCCTCTGGGAGCCCTCACAAGGGTTAGGGTGGTCAAGGTATTCCTAATGTACTTCTGTTATATTTTTTAAATGTATTTTTCTGGACACAATGACGGAGTGGTATTATTTGAACCTTAACTTTTTAGAAATGGTTCAACAGTATTATATCAAATCATGAAAAGCATGCTTTGTGGGTGAAGATTTAGCTTTTTGTCAAATTATGTGTAATTCTGTTCAGCCTTTTTTTTAGGTCTCGCTGAGCCAGCGCGCATGCGCTGATAGTGAGACATTTTGTGAGGGAATTTTCAAAATGCTACAGCTGGCATAGAGCTACAGTGCACGAGGCGTGCACGCGCTCAAAGCAGCCATATGGCTTTACGTCGCTCTCCCTAGCGCGGACTTTACCAGAAGGTGTCAGATCGCTCCACAATAGGAACAGTAACTCTTCGGCGAGCCTGCCACTTGTTTTGAAAGTGTCAATCAACGATAAAGAGAGTGCATGTCTTTGGGAGCATAAAATAATGCACACATTGGTTCTTCAAATCCCTGCTCACGTGTTTGAAAACAGTGGTCGAAAAGCAGTATATGGGAACTGAGAAAGCACTGCTAGTGGGGTGAGAGGCGTGGGCAAAAAGCAACATTTTCTGTAACTTTTTTTTTTTTTTTTTTTAACTGCAGATAATTGCTCAAAACATATTTGGTACAAGTGCATACTTGACAAATCTAAGCGTATTTTATGTGGTTTAATAAGCATCGAATATTGACATTCGTGAGATAATCTGCCACCGTGTAATAAACTGGACACTAGCTAAACCATTCCGGACAAAGGGTCCAAATTACGGGCACAAATTCTGAACAAAGTGCGAGCTTTTATGGTCACACCCGTTATATAAAGCTAATTGAAACGGAACTATGATAATGAACAATTGCCACAATAATTTACGTTTGATAAGAGTTTCATAAATGTACATTTTTTGCTATACAATAGAGAAGTTATAGAATGTGTCACCCAATGACGAGACTGTATGGGAGAGTCAGAGTCTACACAGTCGCTTGCGCTCTGAAAGCAGTTTGGTTTAACATGCAGAAGTGTTGCAACCACTGGGCAAGGGTAGCGAGCACGGCTGACCGACCCCACATTGATTTGCTTTTTAAAAGTGGATCTAGATTATGCATTTATTTTGCAGTCTCTTCCAAACATACCAGTATACGTATGAGGAGAAGGAGGGTATCAATGTGCAATCTTCAGGCATCATCATTAGTAGGGCCTCTGAGTTTGAATGGCTGCAGAAACAGTTAGCCCTGGCGGTGACAGGTTCGCCTCTGTGGGGCTCGTAAGGGCACCTCCGGGTGCAAAGGCGTCACCTATCGCAGAGGATGTACTGAATGGTGTTCAGCCACAAGTGTCCTGGCAATGTCAGTGGTTACCAGGCTCAAGAAGAAGAGAAGCAACTTGAGCATGCTGAGTCTTGACTGGTAAGGCATGTTAGACTCTGAGGAGAAGAGATTGGAGGCAGATGTGACAGGCTACGTGAATGTGGGAAAGCAGGCCACACTCTTAAGGGAAGCAAGTAAGAGCATGCAGATTTGTAAATGGAAATAGGGCACCCAGGCCATGTCCGGAAATACTAATTTGATGGGTTACGCTCTCTCCTCCAGAGAGGACTTGCCTAGGACCTGGGGTGCCTTGCTCTAACCTAAAAGTACGAAGGCAGGAGACCGCAGCTACTCTGTCTTTTCACATAGTTACTATCTCACCATTGCCTCCATGCTCTGCTTCTCTGGTCGCATTCAGTTTTTTTGTCATAGCTGCTAGGGCTTATGCAGGACACATGAAGCATGGGTTCATGCCGGCACTTCCTACACGTAGTCCCCTGAATGTAATGACCGTAGATGTTATGGTTGAAAAGCATTCTTTTTGGAGTGTTGAAGTTGCCATGCTGCCCTCTCCGTCAGCCCACATGTCAATGTGGCATTAAATAGCAAACTGCCTAGTCTGTGACCGGATTGGGGAAATCTCCACAGATGCCAGTCAGCAATTACTTTGCAAGTTAAAGCGAACTTGGCTACAATCACGGACATATGACATCTATAATAGACTATTTAATGTTTGACACACAAAGAAGCCAAATACTGGACTGTCCGTGATCAATACAGATGGATGATCACCCTAGTTAACTTTTAAATACAAAATGTGAGACAGACCTTTATACACAGGTCACATTTTCTGTGCATTGCTGAGAGCCATCTCAGTAGAGTAGGTACCTGTGACAAACCTGTTCAAAACTCTACAGTAAATTAATGAACTCACTGCTTTTTCTTAATATAATTGTACCTGTGACTAGTAGGTAACACACATATTAGACTGAGCTTTCATATTAGGATCCGAATCTGTGGTTTACAGGATAGACATAGATTTTTGCAATAGGTGGATTCATATTCACCCACTAAGTTGTTTGTCGGGGATTAGATTGTTTGATACTCAGGCTACACACAGGTCTTTGAATTGAGAGGCGGTAGGAAGGCAAAGAGACTAAGAGTACTTTGGACATCGGGGTAATGTTGTTTGTACCAGCTTCAAATACAGTCTTCGAAGGCATGCTAGGATCTTGGGATCTAAAGTCCTTAAAGACTTCTCATAAAAATTCTACTGAAGTGGCATGAACATCTGGCCCCTTGTTCCTTAAAATTAATGTAGCACCTTCCACAGAAAGTTGATGCAGCTCAGGAAACAAGCTTTGGCATAACCAATAGGTCTCGCCTTTGGGACCTTATAAGTGTTTAGCCATGCCACACTTGATGTTGTTGCACCAAGGATATTGTGCTGGATAACTAAACACTTATAAAGTCCCAAAGGCGAGACCTATTGGCTATGCCAATGCTTGTCTATATTGTTGTTTAATTTTCCTTATGGAAATTGCATGGGGGAAAACTTGTTGTTAGACCCCCCTTTTTTCTTGGCTCCCACTTGACAGATCACCACAAAACCTTCTAGGAAGTGTCTGTGGTGAAAACGTTTTTTTTGGGAAGGTTACATGAAGAATCACCAAACAACACCACAGATATATACAAACAATAAGTTAGGTCAGCTGTTCCATAGGAAAAGCATTTTTGTGCTGCTAAGAACTTTGGCACTGTCTCACAAATCTCTACAAAACTTTCCAAAAAGGTGCTACCTGTTGACTATTTAGTGCATGGAACATTTTGGGGTGGTTCGTCAAGCGGGGACAGAGAAAAACTGGGTGCCCAAAATGCAAAATTCCCATGAATTTTCTCATAGACTTCTTTAGACAGGGCTACAGAAAAAAACTTTCAAACAGAATTACACCAAATGTGGCAGGAAGCTAGATCTTGGTATGCAGATTGTGTTTTTTCTGTCTTGGTGTAAATCCGTTCAAAAGGTTTTGGGAAATGAAGATTAAAAAAAATATAGATGTCTGGATGGTTGGGCTTGAGGGGCTCCCGTGAGAGTCCCTCAAACCAAATTTTTAAAAACAGAGCATTCTTAATGCTCTATTTTTTCCCTTTGGCCAATTCACTCCCGCAGGAGTCTGACTGCAGCAGGAGCCCCTGACAGTAAAATGGATTCACCAAAGTCAAAGAGCATGGCGTGTAATTCGCAACCCTTTGCTGATGTTCTTTAATGTCTCCTATGCAAAACTGTCCCCAAAAATTGTTGAATGAGGCATAGAAGCACCTCAGTTTCCTTGATATACTGTTGAATCTATCAAAGTCAGAGGCTCTTACATTTAGAAAATCGTCTTGTAAAGCCTTTTGGACATAACTGAAAATAAAATTGAGAGGGCAAAAGAGTATATGTACTTTTCAAGCAAATGGAAAGTTAAATATCCATTTAAAAACCCATATCGGGCAAGTAACAGTCTATGTGGAATGGTCATTTAATTTCAACAATAATTATGGAAGTTGAATCCCAGGTACATTTGTTTGAAAGTAAAAGACTGGCAGCCATATTTTATGGAGTCTGTGGTGTTTCACCACTACCTGAAAAGAAGGGATTACCAAACCGATAGATGCGGGCATTTTGTTTACCCAGTAAAAGCCCTCTGACTTAAATCGGGTTTAAAATCTCTGCCCTCCAGAGGTAGGTTGAGTTTGTTCACAGCAAAAAGATTTTCTAATTGTAATACCAACATTTGAAATGTAATGCTAAAAATGCAAAAGCAGCCTAGGCCACCAATATACTCCTGTTTATCTCAGAGAAGAGCCCTGAAGGTTTGGGTTCTCGAAGCACTTGATCATCAATTTGACCCGAGGCCTACAAGGAAATTGCTTAAATATTTGAAATCAAGGGGCGTGGCTAGCAGCCGCGGAAGATGGTCGCAGGCTGAGTGAGCTGCGTTAGCTACCAGCGAGACCCCCTAAAATCCGACATAATCCTGGCTCTGAGAGCTGATTCCAAGTGGTGAACGGACAGGGAAGTGGCAGAGACGGAAAATTGTTGAAAATCCGATGCAGATCGGTGGTGGCTGAGCGGCGACACGTTCGAACGACGGAGGCGAAGGCTGGCAAGATGGCGACCCTCCGAAGAGAGTAGGCGGAGCTGCCGCCGTGCGTCCGTTGGGAGAACAAGAGGAGACTCCCGCTCGCACCCTGCCGGTTGAGAGACAATTGAGCCCGTGGCGGCGACACTCGCCCTAGCGTAGCAGGGAAAGATGGAACGTTGTCGGCCTGAGCATCCACTTTGGGACAGCGTGGGCGTGACGGAATAGCGCCATACCCTTGAAGCCATATCCTGAGACCTCGGCCATTGGTGGTGCAAGACGGTTGGGAGTGGGCCCAACTGAGAGCCTGGTGGGGATGGAGTCTAAAGTAGCCCGGAAAACGGCGGTGAGCCCCAGCTTCGTGAAGCCTCAGTGGTAGGGTCTCCTGGAGCAGACGAGCCGCTTCAACACGGCAAAACTACCTGCGTCACACACAAGGCCCAAGAGGGGATCCTCCTTTCATCCCTAAAAGGGGCTAACAACAGTGACCCGGCCGTGCCCGGGGAGAAGCACGCCTTCTCTATTGCAGATTGCGTCATGGGCCGCACTAAGTGGACAGGGCCTGGGCAAGCCAACCACATTGACAAGTACACAGTGGCCATGGGACGTGACGACAGAGCGGTCGGAAGAGACTCGCAGGAGGATGGAGAAAACCAGGGCCCAGTTCCGACCCTCAAGGCCATTATGAGGGCGATTTGTTAACTGAAAGGCACACTGGAGCCATAATTGGACTCAGTCACTGAAGAGGTGAATCTCCTAAGGGCCGACTTCCGCAAGATGTCCGACAAGGTGGCTACGGCAGAGGCAGATATAGGGGGCATCCAATCCAAAATGAAAAGGCTGGAGGAGCAGGTGATGACATTAAGAACCAGGCGGACATCTACGCCCGGCTCGAAGACCAGGAAGGAAGGGCCCGGCGCAACAACGTACGCGTGGTGGGGGTGCCGGAAGGCATGGAGGGGCCAGCTGTGGACCTCTTCCTGGAGGATCTATTTCTGAACCACCTCAAACCGAAACGCCTCTCACAATTCTTCTCAATAGAGTGAGCCCACAGAGCGCTGGGGGGAAGCCCCGGCCGGGCGCCTCAGTCGCATCATCATAGCCCGTTTCCTGAACTTCAGGGATCGGGACACCATACTTCAGGCGGTGCGGATGCATGGGGACCTCAAGCATGAGACTGCTACGATCCGTTTTTTTCCGGACTTCACGCTGCATGTCCAAAGCCAACGGCGCTCCTTTGAGGGAGTGAAACGAGCGCTCCGTGACCAAGGTGTGAAGTACATGATGCTTTTCCCAGCCTGACTCAAGATCCTGGACAGTGGAAAGACATACTTTTTTGACAGGCCAGAGGAGGCGAGTGACTGGCTGGAGGGCTGGCAAACCGTGCGCCGCAATGGTGGTCCCAGGCGATCGGCGATGGAGAGGAGTGGAGAAGAGTCGGGCCAGGAGGCAAGGAGCCCGCCCAACGACTAGATCAGAGGAAGGACAGATGAGTAGCAAATTGGGACACTCTCCCCATGGCAGAGTCTGAGCCGTAACTCGGGGAGGGAGTCGAGGCTTATGTAGAATGCGTGGACTTCGTAATGGCGCCCAAACAATGGGGCCTGGACTTTGGACCCTTGCTGGGGGGACGCACGCAGGTCATGAATGTGTGTGCTAACCTGATGGGGTGGTGGAGTCGTCGCGGGGAGCAGCTAGCGTGAATGGGTCAGGCAGGGCATAGTTGGGGGGCGGAAAATTCCAGCTAGCAGACAGATATTACTTCAGGCTGGAGGCTAGACCACGACCCCTGCACAAATGGGTTTTTGGGGTTATTCTAGGCGACAGGCACTCTGCAAGTTTGGGTGGTGGGAGGTTTGGGACTCACCAGGCAGGGTTGCAGGGAGGGGGGGTTGGGATTGTTTTTTGGTTTTGTTTGTTGGAGGGGGTGTATCACTGCTCGATATCTTTACTTCCAACAGTTAATGAGGGTGGTCACAGAGATTATGGAGAGGGTGCAGGGGGGGCCTCATTTCTAATTGGGAGACACAAGATCAATGGGTGACCTGACGGCTGTAAAGTTTTGGTCTTGGAATGTGAATGGGCTGGGCAATAAGATTAAGCGCACGCTGGTACTGCAATACCTAAAGCGACATTCCCCGGATGTCGTTCTCATTCAGGAATCGCATCTGCGGGGGAGAAGTTGTAAAGCCCTAGATCGTTTTGGATACAAAATGGTGGTACATTCTGGGTTTACATCTGGGGCCCGGGGGGTTGGCATCTTGATTCGAAAAGCACTGCTCCTAGTGGTTACTAACACTTGGACAGACTCGGCGGGGTGCTTGGCTGTGGAGGGGGCAGATGGGAGGGGAGCCTGTTGGTCTTTGCCTCCTGCTATGTGCCGCCGGGACTTCACTCGGTGATCCTTCCACAGCTTAGTGCGTTGATAACTGACCTGCCCCTGGGCACCTTACTACTTGGAGGTGACACAAACACAGTGATGAACCCAGATATGGATAGGTCTGGCACTTGTTCGGGCACACATGGGGAACGCAGCCTGGCGGACTTCACTGGGGCGCTGGGCCTGGTAGACCTGTGGCCGGCCCACATTCCTGCACAGAGGCAATACACCTTTTATTCAGCCAGACATGGTCTTTCTCCAGATTAGATAATCTTTTTACACATGGTAGCAGGATGGGGGACTTCTCTAAGGCCCACCATATGGTGAGGGGGATCTCTGATCATGCGCCGGTATGCGTCACTCTCAATGGCCCGTGTATAAACAGGGCATCCTTCCCACGTATTGATCCATTGAGACTCCGGGACCCGCAAGTTAGCGACAAGCTTCGGGAGGGCTCTGAGTCATACTTCAAAGACTATAAGGGGTCTGTAACATCGCAAATCACGCTTTGGGAAGCGTACAAGACAGTGTTGAGGGGGCAGGCGCAGGCATTAATTGGGGCACAGAAGAAGGAAGGAAGAGACCCTACAGTGCAGACAAATCGAACGGGAGATCAGTCAGATGGAGGGCACCCCGGAGTTGGCATCCTGTGTGGAGGCACCCCACCGTTTGGCGCTGACGCAGCGGGACTTGAGGGCCCTGTTGGAGGGGGAGGTCAAGGCATATGCGCTGACCACCCAACACCGCCTTTACGATGTCGGTGATAAGGCCCTTAAACTTTTAGCGTGGCTGGAGAGGCGCGACAGAGACAGGTCCTGGGTGGTAGAAATACGCGATGAGAGAGGGAAGTTGCAGACCACGAGCGCAGATATTGCAGAGGCCTTTGCGACACACTTCGAGCGAGTCTATACCCCGGTTAGCACAAGATCGGAGACCGATTGCGAAGAATTTCTTAAGGATTTTCGGCTGCCGATGGTGCCTCCTGCGGCATACGACGCTCTGGAGGCTAACCCCACGGTAGAAGAGCTGGGCAAAGCACGGGGGGGCGCTTAAGTCGGGCAAGGCGGCCTGACCAAATGACCTCCCGGTAGAGATATATAAGAAACAGGCAAAGGTGATACTGGCCCCGCTTTTGGAAATGCTGCTGGAGGCATGTGAGGTGGGGCAACTACCAGCAGATAAAATGGCAGCTACGATAGAGGTGATTTACAAGGAGGGTAAGCCGGCCGATCGCTGCAGTTTGTATAGTCTTATCTCCCTAATCAATGTGAAGGCCAAGGTCTTGGTGAAGGTGCTGGCAGACCGGGTGCTGATGGTAATCAAAGATCTGATACATGTGGACCAATCTGGGTTTATGCCGGGTAGGAGCACCAGACATAACCTGTGCAGGGCTCTATGGGGTGCTGCATATGACCAGCGGGGATATATCTCTGCAGAAGGTATTGATGTCGCTCGATGCCGCCATGGCCTTCGACAGTATTGAATGGCCATACTTTATGGTTCTACAGCGGCAGGGATTTGGTCCATCCTTTTGTAACTGGGTTCGACTCCTGAACGAAGGGCCTACAGTGCGAGTGAGGGTTAATGGGGCCCTGTCTAGATCGTTTCAACTTCGGAGGGGTACCCGACAGGGGTGCCCTCTGTCTCCGCTCCTGTTTGTCCTGGCGCTAGAATCCCTGGCCCATTGGGTTAGGAGAGACCCGGAGATTTGGGGACTGCGGGCACCCGGAGGACTGGGAGGAGCATATTTCCCTATATGCCGATGATATTGTGCTGTACCTGGCGAGGCCGTATTATTCCATGGCGCGGGTTCTCCATATTTTTGACCTTCTTGGTAGCTACTCAGGATATATATCAATTGGTCAAAGTCGGTGATCTATCCTCTCTCCAGTCTTCCCCCCAGGGTCCCGAGGCAGTGCACAGCACCGGTGGTGGTGGATGGTTTCAAGTACTTGGGGATCTATATCACCAGGGACCAGAAAGAATTCCTGGCGAGGAACTTGGGGTCCCAGATGAGCCGCCTAACGGCTGATGTGAGCCATTGGCGTTCCCTTTCACTCTCACTTATGGGGAGGGCGGCATTATGCAAGATGCTAATGTTACCACGGCTTCTCTATATATTACAGAATACTCCCTTTCAGATTCCGCAGACGATTTTCAAGCGTATAACACAGGAAATGCGGACTTTGCTGTGGGCGGGAGGGACACCGAGAATTGCTCTACATAAACTGTATAGGGTAGTGTACAATGGGGGGATTGCCATCCCGGATTTTAGGCTGTATTATTGGGCCTCTCAGCTACAGGTGATCAATGACTGGGTATATGTGGGGATGGACGAGCCTGCATACAGAGTAGATCGAGCAACGATGAGACAGGGAAATTGTGAGTCTCTTCTATACAACCGGAGATCGCGCCAGGACTGGCCGGAGCACACCCGAGTGGTGGTCCAATGCTGGATGGACACGAATATAACACTGGGCTGGGCTGGGAGGCTGACAGGCAAAACACCACTCCGGAGGTGCTCCAAAGCCCGAGGGAGGTGGCCATGCGGGTCCGATTCTGACTGGTGAAGCTCAAGATCCTTCATCGCACCTATTACCCCCGCACTCACTTATACTCCTGGGGCAGGGCTCAGTCAGCATTGTGTATTAGGGGGTGTGGGGAAGAGGGCACCTTCATACACACTCTATGGGAATGCCCTGAGGTCTCTATATTCTGGCGGAAGGTCACTGAGGTCATGTCGGAGGTGGTGGACGAGCCTGTTCCACTGGACCCAAAATGGCTCCTCTTGATGATTAGAGGTGAGGCACGATGGCCCAGATACGTAGATATATGGCTGGCATTGTCGGCAGGGGTGGCAAAGCGCAATATAGCCAGGAACTGGGGGGCGTCGGCCCCTCCTGAGATTGGGGAATGGAAATGTGATCTTTTTTGGTGCCAGAGGGTAGAGGAAACAGTGTATAAGTGCAGGGGGTGTGGCAAGAAATGGGAAAGGGTAGGGATGCCATGGAAACGATACAGAGGGATGTGGGAGGCAGACCGGTAATCTGGATGAGAGGCAAGGAGGGGGCCTACTTGCACCGAAAATGTACTGAATATTGTTCTGTTAATGTGACATCTACTGTACTCATGCTTTTGTCCGTCCATGAGGTGATCTCTCAAGCTTTTGTTAATAAAAAAGATTAAAAATATATATATTTGAAATCACAGGGAGACTGCATGATTCTGAGCAGTCACTGAACATGCCTTGTTTGTGGCTGTTCACAGTATATTCGAATCCACAGAAAAAAAAGCTAGATGAGATAAAGGCTCCAGACACTTCCATCTCTCATTGTAGGCTTAAGACTTGCATTTGGGGGCTGGGACATATAATTGACTAGAAACAAATACCTCCTTTTTAACATGAGTGGAGAATACATTGATGAGCTAAGAGTACATTTTCTAAAAACTATATATATATATATATATATATATTTTTTTTTTGTATTTAAATTTTGTTATTCAATCCATATCAAATGATAATCATAATCCATTACTTGGATACTTTAACACTCGCAGACAAAATCATACACAACATAACAGCTTTTCAATATGAGGGCTATCAGTTACAGAGAAAACACAGACAAAAGAAAAAGAAAAAACCATAGACATGTGAGAAACATAACAAAGTATACTAAAAACGTACTAGAAAGCACTCTCACTTCATATGCTCTATCATAGGCCCCCATATCTGAGTACCCAATTTTTGCCTTTTCATTGATTTCATACAATTGAGGCTAAATTCTAAGTTAAAAATATTATAAAATTTGACCCGCCACATCTCAAACGAGGGGGCTTCCTGCTGCAACCAAACTGACGCAACACACAGCCGTGCTACCGCCAAGGCTATAAATATAAAATATCTAAATGGATAGCCTGATTGACCCTGCTTGAAAGTATCACCAACTCCTGTTAACATTATATCCATTGTTATATGAACATCAACCCCTGTTATTTCAGACAAAAACCCCTCAATATGCCCCTTCCATTGAATTAGATAAGTACAATCATAAAAAATATGCGTGATATCATCCATCTCCATCGCACTCTTAAAACACTTCCCATCGTTTGATCCCCCCCATTTCATCATCCTCACAGGTTTATGATACAAATTAAATAATGTCTTGAAATGTTGGGCTTTCAAATTGACTGACACCAATATTTTCCCCGCTATATCAATTGATCGCTGCATATACACGCCTTCCTGTCCTAACCGAGCACACCATTTCCTGTCTTGGACTTCCAAATCATCCTGTTGTGTATCCATTAACATACCATGCAGTACCCCGATTTTAGCCCCTAGTTTAATTGCCTCCACTAGAGGATTAGTTTCCATCCCCCTCTGCTTCTGATGTTTCTATAGATAATCTCGAATTTGTAAATACTTAAAGAAACCATTTTTTTGCAATCTAAATCTGTCAGCTAAGGCTGAAAATAAAGCAAGTACTTCTTCCTCAAATAGATCTCCTAATTGCCTTATCCCGTTAGCCCTCCATTTCTCCATTCTTAGATCTCAGAATATAGCATGTAGCACTAACGTGGAGTTCGTAGTGGTATGCAAACATATCCCCGATATATCTAAAATCTTCCAAACTGACTTCATATCTTGAATGCTGCCAGCACTACCTTAAATCATTTTTTTTTAAGTAACTTGGTTCCAAAAATTTAAATAAGCAGTTTCTAGCAGCTTACCCCAACATCATCTGATATATTGATGGTGTTTCCGCCAGTGTGCCCACTTCCTCCTCTGTTAACAATATCCTCATATTTTGAAGGAGACACACATAATAGTAAAATAGGAAATTGGGTACAGCCCATCCCCCCGATCACGTGGTAACATCATAAACTTGAAGCCCTCCGAGCTTTCCTTTGCCCCCACAAGAACCTATCGCCTATAAATTGTAATTTCTGTAATTGTATTCGAGTCAGCTCTAATGGTACTGCCCTAAAATAATACATAACTTTGGGGAGGATACTCATCTTGAGTACATTGCACCTCCGAAACCAGTGAGAGATGCAAGAACACCAACCGATCCAGTTGTTGTTGAATCCCTGCAACTATACCTCCCGAAATAACCTCTATTAATTCCTGCAGAGACATCCTAATTTTAATACCCAAATACATAGCTTCCTCAGTTACCCGAGCATCTCCGGGGCAGGCTGCTTTTGTACAGACAATCTGAGTTTTCATTGGGTTTAATTTATACCCCGATACCTCCCCAAATAAGTAAGCCAAACTCTCTATCTCTAAAAACACTTGCTCTGGGTCTAAGGTTGCCACCATAATGTTGTCTGCATAAGCTAAAATCCGCACCTGGTATTGCCCACAGGTTATAGAGGTGATCTTATTGCTCTTTTCCAGCATTACCAGAAACGGGTTAATTTACAGGGCAAATAACAACGGGGAGCTGGGACACCCCTGTCTTGTCCCCCTAGTTATATACACAGGTTCCGATTCTTTGTCCATTACACAAATCCTAGCTATGGGTGATTTGTACATAGTTTGGATAGCCCTGATATAGCCTGGGCCAAACCCCATCTTCTGCATAACAGTCGATAAACAAGCATTTGCAATGCAATAGGTCTCGCAGTTGTTAAGAGTTTGAGCTATTGGCACTGTAAATGGCAATGCCTTTTTCATTTATGTGTGGGTTTTTAAAACATAAATAAAAGGCATTGTCGTTTACAATGCCAATAGCTCAAACTCGTATAAATGCGAGACCTATTGCATTGCAAATGCTTGTTACAAAATGGCTGCGACTGCACCGCATATGCCCCACTAAGGAAGGGGGTGGGGGGTGCAGAGTAAGTGCACTGAGCATAAAGCCGATGCTGTGAGGGAAACAACCTGTAGACTATAGACACACCATTAAAAAAAAAATCCTTAAGAGTCATTTTCTCTCTGTATTTCCCTTCTGTTTTTGAAACTGAGGAGCAGCAACATTGTCGTGGTGTCACCAGGACTTTAAGTCGAAGCTTATTCAATATTTTGTACAGGCCATAGTTGCTGCTTATTTATCTTATACAGTTAACAACCATTGACAAAGCCAATGTGACTTGTTGTAGGTAAGATGTTACTTGTTGTATCATATATCTGGATGCAATGACAGAAACAGCAAAATACAAGTCGGGCGGCACACTATGATAAACACAGATTTTTAGCTTACGCGTTTTTTCAGCCATGCCCTTAATTACATTGATCACGCCCCCTGAGAGACCCCCCTGTTTTTTCATCCAACTTAAAGCCCTGGGTATACACACCTCACTAGCTAGAAATGTGGTACGGAGCTCCACTTTATTTAATGGTGCGTACTGGAAGGGATTTCTTTCCAGTGAAAAAGATCTTCTCCTGTGACAAAAAAAGACAAATATGCCCACTTCATGTACATAACAAGGTAGATAAGAGAGGGAAAGGGGTCCAGGAAGTCTAGGGCAGGATATGAAAGAAGAAGAAACCAATGAGGGACTAAGGGCATGAAAGAAAGGGGATGGTAATATAGGATGGAATATGGATAAGAGGGACTGGAAGCAAGTATTGGGGGGGGAATAGGGGATGAAAGAAAGAGAAGAATATGGGTCCCAGTGAAGAGACAGAACTCCAGCATAGGTGTATAAGAATAAAAGAGTGATGAGAAGCCATTTTAAAAGTACTATAGAGGAAAGAGATAGAGCAATAGGAAGCCAGCATGAGGGATAGGGAAAATGTAGAGAATAATAGAAAGGGAGAGCACAAAGAGAGAGGAACCCATCCTGTGGGACACGACAAAGACAGAGAAGTGGAGAGAGAGAAAGTCAGAGAAGAGGAGAGAGAGAGAGAGAGGAAGAGAGAGAGAGAGATAGTGCAATCAAGAAAAAGCGAGTGAGATAACGAGAATGAGAGAGGGAGTATAAGCCCTGGGGAACAGAGAAAAAGCCAGTGTAGGTAGATAGGAGACTCTGCACTCGTACATTTACTAAACGTAAGTCCATTTGTGAATCAGGGCCTGAGTTTTTTGAGAGCGCGAGAGAGCGAGAGAGAGAGAATGTGTGTGTGTGTGTGTGTGTGCGTACCTGTGTGTGTGTGTAAGAAGCCAGGTTCAGTCAGTGGGAAAAATGGAGATGAGGGCAGAGAGAAAGAGACAGATGGAGCGAGAGATAGAGGTGGAGAGAGAAATAGAGAAGGAAACGTGGGGCATTGAGAGGGGATAGTACCGGAGAGAGAGAAACAACAGGAACCATGAAGAGGAGTGGGGTACCAGTGTTGAGCTGAGAAAGAGGGGAGTGAAAGTGATTGTGGTGAAGTGAGTCTCCGAGAGCTCAAGAGGGGGTGTTGCAGCTGCAGGGTGTCTAGGTATGAGACGGCAGGGAATTAAAAGAGAATCCGGACATCGCACTGTTTACCGTCCAAGAGACAACATAGTTTCCTGTATGTAGTTCACGGATGGAGTCAGACAAGTAGAAACTCTGCTCTAAATAGCAGGTGTGCACTATGGGGCACTGGGGTAAAGCCGGAGACCCGCCAGACTCAGAGGCAGGCAGGGGCTGCAGGAGCCATCAGCCGGAGATGTATGTTTGTTGTACATTAATGGGTCTGCTTCCCATGTGGAACCAGGTGAGAAATCTACAGGTGTGATGATTCAAACCTGTGGTGTTACACTTCCCACTGTGTTTCTGTCCACTTGTAGTTATTGCTCGTATTTTAAGCCCCGTAAGCCCCGTTTGGGGGTTTCTGACGACAATAGCTGCAGCTTTCCAGAGTTTAGTGGCTTTGCATTTACCAGCCTTGCCGCTGGCGTGTCAATTTGCATTTCCTGCCCACGCGTGCTCTTACGAGAATCATCCTAAAACTCCTCTAGGCACTATCTAACAAGCATTGGACGCGCGAGATGCGATGGTGGGGGGAGGGGGGGGGAGAGAATCGCAGTGGAATAACGTAAAATAGAGTTGCCACATTTTGAAGGACGCGCGTTTGGTGTTACACTTTCCACTGTGTTTCTGTCCACTTGTAGTTATTGCTCGTATTGTAAGCCCCGTTTGGGGGTTTCTGACGACAATAGCTGCCGCTTTCCAGAGTTTAGTGGCTTTGCATTTACCAGCCTTGCTGCTGGCGTGTCAAATTGCATTTCCTGCCCACGCGTGCTCTTTCGAGAATCATCCTAAAACTCCTCTAGGCACTATCTAACAAGCATTGGACGCGCGAGATGCGATGGGGGGGGGGGGGGGGGGAGAGAATCGTAGTGGAATAACGTAAAATAGAGTTGCCACATTTTGAAGGACGTGTGTTTTCCTGAACAGAGAGCGCTTAATGTACGTAGCACGCAGCGTAGGAATATGGCAGAAAAGGGACTTGTATTTGCACAGATAGTTTTCTGGCGGTTGTCTTAACGTTTTGTGCGATTTCTCAGACAGAGGTTAAAGAAGAACTGGCTACATAAAGAAACAAGCATTGGACGCGCGAGACGCAATGGTGGGGGGGGCTGGGGTGATGGGGGAGAGAAGCGGGAGTGTGAAATAGCAGCAGGGAAGTGCTTGAAAAGTGAACGCGCGCATGGTGCATTGCGCGAGACGCGATGGTGGGGGGGGTGGGGGGGGCTGGGGTGATGGGGGAGAGAAGCGGGAGTGTGAAATAGCAGCAGGGAAGTGCTTGAAAAGTGAACGCGCGCATGGTGAATTGAATGTAATAAAGCATGTTGTGCCTGCAGTTAGTGAAACTCTATAAAGAAAATAGTGTTGACTGACTTAAGCACAGTACCGTGTAACAACCGGAGTAAAAGGGCCAGTCACCATGAGAAATTAAAAACAAGCTTTGGCAACGCGGCCGCGAAAGTGAAAGTGATCGCAATCGCGATTACGATCGTGTGTAATGGAGGGCGCGCGTGCACGTTCACGTGCACTGTAGCTTTAGGCCACGGCAGCACTTTAAAAAAGCCTGTTTACAAAATGTCTCGGCCAGATCAGCGCAAGCGCTGAATCAGGCGAGACCTAAAAAGGCCAGGAGACACGGTCAAACTCCTTTTCGGCGTTGAGAAAGATCAAACCTAACCTGCTTTGTTGTATATTAGCAAAATCTATCAAAGTGACTACTCTATTTATATGGTTGACCATGCTCCTGCCAGGTATAAATCCATGCTGATAAATGGATACCAGGGGCGTGATCACTCTCGCCAGTGTAGTTGCTAAGATTTTTGCATATACTTTGCCATCCACCTTTAACAGAGAAATTGGTCTATAGGACCCTGGCAAGTTCAAAGGTTTATCTTTTTTTGAAAAAAAAAATACTATATAATCTTTATCCCATGATGGTGGCAGGTTCCCAGACTGAGCCTCTTGGAATGTAACTAGCATATCCTCTTTAAGCACTTGGAAAAGCATTCGATAGACCTCGAGTGGCAATTTGTCTGGTCCTGCTGCCTTTCCCCTAGCCATCGACCCCATTGCCACCTCAAGCTCCTTCACAGTTATCGGGGCATTGTGTACTTCCTGCTCCTCGTGTCTTAAGCCTACTAGCTCTAATTGTTGAAGAAATACATTGATGGCTTGCTCATTACATTCACTCTGTGTATACAGCTCTTTATAAAAGGCATGAAATACTCCCAAAATGCCCTCCATAGTTTCAACTGTATTCCCAGCAAGATCAACCAATGCAGTTATTTTCTGAAGAGATTGTTTAGCTCGTAACCTCTGTGTCAGGCAGCGTCCTGTAGCTTCACCATATTCGTACCTTTCCTCCTTATATACCTTATATTGACTAGCAATTTCCTTACTCCATACCCTATTGATTTTAGCTTTACAGCAGGCTATTTTGGTTTGTATTTCCTTAACTTCTACTCCCCTCCTTATTCCCTGCATGAGTTCCTGCTCTGCTTCCCTTAGATCATCCAAGAGCCCCTGTATCATGGTCTGTTGTTGCTTCTGCTTACCCAGTCCATAACTAAGCGTCTCACCTCTTAATCCTGCCTTCTGAGCATCCCATACCATGGCACTATAAGTGGACCCTCTATTATTATCAAGAAATTGTGTAACCCATATTTTCATGTGATCAACAAACAGGCTATCCAATAGGAGTTTCTTATTGAAGGTAAAGGCCCTACCCACCTTCTTTGACTGATCATATAAACATCCAATAACAGTGGACCATGACCTGCCGCGATCCTGTGCCACACCTGCATTTTTGCCTCCACAATGAGTAGCTTAGCCATAAAGACATAATCTAGCCCAACTAATTTGTGGTGGGGATATGAATAGAAAGTGTACCCAGGGTCCGGATGATTTTTAAGGTTGACCACACGTCTACCAATCCGTGATCACCTATAAGCTGTTGTAATGCTTTGAAAAACTCTGGGTTTCCGGTCCTCACATTTATTATTGTTTGATTCCCACTCCTGATCTTCCAAGTGAATGTTAAAATCCCCACATAGAATCAGCGGGTTATCCCACAAGGCCAATTCAACATTTAACCCTTCTAATATTGCTGCTTCGTCGAAATGTGATCCATATACTGTGCATTTTACCACCTTGGTGCCCCCTACTAAACATTCTGCGATAGCTCACCTACCAAAATTGTCTACCGATTTCCTCTCAGTCCAACAGATTCCCTGCCGGGCAAAAATAGCCACACCCCTATTTGTAGTGGTCTATCGGGATGTTGCAATTAATGTAAATCCAAGCTCTTTTAATGCCATACGTTTACTCCAGGGTATATGTGTCTCCTGTATACACAAGATGTCAGGTTTCAGTAATTGTAAGTCAGCCGCTACCCGTTGCCTTTTACTAATATTATTCAAGCCACAAATATTGAACGAACAGATACGTAGCCCACAAGTTGCCATTTTACCCGCCATACATGCGTGTCATTTCTTCAAAAAGATCTATAATAATTGCGATAGCCGTATTACCCTTGTAATGGATTGAATATTTTAACACCCCCTCTTCACTCCCCCAAGTTACCCTTTACCCATAAAGCCCACACACCCCAAACCCTGTGCCTTTTCCCCCCTGCCCACCCTCTTCCCTTCCCCAAATACTCGGGCAATAGGGCCAATGGCCCTTGCTATGGGGAGCTGGCTTTCTACTCGGTGTGTCCCACCCCCCTCTCAAACAAAATTCTTATCTTCTTCGTCCAGAAGATCGACAACAGTCAGAAAAAGTAAATACATTATTGAAAACATAACAGATCCTGCTATCCTGGTCAATCCCTTGCCTAACTATTCCCTTTATATCTCCCTCAAAAGAAGAAGTAGGGATAAATACTCTCATAATACACCAAAACACCATGCTTTAGCTGGCCCATCCATCGTCATTGCCATTATTAAACCAACATAATTAGATCAGGCTGATCAAACCTATAGGACCCCTACTAACATTTAGACTTAAATAGACAAAAGGTATTCCTTAGCTTGTCCCTCTGATGTGAAGAACTGTGTTTGCCCCTTATTTATTATTTTCAATGTAGCCGAATTCAACAGAAAGGCTTGCGCCCCCTTTCCATGGAATGGATAAATTAATTGGCGTAATTGCCACCTTCTTTCCACCGTGTGGTGGCAAAAATCAGGCCTGACAAAAAATTGTGTGCCCTTCCCTGACCTCTTCCTATCGGGCTGTGCAAGATCATATATAGCCTGGCGCGCAAGGAAGTTATTCAAACAAATCAAGATCGTCCTTGGCCTAAGGGCAGGCTGCCCCACTTTGGCTGTCAGTTGCTTAAATGGAAACCTGTGTGCCCTTTGTACTTCACTGGCCCAGTTCCAAATTGAAAGTTCAGGGAAGGCCTCTGAGAACAGATCCACCACAAACATACGAACATCCTGGCCCTCGATTCCCTCAGTAATCCCTAATATTCTCAAATTATTACGCCGTAATCTGTTCTCTAAATCGACAAGCTTTAGTTGCATATCTTCCTTATGTGAACACATAGCTTCTGTAGTCGCATTTTGGGCCACCATTTCATCCTCAAGCACCGGGATCCGCGCCTCTGCTTCATTAATTCTATCCGTAAACTCACTGCAAGCTTTAGCAATCGTTCAAACGGTATTCTGTAGTTTTCCGACAAGCAGTGAGCGTTTTTAAATTCTCTGTTCGAGTCTCGACCATATGGTCTAAAATACTTTGATAGATCGATCCCAGCAAGATTTCTTTGTCCTGCTTTTCTAGTACATCTCCCGTGGTATGACTGGTAGCTGTTTCTCCTTCAGGTGACAGCTCTAATGAAGAACTAAAATCTCACAATGCGCTATTCCCTTCACCTAATTGCTGCCCCTTTTCCTTGATTACTCTTTTTTTGCACACCATCAGTAGCTCAGTTTTTTCATAGTCCAGATTTATACTATTCTGGTCACTGCCAGTACTCAATATTGATCCATCGTAAGATCTTGATTTAGAGCCTAGCATGCCTTCTTCATCCGAAGTGTCTGAGGGATCCGACATAGAAAAAAATGTCTTGCCTGAATCAATCTCTTTACCAGACCTCCATAGGTTCCTCCAAGCTCAACCGTATCCGAGACTCCATCTGCCATAGATCCCAGAGTCCCGTGCTCTCCATGCCACTGGAATCAAGCTATCCTGGCTGAAGATGGGTGAAACCCCGAAACCGGTACTAGGATGCTTGTTTCCAGTCCAGGGAGGACCTGGCTTGGTAGTTCGGGCTGGACTGTTCCCATGGGGCACAGGGTCAAGACTGATTTGCATATGGCAGGGTTCAAACTGGAATGGCATGGTGAGCAAAAAAACTATGGATTTAGGTCCAGATCTCTGTACTGGGGTGAATGTATGACATTGTTCTGCATTCTGTCCATCAACTGTTGTTTCTGCACATATGACTTATGTACAGCACCGTTTTGTGTTATTGAGATGTGCTATTGCCCATTATCTTGTCGCATTTCCTAAAATTAAATCATGGACGCTAGATTTGGTACCATGTCCGTGTGACAATAAGAGCAAACAGAGCACATTGCACTTTCTATTATTCTGTGATTTTTATCATAATTTTAGATGTTTTTATCTTAAATCCCTGTTTGTTGCCCACAATAATAGGTCCCATAAAATAGCTATGGAATTTTTAGTGACATTAGTGGATCTGCTAACATGTTGTAATGTCGCCCTGTTCATTCTGAAATTGATTAATGCAAGGAAAAGTATTTTGTAATAATCTAGAAATTAACTGCTCTTAATAATTGGTATTGTAAATTATGTGTCATTTTTCTTAGATGTATTTTAGTGCATGTACTTTTAGGGCTGTTTTATATTTTAATCGTGGAATAAAGATTTTGAAATGAAAAGGAGTTTACAAAGGCTAGCTCGGGCGGAGTTACCTCGTGCAGCTGAACTGCAGAGCTCTTCATGTGCTTCTACATCTTTTCAACTGGATGCAACCTGCCTGCTCAGGTACTCACTGATTAACAAGACAATAACCCTGCTTGTCTTAACAAGGCTTTTTTGCTGCTTTAGTAAGCAGATAATTATTCCATCAGACACAAGTAGAGCTACACTGAAAGATCACAAATTCCCTCTATGCAATACAAACATTATCACTTCTCCAATTAATAGTTTTTTTCTCCACTTTCTACAGAGTCATAATTTCCTGTTTTTTCAATAGTGGCAAGACTTCTTTTTCTCCTCATATATTTTCTCACATTGTAGTTTTGTTGTTCGCAACTTCTGTTTTCCCTTTTCCTCCTACAAAAAGAGAAAATAACCAAAACATTTTAAAGTTACATACTCTTCCTTTCTTGAGGAAAATTTCACACGCTCACCCAGTGCATTTTTCAGAAATATTTAATAACATGCCATCAAACCTGATTTCATAAAAGTTTATAAAGTAACACATTCCTCTTGAGACACTCTGCACAATGTTTCCCTCTAAAATTAGCAATATCACCACTCAAACACCTCATAGGGCTATACTATATATACAGTGAGGTTCATAAAATAGGGCTTGTGTTAACACCTTCCACAATCTTTCTTTTATAGTTTGAGAAACACTATTTATTTTACTTACAAGTACATACAGTTTGAGCACTTCTTTCTACATTGTAATGTTTACCTCTCAAAAACTATATTGAGAAATCTACACCTCTAAAAACAGCTTTTCACTCAGTAAACCTTGTGTTTTTTAAAAACATATTTTATTGATTTTCAAGATTAACAAACCAACAAGGCATTAGATGTTACATTGCTAGATCATGGAAAAACAACATATTACAGTTACAGTGGGATCATTACTGCTGGCATGTCTCCAACGATAAATATGTTCGATACAGTGGCAGTATTAATAAGCTATTAACAAATCTTTGCAGTATTTCTAAATTATGTTAATGCACCGATGTCAACAACTAAATACCCTCCCACCTCCCTGCACAAATTAGATTAAAGATACCACCCTCCTCACAACCCCAGACCCTACATTATTTACATAGGACTACAGTCTGCAGTCAGATCTGTGCTCATGCATATGTTCCCAAGTACCAACTTTTGAGTGTATATATCGCAACTTTGTTGATTCAATAAGGGGTCTGTTATTTACTAGATTACGCTGATTCGGAAGGGAGTCTCATTACCTTACAGAATCTCAGTGTAGTGAAGGTTAAGTGGAAATAAATAGTTCTAACATTGCATGCCACTCCAGCGAGATTGGATTCTTACGTAAGCTCCTATTTTCTTCCCTCCGGATTTCCATACTTTCGGCCCTGCCCCATCTGACTACTTCACCATGCCAGGCAAGAGCCGCTGGGGGCAAGAGCAGATTTTCATCATATCGGGATGGACCATTTCTCCAAGATCACAGCCAGGTTGGCGAATCGGGAGTGCACCCCTTGCTTCTTTCGTTTGTTGCACAATCCTAAAATGCAGTATTCTACTGTATCTCCCCCTGTTACAGGCGCCACCGCTCGTAGTATTTTAAGCACATTTTCCCAAAATGCAACCAATCATGGGCACGCCCACAGCATGTGTAATAGATCAGTGTTTTGTATATGGCACTGAGGACATTGGTCCACCGCTTCCGGGAACATCTTGCTTAATCGGTGCGAAGTCAAGTACGCCCTATGTAACACCATATATTGAATACATTTACATTTGGGATGTTCCAGCATTCGTTCCCGTTCTTTGTCTGTTAGTTCTCGGCCTAAGTCCACATTCCATTTTTCCTTGAGCGCTTGAAGCAGATTTGCCTCTGTACAATCACCTGATTAAGTGTCCTCCATTGCCCATGCGGTATAGTGTGTGTACCAAGTCATGCGTGGGGGGCTCTCTACTTTCTGGTGCCCAAGTGCGTTTAACGTATCTGCTAATGCTTGCTTGTAGAATATACAGGGAATTCAGTGCTCCTTGCTCCCTGACAAAATTCTCATGGTCCATTAACATGTTGTTGTTAAATAGCATCCCGACTGTATTCACTCCCATGCTCGACCATTTAGAAATGCAGCTGGTAGTTACTATATTGGTTGTTGTGGGGATTCCTAACAAATGAACGTTAGGGGCATAAGGGAGTAGACCATTAGTGTATTGGACTGCTTTTTTCCAGTATGACAGGGCTATGTTTAACAGTGGGGGGGCGCTATCGAGGGCTTTTCTTTCTGTATTAACAGGGTATGGAGGGTTCCTCTGTCCCATGTTCGTTGTGTCATCCCTATCTCCTGCAGGTTATGTCCTGCAATCCAGTATGAAAGCTACTGGAGTTGGCTCGCGTAGCAGTATGCCTTGAAATCCGGGACACCCAGGCCTCCCTGGTCAGTGCTCAGCTGAATCTTTGAGAGTCGCATTCTCCTGCGACCCTTACCCCATGTTATTCCTAATAATAGTGTATTTAAGGTTTTAAAGGTGTGTGTCGGGATCACTATTGGTAAATTTGTAAAAAAGTATAGCAGTCTTGGGAGCATGACCATTTTCAGTAAACCTTGTGTAGTGTAACTTTTTCAACATTGGTGTACTTACTAACACTTCTCAACAAACTTTATAAAGTATACTATTAAATACCTGAACTTGGAGCTCTTGCTTAAATGCAGCTGCAGAGACCAGTCTCTTTCAGTTCCAAATTAAGTCACATCTGCTGAGCACAGCTCAAAGAGTCTTCCTTCTCCTACCAAGCACGAAGGACAATCTGAGGTCTCTCTGCAGCCAATTCCATCTCATCATTTCTTCAACCATTTAATAGGAGTAGTAACTACTGTTTGAGCCCTGCCCCTTTTTTTTTTTACTTCTCTCCATACGATCTAGTGAAACTCTTGCGGGATCTTTCAAACCTCTCTCTCAACTAACATATGTGCAGGGACTGGCCTCTCCACTGAGACCCCTATCTTACATAAGGATATACATAGTAGAGTGTGCCGTGGGGCTGGCCTCTCCTTTCAGACCTCGCTCTCAGATAACAGGTGTGCACAGTAGTCAGTGGGGAGGGACAACCTTATCCTTCCAGACCCCTGTCTCAGATGACGGGTGTGCATGGTAGCATATGTGGAGAGAGACTAGCCTCTCATTTGAGACCGCTCTCAGATGATGGGTGTGCATAGTAGGGTGAATGGACTGGCCTTATCTTTCAGGACTCTGTCTCAGTTAGGTGATGTGTATAGTAGTGTGTGGAGAATAATAGGCATGTGCCTCCACACCTCTCTCAGATGACAAGTGTGTGTAGTAGTGCATGGGGGGCCTCTCCTGTCAGACCTCTCTCTCAGATGATGGATGTGTGTAGTATGGTGAGAGGAGGGACTGCCTCCCATTTCAGACCTCTCTCTCGGATGACAAGTGGGCATGGTAGGGTATGTGAAGAGAGACTGGCCTCTCCACTAGGATACCTCTCTTGGATAACAGGTGTGGTAATAGGGTGTATGGATGGACTGGCATTTCCTTTCAGACCTCTGTCTCAGATGACGGCTTTGCATAGTAGTGAGTGGAGAATGAAAGGCTTGTCCTTTCAGATCTCTCTCAGATGACAGGTGTGCATAGTAGGGAGTGTTCAGTGAGAGGGACTGTCCTCCCTGCTAACACCCCTCTCTCTGATTATAGGTGTGCATAGTAGGGCATGGGAAGAGACTGTATTGTAATCACAACTCTTACCAAGCTGATGGGCGGAAATAGTACACTCTTATAAACACCATCTCCAGTAATACTCCTACCTACAGTAGCAAGTGTGCATACTACAGTGTATTCAAAGATCACCTACTCCTAATAGAGTGTACTGAGAATGCATCTACTCCTTTTTATTATTCATGATCCCACAAAAGTCCCTTGAGATCGTAAAAATCAATTAAAAACAATATACATTTATTATCTTCAAAGTAGTTATCCCTTAGACACATCCTCTCTAAAACTAGGGGAACAGCATGCCTTTCTGCTGCCCCTTATATAGCATTTTTATTACATATCCACACCACCTCCAAGTTTTCACAGTAAACAGTAATGGCGGTCATTTAATTTCTAACATTCCAACAGCCACCCAATCAGAGCGCTCTCTCCTGGGAGACTCGGATGAGACTCTTGCTCCCATGAGATCGTGAAGGTTCACAGGAAAAATGGGCCTCTTGACCAATCACATGGCTCCATGTTTTATGGATGCCAGCAGTTCTCTAGTGAGCCCAACTTCCAAAATATATCATTATATTTCACCCTTAATATCTCTAAAACATCTGAATGGATTTACGCCAAATTACAGAAAGCACAATCTGTGGACTATGATCTAGCTTCCTGACGAATTTGGTGAAATTCCGTTCAGCAGTTTTTGCTGTAGTGCTGTGTAAATAAGTCAATGGAAAATCATAGGGATTTTGCGTTTTAGTACTCCCTTTTTTTCTCTTCCCCACTTGACAGATCACCCCAAAACTTTCCATGCACAGACTAGGCAAAAAGAGCACTGTTTTGGAAGGTTTCGTAGAGTTTCGTCAAATGGTGCCAAAGTTAATAGGAACCCAAAAAAACGAATTTCCTATGAAAACGATGCCCTAACTATAACTACCCAGTGTCGACCAGTTCACGCAATAAAAAAATACAAAGGTTACATGGATGTTATAGTTAGGCTCAGATTTCACTAATACATAACCATTGAAATTCTGCAGTTATAGTTAACTGAGCTAACTATAACTAATGCCCCTGCAATGCCCTGCTTATGATCTCATGTATTACACCAGTCATGACATGGTAAGTGACATCACTGATGACATCATTGATGACATCACTGATGATATCATCCAGTGATTGCAAGAGTTTTGTAAATGTTTCCGAGAGTTCAAGATATAAACCTTAGAAATTCACTAAAAAAACCAAAGGTTCCAGGGACGTTATAGTTAGGCTGACATTTCACTCGTACAAAACCATAGAATTTCAGCTGTTATAGTTGGCTGAGCTAACTATAACTTGAGCCCCCGCAATGCAATGCTTATGACCTCACACTTGGTCCTCAAGGACATCCTTGGGGGCCAACTACCCCTCCTATTACCTCCAGTAGGTCCCACACAGCAGGATTGCTGACTTCTGATAGCACGCCACACCCAGATTCTGCAAACGCATCTCCTGGTGCACTCTTGGTTGGGGGATGAAGTCCCCTTCTCCTTCTCTGCTTAGGGTCCTTAGGGTCCAACTAGCCCACCTGTTACCTTCAGTAAGTCCCACACAGTGGGGTTGCTGAGAGGTTGTCAGAGGCCAGGCACCCTTTCTCCACCACTCTGCAAACGTGCCTCCTGGCGCACTGCTGCGTGGGTGTAAAGTCCACTTCAGTCCTGAGGCCCTCAGGATGCAAGGGGACTTAATCGCCTCACCCGTATACCCTGGGCCCTCACCCATTTGTTTTATCACTAAAGCAACCCTGACCCCTGAGCAGACCCAGGGGGTCAGGGTGTTTCTACCCTGCCCCCTTTTCTTTTTCACACATTTTTCCTTGTGACTCGGTATAATTGAGTGACAAGATGGCTGCCTGCCAACACTTCCTGGTTTGAAGTGTTGGCAGCCAATCAGATCTCAGGCACGAGATAGAGAGGGTTTCTGGATCCACCGCTGCCGCAGTTGTATATCTGAGAAATCTTTACATTTCTCAGCAACTACTGAACGGATTACACCATTTAAGAAAAAGGGTGCTTTCTGGACCCAGAGCTACATTTTTGCCAAATATGGTGTAATTCCGTTCAGCAGTTTCGGGCCGTAGTGGTATATAAAGTTTCCTATAGAAATTAACATGGAAAAAAAGCGTTTTAGGGCCCCATCTTTTTCTCAGCCCCCGCTTGACAGATCACTCCTACATTTTCAACACAGCAGCTGAAGTTAGTGGCCCATAAGTTTTGAAAATTTCGTGAAGACGCGCCAAAATTATATGCAAATCAAAAAACGATTTTCCTATGGAAACTAGGCTCTAACTATAACTACCTACTGGTGACTGCCAGTAGGTAATATATATTTATATATATATATATATTTCCATGATGCCCTAATATGAAGACGCACTCGAGAGTGAATGATTCTTCAGAACCTTTTACTTTTCAAAACCAGCATTTCCTTTCATGGTATATATATATACATATATATATATATCTATATCTATAGTCACTTAAAAAAACCATAGGTTTCACACATGTTATAGTTAGGTGGATATTTCACTCGTAAAAAACCAATGAAATTCCCCCGTTATAGTTAGTTCAGATAACTATAACTCGCGCGCCCGCAATCCGCTGCTCATGACGTCACATATTACATCACTCATGACATGGTCAGTGGCATCACTCATGACATCACTGATGACATCATCCTTGTGATAGAGTGGCGGTCGCGCGAGTTATAGTTATCTGAACTAACTATAACGGGGGAATTTCATTGGTTTTTTACGTGTGAAATATCCACCTAACTATAACATGTGTGAAACCTATGGTTTTTTTAAGTGAATTTGCAAGGTTTTTTAAATGCTAATTCCTAACTATAACGTGTGTGAAACCTATGGTTTTTTCAGTGAATTTGTACGTTTTTTTAAATGCTAATTTATTTATGTACTATTATTTTTTTAATATATTTATTTTACAATAAACTACGTATTAAATTTTTTTTTTTTGGGGGGGGGGGGGGTTTCACCGTGCGCGCACCCCCGCGATTTTTACAAAAAAAAAATTTTTTTTCTGCCTTCGGGGTCCTTCAGGGACCCCCTGACAAAGGCTAGGGGGTCAGGAACTCTCTACCCTGCCCCCTTTTCACGTTCGCCACCTTCCTTTTTCACTCTCGCACTGAAAACAAACAAAATGGCGGCCGACACTTCCTGATTTCGACTGATTCGAACGTTGACTAACATGTAACCACCAATCAGAATTACGCTCGCGCACGTTAGGGTGCTCGCACGGTGCGCGCGTATAGATATTGATATGCTTTTAAATGCTATTTTCTCAGGAAATACTGAACAGATTTACACCAGACCTGCAAAAGGCACTTCCTTGACCTTATGGCTACCTCTCTGCCAAATTTCAAGTAATTCTGTTCAGTCGTTCGGGCTGTAGCTGTGTCTAAAGGTCCTATGGGAAAACGCATGGGGAAAACGCGTTTTGGGACCCCCCTTTTTTCTCGGCCCCTACTTGACGAATCATCCTGAGACTTTCAGGGTAGGAGCTGAACGGAGCGCCCCATTAGTTTTGAAAATTTCGCGAGGATTCGTCAACCGGCGCAAAAGTTATTCAAAATAGAATTTTCAGATTTCCTATGGAAACACGATCCTAACTATAACTATCTACTGGCTACCGCCAGTAGATAATATATAGGGATTTAAGTGGGCTGAAAAAACTGGGGAGTCTCTCAAATGGGTGCGGGCAATGTAATTAAAGGCGTGGCTTAGAAACACGTAAACTGAAAATAATACAGCAAGTAACATTACACCTACAACAAGCCAGGGCTATTGACTTTGTCAATGGTTGTTAGTTGCATAAAATAAATAAACAACACTATGGCTTTATTGAAAATGCTTCTGTTCTGAAATGATGAGACTGAAGAAAGTATAACCCGTCTCTATGAAGTCGCATTATAGGCAGTAAAGGGTGATACTTTTGTAGAGTGTGGATTTATTTGTTTCACCATGGGTAAAGGCGAAAATGGAGAGCCCGATAGGGACCCGTCTCAACACCTGCTTTTGAGAGTCGCTGGCAGGACTTAGGCCACTTAACGACATGTATGTATGTATGTATATACATATATATATATATATCACAAAGAAATCCCAATGCCACGACAGTCACTTCGGCGTAACACAAGGGCACAGACTACGAAAGCTGGTGTGAACAAGGATGGAAGTTTATTCACACATCAAAAAGTCCAACATGACACGTTTCGGCTGCCAGACATGCAGCCTTGATCACATAGCGCTTTGTGAGAAAATGTGCAGAATATATACAGGTGGATGTAAGTGGATGCAGTAGTCTGATTACTATGTCTATGGCAGTGAGTAGGCATTTTACTACATCTTACGTCAAAAGTCAAGCGTGTCTCTTTACTGCAAGATGAAAAGCAAGCTTCTGGTGACATGACAGCATTAAAACAACAGAAAAAACAGACTATGTGCAAATAAAGTCAGAATCCTCTGGCGGCGAAATTTCAAAGCAAAATGCGTGCAAGAAAAAGCACCAGACTCCATTACTCTCATGCGGCCTGCACAGAAAAAATAAATACATTGCATCCTGCCAATATTACAAGAATTATTGGATGAAGGTATAGGGCCTTCTATCAATGCTGGCGTGTGGTGTGCGTTTATACCAATGACTATACTTTGGCCCGTTTAAAAACTGAGCCTCGGGGGTCCTGGAATAACCGCGCCAGTCAAAAAATACAGGACCGTGCGTGAAGCCTTGAAGTGTAAATCAGGGCTAGAATGGTGCATGCGCCCAGGATAGTAAATTATCGAGGAGTGTTAGCTGCTATGAAAGCCACCGTATTATGTGCTTAAATGCATCATACTGGATTCATGGTGCCCAGAAGCATGCTACAACAAGCATTGGCATAGCCAATAGGTCTCGCCTTTGGGACCTTATAAGTATTTAATCATGCAGCACAATATTATTGGTGCAACAACATCAACTGTTGCATGGCTAAACACTTATAAGGTCCCAAAGGCGAGACCTACTGGCTATGCCAATTCTTGTTTTTAATTGTGAATGAAATGCAAGATATGAACATCAACAATCCTAAACGGTGTGATGTTTATAAATGGGTTTGCAGGTCTTTTTGCACGACTTTATACAAAGGTTTGAATCACAAGAGTGTATTAATAGAAGAAGCATCCTTGCTCACTTAGGGCTGTTTTGGTCAAGCAGCATGGTTCGGTCACTTACAAAACAGAAAAGCACAGTGATTTGAAGTCTTGCTACAGCGTTTCTCAATCGTAACCTGCCTAGTTTCTGCTCCAACTCTCTCCACCCCTCTCTCCTCCATTCCATTGAAAGCTGCTCTAACTGCAACGCAGTGTGTAAAACATCAGCTTGTTTTATTTCATGGTACTGTACTGCTGTCTACTTTACACTCTTGATTGCATGAATGAATGCTTATATATTTAAACAACAAACATTCAAATGCATGCTCTCTCACGGTTATATAGTAAGTATGTTTCTGGGCTGATGATACTGCAACTATCATACATGATGGGGGTTATTTACTATTTGTTAGACAGGCACTCCTCCGCGGACGTGATAGGGTACCCTGTCCTCCACACGGGCGGTCCACCTGCTCTATTGCATTCATTGGGCCATTGGTCACAGTACCTGAGACCAGACCTGACATCTTGTTTTTTCCTTTTCGGGATTGACAGGGAAAGACTGGCGGGCTTTGAACGGAGAAAACTCCCAGGTGTCCTGGCCCTTCGGTTTTTGTTTTACAAAAACAAACTCCTGCTTTTGGAGTTCACTTTTGAAAAACAAAAGTTTGCTGGACAGCTGCAGTAAACATGGCAGCCACTCAAGAAACTCATTGCGCCTTGAGAGGGGTCACCATGACAACGGCTCATCTTAAGATCTAGAAATGTCCGCCAGGCAAGAGCTCGCTAAAACGTGTGCAGGGCCGGACACCATCAGTACACGCCTCTGCTTCCCCCGGTGCCCCGGCGGAACGCAGTCCATCGTACGAAATCCTAAATGGCCCATGCAGTGTTCGGATCACTTTTTACCTCCATGCAACTCAATTAAACATTCCTCCTAGCAAATAGAAACTTTGTTTAATAAATAAATAAAAATAATATATAATCAAATTCTGTAACGCACAGCCCTTTCATGTGTTTGCTTACAACAACAGAAGCTTACGTGTGCCGTTGTGAATATCCACGGGGTCGCTGCTTTTAAACAAAATAAAACATCCGATTGCACAGTTTTAAACATTTCTCTGGATGAAAACAACAAGCATATATCGGATTAACTTGTTAAAGGATATATAATGTGTTTTCCCTCCTTCTGGGGTTTTCAGCAGCACAAACAACCAGTGGTGCGCGCGCACCTCAGAGGAGCAAGGGCGGAAATCGAAACTAGTGGTGCGCGCGCACCACAGAGGAGCGGGGGGCGAGGGAGCCTGTCGTCTGTGGCGCGTGCTGATGCACATCCTAGACACGAACGGGAATGGGCGGAGCAAAGGCGGGACATGCGCCCGCCTTTGCCCAATCGCGTGCCACTTTTTTTTTTTTAAAAGCCCGCTACAGCCGATGCCAGCCTGCGAAAGCAAAACCACACGCACAAGCGTGTGGTTAGCTTTCTGAATCCCATACAAGAGGTCTCGCGCTGCAACGCGAGGCGCGAGACATAAAAAGGACAAAGGTAAGCGGCTACTGCATGGTGATGTCAAAAATAAAAATAAAACGCACATAGTGAAAGGGGTCGAGGGGGTGTGCTAAGGGGAGAGAGGAAGAGACATGCGTAAAGAAGTGCACAGTGAATAAAGTGGTGGTATTCATAACCTGAATTAAAAATCCCTTCCAGTCCTCGAGACTTGTGGTTAAAAAATATGCCATATTTAAATACAGGAAACATGAGCATGAAAGTCAAAGGGAACCTAAATACCCATTATGTGTAGACCTAATCAGCCTAACTCAGAATTGGGGCGACAAAAATCATGCGTTTAAAGATAAATGTGTGTCTGGCAAAACGCAAACAACAAATAAAATTATTATATATATGTACTTTCATGAATCAATTAAATTGTTCAACGCTCAGCACTCAACACCACACACCACCAACAGCACAATCAGATCAATGTCCAACCCAGTTCCTCTCTTTATAAAAGATATACTACACACTATAATCAAGAGTCTTGGGTGCTTCAAAGCAGGTTTGCTCCCTCTATGCATTATACCTCTTCCCCCTCCGCTTCTGTCTCGGGTTCATGGCTGAGATTCTAATAATGTGCGGCATGATTCCCCCCACTTCTCTTAGCACAAGCAGTCTCTAGGGCACAGGCCCATTGGAATCTCTCACCCATTTCTGGTTAGTGCTGAACAGGGGCTGCGTTTGTTAATTCTGCAGTGGCAGGTTAACCAGCGATAGGTAGGGCTTTGCCCCCATGAAACTTAGCAGTCCTGCTGTTGCAGGGATTCTGCTTATGCACATAACTATGCACAGGAAACCAGGACCTCAGTGAATTTCAGTGTACCAAAAACTCCCCTCAGAACCCAGAACCCCTTATCCGACTAGCATCAGTGTCCCATTCGTTATCCGAGGTTTATCTCGGCGGTCCCAATGTATAGACAACCGAGAACAAGCGACTTAGGGTATTCTCAGGAATGGTGGGGAATCAGAAATACCTGTTCGTAATTATTCTCATATCAGTCCACAACAGAATAAGCAGAGACACGGGAAAGTTTAAAGAGTTTATTCTATAAACCTCGTGTCCTAAGATGCAGTACTTTGGCTAACATAAGCAGACAAATGATTAAAATCAAAACCATCAGCATAGTTACAATACCATAGAAAATGAAAGGAGTAATCATACTAAAATGACAGTGGATCTCAGCCACCTTCCTTTCGCTAGCAAACTAATATTATTATTCCTTTTGCTCTCTCTGCCCAGGACGCTACGCTGCTTGTGGGGCCCTTGAACTGCCAAACTCACCGGGACTGCGAGGACCTGGGAGCATTCCGCTCCGTTCATCCAGCTCACCTGTTCCTCTTCCCGCTGATCAGTCCGACGCCACGCCTCGCGGCCCCCGCTGCGCGGGAGCCGCTCGCAGGCTTCATCACTACCACTACTTAAAGGCTCGGCTGGCGCGCTGAAGGTTGGGTCTTCCTTTTGCTCTCTCTGCCCAGGACGCTACGCTGCTTGTGGGGCCCTTGAACTGCCAAACTCACCGGGACTGCGAGGACCTGGGAGCATTCCGCTCCGTTCATCCAGCTCACCTGTTCCTCTTCCCGCTGATCAGTCCGACGCCACGCCTCGCGGCCCCCGCTGCGCGGGGGCCGCTCGCAGGCTTCATCACTACCACTACTTAAAGGCTCGGCTGGCGCGCTGAAGGTTGGGTCTTCCTTTTGCTCTCTCTGCCCAGGACGCTACGCTGCTTGTGGGGCCCTTGAACTGCCAAACTCACCGGGACTGCGAGGACCTGGGAGCATTCCGCTCCGTTCATCCAGCTCACCTGTTCCTCTTCCCGCTGATCAGTCCGACGCCACGCCTCGCGGCCCCCGCTGCGCGGGGGCCGCTCGCAGGCTTCATCACTACCACTACTTAAAGGCTCGGCTGGCGCGCTGAAGGTTGGGTCTTCCTTTTGCTCTCTCTGCCCAGGACGCTACGCTGCTTGTGGGGCCCTTGAACTGCCAAACTCACCGGGACTGCGAGGACCTGGGAGCATTCCGCTCCGTTCATCCAGCTCACCTGTTCCTCTTCCCGCTGATCAGTCCGACGCCACGCCTCGCGGCCCCCGCTACGCGGGTGCCGCTCGCAGGCTTCATCACTACCACTACTTAAAGGCTCGGCTGGCGCGCTGAAGGTTGGGTCTTCCTTTTGCTCTCTCTGCCCAGGACGCTACGCTGCTTGTGGGGCCCTTGAACTGCCAAACTCACCGGGACTGCGAGGACCTGGGAGCATTCCGCTCCGTTCATCCAGCTCACCTGTTCCTCTTCTGGCAGCCCCGCCCCCTTCACTACTTAGCTCAGTCCACGCGAATTCGCAGCGCGGATCGCAGCGCGGGCGAAGACCGGGCAAAGAGCGGGCCGTTTTAGGCCGTTAGAGGCCGGCAGAGACCGGACCGGGCCCCCTCTCTAACGTTGTCATCATCCCAAGGCTCTTTTTTATACTCCATTAGCCTGTGGCTTTGACTGTCCCGCCCGCCATGGCCACTAGAGTATCCAGGAGTAAGGCTGCCCAACAGTGCTCTAGCACATTGGACAAATTCTTTCCTAAGACTAGTGCTGCGGCTAGCAAAGGCCGCACACCACCAGTCATTCTCCCTGAGGCAAGTGTGGAAAATGTGTCAGTATCAATGGTCCCCTCGGACTCTTCATCCATTGATATTAGTACTCCAACACCTTTTGATGCCACCCATCTATCTCTCATGGATAGTATTGACCAGACAATCGAGACAGTCCTCCAACAACTTAGGACCCCTTCCAATCTATTGAGGGATAGTGAGTCTCTGTGTCCCTCGGGGGTGGCGGAGTCCACTCCGCATATTAATTGTGCGGAAATGTCTGAAGTGCAGGATGAAGGGCAGTTTGCAGCGCCAACTGATCCCGTAGGCAGGAGAGTCTACCACCCTTTAAAAAGGAAAAGGTTAAGGAAACTAAGAGGGGCAAAAAGGGCCAAAGTAGATAAAATTAACCCAATATCAGATGCTAGCTCTGCCATTCCGGCTTCTCCCGTGGTTATCTCCCCAGGAATTGGCTGTGATCATTCAGATCCGCCATTAGTTAAAGTGGTACCTGGGTGTTCTGCCCCGTTTGTATTCGGAGGAAATCCTCCAAATGCAGCAGAGGCTCTGATTGGCTCTTTTAGGGATATCCTTAGGAGCATGTTGGAGCCTCTGTCTGCAAAATTGGATTCCATAGTTGATAGACTTAAGGCTTTAGAAGATGCACATAATAGGATCAGTCCTAGCAGGGGGTTGGGTCCAGGTGCACAGACGGCTCCCCTGGATTCTGCAGGGTTTGGACCGTCTACTGCTGGAACAAGCATACAGGTCCCGGTCGGGGCACAAGATAGTGCTACAAGTAGCCATGTTCCCCCATTGCTCCCTTTACAACTGCCTAGGCCCCCTGTTCCGGCACCTAGAAGATCTAAACAACCAACACCATCCCTCCCAACGAGTGGGGGGCGAGCCAATAATGATTATACTGATCGCCCTATGAGTCCTAATAGTAGACGTAGGGCGGTTAATTTGCCCCCCGAGGCTGTGCCTTATACAGCGATTATGGTGGGAGTTCCTGAGCTCACTGGTGGCATCAGAGAGCCACAGGACTCACTTCGTAATAAAGTAATTAGCTGGCTGAATATTAACAGGCCCCTCCCTTCTAACATCAAAGGTGATGTGCTGATGGTCAGAAGGATCCCATGGATTGGAACTACCCCCAAAAATAGGGCAGGGGACTGTATCATAATTAGCTTCAAAAGCCCACTAGTTGCTCCGTACATTTGCAACTGGTTGGTAAGGCCGGATAAATCCAACATAGACGTAGTGTCCCTCTCGCATTTCTATCTAAATGTTTCCAATTTAGGAGTGGGGAGGGAACAGAGTTGGACTAGAGTGGGCTTTGCCGTAGACGGTTCACGGTACAGACCCAAGTATAATTCACTGCCTGTCCATGGTAATCTTGTCCTTCAGAATAGATTCTCTTGTCTGGACCTAGTAGATTGACCAATAAGGGGGGTCATTCCGCAACACCCGATAATTTCTGCCTATGGGTCTTCATTCAGGGGGGAAGGTACATCCGATCCCGTAAATAAAAAAAGGTCCCTGGCCCCTGCAAAAGACGGAGGGACCACATTGGGAAGCACTCAAGTGTTAGATGAGGATCCACCAAATACATTATCTGCTGCTGCAAAGCAATTGGTGGAGCACGCTGAATTACCCATTCGGCCGCCCATTACCATTGGCTTGGGTAATTCTGCACTTGATATCCCGTCTGCACTTAGTGAAGTTGGTCCCCAACTCCAAGGCCCAGGTTTGACCATTCTGTCCTGGAATGTAGCTGGCATCTCCAGTAAGGCGAATATCCCAGAGTGGGAAACTTTGGTTAGCAAAGGTGACATACTCCTCTTTCAAGAGACATGGGCCAGGGCGCCTCAGGTTAGGAGGGGATATGACATTTTTGAAATCCCGGCAAGATCGAATGGGAGAGGGAGACCCTCGGGAGGTTTGGCAATCTGGGTGGCGAGCCACATTGGGTGCCAGGTGGCTGGTATGGATACACTTTCACCGGACATACAGTGTGTGCTCCTCAGTTGGCCTGACAAAAGCACGTGGGCTATTGTTAATGTCTACTCTCGACCTGTCGCTGTGGGCAAAGAATCTCCCACGTTGGCTGATCTCTCATCTTTTCTGGGGCAATTGACAGGCAACTTGAAAATAGTGATGGGAGGAGATTTTAATTGCCACTTTGAACCCCTGGAGGGCCTAATGGAGGGTGCTTTTACTGCCGAGGATGACCATTGGGGAGTCCCTCCTTCTTCATCACCTCACCCCAAAGCTTGGTCTCCGTTGGCAGTACAACTTACTTCTCTCACCCTGAATTTTGCACTAAGGGCGTGTAATGGGCGCACCCCTTCTGACACTCCTTCGGTGTGCACCTTCAACAAAAAGGGCCATGAGTCAAGGCTGGACTACATTTTTATAGATATTTCCCTGTGGCCTAAAGTTTTAGATTTTAGAGTGATCCCGAGGACAGACAGTGACCATAATGCCCTTTCCTTGGAGATCCAGCACCCAGCCCCTACTTTAAGGACGCCAACTACCGATCTTGCAATCGATCAGGGAGACATATTACTCACCACAAGCAGGCGTCGAGTGAAATGGGGGAAGATAGTTGAGAAAGAAGAAGCTTTAACAAACCTCTATGGTATAGCACTCCCTAGGTTCCAGGAGGTGGACGCCCTCATAAACCAACCTAGACCCGCAGATTATAATGAGAGGCTATCTGGTATTCACCAGGCCCTAGTAAGGGACCTCGCAGATGTCTTCAACCCGGCCCTGCCCATTAGAAGGAAAAAGGCTCGTGCTCCGACTTGGTATACCTCCATTTGTAGGAAAACTAAGTCTGAGCTACTTTCTGCAATTAAAGATGGTAGTGATAAGGTGAAGATCGCTGCCCTTAGGAGGGAGTACAAGGCAGCACTGGCCAACGCAAGGGCAGAGTGGGATTGGAATCACTGGCATGACCTGTCTGGAGCCCTCAAATCTAAAGACTTTAGAAAATTTTGGGCTCTTGTAAATAATGGAACAGGGGATTTGTTGTCTGCAGTAGAACCCAATATTGCCCCCTCTGTCTGGGAGGCTCATTTTGGGTCCCTATATCAAGAATCCACTCTCTGGCCGGAGGGGATGATGGTAGAGTCCCCCTGCCTGCCAGATGTGGCCTTGGAATTTTCTTTGGGGGAGGTGAAGCTGGCACTGGAGGGCTTAGCGCTGGGGAAGGCACCGGGGCTGGACAAGTTACCCGGTGATCTGTTCAGATATCACCCTGACATTTGGGCCCCGTACTTTCTAGTCCTTTTCAATGCCATCTTGGGAGGTATGGCGATCCCTTTCTCCTGGTTAGGGGCTGAAATAGTTCCGATTTATAAGAAAGGGTCCCCCTTGAGTCCTGCAAATTATAGGCCTATGAGCCTGATAGATGTTCCCCAGAAGCTTTTTGCGCGCCTCATTCTGAACCACCTATTAGACTGGGTCGAGGAAAATGACATCTTGAGTCCCTTGCAGGCTGGCTTCAGGAGAAACACATCGACCATGGACCAGATCTTCCGCCTAGTTCTCCTCTACTGGAAGACGGTGAGGATCGAGGGCGGGAGATTGTACATGGTCTTCGTGGATCTGAGGTCAGCCTTTGACCTAGTCCCGCGCAGGAAACTCTGGGAGGTGTTGGAGAAGTTAGGTATTCCCCCCCAGCTACTTAACATCTTGGTCAGGCTGCATGAGAACAACTATGCGCAAGTTAGGTGTGGGAAGGATGGTAGACTCTCATCCAGGTTTCCGGTGTGCCGAGGTGTGAGGCAGGGTTGTGTCTTGGCACCGACCCTGTTTTGTTTATTCATCAATAATGTCATCTCACATCTGGAAAACGTCAAGGATAACGACGCCCCCTGTTTGGCAGGTAGGAGGGTTCCGGCAATCATGTTCGCCGATGATACCCTCCTCCTTTCAAAATCGCCAATGGGGATCCAGAGGATCCTGGATGGTTTTGGTCTCTTCTGCCACCAGCATGGGTTGGAGGTGAATACAGAGAAGACCAAGTTTATGATCTTTAACCCACCAACTAAAACTAGGCCTAATCCTACCCTGGGGACCGTTAGCCTCGAGAGGGTGTCCACCTTCACATATCTGGGGGTTATATTGCAGGAAAACTTGGCATGGGACCGACAGATAGTACGATCCAAGGCTAAACTATCCCAACTCTCGGGTGCAATCCTGAAAGTGGCTAACACTTCTTCCTTCAAGCCCATAAGCCCGGCCCTTGAAACCTATAAGACCCAGGCCAAGGCAGCGGCCATGTATGGCAGTGAGCTATGGGGACATAAAACGGTGAAGGGTCTATCAATAGTGGAAAATAGCTTTCTAAGGCGCCTTCTAGCCCTTCCAAGTACCACGCCACTCCAGCCTTTGAGAATGGACATGGGTCTCCCCCCTATCGCAGAGGAGCTTGTGACAAAGCCAGTGAAGTTCTGGCACAGGCTCTGGTCTACGGACGAACTCCATCATTATAGGGAGGATCTTACCCATGTCATGAGCTTAAATTCTAGCGGTAAAATCCCCTGGCTCACCTTCGTGGAAAACGAACTGTCTGGCATTAATCTCCGCGTTCTGTGGGAGGACCCTGTACGAGGCTGCCGTGCAATTTCGCGCAAGGCTCTGGCACAAATCTATAAAGCCAGGTCCCTTGCACATTTGATGGCTGCTCAAAATAGTGGCACCTTAACCCTGCAATTTTTAGAATCCAAAAATTCTTATGTTTTCGAACCTTTTATGGATTTTATCTTTCCCATCCTGGCAAGGAAATTGTATGTTCAGTGGAGGTATAGCACACTACCTATTAATTCATACACTTCGAAGTGGTCAAATGGGGGCGATAAAATATGTCCCTGCTGTAACAACCATGTGGAAGATGACCCCCATATTTTGTTTGTGTGCCCTGCATACCAAAGGCCCAGAAAATATTGGATAGCGCCAATCTGTAAGAACCTGGGATTCAGAGAGTTTGCACAAGCATACAGGATTTTGAAAACTAGTACCCTGGGCCACATTGTGTTTGCTGTTTCCAAATTTCTTATGGCCATTTGGTTGATTAGAAGGAAAAAATTGTCTGAAGCTCCCTGAACTTTTTAAAGAATCTTTTAAATGTAATTTTAACTCATTCATTGCTGGGAGAGTCGTTTTTACTCAAATGTATTTTAATAATGTTTTATTGTCTGTAATGTTTTTATTGTGTCTTTTATGGTCTATATGACCGAAATAAAGAATTTTTGGATTTGGATTTGGAATATTATTATTATAGTAGTAAAAGATCTCTAGGCTTGAATGGGGAACCCCATACCGTAAAGATCAGCTCAGTGAGATCAGATCACAGGATCAGCTAGGCTCTGCTAACGGGAAAGCTCTTCTTCCGAATGTAATGAAAAACATGTAACACTGCAATATTAAAAGCACCCGACTTTCAGGTATTTGCAGCTGCGTGCGTGTTATGGCTAAATAGTGGGCCGATCAACCTGAACCCAACAACATGCACCATCTAGCGACCCAGACTGTTTCTTTACACGATGTGCAGACCAAGGTCGCTGCTCACTGTTTGGGATGTGAACAACAGACAGTTCTCATGTGAAGCAAAGTCGAGCAAGCATTTCTCAATTAATAACATGTAACTAAAGTGTTGTTTGCAAAAGCAGCAAAAGCGGCAAGATGGCTTTCTAACATCTAACGCGGTTGTGCTAACTTAGCATTGTACGTATATAGATAACGATCTTCACTACACCCCCCCTTGATCGGACCACTAACCAGTAGGGGCGCACTTGCAAGAACGCAGAGTTCAAGTTTGATAGAACGGAACCAAGGGCATGAACTGTAAGTCCATATAAGGTAAGTGAAAAAGTTCGAAGAGAAAAAACAAAGAAAAAATAAAAAAGAATTGAAAAAAACCATTTAAAGGATAAAAAAATAACATCATTGAAGGACGTATGACGAAATGAAAGTGCAAAAAAAGTCAATCCATCAATGTATAAGGACAATAAGTTGCAACAGCTTCCAAGAGGAAATCATTGGAACGGTCTGCAAAATTATCTGCCATCCAGTTCAGCACGGGGAAGGAACATACATGCTCCTCGACCACCGGAGCCTCCAGCACCATTCGAGGACAACTGGCGTGCTCTTCAAGATAACTTCTCGCTAAGAATTCAGTGGCAGCCGTTCCGATGTCCCAATTCCCGAAGACTCCATGTGCTGCTCCACAGGCCATAATCCCAACGCCAGAACAGTTCAACTCATGAGCCACTAAGGGGCTCATCAGCCAATCATAATCCGGGGCAGGAGACACCGAGTTCGACAGGCACAAATCCAGAGCCCATTGGAATGGACAATCTAGGCAATGAAAGACGGGCTGTACACAAGTAAAGTAGGGAAACCGGAAAGACAATCCATAGGCTATGCTTAAGGTTGCCAGTGGTAAAGTGCCATAGTATTCAAGCATCCGGTTAGGAAGATGTAACAACCGGGACCTGCTGTCGTGAGACGCAAGTTGTTCATCCATAGCGTAGTGCGCAGATCAACAAAAGTACCCCAGCTACGAGGGCGAGAATCAAAGGGAGGCCTCCGAAGACGCTGGAAAAAATAGAATGAAAAAATGCCGGGATCACACCAAAAATAGTTTGAAAGGAGGTAACGAGGCCGGAGCCCACAATTTAAAAAAAAATGAGCCAGGCCACTTGTTGACGAGGCATTAAAAATAGTCTGAATCAGGGTCCCAAAATGAAGTGGGAGATCAGTATTCAAAAGCGCTTGCACCTCAATGCGCGTGTTTGCTACGTGAAGGACAAATGTTTCCCGGGAGGAAGTCAACGCGACTTCTTTTTGAGACAATAGAGCCCTTATTCTGCTCATCGTATTGAACTCTGCTTTCATGGTTGGAATGGAAGGCCAGATGGATACATCGAGCCGTCCATGCGGGGGTGGGAAAAGGACGTTATTACAGCAAACCACTCTCTGTGATACAGTCACTATGTAGGGAATTCCCACTAACATCCCCCAGCAAGCTTCATTATTTAATAGCAAATAACTACCGTTAGCAAGCAGCGTAAAAGACGGTGTTATAACTGGCACAGGGATCCCTTTCAGGATGCAAGCTAAATTAGGAGCGTGCACATTACATGCACCATGCAATTGAATGTGCCTACACACAACAGAGTGATCCGGAGTGGAAGTGCACTCTTCACCTTTTAAGTATACCTCTTTCCCGTCTCTCACACATCTATACGTGAATGGGAGTGACCAAACTTCGTGCAGGAAGGCAGAACCAAGTTTTTCATATCTGCCAAGGGCATAATGTTTCATGCACGAACTGAACTTAAACAGAGGGAACGGTAATGTGATCAACCCGTGGATAAGCCACACAGCGGAATTTAATTCAGCAACCAGGAAAGGTAAAGGTTCTAACTTTTCAATGTGTAGCAATGAATAAGTCGCATCTTTCATGGACATGAACTGTTGTTTTCTGGTTAAATTAAAAGGAAGGAACAAAGATGAAGTATTCATGTAATCCCAAGGGACTTTCCCAGCCTTTAACGTCTGCAATGTCCATGCAAACTGCATAATAGAACGTAATTCTGACCATGATACAAAACAGACAAATCATCCTGCACAATGTCTACCACAGATGAAACAATATTGTCTAAGGTATAAATTCTGGAAGACAGGGTGTTAATGCTATTATCTATTACAGCCAATACCTTTTCCATCTTGGCTTGATCAATAGCACGTAATCTGGATGCAGCCTCAATTTCTGATAACTTCCAAACTTCGTTATAAACAGCATACACCCATCTTTTGGACCTGCCAACCGCAGGACCCTTAACAAAATCATTCAAATCTATTTTGTCGTTTAATCGTGCTAAATGAAGTTTAACAGATGCTAAGGTGGAATGTTGCAGCCAAGATTGGCATAACTTCTCTACTGAGTAGGTAGTTACAGTGTGAGAAGATTTAAAACGGGGGTCTACATGCACTTGTGTATACCCCGGTGCTAAATCCAGAAACCGATGTTGACAGGAATCCGAACTCGTCTGCCACACCAACCACCCTTCTGGATTCAATTCAGAAATATTGAAGGATGTGTTGGAACCGTATGACTGCAACGTAGCAAGGGACAGATCCGTATGATTACCCCAATTAGGATAAGCACCCAGACCCGGAATGGAGGGAGAATTTAATTTTTTAGAAGTAGCCAATCCAAAACAGGTGGTCTGAAAAACTGACGAATTTAAAAATAACATGTGATTCGGGATAAGACAGGCACGATGCAAAGCTTCTGTTCCCTGTACCTGCCACGGTTTCGAACCCCAAACCGATTTAAGATCGATAGTAGCTTTCCACAGATCATAACCTCCAATTGCTAACTCGTCCATAAAGGACTTGGAATACAACAATTTGGTGTGTGTCAGTCTAACTTTAGAAGCAGACTCAGGCGCAACCTTAAAATAAAAGGAGGCCGGATTTGACACACTGAAATCAGAAAAATATGTGAATTTGTCCACTAACGTGGTGGAGCTGCCCAGCCTAGGGGCGGGACAGTGTTCCCATTGTGTAAAATTTACAAAATTTCTAAACGTATTTGCTTTGTGTAGGAAATGCGTGCCATAATGTTGATAGAAGAATTGCTCATCATAATTAGCAGTATCTAAATACAAATCCTCAGCATCAAATGCAGCATAATATTTCAAATCAGAAAACAGTGCTTCTATGGCTTGAACATCCCAGTCATCCGAGTGGATGTTCTGCTTAACTACATCACCCATAGAAACACGAAATACATTTGGCACATTAATTACTTCAGTGGGGGCCATGAATTTGAAATTTTACAGCATCCCAAGCGATACCATCACGTACAGGCCAGGCAGTAATGTTCACAAAAGTCTGGTCCCTTTTCATGATATGTGATGAGGAGTGGGGGGCCAAAGTTCCATCAATTAGTCGAATTGTAGATCTTTCTTTCAGGTAGTGTCCATTGATAAGTCTAAAAAACACCACCACAAAGCCAATGGACATAAACAAAAAAATACCTATGAGCACCAGCCAAATGTAAGTCCAAGGGGGAATTAAAAAATGTCTTTTGAACCAGGCCACAAAAATCGAAACTTTGGATGGGGCAATGGAAGTCATTGAATTAGAGTCAAAAGAGTATCGTGACTGGGTAACTGTGGTGGATTGTAAAACAGGCAATGAAACACCCGCAGGATAAGCATACTCAACATCTTCAGGTAGACCACCAGTTGTCGGCGGCAATAAAGGACCAGTAACTGTATGCATCTCGACGGCAACATCAGGCAAGGTGTTAGAAGCTGGGGCCACAACAGAATTTCTCAGCATCGAAGGGCAAGAAACTGCCGGTGTCATATTAAGAAGAATCGGCCACTCGCTGTAGCTTGACATTGTCAATAGAGGTGTACCTGTTATCCTTTCGACCAGGAAGTGGAGGTAAAATGACTGTTTGTGTACCCTGTACTCCAAGCACTGGAACTGGTGCACGATAAGAGGGGCCGAACTCCTTCTTGTTCTCCACCTTCTCACGGACCAGATCACCAACTCGAGGTAGCCAGCCGACTACCGGAATCTGAAGCACAGCATCAGATGAGGAGGGTACGTGTTCCTTCGCTAGACTGTCTCTGGCTTCTTGAAGATTCTGCAATACAGCACAGTGATCATCTACGTCAAAGGGTGCGGCCGACGCCGCCATGTGTAGACCATCAAGGTCCGGGACAAACATTCGTATGCCAAAGAGCATCATGTATGGGGTCCGCCCACCCAGAGACCTTCTAGGGAGATTATTAAGGGCACGTTGCACGTAATATAAGTGGGCTAGCCAGTTCCGGCCAGTACCCAAAACCCTGGCTGTCAAAGATTGCTTTAAGTCACGGTTCATTCGCTCCACTACACTATTACCCTCAGGTCGGTATGGAGACGAAAATTTGACTTGGACCCCCAAATTTTTCATGGCATCTTTGTACGCCTTAGAGGCGAACGCAGGGCCCTGATCAGATTGAAAGGTACCACATGCAAAACTTCCAACAAAGACACGCAAATCCTTTATGACAGTACGGGCATCAGCACTCCTTTGTGGCCACACCCACAGAAAACGTGTGCACGAATCCACTGCAACCAAGATGTATTTGTACGCAGTATCAGAGGTAAATGGACCGCAATGATCTAAATAAACACAACCTAGTGGTTTATTAGATATGTACAACTGAGTTTGTGGTGGGCGCGCCGCAGTTGAAGGTTTAATCTGCTGGCAAATGTCACAATTAAGAACATAAGCTCGGGCTTGTTTATATAAACCGCACCACCAGTAACGTTGTTGCAACAGCGATACAGTAGCTGCAACGCCGTCATGCGCGGACGCCATGCCCTCGTGTGCCACTAATATCAAAGATGGTCTGCAGTCCGCGTTAGGAATCAATCTGTCACCAACGTCATTAATCCTCACTAATGGGACGTTATCAGGACTTAAGCGATAATGGTAACGAGAAGGGAAACCTCTTAGATATTTTGTTCCCTTCTCTGTAGCAGCAATAGCTGCCAAGATGTCATCATCGATCTTACTTTTGGATCTTGTAACTGCTGCTACTAAGTATGTTGCCACTGCTGTTTTTGCTGCCTCGTCAGCCAGGCTGTTGCCGACAGCATGGACACCAACTCGTTGGTGACCAAGAGTGTGAATAACATTCACGAGAGGCAGATGTTCTTTAAGTTCTGCCACTCGAACCCAAAGCGTTTTATGCTTAATCGTGCTACCTTTGGAATCATGGTAGTCATTCTGAGACCAAAAATGTAGATTGTCGTTGTATGATTGGACACAATAAAATGAGTCACTCACTATAAGGGTAGTGACTCGGGGATCAGCAAACTCTAGCGCTAGCACCATAGTACGAAGCTCCGCCAACTGTGCGGTACAATCACCCAATGACTACGTATGCACGACATCGGATTGGAAATCACCATTTACGAAAGTACCGACCACAATTGCGCAGGCCGCTGAATAGGCATGCTTTGATCCAGTTGCCGGTTGCGCAGAACCGTCAGTGTAAATGACACAATGGTAATCCTCGAGCGGGCGCAAAGACAGAGGAGCTGGATGAACAAATTCATACTGCAAAAACTCCTGAGTCTGAAGTGCCGCGTCAAAGATACATGTGACGTCAGGCGATGTCAAGGAAGTGGCCCATTGTATCCACCTTGGATGCAAAGCCTTAGAATTTGGTACACTTGCTTTTGTCACCGCCTCAAGGGCAGGATATGGTGTTACCACCAGCATGCGTTTTCCTTGCGATAGCGCTCGCTCTTTCAGAATCGCCATCTGTACTGCCGTCAGAACTTTCTCGACAGCGGAAAATCGCAGTTCAGCCGAAGTGTACAAGTGAGATTTGTAGGCAATGGGGACGGTGTCGCCCTCATTGAACGTCAAGTATGTGAAACCCACTGCGCCTGGCACAATTCTTATGGCCAGGTTAGTGTGGTTATCACGCGTCAGTAAGTATTTTGAAGCAAGAAGGTCAGCTTGCAATGATTGCAATATAGCTGAATGCTCTGGCAGCCAACATGATTTGGAAAAAGTAGGTTGTATCAAGGCATAAAGCGGCTTGATACGCTGGGCATAATCTGGAATGGAAGTTCGACCGAAATTCAGAAAACCCAGCAGAGATTGTAATTTCTTCAGTGTCGTGGGGGCACGTAGGCATGCGCATTTCTCTAGGAAGTGCGGAGCCAACCCTCGACCTTCATTGTTGAGTTCGTACCCCAAGAACAACACTGTATATTCCGCAATGTGAGACTTCGCAAAGTTGAATTTGTAACCGAAGTCTGCAAACAAAACAATAATGCAATCAACGCGACTGAGATGCAGTCCGAACTCGTCATCTGTGAGATAAATATCATCCACATACGAGTACGCATCAGGGTCTATGCTCTCAAACAGAGAGACCACGCGAGCGGCGAAGACACCAGGACTGTTTTTATAGCCCATCGGTAATCTTTTGAAATGTTTTTGTTTGCCACCCGAGGTAAATGCCGTCCACTCACTACTAAGAGAGGACAGGTTATGGCTGTAAAAGCCATTGGAGATGTCAAGTGTGGTTTTAAACCGTTTTCTCACGAGACTATCGACGAGAGCCGAACTGTGGGTATTTTGTACTGCGCATGTCCGGCAATGAGAGTTTAAATGCCGGTAATCCAAAACTAAGCAGTACGACCCGTCAGGCTTCGTCACAGTGAATAAAGGATTATTCATTGGTGACACACAAGTTTCAATTACCCCTTGATATTCCAATTGTTCAAGGATAGCCGCAACGTGAGGTCTTACTTCGTGACGCATGGGATATTGGGGTTGTGGCTGGGGCGTGGACCGCAACGGAATTTCATGGCTGGGGAAAATTTATCCCAGCCTACCTGATTACGATACAGAGCAGGTGCAAGCACCAGAGCCCACTCCTCGGCGAACGTTTTAGCTTGGTCCCTTGGCACCGTGTGCGCAAAGGACGGGAGGATTACCTCCTCCACTCTAGGAGCATCTAAAACGAAAGCCGGGGGCCAATCTGCCTCTGCTAATAGAATATCATATGAAGTGGTCAGATTATCCCAAAAAATCCCTTTAATCGTGCGTTGTATGTCACCCTCAATTAAAAGGACTATGTTATATAGTCTGTCAGGGGGAGGCAATCTAGTGTCAACAGTTATGAACGTATCAGTTGCTGTCGCCACCAGATATGGATGCAGTGCTTGTCGCACTACTGTAACTTCCGCCGCGCTGTTGAGCAGCGTTAGTGCCCATGTCAGGTTCTGAAGCTGCATCCGCACCATCTGTGGCATACCTCGCTGTTAGCGCAGCAACTTTCTTCTTCTGAAACGGGGGTCGTTGACGCGCAGACTCGTCCTGCTTGCCTTTGCTGTCAGTCTGGCGGGGTTGCTCATGACTTTGGGCACCCCTTCCTTTCCCACGGTCTCCGCCACCGGATTGTGAAGCCGATGTTTCCTGTGAAGAACGAGGAGAGCGTTGTTCAAAAACCTGAAATCTATCAGGTGACTTAATACGAGATCGATCGCGCAGATCATATGTGCGTTCACTGGACGACTGCATGGGCGATGCAGGACGAGACCCCTGTTTCTGTTGCTGTTGCTTACCCTGTTTCTTTGGTCGCCAACTTTGCTTCAGACAGCTTGGGCGTTCGTCTTTAGTTGACGAGCTCACCTTAGTTTGCTGTACTATATCAGGAATAATAACGGCTGGTTTAACACCCAACGCACTACGGCCAACTTGCCTGTAGGCTTGCGCAATTATTTTTGCGAACTCCTTGGGCTTGTGGAGTTCATCCACGCTGTCCAACTTATTTAGTACTTGGAACTGCATGGCATCGCCTTTGAGGTTGCCCATTACCATGGAAGCCACCACATCGAATACTCCGACAAGCCTCATTCCCAATTCAACAGCAGCCTCCGCACCGTGATTCTCTTGAACACGTTTGATGACGGAGGGTAGTACAGACATAGACGGAGTGCCGAAGCACTTCGAGTAGGTTGCGGCAAAGACCTTGCCCCAGTTTGCGCAATCAGCCATATCTGGGACCAAGTCTTTCGGCAAACTAATGGTGAGTATCCTGTGTTTCTCCACAGGAGTTGTATGCGGAAAAACTGCCTCCAGTTGGTCAAATTTCTCAGCAAGCCAATAAGGAAAATCATCCCTATTCTGTGGGCGCGTGCCCATAACCGAATTAACCATAACAGGACTAATAACCACCGTGTGGTGGTCCGTTGGTTGTCCCGCAACAGCAGGTGTCCCCACCTGCACGTTGCGTGACACATACTACACCAAAGCCCTATGGACTGTTATCAGGGCTGTGTGTAGTACTCGCAACTCAGCCACCGCCACCGTGAGATAGCGGGGATGAGGCATAAAGCCGGCCAGCACCGGCCATGTGGCCCCTGCAATGGACAATGGGCCCATTCTTGCCGGTGCAACCACATGGGGAAGGGTGCCATTAAACCAAATGGTATGCTGCCAGGCAGAGATTGGAATTTCTTGTGTCCTATACGAGGTATAGACCGCAGGCAGCTGTGTGGGAGTAAAGGTATAAAACGTATCATCGTTATCCACTGCCGGAAAAGTCACCCATGAGTAAAACAACTCTACGGGTATGACGCATCAGCGCTCACCACAAAAATAACAGCCATCCCATCATCTGGCACCCCATACGTCGTCAAATGACGGCGTAGAGGTGCACGACTATGCGCGGCTATGTCTACCGCCATTAGGACACACTAAAGAGTATCAACGATATCAACAGTAGCACTGGGGTTCAGTAAAAATAACCTTTTTAATGATCAAGCTTGAAGGAACCTATTAGTCGAAACACAGGTAGGTTAAACCGTCACTCCCGTCAACCGGAAACCAGAGTGAGGGATTTGTGGACTAATATAAGCACTACTAAGGCGTTTCAAATCAATAGACCAAATGTTAGGTGCGCCATGTTGCAGGGATTCTGCTTATGCACAGAACTATGCACAGGAAACCAGGACCTCAGTGAATTGCGGTGTACCAAAAACTCACCTCAGAACCCCTTATCCGACCAGCATCAGTGTCCCATTCGTTATCCGAGGTTTATCTCGGCGGTCCCAATGTATAGACAACCCAGAACAAGCAACTTAGGGTATTCTCAGGAATGGTGGGAATCAGAAATACCTGTTCGTAATTATTCTCATATCAGTCCACAACAGAATAAACAGAGACACGGGAAAGTTTAAAGAGTTTATTTTATAAACCTCGTGTCCTAAGATGCAGTACTTTGGCTAACATAAGCAGACAAATGATTAAAATCAAAACCATCAGCATAGTTACAATACCATAGAAAATGAAAGGAGAAATCATACTAAAATGACAGTGGATCTCAGCCACCTTCCTTTCGCTAGCAAACTAATATTATTATACTAGTAAAAGGTCTCTAGGCTTGAATGGGGAACCCCATACCGTAAAGATCAGCTCAGTGAGATCACATCACAGGATCAGCTAGGCTCTGCTCCTGGGAAGGCTCTTCTTCCGAATGTAATGAAAAACATGTAACACTGCAATATTAAAAGCACCCGACTTTCAGGTATTTGCAGCTGCTTGCGTGTTATGGCTAAATAGTGGGCCGATCAACCTGAACCCAACAACATGCACCGTCTAGCGACCCAGACTGTTTCTTTACACGATGTGCAGACCAAGGTCGCTGCTCACTGTTTGGGATGTGAACAACAGACAGTTCTCATGTGAAGCAAAGTCGAGCAAGCATTTCTCAATTAATAACATGTAACTACAGTGTCGTGTGCAGAAGCAGCAAAAGCGGCAAGATGGCTTTCTAACATCTAACGCGGTTGTGCTAACTTAGCATTGTACGTATATAGATAACGATCTTCCCTACACTGCTGGATACAACTGGCTGCTGGCTGAGCAGTGGGTCCTCAGGAAGGCCGCAGCAGGTGCAGGCTCTTCCAACTGTGGCCTTCTTTTATGTGTTGGCGTCAGTCGACGCGAGTTTGCCCAGAGGCTTTGGGAGGTCTGGTCCTGGTACTCTAGTGAGTCTCTTGGGGTCAGTCACACTGCGGCCATCCCAGGCAGAGGTAGCTGGCAGCCCTCGTCTTGCCATGTTGGGCTACGGCTATGGCAACACACTTCCAGGTGCTGTCCTGGGATGAAATGGCAGTCACCCAATTTGGCACTGAGGTCTTTGGCTTCTTGGACACCAGGCATTGTCTTTGGCATGTTGTGCCATCAGGTACCAAGCCTCAAATCTTTTGAGCGAGAAACACTTCTAGGCAGTGTAGGGCCCTCTACTCATTACGGGGCACCCAGAGATACCTCAGAGTTGGTAATCTTTTGATTTCAAGGGACAAATCTGGACTGCTTATCGCGCACAGCCTGGCAGAGCGGAGTTCACATTGTTCACGTTCTTGTGCGCACACACAGTGATGCCACAACCAGGCATTTATCCTAGTTTCAGTCGGCCCTACCAAAGAAGACATGGGGCATATGTATGAGGAAGCGGCGGAGTGAGGCGTTAGCCATCATAGCTTAAAGCCTCACTCTGCCACTTCTAAAACACAAGGCTGCACTAATTTACAAGGATATGGTGCAGCCTTGCGTTTCCCCCTGCACTGGCGCTACACTTAGCACTGTAGCGCCAACGCAGGCACCCTTACACCATATTGCAAGGGTGACTGCATGCAGAGGATGATTGTTAATGTGTAGGAAGGTCCCCCTTCCTGCACATAAACAATCCTAACATGCCATTTTGTCACTTTTATGTGTGCTGCTTCATGCAGCACACATAAAAGTAAAAAAAATGAATTTCTTTACAGCTTGGTTATGTATAGGAAGGGGGACCTTCCTGTACATAAACAATCTATGGTAGTTTGCTTTTTCCATGTGTTCTGCATGCACAAGGCAGCACACATGGAAAAAGCAAAAACGAGGAGAAATAATGCATTTCTCCTTGTTTCACCAAGTTAAGACCAGGTTTTCCCTGGTCCATATTCTAGCACTGCCTCCTGTGTACGCTTCCCTTGTACATAGGGGGCAACATCAAAATCAATGGGTGTTGCGATGGAATGCCCACCCCAACACCCACTGCCCACCCCTTTTACCCCATCCATAGTGTGAAAGGGGGCCTTATTTACAAGATAGTGTTAAGCAACGTTAAGTGGCTTAACGCTGCCTTGTAAATAAGGCTAAGCCCCTATCGCCACCACAACGTCGAAAACAGTGACGTTGTGGTGGCAATAGGGGCTGGTACATATGCCCCCTGATTTCTTAGTGATGGGGATAATGCAAGGAGACCAGCCATCAGTGCCCTGGCTCCTCAATAAAACCCCATGGACAGATTAGTGCCCCTGATGCCTTCAGCCATGTTTGATGGAGAGTCTTTCTTGGACTCATACCTATGGCAGAGTCAGTTACTGCAGTCTTTTCCTTAGCCAGTTGCTCCTGCAGGGTTGGAGCTTCCTTCCTTCCCACAAGGGCAGGACTCATTGATTCCCTTAACAAATTAAATTGCTCCTTCAGATCTTAATCCAGGTTATGTTCCTTCACTTTTGGGGATTTGGCTGCCAAATGTACACCAACGCTTGTTTAATCCTGTGTACTCTGCATAGTACTCCCTCCTCAGTCAAAGAGATCTTGGAACAGTAACAAAAAGCTGGCAGCAGCTTCCACTTTTATATAGTTTTAGTATAGTTTTTGTAGACGGTGTGTGGATTCCAAAGCTGACTTCACCAAACTGGTTTGAGTTGGTTTTCTCATGTGTCCTGGCCAGGCCCTCTTCATGACCCACCCTTTATCTTGAGTGATGCTCTTAACAGCAGTGCAGTCTCCAGGTGGCACACCTATCCAGAAGTGTCATCAGGCTGTACCCTGGCTACTTAAACCACTTCTAACAGAGAAGAGGAAGAGACAAAGGCCTTCTCCTCATCAAGGAGGCCTCCATCCCTGACAACAGATACTGTAGTCCTTATCCTTTCCCTTGCCATCCACCAAGCAGCAGTAAAAGGAACACTAATGAAAAGCCTTCTGTATCAGAAAGGACCTGAAGAACTTCTAAGGCAGTGTAATTCCTTGCACGCCCGAGCGCTGCATTCGACCCCCCCCTGACCTTTACATTTGGGTCTCTGGTAGACAGAAGCACTGGGCTGCTATTTACTAGTCTGAATGAGGACAGGGTGAAGCATGTATTTATGTGCAATTAAGGCGCTGGGGCGCCTAAGGTGCTACTCTTTAACAACACATTTATGTTTAAAGATGTCATTAACAGGCATGTTAACACTTACACTGAAGGGGACTTACCTAGGGGCTGCCATAAAATTTCGACCCTAGACTAACTGAGTTAATGGCACCCTGAGACTTTGACAAATAATTTGAGTAATTGTATTGTCACTAAAAAAGGGAAACACTTTTTTTAGTGATGGAATCTTTTTATTTAAAAGGTCTATTGAAATGTGTGATTTACATGCAGAGATCATAAACAGGATTTGAAACAATCGGCCTGATTGAAAAGGACCTGATGTTCTAGCACCCAGATATCCTGGATGCGGGAATACCGGTCTCGATTTAGGATGGAAAACCAGGCTGGTAAATAGAAGACGTATTGGGCAGCAAGTGCTGCCCAGCTGCAGCCACCAGCCCCTGCCTGTGCCCCATCGCCTCCCATGGTTCAGTGGAAAGTGGGTTGCTTCCCTCATGCCAGTGCACACCTTCCCTAGTGCACTGCCCCCCTTCTCCCCACAGGGACCCGCCACCTACACCAAATTAACACTTGTTATGAGCATCTGGTAAATGAGAGCGGCAACCATTATGTAGCAGGGAATAACATGCAGAACATAACCCAGGAAAAACACTTTCATGCGGTTATTCCTCATTCCATTGGAATTAACTCGTGTTTGTTAGATTTAGGTGAGGGGATGCTGGAAAAAAATGTAATTTCTGGCTGCACGGTATCCTCACACATACATGCAACTAACTCTCAATTTGAGCCTTCATAATATGTTTTTTTCCCCAATTATCAGAGACAGGGGCTGCCAGGGTGGTTCTGTTAAGAGATTTTAAAAAAAGGAGGGCGTGGCCAAGATGGCGACCTAGGCAGACGCAGGATCTCGTGACTCCTCGCTCCCGACCCCTTCTTCTGGCCGTTCTGTGCATTATAGTCCCCAAAATTTCACACAATTGCCCACAGAGCAAAGAGGGGTACGAGGTTTTCGTTGAAAGAGATTCCGGCAGCCTCATATCGCTGTAGGACACTGATTTAGCCCAGGGACCGAATCGACGAAATGGCACCCAAACGGAGCGGAGACACTGGCGCCCGAACGGCAATCCATCGCCGCGACCCTGAGAGCAGTGAGTGGGCCGCGGCGACGAGGGGGAGGCGAAGCATCAGGCCCCCAAGAGAGCGCGCCCACACGTCCGAGGGCCGCCTGGGGCTCCCAGCGCTGACACTAAAATTGAGGCCGTGGCTGCTGGGCCTACGGGAGCGTGTGCAGAAGTCGCTTCCTCCAGAAGTGCGGCAAACCCCTGCGCCGGACATCACAGTGCTGAAGAAGGGCAATAGGAAAGGCGGCCACGCCTCCGCAGCCTCGCAGGGTATCGAGTATCAGCCCTAGCTCGGTGGTGGGATCGAGCCGGGTGTCAGGGGAAGGACTGCGTCGCCATCGTGGGAAGCCCGGGAATTACACATCGGTGCCGGGTGAGTGCGGCCCAGGGGACACTCCCTCCCTAGATCGGAGCGGTGCTGGGACGCAGGGGAAACCAGGAGCAGTGCACAGCGGGGGACGCCCAGCACAGCGTCAGCAAGGCCCAGGTATAGGGTATCCCGGCAGCGGGGGGAACCGGAGCCATGCCATAAGGTACTGGGGAAGAGGCGGGAGGGGTGGCAGGAGGGCCCCCTCCCCGCGATTAGTGCCATCACCGACATCAGAAGGGAGCCACAACACGATCCCATACTGGGAGCCCCACGGCCAGAGATACGGGAAGCGGCTGCCAGGGAGCGGGGGCTTGGGGGGCCTCGAAGACTTATACAAGTGCATCTGGGATATTGAAGCCCATTCCACGTGTGAGGTCACCCTGCAGCACTTACATCACGGGACTCCAGCGGGGCGACCAGCCCCAACCGCAAGAAAGGGCCGTATCAGACAGTTTTAACACGCACCTCCACCGGAGCGGCTTCTTCCGATCGCCCAGTGGACCGGGGCGCGGTGGGCATGGGTTCTCTCTGAGCCCCCTCCCCCAGGAGAGTGCACATACCTGGCATTGACGTGGGATCAACGATGCTACACAAACCCGAAAGAGGGGCACGCACCAGCTATAACTGACTAAGGCCTGGGGTGTAAGTTCTCTTGAGGTATCAGCGATCAGCAGGAACAGAGATTCACTGAGAGGTGCCCTATCATGGCCACAACACGGAAGAGGGGGGGAGCGCATGCTTACAGACATGCTTCTCAAAGGCCCCAACAAAGGCAACAGAGGGCCCCCCTTCCCCACCACCCCACAGCAACAGACGGACCACGGGGAAGGGGAGGTGCCGATCACCCGGGCATTCCTGGAGACACTATTCAACTCCCTACGTGAGGACTTTCACTCGCTCAAACAGGAAGTGGTGGGGTAAGTGCGGGATATACGCCGCAAAGTGGATGGACTAGGGGAGTGGGTGGCAGCCGTTGAGGACAATGACCACATCAGAAGCGAAGAACTTGAACACCTCCAACAAGAACTCATTCGCCTTAAGGACCAACAGGTGGACCTACAAGCGCACGCTGAAAACCTAGAGAACATGTCACGACGCAACAACATACGGGTCCGAGGTGTTCCACAGAAAGCAGAGGGAGCTGATATCACCCAATACCTGCAGGGTTTCCCGTTCTTTTTCATTCGTCGATTGTGACGTCTGGCATTTCGAGGATTCTATGCTAGGCTTATATTGGTTGCGGCTTTGAATTTGGGCATGTAACTTAAGAGACTTTGAAGGTATACGGATGGGTTGACCGTTAAAACCACAGTGACCAATGATACTGCCCTTTATATTATCCTACATGGCAAAAAATTTGTTTGATGTATAATTACCATATCTTGTGACCTATTTAAACCATGGGATCTTCCTTATATACCTCTATTGACACGTTCCCTACATGATAAGGAACCTACACATCCCGGCCTATATTTAATTATATATAATGTGGACCATCTTTGACAAATAGTCTTTATATATATTCTTGAAGCCCTTGGTGAATCCTCATTGGACCATTTTTTACTCTACAAATTCACATTGTTTAGCTTCCCCTACTATTAAGAGGAAGCCGGTGTATACTCTTGATATGAAATAAACCCCTTTTAAATGGGGAATGACTTGTACAACATGGATCTGGTTATCGACTGGCTCCTTTTCGCACAAGAGTGACTTTCTCTCTGAATACTCAGTGCCCAGAAGAAGTCCGCTTCACGGACGAAACGCTTCGGCTGTGTCGTTGTGAACAGTGATGCTCATGACTTTGTTTTAAAAAGCCATTGATTTTGGAATAAAAGGAAATTTGGAATAATATCCATGTTGGAAATAGACTTTATAGTTGTTCTTCCTTGATATCAATGTGTGGTGCACCTGTGCTTATGTTTAAATTGTTAGGTCTTGAATGGGACTAGCATTGTGACAGTGGGTGCGATCCAGTGTGCACACAGACCCCAGCGAGTACAGAGGGGTTAAAATAGTAGAGGGATAGCAGCTCAGGTGCTGTCGAATAGAGGGTTCCACTGTCTGGTGTGTCCTTTGGTTACGCAATACCTGCAGGGCCTCTTCCGTGAGATCCTTGGCGAAAGTTCAGACTTCGAAATCCGTATTGATCGAGCGCACAGAGTGGGTCTGACGAGGCGCACACCTGCTCCCCCCCAGACATTTTGGCCTTCCTGCCGAACTTTCCACTGAAAGAGCGGATCCTACGGGAGGCGCGACTGAAACAGCCTCTTCAATACCAAGGACACTCAGTGGTGCTATTCCAGGACTTGTCCGCCATCACTCTTCAAAAACAAAAAGCGTTCAGAGAAGTCACTTCGTTCCTGAGAGACAAAGAGATACCCTACGCCTGGGGTCATCACTTCTGCCTGATTTTCAAATGGAATGGGGTGCTGCACCACGAGAGATCTCTTTAGGAGGCTTGCGCCCGGCTGGGTCTTGAGCACAGCGAGTCGGAGGCCCCCCTGATCACTCTCAAAAAACCCCGAGACGGATGGCACTGTGTGGGACGAAGATGCCTACCTATAGCAGAATTGAAACTGGGCCGCACAACTATATCGCAGGAACGGGCTGCGGCCCTCAACGTGGTGATTAGAGACACCTCACCTATCGAATAATTTGCTCTACAGTTGGGGCCGCATATGCAATGACTCTAAGCTGGCTGGGCGGGGCGGGGGGCCGGGGTCGCTGGAGTTGCACGCTCAGACAGGTAACTTCACCACAAGCCTGCGGTGCGAGTGGGCAGGCTTTGGACTATGGTAATTTGTTGGGAATGCTCAGTTGGGGTTAGGGTGGGGGGAAGAGGGGTAATGGCTGTGTGGTAAGAGAGGTTTGGTCGGGGGTGGGAGGTTGGGGTTGGTGGGGAGAGGGGGGGACCTGGGATCAGTGGGGGGAGGGAACCGGTGTGCCATACGTAGGGGGGTTCAAGTGAGATGCCACGCAGGGGCAGACCCCCTAGACAATACTATCCCCCGGTAGGCAGGCAAAATGACAGGGGCCACTCTGAAAGTTATTACCCTAAATGTGAGAGGGCTCAATAACCCCATTAAAAGACGTGCCATTTTATCATATTTAGAGAATTCCAGCACCTCGATTTGTCTTTTGCAAGAAACACATCTCCTATCCAAAGACTGGCATCGGATGAGGTCCTGGGCGTTCCCTCAACAGCTCTATTCCTCTACCACTGATAAGAAAGCGGGGGTCGCTATATTATTTGCTAGGCATTTTCACGGCCAGGTGGGAGATAAGGTAGTGGAAATCAAAGGTAGGCTACTCGCTCACAGCATACGAGTGGGCGAAATGTTCATGACAGTAGGGTCCCTATATGCCCCTAACTCGAGTCAAGAATCCTTTCTCAAAGGCGCTCTTTCGGAGATTCTAAGTTCCCAAGACAGATACACACTCGTGGGAGGCGATATCAACCTAGTCATGGATAGGGAGACAGATCAGGCCATCGCTTTAGCTCAACGGCAGCGCTCTCCCCGAAGGACTGGATGGCTCAAAGGGGACTGGTGGACTTGTGGCAGGAGGCGCACCCTCAAAGCACGCACTACACATTCTACTCGCATGTGCACCACACTTATACCAGGCTAGACCACCTTATAGGATCATCGGAGTTACAACCACTAGTAGGAGACGTAGATATTATCCCTGCTGCCATATCGGATCACGACGCAGTGGTAGTGACTATTGAAGTCCCCCGGACCAAGACGGCGGGGGGAAGATGGCGACTGCGGGAGGCCCTACTGCAATGGAAAGGGGTAGCCCAACAATTGCACAAAAGCATCACTGTTTATCTCGCACTTAATGATAAACCGGACACACCCTTGACAGCAGTTTGGGGGGCACTTAAGGCAGTAATAAGGGGGGTGCTGATAGCCATCTCGGCGGCAGAAGCCAAGGAGCGTAGGGAAAAGCGGGAATCCTTAACAGCTCAAGTGGTCGAACTTGAGCGGGTGCACAGCCGCACCGGGGCTCCCATGATATGGAGGCAATTGAAGGCTGCCAGGGCGCAACTACCTGGCCTAGACCTCGATCGCGCCGAGTATGCAGCCCTGCGGCTCCGCCATACATACTATATGGGGGGCGATAAAATGGGGCGTCTCCTCGCCAGCGCGCTTAGAGCTCGGGTCCAGCGGTAAAAAATCACAACCCTTTACAACACCCGAGGAGAGAAATTGGACAGCGACGACCAGATAGCTGAGGCCTTTAGAGAGTTTTACGCATCGCTGTACAGTGCAGATCGGTCTCTTGACACAGATAGAGAGGCTTACCCGAGGCAACAACGGCGCTCAATACAGCGGGGGGCAATTTTTTGTTGCAGGGAGAAGTAGGGGAAACATGGCGGCCGCTTAGTTTGCGGTCGCGGAGGCTCCTGATTACGGAGGAGATTATGCGGATTTTGTGAAGAAAAATACCTATATTTGATAAAATGGCTCACGGAGGAAAATGAGATGGATGTGAAGGGCGATTATTTCTTCTAGTATGAAACGTTAAAAAAAAGAAGGTGCTTGGTTACCGGTCTGTTATCTCGGCTCAGCTGTGTGGGGGGCGGCGTAGCGAGCCGTGGCGTCTCTGGACGGTTGGTGTGCGGGCTTTTCTTTGTCCTGTCGGTGGTGGCTCGTTTTTGCTGGTCTCTGCTCCAGTGCCTGGATCGCCGGACTGGAGGAGGAGGTGGAGTCGAGATGGGGATGCGGAGAGACGCCAAGGAGCAAGGGAGTGGAAGTGTTTGAAGGTGAAATTGGAGGTCATTGTCCCTCGAGCTCAGACGATCGGCAGGTCTCTTTGATCCTGGACCCCTGCTGGGCACGAGTTGCTCGGGAGCTCGGCAGGGGCCGAAGGGCGTTGATGCAGCGGACTGGCAACGGAGGCTCCCATAAGCTGAAGCTGTGCAAGGCAGGTACAAAATTGAGCACTAAGGCAAAAGGCGACGCCTTGTGTCAAAGCACAGGGTGAAGGGGGGCAGGTTTTGTCCAAAGATAAAGTGGTTACAGAAGGTGAAGGAGTTAGAGCTGGGGCCATAGTTGAGATTAAAGTGGCTCCAGGTGCGTCTCTGGTAAAGGAGAGAGATGCAGATGGGACTTTAAGCCCAGTTGGTTCCCACTTAGCTCAACAAGTGGAAGGAGTAGTGGGAGTGAAAGTGGAGCAAAACAGATATTATCTGAAGAGTAAAAGCTGCATGAAGGGGGGCAGGGCTCTTTAAATTCAAATAGTGAAACAAAACATTTCCTCCCATCAAAGCTCGGTCACAGGAGAGTGGGTAACCCCGAAGAAAAAGAGGAAATCCAAGGTGAGTCGAGAGGCTCAAGCATTAAATCTTAATATCACCCCCTCTCTGAGAACATTTTTCAAGGTAGCCCCTAAAACACTGCTTTTAAAGAACCCCACTGTAGGCCCCCCCGAGACTAGATTGCAAAGAGAGGCAGACACAGTTAGCAGTAACAGATTTCAGGTCTTGGCAGGACTCTCGGGCTCCTTGGAATCTCAGTATTCCATCTCTGGAAGAATGGAGGCTCAACCTGCACAACCTATTTCACAAGCCCAGCCACAGGTAGCGACTCCCGAGATATCGCTTGAATTTTCCAATGGAGTGCCTAAAGAGGGGGGAGACCTATGTGTGACTGATAGATTTCAAGCTGATTCTCTATTACAAGTACAGCCTCTACCACAAGACCAGGACCAATCAGTTGCGGAGTTGATATATTTATTGACAAACAAGGTTAGAAATAGGTTCGAAACATCCGAGTCAAATCAGAAAGAAATCCGGTCTGTCTGTGAGAATTTGGGGAAAAAACTAGATGATGTGGCGGAAAGAACGTCCCAATTGGAGATCGGGATGAAAGATCTGGTATCTCAGGTGGCGGTTAACACTAAGGAGATTAGTGACCTCAGGCTAATAAACAACAGTTGAAGGACAAAATAGAATCAATGGAAAACAATCAAAGAAGATGCAATCTTCGGTTGCTTAAGGTCCCGGAAGGAGCCGAAGGAGAGGACATAAGAAAATTTGTGATACATCTGATCAAGGAAGGGTTACAGGTTAAATGGACAGAAGAAGAACTAAGTATGGATATACAGAGGGTCCATAGAGATCCATATAGAAGGAACGTTAATAAAGCCAAACCGAGAAAGATATTGGTAAATTTCCACACTTACAATTTCAAAGATGAAATCCTTCTTAAGGCATTAAAACAAAGTTCTCTGATAGTGGATGGTATCAGTTTTGAGATCAGGTCAGATATCTCACAATTAACGGCTACCAAGCAATGGGAACTAGGAAAACTGATTGAGTCTTTTAACTGACTAAGGCCTGGGGTGTAAGTTCTCTTGAGGTATCAGCGATCAGCAGGAACAGAGATTCACTGAGAGGTGCCCTATCATGGCCACAACACGGAAGAGGGGGGGAGCGCATGCTTACAGACATGCTTCTCAAAGGCCCCAACAAAGGCAACAGAGGGCCCCCCTTCCCCACCACCCCACAGCAACAGACGGACCACGGGGATGGGGAGGTGCCGATCACCCGGGCATTCCTGGAGACACTATTCAACTCCCTACGTGAGGACTTTCACTCGCTCAAACAGGAAGTGGTGGGGTAAGTGCGGGATATACGCCGCAAAGTGGATGGACTAGGGGAGTGGGTGGCAGCCGTTGAGGACAATGACCACATCAGAAGCGAAGAACTTGAACACCTCCAACAAGAACTCATTCGCCTTAAGGACCAACAGGTGGACCTACAAGCGCACGCTGAAAACCTAGAGAACAGGTCACGACGCAACAACATACGGGTCCGAGGTGTTCCACAGAAAGCAGAGGGAGCTGATATCACCCAATACCTGCAGGGTTTCCCGTTCTTTTTCATTCGTCGATTGTGACGTCTGGCATTTCGAGGATTCTATGCTAGGCTTATATTGGTTGCGGCTTTGAATTTGGGCATGTAACTTAAGAGACTTTGAAGGTATACGGATGGGTTGACCGTTAAAACCACAGTGACCAATGATACTGCCCTTTATATTATCCTACATGGCAAAAAATTTGTTTGATGTATAATTACCATATCTTGTGACCTATTTAAACCATGGGATCTTCCTTATATACCTCTATTGACACGTTCCCTACATGATAAGGAACCTACACATCCCGGCCTATATTTAATTATATATAATGTGGACCATCTTTGACAAATAGTCTTTATATATATTCTTGAAGCCCTTGGTGAATCCTCATTGGACCATTTTTTACTCTACAAATTCACATTGTTTAGCTTCCCCTACTATTAAGAGGAAGCCGGTGTATACTCTTGATATGAAATAAACCCCTTTTAAATGGGGAATGACTTGTACAACATGGATCTGGTTATCGACTGGCTCCTTTTCGCACAAGAGTGACTTTCTCTCTGAATACTCAGTGCCCAGAAGAAGTCCGCTTCACGGACGAAACGCTTCGGCTGTGTCGTTGTGAACAGTGATGCTCATGACTTTGTTTTAAAAAGCCATTGATTTTTGAATAAAAGGAAATTTGGAATAATATCCATGTTGGAAATAGACTTTATAGTTGTTCTTCCTTGATATCAATGTGTGGTGCACCTGTGCTTATGTTTAAATTGTTAGGTCTTGAATGGGACTAGCATTGTGACAGTGGGTGCGATCCAGTGTGCACACAGACCCCAGCGAGTACAGAGGGGTTAAAATAGTAGAGGGATAGCAGCTCAGGTGCTGTCGAATAGAGGGTTCCACTGTCTGGTGTGTCCTTTGGTTACGCAATACCTGCAGGGCCTCTTCCGTGAGATCCTTGGCGAAAGTTCAGACTTCGAAATCCGTATTGATCGAGCGCACAGAGTGGGTCTGACGAGGCGCACACCTGCTCCCCCCCAGACATTTTGGCCTTCCTGCCGAACTTTCCACTGAAAGAGCGGATCCTACGGGAGGCGCGACTGAAACAGCCTCTTCAATACCAAGGACACTCAGTGGTGCTATTCCAGGACTTGTCCGCCATCACTCTTCAAAAACAAAAAGCGTTCAGAGAAGTCACTTCGTTCCTGAGAGACAAAGAGATACCCTACGCCTGGGGTCATCACTTCTGCCTGATTTTCAAATGGAATGGGGTGCTGCACCACGAGAGATCTCTTTAGGAGGCTTGCGCCCGGCTGGGTCTTGAGCACAGCGAGTCGGAGGCCCCCCTGATCACTCTCAAAAAACCCCGAGACGGATGGCACTGTGTGGGACGAAGATGCCTACCTATAGCAGAATTGAAACTGGGCCGCACAACTATATCGCAGGAACGGGCTGCGGCCCTCAACGTGGTGATTAGAGACACCTCACCTATCGAATAATTTGCTCTACAGTTGGGGCCGCATATGCAATGACTCTAAGCTGGCTGGGCGGGGCGGGGGGCCGGGGTCGCTGGAGTTGCACGCTCAGACAGGTAACTTCACCACAAGCCTGCGGTGCGAGTGGGCAGGCTTTGGACTATGGTAATTTGTTGGGAATGCTCAGTTGGGGTTAGGGTGGGGGGAAGAGGGGTAATGGCTGTGTGGTAAGAGAGGTTTGGTCGGGGGTGGGAGGTTGGGGTTGGTGGGGAGAGGGGGGGACCTGGGATCAGTGGGGGGAGGGAACCGGTGTGCCATACGTAGGGGGGTTCAAGTGAGATGCCACGCAGGGGCAGACCCCCTAGACAATACTATCCCCCGGTAGGCAGGCAAAATGACAGGGGCCACTCTGAAAGTTATTACCCTAAATGTGAGAGGGCTCAATAACCCCATTAAAAGACGTGCCATTTTATCATATTTAGAGAATTCCAGCACCTCGATTTGTCTTTTGCAAGAAACACATCTCCTATCCAAAGACTGGCATCGGATGAGGTCCTGGGCGTTCCCTCAACAGCTCTATTCCTCTACCACTGATAAGAAAGCGGGGGTCGCTATATTATTTGCTAGGCATTTTCACGGCCAGGTGGGAGATAAGGTAGTGGAAATCAAAGGTAGGCTACTCGCTCACAGCATACGAGTGGGCGAAATGTTCATGACAGTAGGGTCCCTATATGCCCCTAACTCGAGTCAAGAATCCTTTCTCAAAGGCGCTCTTTCGGAGATTCTAAGTTCCCAAGACAGATACACACTCGTGGGAGGCGATATCAACCTAGTCATGGATAGGGAGACAGATCAGGCCATCGCTTTAGCTCAACGGCAGCGCTCTCCCCGAAGGACTGGATGGCTCAAAGGGGACTGGTGGACTTGTGGCAGGAGGCGCACCCTCAAAGCACGCACTACACATTCTACTCGCATGTGCACCACACTTATACCAGGCTAGACCACCTTATAGGATCATCGGAGTTACAACCACTAGTAGGAGACGTAGATATTATCCCTGCTGCCATATCGGATCACGACGCAGTGGTAGTGACTATTGAAGTCCCCCGGACCAAGACGGCGGGGGGAAGATGGCGACTGCGGGAGGCCCTACTGCAATGGAAAGGGGTAGCCCAACAATTGCACAAAAGCATCACTGTTTATCTCGCACTTAATGATAAACCGGACACACCCTTGACAGCAGTTTGGGGGGCACTTAAGGCAGTAATAAGGGGGGTGCTGATAGCCATCTCGGCGGCAGAAGCCAAGGAGCGTAGGGAAAAGCGGGAATCCTTAACAGCTCAAGTGGTCGAACTTGAGCGGGTGCACAGCCGCACCGGGGCTCCCATGATATGGAGGCAATTGAAGGCTGCCAGGGCGCAACTACCTGGCCTAGACCTCGATCGCGCCGAGTATGCAGCCCTGCGGCTCCGCCATACATACTATATGGGGGGCGATAAAATGGGGCGTCTCCTCGCCAGCGCGCTTAGAGCTCGGGTCCAGCGGTAAAAAATCACAACCCTTTACAACACCCGAGGAGAGAAATTGGACAGCGACGACCAGATAGCTGAGGCCTTTAGAGAGTTTTACGCATCGCTGTACAGTGCAGATCGGTCTCTTGACACAGATAGAGAGGCTTACCCGAGGCAACAACGGCGCTCAATACAGCGGGGGGCAATTTTTTGTTGCAGGGAGAAGTAGGGGAAACATGGCGGCCGCTTAGTTTGCGGTCGCGGAGGCTCCTGATTACGGAGGAGATTATGCGGATTTTGTGAAGAAAAATACCTATATTTGATAAAATGGCTCACGGAGGAAAATGAGATGGATGTGAAGGGCGATTATTTCTTCTAGTATGAAACGTTAAAAAAAAGAAGGTGCTTGGTTACCGGTCTGTTATCTCGGCTCAGCTGTGTGGGGGGCGGCGTAGCGAGCCGTGGCGTCTCTGGACGGTTGGTGTGCGGGCTTTTCTTTGTCCTGTCGGTGGTGGCTCGTTTTTGCTGGTCTCTGCTCCAGTGCCTGGATCGCCGGACTGGAGGAGGAGGTGGAGTCGAGATGGGGATGCGGAGAGACGCCAAGGAGCAAGGGAGTGGAAGTGTTTGAAGGTGAAATTGGAGGTCATTGTCCCTCGAGCTCAGACGATCGGCAGGTCTCTTTGATCCTGGACCCCTGCTGGGCACGAGTTGCTCGGGAGCTCGGCAGGGGCCGAAGGGCGTTGATGCAGCGGACTGGCAACGGAGGCTCCCATAAGCTGAAGCTGTGCAAGGCAGGTACAAAATTGAGCACTAAGGCAAAAGGCGACGCCTTGTGTCAAAGCACAGGGTGAAGGGGGGCAGGTTTTGTCCAAAGATAAAGTGGTTACAGAAGGTGAAGGAGTTAGAGCTGGGGCCATAGTTGAGATTAAAGTGGCTCCAGGTGCGTCTCTGGTAAAGGAGAGAGATGCAGATGGGACTTTAAGCCCAGTTGGTTCCCACTTGGCTCAACAAGTGGAAGGAGTAGTGGGAGTGAAAGTGGAGCAAAACAGATATTATCTGAAGAGTAAAAGCTGCATGAAGGGGGGCAGGGCTCTTTAAATTCAAATAGTGAAACAAAACATTTCCTCCCATCAAAGCTCGGTCACAGGAGAGTGGGTAACCCCGAAGAAAAAGAGGAAATCCAAGGTGAGTCGAGAGGCTCAAGCATTAAATCTTAATATCACCCCCTCTCTGAGAACATTTTTCAAGGTAGCCCCTAAAACACTGCTTTTAAAGAACCCCACTGTAGGCCCCCCCGAGACTAGATTGCAAAGAGAGGCAGACACAGTTAGCAGTAACAGATTTCAGGTCTTGGCAGGACTCTCGGGCTCCTTGGAATCTCAGTATTCCATCTCTGGAAGAATGGAGGCTCAACCTGCACAACCTATTTCACAAGCCCAGCCACAGGTAGCGACTCCCGAGATATCGCTTGAATTTTCCAATGGAGTGCCTAAAGAGGGGGGAGACCTATGTGTGACTGATAGATTTCAAGCTGATTCTCTATTACAAGTACAGCCTCTACCACAAGACCAGGACCAATCAGTTGCGGAGTTGATATATTTATTGACAAACAAGGTTAGAAATAGGTTCGAAACATCCGAGTCAAATCAGAAAGAAATCCGGTCTGTCTGTGAGAATTTGGGGAAAAAACTAGATGATGTGGCGGAAAGAACGTCCCAATTGGAGATCGGGATGAAAGATCTGGTATCTCAGGTGGCGGTTAACACTAAGGAGATTAGTGACCTCAGGCTAATAAACAACAGTTGAAGGACAAAATAGAATCAATGGAAAACAATCAAAGAAGATGCAATCTTCGGTTGCTTAAGGTCCCGGAAGGAGCCGAAGGAGAGGACATAAGAAAATTTGTGATACATCTGATCAAGGAAGGGTTACAGGTTAAATGGACAGAAGAAGAACTAAGTATGGATATACAGAGGGTCCATAGAGATCCATATAGAAGGAACGTTAATAAAGCCAAACCGAGAAAGATATTGGTAAATTTCCACACTTACAATTTCAAAGATGAAATCCTTCTTAAGGCATTAAAACAAAGTTCTCTGATAGTGGATGGTATCAGTTTTGAGATCAGGTCAGATATCTCACAATTAACGGCTACCAAGCAATGGGAACTAGGAAAACTGATTGAGTCTTTTAAAAGTTTGGGAGCCATGGCTCAGTTGAAATTTCAGGCTAGCCTACAAGTAATGTATAATAACAAGATGCAGACTTTTCGTAGGGTTGAGGAGGCAGAAGAGTTTTTGAGATCGATATCAGGAGCTGGAGTATGACTGAAGTAACCTTTTTGTCAATTCGCAAGGTACACAGTGTTGTTAATGCTGAGTTAAAGGTCCTTAGTGGCTTATCACTATTTCTTTGATGGGTATAAGTATATTATTTAGTCATGGTCGGGGGGCGTGGCTTCGGCAGCCACGATGGCGGACATGACTCGCTGAGGCTCCCGTCTCGGGCGCCTATGCCGCGGATCTGAGAGCGGCGCCGGGACTGCTAGCCGGTCACGGATCCGGCGGAACCCATGCAGCTGGGGGTGCGAGAGACTTATTCTGCACGGAGCCGCGGCGCGGGGAGCCTCCTGCACCGCGACATCTAAGATGGCACCGGTGGCACAGTCAGCGACCTGCCAACGACACGGGAGCACAACGGCGGGCGTTTGAGAGCCGCGCCTGCCCGCAGCGGAGCCCGGACCCCTCGGATCTCGAAACACCCGGCGGGGGTGCAGGGGTGTGCCGGCCCCCTCACGCAAATGGTCATCGCACGGGGATCGGGAGCGGACCTGGCCGTCTCCCCTCCCCCACCTCCTCTTCTCCCCCGCTGACCGGACTGGGGGCCTTCTGTGACTGCGACCGCGGAGGCAGAGTGGTGGCGCGGCACATCGGTGAGGGCCCTGGACTTGTCCCGATGGGGGCGAGAGGCGCTGCCTGACCTTCCTATGGCCGCCTGAGCGGCTTGTCGACCCGCGGCGGGAGCTCCTGCCTTGTGGGGCGCTGCGGTGAAGAGGCCCCCCCCTCCAGCGGAAGACGCAGCGGGGGGCCCCCAAGACGCTGCTGGTCCACGGAGCACAAGGTGCATGGTGTGGGGGCAACGGAGACAGGGACCGGGGTTAGAGCCGCTGGGACCCCAAACTTCACTGCCGATCGGGCGCACCGCACCCCCTGTCTAACCTGGGTGGGGCCGCCTGTACGTGGCGTGACATTGCTGTGTTCCCTCCACGGGCCCCCACGACCTACGAGGACGACAGCTACAAGAGGTATCCGTGAAGTAACACGCACTGACCCGGCTGTATACCTGGCACGGAGACGCCATAGCGGAGGGGTGATTTGTCGACCAAAACGCTCCTGTGAGGACTCTCCCCCTCCCCCCCGCCTCACTCAGCGGACACTGCCTCGCGCCTGGACCTCTAGGCGAACAAGAATCCAGCTCCTATCTAAGACTTCCCCCCCCCCTGCTGGGGGACCACAATCGCGCCGGGTGGACCCCTCCCCGTCCTCCACACCCGATCAGGCACCGAGGCCAGCCGTGCCCACGGGTCCCGCCCCTGGGGGGCCCGCCTCCCCAGTACCATCCAGCCATGGGGAAACCAAGGCCCACGCAACAGTGTGCGGTGCCGGAGACCGCTCCGGAAAAGATGCCAAAAACTTCTACTTGGTCCCCCAACACCGGGCCCTCGTCGGATCTCTCCATCTCGGACAAACTAGATAAAGTCCTCGCAGCTATCGAACTCTCCCGGATCTCGATGGAGGAACGGCACGGCACGTTGACGACGGAAGTTAATCTGCTCCGGGATGACCATCGCAAGCTGGCGGATCGGGTACGGGCGGAGGAACGGACAATAGAGGAAATGCAGCCTGCACTGAAAGAACAACAGTTGACAATCCAGGGCGTCCTCACCCGCTTGACTGCAGTGGAGGAAAAGACACAGGACTTGGAAGGCCGCTCGAGACGCTGCAATATTCGGGTGGTGGGGCTACCGGAGGGGATCGAAGGAACAGACCCCATAGCCTATCTGGACACTTGGATCAAATCCTTTACCCCGGCGGCGGACCGCACCGCGTTTTTCTCGATCGAACGGGCCAACAGGGTGCTGGCCCGGAGGCCCATTCCCGGAGCGCCCCCTCGACCACTGCTCGCTAAATTCCTGCACTTTCGAGATCGAGACGCGGTGCTCCGAGCGGCACATCAGGCGGCGCCACTCCGAATCGAGGACAAGCAGGTGATGATTTTCCCAGACTATGCTCGAGCGGTGCAACAGCAACGATCCACTTTTCTGGACGTCAAGCGGAAATTGCGGGACAACAACATGCAGTATACGTTACTCTATCCAGCTCGCCTCAAGGTCCTCTACAAGGGCGCTTCAGTCTTTTTCACGACCGCCGAGGCGGCGCACGAATGGGCGGAACAACACTGCACACGAACGCCCGATACCCGCCCCAGAACCGGCTCACCCTACAACACTTTCCGAGCAACGAAAAAGCGCCCCACGAAGCCTCGTCACACAGATATGAAAGCAACCCCTGGCGCCCATGACTCGCCGGATCTGGAGCAGATCATGAAGGAGAGACGGGAAGCATTACAGGCGGTCATAGACCTCAGATCCACCCAGCGGACCGACTCCATTGATCGCCCTCCGCACATCTTCTCCTCAGAGGGTGAAAATGACAGTGATGACACCGCATCCGGTCCGTAGTGCCCTCTGGGGTCACCCCTCAAACGGCAGAGGGACTGCTGGATGGGCAGGTGTCCCCCTCCTCACCATGATGCTCTTAAGAACAATGGACTGCCTACTTTGTATCCTTACAAGTTATAGCCAATATGCGCCCACTATTGCAGAGGTCGAGCTTGGCACATCCCTAGCGCCGCGCATTGATCCTCTTGCATGCCTGCTAGACACATAGGCGCTCAGCTTCAGGTCGCTACCCCCCAACACATAGAACAGGTTCACTCCCCCGGCGTTACAGGGAGAAGTTTGGACACATCGTCCCTTGGATGCTGAGTCCTTTGCATTGGGACTGTTTCCCGTACCCCAGCATACCGTTTGTTTCCCAGTTCTTCCACACCCCACACGTCATGGCACCCTACATCCGCCCGACCACATGCCCCAGAGGCCGGGATCACTGGTTTATAAACAGGCAGCGGCGCAGGGAACCCCCTAGGTCCCCATACACGACGTACTACCCATGGCACAGAGGACGAGTGTAACAGACGTTAACATACTCACGCTAAATGCGCGCGGCCTTCACACTCCCCGCAAGCGCTATGCGATCTACGCCTATGCGAAGCGCCAAGCAGCATCCATACTCCTATTGCAAGAAACCCATTTTTGTGCAGCGGAAGTAAGCAGGGTGCAGGTGAAATGGCGGGGCCTGGTTTGCGCTACAACCTACTCATCATTTGCCCGCGGCGCGCTGATCTGGGTTCGACCGGGTACCCCGTTCCGGGAACTCCAGCGGGTGGTAGACGGGGAGGGTAGGTTTGTCCTGTTGGAGGGACTACTTGACGGACAGGCCGTCCTATTGGGCAGTATATATGCTCCGAATGTGGACCAGGATAAATTCTGGGACAGACTCACGAAAACCCTAGCCCAATTCACACATGTGCCCTGGATTCTCGGGGGAGACTACAATTGTATCCTGGATCCCGACTTAGATCGCTCCTGCCTCCCACTGCCACGCTCCCCTGCATACAGACAAATCGATAGATTTAAGGCATGGGTGGCACACTGGTCACTCACGGACGCGTGGCGATTACATTACCCTCATACACGCATGTACTCCTTCTACTCTGCTCCTCACAATCTCCGGGTCCGGTTGGACCGGTTCTTATGCACGGCAGCAGTGCTCCCTCAGATCCGTCACACGGATTACCTGGGTAGAGTTATATCCGACCATGATGCACATGTGCTCAGTCTTCAATGGAGACCCCCACACCCCCCCCCCCCGTCTCCACATGGCGCCTCCCGCGCGATTGTCTGGCAGATCCGGTCTTCACCCACGAACAGGAGTGTAGTATCCGAGAATACTTCGCCCGAAACGCGGGGTCGGCATCCTCCACCCTGATCGAGTGGGACAGCTTTAAGGTGGTGGCCAGGGGAGACTGCATTCGACAGCGAGCCGGGGTGAAACGTACCCTGGAACAGGCCCTCGAGAAAGCTGAGATACGGCTTGCTAACGCCACAAAACTCACCGACCAATCGGTGGCAACGGTAACGCAGCTGGCACATGCTAAATCGGAATATAAGTGAGCGTGTACGGATATGCGGCGATACAACTTCCGGACATATGCGACTCGGATGCACAAAGACCGCGACAAGACGGGCTCGCTGCTAGCGTGGCTAGCAAAACAAGACACGGAGGTACGACCCATCACGTCCATACGCACGCAACACGGCGTCTTGCTACACTCCCAGGACGAGATTCTGCAAGAATTTCGTCAATATTACGTCAAGAGTAGGGAATCAGGGGACGATCGATCGCTTCCTCGACCCTCTCCCGCAGATCTCTGCTGCAGAGAAAACGGACCTGGACACAGCCATCCATACCTCGGAGATCACACATGCCATACGTACATTGGCCCGAAACAAAGCTCCGGGCTTGGACGGGTTCCCACTAGAATACTATGTCACCTTCGCTTCGCTACTGACCCCCCCGTCTATCGACGGTACTGGACACGGCGCTACGTGCAGGCGAATTACCCAGATCCATGAGAGAATCGGTAATTGTCACCTTCCCGAAGCCCGACCGCGACCCACAGCTGTTAGCTTCTTATCGACCTATAACGCTCCTTACGGCCGACTGCAAAATTCTAGGGAAAATACTGGCAGAAAGATACTCCCGGGTGGTGTGTCCCCTAGTACACGCTGACCAATGCGGATTCGTACCGGGCAGGAATACCTCCCAGAACATACGACGTCTGTTCCATATCCAGGACCAGATTGGCGACCGTTTCCCCAGAGCGGCGTGCCTGATCTTGGACCTCGAGAAGGCCTTCGACACACTGACGTGGCAGTACCTGTTCTCGGTTCTCGGACGTGCTGGACTCGGCCCCAAGCTGGTAGCCTACATCCGCCTTCTATACACTAAACTCACCTCCCGCATCCGCATTGGGCGTCGTATCTCTTCGGCATTCGCGATACACAGGGGTACCCGACAGGGCTGCCCCCTCTCACCCCTGTTATTCGCGCTGGCTGTGGAACCCCTGGCTGTCCGTCTCCGGAGGGAGGGACAGGATTGGGGCATACCACTCGCGGACACCACGCACTGTGTCTCGCTGTATGCTGACGATCTCCTCCTGTATATACGGGAAGTCACTGCGGACCTAACCTCCCTCGGGCTCACCTTGACCGAGTTCGCAGAAGCTTCCGGCTTGAAGGTGAACTGGGAGAAATCTGTGGTATATCCCCTGCACCCCGACTCTGCCCCTCAGGAGGTGTGGATCGGGGATCAGAGACTAAACTGGACGGCGGAGGCCCCCCGTTATCTAGGGATCCGCTTATATCACTCACCCTCTGACCTTTTCGAGGGTAACCATCGTAGGGCCCTCGCCTCTATACGTTCCACCATCGGGTTTTGGCGGCAACTCCCGCTAGCCCCGATTGGCCGCGTGGCCCTAGCGAAAATGGTACTGGTCCCACGTCTACTCTATTATTTTACTAATCTTCCTGTGATACCGCCTCGCTCCTTCTTTAAAGATTTGGATACCCTACTCGGATCCTTAATATGGGGCAAGGGACGACATAGAATCGCACTGGCAAAACTGAAATTGCCCACGACACAAGGCGGTCTTGGAGCCCCCTCGTTCGAAGCCTATTTCCTAGCGCCGCAGCTCCAATGGCTCTCCTATTGGACAGCCGGCAGGCACACGTCCGAAACATGCACGGCCGCGGGTCGGATAACGACACCGGAACTATGTCGTTTGCTTGTGCCGGGATCCCGCCCGGCGGGGACTTACCCACTCCAAGTGGAGGTGGCCCGGGGATGCATCCGGCGCATACACCGGCTCGCACCTGACAGGCCCTCGTATTCACCGTTGCTTCCGCTGGTGGGCTGGCCCAAAGATACCCAGTTCTTCACCCCTGCCATGCTTCGAGAGTGGACATGGATTAGTTACTTACCTGTAATCCTAGTTCTCATCCAGGGGTATACTCATCAAAGTCATAATCTATGAATAATCCCCGCCCATGTGCGGGATCCCGGAGCATATAGAAAATACATATATATAAATATATATATATATACATATGTGAAAACATATAAATGCAGCCTAATAATGTTCAAAACATGGCAATGCTGTAAATTACATATTTTTGCATAGTAGTGCCCCCGTAACCCGTAAGGAAAAGAGGAAGCATCAGGCAAATTATAACACAGCACTGCTTTATTGCCATAAAGCAACATGTAATTGTAGGCATTCGCCAGTAGGCTGCAGTAGAGTATCAAGAATCCAAGAAAACTGACACCTTGCCTTTAAGGCATTAGAGTAGGGGGACCGTGCCTTTAAGGCCTGCCCGTGACCCCCTGCTCCCATGATGCACTACAGGTGACAGTTGGGCCAGTTCTTTTTGGCGGTGCCTCCGCACCTGAGTAGATCTGCCTTCCATACATCACTTATTTAAAGAGAAAACATTGCTCGTCCGGGGAGGTGGGTGGGTCGCTTATGACTTTGATGAGTATACCCCTGGATGAGAACTAGGATTACAGGTAAGTAACTAATCCTTCTCATCCAGGGGATACTCATCAATAGTCATAATCTATGAATAGAGTAGCAAGCCCATACCCAAAGTCTCGCGGACGAGCAACAAAGCAGTTAAAACATACATTAAAAGACACATCTTGCATTACAGTTATGCGAATAGGTTCCTCAAAGAGGCCTGCCCCACCTGGGCGTCGGCCTGTGCGTCTGAATCTAGGCAATAATGGCGCGTGAAAGTATGGACTGTGCGCCATGTAGCCGCTTTACAGATCTCAGACATGGGAACGTTGCGAAGGAGTGCTACCGTAGAAGCCTTCCCCCGAGTAGAGTGTGCTCTAGGTTTACCCTGCAGAACTTTGTGGGACAGTTGGTAAGCCAAAGCTATACAAGAGACAATCCATCTAGAGATAGATCTCTTGGCCGCAGCCAGCCCGGTATTAGTGGGTCCATAGTTAACAAAGAGCCTGTCTGACTTTCTAAGAGTAAGGGTCTTAGCTAGATAGAATTTCAAAACCCTCCGGAGGTCAAGAGAGTGTAGAGCTCTCTCCGGGGGTGTGGTCGGCTGAGGAAAGAAGGTGGGCAACGTGATCACCTGATTAATATGGAAGTCCGAAACCACCTTGGGCAGGAAGCTCGGATGAGTACGGAGCACCACCCTATTAGCATGAAACACCGTGTAAGGTTCCTTGCAGCAGAGGGCCTGAATTTCACTAACCCTACGGGCCGAAGTGATGGCTACTAAGAAGGCAGCCTTCCAGGTCAGATGTTGCAAGGAGGCCTTATGAATCGGCTCAAAAGGACTTCCCATCAGTTTAGAGAGAACGATGTTCAGTTCCCAGGAAGGGGAAGGAGACCTCACAGGTGGGTAAACTTTCTTAAGCCCTTCTAAGAAATCCTTTACCACTGGCATCTGAAAGAATGAGGTCTGGGTAGGAGACTTCCTATAGGCTGTAATAGCAGCTAAGTGTACTCTGATGGAAGAGTACTTTAACCCAGACTTCGCCAAGTACAGTAAGTAGGGGAGAATAACCTGTTCTTGACCCCGGATCGGATCAAGGGTGTTATCTCTACACCAGAAGCAGAATCTTTTCCATTTAAAGCCATACGACTTCCTCGTGGAGGGCCTCTTCGCCTCCCGAAGAATGCTCATACAGTCCGGTGGAAGATCTAGATGTCCGTACTGGATGAATTCAGGAGCCATGCCGTCAAGCGGAGGGAGGGGAGATTGGGGTGGAACACTCTCCCCTTGTCCTTGGTCAGCAAGTTCGGCAGGCATGGCAACCTCCTCTGTGGTACCTCCGACAGCTGGAGTAGATCCGGGTACCACCACTGCCGGGGCCACTCTGGTGCTATTAGGATCATCCGAGTTCTGGCTCTGTAGAACTTCTGAATCACAGCCGGGATGAGAGGGAGAGGAGGAAAAGCGTAAAGCAATGTCCTCGACCAGCTGATCAAAAGCGCGTTCCCCTGCGACCCCCGTTGAGGGAACCTGGAGGCGAAGACGGGGCATCTTTTGTTGTCCGCGTCTGCGAACAGATCGATGTCTGGTATGCCCCACAAGCGGAAGATGTCTTGAGCGACGCCTTCGTTGAGCACCCAGTCGTGCGCTTCGACGAAGTCTCTGCTGAGGCCGTCCGCCTGCACGTTCAGGGTCCCTGGCAGGTGAACAGCGACGATCGTCAGGTTTCTCGCCAGAAGCCATTTCCAGATTGACTGGGCCTCCAGAGACAGGACCCGTGATCTGGTCCCTCCTTGCTTGTTCAGATAGAACATAGTTGTGGTGTTGTCCGTCTGAACCTGAACATAGTCGGTCTGCAGGGATGGGTACAGGGACTTGAGAGCGAGATGGACTGCTCGTAGCTCCAAGAAGTTGATGTGATAGCTCTGCTCGGTAGCGGACCAGAGACCTTGTACTTGAAGCCGGCCCATATGAGCCCCCCAGCCCTGCATGGAGGCGTCTGTGACCACCGTCTGTGTCGGAGGCGCCTGATGGAATGGGACGCCGTGAAGCAGATGGGAGCGCTTCATCCACCACCGGATGGAATCTTTGGCGGCTTGATGAAGGGTAATGTGATCTTCCCAGCGGCCGGTCCTCTGCGACCACTGATCCTCTAGGTCTTGTTGCAGAGGACGCATGTGCAGACGTGCGTTGGGCACGATGTAGATGCACGAGGCCATGGATCCCAGGAGAGATGACACTTGTCTGGCTGTGGGATATTCCGTGCTGAGAAGCGTGCAGCTTTTTTGCAGCATGGAGGATAACCTCTCCTCCGAAGGACACACGCTTGCGCTTGAGGAGTCTAGAGAGGCGCCCAGGTAGTGGATCCGCTGAGTTGGATTGAGGATCGACTTCCGGTAGTTGACCTGAAGGCCCAACGAGTGTAGAAGGTTTAGGCAGAACGAGAGATGACTCTGGAGTTGAACCGGGGTGGAACTTTTTAAGAGCCAGTCGTCTAGATATGGGTAGACGAATATCTTCCGTTTGCGGAGAAATGCAGCCACCACCGCCATGCACTTTGAGAACGTTCGTGGCGCGGACTTGAGGCCGAATGGCAGGACCTTGTATTGATAATGTTGGTGAAAGATGCGAAATCTGAGAAACTTCCGATGTTTCGCTGAGACAGGAATGTGGAAGTATGCATCCTGTAAATCGATGGCACACATCCAGTCCCCTTGGTGTAGATGTGGGAAGATCTGGTGCAGTGCTAGCATCCTGAATTTTTCCCTTCTGAGAAATCTGTTGAGTAGGCGGAGATCGAGGATGGGTCTGTAGTCTCCGATCGCTCCTCTTTTCTGAACAAGAAAATACCGGGAGTACACTCCCCGATTTCTCTGCCTGTTTGGAACTTCCTCTATGGCGTTTTTGGAGAGGAGAGTGGCAACTTCGTCCTTTAAAAGCTTGTTTTGGCTGAGAGGGAGTGGCTGTTTCCGTGGGGGTACCTGCGGAGGGGGAGATTTGAACCTCAGCAAGTAGCCACGCTCTACAATACTCAGCACCCATTTGTCGTTTGTAATTGTATTCCACTCTGCCAGGTGAGCGGTGACACTTCCTCCCACCGGAGTGGCGAACGAGTGCGGAGGAAGTAAGTTTTCACTGCTTGGGAGGTTGCTTGTTAGAGGACTGCTGCTGTTTAGCATTTCCTCTTCCTCTGCCCCGGCCCCTTTGCTGAAACTGGGACCTCTGTTGGTTTTGAGAGGACCATTGGGGCGTTTGAACGCGCTGGTGAAAGGCACGTTTGTCGCCCTGGCGAAAGCGCTTGCGGAACTCTTTGCGTTTTTCCAGTCCCACAGCCTTTACAGTGTCCAATTCCGTTTTCATCTTGCTCATTTGGTCGTCCGCATGAGCTCCAAATAGAGATGATCCATTAAACGGCAGGTTAAGAATCCTTTTCTGCGCATCTGGTTTGAGGGCTGTTAATCTGAGCCAGGCCGAACGGCGGGAGCAGATGCCATGGGAGTAGCCATGCGCGGCTAGGTCTGATGCATCCGCCGCTGCGCTTATTACTTGGTTTGCCACCAGTCCGCCTTGATGTAGGATCTCCGTGAAGTCCTGCCTGTCCTCCCTAGGCAATCTCTCCACGAATCTGGCCAGGGAATCCCATAGGGAACGATCATACCTCCCTAGCAGGGCTGAAGCGCTAGCGACCTTCATATGCGCGGCAGATGTGTTGCACATTCTCCTGCCGTAGGAGTCCATCAGCTTGCTGTCCTTCTCAGGGGGGACAGAAGCAGATATTGAGGCTGAGTGAGACTTCATGGCCGCCGCCACTATCACCGAATCCGCTGGCGGGTCCGCCCTCAAGAATAAAGGGTCCTCGGCCGGAGCCTTGTACTTCTTTGCTATTCTCGAGGGGACCGAGCCCACTGTAGCCGGTGTAAGGAACGTGGCCATCGCTGGTTCTAACAATCCTGGCACCAACGGGAGCAGAGGTCTGGGAGCTGACCGATGGTGTAAAGTGTCAAAGATCACAGAAGTGGGTGCCTGAGGGGCGTGCAGTGCGATGTTCAACTTTTGCGCCCCTCTACCCAGGACGTCCGAGAAAGTTATAATGTCATCCACCGGGGACACTCGCGATGGAGGCGTGGATGAAAAAGTCGGAGAGTAGTCCCGGACTGAGGATCTTGTGGATGCAGTCCCAGTGGACGACCTGGTGCGTCGCCTCTTGTGGGAGCGTTCGCTTTGGTGAGCCCTTGATCCTGATCTGCGCTTGGACGGAGATCTTGGACGTTTTGGCGCGGTGCGACGGTCCCTGGAACGAGACCGGCGTGGTGAAATTGGCCGTGGATCCCTCGGAGGCGATTTACTCCTGCGCGGTGGGGAATACATGCGGGAGTAGTCCGATCCCGGACTCCGACATGCGGCAGCGCCCACATCTCGTAACCAGCGCGGTGACAGTCCAAACCGCTCTGGAGCCTCGGGTGATCTTTCTGGAGATATTTGCACGATGTGCAGTCCCGGAGATGATGACTGTTCTCCTGGGGACCTCTCCGCGGGCGGTCCAGTCTTCGCCCTCGACGTCGAATCCCTTGACGTCGACGACGTCTGCGCCACCATCGGCAAGTGTGAGGTATGCCGTTCTGGTCTCGACGCCGGTCGTGGAGACCTCGATGTCGATCTCCTCTTCTCTGGCACCTGACGTCGGCTAGATGATCTCGACGTCGGCCGTGTCTTCGACGTCGACCTCTCTCGACGTCGACTGGGCGACTTCGACGTCGACCTCTCTCGACGTCGACTGGGCGACTTCGACGTCGAACTCTCTCGACGTCGACTGGGCGACTTCGACCTCTCTCGACGTCGACTGGGCGACTTCGACGTCGACCTCTCTCGACGTCGACTGGGCGACTTCGACGGCGACCTCTCTCGACGTCGACTTCTTGACGTCGATCTTCCTCTCGACGTCGACCTTCTATGTCGCCGAGTGGGGGTAACCATCGACGGCGACCGGCCCACTCGCGGCGGAATGTACGTCGCCGCATCTCTCGACGTCGACCCCCTCGAGGGTGGCGGAGAGTGTCTCGACGTCGACGGAAGCCTCGACGTCGACGGAGACAGTTCAGATGTCACCAGACTAGCAGCCTTCGAGCCCGAAGGGCCGCCTCTCGACGCCGACTTACTTTTGCGCGGCGGAGACTCTTGATGGTGGGATGAATCCCTTGACGCCGAAGTTCTCTGCCTCTTCGCCGGCATCCTCGACGTCGACGGCGAACCTCTTGGACTCCTGGTCTTCTTGGAGCCCGGGGAGCTGGTATGTCGCCGTTTCTGTACTTGCGTAGCTGAAGAAGGTGGTCTTGATGAGGAATGCTCGCCTTCACGACGGCTTCGTTCCTTCTCCAGTCTTGCATGCAGTTTAATGCGCTCTCTGTCCCTCAGAGTGCGCTTTGAGAACTTCTGGCAGTGGGGACACTGGTCAGGATCGTGTTTTGATGGTAAACACACAATACACACCGAGTGTGGATCCAACAGTGCCATTTTATTACCACAAGAAGGGCATTTCCTAAATAAAGGAGACATTCTGACTGGAAAAAAATTGGAAAATTCACTGGAACCAGCAGAATTAGCCCTTATAAGCCAGAAAACGTCGAAAAAAGCTAGAAAAAGCTGTAATTCAAAATTTCAGTCAAAAAACTGAAGAGCTCAAGCTCCAGGATCCTCACAGAAGGAGCCGGAAAAAAGAACTGGCCCAACTGTCACCTGTAGTGCATCATGGGAGCAGGGGGTCACGGGCAGGCCTTAAAGGCACGGTCCCCCTACTCTAATGCCTTAAAGGCAAGGTGTCAGTTTTCTTGGATTCTTGATACTCTACTGCAGCCTACTGGCGAATGCCTACAATTACATGTTGCTTTATGGCAATAAAGCAGTGCTGTGTTATAATTTGCCTGATGCTTCCTCTTTTCCTTACGGGTTACGGGGGCACTACTATGCAAAAATATGTAATTTACAGCATTGCCATGTTTTGAACATTATTAGGCTGCATTTATATGTTTTCACATATGTATATATATATATATTTATATATATGTATTTTCTATATGCTCCGGGATCCCGCACATGGGCGGGGATTATTCATAGATTATGACTATTGATGAGTATCCCCTGGATGAGAACTAGGGAGGTCACCGAGGCAGAAATGCTTTTCGCGGAGGGACACCTCCGACCATTTCAGCAACTCATTGATGAATATGATCTCCCCCGGGACAATTCCTGCGGCACCGCCAGCTCCTCAGCCATTTTCGACCATACTATGATCTCACTTTGGGGGAGCCCCCCACGCATCCGGTCCTTCACATGATACTGCGAATGGGACGGGGTCGCCACCTCACAACCTGGTTGTACAAGTCCATCCGGGAGTTGATACCCTCATCATTGACGCCCCTACGGACCCTTTGGGAGGAGGAGGTGGGGCGGGCGTTTCACGACAATGAGTGGGACAGGGCACTCGAATTCCCCAAAAAAGTGTCTCGAAATGCCCGTTTCAAAAACATACAATATTACATTCTTCACAGGGCCTACTTGACCCCAGCGCGCCTCCAGCGTTTTTATCCCGACACACTCTTCCTTTGCCCCCTGCTGCCAGGCGCAAGGCGCAGATTTCCTCCATATGTTTTGGTCGTGCCCAGGGATCCAGGCGTACTGGTCAACTATCCACGAGACCATCCGGGATCTTACGGGGTTGCCCCATCTAGATACCTGGGAGTACTGCGCACTAGGAATAATGGGCCGGAAGAAGCGGCATAAAGTGCCCATACGATTTGTCTCCTTAGCACACCTCCTGGCTAAACGATGCGTAGCTATGCATTGGCGTTCCCCTACGGGTCCCCCGCTGGCGGCATGGAGGGGGGCGGTACTCAAATGGTCAGCGGCTGAGGAGGATACCCTGCGGGAAGAGGAGGCGAAGGGCACACGTAAAACCCCGATTTCCCTGGAGTGGGCGCTGTTGATGCATCAGTTTAAACAAGCCCCGCCCCTAGCTGATCGGGACGCGACCGTGGCCACAACTACTGCCACGCGGCAGAGCGCGACACCCATCCACCCGGAGGACACTCCCCCCTAATACTTTACACTCACCCTGGAGTGATTAGGTTCCTATCCCCGCTGCCCCGAGGTCTGCGCCTATGCGGTATGTCCGCCTGCTTCGTCGTACTGCGGCCAGGGGTTCCCAATGCGCTGCTCCACCGGTCACCTTACGGATCACCTGTGATATAGTCTAGCTGACCCTTCTCTAATCGGCCATGACTGCCCCTAGTTTTCTCCCCCCCTCCCTGGTTTGATCTTTTATACGGCAAACACCTGTTACCTTGCGCATAACTGCAGTAAAGATAATTATAAATGTCAAGATTGATTTCACCTGACTGAAAACATGTGCTTACTCATATTGTGATCCAATACTGATATGTAACGAAGGAACTAACAAATGCCAATAAAAACAAGTTTAAAAAAAAAAAAGTATATTATTTAGTCCTTCGTAATCAGGGCCTTCTTAGGCCTAGGCCATTAGGAAGGAAGAGGAGGGTTTCCCGAGGGGTGGGAGGGGGGCACGGGTAGCTTTTGGTGTACGGGTGTGGGAGCATGGGGGAAAAAAGCAAAAAAAATGAAGTCCTCATTATACATCGAAACTCAGGTAGAAGCACGATCATAAGAACAAACTAAAAAAGTATATATATTACAGCTAAGCAGAAACCATTGATAGAGTTTCTATCATGGAATGTAAATGGATTAAGGGGGAGTCATAGGCGTGGGAGGATTTTGCAATATCTAAAAGATTCTTCAGCCCAAGTTATTTTACTTCAAGAAACACATCTAACGAGTGATGAGATGAGAGAGTTGTTTAAGAGCAGTAGATGGGTGCAGAATATTGTATGCACAGAGCAGCAACTCACCATAAGGGGGGTGGCAATCCTGATTAAAAACAATCCTCAGTTGGAGGTAGTTGAAAGCAGGGTGGCTAGGGCTGAAAGGTGGGTAATTGTAAAGTTAAATATTACAACCAACTATATACGGTAGTGGGCTATTATGGGCCTAATATTGATGACCCTATGCCTTTCAGTAACTTGCTTGCTGAATTGCTGGATTTCCCTGATCCCGTCATAGTGGCAGGTGATTTTAATGTGGTTCTTGATGGCAACCTTGACCGTTCCACCAAAAGCAGGAGCATAATGCATAACAAGTCAAGAGCACTGATAAAAAATACAATAAAGACTCTTGGATGGTGCGATATATGGAGAGAGAAGAAGGGATCTATGAAGAGTTTTACTTTTAACAACAAGAAATATGGGCACCAATCCAGAATAGACCTGTTTTTGGTGGATCAAAATATAAAAGACCAGGTTCGTAATGTAAATCATGTGGGTGCACACTTGTCTGATCTGCGATAACATTGACATTGGCCCCGTTGACAGCAGCGGCACAACGGAGATGGACCATGAATCGTTCCATATTGTCTGACGACGAGGTGATAAATAAACTGGGCTTAGAATCCCAGGAATTCTTCCACAATAATCTGGGCAGTGCCTCTATAGGGATTGTCTGGGACACCTATAAGGCCTTCTTGAGGGGTAGGATTACATCAATTCAGCTGTATAAAAACAAACAGCGAAAGGCGGAAATTCTTAGCATAGAAAACAAAATTCAGAGTTTGGAACATAAAATACAATGTAATGAAGTAGATTATGAAGAGGGACAATCAGGGATTCAAACTCTTAAGACGGATCTGTTCGCTGTAGTAGAAAGACGGCTGCAAGAAGGATGGCAAGCTAGCAAGTTGGTCCATTTTAACTATGGGGACGGTTGTGTCAAGTTACTTGCCTGGAAGATAAAGAGTGATCAGGCCAGGAGTTTTATAAAAGAACTTAATTATGGAAATGCTGGAGGCCCAATTATAGCGGGGGCTAGTATAGAGGATACGTTGTTAAAATATTTTGAGGAAGTACACAAAGAAGACATAGGTCTTCTTTGAATAACAGGGAAGGGGGTTTTAGCCTGGCTAGAACAAGAATTACCTCATAAAGTATCTGAACCCGAAAAGGATGCCATCAACAACACAATAACAGAGGAAGAAATAGAAAATGCCATTAAATGGGGGAAATTCAGTAAGGCACAGGGTCCTGATGGGCTGCCTACGGAAGTTTTTAAGAAACTAAGTAAATATTTGATGCCAGCAATTAGTGAGTTATTTACAACTATTTTTGAAAATGGAGAAGAGATCCCTCCCTCATGGAATGATGCCATTGCGACTTTGATCCTTAAACCCGATAAAAAGCCAGATTGCTGTGATTCATACAGACCTATTTCTTTGCTAAACTCGGATTATAAGATCTATTCGAAGATATTAGCAGATAGGTTGAATGGGGTGGTGGGAGCACTCCTTCATGAAGATCAAAAAGGGTTTGTGCGCGGAAGGAGTATTAAGGATTTAACTTATAGCCTCATAGGCGCCATTGATTTAGCCACTGTGGAAAAGGAGCCATTAGCGGTCATCACAGTAGACGCGACCAAAGAGTTCGACCGAGTGAATTGGTCTTATTTACATGAAGTATTGAGATTATCACATTTAGGAGGAAACTTTTGTAGGGCAATAAAACAGATATACAAAAACCCCATGGCAAAAATATTAATAAACGGGAGGCTATCTGAAAAATTCAACATCTTCAGAGGGATGAGACAGAGGTGTCCGCTGTCCCCACTGCTTTTTAATCTCTACATCGAACCCCTGGCAGAGAAAATCAGGAAGCATGAGGAGATACTCCCTTTTCGGGCCAAGGGTTGGCAAAAAAAAGTGGGGTTATATGCAGATGATCTGGTGGTATACACTTCAAATCTTAGTTCAGCACTACCAAAAGTTTATGAGTTAGCGGCAGGTTTTGGAAAGATCTCAGGATATGAAATCAATCAAGGGAAAACTGTCATAATGGCTTGGAATATCACCACACAAGAGACTTGTGTTAAAAAGGAAATGCTGTACTTGGGCATAAAAATTACTGAGAAAATAGAGCAAATCCCTGAATCTAATTTTCAAAAGACCAACAAGGAAATAGGGAAACTACTGCTGGGGTGGTCTCACCTGCCTTTATCGATTTATGGGAGAGTCAATATAATCAAAATGACCATTCTCCCTAAAATTACTTTCCTATTCCAGAATATTCCCCTGGCTTTTAAGGATGAGTGCCTCAAAAAAACTCAATCTAAGATAACTAGTTTTATTTGGGCCTCTAAAGGGGTGCGTATCTCGTAGAAAAAACTGAGACGACAATATGAGAAGTGGGGCCTATGGTTGCCAGATCTATCTTATTATGCCTGGGTTTTTTTATTAAAAGGAGGGAAAGGGTTGTTTAAGGGGCCAGATGACTCAGAAATAGGAAATATGTATACAGCAATGTTAAAAAATGTAAAAGGGGGAGAATATGGCTTTATTCATAAATATGGAGACCCGCGCTTTTTAAAAAAGATTCGTCTAAAGACCCTACAGAGCTTAGCAGAAATGTGACATAAAGTCAGAAGAGAGTTAAAAATCAATTATTATAGTGGGATGGCGCCAATTTTGGACTCTCCTGGATCCCCAGAATGGGCAAAGGACTGCATGATACGTCCATTAAAGAATGCAAGAATCACTAGGTGGAGTCAATTGATAACGAATGGTTCCCTAATACCCTGGGAAGAGAGCCAAACATTGTCTAATGGCCAACTCTCGAGATTTAAGTATTTGCAAATGTTGAGTTGGAGTCTCACTGATGGCTGTGGAGCAGGACTACCCAATAAACTGGAAAAAAGTTTGGTAGCCAGGGGAACCTTCAAAAAAGAGGTGGCGAATGGTTACTGGCTGCTAATGGAGATGGGGGAGGGAGATTTTAACCTGCCGGCAGAGCTGTGGGATAAGTGCTTGCCAGGAGAGCAGATCCAAGATTTATGGCAAGTATCTTGTGACATACTATACACCACAGTTCAACCCACAAATGTAAGGCTCCATAGGGTTTATTGGACTCCGTACAAATTATCTAAACTGGGGAGTGGAACAGCATCTAGATGTCCTAAATGTAACAAGGAGAAAGGTGATGATACTCACATGTTTATGCTCTGTCCGGTGATCCAAGGTTTCTGGCTAGATGTGAGCAACACAATATTCTCTATACTTGGTGACGCACCCCAGGTAAGTGAATTGCTGGTCTTTTTTGGACTCACAAATAATCATGTATCTTTGTTAAAAAATAAAAACTAAATTATATTTTACTTAATACTACTTGCGCGCAGGGAAATCTGCAAAAATTGGGTTAAGGCTAACCCCCCCTAGGAAAATAGAATGGCTGGCTTCAATTAAAATACACTAATATGTTGGATAGAACACATAAATGTAAGCGAAACGCGTTTTGGCTTCCTTATGAGGAATGGGCACAGTCACCAATCAATTGAGTCCAATGATTAGGCCTGTATACCACATTGCCAAATACTCTGGTGGTTGCCGACGGTTGACTGCGCGGACTAGGCACCAATGGTTGAGTACAGATGGCAAGGTGTAGAGTGTACCACTCCAGTTCTCTAAAAGATCACTTGAGGTGCCTCCGGGAAGTGATCAAGGTTCTAACTCCTGTACACCTGGGCAATGAGGACCAAAAAAAATAAAAAATACAGCGGGGGCCGCTGCGTTAGACGCGCCTATCAGGATAGAGGAGGTGGTCGAGGCGATTTCTCGCCTTAAGCCCTTGAAGTTGCCTGGGCCAGACGGCTTCTCGGCTGGCTTCTATAAAACTTTTTGCCCGGTACTAGCACCACTTCTGACTCGACTTTTCAACTCATTCCAGGGGCCTGGTTCGATACCTTCTGATATGTTGGAAGCCGACATCATTGTACTACCTAAGCCAGGTTAAGACGCCACCCAGTGCGCCGCTTATAGGCCTATCTCCCTACTTAATCTGGATCTTAAACTCTTCACAGGGGTTCTAGCTTCCAGACTTGGACCACGGCTACCTGGCATCATCGAGCCGGACCAATCTGGTTTCATCCCCAACAGACAATGCAGTGATAATACCAAACGCCTTATGCACTTAGTAGACAAAGCTCACTACCAGGGGATGGATGCCATGCTCCTGTCAATAGACGCAGAGAAGGCGTTTGACAGGGTGGACTGTTTTTTTTGTGGATAAAACGATGGTACACTTTGGAATCGGGGATCGCTTTAGGGCATGGGTTGGCAGCTGTTATGATAAAGCTAGAGCGACGATTCGTGTCAATGGCATAGGCTCCAGGCCCTTAGACATCAGGAGAGGCACACGGCAGGGATGCCCGCTTTCGCACCTTCTCTTTGCGCTCTATGTAGAACCTCTGGCGCAGAGGATCCGAGATAACCCTGACATCACAGGCATCACCTTTGGGGGGGAACAGCATACACTTAGCCTATACGCAGATGATATCTTGGCTGCGCTGGACAAACCTAAACAGTCAGTGCCTGCCTTTTTGAGGGAGCTAGAGACCTTTTGGAGGGTATCTGGCTTTAAAATGAACAGAGGGAAGTCAATGCTCCTCCCATTGGGCCGCAACACACACGCAGTCAGCGATGCATCTTCTGAATATGGGGGTCTACAAAATCCAGGCCTCAATCCCATACTTGGGGGTAGTCCTAACCCCATCCACTGAGCGGACGGTTACTCTGAACTACATGAATATCACTTCCCAGATACAGGATGACCTAAGGAGATGGCAGAAACAACCCCTATCACTACTTGGTCGCATCGCTGCGGTGAAGATGTCCATATTACCCAAACTCCTCTATATCTTTCAGACCATCCCGGTGATCCCGCCCCTGGGCACCATACAAAAGCTTCAAGAAGCAGTGCAGCACTTCATATGGGCTGGGAAAAGGCCACGTATGCGCAGAGACCTCTCCTACCGACCTCCGGACGAGAGAGGCCTGGGGATCCCAAACCTACTGCACTACTTTAAGGCAGCGCAATTGCGATACCTGGTAGAGTGGAGCCGGCCCGAGTCGAAGAAGAGATGGCTCTTTCAGGACAGGGCGATGGCACAAACATCGCTTTGGAAGATACCCTTCCTAAAGCGCCCCGATGGGCCAGCCTACCTTCAGAATTCCCCCATCACTCGCACAGTGTTGCGGGTGTGGGACACAGTAGCGGATAGGAGGGGGCTCACCACTTTTCCCTCACCGCTCACACCTTTATTTGATAATCCTGACTTTATTCCGGGATTAGAGAGAAGGATGTTTCAGCAGTGGCGGATGTCAGCCTGTAGATCCGCAGGCCATCTATTCGATCTTGAGGGATTCATTCAGCTCTCCGATTTACCACAGCTTGACGGCATCAAAGCTCTGCAACAGTATCAATATTTTCAAATTCGACATTGGTTGATACAGTCCGAAGTACGCCCTCTAGTCGGTAGAAAGCTGACAGCTTTTGAAAAATGGCTCCTTACCAGAGAATCGGACCGAAAGCTGATCACTGACTTGTACAAGATGATCTACCCGCTGGTCGCTTCGCGCCCCTCGGCCGGTCAGAAGCGCTGGGAAAGAGAGCTGGGGAGAAGCCTCTCCGTAAAGGAATGGCAAGCTATATATTATAGGGCCAACCACACGGCCAGGAATACTGCCAGCAAGGAAACAACAGTAAAGGTTGCGACCTACTGGTATTTGACTCCGGTTAGGTTAAATAAGGGCAACCCCAACGTAGTCCAACTTGCTGGAGGGGATGTGATCAGGAAGGCACCTTGACCCATCTACTATGGGAATGTAGAGACGGGATGGGTTACTGGACAGTAGTCCTTAATGACATTGACAAACACTTTGATACCGAAATCCCCCGTTTCCCCGCCTATACACTTCTAGGGCTGCCCAACGCACTAACATTTCCTCTGAAATCAGTCAAGGGGCGACAGATGGGTCTGGCCATGGGAGCGGCTGTTCAGCACATCATATCGCTCTGGGGAACACGAACTCGACCTACCCACACGGGCTGGCTGCATAAACTATGGCACACAGTGGGAATGGAACGCATACAAGCAACTCTCACGCAGTCTACGGCATCCTTCAACAAGATCTGGCAACCTAACCTGTCACTCCTATCAACGGAATTTAATGAAGTCACCTGCCCAAAGTATCTTCGCCTCTTGCGAGTTACCGACACACTGACCTCCAGAGACACTCCTGGAAATAGACAAATGTTGGTTCTCCCGTGTGAGGGCCTAAGAAGTTATGGACATGGCACACCGGTTGGGGAGGTGGGGATTCAAGGGGGGGGGTTATTGTTGTTCTTTCTTGGCATTTTGGGGGTGGATGAGCAAATAAGCAGTAGGAGCCTCGGCCCGCCCACACCCATGGACACTCGAGACCCCGATGAACTGTTGCTACTATTAGCTGTTATAAGGGGGATGGGATGGAGCCCGGAGTTCATCCGCACTGTACCTACATGGAAGAAGACAAGACTTGTAATGTATCTGCTTCCATGCCAAAAATTAATAAAACAAAGTTAAACATAAAAAAAAGAATCCATACTGTAAAATGAAAATTACATTAAAGTGGATGTAAATAGATTCATAAGTACATCTATGTTGATGAACATGTGTGTATGCAATCAAAATGTAAATTCTGTGCCATCATGGATGGTAGTGCACCCGTAGAGTTCAGGATAGTATATGTGGATGTTGCCATAGTTCACCATTCATTAATAACTAAAACATTGGGCACCAACTACGATGCAGCAACCAAAGTAGCAGCTCAGGTGAAAAATATAGGCACTAATTGGTCACGCCTCTGCAGACCCTGAAGTCTGTACTCTGTCTCCGTGAAGTAACCTGGACAAGGCTGTAGTTCAGGTGTTCATGTGAGCCCTGTTCCATTGCTATGCTGTACAATACACAAAAGGTTACAATAATTTTGAACAATACTTCTGGGTAGTTCTGAATCACCACCTGTATATTCAAGACATATGAAGCGCAACTTGAGAATGTCACATTATGGTCAACGTGTTGAAGCTGTGTGGGTGGACTTTGAAAGGTGGGGAAGAGAGCATACCCAGCACCTCCTGTAACAAAAATACCTGACTTTCGTATGCATTGTCTTACTTTATGTGGGTGTGTTTGAGTATTTGCATATGCCTCCCAAAACCCCTCCATGTTTTTTGCCATAACCCCAACCATTTTGTAGTAGATATTTCCCTTTTTCTACCTACTCCCTTTAGTCCCTCCCACATTTCCTCCTAAAACTGAGACCACCCCTTTTGGAGTTCTCCACACCTAAATTATAAAACTAGTGTACGCAGAGATCTCTGTCCAGAGGTTAATAATTAGCAGGCGTGAGTACTACTGGAGAACTACTTTCGGTACTCAAAAATGCTTTCGTGAATAGGCCTCAATATTCTTATACATTCTACCCAAGCTCTCAAATTTCTCCTACAAAACACTTCCATCAAGTGTTCCTAGAGTGCCTCTGCATTGCAATGACTTGACTACAGAGGAGTGGATGGAAGAAGCAGGGTCCGCAGCTGCCTCCAATTTCCACCAGGGCATCAACTCGTCCCGGCAGGATGCCACCGTGGAGCAGTGGCACTAGAGCAACACACTGGCGGGACTGCCTTTCGTGGCCATCAACAAGATCCGGAGCTTCATAAGCTCCAACAAGAGAAGACAGCTATGGTAGGTAAGTCTCCGGCACACATAGGAAGGGGCAGTGGGTGGGACAAGATCAGAGACAACAAGCATTTGCAATGCAAAAGGTCTCGCAGTTACACAAGTTTACGCTATTGGCATTGTAAATGACAATGCCTTTTAATTATTTTTTTAAAACGAAAACAAAAATTAAAAGGGATTGGTTATTTGCAATGTCAATAGCTCAAACTCGCGTAAATGCGAACCTATTGCATTGCAAATGCTGTTTGGGTAGGCGCGGGGAGATTAAGTTATTTGCCCAGAAGCACAGGATGTTGAGACTAGACTCGAACCTGGTTCCCCAGTGCCAAAGTCTGCAGCTCTGGGGTTACCCCACATCCTATCCCCACCTTCTAGTGCAATGTCATAGGAGTCTCGAGTGATCCATCGCACAATTATTGATCTAGTAAGCTGTTCTTAACTTAGGACATTCTGGTGAACACAAGGGACACCATGGCGTTCGACTGTGTTCAACTACCAGCACACACTGAGCATTCCATGTACTGAAGTCCGCATGTCTAAACCAGGGAGGGGCTGCGGGGTGACGGATGCTGACGTGATGGAGCACTTGCAGGCACTTAGCAGCAGACTTCTCGGGTTCAGCCTGAAAGAGGGCGTGTCAGTGGCTGAGCTGGAAATGTTTCTCTGTATTTCTGACTCAGGGCTTCTGACACCTCAACCTGAAAACAGACGTCATGAGTTGTGTGAGGTAGGTGTGATGTAAAATATTATACAAAGGAAACAGGCTTGAAAGACATAAATACCGCATGTATATGCAAGCGATCCTGGAAGTAAGTATCAGGTGTGGCTGGTGACATTTGATAGTGGTGAGGCGTAAAACAATTGTCGTACTTCAGTGCGGCGAGCAAGCGTGCTTGAATCACCTATGGGGGATTCGGGGGGTCCCCCCCCCCACCCCCCCCCCGAGAAAATTTTGAAAAAAGAGTGGGCAAATGGTGCATTTTCAAGCAAACCAGAAGGTGTGAAGAACAGTCCTGGAATGCTTTCTACCCAGAACTCAGGATCCTTCCCACCTGGCAGTGCCAAAGGAAAAAATGAAAACCTGCCTCTTCAAGGAGGCTTTTCTAGCCCTCTACACAACTCACAGGATGCCTCCCATCCCATGCAAAGAAAAAATGAAAACCTGCCTCTTCAAGGAGGCTTTTCTAGCCCTCTACAAAACTCACAGGATGCCTCCCATCCCATGCAAGGAAAACATATGAAAACCTGCCTCTTCAAGGAGGCTTTTCTAGCCCTCTACAAAACTCACAGGATGCCTCCCATCCCAAGCAAGGAAAAAGTCCCTGAAAATGTTAAAGTGCAGCAGAGGAACTCTGTGAACTGAGTAAAGAACAAGTGACCTGAGCCTGTCATCCTGTGTGTATGTAGGAGTTTTGGTTACACATGAAATACACCTAGACTCAATATACAAAACAGCATTACAAAGTGGCCACCAGCCAAAAGTCAACGCACAACAATTCAATACATAAATAAATGAAGTGAGAGAGATCTCGCTTAAGCGCAGCGACTGATGTATGGATAAGAACACCACTCTGAACATCTGCCCTCAGTACCCCTCTTCCATCTCATGTGCACAGGGCTCTCTGCCCTCAGTACCCCACTTCCATCCCTCCTGTGCACAGGGCTCTCTGCCCTCAGTACCCCTCTTGCATCCCTCCTGTGCACAGGGCTCTCTGCCCTCAGTACCCCTCTTCCATCTCATGTGCACAGGGCTCTCTTCCCGCAGTACCCCCTTCCATCCCTCCTGTGCACAGGACTCGCTGCCCTCAGTACCCCTCTTCCATCTCTCCTGTGCACAGGGCTCTCTGCCCTCAGTACCCATCTTCCATCCCTCCTGTGCACACAGCTCGCTGCCCTCAGTACCCCTCTTCCATCTCTCCTGTGCACATTACTTGCGGCCCTCTGTACCCCTCTTCCATCTCTCCCGTGCACATTGCTTGCTGCCCTCAGTACCCCTCTTCCATCTCTCCCGTGCACATTGCTCGCTGCCCTCAGAACCCCTCTTTCATCCCTCCTACTCTCTTCCCTCAGTACCCTTCTACCATCTCTCTGCTGTAAGGGTGACCAGATGACTCCCTGTCAACGGGACACCAGTTTTCCAGTCCTGGGATTTAATTTAAGAAATAGGTGCGTTCTGGAAGGGAGAAGATAGTGCTATTGGCTTAATGGAGTCAAATCTAACACCTGATTAAATTAATTACGGATTAAAGGACAGCAGAAAATTCGAAAACGTGACATGGAGCCATATGTACATTCTAACTGGAGGGATGCAAAAACATAGAAGGGTCTTCATCTCAGCTCACTTTCTATTCGGTATGTGTCAAACGTGTACTATGTTATCAACAAGTGCACAGCGCTTTTTAACTTTATTGTAAGTGTATATTCAGCTAGCTGCGCTGCAAAGTCTCCAGAGAATAGAGCGGATTCAAGTGTATATTTATAACAGCTGCAGGCTGTGTGTACGGGACGGAACAATGAAGCGATATTTCTGTAATAAATGGCATCAAATCCATAATATGGCTGCACGTGAGCAACGCACATAGAGTCCTCACTTACTAGGAAAGAGCAGAGACAATGCACAGAACAGCTTAAAAAACAGGGACCGGCACAGCTGAAAACAGAAGTTTGAAAATGCTCCACTGGAAATCGAAAGAGTCCTTACTTTCCACTCCTCACAGACCACTCACAACTCACCCAGCAGCAAGACCCTCCCAGGAGTTATGTAACAGCGCACAGAAGCCTGCCACTAAACCACGAGGCTACAGGGAAGACATTGACAATACATAAAGGCAAGGATAGGCACATTTATCTTAAGCCCAAACACATTTAAAGCGCTCAGCTCCTAGGACTGCATGGGATACAGCTCTTTCTGGAGACCTTCACTAATGTCTTAACGGTGCTTCTGTGAAACGAGAACTCTCGTCACTTAAAGCGCCTACGGCTGCACAGATTGTTAATTAAACCACCCCAGCCAGTCTGGGCTCTTAGCAGTTAAAATGTTCAATTAAGCACTGCCTCTTCATTCTGCCGTCTCTCTTGCCGCTGTGACGGAGAGCACTAAAGTGTGAGCCCGCTAGGGTCCTCTGTGCCCTTCAGCGCCACTGGCTGCTCCTTTATTGGCCTGCCCTTCAAAGACCCTTCTCTAAATGTTAGTCTCCCCAGCCCATCCGAATTGGAGAGCCTTCCACATTTTAGGGTCTTCACCAAAACACGCACTTACAGCTCGGAATACGTTTGTGGTAGCCTCGTAAACTGTGGCGTTCATTTAATGGCGCTGCAAGAAGCCAAAACCGAAACAGCACGAGTCCTGTAAAAAGATACTACACAGCAAGGGTTGCTGTGATGTCGTGACACTGACGCGATACGCTGAGGCGTACGCATCAGGTCACATGATGTATGTTAATAAAAGCAGGTCGCGCAGGCACGTACGCTAGAACGGCTATGGCGGCGGACCACAACCAGCATACCTGTGTCCCAGTGTATTCATTCCTGGTACCAGCCCCGTGTCCTGTTGCTCGCGACGCAAGCGGTCGCGTCCTCAGGACACCACAAAAGTGGCGACGAGGGCGGGCGTGCCCTCGACATCGTGCTGGTGCGGGAGTGGCGGCCGCGTTTTGTGCATAGCACGCGGTGCTCGTGCCCCTGCGGGTCGTTGTGAGGCCCCGTTGCTGTCCCCGGTGCGGCGCTGGAGAGTGCCGGCGCGTCGTGCCCTGAGCGCGCACACGAGCGCGGTCGCTGTGCCCCACGTGACTGTGGCCCGGTGGACGATCGGAGCGCCGGCGTGCGTTTCCGCCTCTAAAACAGCCCGAGGCTGCCTGCCACGTGTCCCGCTCATCGCGGTGCCTGCCCTGAGTGCTGCAGCCGCGCGCGAGGAGGACTGTGCACCTGTCCCACTGCTGGGGGCCCGTGAGTACTTGGCATTAAGCGCCTGAGGCCCTGGGAGGGGTTACACTGCCAACAGCGCCTGGGAGGGAGCGTCCAATATCCCCACACCAAGACTTGTCTGCCTGACACGTGGGAGGGGAGACACACTCACAGAGACACACCAACTTCTTCACCAGGTCTCGCCTAGCGGAGGTAGCACACGCGCGCCATGACGAACATTCCACCAATTGAACCGTTTACAGTGGAGGGGTCACCATCCGCCGTGGCGGCCCGATGGAAGGATTGGGAAGACAGGCTACGCATCTTTTTTGAGGCCACTAAAGTCCATAGGGACCAAAAGCGCGCGATGATCATTCACCTCGTGGGTAAGGACATTCACAATATTGTCAAGACGCTCGCTGAAGCTACCCTAAAACTCACACGACGCTGATAGCCGCGCTAAATGAACACTTCGAACCAATGGCGAACCGCCATTACGAGCGATTCATATTTCGACAGGCGTGCCAACCTTCCAGAGGAATCGCTGGACAAGTTTCATGCCCGTCTCAAGAACCTAGCGGCCACCTGTGGTTTCCGAGACGAAACGGAAGAAATAAGAGGGCAAATAATTCAGGGGTGCGCGTCAGTCAAGTTGAGAGAGCGGATATTGGAGGAGTCTGGCAAACCGTTGGCGGAGATATTAACGATGGGTCGGACGAAGGAGCTGTCGAAAGCGCGCGCTGCGCACATGGAAGCTGCGATTCAAGCGCCAGTAAAGGTGGAGCCAGTCAACGCAGTGTCAGTCAACGCGGTGTCCGCCAGGCCTAAACAGAGATGGGACAAGAAAGGGGCGGGAGCCACCACTCCAGAACAACCGAAGTCATGCAGGTACTGTGGGGGTATGCCACATGCCGCGGCCGAATGTCCAGCACGAGGGAAGAGATGCTCCGGGTGTGGTCGTTTCAATCACTTCGAGAAGGTGTGTCGGTCAAAAAGGTACCGCAAACTGCGCCAAGTAGTGAACACCATTGAGGAAAGAGAGCCGGCGGCCAGCGACATGGATGATGATGGCGAAGAAGAGAGAGTGGTGCATAGGATCCACATGATCGGCACCGCAACGCGCAAGACACGACGACTCCCGCAGTGCAACGTCCGGGTAAAATCGCAAGAGATCACCGCAGTTGTTGATACCGGAGCCAGTATTAACATCATGGCTGCCACCCTATACAGCACAATGCACCCGAAACCCGCTCTACACCCGTCAACAATAACGGTGTTTGCGTATGGTCAAGAGGCACCACTGAAAGTGTGCGGAAGGTTCAAGACAACGATATCTCACGGCGCACGGTCAGTCACGTCCAATATCTATGTCACCGAGGATGGCCAGGGCATGCTCCTGGGCTGCCGGGCAGCCGAAGACCTAGGGGTAGTGACTTTTGCATTCGGAGTGCACCAAGAGTCCATGCACAACATACTGGAGGAGTTTGAAGAAGTATTCCAAGGGATCGGGAAGTTCCGTGGCAAAGAGATCCACCTGCACATAGACCCCACCGTTCAGCCAGTGGCACTGCGACACCGAAGGATAGCGTTCCACCTCAGACTACTGGTGGAGGAAGAGCTGAAGAAGCTTGAGGCGGCTGGAATAATCGAAAAGGTATCTGGACCTACCCCGTGGGTGTCTCCCATAGTGGTGGCCAGGAAGCCTAAGCAGCCCGGTGCAGTTAGGATATGCGTGGACATGCGGCTCCCCAATGTCGCAATCAAGAGGGAGCGCCACATCACTCCCACCATTGACGACCTCATCGGGGAAATGGCGGGTGCCAGGTGGTTCTCGAAGTTGGATCTCCGGTCAGGGTACCACCAACTGGTATTGGATGAAGCCTCCCGAAATATTACCACGTTTTCAACACACGTCAGCCTCAGGCGGTACACCCGTTTGAGCTTCGGAGTATCGAGTGCCACCGAGGTGTTTCAGAACGTAATTCAGGAACTTATCGCAGGGATCCCGGGGGCCATCAACGTCAGCGATGACATCATGGTCCACGCAAAGACGGTCCCAGAACACAATGAGCGACTATTTCAAGTGCTATGTCGGATTCGAGAGACCGGCCTCACGCTGCATCGCGAGAAGTGCGAGTCCCTGTGCAACAAACTGCAGTTCTTTGGGTACACTTTCTCGGCGGAGGGAGTAAACCCCGATCCCGACAAGGTAAAGGACATTAAAGAAGCGGCTGCCCCCATGAACATCACCGAAGTTCGAAGCTTTCTAGGGATGGTCAACTACTGTGGACGGTTTATCAAAGACCTGGCCAACCTAACAGCTCCACTGAGAGAACTGACAAATGAGTCCACCCCGTGGACGTGGGGCAGCGAGCAGGCTCTGGCGTTCGACAAAATCAAGGAGGCGCTCTCAAATGCAACAACGCTCGCATTCTTTGACCCCGTCAAGCTCACATTGATTGCTGTGGATGCTGGTCCAGTCGGACTGGGTGCTGTTCTCCTACAGCGGAAGACGCCTCAAGATGAGTGGGCCCCAGTCGCGTTCGCCAGCAGGTCACTAACTGAGACGGAGCAAAGGTACTCCCAGATAGAGAAAGAGGCAATTGCAATTCACTGGGGATGTCATCATTTCCATCTGTATGTGTATGGGAAACCATTCGTGGTGTCAACCGACCACAAACCCCTAGTATCGCTTTTCTCAGGCACCTCTACGAAACCGCCGCCGCGAATTGAGAAGTGGATGCTCCAGTTACAAAACTACAACTGCAAAATAGAATACCAGCCTGGGGCAAGGAACCCAGCTGATTACCTCTCTCGCCACCCTCGGAAGGCCACCCCCCAGGAAATGGAAGAAGCCGCAGACACCAAGGAGTATGTCAGGTGTGTCACAGCTCGGTCGTGCCCCATACCTGTATCCATGAACAGTCTCCAACATGCCACCAGCCAGGACGAATGTCTGCAGAGGGCCAAGCAAGCCGTCCAGAGAAATAGTTGGACCCGAGCAAAATAAGAGGGGAAGAGCCTGACGCCCATGGCGCAACGGATAATGGACAGCCTGTACCATGTGAGGGATGAACTGACCGAAGACAACACGGGATGCCTGCTGAGGGGGCACAGACTTGTCATCCCGATGTCGCTAACTCAGAGGATGGTAGACTTAGCCCATGTAGGCCATCAAGGCATGGTGAAAACTAAGTCGAGACTGCGCAAAAAAGTTTGGTTCCCCCTCATGGATGAGATGGTAGAAACAACCGTTCGTGCCTGTCCTGCCTGTCAGGTCACAGGAGAAGCACCCAGGCCTACCCCCATCGTTGTGGAACCTCGGCCGAGAGTCCCGTGGGCCCAAATAAGTGTAGATTTTGGTAGCCTGCCGGACGGACGACATACTCTAGTTGCCGTTGATGACCACTCAAAGTATCCTGAAGTGGAAATACTGTCGGCACTCAGTGCCAGCGAGGTGATTCCCAAGCTAGAGAAAATAATGGCCACCCATGGACTGGTGAAAGAGATCCGGACAGACAATGGGTCACCTTTCCAGAGTCAGGAGTTCGCCACGTACCTGCAGACCCTGGGCATTCGTCATCGGCGGATCATGCCCCGATGGCCTCAAGCGAATGGAGAAGCAGAGCGGTTCTCAACAAGGTAATACGTATTGCTCTTGACAAGAACTAGTCATTGGAGCTAGCCATTTTTACCTTCCTCCGGAGCTACCGCCAAACGCCACACTCCACCACGGGAGTTGCTCCCGCTCACCTGCTGATGGGAAGGGTGGTCACGGACGCAATACCACATCACCCGGAATGGCGACCAGAAGCCCCGGATGACAGCGCCATTGATACCCACCGCAGAGGGGCATATGCGCATGCTGATGCCCGACGAAGAGCGGCGGTGCCGGATATTGTCCCAGGTGACGTGGTGCTCATCAAACACAGAACACCCGGAAGCAAGTTCCGGCTGAGGTTCGAAAAGGAGCCGTGGACCGTGGAAGACGTCAAAGGCACCTGCGTAACAGCCAGGCCGAGAGGGGAAAGAGTGACTCGAAATGTATCATACTTCAAAAGAATTCAGCCGTCCCAAAGGACTGGTAGCCCGAATCAAAGGGTGCCCTGCGACAGCCCTGGAAGTGTGGAGATTTCGTTGGAGCCAACCATAGCTGTGTCCCTGGACGAGGCGGGGGTGGAGCCGCTTCTCCATCTGGTGACACTGAGCCCCTGCGTCCCATTCAACAGTCCGAGGCGCCCCTTTGAGGCGGGAGTGATGACCCTTTGGACCGTAACGGCGGTGCTAGCAGTGACTGTTTGGGCCGCGGTCCAGGTGAATCGCCGATGAGAGGAGTGTCCAGGTACAACTTGAGGCACAATCCAGAGCCTTCCTGTCGCCTGAAGGACTATGTCACGTAAGATTGTTTTGATTTTGATTGTGATTGCATTGCAATTGTGCAGGCTGGTAACAGGTAGACTCCGGGGTCAGGGAGTTATTCTAGATCCAGGGTGTTTTGCCAAGTTTTGAATTGTTGAAATTTTTGTGTGTTGGGGAGGAATGTGATGTCGTGACACTGACGCGATACGCGGAGGCGTACGCATCAGGTCACGTGATGTATGTTAATAAAAGCAGGTCGCGCACGCACGTACGCCAGAACGGCTACGGCGGCGGACCACAACCAGCATACCTGTGTCCCAGTGTATTCATTCCTGGTACCGGCCCCGTGTCCTGTTGCTCGCGACGCAAGCGGTCGCGTCCTCAGGACACCACAGGTTGCCACCATTAAAGTGACAGGATCCTAGCATTAGAGAGGTTACTATATATGACACGCAGGAGCCCTTTATATTTTTGAGCCTCAGCCTATACTGTTCAATGCTTCCTTGTTCCCTTAGTTGGGGGCAGCAGATCCGGGCCTTGCCATGCCCCCTCAGGAGCTAAGCCTTCCCATGGACTACCCACGGGCGGCCTTTGCGCCGCCGGTGCCCCCTCACCAGCGTCATGTCAGTCAACATGACGCCGGACCACCCACCCCTTCACTCTGAAGGGGGTGGGTGGTCCGACGTCATGCTGACTGACATGATTGTCAGTTCTCCCTCGGCGTCTTTAAACTTAAGTAAACTGATTCAGTTTACTTAAGTTCAAAGACGCAGAGGGAGCTGCGGGCGGAGGGGCTACGCCCCAACGGACGCACCACGCCTGGTAAGTATAACAAAGACCTCATATCGTTGAAAAAGGCATTACTGTAGTATTTATACTGGTGTTGCTTTCGTCGCCGGAAGTTAAGTGACACTGCTCTTTGGAAAATAAACCTTTTTGAAAATAGAGGAATTTCCAGGGACTGTAATTACTAGACGGAGATTTGAATGTGGGGTCAAATTTGAACCTGCATTGGTGGAATCAACATGATGTGAGAATCTCTTTGTAGGTCGTAAATCCAGCAAAGGCCTTTATTATATTTGTGCAGTGAACATTTTTGTTGTAGCAGGAAGGACTACACCATCAGATGCAGCATATAGAATGTCAGATCGGGTGGCTGGCTGGGTCTAGAATATGAAAACTTCTATAAAATGCAGACATGGGGAGAATATCCTGGCCTAACCTAAACATGTGCCCTAAATCAGAAGCAGTTGTCAGCAGGGGGGAAAGAAAGGCGGAAATCCTCAGCGGTTTAACGTCTCTTCAACGACCGTTCTGCGTAGAAGCTGTTTGACACATCCTAGCAATTTCAACGCCACAAAGCCAGACTATACAGCTGTGTGATAAATGAAGCACAAGCATGCTTGATCTAATTATGGGACTGAAGCTTACGATGAAACAGAACCTATCGGACACAGGAAAGCGTTGAAGTAAATAAACGTGGCTTCCCTATGTAAATACACCACTTGATATAAAAATACATCTTTGTTATGTCATATTTTGTGCAGTGCAGGCTTGGCCCCCAGTAGCTGGAGCAGAGGAGCGGTGCTTTCACAATGTCGTGATGAACCAGCCCCGCTGTCGAGCTCCACCCTGGCCCTAGTCTGTTCCACATCAATTAATTGGGAAGCGCAAGTACATGGAATTACGGTAATCAAAACACCGGGCCGTGTTGCTGCAGCGAGGCGGTGCTTATCAGGCTGCAGTTATTCAAAATGTTTCTTTTTATTCTGCGTTTTCCGATTGTGGCTTCACTTGTGCACCCGCAGGTACCTCAAGTAATATGCTTTAAGGCTCGATACCCTTGAAATCCCACAATCCTTTTACCATCCATCACTTCTGCGTTAGCCTCTCTACATGGAGGTGGCTCGGCTTTCCATCCTTCCGAGGTCGATAAATTGAGTCTCTGCACATTGGACAATTATTGGAAACGATAATAGTGCAGTAGGAAGCGCTATTTAAATTTTAATTCTGCAAATTATATTTCACAAGTAAGAGAGTGGAACTAGCCAGTATGTCAGTTGTCCACCCTTTATTATATATGTACCAGTGGCGTAACAATAGGCCCCGCTGTGCGGGGGGTGCGAGATGTACATTTACAGCAATTACAGGACAGGCTGCCGGCGAAGATTCTCGAGCAGCCCTTCCTCACGAGCAGCCGTGCCTGCACTGGGCAGGGAGAGGGGTGGTGCCCCTGCGCCAGAGACAGCAGTGAGACCCCCACTGTCCATCGAATTACCAGCAAACAACCCTACAGTAGAAAGCAATTACTCCCACCCCTCCACATCATCTGTGGGATGAAGCCCTCTCCATTTCCAAGCATACACTGCATCTAATGAGACTTCTGTCGCTACATCTGTCCCCGAAGCCTCGCGCTCCGGCGGGAGAGGAGTTCATCTCACCATACGAGGGCCCGGACAATCTGGAGCATGAAAGGGGCGCACGCACTGGCAGTCTGGGCTATAGGGATTTCACAGCTGGCATGAGAGGCTAGCAGGGCTGGGGCAGGGTCAGTCTAAATCTGTCAAGCATCCCAGCGACAACCGGAATCCTGGACACTCTCCGCCTCCCCACCCCGCCCTGTGCAGGAAAGCGAAATCACCCCTTGAAGAGAACAAGCACACAAGTGCAGCCATTCTCCCAGTAAAGAAAATAGTGCTCACACACTAATTAAAGCATCCCGTATAATGCCGCCGGTAAAAGATCAAATCCCGGTGGGCGTGTCCAAAAGGAGACAAGGCGGCAACAAGGAGGGACTAAAAAGCCTCCTTAACAATCAGAAGCCAGTGTTTTGCGTGGAAGAAGACGCCAGCGAATAAGATAGATGGGCGGGGCTTCAACTCCGCCTCCGAAAGCTTCGGAATCTGTATTGATTCCAAGAAGCTGTTGAATGACGAGAGCAGCGCATGCGCTGCTTTCGCCAGCCGAGACCTAAAAAGGACATGGGAGGGTAGGGACGTCTGCGTTGACCTGGGCAGAGAAGAGAGAAAAGAAGTAGTATAAAAGAGGGAAGTGGCACAAGGGATGCAGGAAAGAGATAGACGGAAGGCAGAATGATTGAAGAAGATCACACTGAGGATGCATAAATCAATCTATTACATTCAGGCACATGTAAGAGCAGATAGACAGGCAATGAAGACAGGGTATGGATTGAAAGGCACGATTCTGACGTGGCAGATCTGAGACAGAGAGAGAAAAACCAAGAATAAGAAGGAATAATTTTGGAGGCAGAGCCGATACAGGGCGGCATGAACGGCAAGAGTTAGGCATAGCTGCAACTTTAGGGGGAGAGACAGAGAAAAGACAAGTTAATGGGGACATTAAATCGAAAGTTAGAATTCAGACAAATCAGTGGGAAACAGTAGCAGCAATAAAACAGGAAAAGGTAAGATGCTGCAAGGTGGCAGTGGAGTACGCAGCATAGATGAGCCAGGGAGAGGGCAGATGAATACACAGCAAGGAGAAGAAGGGATGATATAGGGAACGGTCAGGAGGAACTTGTAACAAGTTGACAAGAGTTGGCTGGCAGAGGGGAAAGAACTTAGCCGTCAATTCACTCAGTGAGTTTTAAGTGTTTGATAACCTTTCCAAATGTTAAGATTTGTTGGTGTGTATTCATTATTGCTATCTATGTGACAGCCAATGAAGGCCAGGGATGGGATAATTCCAAGTTGTGAAACCCCCTCTTAGGGGCAGATTTTCGAACATTTTGCACTGGGTTAGCATCACAAAAGTGATGCTAACGAGCACAAACTGTTTTTTTTTACCAATTTACTTTCCACCACAAAATTTGTTTTGCATTGGAAAATTACCTAATAGTAACACAAAGCAGCGCACAGCACGGCTTTGGGTTACTTAGCACCAAGGGGGCATTAAATGGGTGAATCATGGGCATTCCCCTGCAACACCGATGCCTTTTGACACAAAACCCTATCCACAAACAATTGTAAACAGGATTTAGAGCCAAAAGTTAATGCCATCTGAAAGGAGGCGTTAAGAGGAGGAATGCTTTCATTTCTACTTTCTGTTCCTACCCTACAAAACCTATGCTAGACTCAGACACGCACCTTAGCGCTGTGGTATGTGCCTGGTGCACTGCAGCTGAAATCAGCACCAACGCTAGGGAAAGGGGAGGAGAGAGCCATATCTCTGTAGATATGTCGCTCTCCCGCTCCCTCCCTGTCACGCAAGGCTGCATAGCCTCTTTGGGGACTCCGCTGTGTTGTGTGCCTTTGTTGAAAATCTGTCTCCTAGTATTTAAGGTCAATTGAATGAATTATAAACATTTAAAACTCCAAGGAGACCACCAGAAAGTGTTGCCTACACAGGTGTGATTGACAGTGATATGAGAGTCCAAGTGTTAAAGGAGGATGCTGCAGGACATACTGGTGGGTAGCGATCAGGAGGATGGGTGATAGTGAGGCAGCAATGATGCAGGACATAGAGGTGGGACAAGATGGGGCAAGTGAAGGGGCAGGCAAGTGATTGAGAAAGTGTTGAATAATGCAGAAATAATCACACGGGGGAGAAGGGAGCAGAAACATGTCAGGGACAGTAGGGGGAAAGATAGACCTGAGACTGGGGAAAGAGAGTGAAATAAGGGACGCTTAACAAACAGGAGTTGGCATGACAACAGGCAACTAAGAAGGCTGAAATGTGTGGAGACAGAGTGAAAGATATGCCAAGCAGCGATGAGGTGGGGCATGGGGCATTAACGAACCAGAGTTGAGAAAGTTTCCTGGGACAGAAAGGCAGAGATGAGATATAAGGTAAGAATCCATGTCCACTTCAAGAATAATGTCCAATCATCCATTCACATAAACCATGTGCATGCACACATATGTAAGATTGAATCGTATCCCAGTATTCCAAAAAAACGTGCAAGAAAACAAACCTGATTTAGAGCTATGGATTATTCTGTCTTCTACCTTTTTTATTTGAATGAAAACTCTCCCTTCACTCTGCCCTCTGCCTGTCTTAGTATCTTTTTAGTTGCCTGCCTATCTCACTCTCTACTATACCTCAGTAAACTAACCATACCTCCTCCTTAAAAAATCATAAACTCTCCTTCTGAGTAATCACTCCTGCAAAACCTTAACTTTTTTTCTAACCTTCTCTACTCCCATATATCACAATTTTCCCTTCACTGTCACTTCTCCTCCACTCTATTTACTTATCCCTCGTTTTCCACTTACATGACTTACTGCAATAATTGCCTAACTTCTATTAACGAACACAAAAGGACCTGGATAGATCCCTATTCCAGCCGCAAAGCCACATCCGTTGCTGAATGGATCCAATAAATCAAATTTATATTGATTATCTTAAGCTTATCCACTTTGTTTACTCCATTTCTTTTTCTCCTTTATACCAATTTTCATCGATTTATTTTACTCATTACCATGCTGATTCAAGAATGTTCATAAAAACTCAGGAGGAAGAGAAGTTTCCACATGTCACAACTTTATTTCAAATTCACCCAATGCATTTCGGGATAAACCCTTCTTCAGGGGTATCTGTAGGTGTCTTTCTGTCATCTTTCTGTGAAGTATCTGAAGGCACTTGGTGAAATCTGTCAAGTCTTGATCTGGTGTTTCAATCAACTCACACCCCTTGTTTTGTAATATTCTTTAACATCTTGCTTTATAGGATCAAAGTCTCCATTGATGAAATCAGGCAAGAAGCTTGATTGCATTCCCTCTGTGATATGATAGAGGCGATTTGCACCACCATCTGCACATGCTCTCATTGCAGCTTTACTCCAAACATGATGAAAGTTATAGTTGTCCAAGGGTTGGTTAAGGATAATTAGGCAGAATTTCTGGTTGCCTGTTGAAACGAGACAATCCAAAGGGGTAAACACATGTGTTTTGTGTTTTATAGAGCGCTAACTTGACCCGTTAGGGTATCAGAGCGCTTTACAGAATCATAGAGTTGTACAAAAGGCATGGAATCATAAGAGTATACAATCGATTGGGAGTGGGCGTTCCATGGTTGAGTAAAACCGACTAACGGACGGTCAGTGAACTCAGTCCGTTGTTTGACTTTTAAGGATATTAGTAGTCCGTAATTTCAGCATGTCCGGGTCGCAGGTGTGCATCTCAATATCTCTAATGTACACTAACTTCTATTAACGATATCACTAGAAACTGAAGGAAATGCTTCCATTTCCCCAGATCACAAGACTAACTCAATAACCCCAAAATGTACAACATTAATTAATAACCACTGGATTAACCACTCATTTTATATTATGAAGTAGTGTGCCATCCACCATAAAGCGTTTTAACACCTCATCGGGGTAGTGGGCATTATATAAATGCAATTAGAATGATATAATATACATGCTGCACACCTGGATAAAGTATAAAGATTGATTTTTGACTGTTTGATCCCATGTTATGTTGCTGTAGCCTCATTAAGTACTGCTAATTCCAAAAGAGCTTAGTGACCATTTACTTCAAGAATCCATGTCCACGCACCTACTACCCGCGCACCCACCTTTACACATGGGGCAGGATCACTGATGCGGTGTGTTAGGGGATGCCAGGGGAAGGGAACCTTCATACACATCCTGTGGGAATGTCCTGAGATTGCACGGTACTGGCGCGGGTCACAGGTATTATGTCTAGGGTACTGGGAATGACAGTCCCCTTGATGCAAAGTGGCTACTGTTGATGATCACAACGTACGCTCATTGGTCCAGATATCAGGGCCTGTGGCTGGCTCTTGCGGCAGGGGTTGCAAAGAGGAACAGTGCCAGAAAATGGGGGGCGCCTCTACCTCTGACACTGGAGGAATGGAAACGTGACCTTGACTGGTGCCAACGTGCTGAGGAAACGGTGAACAAAAGCAGGGGGGCCGTCAAGAAATGGGGGGAAATATTGGCGCCCTGGCAGAAGTATAGAGGGTGAATTTGAGAAACTGATCCTCGCAGAAGGTGTTGAATACCGCCTATCTTACAGTGAATGTATCATTCTGTCAAAATGGTGTTTGCTTGATTGTGTAACCTTGATTATGCATACTGTGTCTGCAATTCTCTTGAGCTTTGTTAATAAAAAGTTTTTTTTTAAACAAATCCATGTCCAGTTAAGGAATGATGTCTAATCATCCATTCATTCATTCGCATAAACCATTTGAATGTACACAGATGTAAAATAAACTTCCAAACAATGTCCTTGTTTTTCAGAAAAAAGGGAGAGCTCACACCAAAATGCCCAAAAATCTAGCAAGAGTGAAGTAAAATGGAACAAAAATAGCAGAGGTGGGGGATTTGCTAAGTACAATCCAAGCAAGGTAGGTGGGTCATTCGAACGAAAGAAAATGATACATGCTACACACTTTTACTGAATTCTACCGACTACAGCTCAACAATTTTAGTGGCTCAATCAAAATCTATCAGAGCTCCTGAAAGCGAATGTTGAGGCAGTGGAATCGCTAAATATTAAGCGAAAAATTCAGACACAACCGTATCAATATAAGCTGCTCAGAGACAGTGTCAGCTTATAGATACTTTGGGCCCTGTGTACGACATAATTAGGGGGCCCCTGTACGCAACAATTTTATATTTTACTACATTTTCCTGCTAAGTCAAACCCAAATGATGCTGAAGAGTCCTAAATTGTATCTTAATGACTTGTCCGGGATCCCAAAGAGCCTTATGCTGACACTTGTAGAGAGACAGATGCAGCTGTACAGATAAGCAGAGGAGGAGAGAGGTGTTGAAGGAGAATTGAATAGACAAAGGTCAAATAGAGGGTAAATTCACTTTTTCAGGCGGCACTTGGAAGGTGGGGGCCCTGGACAATTGCTCACTTTGCCCCTGCTTTTAAACGTTTCTCTTCAAAGATGGCAGCCTTTTCCAACATATCCAGGCCACTGCTCTCTGATTAGGGTGTGTTTCTGTTCCATGGAGGCGATTTTGCACACTGTGCAACACAGTACAATTAGCTATACCTGCCAAAAACATCCAGTAAGTATACAGATAATGCAATCGGCAGGGTGACAGCCTGGCCAGGAGTCAGTGAGCTCCATATCCTAATGTAGACAATTTTCTAATTGAGTTCCTTGCTGGTGGACAACAGGGAATCTGAGAGCCCTCCACTCTTTGATTTCACCGCATTACACTGCAAAGGGCACAGATGCGAAATGTCGCTTTAGGAACTTAACCGCATTACCAGCGTCCTAAAATAGACCATCAGGACATTTTATCGTACCTTGGCTTGTTTGTGATGGTATGTGCGCGGAAGCATCTGTCTGCAACAGCTGGCACGTTGCCGCAGAGCGCGACAATGTGCCAAGTTCCTCACAGTGATCACTTTACTCAACAGAATATAAATGAGAAAAGGGAAGGGGGTCGGGAAGGCTGAGGACATAGGCACGCACTGATGTAGGTACAGGAAATGATGAGAAATGTGCCTAATTAGGGAAGGCTGTTGGAGCCCGGGCGACTTTCAGAAGCAGATGAGAAATAATTGAAATATATCACCTTCCAGATCTAAGCTGCAGCAATGTTCATGAAGGTAGTGAGGTGCAGCTAGGAAGCACAGCATTCACTATGGCGTTTGCCACTGAGAGTGCGTTGGGGCAACCAGGGATTGAGTCATACTTGGCTAGAACAAAAGGATTGTAACTTATCAACTGCAAGGAACAAAGGAATCCCTTTGACAAAAGCCGTAATCCATTGAGCTGCTAACATAAAATGCAGTTTTGTGATCTGCATGGGACACGTTCTTTGAGCAGGCATACAAACCCTCTGCACTACTTTATGATGAGTCAAAACTGCCACTAGACAAAACTCTGATCTCGCTCCAGCAGGAACATTAATCACCAGAGTTATTTTGACATTTTTACTGTTGCCTGAAAACTGCGGGGCACACAATCAACTCTGCAGCAGATGCTTTTAAACTCATAAGTTATTCATAATAGGGCCAACCCTCCCGCTCTTTCTTCCAGTGAGCATATTGCCCTTGTGCACATGTCCCGCATCTTGCACACCATCCTCATCAGCTAGAATCCAATGGCCTAATCTGGGACTTTGATGAGAATCTCCATTCTCCTTCCAGGTCTTCATGTGGGCTAGGCAACAATGGAGTTTTTCTATGGTGCACATGTTGAATGGGGCATCATTTAAAGATGGGTATCAGAACTCCTTTCAGACAGCCTAGGCGCATGCGTGGACTATTGCGTCCACACATGGGAGTTGTGACCGTTTACTTCTGATGTTCCGGGCCCCGATTTACCATGTAGTCTGAGCAACTGGGCCAAGTACCCCTACTTCACTTGACTCTCAGTGGTAAAATGTGGTTGAGCAGTCCCAGGCTCCATCTAGGAGGGAAGGGGGAGGAGTGCAGATACAAATTAGTGAACACAGACTCACAACTCAAGCAGCAGCAAGAAATCATTGTTCATCCAAATACTCACTTTAATGAAAGAAGAGAAGTATTTTATTTCTCTCTCTTACCAACACATAGGAAATATATGACATCCACAAACAATTATAAAATACCCCTTGAGGTCGGGGGCTCTAGTGTTTCAATGGCGGTTTCCCATCCTACTCCCTCCTCGCGTTAGAGATAGTGGTTGTTAGAAACTGGGTTACTGTTTGACTGGGTTGTCAGCTGATGTCAGGCAGCAACCACAATCCTTGTCTGGTTGAGGAACAAGCCAACCCTAAATTAACCTGTGCCTAACCCTCTGGTAGCTTGGCACAGAGAAGAAAGGCTTAAATTAGAGGCAATGTTGTGCAAACTTCAAAAAATAATAAACTGAAAAAACACTACACAAAAAGAATCCCACACCACATTAGCAAAATAGAGTAACATTTTACAAATATAATAAGACCAAACAAAAACAAGACTTCAAGGGTGCGCCTCAGAGTTACAGCGATCTGTCGGTTCTGAAGAGCTGCAAAGCTCCGATGTGGAGTCCAGCAACGTCGTCAAGGCTGCTGTCGATGGGGAATGTGATGGCCTGTGCCAAGGTTGCGTAGTGCGGTGGCGGTTCCGCTGGTCTGCAGCAGCGATCCGGGTCTTTGGAACTAATCCAATCCATGCAGTAGTGGCGATACGTCGGTTCTGCTCTGGTTTGCCCTGCACAAGAGAGGAGATGTGTCAGTTCTGTTAGATCCACAGAGGCTGGCAGCGCAACTAAGCCCTCTTCCAGGAGTCCAGGGTTAGGGTGGTCCATTTGGCAGGGTAGACTCACAGATGGCAGAGTCCAGATGCAGATGCAAGATTGTTGGAAGTCTTTTGTGTCCCTGAGGCTTCAGATCAGGAGGCTAGTCAACTAGCCCTTGGAGTCCCCTGGGTTTATGGGGAGCAGGTCCAGTCCTTATCAGCCAGGCAGGAGAGCAGCAGGTCACCACAACAGGGCAGCAGTTCTTTTGGAGCAGTAGTCCAGCAGAGTGTCAGTCCTTTCAACAGTACAGCAGTACTTCTTCTTGGCATAGTATCCACAGGTCTAGAGGTGTACTGAAGAGGTGATGTCTGAAGTCCAGTAAATATATATCCAGTTGTTCCATTGAAGTGAGTCAAAGCATCTAGCGTCATGCCATTGAAGTGCCCAGGTGCTCTGCCTTCCTGGTCCTGGCTCCAGACTAACTGCACCGGGCATGCTGCCTTTTGTGTGGAGAATGGATATAGCCTATTCAAACGTAAGTGGGGCTGGGCCCAGCTCCTCCCATCCATCCTGCTATTGATGAGACATCCAGTCACACCTAAGCTCCCCTTTGTGTGTGGCTGTCTAGGAGGAATACACAAAGCCCACCTGTCATCCACACCCAGTCATGTGAGCCAGAGACAGGCTGCAGGCACCAAATAGCTAAGCAAAGAAAATGGCAACTTTCTAAAAATTGCATTTTCAGTATTGTAATTTAAGATCCGACTTCACCATAAGTTAGATCTTGTGGCTTAGTGGACTAATGCGTCCACTATAGGGACCTGAGTTTGACCTCATGGTCACAGGTTCAAATCCTGGTGGGTCCACCTCAGCCTTTCATCCTTCTGAAGTCGATAAAATGAGTACCATTGAGTTGGATAACAATAAACATCTGTTATTCAGCACCAAGATGCCTACAGGTGAAAGTGTGCTTTATAAAACCTCGTTATGTCATTTTCAGTTGCAATTCTAGAGACACCAACCAGAAATGGTTACCTGGTTCTTTTTGGAAATTACACTTGGTTACTCCTGTGTTAATGTATAGGAGAGGTAGGCCATGCAGTTGTGAAAAACAGGTTTAATAGTTCTTCACCACCAGGACATGTAAAACTTAAAAGTACATGTTGTATTTTTTAAATACACTGCACCCTGCCTTCTGGGCTGTCCAGTTCCTACTCTAGGGGTGACATAAATATTAAAAAGGAAAGTTTGGGCCTGGCAAAAAGGTTTACTTTGCCAGGTTAAAACTGCATATACACAGGCTACAATAGCAAGCCTGAGTCATGTTTAAAGTGCTACTTAAGTGGGTGGCACAATCAGTTCTGCCAGGCCACTAGTAGCATTGAATTTACAGGTCGTGGTCCCGGGTAGGGCCTTTTTTTCTAGGGACTTATACGTAAGTTTAATATGCCAGTTGGGTATAAGCCAATTCAAAATGTTTTCAGGAGAGAGCACAAGCACATTAGCACTGGTTAGCAGTATTAAAGTGCAGATTCCTAAGGCCAGCCAAAATGAAGTCAGTAAAAACAGGAGTTCTTAAGATTAAATGTTAGGGGAAAACCACGCCAAGGATGGCAGGTCTAATAGAGGTTATTTCCCAATCACTATTGGCAACATCCAGGAAATGCCCTGCTAAGCAGAACTTGTTTCAAGAGTCCGTTCTGACGCTTAAATTCAAGTTATAAGTGTACTATGTTGCAGTGCTTTAAGCAGCAAGTTCCTAATGGGCCGAATGCCCAAAGTAAGGTTTACTCGCTCCAGTAGGAGGGAATCGTGCAGAGCACTGTAGCGCGTCCCGTCTACGGGTGCTCACAGCAGCTCAGCTCCTGATCAAGTGAGTCAGCGACACACAGACTCAGCGGCTCCATTCAGCACTGTCTCTCCCTCATGGTTGTGCTCTGGCAGTGGACACTAGCAGTGAACAGAGGTTTCATGCACTCTTCCTGTGGGGTGTGTGTCTCAACGCTTCTGATGAGGGTGTGATTCCGACTTGGTCCTTGATTCCACATGTGGGTGACGATGCTCCTATGGCATACTCAGTTTCTTAACAAGTCGGACCAGTTGCAGGCCTTGTTGCTCCCCTTGACCCACGAATCACCACAGCTCGCAGTGTATGGGCTCCAGTCCTATCAACACAGCCTTGGCAGGCCTTCCTGGTATACGAGGTTGTTGCAGAGCCACCAAACAAGGCTACAGCCCTTACTGCATGTGGCCCCTCCTGACATACGGGGTCACCACAATGTTACTGTGGAGGCTTCAGCTCTTACTGCATGGTAGTCTTTTCCACCACTATCTTCACAGAGGCCCTCTTCTGGCAGAGAGACTAGCAACCTTGGTTCCCACTAGCAGGCCTTGGCTCCCAGTCCTGGTCACAGGCAGAAAACTTGCAGAGCTTCCCTTTCTCACACAGCACGTCTGGCTGCTTGGGAGGTGACAATTTTTGGGGTCCCAACCTACCCTATTATAGTCCATTTCCAGACATCAAATGTGATTAAGGGTCTGAGTTTTTTAGGTTTTATGTTGGCGTTCTACTTATTTTGAAGTATCTGCTTCTCTGTTCCCCCTTCCCCTTTAAAAGCAGCCTGTCACAACAGGAGTGTCTCCGAAGCTGATGGTACCACAACACAGGCCACGGGAGTGACAAGAGTTCACACTGGATGCCAGCCAAAGTGAAATGTGTCTTAAAAAGTAAATCCAGGACTCCAAGCCCTACTGTTCATGATTCTCTTATCAAACCCAGCTTCTTCCTGAGATGTGCCCAGGCCCATTCCTTGTGACCTCTCACTGAATCAAAGAGCACCCTTTGAAGTGTACGGGGAAAGCCTGGTCCTCCATTTCCTAGTCTGTGTCCCACCCAACCTACAGGAATGCAGCAATTGAAAAATCTTTTTGAGGGATCTCTCTACCTATATTCCATGTTTCACCATGCAGGCCTGGCCCTCCCGAAATGGAACCCAGGGCCATCCATGTACTGTACCATCCACAAGCACACATACACTGAGTGCATGCATACAGCATACACACACTGCACAGTACTGTATCATTCATGTACCGTACCACTCACAGGCGCACACATGTCCCAAAAATGCATTTAACTTGCATGCACTGGCCAGCACTGTATCCTTTATGTATTGTAGCACTCCCAGGCACACATGCATCCAGCATGTGCATTTAACATGCATGCACTGCACCTTTCATGTATTGCACCACTCACAGGTATACATACATCCTGCATGTGCAAATAACATGCACACAATGTATCCATCATGTATTGTACCACTCACAGGTACACATACAACCAACACATGCACTTATCCTGCAAGCTGTGTATCCTTCATGTATTGTAACACCCACAGGTATACATACAACCAGCACATGCACCTATCCTGCACACACTGCAGTGTTCCTTCAGGAACTGTGCCACTCAAAGGAACATGGACCTGTAGTTAAGCACACAGCACCGAAATCTTTAAAAAGGGAATGAGCCTATGGGCCTTAGTTCAGTAACACATGTTAAAAAGGACCTGCTCATACCTACTGATTACTGCACTGCACCTACTGATCACTGTGCTCGTGCTGCTTAACTCCTGGCGAAGGCAGTAACCTTCTACCATTATGAGAGTAGCGCTTTGGGCATCCTTCCTGGTCCAACAAGACCGCAATCAGTGAGACAGACGTATGTCAGGACGCCCACTTATGATCCGTGTTAGCCTATGACAACAAAAATCAGCATTAGAGATCTAGATATTAGTATAGTTGGTCACTCAGGCAGGGGCGCATGTCCATATCCACGAAGCGGACTTTTCCTTTTCAACAATGGGTGGCTCACAAACATTTGCTAATATGTGGAGAAGGTGCTAAATCCTATGTTGGAGGACTCACCTTTGTTGAGAATCTGACAACCGAATAGCCTCTGCCATTCAACTATTACAGAAGAGATAATGCCACAGTAGATTTTCAAAAGGGGAGAAACCTCAGATGTAGAGATTTAGAACTGACTTTGCAAATCAGAGGATAATTAATTGAAAACCAACTGCATATCAGGCCCTTGGTCTGTGTATATTAAGCTCTTGCCAGCCACAAGAAATGGTTGCTTTAGTTCTCAAGGACCATATATTATAGGTAGGGCCACTGGAATTATGTGGCAGGGTTGAGTAAATTATGCAGCAAGAAATGGCAAATTATGTGGCATAATGTGGCACATTTTGTAATAGTATTACTTCATTATTTCATCATTTTGAAACTTGGTAACACTCTCTGGGCATTGGTGGCACCTACTTAGTACCAGTTTAACCTCCAGATATAACAATAAGCAATAGAAAGGTGACAAGTCCAGCTTTGCAAAGGCCCTTCCACTGTGGGGCAACATGTTATTGCATTTTTTGTCGCTTTTGAAATGTTTGAGCTAGAAACTAAATAGTTTTTTGTTAAAATCTTCAGATTATGCGGTAGATGATAGATTATTCGGCAAATATATAATTATACAAAAATCGCCACAGCCGCACAATCGCATCATTCCAGTGACCCTGATTATAGGGGCATGAAAAGATTGCCTGGGCTGAAAAGGTGAAAGGCAACAATCCAAGACAACTCCCTCAAGGATATCTTTATCTCAAACCCCTTTCGAAGAGCCTCCACTTCCCCTTGATGGACTGAGGATTGCTATTGCTGTGTCCCACATGATCTCAGGAACAACATCTGCCTTGTTTGTGAACCATATCTAATTTGTCTCTGTGTATGATCAAGCCTAAGTGCCTGATTACGTGTTTGGCGGTGTGAGAGCGGGGCGGCACGCCACCTCCGTGCACCACCAGACTTGACTGCCGGCCGCCTGCAAGATTACATGTTTTTTCATTGTCTGGGCGGTGGTCCTTTGGCATTTCCATGGCGGTCCCTTTGAAAAAGGCACTGAAATGGGAACGCCAAAGCAAGTTCCTGCAAAGCATGGACTGTTAAGTCCATGCCGTGCAGGAACTGGTATGCATAAAGACAGGCATCAATAACACATATCAATGTGGGGGGGAGGTCCAAGGGAAAAGTTTTTTACAGAAAGATAGACCTGCAGGTTGTGTTTCCCCTAGAGAACAATATTATCAACACTGAAACAACCCGGGTCTCAAGCTGAGTAAAGATTAAACACTAAAAGGCCAAAGTATACCCCATTCTTGATCTGACAGCTCTGTAGGAGAGAACCTCCTTAAACAGGACCCATCAATCACTTAAGGTGATTAGTTTTTTTCATCACTTGGGTCTGTGCACTTCAACATGCCGAACCAGTTCTTGAAACAGCGATCTGGTCACTTGCACAGAAGAAGCAACAAAAGAGGGTTGTCATCAGATCTCCCAAAGATTTTATCTGGGATAGAATTTTACCCATAGATCAAAAAAGGGGAGATCCTAAAGTCAGCAGTATTAAATAATAATTGTGTGAACTAAAAATGGCTAAGGGTGCTCAAAAGTTCTTTATTGATAGAGGACCCCTGTCATACTTAAAAAGCAATATGGCAATCCAGCATAAATAAGTTTGACATTATGCTAATGTCCATAGCAAGAACGGTCAACATGTTTCTGCCCATTATAGATCAAAAAGTATCAGGGCTTTCATCAGGACCTATGATACTGCTGTGGTTCAATGTGAAAACGTGAGAAAAGAATCCAAAAGAAGGGGGTTTGTGTGAATAAAATATTCCTACCGCACCGGTCAGTTCAGAAGAAATCAAAACCGGATACCTGTGGACAAAAAAAGAAATGAAACAAATAGCCCAGTGTCTAAAAAGGACTCAGCCAAAGGTCATTAATCCTAAATGACTCCGAAATACGCATATAATAATGCTGTAAAGCATTCAATACAGTAAATTGAATTGCACTTACCCATGTCAATTGGGTGTTGCCCTCACCTCAACCTGGTCTCAACTCAGGGAAAGGGGCCCCGCTCTAGATCAGAAGAAACAGTAGGAGAAAGAGAAAACAGGTTGCACATTGTTACACCTGAAAAAACTCTCCTCTTTGAAGCATGGCTTAAGAACATGAGAAAGCACCCATGTAGTGTAGTGAATGGCAATCTGGTCATAGAAACCACCAAGAATCAGTGGTAGTACAGAAGGACGTAATGTCCAATGTAGAGAAATGTGAAAAACCGGACAAAACTATCAGTAAGTAAAGAACGGTTAAGTGTGCGCAACCGTACGCGCTATATTCTTGATGTAGATGATTAATACAAGACAGCATAGAGACCAAATCAAATCCTTAAAGCATAGAAGGCAAGTCTCAAAACATTCAAATCAAAAAGAAGTACCAAAAACAAGCAATCACAGCTAGAAATGAGAGATGTTGGACTAAGCACCTTCCCATTGGTTACGTATACTTCGAATAGTATTTTACAGGTTAAATCAAAGAGCCAAACAAGCCCGAAGTTGCAAATCGAGAAGAGCGCTCCAGAAACTCACCTATCCGTCGGTACCCCGGGGCGGTCTTTGAACTAAGACCGGAGGTGTCGGCGGTAGGATCTGTAAACGCTATTTATCCAGATTAGGACCACAGTTAACGCAGGTGAGAGAACAGGCAGAGGAGGCTAAGCAAGTGCCTGTCACGAATAATGACGAAAACGCGCATGTGTAGTGGAGTCAATGCTAACTCTCACTAACTTGCTTCCACTGCGCGTGTGTGGCATACAACCACTGTTTAAGACTGTATGCAATACCTGCCGCTTGTAGTCATCTACGATAGAGAAGGGAAACGCTTTCCCTATGATAGAGACAATGTAAATAACTACACCAAAAATAAAGTTTTGAACAAAGCTGAGGATCGCTAGGGAATATATTGAAGCCATACGAGCTACAACGCAGTCTACTGTTCTTTAAGTGTATAAACAGAGACAGCCATATAGGGCAGTGTCATATTCATTAGTGCCCAACAAAAGTGTGAACAATGACTCACATACGTGCCTAACGTTAAAACAGCAACTGTCTCAAGGCTGCAGTATCATCAAGGGGGAACAGAGCTAAACCTCATTTAAATTGCCCATACCCTTGGTACATTGAGATGTCATCTGCGTTGCAACGTCATATCTATTTAATGCGTAACCCATGAGGGCTGCAAAAACAATATCTTACAGCAACAGCCAATGAATATCATCATTCAAACCCTCAGTATCTGAATGTAGCCTGTGCACCCATCTTTGCTCTCTGCGTAGCAGGAACTTCTGGATATCAGTTATATGTGGTGGAATGTGTGGTTGTTCCAGGATGACCCACTGTAACTCATTCTCTTTATGACCCACTGTAATAAAGTGATTGGTGAGTTTGGTTGCACTTTTCTTGCACCGGATGGTGCTTTTGTGTTCCGATATCCTCACCTTAATCTTACGTGATGTCATGCCCACATAGTTCTTGTTACAGGGGCATTTTATCAGGTAGATCACCCTCTCACTATTACAATTCGTGTGTGTCTTCAGAGACCAAGGTCTGCTCGTACCAATATCTACCTCGGTTGTGTGAAATGTTTGGGGGCACACTGAGCAAGTCCCACACGGGAAGTGACCCATGACTGGCGGTAAACCCCATAGTGTGGTAGAATCGGGGTTTCTCATTACCCTGGGACGTGTATGCACCAATTGATCTTTCAAGTTAGAGCTCCTTTTGAAAGCAAAAAGGGGAGGAGGTAGAACGCTGCCCTCTATCTTGAGCACTCTCCAGTTTCTCAGGATGCTCTTTTTCAGTGCATTTGAGTAGTTGCAATAGGTGTTAACACAAGTGATTCTCTTGTTGTCTTCCATGGGACTCTGGGTCCTTTTCTCAAGCAGAGCTTCTCTGTGATTGTGTATAGCTCTTTTCATAGATGTCTTTATAATCTTCATGGGGTACTGCCTCTCTTGTAGTTGTATGGAGAGGAGGGAAGCATGTTCACGGTATTTAGACAACTCAGAACAATTTCGACGAATGCGAAGAAATTGTCCGAATGGAAGGTTCTCCCTAAGGGCTCTGGGATGAAAACTTCGAAAATGTAAGAGGGAGTTCCGTGCCATCGGTTTCCTGTAGAGTTCAGTGTTAAGAGTTCCATTGTTGGAGCCAATCCGTAAATCCAAAAAGGATATGCTTTCTCGCGAAAACTCGCAGGTGAATTTCAGGAATTCGTTCTTACTATTCAGCCAGGAATGAAAACTCCTAATCGTGTCGGTGGAACCTCTCCAAATGACCAGAATGTCATCAATATATCGTTTCCAGGTCAAAATATGACCTAGAAACGGATTTGTTGTAGAGAGGATCTCGGTCTCTTCGATCTGATGAACATACAGATTCGCTAGGGAAGGTGCGAAAATGCTCCCCATGGATGTACCGGAGATTTGTAAAAAGAGATCCTCCTCGAATTTGAAAAAGTTTTCTTTCATGGCTATGGTTGCACATGACATGATAAAGTCCACTGGTGTAGGGCTCTCCAAATCAGCACCTTCCAAAAGCATTCTTACAGTAGATAGTATCTCATCTTGTGGAATGCATGTGTATAATGACTCTACGTCAAAGCTCACCAAAAGATCTTGGGTGACATCAAATGGCATCCCATCTAGGATGCGTAACAAATCTTTAGTGTCCTCAACATAAGAGGGCATAGTTCTCACAAGAGGTTTCAAGAATAAATCTACAAAAGTAGATAGAGGTTCAAGAACAGACCCTATCCCTGAAATTATGGGTCTGCCAGGAGGAGGAAAAACCCCCTTATGTATTTTGGGTAATACATAGAAATATGGAATGATCGGGTATGCTGTATAAAGAAACTGTGCCTCGTGACCAGTGATCCAACCTTGTTCTAAGGCCTCATCTGCCAGGTTCTTAATGGTCGCCATGAGTCTTTTAGTGGGATCCAACTTGATAGGATGATAGAATCTTACATTGCTTAGTTGTCTCCTGCATTCAGTCTTATAAGCCTCCGAGTCCATGATGACCGTGGCTCCACCTTTGTCAGCAGGTTTTATGGTGATGGACTTGTCATCTGCTAAGGATCGAAGAGCAAAGCGTTCACTCTTTGATAAGTTGGAAAAGGAGCGATTATCAGTTCGAAAAATGGTTTCGGCATCTCTGAGGACTGCCCTCTCAAAAGTGAGTATTTCTGGCGGAATCGCATGAATTGGTGGAGTAAATGTTGACTTAGGACGTAGACCAGTGTTGGAAACGTCCTCTTGATTATCTTCTATTGGTTTGTCTTTAAAGAAAGCACGTAATCTGACTTTCCTAAAGAACCCAGCTAGTTCTTGTCTGGTCTGAAAAGGATCACCCCTATATGTGGGAACATATCCAAGTCCTTTCTCAAGGACCAGGGTCTCGTCTTTATTAAGTGTCCGTTTACTCAGATTAACAATCAGGCTGTCGCGTTGCTTGGGCCTGGTACTGGAGGATCTTTCACATTGCTCCGTGTTCGAGATGATGGAGGACTCCAATGAACACTGGACTGTGCCGATCTTCTCCGGCCTCTGGAACGACGTTGGCCCTGCCCTAAAAAAGGCTGCTGTTGGAAATTGTCCTGATGAATCGGGCCCTGAAACATAGGATGAGGGAAGAAAGGCTGTGGGTAGTTATAGGGACCAGGCGGCCACCATTGTGGTTGTTGGGGACCTCCATAGAAGTTGCCTCTTCTGGGACCCCTCTTATTCCAGTTCCGCCCTCTGGATGGAAAATTACCCCCATGATCTGAGTCCGAAGAGTCATTCTCACTCCCTGATGTAGAATAATTCGAACCGGGTCGTCTACCTTTTTGGTTGAACACCGGTGGAGTATAGGAATCGCTGGTGTAAGGATATATTTTGGTCATTGAAAATTTAGCCAAATCTTTTTTAAATTTGACTATCTTACTCGCTAGTATAGTATCCCTGAATTCTTTAGTCGTTTTGTCTGTCTCTTTGGACTGTTTGTTGAAGCTTGATGTCACTAAAACTGATTTGATCTGAGACTCCAGGAGTTGTATCTCAACCAGGATGTTATCTGCTATTCTCTTGGCTGTTGTTATAATCAAGATAAGCCAGTCGCGTGTGCAACGCCATGCCACCAGAGACCAATCTTTAAGGAAACCCTTATCGTCCAAAAATAGCCTGGGGGCATTGGTTACTATTAGACCTGTCGGTGCACAATCTGACCGCAAATACTCGGTCATAATTGCACCATGTACTTGTGTGCGTGCATGTGTCCGTTTAAGAAAGAGCACTTTGTTCCAGTCCTCATCTTTGGTAGTGGTAATGTTAGATGGTAAATCAATGATGCTGGGTGTTTGAAGAATGTCAAGCGCTACTGCGTCATCAAACGAAAGACCTTGTCTCTCGGACATCTTGGAAAGGGGGTAAAGTGAAAGGATTGGTAATCAGAATGTAAGTTTAAAAGGAAAGACCATTTGCCTGTTAGGAGTCGGCACGCTCTTTTGCTGGCTTTTGCTCTGGGAACACACCCTGTACCCCACAGTGTTTGGTTACGCATTAAATAGATATGACGTTGCAACGCAGATGACATCTCAATGTACCAAGGGTATGGGCAATTTAAATGAGGTTTAGCTCTGTTCCCCCTTGATGATACTGCAGCCTTGAGACAGTTGCTGTTTTAACGTTAGGCACGTATGTGAGTCATTGTTCACACTTTTGTTGGGCACTAATGAATATGACACTGCCCTATATGGCTGTCTCTGTTTATACACTTAAAGAACAGTAGACTGCGTTGTAGCTCGTATGGCTTCAATATATTCCCTTGCGATCCTCAGCTTTGTTCAAAACTTTATTTTTGGTGTAGTTATTTACATTGTCTCTATCATAGGGAAAGCGTTTCCCTTCTCTATCGTAGATGACTACAAGCGGCAGGTATTGCATACAGTCTTAAACAGTGGTTGTATGCCACACACGCGCAGTGGAAGCAAGTTAGTGAGAGTTAGCATTGACTCCACTACACATGCGCGTTTTCGTCATTATTCGTGACAGGCACTTGCTTAGCCTCCTCTGCCTGTTCTCTCACCTGCGTTAACTGTGGTCCTAATCTGGATAAATAGCGTTTACAGATCCTACCGCCGACACCTCCGGTCTTAGTTCAAAGACCGCCCCGGGGTACCGACGGATAGGTGAGTTTCTGGAGCGCTCTTCTCGATTTGCAACTTCGGGCTTGTTTGGCTCTTTGATTTAACCTGTAAAATACTATTCGAAGTATACGTAACCAATGGGAAGGTGCTTAGTCTAACATCTCTCATTTCTAGCTGTGATTGCTTGTTTTTGGTACTTCTTTTTGATTTGAATGTTTTGAGACTTTCCTTCTATGCTTTAAGGATTTGATTTGGTCTCTATGCTGTCTTGTATTAATCATCTACATCAAGAATATAGCGCGTACGGTTGCGCACACTTAACCGTTCTTTACTTACTGACAGTTTTGTCCGGTTTTTCACATTTCTCTACATTGGACATTACGTCCTTCTGTACTACCACTGATTCTTGGTGGTTTCTATGACCAGATTGCCATTCACTACACTACATGGGTGCTTTCTCATGTTCTTAAGCCATGCTTCAAAGAGGAGAGTTTTTTCAGGTGTAACAATGTGCAACCTGTTTTCTCTTTCTTCTACTGTTTCTTCTGATCTAGAGCGGGGCCCCTTTCCCTGAGTTGAGACCAGGTTGAGGTGAGGGCAACACCCAATTGACATGGGTAAGTGCAATTCAATTTACTGTATTGAATGCTTTACAGCATTATTATATGCGTATTTCGGAGTCATTTAGGATTAATGACCTTTGGCTGAGTCCTTTTTAGACACTGGGCTATTTGTTTCATTTCTTTTTTTGTCCACAGGTATCCGGTTTTGATTTCTTCTGAACTGACCGGTGCGGTAGGAATATTTTATTCACACAAACCCCCTTCTTTTGGATTCTTTTCTCACGTTTTCACATTGAACCACAGCAGTATCATAGGTCCTGATGAAAGCCCTGATACTTTTTGATCTATAATGGGCAGAAACATGTTGACCGTTCTTGCTATGGACATTAGCATAATGTCAAACTTATTTATGCTGGATTGCCATATTGCTTTTTAAGTATGACAGGGGTCCTCTATCAATAAAGAACTTTTGAGCACCCTTAGCCATTTTTAGTTCACACAATTATTATTTAATACTGCTGACTTTAGGATCTCCCCTTTTTTGATCTATGGGTAAAATTCTATCCCAGATAAAATCTTTGGGAGATCTGATGACAACCCTCTTTTGTTGCTTCTTCTGTGCAAGTGACCAGATCGCTGTTTCAAGAACTGGTTCGGCATGTTGAAGTGCACAGACCCAAATGATGAAAAAAACTAACCACCTTAAGTGATTGATGGGTCCTGTTTAAGGAGGTTCTCTCCTACAGAGCTGTCAGATCAAGAATGGGGTATACTTTGGCCTTTTAGTGTTTAATCTTTACTCAACTTGAGACCCGGGTTGTTTCAGTGTTGATAAAGACAGGCATCCCCATGGCCTGAGGCGCCGCCAGCAGTTTCATGACATGAACACCGTCATGAGACTGCTAGCAGTGAGAAAATGTGTAATATGTTTGGGGGGGCCGCAGCGGCCCTGCCAAGCATATTGCTGCCTCACACCGCTGCGTCCCATGGAAGTCCGCCGAAGTTGTAATTCGGCAGTCACACCTCCGGTGCAGCCATAACCGCCGCACCACCAAAGGTTTGGCAGTCCTATGGACCGCTAAACTCAAATCTAGCCCTAAGTCATTTAACAGACTCATGGCCAAGTTATTGGGGTACCTTTGTGCATGATCTTTCTGGTGCATGTATTTCACATTATTAACAACACTATTGAGGGAATTCTTGAACCGGGTCTCCCAATGCACTGACAGATAATTTCATGCTCCCAAATCTTGAACATTAAAATCCTTTTTTCATGATTCTATCAATTTATTATGTTTAAAATGTGTTTAGATCAGTTATCCAAAACTGTCATTGTCATAATTCCAGCAAAGCTAGTACACTGCGTATAACTTGAATGGAATTAAGACGCTGATATTCAACAAGGTTTATGGAGACGCATTCCATCGGTGGTACATGAGCGCTCCCTTTCAACCACTTATGGGATTTGATGCAGGTCTTTAACTACTAACATTTGTACATTAACCTTTCGCCTCCTTGAGGCAGGAGAAATGTTTTATTTTCTAACTTTGCATGTGAGCTCCATTCTGCAGCACATATACAAAGTGGGAAAAGTCTTAAAGGATAGTTTTTGTACCGAAAGGGTCCACTTCCAGTACAAAACCTATGCTTTAGAGAATGCACACACTGTAGCACTATGGCACAAGGGTGTGTGCGTTGGCAGGCAGAGACATTCCATATCTTAGTAGATAAGGTGCTTTCTTTCTCTCTCGCGTAGACGCAAGGCAGTTTTTGATGTGCTATGTTGCATCCAGTAACAGTAAATCATGCCTTATTGCCTATTTTCAAACAACACAGCTTAGAAACAGAAAGAGGCAAACCTTTCTTAAATTAATTCACTTACACACTGTAAGCAGCAGTGGGTGTTGGGGTATTGCCCTACTTATAATTTGGCCCCCTGACCCCCCAAATAATGTGGACTTAACTTTCCATTGTGCCCGCGGCAGTCAGCCTTCGCGCAGGTCAATTGAATGCATAATCGAGGGAGGCTGAGGTAGGGAGCTGGCCCTAAGCTAGTGCAGCAGGCCTGAGGGAGGTGAAGCTTGCTAAACATGAGAGACACTGACACCCGTTAGAGTCAGCCAGCGGACCTGGGACCAAGTGTGCATGTCGGATTGGACGACTGCTTTTCTCTGGCCAGACCGACATGAACACTAAAGGCCTCACAGTTTGGTTACTTTTTTAAATTTTTTTTTTTTTTTTATACATATGTTGAAAATGTTTAATTTAAAAGTTAAAAGTATAATATATATATATTTTTTTAAATTATGTTTTAAAATTATTTTTCTACATATTTTAGTCTTTGACACATTTTACTTTTAGTACCTAATAACTTATTTTAAGCTTTTATTTTTAATGTTTCAAAAATATATAGTTTGTTGTTAAATCAGTAATTAATGATAGGTACACATGTTTATAGATTTTATTATATAATATAAATTATTATCTATTTTTTTAAAGTTTAGAATGCTTTATTGAAAATATAAGGAAGAGCAAATACAGAGGTGCCGATTAGGATCCTGGAAAAAATTTCCCCAACCCAATTGAATCTGGACTTTTTTCTGTACAAATGGTAAAAGCGCCGTACAAACTGGCAAGTACGATTCGTATGGGAAAAAGTCCATACGAATCGCATTGGGAAAATTCCCCCACACGTCCTCGGGTCGGGAAAAGTCTCCGACACGTCCCCGGACATTTTTACGTACAAATGGGAAAACTGAAGTCCCAATGCGCAAGTACGATCCGTCCCATCCGTCCGATTGTACAACTGCATGGAAAAAAGACCGTCCGGAGCGAACTCCCATAGCATCCATGGAGATGTCCAAACAAGTGCCCGGTACGCGCCGTACCCCCCCCCCCAGCCCCCCGTATGTACGAAGCGTACCCCCCAGCCCCCCGTATGTACAGAGCGTACCCACCAGCCCCCCGTATGTACGGGGTGTACCCCCGTACCCCCCAGCCCCCCGTATGTACGGAGCGTACCCCCCAGCCCCCTGTATGTACGGAGCGTACCCCGTACCGCCCAGCCCCCCGTATGTACGGGGCGTACCCCCAGACCCCGTATGTACGGAGCGTGCCCCCCGTATGTACGGGGTGTACCCCCATACCCCCCAGCCCCCCGTATGTACGGAGCGTACCCCTGTACCCCCCAGCCCCCCGTATGTACGGAGCATACCCCTGTACCCCCCAGCCCCCCGTATGTATGGAGCGTACCCCCGGTGGGTCCGCACTGTACATACGGGGGTGGGGGTACGCCCCGTACATACGGGGGGCTGGGGGGTACGGGGGTACGCCCCGTACATACGGAGGGCTGGTGGGTACACTCCGTACATACGGGGGGCTGGGGGGGGTGTACGGCGCGTACCGGGCCCCCTAATCAGCTCGCATCGCCGCGTACTTAGCTTTTCCGGCACTTTTTGGGTGCCGTAAAAATATTCCCATCCGGACTGCAGTCGGTGCGAATCGTAATTGCTGGTACGTAAAAACATGCCTAACTCCGTCCGGACGTCACGTCCGCGGTGTCCCGGATCACATTTGTATGTATTTTTCTGTCGGTTGGTCTTTTTTCCGATTCGTACGGAAATGGTGTTTCCGTACGAATCGTAATTGCATGTTTGTAAAGTTTTACAACCCGGTACGAGTCGGACGGAGAAAACGCTCCGACCCACGGTTTGTACCGGGTTTTTCCAGGATCGTATTCGGCCCCAGAATATGTATATAATATTTAAACAATGCAAATCAAGCACTGTGACTAAAGGAAGAAAATATGTACAATTTATCAATTTCAATACCAGAACCTGACTTGAAATATATAAACAATTTTACAAAAGCATATGCATTTACGAATTTTAAGAAAGGAAAAGAGAGAGTAGGAGGAGGAAGAAAAGAAAGAAAGGAGGGGAAAGAAAAATATGGAAAAGCATGTGATAAACATAACGGTGTTACAATAATAACAATATTAACCAATTAAATATTTTAACATTTATGGGGGTTCGTAACTGGTAGCCGTTAAAGAGGGAAGAACAGCTTGCCTAGATAAGAATGTGGTAAATGGTGACCATAATAAATCTTTTTTAATCAATAGAGGGATAGAGGTAGTATGTGCACTATCTAGTCTGTGGTGATGACATAAAAGATTCCACCAGCCATTAAAAGTGATTTTAGTGGTATTTTTCCAGTTCGTGGTAATATTCCGTAGGGTAATAGCTATTATCAAATCGATTAACTTACCTACACTCCCCTGTGAGCACAATATGGGGGAGGAACCTTCCAAAAGAATTTGCAAAATATCCCAAAAAATTGTCGTGGACAAAATTTCATTCAGCTTCTCCCAAAAGCACATCCAAAGTTTTTTAACCAAAGAACAGAGAAAAAACATATGTAATAAGTCACTTTTTTCATTATGACAGGACCAGCATTTTGCATCATTAGTCAACTTGAACTTTTGAAGGTCCTCAGGGGTCAGAAAAAGCCTATTGTAAAAATAATATAACGTTTGTGATGTACTTGCTGAGCGAGAGGAGGTGTGAATCTTAGCCCATATGGAGCCCCAGGTCTGGAATGAGAATTTCTGATGCAAATCCCTTTCCTACAAGAGCTCTACCCTGGATTTCATTCTCAAATAATTGGGATGAGACAAAATCCTGTCAATGGCAGATGATCTAACCAGAGAGGAGAGATCCAAAGCAAGAGAGGAGGACTGATTATGTGGAACCGTAGAAGAGTCCTGAGAGAGGAGAAGAAGAATAGAAGTCCTAATATGAAGATAATGAGTGGCATGAATATATGTCATATACGTTTTTGGATCTCAGAGAAGTCTATAAGAGAGCCGTCAATAAGTAAATGACCAATGGTTATAATGCCTTTGTCAATCCATTCTTTCCATGAAAGAAATCTATTATTTAATTTAAGGAGTTTGTGAAATAATATCTATATGGGAACTGGAGGAGGCAATTAAAGAATTAGCAACAGCTGCAGAATGGATGAGAATAGGAGAGAAAAAGAACCTAGGGGGTTGAGATAAATTAATTGCTGTGTTTAAAAAAAATGGTGTATATTGGGCCTGCTCCAGTTGACTCCAAGCAGTTAATGTTGTGTGAGGGTAAGTCCAAATTTGTTTCAGTGCAAATGCAGAGTGAAAATGTCTAAGATTAGGAAAATTGACCCCTCCTAAATCTTTGGGTAGTTGAAGACGATTTAATGAGATTCTAGGCTTGCGATTATTCCACAAGAACTTGATCAAGGAATGATTGATAATTTTAAAGAAGGAGAGTGGGAGGGTAACAGGTAGTATGGTCAGATGAAAATTAATTATCGGTAGCAACATCATTTTAATAGTTGCTAGTCTACCCCACCAAGAAAGCTATTAAGGGGACCAACTATCTGTTAACACCGTACGTTTTGTGATGATTTCAGTAAGGGTAATTTTAATGGTTTCTTGAATGTTATTTGTATATAGAATACCTAAATACTTAATATTTTTTTAATTCCATTTAAACCCTGTATCTTTAAACATATCTGGAAGGCAATATTTATTGAGGGGCAGGACCTCTGTTTTATCAATATTAAGTTTATAATCCAAAACTATAGAGTATTCACTCAATAATGAGATAAACACCAATAAAGACATATTCGGGTTAGATAGATATAATAAGATATCATCCGCATATGCTGTAAGTTTAATGCCAATGTTCTTAAATTGAAAGCCCGTAAACTGTGGAGAACGGCGAATTGTTTCCAAGAAGGGTTCTAAGGGTAAAATGCATAAAAGTGGAGATAAAGGGCAACCGTGTCTAGTTCCCCTGTGGAGGGAAAAATAATTGGAGTGACAGCCATTGACCCAGATGGAGGTAGAGGGTGCAGAATATAACAGTTGGATGTAATGAATGATGTGAGGACTAAAGCCATGCCATTTTAATGCTCCGGAAATGAACTCCCAATTCACTCTATTGAATGCCTTCTCAGCGTCCATAGTAATGGCAGCCACAGGTAAGTTAACTTTGGAGGCCAAATGAATTATATTAAGGAAAGTTCTAGAATTGTCTGCAATAGAACGTCCCTTTACAAACCCTGATTGATGTATGTCCACTAAATCGGGAATGACCTGATTAAGACGGAGAGCCAATATTTTGGCAAAAATCTTACAGTCCGTGTTAGTTAGCGAGATGGACATGTAGTTACTACATTGAGAAGAATCTTTGTCTTTCTTTGGGATCAGACAAAGCATGGCTCCGATCTAAAAAAAGATCCATGAGTGAAGGATCCTTGTGTCTTTCATGTACTAAAATAATTATTAATAAGAAGCAACCGTTTAGGAACTAGTAATTGTTTAAAATGAAGAAAGAACCGTACAGAAAATCCATCAGGCCCAGGAGTTTTGTCTTTTGGGAGTTGACTAATAGCATTTGTAATCTATTGATCTAATATTGGACTATCAAGAGAGGATAGGTCAGCAGTGTTTTCTGAAGATTTGGGAATGGTTTGGAAATATGGGTCTATCTGATCACTTGAAGGAGAGGATTCAGGGGTGTCTAAATTAGCATAACATTCTGTGAAGAATTCTAATATCTTGGAGTTGCTAACGTGTCTCATCCCAGTGCTATCTGTTATAGCAACAATCTTGGATTCCTGCTTTTTAATTTTAAGGTAGTTAGCCAGAGATTTGCTGGCTTAATTCCAACCACCGTACAATTTAGCGTTAAACCTAGCACTATCCCAGGACTGTTTGTTATATTGCATTTTAGCTTTGATGAGTTTGGACAAAGTATCTGTATGATTTGAGGAAAAATATTTGTGTTCTAATTTCTTAATTTGTTTTAAGAGTAACATTGAATCTCTAAAAGCCTTCCTTTTATTATTAGTAACAAAATCTATTATGAACCCCCTGGCAGTTGCCTTTAATGAATCCCAGATGAAATTAATCTGCGAGTCAGATGGAAGATTATTCTCAAAATATTCTTGTGCGAATAATGAAAATTGTTCTGTAAAATGGTTATCCAGCAAAAGGGCATTATTAAATCTCCATCTGCGTGAGATGGGTATAGGAGTAGGGTAATCCAAATCTACTATGACAGGAGCGTCGCCTGAAATAAGAATTGAGCCCATCTCAGCATGTGACAAAAATTGAAGAGTGTAATCTATTCTAGAGTGAGACCTATGAACGGGGAGAAAAAAGAGAACGCGAAAACAACAGGGTGTGAACTTCTCCAAACATCTATCAGCATTCTAGAAGAAATAGCCTTGTGAAAGTTCTTCTGCATCTTGTTAGAGATAAACTTGGTTTGAGATTTCCAATCTAAAAAAGGATCCATGAGTTGATTACAATCTCCACCTACTATAAAAGTTTCTGAAGCATGACAAGAAAGGAGAGTGGAAAATCCATTCCAAAATATAACGTCTATTCAATTGGGGCCATAAACATTGCATATGGAAAACTGAGTATCTGTTTAACAAAAGCCATCTACCATTACCATCTTTAACTTTATTTAGCAAATGCGTACATAACGATTTATGAAACAGTATTATTACACCATTCTTATTATTCATTGCAGGATAGCAAAAACACTTCCAACCCATTGTCTGCGCAAGGAGAGTATGTATTGCTCTTTAACATGTGTTTCTTGTAATAAAGCAATCTGGCATTTCAATTTAGTAAGATGAGACAACACTCTTTGCTTTTTGACTGGGTTACGAATACCCTTAACATTCCATGAGAAAATACGTAAACCAGTCATCAAAAGGATATATAAAGAGTTACTAAAAAGTACATAAAAAACCTAAAATAAGTAGATGACTTAACCAACCACAACCAGTTTGATAGAAAGAATGTAGGTCAGGATATATATGACTACCATTAAACAAAGAAGCTGTATTGAGACAGAGTATTTGAAAAAAGGTAAGGTAAAAGACAGTAGAAAAGTTGAGAAAGTCAACATGTTTTCCCAAACCATCGGGTCCGGGTAGAAAGTAATAGTGAACAAAAAAAACCAAATTTGTATATCAAAAGGATCGCTGTATAATAATGAAGAAAAGAGAACAGAGAAGATAACAGAAGAGATAAAAGAAGAGATGATAAAGAAATAAGAAGAGCAAAGGGAGAAAACAGGCTCCCCTTATTATGTACAAGGGAGATGACAAAAAGCCAAAAGACTTTAGCCATGACTGTCAAGAACAGGAAAAAAGGAAGATAATGTATAGAGGGGGGAACGAGAAGAACAGACACCACTCCGAGAAGAAACACAGAGAATAGGAAGATAAAATATCAACAAGTAATGGAAGGACGATATGCACGAGAAGAAGACATAACAAACACAGCACCATGAGGACTTACCATACGGTAGGGAGACAGCGCAGCAGAACTGAACACGGATATTGAAGCAAATGGACAACGTGGACCTAGACATCTTCGTCAAGCAAGAGGAGAGTAGAGACCTGCAAAAAGAAAAAGAAAGAAGATTGCCTGTCAAACAGAGATAGAAAACACTTAGGCTTTACTAAGTTTCATGTCTTCTCCTTTGTGCACATGTATACATTTCTTGAGCTCTGCAGGATCTTCAAAGGTGATTGTTCAGTCTTTATATGTTACTTTGAAGAAACAAGGATGGATAAGACCATAACGAGCATTCAAAGATTGAAGTGTAGGTCTGAGATCTAGAAACTCTTTTCGGCAATTAGCTGTTGACTTTGAAACATCTTGACTGAAGAAAATCATCTGACCAGACCATAACATCTGTTTACGTTGTTTAGCTGCTGCAAGGTTCACCATTAAATCTGAGTACCAAAGAAAATAGGCAATAATTCCTCGTGGTCTGTTTGAGGTTGATACGGTGAGAGGACCAATCCTGTGTGCCCTTTGGATATTAAGATCCGCAGTTTTCGGCAGCCCTACTATTTTTGGTATATGTGTCTTTAAGAAATTAATCATGTCAGAGCCCTCAGAGCACTCCGGTATACCATAAATAAATAGGTTATTGCATCTGTTACGATTCTCTAAATCTTCTGATCTCTTCTTCAGCTGAGCGACCTCTTTAGATAAAATATCCACCTTAGCAACGACATCTTGAGCATCGCTAATCCTTTGTTCAACCTCTGTAAGTCTTGAGTCTAACCTAGACCATTTTTCTTCAATTCTTTGAAGCATAGCAGTGGTATCCACCATGAAAGGTCGTATATTTCTCAGCTCGTCCATAATGTCTTCTAATGTCAAAAGTAGAGGTGATTTGTTTTGAGAGGAAGGGTATTTTTTAGCTTGAGATTTACTTGAGTGTGTGGAATCCATGCTTAAAATATCCAGCGGAAAGTCTAAATATTACTATAATATCATCCAAGGTGAAATTAAAACTGAATGCAAAGCTGTTAACTGACTGATCCAATAAAGACAGATGTATCACGAGAAAAATTTTGTAGGGTGTCGCCACAAAGTGAACCAATTCACCCTCACAGAACAGTATTGAATCTATCCTGAAGTGATTGAAAAATGCCCCCAAATATATATATTTTGACAATAAAGAGGGCATATAATAGAAAAAGAAAATTAGGGATAGAGATATATTCCTCCGAATTAGCTTGTTGACATCAATGAGCACACACTTCTGTGGAGGCACTGCAGGTGCGCTGGCTCCGGAGGAGATAATGAGTGTCGAGCTCGTAAAATGGTGGCTGGAAAGCGGAGCGCGCTAGGAGTGGAGAGAAAAAAGCAAACAAGTTGGCAACTAGACCAGTTAAAGGTCTAAAAACTTGCCTCTCCGCTCGGGGGAGCCTCCGACGGCCGCACCTTGACGTATAAACATCCTTATTCACATGACAGCTCCTCAGTGCTTCGGAGGAGTTCTACGGAGCAGCCATCTTCTGTCAGGACTCATAAATTATTATCTATTTAAAATTTATATTTACCTAAAAATATTTTAATACATAATATATTTTAAAATGTATTTACATAATTTTCTTAATGTTTTATTAAGTTACATTTAATTGTATGAATTCATTTTCAAGTTAATAAATTAATGTTAATATGTTTATATTATATATTTTTTATAAATGTATTTTTTTAAAGAAAATTACAATAATGTTAAATACATGTATATAGTTACCTGTGCAATATCAATATTTCAATATTTGCAATGTAAAAATTCTTCTTTTTTATATACCTATCTAAAGTCAATATTTCCTTCTTCTTTACATACCTATCTAAAGTCAATATTTTGGACCTAGATATTTTTCCGCAATATTTTTATTTAATGATGTTTTTGAGTTCGATATTCTGTCATGCAACCCTGTTCTGAACCATTTCCCAAGGAATCAGGATGAACTTAAATCTGTAGATATTAAATAATGCAACTCTATACTGCAACACAAGCATGGGGGAGTGCTGTTTGTGCCACAACAGATTCAACTGCTCTTGGAGGCTAGTCAATCGCAGGTATTTTGTAAGGGATAATGTTGAATCGAGGTGGCAAGTTCACATATAGGTGTTGGGGAGTAATCGCTTCAAATCAATTTATAGATCATAAATCATACAGAGTTGTTAGGAAGAATCAAAATTTGTCTGAAATTCACTATTAAAGAAGTCACAGCAGTTTTGATGAATAGCCCCTCAGGCAAAGTACCGAGACACAAATGGATTCCGATAGATCTCTATTAAAACAACTTAGATTTGTGAACCGTTTTGGTGAATCACTGAATTTTGCTTGTTCAGCCAATCTCTCATGTTCTTCGTCTAAATCCGTTATCGTTCTTTTAAATTATAAAGATATAGGGGGAAGCCAAAATGCTACCAATAGATTTAATTTATTTATTCCACTGTTAAAGTGGTAGGCAGAATTTCGAGAGACAGAATCCACATATGGCATCTTCTAATGGTATGCTGGCTGAAAATCAGTATGGATTAAGACTAGGTATAGGGGTCTCCAACCTTTTCTGTAATGAGAGCTACTTAATGTTAAAAATGAAACTCATTGAGAGCTACTAATACTATTAGCATTGTAATAGTGGCCACCATATGTAAGGTTTCTTGCAGTTTACTACTACCTATCTCCTCAGCGCATCAGGCATGGTTGCCAGCAGTAATGTAGAAAGGCATTGTCCGTATAAAAGGCCTCTCTATGGGTAAGCCATAGCTGCAATGCCTCTATTACCAAGGCAATAACATTTGTAAAAGGTCTCCTCAATGCCACATGATTTATTACTCAAATAACAGCTTTAAATATATTTTGGAAATACAGCCATTTTCTTAAAATATCAGCTCATGAGTTCTGAAAAGAAACACATTTTCATCTCAAATACACGCTCCCAATTTTGGTATACATAAATTATTTTAGCCAAGCAAATAGCTTCTATTTTAGTAGGCATTGGCTTCACACAGGAGAGCTACTTCCAGGTAGCTGGAGAGCTACCAGCAGCTCACGAGCTACTCGTTGGAGAAGCCTGGGAACAATGCTCCATTCTAGAACAACTATTGCGCAAGTATGTAGATGCTCTATGGGGGTCCCAACATCGAAATTCCATGAATCTTACTTCAACTTTTGACCAGGTAAACAGGGTGAATGGTGTGGTTTATCCCAGGTGTTATGGATGTAGAACTATACATTTCCTGACAGCCGGAAGTGGTAGTAGACACGTTCTTCTGAAGATCTTCTCAAGATGTGGCTGACACACTAATCCAGAATCATCAATCTTCCAGAGTGGAACACCCAAAAGAGTGCTGTGTAGGTACCTCCGGCAGTGACAAATAAAACCAAAAAGTGCTGCTGGAGAACACTCCTGGGACCTGCCAGGCCAAACTGGGCTGAATGACGGAGCCTGGCAAGATGGGACTCTGGCTCAGAATCTGAAGAGGGCTTTTTATTGATACCATCGCTCCAAGATTACGGGTGATAAGAGGGCAGACACCACAACACATGCGGAGTGGATAGGGGGAGCGACCTGAGTCTTATGGGGAGCAGCACTGCAGTTCCAACGCATGAACGGCTGAGAGAGGTGAGCACATCACTTGATGACAGAGCCTCCTCGGGGGAGCCTAAACTGGGATGACAAATTGTGCGCAATTCTTAGCCAGTGGTGCGCTTTTAACAACTTGACGTGGTGCATTAGGAACAAGATTTTCGGTGGTGGGTCTGCTGTGTCTCAGATCGACAACCAGCTTGTGTGGCACAGGCCAACTGAGACATGAAGCGGCCAACACTGTGGTGGAGTGGCATTGACACTGGTAAGTTACTCAAGATCCATGAGAACGTTTCATAACACATGCTGTGCCTCCTCTTCCCAGTGATGCTATTTACAACCTGATCTCCAGCTAATGAGCTAATCTGGCTTTAAGGGATGAAGTGCATGTTCCCCACAAGAGTGATTGAAGAGTTAACTACTGACGGGAGCAACGCATTTGGCGCACAGAGCTTGCCTGCACTCGCTTGGGGACCTTGTTTCCTTGAGAAAGGGCATAGCAGACAGTTCCTCAGAAAGCTTTGTGAATGCATGACACATGTGGACCAGCATGTGATGATGTAAGTATAATGGGCCACACCAGGGCCAAGTTGGGACAAGGGGCCTTGATGAGGGTAAGTTAAGCAGTCAAATCAAATCAAAATAACTTTATTCGGTGCAACAAATACCACCATAGAAGCATACTAATCAAAAAACATTCCTTCACTGTGTCATAAAAGATGTGCAATTTTAGCAGCTTATGAACTCATCAATAACATTTAAAAAAGAACACATACTAATACATAAGATAGATCTAGTGTGCAAAATGCAAGGATACCATTATTTTAAAAGTCAACAATACTTCACGTTTGTCGAGTTACAAGACATACATACATGAGATACAAAGTGCTTGTGCATAAAAGTGCATTGAAATATATAAAGTCCAAATTCCACCTACTAACTTGGGACAAGATGCTAAACTGAACGGATTCATCCTATTTTTCATATGACAATACATCTAAATATGAATAGTCTTTTCTTTTCCTGATTGCGAGTTGTACAAAGAGAGAGACGGCATTAATAATTTTCACATTTTCCAGACTGCATATAAAGTCAAAGGCATATTTATAATGAAAAAGTCTATGTGATAAAAAAAGGGGTTTTAAAACAGATTTCCGAATATCTTTATAAAAACTACAAAAAAGAATAAAATGCAACGTGGATTGTTTGGATTTTCCATCACAAGGACAATTTAGTAATTCATGATGCCATTTATCCATTTTTGGGAATGCAACTAAATAATGTATTGAGCCCATCCTCAATCTGGTTAAGTAAAATCTCTGTTGTGTGTTTCTCACCATTATTAGATATGGTTGTATGCCCCTCATATGTGGGCTTTCACAATAGGAAACAACACTAGATTCATGGCTGGCACTTCTTTCTCTTTCATTTTCAGCGGCATTTAAAAATCTTGACTTCAACTCTGTTTTGCTAATATCCTGTATTAGTATAGGGTTCTTCCTATCGATGGTAACTTCACAATATTTTTGCAATTCAAAAATATATTCCAGCCACGGTATTTTTCTACTGTGGTCAATGGTTAAACAATCCGTAATTCATTCTTTTGTAAATTTTGTTTCATCCTTAACCCAAACTCCATGCCAAAAAGTAAGACCAGTCGATTTTATGGAGTCACTTATACATGGGACTGAAAGTTTGTTGTGTATTATGTAATTTGCTGTTGTACTGGGAACTGCCAACAGTCTCTTTAAGAACTTATTTTCTAAAACTTGTAGGTGGGCAATATTAGCTCTCCCTCTAATTGCAGCCCCATAGCAAACCCCAGTAATACATTTACTCCTATACAGTGTCAAGATCTCTCGGATTAGTTTGTTGCCTATTTTCGCTGAGAATCTCAATAACCCTCTAGAATTTCATATTACATAATTCGATATGAGTATTCCAAGTGCCACTCTTATTAAAAGCATGCCCAGATAAGAAAAGGTTGAGACTCTATTGATAACATCACCATTCAAATAATTTAGTTTGTTTTTGGGTTTGTTTTTCCCACATGTCATGACAAATGTTTTCTTTAAGTTTAATTTAAGATCCTTATCAGTCATGAACAAAGCGAAATTCTCAATGAGGGATTGCAGCCATTTGCTGTTTTTGAAATTAGGACGGCATCGTCAGCATATAATAATACTGGTGTGGGGCGAGTTCCAATTTTCGGGGTGTCCACAATTAGATTTTGTAAAAAGGGATCAACATTATTTACATATAGGGAAAAAAGGAGGGGTTCTAGTACACAACCCTGTCTAATGCCACACGTGACTCTAAAATCAGGTGTGCATTCCCCCATTTTTCCAAACCGTACCCTAGATGTTAAATGTGTGTAGATCTGGGATAGATAGATAATTATATCTATGGGTGCTACTAATGCTTTCAAAGTTTCCCATAATTTACGATGCTTGACTAGATCGAAAGCGCTAATAAGATCAACAAGAGGTGTAATGCTCCCTCCTTAGCTAAGGTATATTTCCCTATTAATAGTTCTAAGTTTAGGCACTGTTCTACTGTGCCAATGCCTCTTATGAAACCATACTGGGCATCAGTTAGAATATTATTCTCACTGGCCCAGTTTTCGAGTCTTTCCAGCATAATTTGTCCCATAAGTTTTGACGTGGAATCAAGAAGAGATATTGGCCTGTAGCAGTTTGCCTTCCCTCTATCTCCTTTTTTGAAAATAGGCACAATAATACTTTCAACCCAAGTTGCTGGTAAAATGCCCCCAAGGGTGGCATTAAAAACATTCAATAAAATCGGTGTCCAGAAATCATTAATCAAATCATCAAATTATACTTAAAAACATCGATGGGTACACCATCTTTCCATTCGCACATTTCAGCAGGGCTAGTTCAATCTCTGCTATCGTTATAAGTGATGAGTTGACGGGTTCCACCAATATAAAATCATCTTTTTTGTCCTTGGTAACTTTATTAGCGTCTGGATTAAAAATACCCTCAAAATGTGATATCCAATTTTCCGGAGGTATCACAATGTCAATATTTGATCCTGAGTTCTCTTTAAAAAAAGGGTGATTAATTGTTTTCCAGAAAAGCTCAGAATCTTTCAAATTTGCCGCCTGTAATAATTTCTCCCAAGCACCTTCACGAATCTCCCTTTTCCTTTCTTTCAGGGTATTTTTATACATTCTCCCCAACGTAATGATCCTCGCACTATCCCTTGGCTTTTGTTTAAGGACCAGTTTCAGATCCCCATTCAGTTTTCAGCATTCATGATTGAACCATCTTGGTTACAGTCATGAATCTTCTTTCTTCTTTTAGTGGTTAGATCATTGGCAATTTCACTAGTGATATTACAAAAGGCCGTTATGATCGCGGTATTCGTAGAGGAACTATCTAAACAGGTGTCCAGATCTTTTTGTTTTTTTTATTTGAGGGTTTTCCATAAATGAGGTGGGATTCACCCTGTCCACTTAATAGAAACACCGCTTGTCCCCTGTGTAATAATGTCATTTTCAGCAGCCTTTCCTTAGTCTTTTTGTGTCAGATTTAATCTCAATGACACTGTTAGAGAATGGTGGTCGCTGAATAAGCTAATATTGACCTGCACTTTTATCACCAATTCGCTGCAATTAGCTGATACAATGATATGATCAATGTTTGAAGATGACCTTACTCCTACAAAAGTTTGTATGTTTGATTCCCGCTTCTCTAAGGTGGGATCTACGGTTACAGGGTCGTATTTATGAACAGCATTATTAATAGTTTCTCTGTACAAATCATGAGAAAAATGGCAGATCCTGTCACCAAATTTATCACAATATCCACAAGGTTCTCCAGATTCAAAAACACATTTAGCACAATTAAAATCACCCGCCCAGACTAAAACATAATCTCCTCCTACTTCCTCCAGGAAGCGATCCAAGTCATCTTCTAGTTCACTTATAACCTTGCTTTTTGATTTATCAAAGATATTATTATAGAAGTTGATAACAATAATGACCTGTTTCCCTACTGAATGGAAATACAAAAGCTGATAGTACTGCGATTTTATAAATGTTTTCTTTAAGGCTAATGGCGAAATAACGGCAATCAGGGTGGCTAAGCCACCCTTTGCTCTTCCCATCCTAGATGGAGATGCAGTTGTGCAGACAGTTTGATAGCCGTTTACAGAAAAGGCTCTGTACACCAGGTTTCTTGAATTAAAACTAGCGAATGGCCTTCTATCGTTTTCAGCCAGTCATCATCAGTGACCTTATTTTTAATCCCCGCTACATTCCAAGTCATGATGTTTAGGGTCTCGCCTAGGGATATACTAGATCCCAATTTTTACGGATTACTAGTGGGGGTATGTTCAGTATTACTTATTATATGCTTAGCCATTTTCTCAACATTTTGAACTGGGGCAATTAAATCTACATTTTCCAGTTTTATATTTCGGCTACAAGTATAAGTTACATCTTTATGATTGAACGGATTCGATGCAACAACATCATCCTCTGGATGTGGTATCAAGTTAACTTCAGCCTGATTAAAAGGGATCAGTACAACCACATCGTCCTCTGGATATGAACTCAAATTGATTTCAGCCATGCTATAGTTACTAATAAAATTTGTTTCCGAATATTTAACCTTTCCCATAGCCTTTCTTAGTCAGTCTATTTCACTGCATCTTCTGAGTGGGGCATATCTATTATACAGTGAGATGTATTCTGATAGGTGGTAACTCGATCTTACACAATTATAACTATCGCTTGGCCTATAAAAAAGTTAAGCAGTCAGAAGTGATATAGGACCCATGCAGCCTGACAAGTTAGATATCATACTGATAGCCATCTGCGGTCCATGGAGGTCCTGGAAGAGAAAATTGATGCTGTGGCCATTGACCTATAATTGCTGAGAGGTAACCAAGTAAAACTGGAGGAGAGAGTCGCAACTAATGAAGGCAAGCTAGTGGAAACAAAACCTGCCATCAAGGAACTGAAATTAGCAGTGGTAGATCTGCAAACATGGGTAAAGACATTAGAACAGCATGGAGAAAATACGGAAGGCCGCTCACACTGCAACAATGTCCACAAATATGAATACTTGAATTGGTGGAGGTCTCACATGTAGCACCATTTGTTTGATACATGGTTGACGGTGCTGAACAATTTGTTGCAGTTTTATGTTGAGGAGTGAGTAAACAGAGTGCTGGCACATCTGCCATCCCCAGGGTCACCTCCATGACCCATAGTGGCAAGGCTGCTGATTTATAAGGACAGTGATGTACTCCTTGAAAAACCCAGGAAAGGAGGTCCAATAATGATGGACAACCACAAAGTTTTCCTGTTCTTTGAATATACTGCCACAGTCCAATACAAGATGTTCTCCTTTCTAGCTGTTAAGAAAGAATTGAGTCATCTTGGCTTGCAGTATTTAATTTTTTTCACTTCCACATTAAAAATAACTGCAGATATTAAAACACAATTCTTCACGAAAGGAAGAAGTATGGGAGTGGCTACTGAAATGGGCATGTGCAAATAACAGACCAATAAACTTTTCCCATTCACAGAGACCTCGGAGTGTTTGTTGCAACAGATCTGACAGGCAAATGGTAGTGACTAAACCAGCCACAGATCAGATTGCAGATGCCCACCAAGATCTATGGAAGGTGGCCACCAGCCGGGATCCTCCCAGCAAGTCCTCCCAACACACATGATCTGAAAAGGATACTGAGGGTTAGAATGTGAGGACAGGGAAGCCACGGACCAGGGTGTATATTGATCTAGGATCTTTTAATGAATGATGGGAGGTGAGTAAGTGTTTCACTGCTGGTTTCCTTGTTATATGAAATGCACTGCACATACGTAGGTTGGTATCAGTGAACAGCGAGGGTGTTACCATGTGCACCTTTGTTGGCTGATGGATGTGTTAAATGGGGCCCAACAGGCATAGTGGGGCTATGTGGTACCTAATCAGCCAGGCGCCACAAGCAATACTAATTTTACAATCTGTTACCCTATAGCACTATCTGACAATAATCAGTATTGGAGGGATAAGCATTATTTACATTGTTGTTCAAGTTCCTCTTAATGAGAGCAGAAGTTTTGGTACTAGGCCCTGGTTAGGGTGAGGCAGGAGTTATAGATTAAGGATTTTGAACTTCCCAAGACACAATAGAGTCTGTGCCAAACGTGGCATACTTCCTTGCAGCCATTTGACCTGGTTGAGATCTCTTAAAAAGCTGACCACAGCACTTATGCTCTTTAATACTGGCACTATCAGTGTGGGGGGTGGAAGAACAACTAAGCAATGTAACCAGATGCATGAGGACATCTGGAATTTTAGAGAACTTGGCAACTTAGTTAAGCACCATAGAATATACTTAAAAAGACAGGGCACTGATTGCGCGTTCTTGCAAGAGATGCACCTGCTCAAAGCAGAAGGAGTTAAATTGGGGAAAAAAAGCACTTATTTTGCACAACATACTCCACTTTCTAGAGGCACTCAAATGAATCAATCAAACAGCATTTGTAAAGTGCAACTCTCTTACCCCTAGGGGTATCTGGGCACTGTTTCTCCCACAAACAGCCAGGTCTTGTGTCTCTTTCTGAAGTGTGCCAGCAAGGGGGCAGATGGAGCTGGAGGGGAAAGTCATTCCAGGTTGTGGCCACCATGTTGGAGAAGGAGCGGCAGCAGCTGCGATGGATGTGGCGAGTGTGTGTGAGGGCAAGTGAAGGGAAGCGCAGGTGTCTAGTGGGCTGGTGGAAGTTCAGTCGATGGTTGAGGTTGGCAGGTCCTAGGTTGTGAAGGGCTTTGTAGGTGTGCGTGAGGATCTTGAACTGGCATCTTTTCTGGATGGTTAGCCTGGATGGTCTCTCAGGTTGGGGCCGATGTGGGTTCGATTGCGAAGGTCCAGGATGAGCCTGGCTGGAATGTCCTGTATAGTCTGGAGTCTTCCGTGGAGCTGGATGGAGAAACCGGCGTAGTGTCCGTTGCCATAGTCGAGGCGTCTGGTCTAATCTGGATTGGTTCCAGAGTCCCATCCATGATGGAAAAGTGTGTTACAGATCCCCTGGGTAGACATTAGATTGTGGTGGATGAACTCTACGAAAATAGATAAGGTTGGTGAACATATATACCCCCAATGTGCAGCAGGGGGAGTTTTTGGAGTCAGTAATGTCCCAACTTCTGGTGGATGAACCATCATTTGAGGTGGTGATTTCAATAGTGTGGTGGATTTGCATATGGACAGATCATTTCCACAGCTGAAAGGGGCCGCTGCAGTGCAATCAGACATAGTTGTTGAACTAGAATAGGTTCAGTGAGGAGTGAACACCCATTTGATTGTGAATATTTGTATTACTCAGATGCCCATGCGCTTCAGACTAGGTTAGATTTGTTTGTGCTCAACTCTCAGCTGCAGTCGTTTGTTACTGTTCCAAGTACTTGGACAAGACGTACTTAGTGCAAAAGGAATAATTGATGGACAGAAACAAGCATCCTGGGCCCGGTTTTGGGGTTTCACCCCTCATCTACCAGGCTAGCTTGACTAGTGGTATGGAGAGCAAGGGACCCATTGTAGGAGAGTAGGGTCTGCTATCCTATGGTCACCCCAAATTTTTGCTTTTTGCTTCACTGGTTTTTGACATATTGAGGCTGTGGGCCTGCTAATCAGACCCCCAGCCTGCTGTTCTCTCTACTAAATTGACACTATGCACCATAGGTGCATAACCAATTGGAATTGGATCACCCTGTGAGCCCCTGTACCAGTGTACACTAGGTACCCAGGGCATTGGTGTATCTAAGGCCTACCAGGGGCTGAAGCATGTATTGTGCCACCCCTGGCCTGGCCTAACAAATTTGACACAACTGGCTGATCACTCAGCTGGGGTACGTTGGTGTAACCACCTCTTACTTAGGTGTAGTATACCTATACCTAACCTTAAATGGGACACCTGGTAACCTATAAGTCACTCCTATGGCAGGCCTTGACAATCCTGAAGGCAGAGTGCTTGGTTCCATGTGAGATGGTGCTCTGGCATGAGCTGAGCCTGTCTGCAGTGGTCGGAACAACTTCCTTCTACCGTTTCCAGATATCGTCATACCATATACTCTTAAGTGCATTATGAACCTCGCGGTTAAATGCTATCTTTGGTTTGGCTTTATCAAAACATGTCGAGTAAGGTGTCATACGAATTGGAATGCTAACCCCTCGCCAATTCTGGCGACGGGGTTAGCATTCCACCCTTCTAGAGGGACACGACATGTACAGTACCTGAAACCCGGGTAAAATCAGACATAGCCTCAGCTCCACAAAATGGAAGCTGCCACCACAGACACAAGTCTGCCCTCCTGCTGCTGGGAGTCCTTCCAGCTTGGGAGACGTGGACAAAGGGTTTCCTGCCAGGGGAGGTGCGAGCACCACCCCAGACAGGATTTTGTGTATTGGTCAGGTAGGGCTTGAAAGGAAACAGACATGCCTGAGGCTCACAAGGAGCCTCGGTGCATATGCCAGTTCAAACCGGTCCTGGGGCACACCAGCCCCGGACCTGGGGCGAGCTGGACAAAGGATTGGGGGTGTAACCACCCCCCTTCCTGGTCTCACCCTTAGGGAGGGACCTAGCAGGTAGTCCGGCCCCTAGAATCCGCTTAAAGGTAGGAGCTGTGTCCTAAGACTTCAGACATCCTGGAATCAACTTAACCACAAGAAGAAGACGGGAACTTCGACGCTCTGCTGCACAGAGGACAGAAGGAAATCTCCCCCTATGGTCAGGGAGTGACCATCTTGCTAACGCAAGCACCAACCAGCTATTCGACGTCTGCTTTGCCGCCGCCTCCCGCCGGAGCCCGAGCCCAGAGCCCGACAAGACCTGGACCTCCAGACCTCTCACATCCCGATCCACAGTCCCTGAAAAGAAGGAACCCGTGGAGGCACCGAGACACGTGGAGCCAGCCATCTTGAAAGACCGACGACAAGCTGCAAGCGCGACAACAGAGGCTCCCTCCAAGTTGTGCTTTGGGTCCTGAGAAGCCCAACCACCGAGCAGCATCTGCACCAAAGGTGAGCCCTCCAGCATCTCCACGATCTGCGTGGGGCCCCTCTGCACTTTGCATCTCGACGCGCCTGCCCGGTCCCTGGCCCGTTGGCTAGTGGCCATTTTGGCGACCTAATTTGAAATCAACGACGCTGGTCTGGTTGCTCCAGACTGGCCCTCGCTGCTCTTCAAAAGAGCAGCCCCTCTGACCTTGCTGGTCAGAACAATCAGCTTTCCTCTGTTTCCACGACTCCTGCCTTTGCCAAGGCTTGTTTGCCTCTTTCGAGTCGCCGACACCGCCGACAGCGAGAGCCTGCGTGGGACAGCTCGTGAACCGACTCCTGGACGTCGTCGACCTTCAGGGACCACGTGGCTGCGGAGACAAGCTACACCTCATCACCTGTTTGCACCCGACATCGCCTGGTACCTACCTGGTGCCACGCCGGTCACTGGCTAGTGACTGTGAACACTGTCCCCTCTGCTTTCAGGTCTTCTACAACTCCGATCCACTCTTGGATCCACTGCATCTCTTCTGGACCGACCGCCTGCAGCATCTTTGTCGTCAGGCTCCATTGAATCGATAGAAGAAACCCGACGCACTTCGAGACCTATGCACCCGCTTCCTGTGGGTGAGGTAAAGCTGGCACTCCGGTGCCCAAGTGTAGAGAAACATCTCTAGTGTCTGTGTTTTGAATCTTAAATTCGTAGTCCATCCAGAAGACCCTTCTAGCAGTAACTTTTGAACTTTTACGCACCCATTGAAAACCTATGGGAGCACGCGTGTAACTTTCCTCACTGCACACGCGACCCGTGGACCTCCTGGTCACTAACTGAAGTTAGCTCCTTGTAGGCCCAGCGATTCTAGAGGCCCTAGGCCTTTTCCCTTTCCTGTTCGTGGTACTTATACCACTATTTTAGTATATGGTTTGATCGGCCACCAGGGCCTATCCATATAAAGTGCAACTTCTGTATATTATAACGTTGTCTTGTTTAACGATTTGTGCTCCTGTGCTCATAAAGAGTCTAGGGGATACTTTGAGAAATAAATACATATATATTTTGAATATATATCTGTGTGGTGTCCTTTCATTGGTATAAAGGGGGGTTACATATGGTAAAACAGCTTGCTTAACACGCTTTAACGAGTTTAGCCTCAAAGACTGCTTAGCCTACGCTACCACTAGGGCAGCTAGTCCGAAAAGGTTGACTTACAACCACACCATAAGGGTTGCTTGGCATGGTACAAGGTGGTCACTTTAACTAGTGAACAGCATATACCAGGCCAACTTCTCACATTGGTGAGCAGCGGTTGGATTTGAGCTTGCTGTGTTTTACCTCTGTAATCTCTTTTTTACCAATTGAAAGATCATACAGGTACCTTTAGGTACATATAAAACAAGATAGATATACTTAAGTTCTACTGAACTTAGTTGTTGTAGAGCAAAGGGAGTAGCACACCCTGACTACAACTACTAGATAGGTTTAGTAGGAAAACCCAAGTGTAGGTAGTTGCAACACATCCACCCACACTTAAGAGCAATGGCTGGGGCAGAGGGGTCCAATGTACCCATCTCTGTTGAGAGTGACCCCCAGAGGGCACCATCCATCTTTGCTACCCTAAACCAAAATGAGCTCAGGCAGTTGGCAAATATCTGGGGCCTTAAACAGCCCAAGAACCCTACCTCTGCTGAACTCAAGGAGCTTTTACAGGCTGATAAAGATCAGAAAGCTCTCAAGAAAGCCTCCCAGTTAGGCCCCTTAGGGACTGGAACAGGAGGCCCCCCTTCTGAAGATGCTACTGAGGTACCCCTTTCCAATAGTCACCCCTTAGATGAGAATCATACTACAGAGGATGAAAGTGATAAGGGTACTGAGACAGAAGGTAGTGGGGATGAAGGGAGAACTAGCCCAGTGCCAAGTGTTATACGTGGCCCAGCTAACCTAAGGCTACTGGGGACTGACAATGGGGTCACCCCATTGGATCTCCCTAGTGGACTTAACCAGGGGTTTGGGAGGCAAAGGAATCACTCAGGTGAATCTAATGCTTCTCATGCCTCTAGAGGCTCTCAAGGTCACTCCAGAAGAAGGATGACCACCCCTCAGAGGAGGGAACATGAGGCCAGAATGCAGGAAGCTCAGCTGAGAATCAGGAGACAGGAGCTAGAAGTAGCTCTGATGGAAGAGAAACTGAGTAAGGCTAGGCAACCTAGAGAGAGTGGGTCTATACCCACTAGTGGCAGCATTGTCCCTAAGGACAAAGATAGGGTATTTGACAATAGGAACCTGTCCAAGGTTGTGCCCCCCTACAAAAGTGGGGATGATATCCACAAGTGGATGACTGCTCTTGAGAGAGCCTGCAAAGTGCAGCAGGTTCCTGAAGACCAGTGGGCAGCAATCTTATGGCTCTCCTTTGAAGGAATAGGCAGAGATAGACTCCTCACTGTTAGGGAGGAGGATGTCAGAAACTATAGAGCCCTGAAGAGTGTCCTAGTTGATGGGTTAGGCTTAACCACTGAACAGTACAGGTTAATGTTCAGAGACACCCAGAAGACACAGACTCAGGACTGGTCTGAATACATTGAATGCGCCACTAAGGCTTTGGAGGGTTGGTTGCTGGGAAGTAAGGTATCTGATTATACAGGATTGTACAATTTGATGATGAGAGAACAGATTTTAAATAACTGTCAGAACCAGCAACTGCATCAACACTTGGTTGACTCAGATCTGACCTCTCCCCAAGAATTGGGAAAGAAGGCAGACAAATGGGTCAGAACCAGGGTTAAGCAAAAGAACCAGAACCAGGGCCAAGGGGTGGATCAGAAGAAAACAGACCAAAAGGGTGGAGATCAGAAATCTAAAGACCAGAAGTCTTCAACAGGGCCCCAAACTAGTACTAACGAGGGTGGGTCCCAACCTAAAGGGAAGAAGAAAGAAGGTCCAAAGAAACCCTGGTGCAAATCTTGCAAGAATACAACTCACTGGACTAATGATTGTAAGAAGGGTGGAGCCCCCAACACTGTTGCCCCTAAGGCACCTGCTCCCAGTACTACTGTTAGCAGTGTTGGTCCCCAGACAAAGGGTGTAGTGGGAATCACTATGGGAACTGAAGGAGATTCTGACTTAGACAGAACCCTGACACAGGCAGTCTTGATCTGTGATGGGGACATGGATTTGTCCCTGACTGTGAGCCCCAGTAACCTGGGCAAGTACAGACAGACTCCTTTAATAAATGAAAAAGTGGCTCAAGCCTACAGGGACACATGTGCCAGTGTCACTATGGTGACACCAGGCTTTGTGGACCCTGGACAGTACATACCAGGTGAGAATTACCTGGTAACCAATGCCAGCAATGCCACTACTTCACATAGTGTGGCGGTTGTTAACTTCTCATGGGGAGGGGTAACTGGCCTCAAAAGGGTTGTGGTTAGTGCAGACCTCCCAGTAGAATGTTTGTTGGGCAATGACCTAGAGAGTTCTCTATGGTCAGAAGTGGAGTACAGGACACATGCAGAGATGTTAGGTATATCACCACATGTCCTTGCTGTGACCAGGTCACAGGCCAAAAAGTGCTTTACTGAACCACAGGTCTTGGATCCTGGAACAATGGACCAAGCACCTACCAAGAAGAAGAACAGGAGGGTTAAGGCTGTGCCTTCCCCCCTGCCTCCAAGTGATGATCAGCCTTCCCAGGAAGATGATCTAGAGAACCCTGAAGGAACTGTCCCTGAAGAGCTTGAACCTGATCAGGTTGAGTTTCTGGGGACAGGGGGACCTTCCAGGGCTGACTTGGGGCAGGCTCAGTTATCCTGTCCATCTCTTGAACCCCTCAGACAGCTGGCTGCTGCTGAGGCTGCTGGGAATGCTCAAGGTACCCATAAAGTGTATTGGGATGATGGGCTCCTTTATTCAGAGGCTAGAGACCCAAAACCTGGTGCAACCAGGAGGTTGGTTATACCTCTGCAATTTAGGGGCTTCCTTCTTACCTTGGCCCATGATATTCCTCTAGCAGGACACTTAGGCCAGAACAAGACTTGGGACAGGCTTGTCCCTCACTTTCACTGGCCTCACATGAATGAAGATACCAAGGAGTTTTGTCGCGCCTGTGTGACCTGCCAAGCCAGTGGCAAATCAGGTGGCACAACAAAGGCCCCCCTAATACCACTACCTATGGTGGGGGTTCCCTTTGAAAGAGTGGGAATAGATATAGTGGGTCCCATGGACCCTCCCACTGCATCTGGGCACCGATTTATACTGGTGGTAGTGGATCATGCCACCAGGTATCCAGAGGCAATTCCCCTTAGGACCACTACAGCTCCTGTTGTGGCCAGGGCCATGCTGGGAGTATTCTCCAGAGTGGGGTTTCCTAAGGAGGTGGTTTCTGACAGAGGTACCAACTTCATGTCAGGATACTTGACAGCTATGTGGAAGGAATGTGGTGTCAACTACAAGTTCACCACTCCTTATCACCCACAATGCAATGGGCTTGTTGAGAGATTCAACAAGACCCTAAAGGGTATGATCAAAGGATTACCTGAAAAGCTCAGGCGAAGATGGGACATCCTTCTACCCTGCCTTCTGTTTGCTTACAGAGAGGTCCCACAAAAAGGAGTTGGCTACAGCCCCTTTGAATTGTTGTTTGGGCACCCTGTGAGAGGCCCACTGTGTTTAGTGAAGGAAGGATGGGAGTTACCTCTCAAAAGGCCTAAACAAGACATAGTGGACTATGTACTTGGTCTCCGCTCCAGGATGGCTGAGTAGATGGAGAAGGCATCCAAAAACCTTGAGGCAAGCCAGGCCTTACAGAAAGCTTGGCATGACCAAAAGGCTGTCTTGGTTGAGTATCAGCCAGGACAAAAGGTATGGGTGTTGGAGCCAGTGGCCCCAGCAGCACTCCAAGACAAATGGTCTGGACCCCATACAATCCTGGAAAAGAAGGGAGAGGTTACCTACTTGGTGGACCTAGGAACTCCCAGGAGTCCCCAAAGGGTACTCCATGTTAACAGGTTAAAAGCATATGTTGACAGGGCAGACATGGGCTTGCTCATGGCTACAGATGAGGGACAGGAGGAAGAGAGTGACCCTCTCCCAGACCTGTTGTCTCAGAACCCTGAGGATGGTTCAGTTGAAGGAGTGACCCTTGGAGGCAACCTCACTGAGCATCAGCAGATTGAATGTAGACAAGTTCTACAATCATTTCAACACATGTTTTCATTGATACCTAGTCAAACTGACTGGTGTACCCATGTGGTGGACACTGGTGACAGTCTGCCTGTGAAGAACAAACTTTACAGACAACCTGACCACGTCAGGGACTGTATAAAGGCTGAGGTACACAAAATGCTGGAATTAGGTGTCATTGAACCCTCAGAGAGCCCCTGGGCTAGCCCAGTGGTTCTGGTCCCCAAACCTCACACCAAAGATGGCAAGAGAGAGATGAGGTGGATTACAGAGGACTCACTGCTGTCACTAGGACAGATGCACATCCTATTCCAAGGGCAGATGAGCTCATAGATAAACTGGCTTCTGCTAAGTTTTTGAGCACATTTGATTTGACAGCTGGCTATTGGGAAATCAGGTTAGCCCAGGAGTCCAAGGCCAAAACAGCATTCTTAACCCCAGGTGGGCATTATCAATTTTTGGTGATGCCCTTTGGTCTGAAGAATGCACCTGCCACCTTTCAAAGGTTGGTGAATCAAGTCCTTACTGGGTTGGATGACTTTTGTGCAGCATATCTTGATGACATTGCTGTCTTTAGCTCCACCTGAGAGGATCACCTGATCCACCCGAAGAAGGTACTTGAGGCTCTGCAAAAGGCAGGCCTCACTATCAAGGCTACTAAGTGCCAGATAGGGCAGAGTAAGGTTGTGTATTTGGGCCACCTTGTAGGTGGAGGCCAAGTTCAACCACTGGAGAGTAAGATACAATCCATCAAGGACTGGTTCCTCCAACCACCCAGACTCAAGTTCGAGCTTTCTTGGGCTTGACTGGGTACTACAGGAAGTTTGTTAAGAACTATGGGTCCATTGTGACTCCTCTTAATGATCTGACATCCAAAAAGATGCCCAAAAAGGTTCAGTGGACAGTAAGCTGTCAAAAGGCATTTGATGACCTGAAGAAGGCCATGTGCTCTGCGCCTATCCTGAAAAGTCCTGACTACTCCAAAGAGTTTATTGTCCAAACAGATGCTTCTGAGTTGGGTGTGGGAGCTGTGCTGTCCCAACTTAATGTAGATGGTCAAGACCAACCCATTGCTTTTATTAGCAGAAGGTTGACCCCCAGAGAGAAGAATTGGTCAGCTATTGAGAGGGAGGCCTTTGCTGTGGTGTGGGCCCTGAAGAAGCTGAGGCCATACTTGTTTGGCACTCACTTCAAGATTCAGACCGACCATAAGCCCCTCTTGTGGCTAAATCAGATGAAGGGTGAAAACCCCAAACTGCTTAGGTGGTCCATTTCCCTACAGGGGATGGACTTTACAGTGGAGCACCGGCCAGGTACAGACCATGGGAATGCAGATGGTCTCTCCAGGTACTTTCACTTAGGACATGAAGACGAGACTGGTCAAGGCTAGTTTAATGTCCCTGCGTTTGGGGGGGGTTGTGTAGGAGAGTAGGGTCTGCTATCCTATGGTCACCCCAAATTTTTGCTTTTTGCTTCACTGGTTTTTGACATATTGAGGCTGTGGGCCTGCTAATCAGACCCCCAGCCTGCTGTCCTCTCTACTAAATTGACACTATGCACCATAGGTGCATAACCAATTGGATCACCCTGTGAGCCCCTGTACCAGTGTACACTAGGTACCCAGGGCATTGGTGTATCTAAGGCCTACCAGGGGCTGAAGCATGTATTGTGCCACCCCTGGCCTGGCCTAACAAATTTGACACAACTGGCTGATCACTCAGCTGAGGTAAGTTGGTGTAACCACCTCTTACTTAGGTGTAGTATACCTATAGCTAACCTTAAATGGGACACCTGGTAACCTATAAGTCACTCCTATGGCAGGCCTTGACAATCCTGAAGGCAGAGTGCTTGGTTCCATGTGAGATGGTGCTCTGGCATGAGCTGAGCCTGTCTGCAGTGGTCGGAACAACTTCCTTCTACCGTTTCCAGATATCGTCATACCATATACTCTTAAGTGCATTATGAACCTTGCGGTTAAATGCTATCTTTGGTTTGGCTTTATCAAAACATGTCGAGTAAGGTGTCATACGAATTGGAATACTAACCCCTCGCCAATTCTGGCGACTGGGTTAGCATTCCACCCTTCTAGAGGGACACGACATGTACAGTACCTGAAACCCGGGTAAAATCAGACATAGCCTCAGCTCCACAAAATGGAAGCTGCCACCACAGACACAAGTCTGCCCTCCTGCTGCTGGGAGTCCTTCCAGCTTGGGAGACGTGGACAAAGGGTTTCCTGCCAGGGGAGGTGCGAGCACCACCCCAGACAGGATTTTGTGTATTGGTCAGGTAGGGCTTGAAAGGAAACAGACATGCCAGAGGCTCACAAGGAGCCTCGGTTCATATGCCAGTTCAAACCGGTCCTGGGGCACACCAGCCCCGGACCTGGGGCGAGCTGGACAAAGGATTGGGGGTGTAACCACCACCCTTCCTGGTCCCACCCTTAGGGAGGGACCTAGCAGGTAGTCCGGCCCCTAGAATCCGCTTAAAGGTAGGAGCTGTGTCCTAAGACTTCAGACATCCTGGAATCAACTTAACCACAAGAAGAAGACGGGAACTTCGACGCTCTGCTGCACAGAGGACAGAAGGAAATCTCCCCTATGGTCAGGGAGTGACCATCTTGCTAACGCAAGCACCAACCAGCTATTCGACGTCTGCTTTTCCGCCGCCTCCCGCCGGAGCCCGAGCCCAGAGCCCGACAAGACCTGGACCTCCAGACCTCTCACCGCCCGATCCACAGTCCCTGAAAAGAAGGAACCCGTGGAGGCACCGAGACACGTGGAGCCAGCCATCTTGAAAGACCGACGACAAGCTGCAAGCGCGACAACAGAGGCTCCCTCCAAGTTGTGCTTTGGGTCCTGAGAATCCCAACCACCGAGCAGCATCTGCACCAAAGGTGAGCCCTCCAGCATCTCCACGATCTGCGTGGGGCCCCTCTGCACTTTGCATCTCGACGCGCCTGCCCGGTCCCTGGCCCGTTGGCTAGTGGCCATTTTGGCGACCTAATTTGAAATCAACGACGCTGGTCTGGTTGCTCCAGACTGGCCCTCGCTGCTCTCCAAAAGAGCAGCCCCTCTGACCTTGCTGGTCAGAACAATCAGCTTTCCTCTCTTTCCACGACTCCTGCCTTTGCCAAGGCTTGTTTGCCTCTTTCGAGTCGCCGACACCGCCGACAGCGAGAGCCTGCGTGGGACAGCTCGTGAACCGACTCCTGGATGTCGTCGACCTTCAGGGACCACGTTGCTGCGGAGACAAGCTACACCTCATCACCTGTTTGCACCCGACAAAGCCTGGTACCTACCTGGTGCCACGCCGGTCACTGGCTAGTGACTGTGAACACTGTCCCCTCTGCTTTCAGGTCTTCTACAACTCCGATCCACTCTTGGATCCACCGCATCTCTTCTGGACTGACCGCCTGCAGCATCTTTGTCGTCAGGCTCCATTGAATCGATAGAAGAAACCCGACGCACTTCGAGACCTATGCACCCGCTTCCTGTGGGTGAGGTAAAGCTGGCACTCCGGTGCCCAAGTGTAGAGAAACATCTCTGGTGTCTGTGTTTTGAATCTTAAATTCGTAGTCCATCCAGAAGACCCTTCTAGCAGTAACTTTTGAACTTTTACGCACCCATTGAAAACCTATGGGAGCACGCGTGTACCTTTCCTCACTGCACACGCGACCCGTGGACCTCCTGGTCACTAACTGAAGTTAGCTCCTTGTAGGCCCAGCGATTCTAGAGGCCCTAGGCCTTTTCCCTTTCCTGTTCGTGGTACTTATACCACTATTTTAGTATATGGTTTGATCGGCCACCAGGGCCTATCCATATAAAGTGCAACTTCTGTATATTATAACGTTGTCTTGTTTAACGATTTGTGCTCCTGTGCTCATAAAGAGTCTAGGGGATACTTTGAGAAATAAATACATATATATTTTGAATATATATCTGTGTGGTGTCCTTTCATTGGTATAAAGGGGGGTTACATATGGTAAAACAGCTTGCTTAACACGCTTTAACGAGTTTAGCCTCAAAGACTGCTTAGCCTACGCTACCACTAGGGCAGCTAGTCCGAAAAGGTTGACTTACAACCACACCATAAGGGTTGCTTGGCATGGTACAAGGTGGTCACTTTAACTAGTGAACAGCATATACCAGGCCAACTTCTCACACCCATGTTTGGATATTCCTGTCTAACTCGGGGTAACAAATGCAAAAGGAACAGTTGATGGAGAGAATGTTGAGCAATGTGAAACATTTACCCCAGTACAGAGATCTGGGCCTAAATCCATTGTTTTGTTGCTTCCCATGCCATTCCAGTTTCGACCCAGCCATATGCTCCCCATGGAGGGTCTAATCTGGGTTGATTCCAGAGTCCCATCCATGATGGAAAAGTGTGTTACAGATCATCTGGGTAGATCCAAGTTTGTTACTGTTAGGAGTACTTGGGCAAGACGTACTTAGACCATAATTCACTCACACTAACATAACAGTAAGGAGCCCAGCTTCGGAAAATTCCGATATGACCACAGCAACTGGCTGTGTTACTAGAAACACCACATAGGGTGGCATGGGAGGAGGGCATAATGCAGTTCTTTGAAGGCAGTCGGCGATTCATATGTGGTCTGGGAGGCTTTAAAAATCTACACAAGGGGGGTCTATATTGGGATGACATCCGGTGTTAGAATAGAACTGAAAAGCAAACTTACCAACCTAGACGATAGGCTAAAAAAGCTGGAAATTGGAGCAGTGACATCCCAGGGCAGCCGTCCTTTACTAGTGAGGGCTAGAAGGGAGCATCAAGAGCTTGTGACTAGACTGGCAAAACATACGTACAAAACAATCTTGCTTAGCAACATACTGAAGAATGCCAAGGTGGGGCACTTGTTAGCATGGTTGTTCAGGAATGAAGTTTGGTATTGATTTATATCTGCAGTTCAAGGGAATTAAGGTCATACGCACACAAGCTGGAATCAACTGTGCCTTAATGGAACTTTACAAAAACGTATACACTGCTGAAGCTTCTCCTCTTGCAGGTAGTTTATGGAGATATTAACTTTAAGCTGGTCTGCATAGGTTGACACCTCAGCAGAGGGGTTAAATCCTCCCTGTATCTAGGAAAACTGAAAGAGCCCATAAAAGAGCTGGCAAAAGTTAAAACTCCATGAAGCGATGGCCTACAACTATAATTTTAAGCTGCATATGTTAATACCCTGACACCTCATCCTTTAAAGATGTATACAGCGGCCAAGACCCTAGAAATGCGAGGAGACAAAATGGCCTAACGGCTAGAGTGGTTGACCTCGAGGTCGGGGAACTAGGTTCGAGTCTCAGCAGGGTCGCTCAACATTCTGTAATTCTGGGCAAATCACTTTAATCTCCTTGTGCCTAACAATGAATGTGTCCATCTGTAACGTAACTGGTGCTTATGTAAAGCGCTATGGCACCTTCGGGTCTAGTTCGCGCTATATAAAACACCACAAAAACAAACAAACAAAAAAGTGCTACCTCTTACAACCAAAGAGGCATTAGTCATAATGCGCCATAGCCCATCGGGACCGGATGGAAATGGGGTCATACAGATTTCTGTCTATGTTAAATTGTAACATTAAAATCTGATACAAATTTCTAGCTAAAAGTTTAGTTGGGACTTTTCCGAATTTAGTACATCCAGATCAATCAGAGTTTGTTTCTGGCAGAAGCACCGCTGCAAATGCCAGGAAGCTTTACACATGTTAAATTACCCGCTATCAAATGGATCTAAGGTAGCCTCATTAGATATGGCAAAAGCCTTCGATACCCGCAACTATGATTCTCTGTTTCAGGTTTTGGACTTGGGTATGAGGTAATGTCATGGATTTAGTCCCGGGACTCTGAAACTAGCGCCAGCACAAGTCGTGCAACCTGCAAGACGAGCAGGAATAGCGCTCTCAGTTGCCCCGTCGAGGCCCTACTAGGACTTCGTAAGGTACTAACGACCTTAAGCTCAGAGTAATCACACTCTGACCCATTTCCTTAAGGAATGGACAATGCCCAATCCCCACACCCACATTTTTTAGGTCCTGAAGAAAGCCCTACGACCCGTCAGGGGCACCTATAAGGGCTGAAACATGTTGACCATTGGACTGGACTATGAGAGTGCATTGGACTCATAAACAGTGTATTCTGCACACACTTTACATTTTTCTTAGATAGTCTTCACATACACCTACGGAATAAAATTTGTACTTTTAGGTAGTATGATGAACACTTTTTAACTAAGCACCTCGCTTGTGCACCTTTCACTCACCACCTATTACTGATCACTACTGTAAAAAACTGTGGTTCCCTCCAGGTGGAGGAAGCATACAAAAAGAGACCCAATGATGATGCTGTCACGTATCTAATACAGGTGGAGAATCAAGATAAACCGCCATACGAACGGCCTACGTGAATGAGGGTTTTTTAAGTACTTTCATTAGTACTGACAGATAGTACACAGTGGACCCTGGTTGCAGGTACAAGTGATCCATTCCCCTCTGATTTTGATTGAGCAATAGGAAGCTGAATGGATCATAGCTCCTTCTAACTCCCCCCCCCCCCTCCCCGATTAAAATATGTATTTTTACAACCTCGTCATGAGGTGCTAGTATGTTCAGTTATTTTTGGCTTTGTAATAAACTCTAAAATTGGAATTCGGAGTCAGTGATCTTTTCCGAGTTTACTTAATTGGTCCATGCTAGTTTGTCATGAATGCATTGTTTCTCCCCTTTACACTTCTCAGCAGGTAATAAGGGTCCAGTCGACCGAGGATTCTTAGTAAACTTGTATAGTGCAATCTGGCGTTATCAATTGGTAGCGAGAGGATGGTTACCTCTGTAGTAAGGGGAGACGTAGAGAAGGGTAGTCATTGAGTCTCCATAGAGCCCATGTGATGGTTATCCAGTGGATTGTGAGCAGAGGACGACGGCGTTTGATGGACACCGATGAAGAGTGACAGTGCGGCGGAAACAGCAGTTCGTGGTAGAGTGAGTATGAACAGGGATGTATGTCTGCTAGATTGCGGTGTTGTTTTGATTGTGTGATGTCTTGCGGAGTTGGACTGAGAGTTGAGTGATTGTGGTTTCGGGCCAAACGTGTGCGGTCATTGAGATTTGATTTAGATTGTGGTGTAGAAGACACCCAGAATTGAAATTGTCTGACCAGTGATTGTGGGAGTCATGAGACGTTGTTGACTGACCCACCGGTGATAGGGAAACGTGTGCGTGAGTAACCGACGCAGGTCGTGGGTTACTGCATGTGGAACATTGAGTGATTGGATCTTATCGATTAAGTACATGACTGTCCGGCAGTTCGTGGGCAGATAGTCTGGGGCAATTGGCCGGTTGTTCCGTGGACAGGCGGTTTCCAGAATTGAGATCGACAATTAGTTGAGACTGTCCGGTCATTTTGTGGACAGACAGTCAGTGAAGTGACTGTTCGGTGGACAAACAGTTATTTCATTGTAACTCACATACCTGATGAACAAGTTACTTACCTTCGGTAACGATGTATCTGTAAGAAACATTAGTTAGTTAGATTACTCACCTTAGAATATCCCCAGGCGTCAGACTGGATCCGGAAGATTTTTCATCAGCAATACCCCTTGCGCGTCGCTAGGCGTCGTCTGCGGCTCCGCGTCCGTCGTCGGCGTCGGAATGACGTCGTCGGAGTACTTAGACGCCGCCCTCGCGCGCTGACGTCAGTTCTTGTACATAGCTTTCCGCGCCAGGAACGCAGAGCCATGCAAAGACCGACACTGGTGCCAAAAATAAAATCTAGGGGCCTGAAAAGGATAACCTTAACCCTAGATGTCAGTTCGCAGAACGGGGAGGATGGGTGGGTCGGTGAGGAATATAACTAACTAATGTTTCTTACAGATACATCGTTACCGAAGGTAAGTAACTTGTTCATCTGAAAGAAACACGTTAGTTAGATTCCTCACCTTAGAATAGATACCCAAGCAATACCATCCCCGGTGGTGGGTCTGCGAACCAAGATCACACCAGAAAGTCCTGGAGGACAGAACGGCCAAAGAAGCCATCCCTCCGGACTTGGCTGTCAAGGCAATAATGCCTGGCAAATATGTGTAGCGAAGCCCACGTCGCCGCCTGACAGATGTCCTGCAAAGGGACACCCCGTCCCAAAGCAGTAGTAGCCGCTGTGGCCCAAGTGGAATGGGCGCGCAGCCCAACAGGAGGGTCCTTTTTTGCCAAGGAATAACAAATTTTGATGCACCAAACGACCCACCGAGAGATGGTCCGTTTGTGCACAGCTTTCCCCTTCTTAGCACCCACGTACCCAACGAAAAGTTGGTCGTCCACCCGGAACTGCTTTGTGCGGTCCAAATAAAAGGAGAGCGCACGTTTTGGGTCCAGACGGTGGAGCCTCTCTTCCTCTTTGGAAGGATGCGGAGGCGGAAAGAAGGTGGGCAAGGTGACAGACTGCCCAAGATGAAATGGAGTCACCACTTTCGGAAGAAAGGAGGGACGAGGCCGAAGGACAACCTTGTCCGGATGAACAGAGAGAAAAGGAGGCTTTGAAGATAAAGCCTGGAGCTCACTCACCCGTCTAGCCGAGGTGATGGCTACCAGAAAAGCAGTCTTAAGCGTCAGCAGACGAAGAGGACAATTATGAAGAGGCTCAAAGGGAGTGCACATTAGAAATGTGAGAACAAGATTCAAGTCCCACTGAGGCATTACAAAAGGGACAGGAGGGAACGTGTGAGTAATGCCCTTTAGAAAGCGTGTAACTACAGGGGACTTGAAAAGAGAAGGCTGATCAGGAAGCCGCAAGAAGGCAGAGATGGCAGCAAGATAACCTTTCAGGGTGCCCAGGGCAGAGCCCTGCCGGGCCAAAGAAAGAAGAAACAGTAGAACCTCAGAAAGAGGGGCGGAAAGGAGATCCACAGCCTTTGCTGTGCACCATGCCACAAATTTGTTCCACCGGCAGGCGTATACCGTCTTTGTGGAGGGACGCCTGGCTGCCAGAATGATATCACAGACTTCAGGAGGCAAGTCAAATGGCATCAACTGCCGCCGCTCAATCTCCACGCATGGAGGTGGAGGCTGGACAGGTTCGGGTGGAGGACCGTCCCCTGCTGCTGCGACAGAAGATCCTCCCGAAGGAGCAGACGTATCGGAGGATCGGTCAACATACTGAGTAGCTCGGGATACCAGTACCTTCGTGCCCAATCCGGAGCCACCAAGATGACTTGGGCCCGGTCGCGCCTGATCTTCTTCAGCACTCTGGGCAGAAGTGGTATAGGAGGAAAGGCGTACAACAGACCGCAACTCCACTCGTGACGAAAAGCGTCGCCGAGCGAGTGCCGCCTTGGAAATTCCAACGTGCAGAACAGCTGACATTGCGCGTTCTCTTCTGTGGCGAATAGATCTAACCAAGGCTCTCCCCACTGCTGAATGAGACCTTGCGCCACTTCGGAGTTCAGACGCCATTCGTGATCCATCTTGCACCGGCGGCTGAGTTCGTCTGCTCTGGCGTTCAGAGAGCCCGCCAGATGTTGAACCACTAGGGTGACGCCCTGGTGTTCCAGCCACGTCCAGAGGCGCAGAGCCTCCTGACAAAGGGTCCACGACCCCACCCCGCACTGTTTGTTGCAATACCACATGGCGGTGGTGTTGTCCGTGAACACCTGCACGACACTTCCCCTGACAGAGGGAAGGAAGGCTTTCAGTGCAAGTCGGATCGCTCTCAACTCCAACAGGTTGATGTGGAGACGAGACTCCGCCGGAGACCAGAGGCCTCTGATCTCCGCCTCTCCCATATGGCCACCCCATCCCAGGAGGGACGCATCCGTCACTACGACATGCTCCGGTTGGGGAAGGGAGTGGCTTCTGCCCATGACCCAATCGCGGTCCGTGAGCCACCACTGCAACTGCTGTGCAGTGCCCTCCGAGATCAAGACATGGTCGGACAGGTTGCCGTGATGCTGGGCCCACTGAAACTTCAGGTCCCACTGCAGAGCCCGCATGCGCCGTCTGGCGTGATGCACTAGTAGGATGCAGGAGGCCATCAGCCCCAGAAGCCGCAACACTAGCCTGACCGAAACCCAGGATAGAGGCCGAAAGATGGGAATCAGGGCCTGAATATCCCGGACCCGCTGTTCCGGTGGATAGACCCGGAACTGCGCCGAATCGAGAACCGCTCCGATGAAGAGGAGCTTCTGAGAGGGACTCAGGTGTGACTTCGGCACGTTGATGGAAAACCCCAGCAAATGCAGGAGATCCGCCGTAGTCTGGAGGTGGGAGACGACTGCCTGGGGCGAGCCCGCCTTCAACAACCAGTCGTCGAGATAGGGGAAGACTGGAACCCCTGATATGCGCAGATGAGCTGCGACCACCGCCATCACTTTCGTGAACACCCGAGGGGCACTGGTGAGGCCGAAGGGGAGCACGGTAAACTGAAAGTGCTCTTGACCCACCGTGAACCGGCAGGACGGGGATGTGGAAATATGCGTCCTGCAAGTCCAACGCTACCATCCAGTCTCCAGGGTCTAGGGCAGCTAGAACCTGAGCCAAAGTTAACATCTTGAACCTCTCCTTCCGGAGGAAGGCATTGACGTTCCGGAGGTCCAAGATAGGGCGTAGGCCCCCTTTGCCCTTCTTGGGAACCAGAAAGTAGTGGGAATAACAACCACGACCTACTTCTGGGCTCGGAACGCGCTCGACGGCCCCCTTGGCCAAGAGGGCCGAAACTTCCTTGTGGAGAAGATTCAAATGATCCCCCGAGATACGGTGGTGCTGCGGTGGCATGGCTGGAGGGGTCGTCTCGAAGGGGAGGGAGTAGCCCCTTCGGACGATTTGCAGCACCCACCTGTCCGATGTGATGGACCGCCAGTGGAGCAGGTGATGGCGAACTCTGCCGCCCACTGGCTTGGAATGGGCCTGAAAGCTCGGACTAGGAAGGCTTTGAGGCGGATGCTGCCGGGGTGGATGTGGGCTGACCGCGTCGTCCTCCAGAACCGCCTCGGCGGAAACCACGTCCGCGACCGCGCGCAGGCTGGTTCTGCGGCTGGTGGCTAGGCGTACGTGAGGAGGCACCCCTTCCTTGGCCACGAAAGGGGCGAAAGGCGGAAGTTTGCGACCGCGGGGCCGAGAGGCCCAAGGACTTGGCCGTAGCCCGGGAGTCCTTAAAGCGATTCAGCGCACTGTCATCTTTCTCGCCAAAAAGGCGAGTGCCATCAAAGGGCATGTCCATGAGAGTGCTCTGGACATCGCCCGAAAAGGACGTGGACCGCAGCCAGGCGTGACGTCTAAGCGCCACTGTGGTAGAAATCGCCCTACCCAGCGAGTCCGTAGTGTCAAGCCCACATCGGATAGCATGTCGCGCTGCATCCCTCCCATCGGCCAGAGCCTGGGTAAGTCGTGTCTGGACCTCCTCCGGACACAGGGGCAGCACGTCCTCACCGTATCCCACAGAGAGTGGGAATAACGGTCCAAGAGACAGGCGGTGTTCAAAGACCGCAGGCCCAAACTAAGGGAGGAGAACAGCTTTTTGCCAAACTGTTCCAGTCTCTTGGAATCCCGGTCCGGCGGAGCGGTCGGGAAGGAGGATTGGGAGGTAGAGGCCTGGATAACCAGGCTCTCGGGGGTAGGGTGTTGGGACAGAAAACTGGGGTCGCCCGGAGCAGGGCGGTGGCGCCTGGCGACGTTCCTGTCCACAGGAGGAACTGTGGAGGGCTTGGACCAGGTGCCCTGCAGAACGTCAATGAGGGCCTCATTGAATTGCAGCAGAGGCCCAGTGGAGCTTGCTGCAGACTGAAGCACCTCAGTGAGGACGTTAGTCCTCACAGCCACGGCAGGTAGCTCGAGCCCAAGGGCTGCGGCCGCCTTGCGCAGCACCACAGAGAAAGCAGCACCCTCCTCCAAAGCCACAGTCGGAGGAGAGATGAATCCAGTGTCCGGAGAGGTATCCAGGCCACTGGCCTGCCCCAGTTCATCTGCCCAGTCCTGTGACAGTTGAGCCTGAGCGGCCATAGGATCCTCGGATCCCTCCCAGTTGTCCCCATCATCCGATTCCTGGTATGCAGGAGGAAGGATCGGAGCCGGGCGATAGACAAAATGTGTCTCCAGCGGCGCCGAACGCGGCGTCCATCGACGCCGTATCGGCGCCGGGCCCGGAGTGGGGCTGAACTGGGGCTCGACGCCGAGCGGAGTCGGCGTCGGAGGTGGTACCGGTGTCGACGCCGGCGGAGGAGGCGTGACGAGGTCGACCGGCGTCGGCGGGGACTCGGGAATGGGTCCCTCGGGCGCTTGCGGCGTCGAGGCCGGAGCCGTCGACGGCGCCGGAGCCGCCGGCAGGCAAGGTTGCCCAGTCGGGTCCGCGGGGCCCGAAGGCGCGCCAGCGGGCATCGACGGCGGACGCAGGCTCCTCATGGCCGAGAGGAAGGCACTGACTTCCGCCGGCGTCGCGTCAGTCCCAGGGACCGGTGGGTATGGGGACTTGCGCGGCGCCTGCGGCGCCGCCGGAGCCGCGGGGGTGGAACCACCCTGACCCTCGGCCGAGTCGCGCGACCGGCGAGGGGAGTCCGAAGAGCGGTGTCGCCTCTTGGACTTCTTGGAGTGCTTTGACTTACCCGAAGACTTGGATCCCGACGACCGATGATGACGTCGGCTGCGGCTCCGCGACCGATCCTTGGACCTCCTCCTGGACCGGGATCGAGAGGGGCGCGGAGCCGAGTGGCGAATCTCGAGAAGCTTACGGGACCGCTCCCGTCTAGCCTTCGAGGTCAGGGCCTTGCAGTCCGAACACGACTCCGCGTCGTGGTCGAGGCCCAAGCAGTAAAGGCACCGGCGGTGATGGTCCGTAACCGACATCAAGCGGCTACAGTCAGCACAGGCTTTAAAACCAGGCATCCTACCGGCACCGGAGTCGAGACAAGATCAAAAAGGATCGAAAAAGTTAGTCAAAAAATGACTAAAGGGGTGGCTCTCCCGGATCTGCGCTTACTGGCGCGGAAAAAAGAAGAACTGACGTCAGCGCGCGAGGGCGGCGTCTAAGTACTCCTTCGACGTCATTCCGGCGCACGACGCCGACGACGGACGCGGAGCCGCAGACGACGCCTAGCGACGCGCAAGGGGTATTGCTGACGAAAAATCTTCCGGATCCAGTCTGACGCCTGGGGATATTCTAAGGTGAGGAATCTAACTAACGTGTTTCTTTCAGATACCCCTCGCATGCATGCTAGTCAACTGTCGTTCAGCTGTCGGGCATGCGACTGAAATAGCTGAAACCATCCTCAGCGAAGCTATCGACATTACCTTTCTCATGGAAACTTGGCTCAATGACCACTCTACTTCTATCCTTGACCTACTCTCCCCCCCAGGGTACTCCATACTCAGAAAAGATAGACACGATAGTTTTGGAGGTGGTCTTGCCATCATCTTTAAAAACAAACTCCAACTCTCGCTTGTTAAAAACACTGACCCCATCACCTTCGAATACCTCAGAGCTGAATTTAAAATCCAGGGCGCCCCTCCTATTCGCCTACTTAACATTTACCATCCTCCTGGTGAATCCCTTCCCTTCGCTGAGGAACTTTCTGACCTCCTCACCCAATCCTCACTCTCCAACTCAAAAAACCTCTTCCTTGGAGACATCAATCTCCACTGGAATGACAGCAAAGACCCTGCAGTTAATCCCCTCTTGAATCTCCTGGAGATCAGTGACCTTAAACAAATCTGTCACTCTACAACCCACTCCAAAGGGGCCACTCTTGATGCCATCATCACGAACGACGATTTAGCCTCACTTGCTAGCATCTTCCCAATCGACTGGTCCGACAATCACCTCATCCTCTTCACGATCAATACCATGACCCCCCCCCGTCCACACCAAAAGCACCAAACTCAAGAAACTGACCAGAAACTTTCATCTTATCCCCCCAGCGAACTTGAAATGAAAATCAAAACCAACTCCTGCTACCTCCCCTCTCACAAAATGCTAACGCCCTCACCGAACACTACAATAAATCTGTTACTGAGGTCCTAAACCAATTGCTCCCCCCCAAACTTAAAACCCAAAGAAACATTCCTTCCAAATCCTGGTTTAACTCTGATCTCAACAACGAAAGGCGCTGTCTTAGACAATCTGAAAGAACTTGGAGGCAACATCCGTCTCCCTCTCATCTAGCCCTCCTCCGTTCTGCTAGGTCCAACTACAAGAAACACATCCTCAATGAAAAGTCCGGCTTCTTCCGCACACAGCTTGACAGAGCCAAAAATAGACCTAGAGAACTATTCAGCATCGTCAAAAACCAAACATCCTCCGCCCCCCAAAAGTTGACAGCCTCTAAAGAGAAGTGTGAAGAAATTGCTAAGTTCACAGCCTTCTTTATTATCTCCATTATCTCCGTCCCCTTCTAATCCTCCCCCTGTCCCTACCTTTTTCCCGTCCGTTTCCTTCCCACCAGAATCCAACCCTTCTCTCCCCCAGCTACATAAAAACATTGCCTCCTGGCATAATTTTCACCCTGTCACCGAACGCGAGGTCTATAACATCATCGCTAAGCTGAAACCATCCTCCCACACCAAAGACCCTCTGCCCCCTAACCTTGTCCAAGACCTTAAACATATCATTGCCCCTTCTTGGATCACCATTATTAACTCCTCCCTGGCCAAGGGGTGTGTTCCCGCCTCCCTCCAACTGGGTCAAATCACACCCATTACCAAAAATCCTGAGGCAGATCCCAATGAACCAAATAACCTCCGCCCCATCTCTAACCTCCCTCTTCTCTCCAAAGTCCTAAAAAAATGCGCCCGGCTCCAACTTGATAATCACATCAACACTTTTGACCTCTTTGACTCACTGCAATCTGGCTTCAGAAAAGGATGCAGCACAGAATATGCCATGCTCAATATAGTGGACGACATACATCATTCACTTGACAAAGGCGAGTCATGCCTTCTCATTCTCCTCGACCTATCCGCTGCTTTTGATACTGTTAACCACTCTACCTTACTTAACACCCTTAAAGTCTGTTTTGGCTTCAATGGCCTTGTCCTCAACTGGTTCTCCTCCTTTCTCCAACACAGAATCCAACAAATCAAAATCGAACACTGCCTCTCCAACCCTACTCCGATCTCTCTCGGTGTCCCCCAGGGATCCATTCTCTCTCCTGCTCTCTTTAACCTCTTCATGGAACCCCTCACCCTCATCCTCAAACAAGCAGGAATCAATTACCACCTTTATGCAGACAACATGCAACTTTGTTATAAGATCAAATCCCACTCTGATATCCTCCACCTAAATAACACCCTGACCAAAATCCAATCTTGATTCCACCATAACCATCTTATATTGAACCCCAAAAACCCGAAATCATTCTCTTCTCGCCTTAAAACAACCCACTCCCCATACAAGATTGGATCTCTGACCTTAATGCGCTAAACTGCTCTCTCACCACTTCTAACTCAGTCAAGTCTCTTGGCATCACCATTGATAATAGCCTTGCCCTCACCTCCCACATAAAAACCTCAGCAAAAGGAGCTCTCTTCACTCTCCGTCATCTCAAGAAAATTAAACCCTTCATCTCGACGGACGACTTTAAAACCATTGTCCAATCGCTGGTTTTGTTGAGACTTGACTATGGTAACGCTATCCTCGCCGGGACACCAAAAGTCCACCGTGCTCCACTCAAATCGGTGCTCCACCTAGCTGCTAGACTCATCTCTGACTACAAACGCTTCGACAACATCTCCCCCGCCCTGAAAACACTCAAATGGCAACCCATCGAAGGCAGATCCTCCTATAAGATTGCATGTATCATGCACAAAGCCCTTCACCAAAACACCCCACGCTACCTCTCAGACAAACTCCAAAAAGCAGGCTGCGCCGGACCGACTATGAACTCCAACGGCCTCATTCTTATCCCCCCGAAATGTACACAAGTTTGCTCATTTTCCAGAAACGCTCCCTCCATCTGGAATTCCCTGACTAAAGAAATACGCTGTGACCCCTCCTACTTCAACTTCAAAAGAGAACTCAAATCCTACCTCCTCAACAAATACTGGGGAACATAATTTCCTACCTCTGACACTTTTCTCACGCTCTGCACCCCGTCAGGGTTTTCTACTCCCCTAATTCCTACTCCCTTTGTCTCCCTCCTATCTCTCTCTCTCACACTCTCCCACCTACCCTAGCCCAAGTTCGAACGACCCAAGTTACCTAATAGAATTCTTTTGTAAATAGCATTCGTATTTATTTGCTTTCTTGGATATATTGATTCTTATTGCAATGTTTCTGTTCAAGAGTTTTTGTTTTTGTAAACTGTTCCTCCTCACATTCCTGTAAAGCGCTCTGATACCTCTGGGTCTAGCCAGTGCAATAGAAAACCTTTAAAATAAATAAATATATGTTATGAGTGAGACGCGTGAGTGTGCGAGAGACGAATTGTAAAGGAGGGGAACTGCTGCATGAGGAGGAATAGTGACGTCAGAGAGTGCCGCGCTGCGATTTCAACATGAAATGTTTTAAAATTTTACGAGATATGTGTAGAGGCGATAGAAGAGTGGTTACTCTAGGAGGAGAAGAAACTCCATCCGAGGATACCCCAGCCCATTATATGGCTACGAATGTGGGGTTGCATACTATAATTTGGCTCGAAAATTGGCATAAAATGACTGAAAAAGAGGGAGAATTGGCTTTTCCGCATTATGGTACTTTCAGGTTGGAAGTGTTGTACCAATTGAAAACAGTGATATCTTCATAGCGACCTTTACCCAGACCAACACAGTTTGAGGCGCTTCATGCATGGATGAGAGCAGCACATGACAGGAAAAGAGACCAAAGTCAGGAAAGGGTGAAAAAGTCGATCAGGGCGTTTCAAGATCCGCGATGGGATGCATTGGAGAAGAGATGGAGGATGGAAACTATTGAAGGGGCTAGACTATTCCCGTTGATGGTAAAAGTGGGAGATATCCAGAAGAAGTGTGGTGAGGAGGACGATAGTGACACAGATGACAGCTTGTTAGATAGATCACTATCAGGAAGACCACCTCCATAAAATCCAGAATCCGTAGAGGGAAAGGCAGTAGCAATGGAGGGAATTGGGGAATCGCAGACTCAACCTAGTGCGAGAGTAGTGGGAAGAATCTCAACAGGAACGGAAGCGATGGGAATATAGACACCAGCAAGTACCGAAGCTAACGGAGTTACGGTTGTTACAAGGCTACCGGATGCTCTTACAGTGCCGGTTACCATTGGCCCCATAGTGTCAGTATATGACCAAGATCAGGCAAGAAATGGAAGTCTAGCATGATCAGTAGCAGGAGAGGGGACTGTCTCTGGAGGGAATGGCATAGTGAGTGGAATGGGTCACCTTCTGAGACCCATGGAATCAAGTACGCCTTTGCCAGCCACTGCAGACTCCTCTAGAGGACAGGGAGATGTAAGAACGGCACTACCAAGGTCTTTGGCTGATTCAAGATCTGACATGAGGATGTGGGAACCACCAGTGAAAGGCCCTAATGATAGGATGACAGGAGACTGGGATCGCAGGAATTCAGGAAACCAACCAGTCCTAGGGAATATAGTGGAAGGGAACCGATGTGGAGATCAGAGCAGTGAGAATGGAGAGTTGAGTGGTGCATCAAGTCGAGGAACCCTTGAAACTGCTATAAGAGCAAAGATGTTGAATATGATGAGGTTAAAAGGTGAGGTAGATGAGATAATTAGCGGGAACCTGCCCTTGGAAAGAGTGGAGCTTTATGAACCAGACGAGTTGCTGTTTGTAGCAAAGGATGTAACTCGCAAGGCAAGGTCAGCACATGAGAAACTGACAGACTTGGCTATGAGGCGGATCTGTCCAAAACAAAGATGTTGCAGGGAAGTCACAGATTGCAGTACAGTGACCAGGAACTGGAAGAGAAGAGAGTAATAGGGTTAAAAACTCACTTTTGGAAATTGATTGGAGGGATACATGCATGGAGCATGTTTGACAAGTGGGAGGAAAGATGGCCCAAAAAGAAGAGCACCAAAAAGAGCGTAGGAGAGACACCACCTCCAGGAGGGGGGATAATAGGAGTGGAGAATTACCCTTTGCGAGAGGTACAAAACTGAGGGTACGTGCATGTGCCTTGGAATAGAGGTGATTTGACAGCGTTTACGAACGAATTTCCTCGGCTGAGCGAGAACCCTGTCGAGTGGTTGAGGCTCTACCTCAACCAGTATCGACCTCTCAATTAATGAGAAAGTGAATAAATTAGAAAGGTTGGAGAAAAAACTTATAAGGACAAGATTACATGGCCATGCCCAACAAAATATCTGCAGGCGAATGTGATTCCTGTTGGTCTACAGGTGCACAACGAGCCGGCGATTTTCATAGATAATCCTAAATTCAAATGTAATTTTAGTTTCATCTCCAACAATTGCTCCAGGCACTGGATGGTGCTTGGAGTAGAGACAGCATTGGAGGAGGTTGAGCATCTAATGAAAGAAATTGCTGACCTTAAGAAAGAAATAATTGATGACAAGGCTTTAACTAACGCAAAAGAAGCATTGGAATGCCTAGAAAGAACTTTGAAGGATTTTGACACCTATGCCCAAACAAGTAAACTTGATAAGCTTGCTAAAGATATAAAATCCTATGATAAGAAAGTCACCTACCCCTATTTAGCAGAAGGCTATTACAAACAGGAAACCCAGGGGAGGTTTTCTACTAGAGGGCGGGGCAGTTATAGGAGGTACACTACCTTCTCTGACTCCTCTGCCGCTAGCAACTCTGACGGTGAGTCCGAAAGACCAGGTACCAGCTCTGTGGCACCCAAGTACCTTGTCTTCTCTAGTGATAATATTTTTTAGAAGAGGGACAATGGGAGGACTACCGAGGGAGAGGTCGACCCTGGGGACGACCCAGGGGGTCGACATACCCCATGGGATTGGGACAAACGAGATGGAACCAGGGCAGGAGCAGGGCGAAGAAGCAGGTCCACTTCGGCCAGGAAACCCATGGGGAAATTCATACCAGACGCCAGCACTACAGGTGGTGATTCCACCTCCTGTGAGACACAACAGTCCTTTGATTAATCTATCTGACTATGTCCTCAAACCTAAGGAGGCAACGATTTTAGAAAAAGGCCTCTCATTTGTACCGACTAGTCCACCCAACACTTTTAATCTGAAAATTGAGCTACACCAATTCTTCAGAAAAGTACGTCTTAAACACTACTTTAATAAAACTCCCTATAAACCTACTTTCTCTAATACAGGCTTACGCCCCCCGTCCACCTTTACTCCACCACCTCAGCTGATGTCACATAGGATACTAGCCTATGAGCAGGTAGTTATGCGAGATATCAACACACTCCTTACAGAAAGACATCACATCAAAAATAATATCTCCAGACTGGAACGACAGGCACTTGAATCACTTAAAAACAACATCGATATAGTGATCAAGCCGGCTGATAAGAGAGGGGCCATTGTCATCCAAAGCCGGGAAGACTATAAGATAGAGATACTCGCACAACTGGGAGTGGAAGGTAACTACTGTAAACTAAGGGTGGACCCCACAAAAGACGTGGCAGTCACCATTAGACAGGTCACTGAGGTTGAGATGAATGACGGTTTCCTCTGTAAACATGAATATACATATTTGAATAATGAACAACCAAGAATGCCCACCATATACACCCTCCCCAAGGTACACAAACGACTGAATAATCCACCAGGGAGACCCATCATATCAGGATGTGGATCAATCCTGGAGCCTCTTTGTAAATATATTGATGTGTTCTTGAAACCCATTGCTGAAAACACTGTGGCATACCTGAGGGATACCATGCAGGCCATACAACTAGTGGATGGGCGCCTGTTTAACCACTGAGAAAACATCTTAGTCACGATGGATATAACGTTGTTATATACCAGCATCCCCCAAATAGCAGCACTAGGTAATATCAGAATGGCACTCGATAAACGACCTAGGCCATGGCAAGTTCCCACTGATTTTATAATCCATTTGCTGGAAATCGCCATGACCAAGAACTTTTTCTACTTTGAAGGTGACTACTATGTACAAACGAAAGGTGTGGCTATGGGGGTGAGCTTCGCCCCGGACCTGGCCATTATTTTCATGGACACATATGAACACACACATGTTTTCAGTGAGAGTAACCCCTACAGAGATTGCATTTCCCTATGGCGTCGATATATCGACTATGTTTTAATGATATGGAAAGGTGATGACCAACAGCTTACACAATTTCACATTTGGCTCAATGCCCAGTCACAGGATATTTTGGATATCTCAATCAGAGAAGAGGAGGGAAAGCTACACACTACACTCTATAGGAAACCGAGTGAGAGAAATACCCTTCTGCGCTACACTAGTCATCATCCGCGCAACCTCAGGGACAATTTACCTTTTGGCCAGTTCCTGAGGTTGCGTAGGAATTGTAGTCGTAAACAAGATTTCTTTGAGGAATCGGCCGACCTTATGGAACGCCTCAGCAGTAGGGGTTACCCGAGGAGTCTCCTTAAGAAAGCACGTAAGAGGGCTTGGTTCTGCCATCGTGAGTTCCTTTTGGAACCCAAATCTAAAAATCGATCTGGTAATGAAAGACTCGTATGTGCCACTACTTTTAGCACTAGGAGCAATGAGGTTAAAAAGATCATAAATCAACATTGGCACCTGGTAGGTGATGAAATTGGCATCCCGGAACCACCTATGCACGCTTTAAAAAAAGGAAGAAATGTGAGGGATTATGTGGTGAAATCAATGTTACCCATCAAACCCAGAGAAAGTCAAACGACCTTGTGGAATATTCCAACTGTTCTGGGACATTTTAAATGCGGGGCATGCAAGGCTTGCCCGCTTACCAAAGAATTGAAACAATGTACATATAATAACTATGTACATACATTGCAACAACACACAAATTGTAATTCCACTGGTGTTATCTATGCCATAGCTTGCCTGTGTGAATTTTTATACATCGGTCAAACTATACAAAAAGCCCATTGCATTGCAGCAGGATACGCTGTAAAGTTCAGGGTGCACCCCTAGTTGAACACTTTAACACCTTCGGCCACTCGGCTGAGAGTCTTAGGTGGTGGGTTGTGGAGAAAGTGCAGATCAACCCACGGGGTGGCAATTTTGCCAACATTTTGAACACTCGTGAGTGTAAATGGATACATATATTTGACACTGTACATAAGGGCCTCAACGAGTACGAGGAGATTTCCAGACAGATATCAAACCTTCACAATGGATAGAGATTTCTCTCTTCTTATACAATAGGTCTCTAAGATACATATCGTCTTATATATTCTGACTGATTCTGATAGTATATATCCCCATATGTTTTTGTACAGAACATGTTTTTTCCCTTTGTGTTCCTGATTAATGATAATTGTTTACTTGACTCTTTGCTCATATGTATCACTATATATACCCTTAAGATACATCTTGTCATGGATAAATCTGACTGTATCACCTTGTATATATTTTATCATTGTGTCTTGTACAGCACTTTCTTCCTGTTCACTTGTTTGTTCAATGACAACTTTGTGTGATATTTATGTTTGTACCTTTTTAATACACTTCATGCGAACCAGAACGATATGGATATTGTATGTAAATTACTGTACAGCGCTTTGACCTTATGAAATATGCCCACGGCACGGGGCCAGTCTCTTTTCATATAAACAATATGGATATTGTATGCTAAGTATTATACAGCGCATTGACCTTATGAAATATGCCTGCTACACGGGGTCAGTTGCATGAACACAAGATGAATATTGTATACAATTCACTGTACGGTGCTTTGACTTTATGAAAGATGCCCGCAGCCCGGGATTAGTCTCTTTTCTGGTTCCGGAGGTATCCACGGGTCTAGACAGTCTGTTCACGCTGTAACTAAGCGGGACGTAATAGCGGCTCACTGTGCCCTGCGGCGGCCGACGTACACGCTGGTTACTTAACCGGGGACGCTCTCACGGCATTCCTTGCAAGACGCCGACGGATGCGGCACGCTATTTCGAGTGGAAGTCCGAATATTGAAGGTAATTTAGATAGACTGCACTTCCCATCTTTTAGACGATAGATATTGCTTGATCCTTCCATTCATTAGTGTAACCCCCCCCTTTTTTCAGATCGGAACTGGTTTCCCTCATTGAACTGACACGGCATTCTTAGCATTGTGTGGCCGACGAATGCGGCAAGCCACTGCCAGTCTTTGTACTCAAGGTATTTAAGATAGATTGTATCCTCCATCTAAGATTAGGAATTTTTGTCCCTGATATTCATTAAGTCCATCCATCTTCACAGAACCGAACTAAAAACTCCCACATGGACTCTCGCTGATCACGCACAGCGGGTGAGTTGCTGATGGACAATGGTGCGCACTGTCCTGTGTTTCATAATCACTTTTATCTTTGTAAATCGCTTATTGTGTCCTATTGTCCCGTATTTTCATTTTAGCCTTTCCTTTGTGACCGAAATACCTTTTGGATTTCAACCAATGACCTTGAAGTGTTCTCTTGGTTTCTCACCACAATATAAGATTTGGGTGAGCATCATTCTTTAACTAATATGTCATTTAGTCATTTTTGATCCAACCTTACCTGGCCACTTTCTGACACCTACGGTTATTTTCAGGTTCACTATCAACCCCTGCCTCCCCCCTGTCCTGAGGAAGACCCACAGCAGAGGAATCTACTTACCCCTTTTGCGCCAGGGTCGAAACGTCGACAACCCCTTAATGGGCCTATACCACACATTCATCCCCTACCACAGCCCAACTACAGAAGAAATTACGAAAAAAGATGCATTGCAAATTAATATAGTTTGAAACCATGTGGATGGGTAGGCCTAATATTGTAGGGATACCGATCCTGTTAGGTTGTCTTGCCAGATCCCTTCTGTACTAATATATCTGAATTGTACATTTTCTGTTTCCCTTTGAATTCTACTTCATTTCTATTTTATCACATGAGCACTTATTTCCACACTTCTCTTTCTTCCTTTGACAATAACCGTGCATAACATTATATGTTGCATATTTTGCAGATCATGCAAATGTGATTCAATGCTTTTGAATGAAATACTGAGAGTAAAAAGAATAAATTGAATTTTATAAGTTAATCATTTTGGAAGCGTTCCAGGTTTTGTTTTGTTGTTTTTTCTTAGGATTTAAATCCTTTCCTTTACTGAATGTGTCTAAAGTTTTTATGAATTGTGTACAAAACCATAGTATATAGATTGTCTAGGACCACTGTTCTCTATATCGATTGATGCCCAGGTCCTTTGACTACACTGGGTTACCCCATTTATTATAATTGTCGAGTGGTACAAGCAGGTCGACCGGTTTGTTAAAATCTCGAAAGTGTTGTGGGTTGACCTGAACATATTGTTTGATAACGTAGTACCAAGTGATTTGTGGGCAGCTTGTAAAGTTGCAGTTGATTGGCCGACTTCTGAACCAGACAGGGATTCTGCTACTAATGGTCGTTCACCTATTGTTATGAAAAAGTTTGAGCAAGTAATTACATGGCTGAAATCCAAAATCTCACCACAAGACATTGATTGGGTTGAGATAGATCGAACTGTCCAGGAACCAAAAAAGTCTGTACATGAATATTACGAGAGGCTCTTACAAGCCTTTAAGCTGTACAGTGGGCTAAACATGTTAGACCCAAAATACATGGGACAGTTCGTTTCCAAGTTCCTCTTGGGTCTGAGATAAGAAATTAGCTTCATGATTCAGCAGCAAACCCAAAACAGGGATGGACGTGGCAACACTGAAAAAGACCACTGCGTGTCACCTTTGTCACAAGATCGGGCATTGGAAGCGCAAGTGTAGATTGAATCTAGTGAACCATGTGCAACAAGAGGAAGAGACGGAGCAGGTATCTGGGGTCGTCAATACAGTGACGAGACCCAGGTCCATGCAAGGGGGGCATTGTGCCCGCAGGTGCAAGTTCCGCAACCTCTGAGAATTCCGCAAGGTAATCGAAATTACCAGCAGATGCCCTTTTTCAAAGATTGCGATGAGTATAGCTCAGACCCGTTGAAATGACAGTGCCTGAGGGGAGAGGAAGATTGAACTCTTGGGGCAGTCTTAGAGGTAGAACAGAGGGAACCGTTTGTAGAGGCGGATGTTGATGGTCATCCCACCACCTTTTTGGTTGATACTGGTGCTACCTGTTCTACTGTAAGATCTGCAGTAGTTCCCAATCTACCCCTCTCGGGACAATCAATCCAAGTAGTAGGAGTGGCAAATAAGAAAATGACTAACCCATTGACCGTGCCGATTCCTGTGAGAATAGGAACTTTTTGACATCAACACCAGTTTGTGGTGTGCGACTCAAGTCCAGTCTGTTTGCTTGGACGAGATCTTTTTTGCAAGCTGAATTGTACCATCTATTGAACGCCCAAGGGAGTGGAATTACAAATGATGACAATGCCACCTTTAAGGTTGCGAATCAGCATTTGTGCATAGAGATGTATCCTGTTAACAGAACTTTCACTTGACTTGAGAGACTCTGTTTCTTTGGATGTGTGGGATTTCACAGGAGAAGAGATTGGACTGATTAGAGGTGTTGAGCCAGTTAAGATCCAGGTTAAGCAAAATGTTGAGTTTCCGAGAACACCCCAGTATAATCTGTCACCTGAGACGATAGAAGGGATTAAACCTGTAATTGATTCCATGATTCGGCAGGGAATCCTGAAGGAGATAATGGGCAGTCCATGCAACTCACCCATCATGGGATTACAGAAACCAAGCGGCAAATTCATAATCGTGCAAGACTTGCGAAAGGTCAATACGATTGTGGTTCCATGTTGTCCTGTGGTACCGAATCCATCAGTGATACTGTTCCAGATCCCATGTGAAGCTAAGTGGTTCACTGTGATTGACTTGTGCCAAGCATTCTTTTCGATACCTTTGCACGAGGAGAGGCAATTTTTGTTTGCTTTCCATCTGGAAGATCGTGTGTTAACATGGTGTTGTATCCCTCAAGGGTAATCAGATTTTGAAAAAGAATCTTGAGAGTCTCGTACTGCCACAGAATTCTGATCTCGTGCAGTACATGACGATCTCCTCATTGCCTCCGAAAGGAGGATGCTTGCAGGATCGATACGATTGCCTTAATGAATCATTTAGCGGAGAATGGACACAAGGTGTCCCCAAACAAGTTACAGTACTGTCTGAGTGAGGTTCAGTACTTGGGTCATCGAATTGAGAAAGGCAAGACAAAGGTGTCACCAGACCGAATTGAGGCGATCATGAATATGACTGTGCCTACCACTCAGAAGGAAGTCACAATGTTCTTGGGGATGGTTGGTTACTGTCGCCAATTGATTCCCAATTCCTCACTGAAGGCAAAGCCTTTGCAGAGGCTGACGCTCAAGGATCTAGCATAGCCTTTTCAGCTCCTATGATATCCTCTTTCTTGCTAAAAGTACTGGGTGTAGGTGTCCCTTTCACCTCTACGACTTCTGCCTCATGTGGAACAGTAACTGACACTATAAGAACTATGGCTATTAAGACTATCACTCCTACTATGAGTGTATCTATTATACACTTGGACCTACGGTTCGGATTCCCAGACTCCATCTTCTCTTGTCGGGGCAGTTCAATAAGGGGATACAGAAAAAGTGTCTTCTTTCCACCTCAAATTGCTGCTCAAAAGTTTAAACAAAGTTCATTGAAATCCTGGGAATTCGTTCAAAGATCAGTTCCTCTGGATTTATTTACACAGTCCAAAAAGACTTCCCTAGCCCTCTTTCTTCTTCTACTGGAAAAGCCCTAATTGTATTCTTCTTCCACTCAGGCCTAGGTTATCTTCTTTAAAACACTTATTTACAGATCACAGTTCATTCGCAATCTACGATGAGTTCAGATCCAATTTCAACTAAAACACGTTGAAAAATTTCAAGATGAACAGCTACCATTTCATGAGGTGGTGGTTCAAGTCCAAACGTTGGGAAAACTAATTTATGCAATATCAGAATTTGCACCTTGCTCAAAACTGGAGGTTTTGGAACTGTGATTGTCAACACCCCTTCAACTTCAAGTCCTGGAACTATCAGTCCCATATCAATTTTCAGTAGAGGATGCCTGCTGACCACTTGCACGGACCTCAGCCTCCCGGAACTCACTACTCCCGGCATCAGTTACCACGTAAGTCCTCTCCGGGGCAGCGTATCTCTGGCAAGGCACTCTTGTCCTTCTCGACCTTATGAGGCCTCCTTGGGCTTATTCTTCTTCACTCACTTCTGATTCAGATGTCTCAGACACATGCATGTAGATTTTTCTAGGTGTGATTTTAGGCTTAATGCGTATGACAAGATGCTATATAAGTACGTTGACATGATGGATGTGAGAGACTGTTATGGGTGTATGCAGTTGCCTGTATCAGTGGATGAGGGCATAGACACCATCATCTTCCGCTGACTTATGGGATTTCATGTAGTCTGTTACTTAGCATGTTTTATGGGAGAGGTCATTTTGAGTACTTCTTTTCCAATTATGATGCGGTGCTTTCAGAGGTTCCAGCATACAAGCACCTGAACAAGTACGATTATTACAAGCAGGAGGATAGAATTGGGAAGTACTTAATACCGACTACAACATTAGATACCGCTTATGCACATAGACATAACTTGACGTGTTCACTAACAGAGATAGAAAAGAAGTTTGTAGATCAAGTGGAAGATAGATATAGACAACTAACGTAAACACGTAACACTGGAGAAAGTCCATTAGATTGGACAGTGGAGGAGATGGCTCACAGACCGAAAGGGAACTATGGCCCTATAGCATTGGACCTAGAGCAGAAGGTGAAGTTGTGTGTGAAACGAGTCCAGACCTATTATGATATGGTCTATGTGGGACAGAGTGCGTGTGATCATGTTTTCACTATGGAAGAGACAGCAAAGAACTTTTTGCAGGGTCCGGTACAAGTGGCGCCAACAGTATACTTTGTGGGAAAAATGCTTATGTGAGATTGCCTGCCAATTGGTACGGTATCTATTACCTGGCAGCTGTTTTCCCCAAGATTTACCATGTAGAGGAGCTAGAACTCCTGGAAGGAGGAATGCATTCTGAAGTAAGGAGAGATGCAAGTGCAGGAGGAGTGATTGGAGATATTTTTGGAGCAGTAATACCAGGGTTGGGAGTTATTTTGAATCATGTGAAGATTAGAAAGCTGGCGACTGTTGTGGACAAGTTGTCGACGAATACAGCTAAATCACTGTTGCTTGTTGAGGGAGAGATGTTGTCGATAAGGACGATGGTGATGCAGAACCGTCTTGCTTTGGATGTCTTATTGGCAAAAGAGGGCGGAGTCTGTAAAATGCTGAAAGTACAAGAGTGCTGTACTTATATACCAGATAATAGTAAAGATCTGAAGAAGTATATAAGTAACATCACTGAGATTCATCATGAGATCCAGGATCTGGCTAAAGAGGGTGTTTGGGAGAAAGTTGGTAAAGGATTTGGTAGAGTCGGGAGTTGGTTTGCGAGCTTGGGGAAAGGTATTCATGGTTACATTCTGAAGTCTATCATTATAATCGTTGTCTGTGTGGTTTGCCTGTGGGGTTTTGTCAGGGCTTATCAGTGGTACAGGGCGAATCAAGTCAAAAGATCCCTTAGGGAGAGAGATATAAGGATGGCTAGACTGTAGGACAGTCAATACGAGAATATCAAGAATCTAGAAATGTTCCGACAGGGAAGAGTGGCTTCAAGTTCTGTTTAGGTTGGTTCTTTCTCCAGGGAGTTGTGATTTTGTTGATGACACTAGTCATCAGAGGGGGAACTGATAGAGCGCAGTGATATTCTGGAAATTGCAGGGGTACATTATATTCACGAATAGTTCGTACCCGCATATATTCTTATGTGTGTTAATTTTAGTTAGTAACTTGTGTTGTAATAATCAATTGGTAAATGAAATGTTAGAATGAGTCGTGCCATTCAAGAAACGTAAAATGGCATTTAGAGGGAATCCTGTAACTTTCGATGTTCATTGCACTCATGTGTAACGTAATGCATTAGATTTAAACGTGCATCATATTAGAGTCTGCACACGTAGAGATGATTAATTGTGCCTTAAATGTGATGAAATGTAGTGCTTGCAGATGTAACATTTCTAAATGCGTGTTTAATTTGATGTCAAAAGCCTAGATGGAGTATTTGCTCTTTTGTGCTATGAAAGGCCTATTCGTTTTCCTTATGGTAGCTGGTTTCTGTAGGCCTGAAATGCATTTTCCCCGATAAAGCTCTCATTTGGAGGCAGTCAGCAAAATTAATGTGCGTGCAAGGTTGCTCTGTTCTCATGTTTCTGTTGCAGGTACAAGGACACCGTCCTCGTTAGTTAGACTAACGCCTTTGTTTTAGGAGTTAGGTATGGAGGAGACCTGTTACAAAGTATTCAGGAATGCCGATAATTGGGAGCCGATATTCTTTCTTGCTGAAGAAGCCTGAGACCCAAGGTGCCTGGCCAGAGGAGGTGTTTCAGTGGCGTGTTCTATCAATTGTGAATTTTGTATTAGGGACAGTGCCCCGGGGGATGAGCTAGCAGAGAGCCGTTAGAGGGGTAGAAGGAAGGGATCGATTCTTAGGAGGAAGACTTAGAACGAACTCTGTAGTTTTGGCAACTGATCCTTACAACGTGAGTGTACTTCTTAGGAAGTCTTCACGAGCTGACACCTTCTCTTGATCTTGCCTGGGAATGCTAAGTAGGGAGGTCACTTTAGGGATAGTGTAGGGATAGATTAACAGATTTCTTTTACAGCCATTAATGAAGACTAATATAGATGTTAGAGCAGTTATTGCCTGTTTAGTATTTTTGGAGTTGCTCATTCTCTTTATGCTGCACCGGATTAGACTGGTTCATAGGATGGGCTTTGTATTAGTGCCTATGTATTTTTCCAACCTCGTCATGAGGTGCTTGTATGTTCAGTTATTTTTGGCTTTGTAATAAACCCCTAAATTAGAATTCGGAGTCAGTGATCTTTTCCGAGTTTACTTAATTGGTCCATGCTAGTTTGTTTCTCCCCTTTACACTTCTCAGCAGGTAATAAAGGTCCAGTCAACCGAGAATTCTTAGTAAACTTTTATAGTGGAATCCGGCGTTATCAGATGCGAGACCAAAGGAGTTCATTGAAGAAACATTAGAACACGCCCTTCTCAGGCCTTGCCTGTACTGTAGGAGCTCCCACTTCCCTGGTTCCTTGGGTGGAGGTGCATAGTACTGTGTATATTTGGAAATATCTGGTTGATAAAAATGATGCAGGAGTTTCATCTTGAGTTTGCTGGCTCTCAGGTACAGTGGAAGGTCACAAGTCATCTCAAAGAAGCAGTGAGAAAATATTGTCTAAGTCTTTCATCTCAGAACCCCAGTGTCTACCGATGCAAGCTTTCTATGGAGCAGAAAAAGAGAGATCATCCTCAAGCAAGTGAATAGTTATGTGGAATACCAGCAGCATCACATCTCTAGATGGAGGGCATCTTTCAATAAGACATTACTGTGGATTGTCCCGCCCAACGAGATATATCTAACTGAAGGTACCGGGGATTCCTACACATCGTAGATGTGTTCTGTTTGGTTAAATGAGTCATATATGTGAGTTTTCCATTTGCTCTTCTGTCTATTCACTGCCCTGCGGCATTCCACTACAATGCTCCAGCCATTTGTGGCATTGCTCTAGGCTGGGAGGAATATTATTTATTAAAACAACATCATTCTTTTGTCACAATTTGGCGGACACCTAGAGAGCACGTTGAATGGCTATCGACCTTCGTGAACTCCTGGGGTTCAATAGAAACCAGGAGAAATTAGATAAGATCCAGTCAACAAACTACATTTCTTGGGTTTCATAAAAGATGTGTTCTACTCCGTTTAAACTATCAAGCCAGATGAGGCACTCAACAACATGCTAATTTGTGGTGTGCCCAGGAGCACCTTACTGTCATTGTAAACGTTTTCATTGTGTTTGATCGAACGCGTGCAACAGTCACTACAGCACCAATGTAGTTATACACTGCAAAGTGCCAAAGTGTATGTTTGAAAAGCAGATGTCTTGATTTCAGTTCCTAACTGTCCACTGTGGATGTATGATATTACAACGCGGGTTTTTACCACGCGTGCAGTTACATCGCATGTGTTACAACGCATGCGATGTTACAACGCTATGCCATTAGAACGCAAGTCTTTACATCGACTTGCGCTAGATGGCGTGCTGACATTAAAAAAGTGTAATTTACTATTCCAACTCCAGTCCACTTAACAGTAGGGAAGGTGTTGGGATAGTAAACTACACTATATGCAGAATAGGACAAGAATACTTGAAAAAATGTAAACGGTATCTACCACCTAGGATGCTGCGTTCCTCCGCAGGCAAATATGCTACGGTCTCAAAATTGAGACTCACCTCCTGGGCTGTAAAAGGTTTTGTAAGTTGTGCATCCAAAACCTGGAACTCTTTACCCCTTCCACATCAAATCCATGACTAACGTGTTCCCTTTTAAGAAACTTCTCAAAACATGGCTGTTCAGGTCCCACTCAGTATCAGGTATTAGGTTCAGTTGAGCTATCGCCAAGACACCTGCGGTTATGCGGACTTAAAAGCAGAGGATTGAACAGAATTTACATTCCGGGCCAGTTCTAGGATCTGTGGTCAATAGTCCAAAAAGTTTCCCCCTTTCGGCAAGTATACAATTCCACACAGTGGCTCACAACAGAAACAATCAGTCACCAGAACAAGACACCAATACCTGGACACGATCAAGTGTTCTCATGAATTATAGATATTTATTTCAATATGACAGAAAATTATCATCACAATTACAATGAATAGTCACATACACTTACAAGGATAAAAATATACGAAAAAGTTAAAAAAGTTTAAAACCTAATTTTCATTCCGTGCACAAATTGCAAGATGGGGAGAACATGTAAGAAAGTTGCTTTCTTATCAGCAGAGAAAGACAAAAAGACATTAGATCCGGATCAACTGTTGTCCTTGAAATTTCTGTTCAGATACTTAATTGTTCAGAAAACAGATGTCACCACAATCTATAGTCTGCCTTCTAAATCATGCGTCGACGCGTTTCGGTGGAAGTCAAAAATAAAAGACCACCTTCCTCAGGACAAACGTTAAAATCTCCCATGGAATGTGCTTTCAATCTGTTGTATTGAGGAGCACACCCACTTCTGTAGATGCTATAAAGTCTTTGCACAATCGTGTCAAAGGGCGGGGATCACTCCGTAGGGCCGTATTTAAAAACTGGCCAGTCGATCTGCCCACATGTGATCCTGTATTATCTAGGACTTATGTGTTAGAAGAAGGCTATCCAGACGGTGTCGTATCCCAGCACCCCGACCATGAATCCGCTGCCGTACTCGATGAAGAGGTCCTGCTTCGTGCTTCTGAAGGTGGACGAGTTCTTGGGCTCAAACCTGGGGTGGCTGGCTTGAAACCGCCTACGGAGTGATCCCCGCCCTTTGACACGTTCTGGTGACTGATTGTTTCTGGTGACTGATTGTTTCTGTTGTGAGCCACTGTGTGGAATTGTATACTTGCTGAAAGGGGGAAACTTTTTTTACTATTGTCTATTGGGTGCTCTACCCCCTTTGTGGTATAGGGCCCCTCTCTTCTATTTTGTGATATCTGGGATCTGTGGTGCCCGGACAGAATAGGAACATGTGAGGTCTCCCTAATTTTACATAAGATATACTATCACAGAAAGTGTCATCACAGGAAGTGAATCAATTGCCCATTCATTTTCTGGCATTGTTGAATCATCTTTGCAAGAAGCTACTTATCTTGTGTGGATATCTGTGAAATGGCTACAAATAAAAATAATAAGTTGTCTGAAAGGTAGGGTTTGTGATATGCCAGGAAGTGTGGCGCCTTGCTCTGTTTGAGTTATGTATGTTCGCTATGCCTGTAACACGGTGCAACCAGTATAGGGGAAATACCCTATAACCCCTATATGTGTGTGGGCAGAGATCCGCGCAATTCAGAGAAACAAAACCCCAGGCACACGTTAGTGGGTAGATATGCTGATAAGCAAAGTCTTTTGCATCAAGAATATTTCAATACAAGGTCCACTCAAGTTTTTGGGAAAGTGGACCTCCGGAACTGAGGTGAACCAGTGCCTGTGCTCCGCTCTAGCTCACACTCTGAAGGTTTCGGTTGAAGGCGCACCCGCTGTTCAATCCGCTTCATAAGTACTTTCCTTCTAGGATCTGCGGCACTCCGGTTCCGTTTGACAGCGCACCCGCCGTTTATCTTTTCACAGGTGCTTTTCTACGAGGATCTCTGGCACACCAGAGCTTCTGGTTCTGAAATTTTTAGGTTGACAAGGACGATTCTGTTCTTCCTTTTCGTAACCCAGGCAACCCAGTAGCATTCTCACAAAGAATGCTACGTGTTCCATTACAGCCCTGAAGAAGTTACGGGATACTTCCCATTCTGACGAAACACGTGTTGGCTGGTTGTGTCTAATGATAAAGATTAAACAAATTGAAGACTTTCCCCAAAACTTGAGTGAACCTTGTATTGAAATATTTTTGATGCAAAAGACTTTGCTAATCAGCATATCTACCCACTAACGTGTGCCCGGGGTTTTGTTTCTCTAAATAAAATAATATTAACCCTAATAAAATATGTACAATTATTTTAAAGCTATGTTATGTGGAAATACAATTCATTAATCAAATTGGGTGGAAATGGTAGGATTAGGTCTCTCTAAAACTGATATTTTTTCTTTGATGGACTTATTATTTCCAGATTAGTGCATGCTTAAAATTAGATTGTCCCAGAGCTATACAACAGGTCTTCAGGTGACTTGCCAATCCTCCTGTAACAACAGTGAAGTTGGGCGATAAGGCATGTGGTTATCAGCAGTCATGGGGGAATCAACACAAAGGGATACATGCTGGTTTGGGTGAGGGACCTGCAAGTGCTGCAGCAAACAACAGAAAGAACAGATTGCAGAAGATAAGAGGATGAGACGGCATGTATGAAATGCGCAGGTGGGGTGGGCAATATATTGGCAGGGAGGAGCACCATAGGATGGACCTCACATGCATATTGAGCACTTAAACACAGCAATTACTCTCAAACTCCCTTTTTATGAGATATAAGCAAGAGATGGCTAAAAAGGGGAAACAACTTGTATCCAGGAAAAAAAGTGGCAAAAGCCACACTGGGCGGCAGCCACTAAGAAGAGAAGTAGTATATTGAAGTAACAAAACAAGAGGGACTTATTATAGCAAATTCAGTGCAGTTTTCCCCTATAGGGAAATGAAATTTAGCAACATGGAATAGGTAGGTTGGGGGAGGTAGTGCTTCACTTTATAAATAAAGATATAATCCCAGAGATTTGCAGTTTTAAAATGTTAAATCGCATGTCCCTAATACCTGAGAATACACTTGCCAAATTGTGAATCTTTCAGACCCATGTCACTCGACTCATTTAGCCTAGGAATTAATAACCAAATTGCTCCTGCCTTCAGATAAATCCACTGGATCTTGATTAAAGAGATAATTGAATGTAAGACCCTTGCAAGACCATTCCATCATCCACAAGTGTATCCATAGTAAGAAAAACATCATCCCACCAGCTGTAGCTGGTCATAGGGCTGTTGGTCAACTGTTCATTCTCTGCCTTGCCTAACCAAATCTTCCTTTTCCTGGTCTTTGCAGTGCATAAGTCCTGCAGGTTGGCCTACTTTCTGTTGTCACTTTGCAGTACACTTTATACACTCAAAGAAAACAGGAAGACTTGTTCTAAGGATTGTGAGACTACTAGTTAGAGAACTCACTTTTTGTTTTTTCATTACACAACCACCTTCTCTAAATCAAACCCTATTAAAAGACATACCTAGGCTTGCTGGAGAAGGTGCTCATCAGGTATGAATAATGGGGCATATTGTATTTGAGTTCCAATACATTTACCATCCCCCGGAGTAAGCCTTGCCTGCTCAATATTGCCACCTTTGGAGAGACAATTTTCCAAAATGAATAGCTCTTATCGAAATAAAATTAAGTAGTCTAAAATTCTGCAACAATAATTGTAAAAAACTGTTTCCACCACAGATGCTGCCAGTTAACCATCTACTGCCCCTGACCCATGGTAAAGGTCTAACAATATACTTCTGCCTTTTTCCTATTACATAAATGTATTGGGGCAACTTAAAAAAAAGCCAAATACAGATAGCGAGTGCATTAAAATAGCACGTTGAGAAACCTCTAACAACATGGGTAATTCTTTGGATTGGACAAACACAACCAATAGATGTACCAATAGAGTGGTATGTTTTATCCACTGTACTGGAAGGCTTTACACATAATCCTGGCATTACCACTTTACCCAAATAAGCTAGAGATAAAGAACGTATTACAAATGTGAAAACGACTAACCAGATGATGACATTTCCATTGGAAGTACAGTTTACCCCCAGGGAGGTCATCCAAACCTTGATTGTGACCTCTAAGTTTTGACTATGCCCTGGGTGAAGCAAGAGTTCCCAGATTTGATTGTAAAACTCCATCTGGTCATTCATCCTATAAATGATTTTTTCACATACAGCTATTTTGGACATATCCAACAACCACAGTACCTTATATGGGGCCATCAGCTTCCTCGAAAACATCAGGATGCATAACTTCACAGTTGCCAAGCCTGTCGCCACCCACCTTTTCCTAGATGGAACCACACTCTCCAACATGTTATAAAGTAGAACCAGACTAATGGAGGGGCCTAGAGTAATGTAGTCTGGTTCCATAAGGACAGTTCACACCTCATTCCAAATGTCCACCAGCCTAGGGATCTCCACAAAATATGGACCATGTTGTAGCCAGCTCCTTCACATCTCCAGCAGAGAGTGTGCAGCATCAGGACCACCTTGCGTAGTTTAGTAGGGGACCAATTATGGAGGAGTTTAAACTATGAAAATTTGTCATGAGATGACATCAGTGCAGACCAAGCCTCTGAGGAATATTCGTGCCTCACCATGTGCTGCCAATGCCGTTTAGAGTCTGCTAGTCAGCTGAGAGTACAGATAGTCTATGAGGAGTCCATAGATACCCCGAAATAACCTTACCTGGAAAATAAAGAGGCAGTGAATTGCAGTCTGTGGCAGAAGGCTTAATGTACGTAGCAGGACACTTGTTCAAGTACATTTTTACCTCTGCTGCAGGCTCCTACTTTTTTTTTTTTTTTTTACTGATTTTGCCTACTCACATTCACCTCTCCCCTTAATACTTTACTTTTCACACCAACTCTTGCCCAGCGTATTACCTTTTCTTGCTGGTTCGGCTACTCTTAAATCCACTTCACCCTACATGCTCATCTCTTAACATCTAATTTCTCCCCAAGCCTCTTACATTCTCTATGGTTCTGCCACTCTTGCATCCATCTTCCCGATGCTCTACTGTTTACCTCTCATCATTCCACCCAGCCTCACACCTTCTCTTGCTGGTCCTACCCTTCTTACATCCACATCTCCGTTCCCTGCCCTACTCTTCACCCCTCTTTTCTCACTGACTCTGCCCCCTTACACTACTTTTCCCCTTCATGCTGTAATCTTCTTCTCATCTTTTTCCCAACCTCTAATCATATCTTTGGATTCTGCTCCTCTTACCTCTATCTCTCACCTTTCCCCAAGCTTTGTTCCATTGTCTTTCTAATTCTGGCCCTCTTATATCTACCTCTCTCCTACACTCACTCAACTTCACCACATCTCTCCCCCTCCCTCTTACTTTTCTCACTAATTCTGCAATCACCTCTCACCATTACCTCTCTTCTCTGTTAAGGTCTCCTGATTGCTCTGCATCTTTTACATTTATATCTCCCATCCACGTAGTGCCCATCACCTCTCATCTCTCTCTCTCCAGCCACATAACTTTTATTGCGGCTCTGTCCCCTTTATATCCACATCTCCCCTTTGAAACTCCTCAGCCTCTTACCTTGTCTAACTGTTTCTGCCTTTCTTACACAAACCTCTTCTTCCGTGCTCTGCACTTCACCTCATCTCTCCTATTGTCTCTTACATTTCTCACTGATCCTGCCCCTATTAAATCCACATGACATCTTTTACATCTACCTCTCTTCTGCTTCTCCCCCCAGCCTCTTCCCTGCTCTTCAAGGTCCTGGCCACTTATATCCACTCACCATTCACTCTACTAGCTACTTAAGTTCTCCTGATAGTTTACCTCTCCTATCCAAGTATTGCCTTTCACCTTTCATCTTTCCCTGCAGCCTCAACTTTTTTCACTGCCTCTGCCCCCTTTACATCCGACTTTACCGCCATGCTCTACTCTTCATGTTTCATCTCTTTTTCACCTCTACCCTCCTTTCACTGGTTCTGCACCCCAACATCCACACCTCCCCTCCATGGTCTTCTCTTCATGTTTCATCACTCTCTCACATCTACCCTCTTTTCGCTGGTTATGCCACTCTAGTTTCGACCTCTCCCCTACATGTGGTGCTATTCACCCCAGTCCCTAAGCCTCCTACCTTGTTTCACCTCTTGAGCAGGGGTGTAACAAATGCCCTGCAGCTCTGGCGGAACTGGCGCCCGCCATTTCAGGAGGTCTCCTACCCACCAGGGAGCCCCCATTCAGCCTGGGCCAAAGAATATCAGTGAGATATGGGAGACTCAGGCATCCCTCATAAAATTCTGCTTAGGCATTTTTTTGTGTAACACCACTGCCCGCGTGTTCCTTTACATCAATCTCTTCATTTCCACTCTCCCCAAGCCTCTTACATTTCTATGTGGATATTAGCTTTCTTATATTCCTCTCTGTTGCATGCTTTTCTGCTTACTTCATCCTTCTCCTAGACTCTTCTCTCACCAATTCTGCCCTTACATACACATCTATGCTTTCCCCATCTCCCTTTCCTCCTGCATTTCGCTCTTTTTGCTGTACTGCTCCTTATGTTCACCTTTCCTCTCTCTCCTGTACTCTTCACCTATCATCTTCCCCACCTCTTAGCTTCATTTGTTTGTCTTACTCCTTTATATTCGCCCCACCTCAATACTTCTTCTCAAAGTGAAAGGGGACACCAGTCTTCATTAGGTAGCCCCAGGAACACAGGAAGCAAGGATATCATATGTGAACATGCATGATGCTGAGACTTGGTGCAATATTTTTGAATGTGCAGAACGAGGAATGGCTCGATGGGTTAAAGATGTTGGATGTGTCCTTGAGAGTTTGTTGTGCTTCTCTTGGGTGGATGGATGTGGGGCCAGACCTTCATCTTCCCACCCCTTCTTCTTCATCTCTACTTGCTCTGTTACTGGCCCAGTCATTCATTAGTCCGTCGTTTCATGTAAATTACAGAAATGTAAGACACCGCTCGCTTATGCTCAGCTACAGCGAATGCTTATGTATAACACTGTGTAACTTTTGGCTGCACTTGCTTGTATGAAAAAACAATAAAAGAGAATTATAAAAAAAATGGCCTCTCCCTCCATTCTCTGCTCTTTTCCTTTTTACTTCATACCGGGTAAGCAGTGCTGTTGGACTTGGCCCTTTTTGCAGGGTTATCCCTAAAATGTTGGCTTCTTCCGCCTATTTTTTCCTGACCTGTTGTTGTTGGTGTTAGGACTCTGGGCATTTTACCACTGCTGATCAGTGCTAAAGTGCATATGCTCTCTGTGTAAATTGGTGTTACAATTGGTTCTCCCTGATTGGCATATTTGATTTACTTGTGAGTCCCTAGTAAAATGCACTGAAGTGTGCCAGGGCCTGTAAATCAAATGCTACTAGTGGGCCTGCAGCACTGATTGTGCCACCCACATGAGTAGCCCTGAAAGGTATCTCTGACCTGCCACTTCAGTGTCTGTGCGTAGTTGGTAACTGTCGACTTGGCAAGTGCACCCACTTGCCAGGCCCTAACCTTCCCTGTTCTTACATGTAAGGCACCCCTAGGGTAGGCCCAACCTGAACAGAACAGGGTGCAGTGTATGAAAGTTAGGAAATGTACTGGTGTGTGTGTGACATGTCCTGATAGTGAAATACTGCCACTTGAGTTTTTCACTATTGAAAGGCTATCTTGCTCGTAGGATAGAATGGGAAATGCTTTGTAACATCTTACAATTATAACTTCCCATTGGGACAAGATAGAGAAATACAGTTTAGGCTCTCTGAACTCAGAATTTAATAACACATCTTTTAGTAAAGATAGTTTTTTTAAATTGTGTGTTTGAAAATGCCACTTTTAGAAAGTACAAGTAAAGCCCAGAAATGTGTCTGGGGATACCCAGTGCACTACAAGAAAACACTATCCAGTGTGAATCAAAACTTTTCAAAACTTTACGTAACAGTGTATATCACATTTAAGCATCTTTCAAAAAATGAGTCCAAAGTTATTCTTGGTATCAAACTGAATCAAAACGAAGTCATATGAATTGCACGACAATTCTTCTTTATTGTCGAAAAATGACCATGTTCATGGTTGCTGTAGCATGAATCCACATCAACAGGTGATCAAAACGCTGTGCGAATTTCCCAATGCATTTCGGGCTGATAAAGCAAAGCCCTTCATCAGGGGAATCTGTAATGCATAAACGATAATTGTCTATATACATGACATAACACTATGTCTAAATAATGGTCTTAACAATATGGGTCATAAGGGGACAGGACTATCGAGTTGTAAACAGGAAAGAAATGGTAATGGAAGGGAAAAAATAGAAAGAAAAAGGGAGAAAAAGTAGTCAAACTTGTGTTCAAAAGCTAAACAAATATCATCGTGAGTGTACCATCACCAAGAGCCGTGATTAAAACCATTCCCGAGGTCTAGGAACAAACTAACATACCAATGCACGATCAGCAAGTCAGTGTCTGGTGGAATAGACACCGGACAAACATCCAGCACATTATGAAGCCTGAGAAATGAATGAGCATCACGTAAACAATCAAATAGTCTAGAAGTGAAATAGCCATCACCAGGTAGCATGCTGAAGCCTTACCACGTTCTTGGATTATCGGGCACGACAATGTCGGACCGATTCCAGAAGGGATTTCAAAAAATAGCTGAAAAAATATATGAAAACCACATCAAATGCCTCAAAAGGCTAAAACACTCATCGTCAAGTGGCAAAACAAATGTACATGCATTATACAAGCGCTTACCCTTCACGGTAAAGCGGAAGTCTCAACACCCGTTACGCCGGCTCTCGCAAATAGAAAACGAGAGTCTCGTATATTTAACGAGCATGCGCATTTAGAAAAAACACCCGAGTGAAAAGAGGACTAAATGAAGAACGATGGTGGCCATGATAGAGAGTGCATTGGTTGTTAAACTGCGTAAAGATGAAAAGAAGTAAAGAAAACAAGTAAAAGATGAACAATATCAGGCAATGTCATTGCAAATCAGGCTACAGAAAGTAGGCATTTTCTTGTTTAACCATTCTGTGTGTCTCTGCCTGTTTGTGTATTAACCATCTGGTGTTGGAGTGACATGGGCTGGGGATGTGCATTTACTGTAGACAGCCACTGTGGGGGTTACGGTGAGCCTGGCCTTTCCTGGATGACTCAGAGCTGAGCTGAATGGGGCTTGGCTGCATTTAGAGTAGTGGGAGGAGATTTCCTTGCACCTGAATAGGGCCTATCTCCCTTGCACAATATGGTCTCCACCCCCTGTGGTCATACTGCACCAGTAAGGACAGAACTGTTTTGGACTGTGCTCAGAGACCCTTGCACAAAGAAAACAAAGACATTTCGGGGTATAAGCATGAGACCTAAAACCCCAGAACTTTAGACTACTTCTGGAATCAAGAGGAACCTTTGCCAAGGAGAAGAGTTGGAGACACAGGAGAAGGATACTGCCCCTTTTATTGTTTGCAGTAGCTGTTTCTGTCAAGGAAATGACAAGGACTTTGCTGTGTGCTGTGTCCCCCTTCTTTAGGAAGATCTCCAAGGGCTTGAGTAGAGCTTGCCTCCTGTTTTGAAGTCTCAAGGACACAAAGAATTCACCCCCAGCTCTCCTGAACTTCACTGCTGTGAGTTGTGACCTGCCAAGAGGTGCCTGTTACTGTGTTGGGCGTCTGGAGGCTGTTCCTGCTGGAAAAGCAATGCAACTACAAGAAAATCAATGCATCGCTCTTCTTGCGGATTTTTTTCGGACGCAGCACCGCTGTGCGAGAAGAATCTCCACGCATCGCTGCGCCGCTGCCGAAACCGACACAGCGCCGGGGGCCACTGCAAAAACCGATGCATTGAGAGATCACAGCTGCCGAAACCGACGTAGCGCCGCTCGACGCCGCCACACTGATAGCCGACACATCCCAGGTTTCCACGCATCGTACCTGTGAGGCAAGTATTCTGGATGCATCACCTGTGGACCAGTAATGTACCGGAATCGATGCATCAATTCCCCTGTATTCAACAGAAGAACTGTTGCATCGCCTCCCCATGGTCACAGGTATTGACGCATCTCTTTGTTTTACGACGCTTCCCATCTCTGCGGCTGTTTGGCTAGTGAATTTTGCCACAACTACAGGTACTTTGAGACAAATCACGCATCCATAGATTTCTATGGACCAAGTTGTTCGAACCCTTTTTAAAGTCATATTCTTATTACATGTATGTTGGATTTTGTCGTTTTGGTCTTGTTGAGTTTAGATAAAGATACTTTATTTTTCTAAACTGGTGTGGTGTCCATTGGTGGGGTTATCACTGTATTACTGTGTGTTTGGAGTACAAATACTTTACACATTGCCTTTGGGATAAGTCTGTCTGCTTGTGCCAAGCTACTCAGGGGGTGAGCAGGGGTTCTCTAAAGTGTGTATCCCTCTTACCCTAGAAGCAAGGGTCCCTATTTGGACAAAGGTACAACCAACTAGCCAACTGCCACCTGCCAACTAGAGACCCCCATTTCTAACAAGTGCCTATTATGATGCATGGTCATTCTTTTTTTGTTGCGAGCCCTAGGATATCCTGCTTTCCATTCATGCAGGGCAGGGCTCACTTCACATCTAAGGCATGTTCAAGTGTGGTGCTAATCGCCGTTCTCATGCAGATGCATCGATTGGGCTGAGGGAGGGCTGCCAGTAGCCAGTGTGACAGATAATGTCATTAAAAGGGTGACTAAAATACTTTCATCACAACTGGAAGCTGACAGGGGTTAGGTCGATCATTTTGCCCTTTTAGCCCATAGCTAAGGACCCCAAGTGAGCAAGGGGGCTCTTCCTTGAGCATTGCAGCGCTGCACCATGGCTTCAAGACCCAAGAGATGGTGCTTTCCACCTGTAACTCTTAACACAGATATCTTTATAAAGGCAGTGCTCTGGTGCAGGGCCCCTTACTTTTGAGTAGGCACAGGGTCCTCGGCAGCTGCCCATGCCTAGCGCCAGCCATGTTTTTACCAACATTACTGACCCTTTCCAACAACTCTGTGATAAACTCCTACATTTCTTTTTACAACGCATAGAATTAGGGCTCCTTCTTCCTTGCCCCCTGGAATGGCAGTTTGTAGATGCATGGGGAATAAAAGGAGGCAGGGTCAACTACAACTGAACAATTACCATGTAACCCATTTGGCTACATAATAAAACTATGTGTTGGAAGATGGGATTAAGTATGGATTTATTACAAATTCAAAGCTGAGCTGATATACACATAGGGCCTGATTATGATGCCAGTCGCCGCGGCTACGATCCGATTCCGACCACCGAGGCCCCCCTGACGTATTACGATGCAACCGTTGCTACTGCAGAGGTCTCATCGACTAATATGTCACTGCAAGTGTGTGCAAAATTACAGGAAACGTGATATGTACACACATACATGACATATGTGGGGATATGCCTTGTGCATCATGTACACCATTGCTGGAGTGTAGCGATATGTGCAGTACAGTCAATAAGGATGCATGCCACCTACAGACTTGCTTGCATTCCAGCACCCACAGGGTCATAGTCTTCGGGATTCAGCTGCCACGGTGTAGGGGGGACCCTGAAAAAGGGATCCACGCTGGAGACTGTTGTGGAGAAGCTGATTTGGGTAAGTATGCACACCCCAAATCCGTAGTTTCTGACGACTTGAGGCAGGACGTTAGACCGCCACGGTCGGGTTGTCGTAAACCCACATTGTAATCCGTATGCCGGTCGGAGATATCCGGTGCTGCCTTATGGATGCTTTTTTTCTCTGACCGTCATCTCGATGGTCGGAGAAAGGCTGTTGGAGTTGACGGTCTTTCAGCGGTCAGTCATAGGGGGGTTGGGGGGTGAAAAAGGTGGGGAAGAGACTTGGGTAATGCTAGTGCCACCATCCAACCCTACATTAGGTGCCTAGAGTCCATTTACCTCGTAGTGTGTACAGGTAACAACCAACAAAATAAAAATGAGCTTTATACTTAAAAATAATGTACCATCTGTGCAAATGTACGTGTTTTGCTCGTGCATCTATCAAATTCATTGCTCACATTCGTTGAACAGACTGGTTTCATTCTTAATCCATGTTTTTTTTTCTTTTTACCCATAAAATCAATTAATCTAATCTAACAATACACCAGATGTTCTCTCTGTATGGCTCCAATTTCTGTATGTGTCTGTAAACATGCTAAATCCACCTTCCCTGGTTCCGTGCACTGCAGTGTAGGATAATGAGCCGTGTACAGTAAGCACCAGGAGGCTGGAGAGAGGGAGGGGACAGAGCACTGCAGAGGGAAATGTTGCTGCAGCAGCATCATCCACCGGTGACGTTAGACTGTCAGACAGACGCTGTGCGCTTTTGTGACTCACCACCATAATTATCCTGGGCTCGGATGCTATTTTTGTTTGTTGCTCCCGGTACATAATCACAGTTTCATTTTTCAGAGTTAAGGTTGCGAATGCTCAATTCACCAGTCTGGAATATATAATAACCTCGAGAAGGCAGTGCACTGATGCACAGAAAAGAAAGACCAAAAAAGATCGTCTGCTAGCACAGTTTTTAGACTGAGTTTGTTTCACTGTCTCCTCTTTTGTTATCTAGCTGTTGTGGTGACTAAAGTCAGGAAAGAGCACTTAAGATTAATATCACCTATTTCACTTGTAAGCAATGCACTGGGCATTTGCATATGCAGATGGACATGCTATAGAGCGAATGGCCTTTTAAGATAATAGAGAAGAAGCCTCTTACATCCTCAAAAATAAATAATTAGCATTTCTGAGGCAGTGAAAAAAAGAGTGCGTCCTTAACGTTTAAACTGGCAAAGTAGTTATTTGCATATTTAAAAGACTCAAGCCATTTCTGCATTATAGCCGTCTTCCTTTTGCTAAAACAATTTGCAAATAATAGGTGCCTGGACTTCTCCATGACACGTCAGAGAATATGGGAGTGGGCGGGCATTTTTTTTTTTTAATATTCGTTGGGTTTCCAGGGTAACATTTTCAATTTTATCTGGTAGGAAAGTCTGCCATCTAGTGGAATAATAGACTAAAACACCGGTTAAGGGATTGTCTTTTACTATTCTCTCTCTCTGTTGTAATGCATAACATGGGTGATACAAGGTAAACTGACCCTGGTGGGTGAGGGTTATACTACAAAAAGCTTTTTGCATTTTCTAAAGGGAAGATTAGCCCAAACGTTCGAGTTGGTCTCCTGTTTTTTTATGTACTTTTATGAGTAAGGAGGATGAGCCCTCCTCTAATACCTATTATCTCCCCCCATTTCATATATGCAGTGTTAGTAGGCTAACCATTCTATTATGTTTTAAACCCTACACTATTTTTCTCATAAGGACAAAAAAGTGCTTCTTATAATGCCATTGTTTGTTCAAGTACTTATGTCAAATCTTCATGTTTATCAGAAGTGTGCCCCCTTCCTTTTTCCCTAATATGAGCTCCCATCATGGTAAGAATACACGTAACACTATGTGGCATATTTACAATGGAATGGCAGTGTGTGGCGTTAAGCACAAAATGCTAACGCCATGCTCTGCCATTCCGAAAATGCAGGGATGAGTCGTATTTACAAAGACATTTTCCTAGCGCGTTTCCTAGGTGTGCCTTCCTGCACATAATCCAGAACGTCCACCGCAACACAACGATGTTTTACTAATTTGGGATGGTGACGAATCCGAAGTCAACAAGTTCATTGAGTGGCTTAACCACCAGGACCCTTTTCCTTAAGTTTACACATACCATGAGTAGATCACAACTGGTCTTTCTGGACCTCAATATCTATGCTACAGATAGTCTATTGAAAACAACCACATACTTTAAACCCAAGGCAAAAAACTGTGTACTACTCTATGACAGCTTTCATCCCAGACACCTGAAGGAGAACCTACCTTTTGGACAGTTTCTCAGGCTCAGAAGAAATCTTTCTGAGACTAAGGACTTCAGAGCACAAGCCAAAGACCTATCTGAGAAATTACTCACTAGGAAATACCCTAAGAACTTGATATCAAAAGCTAAGAAGAGAGCCACAAACAAAGAGAAGTGCTTCTGGAAACACATCAGAAACAAGACACAGAAAAAGAGAGAAGACTAATATGTATCACAACTTTCAACAATGCATCGGACTGTGTCACTAAAATAGGAAAAAAACATTGGCGTACCCTCAACAGTGGAAAGCTTGACATCCCAAAACCCTTGTTCTCACATAGGAAAGGGAGAAACCTAAGGGACATTTTGGTACACACCCGCCCCAAACTAGGAATGATAAAACACAACTATTGCTGAGCACGCTACCAATGGGTCACTACCCCTGTGGTACTTGTAGTGGGTGTCATCTTACCTCCACCACAAAGACAGTGACTTTTAACAACAAGATGATTTGGGAACTATGCAATTTTACTAATTGCAAGAACCCTGGGGTGGTGTACATGATCACATGCACATGCAACCTGCATTATGTAGGTATGACCACTAGAAAGGTCAGCACCGGGATATGCGAGCACCGAAGCAACATCAGGTGTAATAGGATCACCACAAAAATGACATCACATTTTAAAGAAATGCAACATACCCCAAACGATTTGCATTGGGTGGTGTTAGAACACATCAAACACGCTGACAATCTAGAACACAGGTTACTAGAGAAAGAACAAAGATGGGTGTACAAATTACAGACGGTCACTGAAGGGCTGAATGACAACATTCCGTGGGGGAAATTTGTAAAATGATTCAGTACGCACGATCTACAATTCAGATACAGTGTTCTAGGAACATTACTTCGCTACCAGTATCACTCAGTGGAATGATCAATCCCTTTAGGATACCCACACTGGCACTATGTAATACCATTTTTCGTGGTCTCCTTGTCATCAACCTGATCCCCACCGACATCCTACATTAAGAATGTATAAGCTATGTCTAACACCCGTGTTGCGGTGGTCCACTTGTTTAGAGCCCCCGTACCATTATTCTTAGACATTCAAAGACGGCCCCCGCCGTTTTTAGACATTTTAAGATGGCTTCCTTCCATATTATCTCCATTCTAGCAGACCTCTCTTTTCGACAATTCTGTTTGCACTCGATAACCAGACCCTTGAGTATTTTGCTTTTGGGTTGGTTTCACATGTTCAGTTCTCATTTAATTTATGAAATATGCCACTCGGGAGGTCTCAACGAAAGGCATCTGAGTCACTCGCGCAAGATGGCCCCCGGTATTGCCATATGGAGCAGACATTTTGGAAGTTTACGGTCTAGTTGTCATAGCAATCATGACTGGACGGTTCTGGCAGTATTTAATGGACTCCGGGAGACAGACGCGGTAAGATGCGGTCTCCGGGGTGCCATTAGGTGATTTACCAGAAGTGGGCTTTGACAAAGTTAGTCTTGGTAACCCTTTTCTCCTTAAGTTCCTTTCCTAGGAACTAATGAGTTTTTAGTATCCCATTTTAGATCAATGTGAGACAGAGGGAGAATTCCCCTCTGGTTTTTTCCTCGCTAATTACCACTCTGTGTCCCCATTATTTCCTAAGGGTGTGACAACAAGCCCCTCTACCCCCGCAGATCATGAGGAAAAAGTCTGCCTAAACTAAAGTATGTGTCACTAATATGCTGACAATTGTTATGTTATATGTCACATGGTGTCTCTACACAAGTGCTTTTTCGTTATGTATTTAAAAACTTTTTTTTTTATCTGTTTTTATTATTAAACGTTGTGGTCACATCTTTACCAAGATACATTAGCCCCAGTAGCACAGTTCTGGAGATGTGAACGTTTACGCATCATAGCACTTTATACACAGCGAGACATGATCGTTTTTATGATTACGGCGATGTTGGATCATCTAGGGAAGGAAGAACAGGGGGGTCACATATTTTTCCACGATATACATTCCATCTGCCCTAAACAGCCATCCACTTTTGGGGGTTACCACGTGCAACATAGACAGTTTTTTCCCTGATCATACACCAGTCCATGTCCGCCTTCCAGGCTGCTAATGTAGGCGGTGCTATCGTTCCTCACAAATGAGTAATGTTTCTTTAGGCCACCATTTGACCCAAAGTTGCCCATAGCTTACTCTTACTGTTGAGGTCTGAGGGTTCCCACACGTTCAAGAGACACCTCTTGGCTTCAGGCCTGATCACAATTGCCAAAACTGTACTCATGCACTCATGCACCTTCCTCCAATATTCCTGAATCCGCCCGCACTCCCATATAATGTGTAGAAAGGAGCCCTCTAGGCCACATTGTCTCCTGCATAGCCCATCAGTTGTCCTACCCATGTGTACCAGTCTGGGTCCAGGGACATACATTCTGTGGAGAATTTTTAACGAGGCGAAGTCTGGATGAAATTGCGACTTCCCATGGGGAGGCAACTGCCTCCTGCCACTCTTCATCGTCTAGTTCTAGCCCATCCCTCTCCCATCACTCCTGTAGGGGTATAAGAGGATCTGGAGTGTTGTTGATGAGTTTTTTATATGTGAGGGAGATGACCTTGTCTGGCAAGTAGCCGTCAAGCAGTCTGTCCTCCAATGGAGAGGATTCTGGTGGGGAGGACCCCTCTGAAAGGTTAGATTGGAGGGAGTGTCGGACTTGCAAGTATCTGAAATATTCTGTGTCAGCTAACTGATGTGTTTGCTGAAGTGAGGCAAATGATACCACCTTGCCTGCCTCCCAGAGGTCACCAATTTGCAACAACCCGATGAGGTCCCATTTATCAAACTCTTTTGATCTCCCAAGGGAGCCTAGTTTGTCCGCGTCCCATATTGGAGTAGCTAGTATGAGTTTTTGGTCCCATCCTAGTCTACGATTTACTATGTGCTAGAGTTGGACAGAGTGTTTTGTGGGTCCCGTTAACAAATATCTGTTGGGTCTGGAGTAGAGTGCTCTGTTAAAGCTCGCCCCGGGGAGTAGCCATCTGTCCATCCTGTATCCAGGGTCGTCACCGAGACGATAACCACTTATTTATTACCAGGCGTCGCGAGTGTGAGTTTCTTACCACACTAATTATTACTTTTAATTACACCCACCCACTATAGAGGAGTACATTGATTAAGTTAAGACGCTGCATGTGTCAAGGACCTACCAGCCTGGCTGGGAGGCGGGTCGTTTTTTGTTCTTTCTTTGCTTTATTTCCTCAGATACTACGTGTCAGTGATTAACCGTATGTATTACTGTTGGGTGTATACACTGTAGGTGTGCACCTCATTAATTCCTAATTATAGGTTTGCTTAGGAGTGGCGCGCACAGGGCTGGTCCTTGTGTGGTCCTGAAGAGCTTTGAGGGGACAGCTCGAAACATGTCGACCCAATACTAGGGACTCTATACTCATTATAGTTAGACTTTCCCTATTATTAACCCCTGATTTTAGTCACACCAACTAGGGTCAGGAATAAAATATTAGCCCACAAATTAGGTATTTCTAACGTTTTGTTTTTCCACTCCACTTTCACTGCACTACACATTTTCCACAACTTAGTGCTCTTACGTAGTTCCGCAAGTCGCGGCACGCCTCAATCCGCAGCGGATTGAGAAGACCTCAATGATGAAGCATGCCACCTAGGGGAACCCCTGGTGGGTGAGGGGACTCTAGAAAAGAATTTTTCTTTCTGTAAAGAGGATTTTCATACATGTTCAGTGACACCCTGTTCTTCCCCATGGTTAGTTTTTTATTTCTGGTATTCCAGATTTTGTGAAACTTCAATCAGTTAGGAAGGTGAACCTAACCTCAACCTCTATCTCCCCCCATCTTTTGATTGCTAAATGCTATCATAGTCATAAATCCAATGATTAGCAAAATCACAAGCTTTGCGAGTGTCAATGAACAACTCATATGCTTAGAGGTACTTTGCGAGCTGGAAAGTTGCATTTATTCCAAGACACAAACAGGAGAGAGCACCCCACCCACCTCCTCACTGCAAATCACACAGAGATGTAGCAATGCTTTGCGCCTGCTATTAAGGTCTTAAAACTTTGATCTGATAGTCAGGTCCTTCATCGGCTGGCATCTCATTTGCAAGCTATCCCCATGATGACAGCTTCCACATTGTGAATGGTAGCTAGCAGGGTCTGGGCAGCAGCCAGTGGTCTAGATGGCAACTGCAAGTTCCACAGGATGTTATTCCCTGATTGTTTTAACTCGTTCCGTGCTCATGACGGAACCACGCCGTCATGAGCCACGGTTGCCATGTGCTCATGACGGAGTGGCTCCGTCATGCTGCGGCCGTTGGCGGCCGCGCCGCCCACGCGGCGCTAATTCCCCGCCTGTGCGGGCGATTAGCGCTGTGGGCGGAGTCATGACGGAACCACTCCGTCATGAGCACAGCCCAACCGTGGCTCATGACGGAGTGGCTCCGTCATGAGCACCGCGCCACCGCGCTGCCCCCCCCCGCACCCCCCAGCGCTGCGGCGGAATTTCTGCCGCAGCGAAGGGGTTAATTAGCCCCTTTCCATGGGAAGTTACCCAAAATATGCCAGAATTCAGGGAATTCAACTACATGGTTCGAGTCTTAGCAGGCCCCCATCCCTGTTTTTACTATCATTTGCTGGGGTCCATGAAAAGGCACCTGCGTGATAAATATTATGAAGTAGCAGTTTTTGGAATCTCCTGTGAATAGGAATGTTTTGCTAATCAGAACAGCAAAACGAAGGGCAAGTTGTACACCTTTGTGACGTGGGTCCATGAGGCCAATAGAGCCTCAACAAGTTTGGCCCCTATGGTGGTCCTGCTTCTAATGACAGGACCCCAAGATACAGTTTACACTTTGGGTAATCTGTTGCATCTTGAAGTGCCACAATCTTGCTGGTCTCTATTCTACTGCATGCCTTCATGTGGTTAGGGACAAGCTAGGGAGTGTTACGCTTCACAGCTAACCCCCTCGGTGCCTTATACAAAGCAGCAATATGATAATGGCACATTACCACTGTAAGCATAATTCCATGACCATTTGCTAATGCTCAGTTTGGCTCCTGAATTATGCCACAGAAACACTGCTTTTTCTTAGGATGTGCATTAATCTTACTAGCGTTTATCGCATTATCTTCTCTGAAATAATATTCAATACACAGGCTCAGTTGCATAATGAACAATTGGTCACAGTTTATGGCAACCTGACTCTGCATTTAGTTAATATTTCACGCTGATAAAACGGGAAGCTAAACAAACTAAGAAGCATATTTACAACAAAGTGGCGGAGCACAGCGTTAGCCTCCTTGGCTTAACGCCGTGCTCCGTCACTTCAGAACACAGGGCTGCACAACATTTACAACAATATGGTGCAGCCCTGCGTTTCCCCCTGCGCTGGAGCTAAATTTAGCAGCCTAGCGCCAACGCAAGCTTCATAGTGCAAGAGTATCTGCGTTGATGGGAAGATTGTTTATGTGCGGGAAGGTCTTCCTTCCTGCACATAAACAATCTTTAAATGGCGTTTTGTAACTTTTATGTGTGCTGCCTAATGCAACACACATAGAAACAGCAAAAACGAGAAGAAATAAAGCATTTCTCCTTGTTTCGCCTGTTTAAGACCAGATTTTCCCTGGTCTAAATATTGGTGCTGTCTCCTATTTATGCCACCCTTGTAAATAGGCAGCAGAGTCAAAATCAATGGATGTTGCGATGGAACGCCCTCCGCAACACCCAATACCCTCCTTTTTCATGCTAAGTACAGCATGAAAGGGTGCCTTATTTACAAGGCAGCACCAAGCCACGTTAAGTGGCTTAACCCTGCCTTGTAAATAAGTTGAAACCCCTATCGCCACCACAACATCACTAAAAGTGACGTTGTGGAGTTGATAGGGGCTTGTAAATATAACACTTAGTTACATTAAGGTGCATGCAGAGAACTAGCACAAGTCAAACCTAACTAAGAAGACTATTGATACAGGAAGAACTTTAATGCCTTCCTATGACTTGAGTAGCAAACAGTAACAAGGGATACGCAACACGCAATCAGGAATCATGACCAATTAAGCAAAATGCAGAAATCAAGGTTCACAGTGGACTCATTTTAAGAAGCAATTAAACCTTCTGGTGGATCTAGAAATAATCCACAGCTGTGTCACTTGTTATATATTAAAAATAAGATAATAAGAAAGCATGTCCATAAGAGTGTAATCATTACTATACTAGGGTAAAGTTAATTAAATGGTTTAGTTATTCGTTAATAAGCAAGAAGTGCTCAACAAGAAGTGATCACACAGTGAAACATGAATGTTACACAGAGAAGTGTGTATACAAGTAAAAACAAAAGACTCTATGACCTCGGCGGTCCCAGCAAGCATATTACGAGATTCCTCTCCACCGGCGATGTCATGGAGGTTCCTTCTCCGTGAACACTTTGGTGGAGAGGAAACAAAGGGGCCCTTGCAGGGCCCCCTGTGCTACCTCCGCATGGGGATGTATGTAGGGGGACACAATATGTGCCCCCCTGTTTGCATGCACCCCAGTTCCTGCACGGCATGGACTTTTTAGTCCATGCCGTGCAGGAACTGTTTTTGGTGGTCCACTGCAGTGCCCATTATCTGAGGCAGCGCCGTGGGAACGCCAAAAGCCAGCCTGCTAGACAGGAGGAAGCTCCTAATCTGACGAGCGGTCTGACCACAGCTTTGGCAGTGCGCCGGCGTGGAGGACCTGGCACCACACTGCCAAAGTCATAATCAGCCCCAAAGCTCTGGAGAACTCCAGGATCAGAATGGTCATATGAGTCTAATTGCATTATATTCAAAGGCGTTTTGACCTTTAAGCACATAATGGGGTCATCATCAGGACAGTGCCTAACTGGAAGAGCATTCAACCTGTAATTTAGTGGGGATAGGTCACGAGTTAATCAAGCAAGGAATATGGCCTGCAGTAGGAAATAAATGAAAAAATCAAGAAACGTACAGTAGGCCTGTAGGTCCAGAAGGAAAAGTACTTTAATTAACTCTTCAACAATGGAAACTGGAAGAAAGTAATTAAAAAATGAATGACAATTAATATGGCTGGGCCAAAAAAATGCCGAATTTTGTGAGTAGTACTTGCTCCAAAGTGGAGCAATCATTTAAATGGAGAACTATTAGACAGCTCTAATATGAAAAAAGGTGGAAAAAACCTTGTATAAGAATATATGTGCTAAAGTATTATTCCAGGTACTCGACACATGAACTGCATGTTATATTTACATAGAACTGAAATGGAAAAAGCCTAAATTAGAATAGTAAGGCTGATAAGAACCAATCCAGCAAGGCACAAGTATTTGAAAGTGAAGACACAATTATGCTCACTATATACTTTGCAGAATCACACAACAGAGAATTCATGCGGTTGAGATCCAAAGAAATTCATCATGTACTGCCAAGTGAAGAATCCAACATGCAATTAAATCAGCCCAATAGATGATTGTGAACTGCAAAAAAAATATTTATTATATCCAGTGTACACTTAATCTACCAATGTCCAAGGGAAAGGAGATGAGTTGAAAACTCAAGAAGCTGAAAAAGGATATCCGCATTGTGTGCTTAAAGACTGTAAAAATAGGGTAAGAAAAGCAATGACATTATGCAAACCTTCATGTGCTCAGGATTGGCAGCACCAGCACTAGTCATGCGCAACTGGTGTGAACACAGGGCCCCAACTGTACCCAGGAAGGGTAGAAAGAACAAGTTACTTATCTTGGGTAAAGTATCTCTTTCTGGTGGATACTCTGTCTAACTGTAAATCCTCACTTTCTGTATACCCTCAGGTTCCACATTGGATCTGAATATTTTTCCGGCCACAGACTTAACGTCAGGCCCCCTTCATAGTCCCCACCTCCGTGCGCTGATTTCAGTTTCTTTCTGATCTCTGTCTGCACCTTTGGACGTGGATCCTTAGTGATCACATCATGCTAGTGTGTGGATTTCTAAGATGGAATCTTATTAGCATGGGCAAGAAGAGTCCATTTCACAGAACAGGAAGGAGGGTGGGTTGGTGTGGAATCAGCAGTTGGATAGAGTATCTGCCAGAAACATTGTTTCTGAAGCTAAGTAGCTTGTTCCTCTGATGAAAACTACTAACCACAGATTCCTCAACTTGTCAATGATAATAAGGCAATATTTCCCCAGGTGGTGGGTCTGTGGAGTGGCTCAGACAGGAAATTCTGCATATTGGGAAAAATGCTTTTTGCACCAGATCTGGCTATCCAGCCAGTAGTGCTTCATGAACCTGTGAACTGATGCCTGGCAGATGTCCAAGACTAGCACATACCACACCAGCACAATAGTAGCAGCGTTTGCTCTGGTACAAGTGTGCAATCCTTCCGGAAGCTGGTTCTTGGCCAATCCATGGCAGATTGGATTTTAATACACAGGCCAATCCATCCGGAGATGGTTCTCTTCTACCCAGCTTCTCCACTCTTCACCCCATAGAACCCTACAAGGGGTTAATCGTCCATGTGATAGTCCTTGGTACAACCACTGTAAAAGCTCAGAACTCTCTTTTGGTCTACGCAATGAAGTCTCTATTCCTATTTAGATGAATGAGGAGGGACAAAGAAAGCTGGCAGCGCAATAGACTGTAATGTGCTATGTAGAAAGGCATGACAACTTTCAGTTCTGCAGGTTCGTCATGCTCAATCTAAATACACTGCCCTACTGCAGGACATTAGTGATGTATCACCACTCACATATAGAATGTACGCGGTCTCATCCGCAGACACTTGATATCACAAATGTACAGGACATTGCTCAAAAATGGCCAGACTACAATGGACAGACTCAAAAGCAAATCGGAGCAGTATATGGGAACCCTGGAAGATGCTGATTGTTGGGAAGCCTGTAAATACCCGAGGAGATTACAATACTATCTGATTTTTGGCTGATTCAGCTTAAAATACTCCACTGACTCTATAAGATGGGTAACAGGGACTTGAGTCACCCGTGACTCCTTAAGATTGGTGGTACCCTCTTTGACTTGTGTCTAAGAGCGCGCCACCAAAAAGGCACTATACTACCTATGTTGTGGAAATTCCCATGGCTACAGTGCTTCTGGTCTAGTTTACACTGAATGGTAGTAAGCCATTGGTTCAGAGCAGGAACTAAGGCCCATAATTATCCTTCTTTCATGCAACACAGCAAGCCATCTTGCTGTGCTGCATGAAAAGGTAGGAATGCGCCGTATTTAACACTATACGGTGCATTCTTGTCCTTTCCTAGTGCTGGCGCACTTTTGGCTACCTAGTTCCAACGCAGGCACCCTTATGTCATGGTGCAAGGGTGCTTGCGTTGTAGGCAGAATTGTATTTTTTCAGGAAGGGACACCATCATGCACAAAGACAATCTTGAGAGGTATTTTCCTTTTTCTCTGTGTACTGCAAAATGCAGCACATGAAGAAAGAAGAAATAATTAGAAGAAATAAAGATGTTACGTCTCACTTGAGAAGGCGTTGCTTTTGATGCATTCCCAGGTCTCCCACGAATTGTAAATCTGGGCATACGCCAAAATCCATTGGCGGATGCGTGAGAACAGTCATGCTCCCACCATGGAACGCCTCCCTGGGGCAGAGTAGTGCAAGCCTCTAGATTTATCAAGCCATGCAGGGCTACGCAAGGTGGCCTTGTGTGGCTTGATATGTCTCCCTTAGGTTTTGCGACACAGAACTTTGATAAATCTGACCCTTAGTATGTGGTGTGTTTGGGAGATTTGGGGAGACCAATCACTATTAAGGTAAACTCTATTATTCTGTAAAACAGCCCTTATAGTGGCTAAAAGGGATGCAGATTGACTCTGGAGGAGTGAAGAAATACTCAAGCCGGCACAATGGGTCCAAATCATGGATTAGTGTACACAGGCTGAAGAAGGGTATACAGAGCAAAAGGTTTTCCACGGAAATTCATAATGGCATGGGGTCCTTGGAGTGAAATTTATAAACATGATTATTTAAGTGCTATAGGACTACTGAGGGTGGGGGCCCCTTACAGAAACAAAGGACTGCCTAGCCAAGACAAATTCCATAACAAGGGGAAAGATTGTGTGGGTAAAACATCCAACCAGCATGTCAGATGAGACTCTATGAGACACACCCCATACTTCTTTGAATGTTGGACCCTCTGTATGTAGAGGTGCTATTCTAATGTACTGGGCACTTATTCTTCTACCTATGCATGTAAATACTGAAAAACCAATGCAAAAAAGAGAAATGTGATAACGAGATCCTACGGAAGCATCACAAATGGTGTTGCCTGTAATTCTTTTTTGCAATTTTTTGCGAACTCAGCCCAAAGGCATTGGAGCGCTGTACATGACCACAAATTGCATTACAGACAGACGGATTAATTTTTAGGCACAGGAGGATGAAGTGATTTGCCCAGAATCGTAGAATGCTGAGACTCCTGCTGAGACTCAAACCCAGTTTCCCAGCTACAAAGTCATCCACTCTAGCTGTTGCGCCACATCCTCTCCACATGGGTCTGTCGTTTTAGAAAACACATTACAACAGGTCTTTGCATGTGAAAAGAAATGAACAGGAACCTGTTGAGGTTACAGGATCGTTTCTAGACCAATACTTGATAAAACAACACAATAAACACCATATGGGGTATGACCCATAGCGGAAAATCATGACAAGGCACGCCTAGGGGAGGATGGGGGAGGGAGAGAGTAAATTAGTTGTTGGATGTTTGATAGTTAGGAGACAAGATGTATGACTGTAAATCACTAGTACCAATAGCCCGGCAAAGTAAGCACAAAGATCCTTCAAGAAGGGCACACAATAGCCAAGGTGAGGCGGAAATAGCCATGAAGTATGTAGGAGTAACATGTATGTCTCAATGATAATGTACTCGCTTGCCGCTTTAGTAGTCTATTAATTGAAGTAAAGTAGTAGATCTGTTGAATATACATGAGATGTAAAGAGCTGTATGATATTACGAAATGCCTAATAAAGTCTGTTTACAAAAAAAAACCAGGTCTTTGCATAAGGATGGCTAATCAGATAAACATAAAAATGCTGAAAAAGCTAATAAATAACATCGAACTGTTGCGACAGCAAGACCTTGAAGGGCTAAGGATAAACAAAAGAGTAATACGTCAGACAGCTGGGCATGTAAAAGTTGGATATTGCGGGAAGAACACCAGATAACAAACTTCTCCTAGCGTCAGCCTAGATTTTTGGCTGCCAATATGACACTCTCTACTTTGAAAGGGAGATCTAAAGTCATCAGCTTTCACCACTCAAGCATGGAAGCGTAGGTTGCACAGGCTCGGGTGCAGGACCCTGCCCTGTTGCTGCAACAGGAGATCCACCCAAAATGGCAGTCAAGTCAGAGGACAGATGCTCATGTCTAGATGTGATGAGTCTGGAGATGTAGAGGCGGGAAGGCATACAGGAGTCCGATGCTCCAACCCAAATGAAAGGTGTCTCCCGAAGAGAACCCTTTTGGGAATTCCAAAGTGCAAACATATGGACACTACGTGTTTTCTGCAGGTTTTCCCTAATTCAGAAACATGCCCTGTGCCACTCCGAGTGCTGCTGCCATATGTGATCTGCTAAGCAACTTTGGCTTTGTCCACTCGCCCTATTGTTTAAAGATTCTGCTAGGCACTGTATGATCAGGAAAATGCCATGATGATTCAGCCATTTCCAGAGGCGCAGGGCCTCCAGGCACAGTACTTACGACCCCTCTCCGCCCTGTTTTTTGCACTACCACCTGGTATTGGTGTTGTCTGTGACAACCTGCACTTGTTCCTCTTTGACAGATGGAAGGAACGAGCTAATTGCCCACTACTTCAACAAGTTTATGTGGAAGCGGTTTTCCTGTGAAGACCAGAGGTCCCTGATCTCCGCCTCTCCCAAATGACCTCCCCAACCTAGGAACGATTAATCTGTAACAGCCGTTACCTCTGAGTGAGGTAGGGAGACGGGCCCACCACTGGTCCAATTGCAGTCCAGCAGCCCTCACTGCAGAGCTGTTGCAGTCTCCTGTGACACCTAATGGAATCCAACAGGTTCTCTTGGTGCAGGACCCACTGAGACTTAAGATACCACTGCACTGTAATAGAGAAGGGCATGTTTCCAACCACCCACAGGTGCTCACATTGGAATATGTCAGGTGGAACCGCTGACTACTAGTCAAAACTGACATCCACACTTACAGTGTGCAACTCTCCTCCTTCCTGCTCAGCCTGCTACCGTCATAGACAATGGCCCTGAACCACCCTAGACAAGGGCCATTCGGTTCAATAAAAAAAAAAAAATGATAATAAAGTTGTATTGTTATTATTTTTTAAATCTCCTGGCTATGACCAGTGGGGCAACGCTCCTCCGCCATAATGGAGGAGCCGCCCCATGTCAGGTATCCAGAATCCCTAAAGTTTGAAAAGATATGTTTTCAGTGCTTTTTTGAAGGTTGTTTCCTCTGTGATTGGTCTCAGATGGAAATGAATCTGGTTCCACATACTTGCCATCCTGACCGTGAAGGAGGACCCCCCTTTTTGTTGTTTTTTAAAACGAGAGATTATAAACAAGGCAGCATTGCTAGAGCGTAGTGACCTTCTTGGTCTGTACTCCGTGATCCTCTCATTAAAATATGAGGAACCCTTGTTGTGGAGGGCTTGGTGGGCCAGTCTCAGGGTTTTAAACATTATGCACTTGCGCACCGGTAGCCAGTGTAGCTTCTCTTGGAAGTGAGACACTGATGAGTGTTTAGGTAATTTATGGATTAGGTGGACCTCCATGTTCCGTACCACTTGTAGATGCTGGACTAGGTAGTCAGGTAGACCCAGGTGCAGAAGATTGACATAATCCAGCCTGGATATGATCAGCACCCTGACCACTGTGACCTGAGATTCATGAGGGAGAAAGTACAGGAATTTCCTGAGCATGTGGAGGATCCACAAGCCTGATTTTACCACCGCCGAAACCTGGGCATTGAAGGAAAGCTGAGAATCAAACATCACACCCAGATTTCTAGCCAACGCCGGAGGGGGGACATTATTGGGTCAGGCTCCTGTCCACCCAGGGAAAGGGTTAACCCAACAATAGGATATCAGTTTTGGGGCAAAATCTGTTGAAAAAAAAACAAATTAAAAAATACATCATACACTCCATGGTACCTTATTTACATTGTCATTAGATGAAAGAAACGTAGAAATTGCTATTTCCAAAATATATACAATGTGAGCCCTAAAAGAATGCCCTGATGTCCTCGCAGTACTTTAAATCACTGTGCGTGCCACACCTAACTCGATGCGCCCAAGACTGTGTGCATTTGCAAGACCACCAGTATCTTTCTTTGTGCCACCACATGTAGTGTTACCTGTGAAGACTCCTCACCAAGTTTGCCATTTGGTCGTTTTTGTGAGTAAGTGTTTGTGTGAACAAGTGCATTTTTACCCCTGACGAAGGGACAAGCAGTCCCGAAAGGCATTGGGCGTTACTCCTCTTTTTTGTTATTTTGTGTGTATTACAACCTTTGTAAATACGTTTTTTGGATCTTGTATTTAGCTTTTGTATCATTGTATGTGGAAATACATGTTGAGCGTGGACTTGCACTCATTATTGATGATGAAAAAATGAAAAAATGAAATGTATATGGAAATAAACACAGCATCTAATGCAAAATTTGGGATGATAAACATGCTATAATTGATGTATTAATCCATTACGCTGTGCACATTCGAGACGAAGTTGCCAACAGGGACTTGGCCTTGTTTAGTATTTCTTATACATGTCAGGCAGACATTTGTCACACGTAGCACACAAAGTAGTCTGATCAAATAATTTCTGGTATTAGTATAGTTTCAAACTAGGAGTGCACAATCTACAACTATTCTAATGGCAGATCAGGGCATGAGACATCATTCATCCATGTTTTTGTCAGGAAGAGGGCATCCAATCCACTCTCCTCTAGCAGGTTGTATATATCTAGAACATGTTTGTGTAATGAGAGCGTGTTAATCAGGGCAGCCTTAAATAAAACCGGGTTTGGGAATGGACCTGACATGCTTTAGGTCTTCCTGTTTAGAGGGTGTAGCCTACAACGAACCGCGTTCGGCACAACCATCACTGACCTTATCACACCCCACGCCATCACCTCCATGGACTACATACTACTCGGAGACCTGATCTTCCTCCTCGACAACCTCGGCGACCCCAACTCCACCGCCCTCCTGGGCAACCTCGCCAACATGGGACTGAAGCGGCTTGTCATCACCCCTACCCACAAGGCAGGACTCACCGTCAACCCCATCGTCGCAGGAAGGAACAACATCCACTTCAGCCACACCATGCAACCCCTCTGGACAGACAACCACTGTGTACACTTCTCCTTCGAAAAAGTCTCTGCTCACAAACCTACACCACACCGCCCGCGAAGGAATTGGAGCAAGTTCACCGAGGTGAACCTCAACTCCACCCTCAACCACAATCCCCCTCCCACCACGACCAACGTCAACTCTGCAGCCAACAAACTACCCAGATGGATCACCAACTGCGCACTCAAGATCGCCCCCCTCCGTAACTCCGACAGACAGCGCCCCATGAAGGCCACCTGGTTCACCACCGACCTCCGAGAATTCAGACGCACCTGCAGACGTCTTGAGAAAGTATGGAGGAACACCAAAACCCCAGAAGCTTGGACCACCTACAAGAACGCCATGACAGAACACCACCAACGCATCAGATCCACCAAAAGGACCTTCATCCAGGACAAATTCCTCGCAAACTCCAGCAACTCTTCAGCATCATTCAGGAAATCCCCAAACCCCCCAGTGAAGCCTCAGACGTCACACCTACCCAGGACCTCTGCAACAAACTCGTCTCCTACTTCCATCTCAAAATCAATTCCCTCTACGACAACTTCATTGAACAGACACTGAAACCACACCTACTCCAGCCAGCCTACAATCTCCGCCTAGACCCCGGTCACCACCGAAGACACCGCCACGACCATGAAGAGCATTCACTTAGGAGCCCCCACGGATCACTGCCCGCCACACATCTACCACAGAGCCGCCGCAGCCATAGCACCCGAGCTACAACGCACCATCAACGTCACCTTTGAATCACACACATTCCCCGACGACTGGAAACGCGCACAAGTGAAGGCCCTCCTCAAAAAGCCCTCCGTAGATCCTACGAACCTCAAAAACTACAGACCCATCTCTCTCCTCCCCATCGCAGCTAAAGTCACTGAGAAGATTGTCAATATCCAGCTGACGAACTTCATTGAAGCCAACTCCATCCTCGACTCTTCCAAATCCGGATTCCGCAGCAACCACAGCACCGAGACCGTCCTCCTCACCTCTACAGACAACATCCCCACTCTCCTCGACCAGGGCCACGCGACTGCCCTCATCTAACTAGACCTCTCTGCAGCCTTCCACACTGTCTCTCACCACCAGACTCCACGACACCGGCATTCAGGGAACTGCCCTCAACTGGATTCGCTCTTTCCTCACCGGGTGAACCCAAAGAATCAGACTCCTGCCTTTCCTCTCCGAACCCACAGAGATCAACTGCGGAGTACCCCAAGGATCATCGCTCAGCCCCCACGCTCTTCAACATCTACACGGACCTCCTCGCCGCCATCGACAGACAGCATGGATTCAGCATAGTATCCTATGCCGACGACACCCAGCTCATTCTCTCCCTCACAAAGCAACCCAACACCACCAGACTCAGCTTCCAGGAAAGAATGAAAGAGCAGCTGTCTGAAGCTCAACTCGGAGAAGACAGAAGTCATCGTCCTTGGACCCACCCCCTCAGCATGGGCAACACCTGGTGGTCCACCGCCCACGGACCACACCAGGAACTTCAGCATCATATTCCACTCCTCCCTCAATATGACCCCACAGATCAACGCTGTCTCATCCACGTGCTTCAACACCCTCAGCATTCTTTGCAAGAACTTCAAGTGGATCCCCCCTCAAATCCAGAAAGAGCATCACCCACGCACTCATAACTAGCAGACTGGCCTACGGAAACGCCCTCTACGCCGGAATCAACAAATCCCAACTCTGAAAACTCCAGACCATCCAGAACACCGCTGCCAGACTCGTCCTTGGCATCCCACACCATGAACACATCACCCATCACCTACGAGGCCTCCTCTGACTCCCAGTTGAGAAAAGAGTAACCTTCAAGCTACTCACCCACACCTACAAATCCCTCAACACCAGACCCCAATACCTCAACTGGCCGTGTCGCAGATGGTCGTACGTCTGCGCTGCGGGAATGTAGAGACTGCTCCTCCTTAACATTAGAGCACTAGAGCGAGTCCTTCACAAAATGACGTCACTCCGTGGCCTACAACTTCCCCATCTTCCATGAACACTTTATAGTGCCTACTTGAATTCCAGCCCCTTAAAAGACTAAAAAATCTTAAAACTATGGCACAGATAAAAGATTACTTTACCAGGAAATTATGCCTACAGTGCTTCCTGCAAAGTTAACTGTGCAGTCAAAGTGCTATGTGCAGAGTTAACGGTGCGCTCACACAGATTCAAATTCAGCAAACTTTCAGATTCAGTACATTTCAGTTCATATAAAATTAATACAAAGCTGTTCTTTTATGTCAGTGAAGGGCAATGACCAGGCCCGCCTCTGCCAACCTGGTTAATACCCATGTCATATGCCATATTTGCTGAGGGCGATCATTGCAGGGATATGCACACCTTTTTGTGACAATACACCTATGAGGCATGTATATTATTGAATTTGCGGAAGACCCAGTGTTCATCTTGTTATCAGTGTCGCACACACCATGAACTCTTTAGGCATGATCATGAGTCTGGCAGACCGAGGACCGTCAGCATCGCGGGGTGCGGCGGTGTCGGTCCAGCCACCATGCACTGGAGGTCTGACCACCCCATTATGAGTAAGGTGGTTGGAGCACCCTGGGACTGCCGACACCGACATGAAACCACTGTTCCCTGGCGATTCCCCCAAGCATATTATGAGTTTCTCTCCGCCACTGGTGTCATGGAGGTTAATCCTCCATGTACACTGTGGTGGCGAGGGAACAAAGGGGGCCCTACTTTCGAGTCCATGCAGTGCAGGAACCTTGTTGTGCGGTCCTATTTCAAAGGCACTGCCGTAGGATGCATCGCCGCCCACCTGCCAGAACACTTTTAAGTCATAATCTGGCAGGCGGGTGGTGCCGAATCTCGGCAGGGCTGTGGCGTACCACCCGCTCCCACACCACTGAAACTTGCAATCAGCCCCTAGGTGTCATATTCTAGTTACTCTGGGTTGCAATTTTATCCTGGCAGTTACTGAGCCTTAACACTGCCATTAACCCTGTGACAATTGCTACTGCAATTCGTATTGTGTGTGTGACGCTGCATGTGTGTATTATGTTAGGAATTATTTTATTAAATAGCTTTTTAGTTGATGTATGGCAGGAAACAACTCAGTTGCAGCCAGAAAATCTACAGTGATACCATGAGATTCATTTCAGATGTTTGCTGCAGTTCCAGTGTGCAACAAAACATGGTACCTTACCTGTCTTTACTTCCCAATCCTGAGCTGCTGGACATTGACTGGGAACTGTGGAAGGAAGGTTTTGAAACTTACTTCGATGCCATTGAGGGTGTGTTTTTACAGGCAATAAAAAGGATGCTGTTAAGATATTACCCAAGCCCGAAAGACAGAATAGGTCCCAAACATTTGCTTTGGGAGACTGTGTTTGGAGAGACTAATGTTGTTCATGAATATAACTCAGCTCAGTAGATACTAGATTCACATTTTAAACTTCGCAAAAATGTATTATGAGAGGGAAACTTGTTCTACTTAAAACATCATCTACCGATGAGGCCATTGAAAGCTTTGCGGAAATGTTTAGGTTCTTAGCTGCCATGGCTAAGTACAAAGCTTTTGTGGAAGAAATGATAAGGGATCAGATGGCGGAAAATAAATAACAGGAACATTCAGTAGGCTGTTGACTTCTCTCTATTTGATCAACAATCCTATTAGTCCAGCTCCAGCGGTGAGGGCTTAGTACCACAGCTCACTAGATGATTAATGATTTTAAGAAAAATGTATTCAGAGAATGTTAGTGCTCACTCCTCGTGGTCCACCGCACAGTAACCACCATTGTAGAAAAATAGACTCTAGAGAGGAGGAGCGCCAATGTCAGTTCGTATCTCAATCAATTATTGAAATCCTTCTAATGATGAGTCCTCAGGCAGTAGATTCAATTGAAAGTTCTTCTTTATTATAAAAATCAACAAAAGTTCATTTCAAACATGCTGGATTTTCATTTCCAGTATCTGAACTGTGCTCCATAATTTGCATCAAACTCCACTTTTTAAGTCAGCCAATGCGTTTCGTCCTATAAGGACATCATCAGGGCTGAAATAATAGAACAAATAAAAAGCATATCACAAGCTATTCTCATTACATCTTCATAGTCCCAAAAGAATCCAATTTAACCTATCTATTACATATTGTTAATAAAACAACATCTCCTATCTCCAACATCTCCATCCATTCTATACTGTACTCAGAAGTCAAGATGGGGAAGAAAACAATATATCAAAACTTCTTATTAACACATCCAAATATCTTACAAAACCATTCCTCAATAAAAATTACCACCCAATTCATGATAATTTTAAGAAATGTTTAAGTCCCTCATAAAAAGTTTTCGGTAAATGAGAATTGTTATGATCCAAACTTCACTGACTACATACCTCCAATATTAACAAAAACGTGCTGTCTTGATAATCTTCCATCACCAATTCTATGGCTTTCCCAAGCACTGTCCTTACTACTCTTCTCAAGACGTTTTAAAAATGAACAGTCTGCAAATTTAAAGGACATTTGTAAACATGTTATACTAAAGCGCCCAGGTCCCATTTAGAAACAATGTTGTTGCCTCAATAAACAAGCCTCTGTATTACAATGGCAAGTACATAATCAATCCTACTTATTTATTGATCTGCTTTGCAATCTTCCGTTGGTTCTATTCTAAAAGCAGTATTAGAGAAAAGGTTTAATCCCTATTGCACTCATATGTGGGTGCTTCAAGTCCCTTATGTAGTATAAACAATATTTAGGCAAGTATAACTCCCTCTATGCCATTGCAGCCTTAACATGCCAATATACTATTTTGCATAGTGTAATGTCACTCACCAATGTTTGGATTCGTATTTATTTATTCTGTGTTGAATTCACTAATTAATTATCTCCCAAAAAAGTGTTCTAAGGAAGCCAAAACAAAACAAATCGTTACCTATTAAATTGCATTCAAAACGTATAACCCTAGAGTCTCTCTATTTGACTTTAGGTAAGTCAATTGAGGTTGCTTCCGTAAAGCAAGAACTGCTACCTATATAGTGGAAATGTCCTCAGCATCATATCTTCAAACCGTCGCTACTCTGGTTACTATCAGTAAATCCTGCAAAGTGAAATACACAAACTTCTCTGTGAGAAGGTCCAAGGGAGGCAGATATTATGGATGTGGAATGTGACTTTAAGGCTGAAAAATGCCAGGCCTGTGGCATACAAGGCAAACCAAAAATGTGTTGAGTGAATTTGAAACTGGTTTGTCTTTTGATGGAAATTCCACACACGGTATGGTGTATTAGCCAAGGATGGTTTGAATTTGTTGGGATGGTGAAGCAGAGGAATTTGGATATAATTCTAGGCACCAGCAACTCACAGCAAGTTTTATTGATGATGGTATGTTTGAATGCATGTCTTTTGGGACAAGAGGAGTAGGAACAAATGTTTCTGGATGTATTTACAAATAAGCAATGAAAGCTAGATGTTGTTTACATAAAATTCAACTGAAATCAGAAACTGTATCAGTTATGCACAAGGTGAGGAGAGTTCCTCTAGCTGTGAGGACAGAAATGAGGAGTTGAATAATCATGCAAACAGGATGTCCTTGAACCGACAGAGGTATCTGAGTCGTCGTCTTTTGTTGTTTTGGCCTGTGGCCTAGGATATGTGTTTGTCATGTGTTTTCTGCATGGCCCATTCTATTTTTCCTTAAGTTGGCCTGGCTATGCATGTAGTAGGCCTTATTGTCTTTTGGACACTCTACTAAATAAACATGCTTGCTTTGTGCCACATTGTACTTTCACACGAGCCTGCATATGTTTTCGCATTCTATTCTTTTCCTGGGATTAAGTCTGAACACCACCGACAATGCCAAACAACAATGTCCCTTGTTATTCTTTCTGGCCAGGCACTAGCACCCAGACATAGCACAGAAATGCAGCTATTGTTTATGTGCACACGTCTTGTCATATTGATGAGCACAGGAGCTAAAAACACCCACAAGGAACAAGAGTTCTGAGACAAGAGCACTCTGCTGAGATGTAGAACGCCCATCTGTGTATGCTAAGGTACGGGGTCTGCTAATAATCGCAGAAATCTTATATAATCATTTAGCTTTAGTAGCAAGGGAGGGGGGGGTTTAGGTTACTCTGTCTCATAACATGACAAGGCTTTTCATGGAATGTGGTTTATTACCCATTCTAACAATATTTTTGGTATTCCTTTGTTTCTAATAGTGGCACTTATACTGCATTTCAGAGCACAATAGTTATAAATAAATATTCTAAACTTCCTTCGTGTCTCGTGGTTATCTTATGGTGGCCCAATACGAGTGAGAGAGCAAAAGGCTATGTCCTGTTACCACACTCCCTGAGAAGGTGGAGAGTGTTGTTTTCTGGGGTGCCAATTCACTTGTTTCTCTGGTAAGGTTAGGAGGGCAAGTGAGGCCCTATAGCCAGTCGGACTCTGACTCATAGATACTGAGGTGGATTGATGACTCAGTTCCTACATACTGATGTTCTATGGTTCCAAGCATAGTTCTGTTCATGAGAAGAATCCCTAAACCATGTTGACCTTAAAGCCCTGAATGCAAGAATTTGGGTAGAGAGACACCCTCTGCTCAACATTACAGAGATACTGACCCTTTTAAAGGATGCAAAAGTTTTTATAACACTCGACAGGATGTCAGTATATCATCAGATAGTACTTCATAGTAAGTCACATCAGTTAACTTCCTCGTTCACTCCGGAGGGTGCTATACATTTCAAACAGACGCCTTTCGGGTTGACATTCGCAGTCTTCCAGCATTAAGATTTTATTTAAGGGTATTCAAGATATTGTATGCTTTCAGGATGATAGTCTGATTTATGCACAGTACAGGGAAGCAAATGATTGGAAGTCAGAACATGTTCTTCACCTTTTGAAAGAAAGGAGAACAACCTTAAAGGTGAGAATTGTAAATTTGCTGTATTGAGTGTGTATTATTTAGGATACAAATGTCTGATTCAAGAGGTGCAACATGTCACGGCTAATCACCACTCACCTGACCAACTCTGGAGGTCTGCAGAAGTGAAGAGAAGGCCACCGATCCCACTGCCGGCTAATTGACTCAACACATAGGTTGGGAAGCACTGCCTGATGACAATAGCCTCCAAGGGAAGAGGGGTTGGGATGAGAGTGAGTGAGAGATGACGTAGTCAGTCCCAGCGGGTCGAGCGGCTTCAGATTCTACCTCGCTTCTTTCTTACGGCTCTCAGGGGGTTTTAGGAATTGGGGATCACTTGACAATCCCTTATGGAAAAATAGATGAGATCTACATTACCTTCTTTTCTCTAGGTTGTGGTGCCTTTTATTTTCCTCTCTAGTTTAAGGGGATGCATGTGCTCCTTCTTTGATTTTAATCAACTCACCTTGTGAAACCAGACACAGTCCGAGATATTTTGAGAAGGTTCAGCAGGTAAGGAGCTGGGTGCTAGGAATTGAGGCTGGTCGGCTTGAAGAAGGTGCTCTCTACCTGAGAGTCACAAAGCCAAGCAGCTGTAAAAAGAGGGAGCAGTATTTATACAATTACACCCAAAATGGCCGCCATTCTCTAAATCCTTGCAAGAGGTCAGGAATTGCAAAGCTGTCTGGAAAGTTCCATCCTCAGAACTGGTGGCCTTTCAACTGCATGCATGTGAGTGACATAAAAGACCATTAAGGGCAACTATGGACATAGACAGTAGGTGGAGAGGCGGGAAGGCAAGGGGGTCTTATACAGAGGACTTAAGTGTGCTGAAGGCCTTGTGAACAGCGGAGCAAACCATACATGCCAAACGTGGCATGACAAAGTGCAATAACAGTTTGGATCACGCCACTGATGTTTCATCTGCTACCAGATGAAATAAAAATCAACATCAAAAGCTTTATGTCAGTTTGTTTGTCTTGGTTGCCACTGAAGGCAAATGAGGGTAGCAGTGGAGAGCAGAATAAAGATGAGGTTACTGTAAGTGTGTTAGCCAATATTACTCATGGAGCCATCACAGAGATGGGGTGATTGGAAACTTTTAACCTGTCCTTAAGTAGGTTTTGCAGTACATGAAAGAAGTGTCACCAACTTCAAAGGCTTTGGTGGGTGATGTTTATGCTTATTGTCTCCTAGTTTTTCAGCTTTCCAATGCTACAGGGTGTTTGAGGACTTGGTTGTATTGGTTGTGCCCCACAAATTGTGCGGCAAGGAGGTGGAGATGCCCCATGAAGGTCTTATTGGCATGAGATTATGAAATGTAGAATCAGAGTATAGTTTTGGTGGCCGGGTTCAGACAGATGTTTAGAACAGTAGACAGTGCAGGCCTTGTGCTGTTAGTAATAAATTGCAGGTTACGGACCCCATTCCAGTGAAATCTGTGCGGATGCTGGATAAGGCTTGGTCCAAGTAGGGTTGGACATCACTGGGCCCCTCAATTGGTTGAAGGGCATGGTGAAGTATAGCATTGTGGGAGTAGATAACTATAGTTGTTGGCCACAAGTCAAATGTCATTTAAGCCAAAACAAACACAGTAATAGAATTCCTTGAGAGCATGTTTGCCCCAAGGACATTGTCACCACCAATTTGCCAGATGACTTGGACACCAACAATGGCTCCTAGTTTGTTTTGAGAGTTTGTTGACTTACTCAAATGTCTTGTTCTCATATTAAGCATGTCACAATGTCACTTTACCACTCCACAAGCAAAGTGTTGGTGATGCTCTGTTGTAAAATGATTAATGAAAACATTCAGCTATTGCTTGTCAATGGATTGGTTTGGCCAATTGTAGAGCCTGCTGTTGTGGGCCATTCATGCCACACCGAAGGCTGATACCAAAGTGGCTCTTTTTGTTCTATTGTGGGGCAGTATTGGGATCCATATTGAATGTGCTCTGAGCGGAGAGCAGATGTCACCATGTGGGGATGGTGGGTGACATGTAAATGCACCACTGAAGTATAAGGATGCACAGGATCGTCGGTATGTGAAAGCTGGCGACCTAGTTATGATGTCCGGACTCTGTTCCAAGGGCTGTACTTGGTTCTCCTCATCCAAAGTTGGTAGTGAGAGAATGTGTGCCATGGGGCGAGGCGGAAGTTAGTCTCTAGTAAGCTTGATTTTTTTTTTTTCCTACATGTCTGTTGGTCTGTTCACATTGGCACAAGTACAGCAGTATGAGTTGTGCACATGTATATTTTTATAGATCCACTGCGAAACATGCTCCCCTTTTTAGGTGAGCGTTGTGACACCCACTGGGAAAATGCTTATTGTGGGTTTGATACTACAAATAGTGGTGGATTTGCACCACTGTGGTTACACGAACTCACAGCCACAAATTGGACGATGTGCATGGTGTGTGTGGAAAAATTACACATACCACGTTATAATTCTCACAATGCAGATACAAATGAAAGGAATGAATTGACCACTACACAGTAATAACATAATCTGTGTGTGATTGTTTGTCTTCCAGAATTTTTTATCCTTTCACAGAAGGCTGAAAGGTTCTCATACCGTAAGTACGCGGCATGGTTCATGTGTGACCCAGAGACGGGTGCACCTTAGCGTGTGCATACCGCTTGGGTCCTTTCATAGGTCCTGAAGAAAACCTAGTGATATCCATGAAAGGTTGAAACATGTAGACCACCACTTTTCACTTTTGACAGATACCTTAGGTCAATTTAACCTGTTTAGGTATCACACCTTGTTTTTAATCTTGTCTTATTGCTCCATATTAAACTGTAGGGAGAACTATAAAGACATTTTTAACTCACTTTCACATTCACTTGCACTGTCATTGCGTAAAAAACCTGCTCCGCTGTAATCAGGCGTTGAAGCACACCCGGGTAGCATTCGGCTACTCGGGTGGGACCCCAATGATGAAGCATGTCACCAACTAGGTTGGTGAGTGAGGGGTCTTCTTAAAAAGGAACAATTTTCCTTTTTTTTCTCCTTCACGTATCTCGCTGTTTTCTTTTCTCCTCAGCGTATACTCCTTAATTTGTTTATTGTATTTGTCTCAAGGGTACTGGGAGTGTTCCCTATTGAATATAACCATTTCTCTCTATTTGTTGAAAATAATCTGTATATACTATACCAAAGTAAGGTATAGTGTGTAAAGATTCCAGGGGATCCCCAGACATATAACAGAGGCTAAATTAGATAATTACTAACAGCTCTCTTTGTGGTAGTGTGGTCGAGCAGTTAAGCTTATCAGGAGGATGTCTTAAGCATTTACCGTATTCCCTCAGACAAGAAGTGATGACACACACTAAGAGACTGAATCCAGACCAACTGGGTAAGTATAAAAAAGGTATACTTATGTTTTATTTCTAGAACCAAGCAGGACTTGGCACAGGTAAGTAAAATATGCTTTCAAATGCAAAACTTTACAAGAAAATGCAATTGTAGTTGTAATTGGAATTGTTACATGTTTGTATTTGCTTTCAAAACAGTTAAAAATACATTGAAATTACTTACGAATTACTTTTTAGTTACAACAGCTACTCGGGTGATATGTCTAGATATCGCACTGTGGGTCCTACAATACAAAGGTAAGTAAGACAGTTTTACGTTTTAAACACAGTTACTTTTGTTTCATACAAAAACAGGTTGACACTGAACATTAAAACCACAACATGGGTTCCTATGGAGAAAAAGAATGTTATCGATTTGCAGGTAAGTAAACGAGTTACAAAGCTGGGTGTCGGGGGTTAGAACCAAGATTCCCCAAGACACAAGTTAGCACTCAAAGTGCACCACCAGCGGCACCAGTTAGCCCAAGTGCAGAGTGCTGGGTGCCAATGTTAGCCAATTGGGAACCTCAGTCAGGGGCTGCTTATGAGCAGGCCATTCGGGTGTGGGAGCAAAGCTCTTGGGGATAGAATCAGCACTGCAGGGACCAACAACCAGCACAGGAGCTGCACCACCAGCGGCACGGAGGCGGCCGGATGCAGAGTGCCAAGAAGACGTTGGGTGCCCTGTGGTTTGCAATGGATATCTCCGGTTCGAAGAAAAGGCTGCAGGCTCAGGCAGGGAGGCTTTCTCAATCTGACCACCGGCAGGAGAGGTAAGTTGGGTTCTTGGGGGATGCCTGGACACCATCAGTTGGGCCAAAAAAGGCTTTTGGGCATCGGTGCAGGGGGGTCTTTTGGCATTGGATCTTCTTACCAGCTCCGGTTGAGGCTGCAGATATCAGCTTGAAGCTTGAGGTAGGTCAGGGGATCACCAGATCCCAGGTCAGGATCGCTGAGGAGCCATCCTCGGGGTGTTGGGCCACTCGAACTCGAGCCGTTGGCAAAGGGTGCAGAGTGATGTAGAACCGCCTGGATTGGTGTTCTGAGTTGGAGTCTTTGCTGAGCAAATGTAGTGCTCACGGGAGACAGTCTTGCAGATGAGTACAGGGCAGGTCCTCCGGGTTCTGAGGGGCTGCTGGTTTCAATATAGTCAGGCCGGAGTAGGAACCGGCCTGTAGGGCTGGGGCCAAAGCAGTTTGTGTCCTCTTCTTCCTGGGACAGCACAGCTCTTCGATCCTTCTTCTTTCTTCCTCCAATCTGAGGAGGCAAGCTTCAGGATCGCCCCTAAATACTAAATTTAGGGGCATTTACAGGGGTGTGCAGGTTGAGATCAATAGGTCTCTTCCTTGGGGTGGGTACACTGCCTATTATGCCACACTCCAGTGTGAGGGGGAATGAGCCTCTCTCTAATTGGCTGGATCCCCTCATCTTCAAGATGGAGGGGACTGAGATGTGCGCTTCACCTCACCCCGCACCTGAGGGTGGGGTTGGCAAAGATGGACACACGTCTCCTCCTAACTTGGTTTTCCCGCCGATTCTCCCACCCAAAGTGGGGGTCAGAACCGGTGGGAGCCAGTAGCTGGGGGCAGCAGAAGGCAGGGACAGCTTACGAAAGGCAGCAGGCCTTTGAAGCTTCCACTTCGTGGACCCAGCCCATCCTGGGGGAGAAGGCATGACACCTCTGCCCAGGATGGGCTTTGATTCCTGGACCCAGAGAGTGGAGGCCCTCTACTCAGGGGTCCAGAAACCTAACTGGTGGTGGCAAAAGGCGGGCAGCAATTCAGGAACCACACCGGGACTGGCCAGGTCGTTTTTCAGGGGCATTTCTAAGATTCCCTCTGTGTACATTTTACATTAAATCCCACATTTAATCCCACACTGGCATCAATGTGGGTTTAATGTGCTGAGAAGTTTGCTACCAAACTTCCCAGGTTTAAGTAAAGTCATTACAGAGCTGTGGAGTTCGTAATTACCAACTCCCAGACCATATACTCTTTATGGCTTTACTGCACTTACAATGTCTAAGAATGGACTTAGACACTGTAGGGGCACAGTGCTCATGCAACTGTACCCTCACCTGTGGTCTAGTGCACTCTGCTAGAGGGGTGACTTGCCTAGGCCCCAGGCAGTGAGTTGCAGGCTTGGCACACAGGGATGTGTGCCATGTTGACTCTTCACTTTTCTCTACACCAAAGCACACAGCCTGCAATGGCAGTGTATGGGTGTTAAGGTGCAGGACTCTTAAGGGTGGCACAATAGGTGCTGCATCCCTTAGAGGCCTTCCCTGGTCACAGTGCCCTTAGTACAGTGCCCTTAGTACTTTAACAAGGGGCTTACCTGTGGCCAGAGATGTGCCAATTGTGGGTACAGTTTTGGGAAAGCACAGGCCCTGGGAACCTGATTGGCAGGGACCCAGGGCACATCAAGTCAATGTACATTAGAAACCTGGAGAACGGTGGGGCAGGGGGGTGGTTACTGCAACAGAAACCCACTTTCCTACACTTTGCGCCAATGCTAAGTTATCTTCTCGAAGCACAGTATTCGAAGGTCACACAGAACATGCATATCACCTGGAAGACCTAGGGATAATGTTATTGGAGTGATAGAATAAGTTTCTGAGTGTGAGTGTATGTCTCAGTAGGTGTATGCATGTGGTGAGTGATATTTTATGTTCAGGGGTCGAAAAATTCACTCGACCGCTCGCATTTGCGAGTCAGATTAATTCGGGACAAGCTATTTTTAGGTCCTACTCGCCCTAGGAATACAAACTGACACTTGACCTCTGCCTCTGAAAACAGGGGAAATGTGACAAGATAGCAAGATTTAAAGGCATCTTTATTGCTCACAAAGTAAATGAGCAATAAAAATGCTTTTAAATCTTGTTAACATGTCACATTTGTTTAGCTTTCAGATTAGAGGTCAAGTGCATTTCAGTTGGGTCCAGGAGATTTTGTAGGTTACTAGACCTGCAGGTCTAGTGCATTTTCTATGATTTTTAGAGCCCTGATGTTGTATCGTGTCCATTTCTGTTTGTGCCATTATAAAGGGGGAACATGTGTTGGGTCTTGTGCAAGTATCTCCTTTGACCGCGAGGTAACAGTTCTTTTTTGCAATCTATTATTACGAGGTAGCAGCACTTGTTTTGAATATAAAGAATTGCAGCTGCTTCCTAACATCATTCATGCTGATTATTGTATTTAAGATCTAATAAACGACTTTCTTTCATTGAAGTCTGTGGGTTCTTGTACACGAATATGAATACTTTTGAGAGTGAGAAACACCATGTCCACAATCAGGAAAAAAAAGTCCACTCACTAAGATATTTACTTGTAAAATCTAAAAACAGTGTGATACATACATTACACTTATCTGAAACAATAAGCCTTTAACATTATAATGTGTATTATATTGTTGAATTGATATGGTGCTTAGTACTCCTGATAAGGCCTTGAAACTCTCTTGGTGATGGATAGGATACTATTTTCAGTAGGTGGGCTATGGATGAACGATAGTTTCTTCCATGCAGCCTATATGGGAAGAATTTTGATGTCATCTGTAAGAATCAAATGTGTGCTCTTATTGTCCTTTGTTGCTGAGCCTAAGCATGGATCTGAATTGAAAAGGAGTGAGATAGATGCTTAAAAGTTAGATGGTATCGTATGGATGTATGACTGTCTGGGTGGAAAGTATTTTGCTGTTGTGTATATGGCAGAGACTACCCAAACCATCTCATCAATAAGCACGTACCAATGCCCACTCATTGAATAAGAAAAGTGTGAGGATTGATGCTGATGTGCATTTGAATTCCAACTATATTTGAAGTGGTTAAGATGCGAGCCCCTATATCTCCAACAGACGCGTCGTATCCTCTTACAGGAACAACACACCACGGCCCAAATGCTTTCAAGCAACTTTATTCCTGGCAGTGCAACTCTATGCGTTTCAGAGTGCGAAGCTCCTTTTTTCACGAGTAACATTGTTGAAACGTGAGGCATCAGTCAAAAAAAGTGTGTTTACAATGTTAATTCCCATAGAATATTTATTCAAGCCTGCAGCCTGAACCACTGGATGGAATTACATTCAATTTGGCAGAAAGGTAGATTTGGTTACGTAGATCACGCTTTCAGTTATTTATTGTAAATCGGTTCAGTAGTTGCTGAGAAATTTAAGAAAATCAAGATAGTGATATCTGTGGACTTGTGAATAACAACAAGCTTGTGCAGGGAAATGCAGATCTCTGATTGGTTGCCAACACTTCAACCAGGAAGTGTTAACAGCCATCTTGGGACTCGGCTTCAGACGAGTCCCACAAAAAAAGTTTTAAAAAACAGAAAAGGGGGCACAGTAGGAAGTCCCTGATCCCCAAAGCCTTGGTCTTGTGGTTCCCCTGGAACCACGTAACTGCATAAAAGCATTTTTTTGAGAAAAAAAAACATTGCTGCAAATTCGCAGCAAAAAATAATAATAACAAAAAAAAAACAAGCACGGCCTGCAGCGCTTGTTTACATTATAGCCCCCTGGTGGGCAAGATCCCGGGGGCACTCAGACTCTCCGACCCCCAGGGACCACCACCTCCCTGGGGCTATATAAAAATGTAAAATGGGGGGGGGGGGGAAGGGAGGAGGGACATGAACTGCTGTGGCCGAAATGCATTAGGCCATAGGTTTGTAATCCCTTTGAAGTTGCTGACTATGCTGCTGGTCGGAAGAAAAACCGAAAAATCTGTCTGAGAGTGTATCTTCGCTAGGGGCAACTCTATTAAAAAAAAAAAAAAAAAAAGAAATTTTTATATATATATATATATATATATATATATATATATATATCCTCAAGCACTCTTCCTCTCCGCGATTCTGCCACCAGCCACGGCAAAAAGAGCACGGACCACAATCCTTTAAATACCGATAGGTTTATTGTCCTTTGGGTTACATCCACAACACAGCAGCCATTACGCGTTTCATCCCTGCATGGGGACTTGATCACATATATATATTCTTTTTTTTCCAAAGAAATTAATCTAATACAAGAAAAAGATTCTCGAGCCGCACCGATTAAAGATTAGTAGTTTTATTTGGCAGTAGAAATACACGTTTCGACCACAGCCGTGGTTTTTCTTTCACTAAAAAACACAAACCTTACAGGGAGGTTATAGTTAGGCTCAGATTTCACTCGTACACAACCAGTGAAATTCAGCAGTTATAGTTGACTGATCTAACTATAACTTACGTCCCTGTAATGCACTGATATATGACCTCACATATTACATTTTTCATGACATGGTCAGTGACATCACTGATGACATCATCCACAGAACCACTCACACACCTCCATACAACCTCTCATACGCCCACTCACACACCCACACAACCACTCACACACCCAGTCACAGGCCCATACCTGTAGGTCGTTATAGTTAGGACCATGATTCTATGGGAAAAGTGTTTTTTGACTTGCATATATTATTGGCGCCGTTTGACGAATGTTCACAAACTTTTCCCTAAAAGTGCCCAGGTGAATATTGTTGTGCATGGAAGTTTTGTGGTGATACGTGAAGTGGGGGCCGGAAAAAAGGGGGGGGGGGGAGGGGGTCAAAAAAAGTGTGTTTCCAATGTTAATTCCCATAGGATATTTAGTCAAGCCTGCAGCCTGAACTACTGGACTGATTTACACTAAATCTGGCAGAAAGGCAGATTTGGTTACGCAGATCACGGGTTCAATTATTTAGTGTACATCCGTTTAGTAGTTGAGAAATTTAAGAAAATCAAGATAGTGATATCTGTGGACTTCGTGGGCTTGTGCAGAGAAATGCAGATCTCTGATTGGTTGCCAACACTTCAGCCAGGAAGTGTGTGTGTGTATATATATATATATATATTTATATATATATATATATATTATCTACTGGCGGTCGCCAGTAGATAGTTATAGTTAGGACCTATTTTCCATAGGAAATCCGCATCATTCTATTCCCAATAAGTCTGGCGCCGGTTGACGAATCCTCGCGTAATTTTCAAAACTTTTGGCCAGCTCCGCTCCGCTCCTACCCTGAAAGTTTCGTGGTGATTCGTCAAGCGGGGGCCGAGAAAAAAGTAGGGTCCCAAAACACGTTTTCCCCATGCAATTTCCCATAGGATCTGTTGTCACAGCTACAGCCCGAACCGCTGAACGGAATGACACCAAATTTTGCAAAGAGGTAGTCCTCAGTTCAGACTCGTGCCTTTTGCATAAATGGTGTGAATCCGTTCAGTAGTTCCTGAGAAAATTAGAGTTAAAAGTACATAAATATCTATGGCCGGGGAGGATACGCGGACCCTACCCGCACCGTAAGCGCACCCAACCCGAACCGAGCGCGCACCCTCCCGATCGCGCACTGAATGCTAATTGGCTGTCGAGTGTCTGTCTACATTCGAAACCAGGAACTGTTGGCGGCCATTTTCTGCCTCGGTAGAAGTGAGGCTGAAGAAGCAAGGGGAATAAGTGTGTAAAACAGTGTTTCCCAAACTGGGGTCCGAGGACCCCCAGGGGTCCGTGGCACATTCCCAGGGGGTCCTCAGCCAGCAATTTTAAAAGCACTGCAAAGTTCTTTGTGAAATTAGCAGTTTTCGAGCAACTATAAAAGTGTCAAGAAAATGCCAGTAATTAATGTACCTGCTGGAGAGAGATGAGAGTTTTGTCCAGTGGCAGCTTTGACTTATCTAATGTGACACAGAGAGTTAATATGCCTACTGCAAAGAACGCTTACAATGCATTTAAAAAAACAGTATTTTATGTGCATAGGTCAATGGGTTACTGATTTTGTCACAGAGATTCTTTCGTCACTGTGCAATTCATAAGGGACAATAGTAATCTAGCAGTGTCCTATAAACTGTCATCAAAGAGCTGCTTGCAAACTGCATGGTAAAAGTTAGCAACATATGTTTATTCCCAGTCTATCATTATCCTGATGCTGCTATGTTCCCACTTCCTGCACATGAACAATTTTGTAATGCTGTTTTGTCACTTCTATGTGTGCTGCCTAATGCAGCACACATGGAAGTTACAAAACGTAATTTTTATTAAAGATTGTTTATGTGCAGGAAGGGTCACCTTCCTGAACATAAACAATCAAAGGTGTTTTGCTTTTTCCATTGGAAAAAGCAAAAACGAGGAGAAATAAGGCATTTCTCCTCATTTCCCAAAGTTAAGACCAGGTTTTTCATGGTCTTAATTTGGGTGCTGTCTCCTATTTAAGCTGACCTTGTAAATAGAGGGCAGCGTCAAAATCAATGGGTGTTGGAGTGAAACGCCCACTGTAACTCCCACTGCCCACCTTTTTCACGCCCACCTTTTTCACGCTAAGCATTGTGTGATAGGGGGCCTTATTTACAAGGCAGCATTAAGCCACAATAAGTGGCTTAACGCTGCCTTGTAAATAAGGTGAAGCCCCTATTGCCACAGGAACATCGCTAAAAGTGACGTTCCCATGGCGATAGGGACTTGTAAATATGCCCCTGAAATCCTTAGTAATTCGAGTATTTGTTTTGTGTGCACGCGTGTTTTTTTTTTTTTTTTTAACTGTTTTAATGTTTGAAATTCAAATCCTACAAATTGCTTGGGGGTCCCCGGCTTTCAGTGGTGACTCAATGGGGGTCCTCAGGAGTCAAAAGTTTGGGAACCACTGGTGTAAAACATATAAAGGGGGCAGAGTGGAAATACTCTGACCCTCTAGAGGTGCTTAGGGGGTCCCAGAAGGACCCCCTGGGGCCCCCTTTTTTTTAAACGGTGAAATGCACGCACGGTGCACACATCCATTCGCGTTGGATGCACGGATTCTCTCGCGTTGGGTTCGCGGATCCAAGGGGGAAAAAAATGAAATTGTTGGGAGATAAAGATTAAGGTTAAGTGTTTTGTTCTTGAGTGGCTCTAAATAGAGCCGTTGTGTTCATTGAGAGTTTTTGGTACTTATAAGTAAGTACCTATACAGAGTCTAAAGTTGTTGAGGAAGACTCTGGTTCCTTCATCAGTAAAGTGTACTCCATCTCTCCTATACATCTCTTGCATATGAAAACGCAGATTGTTATTGTAAATGGACCCCATTCTGTAGTCTCGGAGAAAAGCAGAAACAGATTTATTCACATGTTTCCTAGCTTTCTCAATCTGTGGACAAAAATGATCGGACCAGTTCCATTTCTGCCTTTGGCATATGTTAGAATACACAAAGGCAGTTTTAGGGAAAAGTGAAATCAGTTCTGCAAAGGTGTCCTTCATAAGCATTTCCAGACCTACCCCAGTCAAAGTGCCTAGGTCATTGCCACCACAGTGCACTATTATGAGGTCAGGGTGTTGGATTTGCATGAAGGATATCACCAATTGCATCAATTGGTGCCACTTTACCCCTCTCTGTCCAATCCATTTAATGTCTACATTTGGCAAACCTAGGTCTTTGTGAATGCCTTTGTTTTCTGCATACCTTTGGCTGCAGAAATTGTAGCTGTGTCGCACAATCCACACTGTTAATGTTAATGTTACCGGATTTCTAAAGCGCATGGCTGCCCGTGAGCGTCCCAGCGCTGAACAAGTACAGGTGGAATCAAGAGGGGAAGCTTACGGGAACAGCCAGGTCTTCAGAGATTTGCGGAATGTCAGAAGGTTGGGTTGTGCGCGGAGGTCAGAGGGGAGGGAGTTCCACAGTTTGGAAGCGTTGTATGAAAAACGTCGACCTCCTGAACGTGCTCTCTTGATCTTAGGCGGCAGAGTAAGGTGGGCATTAGAGGATCTGAGGAGTCTGGAGGTGGTGTAGGGCAGTGTTTCCCAAACTGGGGTCCGAGGACCCCCAGGGGTCCGTGGCACATTCCCAGGGGGTCCTCAGCCAGCAATTTTAAAAGCACTGCAAAGTTCTTTGTGAAATTAGCAGTTTTCGAGCAACTATAAAAGTGTCAAGAAAATGCCAGTAATTAATGTACCTGCTGGAGAGAGATGAGAGTTTTGTCCAGTGGCAGCTTTGACTTATCTAATGTGACACAGAGAGTTAATATGCCTACTGCAAAGAACGCTTACAATGCATTTAAAAAAACAGTATTTTATGTGCATAGGTCAATGGGTTACTGATTTTGTCACAGAGATTCTTTCGTCACTGTGCAATTCATAAGGGACAATAGTAATCTAGCAGTGTCCTATAAACTGTCATCAAAGAGCTGCTTGCAAACTGCATGGTAAAAGTTAGCAACATATGTTTATTCCCAGTCTATCATTATCCTGATGCTGCTATGTTCCCACTTCCTGCACATGAACAATTTTGTAATGCTGTTTTGTCACTTCTATGTGTGCTGCCTAATGCAGCACACATGGAAGTTACAAAACGTAATTTTTATTAAAGATTGTTTATGTGCAGGAAGGGTCACCTTCCTGAACATAAACAATCAAAGGTGTTTTGCTTTTTCCATTGGAAAAAGCAAAAACGAGGAGAAATAATGCATTTCTCCTCATTTCCCAAAGTTAAGACCAGGTTTTTCATGGTCTTAATTTGGGTGCTGTCTCCTATTTAAGCTGACCTTGTAAATAGAGGGCAGCGTCAAAATCAATGGGTGTTGGAGTGAAACGCCCACTGTAACTCCCACTGCCCACCTTTTTCACGCCCACCTTTTTCACGCTAAGCATTGTGTGATAGGGGGCCTTATTTACAAGGCAGCATTAAGCCACAATAAGTGGCTTAACGCTGCCTTGTAAATAAGGTGAAGCCCCTATTGCCACAGGAACATCGCTAAAAGTGACGTTCCCATGGCGATAGGGACTTGTAAATATGCCCCTGAAATCCTTAGTAATTCGAGTATTTGTTTTGTGTGCACGCGTGTTTTTTTTTTTTTTTTAACTGTTTTAATGTTTGAAATTCAAATCCTACAAATTGCTTGGGGGTCCCCGGCTTTCAGTGGTGACTCAATGGGGGTCCTCAGGAGTCAAAAGTTTGGGAACCACTGGTGTAGGGAGTCACCAGGTCTTTGAGGATAGGGGGTGCTTTTCCATTGAGAATTTTGTGCGTTAGACAGAGTGCCTTAAACTGCACTCTTTCCACGACGGGTAGCCAGTGCAGCGCTCTGATGGCTGGTTTGGCCGAACAGCGACTCTTAGTGTTGGTCAGAATCCTAGCGGCCGCATTCTGCACTATCTGGAATTTAGTTGTAACTTTCCGCGGTGCGCCCAGGTACAGTGCGTTTCCGTAATCCAGCCTTGACAGAATGAGGCCCTGGATCAGAAGTTACCTTGATTGGAAAGGGAGCAGTGGTAGGATTTTCCGGGTGGAGCGCAGGAGACCAAAGCAGACTCCAGCCGTTTTTCTAGCTTGGGTATGCATGGTGAGATTTTGGTCTAGCCATAGACCGAGGCTTTTAATCTCGGTTTTGGGAGTTGGGGGCTTGCCCATGCATGGGGGCCAGAGAGAGTCTGGATAAAAGTGGGCCTGATTCCCCATCACCAGAATCTCCGTCTTGTCGCCATTAAGCTTCAAGTGAGATCTGTCCATCCAGCTGACTATGTCTTTCAAGCAGGAGTAGATGGTGGGATTTTCCTGCTGAGTAAGAGAGACAACCAGCTGCGTGTCATCTGCGTACGTCAGGAGTTTGATCCCATATGGGGTGACTATCTTTTCCAGGGGGGACATATATACGTTGAAGAGCGTGGGGCTCAAAGAAGAACCCTGTGGCACTCCGCAACGTATAGGGGTCTCTTTAGATGTGTAATTGCCCTCTATCACCTGGAATGAACGGTCCTGAAGGAACGATTTCAGCCAAGACAGGGCAGTGCCTGTGATCCCAGGATCTTTAAGTCGCTGGGCCAGGATCTGGTGGTTGACCGTGTCGAAGGCCGCGCTCAGGTCCAGGAGGATCACTGCCACTGATCCTCCTGCATCCATGATCTTCCTGGCCTCCTCGACCACCTACACCATCGCAGTTTCAGTGCCCTGGCCCGGGCGAAAGCCTGTCTGTGAAGATTTGAGTAGTTCGTTAATTTCGAGGTAGTTAGACAGCTGGGAATTGATGAATTTTTCTGTTATCTTGCTGATACACGGGACAAGAGAGATCGGCCTGAAGTTGGATAGGTTGAGGGGATCTAAATTAGGTTTTTTAAGTAGGGCCCTAACCTTCGCCTTCTTCCAGCTAGGGGGTACCAATTTGTTTGTCAGAGAGGCATTGATCACGTTTACCATTGGTGCGAGAATGGTAGGTGCTACCTGCTTTAACATTTTTACTGGGGCGGGGTCCGACGGTGAGCCACTTTTGAGTGAATGGAGGATGGGGGACAGAATGTCCGGGCTTATGGGGGCGAGTATGTCAAGTCCCGTGTTGAGGTTGTTGACCTGCATTACGGACAGCGATGAGGGGTCCATAGGGGAGAGGGGCGGAAGTTGCTGTAGAATATTTTGTATCTTTTGATCAAAGAACGTAGCCAACTTATCACAGTGGTTGTCCGAAGGATCAGTCGAGCCTGTGGGTTCTGGTGTTTTTAGAAGTTGTTTTACGATTTGGAAAGTCTCCCTAGATGAGCAGGATGCCGCACTGATTTTCTCTTGGAAAAAAGCGGTTTGGGCAATTTTCAGGGCTTTTTTATAGTTAAGAATGGACAATCTATAGTCCTTCTTGCTATTAGGGTCGAAGTCTTTCCGCCACACTCTTTCGGTCCTTTTACAGAGCTTCTTCAGATGGCGAGTCTCCTAGGTGAACCATGGGGAGGAAGGAAGTTTTTTTACGGGAGGTCAAATATGGTTTTTTAGGAAGGATCGAAATGGATATTAAGATCCCCTAAAATTATCATGTTGGATAAAGTGCTAGACATGGCCGTAGAAAATTCCAGAAGGGAGCTACAGAATTGGCCCAGAGGCCCTGGTGGGCGGTAGATGAGGACTCCTGAGAGGGAGTTACATGGGGACAGTTGAATGCTAAAGTGTACATTTTCACAATCCAATAGGGGACTATCGTGAAATCTACATGGAAATTGGTCCTTGTGGATAATAGCAATCCCTCCTCCCCTTCCCTTCGCTCGGTCCAAGTGTTGCAGGAGGTAGCCCTGAGGTAGCGCCTGTACAATATCGTAGTCTGAGTCTGGGGTGAGCCATGTTTCAGTGAGAAACAGAATCTCAAGTTGCTCCTCTTCTAGTAGCATATGGATTTCCTGCGCATGTTTGGGCAGAGATCTGCAATTTAACAAACCATTTTAGTGATTGTCAGGGGTGCTTGGTTCTTCAAAGCAGGAGTAAGTTTGAATGGGCAATGAGGGCAGTGGGCACACGAGCTCTCACCTTTAAGGATATTAGTACAGGAAGGCTGTAGGGGCTGGTTCAGTTGGAGCAGGGAGTCTCTGGAGTATGACAACCTTACTTGAGTAGAGAGGTCCAGAGTCCCTGGCCCTAGGCTCGTCCTGGCGCGGACGGGCGCAGACGGGCTTGCCTTAGGCGCGCTGACGGCGCGCCCGCTGCGCTCGTCCGCTGCGCTTCCGCCAAAGGCACATATTTATTAGTAGGGGAAGGGCGCTGATGGGGGGTGTGGCCTCGAAGGGGCGTGGCCTCGGTGCACGCCGTCAATGGCCTCGGTCAATGTTTGTTTTTGCCAGAGTCCGCGATCAGCGATAAGATCCGCTGTGCGGGTTGCCAAAGTAAGGGTTCCAGTCCTAGGAACTGCCCAAGATGAGGTAGGTTTTTAAAAGCACAATCAAATAACAAGTGACACTCAAATGTTTAAAATATACGAGTCCGCTCCCGGCTTCCGCCTCAGGAGTACTGTTCTCTCTAAGCATCTTGTAAGGAGGTCTGGATGCACTCAGATGGTCTCTGTAAATGAAATGGCAGTTTGGAAAGTAAGATGTTTCTAAAATGGTGGCTAAGATGCAATTTTGAAAAAAGACAAGAAATCATTGGTTGTTTGACAACCTTCTACACTGAAAGGTAGGGTGTATATTTCTGTTTTTTAAACGTATGATTCTTATTGGTTAACAAAAACTGATTGCAAGGAACATTATATATGATAAGCTGATATGTTGAAAAGTCAAGCACACTTGCTGTCTTGATTAGAAACATTGTGTGTGCTGAACTTGTGACCTGTGTGCTCAGTACAGTGTTCCATGACCTGTTTCTATGGTAACGGGCAGAAGGCAGATAGGGAGGAAGGGTTGAAGTTTATGTCATTTGGAAAGGGTTGAAATGTGTAACCAATAGAAATGTGTGTTTGCTTTTGAATTTATGTGGGAAGGAATGTGATTTGATGTTTACATGTATATGTGTCGAAAATGAGAGGGAAACGTTGCCATTCTTTGGTTCTGCTGACAGGTGCACAGTGCAGAGATTCTGTATAAGAAAATCTGGTGTGTGACTGATATCTGGTGTGTGACTGATATACTTCTTAATCTATAAAACAACTTGAAAGGTGAGTTATTTAATTGTGAGGGGATGTATGTAGACTATTTTGATTGTAATCAGACTAATGTATTTCTCCTCCTAAAGTGTAGGGAGTCCTTTTTTTCTCTACACTCTTATTGACAGTGTGTGTGCATGTAGAAACCATTCTGTGATAAGCATTTGTGTTTTTCATGTGTTTGCAGACAGATAACTGTGCAGTTTTTATATTTTGGTAGAATTAGAAACCAGTCATTGTTTATGAATTTGTGAAATGAGATGTTTCTGCACTAAAATGTAGTACTCCTTGTAGATGAAGAAATGTGTTTTGGTATAGTGCTAGGCATAGTGTTGTTTGTCTAGAATCACACAGTGAGTCTGTGTGCATTTGGGAACCACTGTGAGAGAAGCATTTGGTAACATCGTGTATTTGCTGACAGATAACTCTTTTAAAACCTGTCATGTTGTCAAGTTTTAGTAGCATTAGAAGCCAGTCTTTGCTTATGCATTGATAAAATAAGTCATGCTTTGACACTAATGTGCTGTACTTTAATATGTAGATTGTGTGTAGTCCCCTTACCCCTTGCACAGTAGTGAATGAGTTTTGGTAAGCTGCTAGGGATAGTGTTGCTTGTCTAGAATCACACTGTGAGTCTGTGTGCATTTGGGAACCACTGTGAGAGAAGCATTTGGTAACATCATGTATTTGCTGACAGATAACTCTTTTAAAACCTGTCATGTTGTCAAGTTTTAGTAGCATTAGAAGCCAGTCTTTGCTTATGCATTGATAAAATGAGTCGGCATTGACACGAAAGTGCAGTACTGAAATATGTAGATTGTGTTCAGTCCCCTTACCCCTTCCACAGTAGTGAATGAGTTTTGGTAAGCTGCTAGGGATAGTGTTGCTTGTCTAGAATCACACTGTGAGTCTGTGTGCATTTGGGAACCACTGTGAGAGAAGCATTTGGTAACGGTGTGTATTTGCTGACAGATAATTGTTTTAAAACCTGTCATGTTGTCAAGTTTTAGTAGATTTAGAAGCCAGGTTTTGCTTATGCTTTGATTAAATGAGTCAGGCTTTGACCCAAAAGTGCAGTCCTGAAATATGTAGATTGTGTGCAGTTCTCTTATCAGTTCCACAGTAGTGAATGATTTTTGGTAAACTCCTAGGTATAGTGGTTGTTTTCTAGAATCACACTGTGAGTCTGTATGCATTTGGGAACCACTGTGAGAGAAGCATTTGGTAACATCGTGTATTTTTTAGCAGATAACTCTTTTAAAACCTGTCATGTTGTCAAGTTTTAGTAGCATTAGAAGCCAGTCTTTGCTTATGCGTTGATTAAATGAGTCATGCTTTGACACTAATGTGCTGTACTTAAATATGTAGATTGTGTGCAGTACCATTACCTCTTCTAGACTAGTGAATGAGTTTTGGTAAACTGCTAGGGGTAGTGTTGCTTGTCTAAAACCACACTGTGAGTCTGTGTACATTTGGGTAAGGATTGTGAGAGAAGCATTTGGTAACATAGTGTATTTGACGACAGATAACTGTTTTAAAATCGGTCATGTTGTCAAGTTTTAGTAGCTTTAGAAGCTATTCTTTGCTTATGCATTGATAAAATGAGTCAGGGTTTGACACTAAAGTGCAGTACCATGTACTATTCTCTTCACTGTGCCAGAACTGAAAATTTAAAAGTTTTACCCAGGCACTAACCTAGCAGTAGTCTGATGATTTAGTCAGTTTCCAAGTACTCATGTTGTGAACCATACATTACCACATAAATTGCTTCAAATGTCTATGCAGTATGCATGCAGTCTTCTAACATACTATACACTTGTCTTTCACATTTTCAATTCACTAGTCAGTATCCATACACTTCCAGGAAACACCCTGTAACTCCCTTTGCAGTCCTCTAGTGACCCATTCAGCACCATGTACTAATCCATTCTCTGTGCCAAAACACAAAAACTTATAAATTCACCAAGATACTATCTTTGCAGTACTCTAATCATTCAGTCAGTGCCTAAGTATTCATGCACTGAGCCAGGCCTTAGCACATGGACTGCTTCAAACCCCTATCCACTATGTATGCCTTCTTCTAACCACCTAGACACTTGTCTTTCACACTTTCAATTCCCTAGTCAGTATCCATACAGTCCAGCAAACATCCTGTCACTCCCTTTGCACTCCTCTAGTGACCCATTCAGTACCAAGTACTAATCCATTCCCTGTGCGAAAAGCCTACCACTTATAAATTCACCTAGGCACTCTCCTTGCTGTACTCTAATCATTCAGTCAGTACCCAAGTACTCATGCAGTGAGCCAGGCCTTAGCACATGGACTGCTTTAAATGCCTATCCAGTATGGATGCAGTCCTCTAATCACCTACACAGTTGTCTTTCACACCTTCAATTCCCTAGTTAGTATTCATACACTTCTAGAAAACACCCTGTCACTCACCCAGTGTGTCTCCTTATAGTACTGTAATCATTTAGTCAGTTAGCATGTAGTCTTTTAGTGAGGTAGGCTTTAGGGCATGAACTGCTTCAATGTAGTATGCACTATGCATGTAGTGTTTTAACGATCGTCACACTTGTGGTTCAGGGCTATAGTTTCTTAGTCAGTTTTTATATAAAATGTGTTTGTACAGTAATGGAATAGTATACATTTGAAAGTTATTCATATACATTTATTTGTGATTCTTTTTTACAGATACAGAACAGGAGTGTTTCTCATCTGTTTGCACTCTTCTCGTGCAAGATTGTTTGGATGAAGGGTCCTTAGGTGTTTCATAAAACTTGCCGTGCCGCACGAGTATTTTTTGTTAGGATCCCCTCGCAACAGAACTCTTTTGCAAATCTTGAACGTGACGAAGGTGGCATTGGTCTTTGTTTGCCCTCGAGAAAAGTAAAAAAATTTCCACACCACTGAAGGAAAACGTTGTGGGCGTGGTGCATCCTCCAAAAATTCATTCTTAGATTCGGTGAATATTTTAAAGCGACAACATTTACAGTTTTTGTAAGTTAAACGTATAAAATCTTGTTAGCTGTATGCATTTTATATATCTGTGATTTGTATCTTGTTTTATTTTGTTTAGAATAGCATGTTGGGGTTTTTTTTAACAATCTTTGAGATTGTTTTTTTTTTGCCCGCTGTTAAGTGATGAGTACGATTGAAATCACTATTTTTAGTGAAATTTAATATATTCTGAGAACAGCAAAAAAGGCAAAAAAATAACTTTTGTGGAAATTATGCTGTGTTGTAAAAAATGTATTATTACATGTTATAATTATTTTTTCCTTTTCTTTCACAGATCCAAATTTTAAAATAAGCAATTTTTATGAATTTAGATTGGAATGAAAATGTATTTTTTATTCCTATTACTGTGAAGGTAAGTTTAACTAAGTCTCAATATGCAGAATGAGGAGGTCTGCAAGAAGCTGCAAAGTTGAAACATGTTTCTAAACACACTCTGTTCATACCTATGTAGTTTTGAAATCTGACCATTATCAGATATCATGTGACCTGCAAAAAAAGAGATTTGAGGGGTTCATATTATTTCCCATTTTAGCTATTGAAGGACCGCAAATATTTCAATCATTCTTCTTTGAACATCTTTGCAGACAAAACTCTGTGCTTACCTTTTATCATTCGCAAGGAATTTTAAAAACGGAAATATGTCACTTTTTGTAACATAGTTATTGTGTAAGATACTCTTTCATATTTACAAAGAGAGGCAAAGGCTCTCTGCACTTTTTATACTCCATGTAAATACAACCTCATCATGCAGACCACTTTGTGTTGAAAGGGTGTTCTATAAGTGTTGTTGTGCATGATTGCACTTAATATTCAAAGAACAAGACACATGTCTAGATTTATCAGAAATCATAAATCTCGATATGTGTGTTAATGCTGCACCATTCTAAAATTGGTGTAGGAAAGCACAACAAGGAGAATTGTTTTAATTTCTCCACATTTTCATATCTTCAATGCATGCTGAAATGTTCAGCATACATTGAAGGAGAAAAATGCATTTTCTCATTGTTTTTGTGCAGGAAGGTGTGTCTTCCTGTAGAAAAACAAAGAGCACATGACAGAGATATCCTTGTACTATGGTGCAAGGGTGCCTGTGTTACCACATGGCTGCAGTTTAAGCAGCCGTGCAGAGAGAAGCATAGATTTGCAACATATTTATGTACATATGTTGCATCCCTGTGCTTCGGACGTACTACAGCACACTGCAGTTAAAGAGGTTAGTGTGTGATGCTGCAGCACATCCTCATAGTTCTGCACTTATACATTCACCATACGCTACTAATGCATTCATTCACTCAATTACGTACTACACATACATTCATCTAAACTTTCACACACTACAATGAAATTTAGCTTTTTTTTAAACCAGGAAAGTTAGTTCTTACAAGAACTTTTTTTTTTTATCTTTCTTCTATCTTTTATCTTTTTTTTTTATCTTTCTTCTTTTATATAAAAAACTAGCAAATGTGACTTTCTTGCCGGCGGCAGATCAGAATGATCGACTGCTCACCGCAGCACAAAGTCGCATTGCACTTAGTGCAGAGCACTTTTAAATATTGAAATTGAGGACGGATGTCCAAATTTTGGGCTGATGGATGCACTCTTGAGGTGCTCGGCTGTGATGAGGTGGAAGGCGCAGGAGCAGGAGTGTTTCTCATCCGTTTGCACTCTTGTCGTGCAAGATTGTTTGGATGAAGGGTCCTCAGGTGCTTTATCATACTTGCCGTGCCGCACGAGTATTTCTTGTTAGGATCCCCTCGCGACAGCACTCTTTTGCAAATCTTGCACGTGACCAAGGTGGCATTGGTCTTATTCTGAACCTCGGGAAAAGTAAAAAATTGCCACACCACTGAAGAAAAACGTTCTTTGGGTGGTGCCTCCACCAAAAATTCATCCTCAGATGAGTGAGGAGATGCAGGTGATGCCTGCTGCCCTGAAGCCATTTTTAGTTGAAAAAAGTTGGAGCTAAGTGTAAACTTAGTCTAAAAAATCTTCTTCTCTGCAAAGAGATGCTCCTCCAAAGAAGGTGAAAGAAGAATGATTGAATTGGGTGGGGTCTTTCAATACTTAAAACAGGAAGTGTAATGAACCAATCAAATCTCTTTTTTTGCAGGTCACATGTGATCCACGCACCCTGCACTTACGCAGCACGCACCCAGCGCGCATCCGCGAAATTGAATTAAAAAAAATTATAGGATTAGATGTAAAAATAGATTAGTTTTAAGACTAGTTTAGAGTTTGTCTTCAATTAATATTCACATGAAATACATATATATATGTTTTTTTAAATGTTAAATATTTCGCGGGATCCGCGCACCTACCGCGTCATAGACGCAGATGACGCATCGCGGACGCGCGTAAGCGTCGCGTTACGTACATCGAACGTGTCGCTTATAGGCTGGGAGTCGCGTACCGGTCGCATTGCGATTGCGCACTAAACACGTACCCAACGCATACCATGCGCGGATGCTAACGCGTAGGGATCGAGAACGGTGCGCATAGGGTGCGCGGATCCAAAAACATTGCAAAAAATATATATAAAATAAAGTTTTGAACATATAGTTAAAAAAATATTTTTAAAAATATACAAAAATATGTTTGAAAACCCCAATAAAAACAAATAATATTTTTTAATTTTTAAAATAATTAATTAAAAAAATAATTTAAAGAATGATGATAAAAAAGAATTTTAAAAAAACATAAATTAATGAAATTGACACACTGAATTTGAAAAATATAGAAATCCTATCAAAATCATTAAACATGATATCTTTAGAGATAAGTTATAGATAGGAATTAGCATTTAAAAAACCTTTGAAATTCACTGAAAAAAACATAGGTTTCATGCACGTTATAGTTAGGAATTCGCATTTAAAAAACCTTTGAAATTCACTGAAAAAACCAAAGGTTTCAGGGGCGTTATAGTTAGGAATTGGCATTTAAAAAACCTTAGAAATTCACTGAAAAAACCATAGGTTTCAGGGGTGTTATAGTTAGCTGGACATTTCCCTCGTACAAAACCCTAGAAATTCCCCTGTTATAGTTAGTTCAGCTAACTATGACTTGCGCCCCCGCAATGCACTGCTGATGACGTCACATATTACATCACTCATGACATGGTCAGTGACATCACTGATGACATCTCAAATGACATCACTGGTGACATCACTCATGACATCATCCATGTGATATATTAGTGCATCTTCTCACACCCTAATTTAACCTTTGATACACCGACTCAAAATTTCAGACTACCATTTTGAAAACCATAGATACTTCAATACCAATAACTTCATACCCACTCGTTAACTCTTAGGTCTACATATACCTCCACTCACTCACCTGTACAGTCACTCATACTTACAGTCACTCCGTACAAGACTATCATATGCATTTTTACACCTATATAGACACTCACACACCGCCAATCATCCATTGAGGTACTGACACACCTAGTCAGTCGTGCAAGTAATTAAACACAGTCGAATTTACTCACCTATACAGTTAAACACACTCAAGTTCACTTACTCATAAAAATAGTACCACATTCTTACGCTCTTATACAATCATTGATACAAGCACACACTCATCCATACAGCCACTCTCACAATCACACACTCTCACATATACCCACTTATATACTCTTACACACATATATACTGCCTTTCACATATGTAGTTAGTCACACATGTACCACTGAGATATACATTCAATCCCTAACACACCCATACATACACTCACCCAACCATACAGTTCATCACAGATGCACTCTTAAAACGATGCACCCATAGAATCACCCACTCACACATCTATGCATAGAGTCACACACACCGTACCCACACAAACACTCAGGCACTCATACAGATACTCAGACAACCAATCAATAACCCATATAGACACTCATATAGGTATTCACAAAACCATGCAGCCACTTATACACCTACACACAGACACATACAGACATTCACACAGTTTAGTCACTAGTCTGCAGTAAGATACATTTAATGACTCACTTATAGAGTCAGTTACGCACCTAGAAAATCATCCATTCACACACTTGTACACCCACTCATTCTTCCACAGGTTCTTTCACTAAAAATATATAAAACATTATTTAAACTTTACAGAAACACTCAGTCACTGGATGATGTCATCAGTGATGTCATTTGAAATGTCATGAGTGATGTAATATGGGACGTCATCAGCAGTGGATTGCGGGGGCGCAAGTTATAGTTAGCTGAACTAACTATAACAGGGGCATTTCTAGGGTTTTGTATGAGGGAAATGTCCAGCTAACTATAACACCCCTGAAACCTATGGTTTTTTAAGTGAATTTCTAAGGTTTTTTAAATGCCAATTCCTAACTATAACGCCCCTGAAACCTTTGGTTTTTTCAGTGAATATATATTTGGCATAGTGAGCCGTGATGGTGTTAAACTGCATGCAAAATGGATCGGAACCGGTATGTGAGTGGTGGTTAAAGTGCTCAGTGTAAACGAAACGGTCGATAAACAAACAGAACGGACTACTTACAGGTCAGTGTAACTGATCTGATCAAGTTTCCATTGCTGTAAACGAAAATCAAAGTATCATTAATGTCTAGGGATCACAAGCGTGGAATCACCTTACAAAATAACGAGGCGGTGGTATATACCGACTTACTGCAAATCAGGAGTGAAGGATTAAAGAAAATGCCGGGTGTCCGCAAACACTGGTATCTGCGTTTTGATGGCCGCGGTGGGGAAGACTGAAAGGAAAATAAAAGTGCGGATAAATGAACACAAGTCCAACATAAGAACTAGAAACGAGAAGTCCAACATTGCTGTGCATTTTATCGAACAAAAACATAATATTGCGCAATTAAAATACATGGTACTTGAAATTATCCAAAAACGAGAGGGAAGAGACAATAACAAGCAATTACTGCAGCGAGAAATGTCATGGATTTATCGACTACAGTCAATGAAGCCCCTTTGGGCTGAATGATAGAATTGAATTTAGCTGCTTTTTATAATCTATTCTGATCACGTTTCTAGTGGCTTACTGATGCTGTACCCTCTTGTATATTTGGCCTATGCAAATGAATATGTTACTTACCACCGGCAGTACGTTATACACAACACCATTAACCTTACTTTTTTCCACCTTAATATGGCCGTCGTTTTAGTCTGTCATCTATGTTTATTTAGCCCACCTGATCGTCTTAACCAGTCATGATTCTTATTTAACCCCACACGTCACCTGACCCCGCACCGCGGCAATCAAAACGCAGATACCAGTGTTTGCGGACACCCGGCATTTTCTTTAAGCCTTCACTCCTGATTTGCAGTAAGTCGGTATACCACCGCCTCGTTATTTTGTAAGGTGATTCCACGCTTGTGATCCCTAGACATTAATGATACTTTGATTTTAGTTTACAGCAATGGAAACTTGATCAGATAAGTAGTAAGTAGTCCGTTCTGTTTGTTTATCGACCGTTTCGTTTACACTGAGCACTTTAACCACCACTCACATACCGGTTCCGATCCGTTTTGCATGCAGTTTAACACCATCACGGCTCACTATGCCATGAAACCTGTGTATTTGATGACATGTTCAGTACAATGTTTATAGCTATATCCTTTTTGTTTTTTTAGAGCTCCTAGAGAAAGGGCTAGCAAGCCGTAAGGAGATTGTATATACATATATGATGATGAATACGGCTAATCGTAATTGAAGCTTTACTCAGATATGATAATAATATCAAGAAACTGTTAAAAATAAACCTAAGTAACATTTAAAGAACACTTATAAGGAGTCTTCTTTTTCTGGAGGAACCAATGGTGTGCCCCATGCAGGGATGCATTCATACTTTATGTATGCACAACCAATTTATAATCATAAAAGTGCAAGCGCAAACAATACATACTTCAGAAAACACGTTTTACCCATGCATATTAAAAACAATGTAAGACTACATCTTCTCAGAGCAGAGTATGAGGGAGTGGATAAGCATCTAGTGCAACTAAAATACAGTACATAATGGCAAATGTATTTGAGACAAATCTAAAAAAGCATAAGGCAGTGCAGATTTTAAAAAGGACACTCCAGCATGGCAAACTTCTTCCATATTTAAAAGTTGTAAAAAACACAGGGAGCAGGTCTACATTACCTAAAATTACGCTGCCTCAGCAATGGAAATACAAAAAGCTTTGAATAAATACGAATAAAAACCATTGAAAAAGACAAAGTGCAAGAAGGATTTGGTTGAGTGCCTGTTGCAAGGGCAAATACAGATAGAGGGAGGCCCTGTCATATTGGCCCATACGAAAACGCAATCGAGAGCATACAACCTCCAATCAAAAAAGTGTCAGCAAGGCTCTATCCCAGTGCCTTTTCTGCTCTAGTCAAATAATACTCAAAGCCAGGTGATCTTGTGTGACACCTTTTAGTCAAGAAAGCTGATTTCATGGAACTGTGGGGCATATGTATCAAGCAAATTTTTAGTCGCAAACGCTGCGATTCGCAAAATACAGCGTTTGCGATTAAAAATTCGCAAAACGGGATGTATGAGCCACATCCCAACGCAAATTTAAGGAATCGCTAATTTAGCGATTTCTTAAGTTTGCGTAGGCATTTAAGAAATCGCAAATAGCGATTTCTTAAATGAAATGTAACACACACCAAAGGATTGCGATTAATCCTTAAGAAATCGCAAATTACCACCAACTACTAGTTGGTGTTAATTTGCGATTTCTCTTAAAAATGCATGTTTTGTAATTTTACAAAGTGCCACGTGACGCACATACATGCCCTTAGGGCATGTGTGTGCGCCATATGACCACACATGCTAATTTCAGGGGTGTATCAGGGTGTCATCTTGACACCCTTGCACCTTTGAAATTATTCTCAAATAGCGATTAGCAAATTGCGATTCGCTATTTGAGAATTACTTCCCATTCATTCCTATGGGTCTCCTGGCCCATAGAAATGAATGGGCAGGTATTCCTTAATTGCGATTTCGCAATTTGCTAATCGCAATTAAGGAATTTTAAGAAATCGCAAAAAGTTTGCAATTTTTTAAATACATCACGTTTTGCAATTCTCAAATAGCGATTCCTTAAAAATCGCTATTTGAGAATCGCAAATGGTGATGTTGATACATATGCCCCTGTGTGATTTACTTATCCTAGTAAGATGAGGAAAGAGCTGAATCAGCCTTAAATTTTCTAAAGCTCCTTCGACATATGAGAGTCAAGGTATCTTATCACATTGTAGGCAGTCGCTTAATAATAGAACAATGAAGACTTTGGTATTCTGCCATATCAAGAGCCACAGTGAAAGGGAATCAAAAGGATTGGCGAGGAACTCACCACATTGCTTAACACCTCTATCACCGCTGCAACTTCTCCCTAAGCCTGGAAACACGCCGAAGTCAGACCACTATTCAAAAAACCCTCGCCCATCCCAGCAAACTCAAAAACTACTAGCCTATCTCCTAGCTCCCATTCCCAGCCAAGGTACTGGGAAAGACTATCAATAGGCAACTCGCAGCACACCTCGAGCAGAACCAGCTACTTGCCATCGCCCGATCCGGTTTCTGCAGCAATCATAGCACAGAGACCGCCCTGATCGCAGCCAGCGATGACATCCAAACACTCCTAGACTGAGGAGAAACAGCAGCCCTGATCCTCCTCGACCTTTCTGCTACCTTCAAAACTGTATCCCACCACACGCTGATCGAAAGACTCTATCACATCAGCATCCAAGGGGATGCGCTCAGATGGCTCACCTCCTTCCTCAATCCTCAACAGAAGGACACAGAGGGTCCGCCTAAGTCCTTTTGCCTCCGAACCCAAGGATAATATCTGCATTGTCCCTCAGGGCTCATCCCTCAGCCCTACTCTTTTAAAAACATACCCCCGGCCAAAATCATCATATCTTATGATCTCAACATGTTTTCCTACGCAGACGACAGACACCCAACTCATCAAGCGTCGTCGACTAGATGAAGAACAAGTGCCTGAAACTGAACACAGACAAGATCTTCGGCAACAACAGCAAAACCTGGAACAACTCCTGGTGGCCCTACGACCAGCAACCATACCCACCAACCACGCCAGAAACTTTCGAATCATCATTGATAACAACCTCACCACGAAGTCACAGATCTTCAAGTGGATGCTCCTGCACACGAGATGCACCGTGACACGGGCTCTCATCTCCAGCCAACTGGATTATTGCAACGCTCTCTAAGTAGGAATCGCCAAACACCTCCAACAGAGACTTCAAACCATGCAGAATGCCGCAGCTAAACTTGTCCTCGAACTCCCCCGATGAACCCACATCACACCACATCCCAGGCAACTCCACTGGCTCCCGGTACAGAAAATATGCCAATTCAAGATGCTGAACCACACACAGAAGGCTCTACACAACCAAAGACCCAGCTACCTTAACCACCGCCTGAACTTCCACCTACTGTCGAGAAGAATATGCTCTGCCTCCCGTTCACTTGCCCATATGTCCTGCATCCACCGAAGCAGAAGTGGAGGTCGCTTCTCCTACAACACAGCAAAGACGAGGGACAGCTTCCCCATGCAGCTTCGGACCATCACTTCTCTTCTGGCATTCCGAAGGGCCCTCAAGATCTGGCTCTTCGGATGAACCTCTAGTGACTGCAAGGGCCCGGATATCCTATCGGGTGATTAGCAACACTATATGAATTTTGATTCCTTGTGGCATACATAGCTAGTTCTAGAAAGAGGTAGACACAGTAGGCGGCGAAGTCCGCAATTCTCCTCCACTTCCAAAATGCCAGTGTCTGCATACCCCAGACTCCCGCTCCCACTGGTACACATTGCAAATTGTAAATTTCAGTCATGGGAAGAAGAGGTCGGGGAAGAAGAAGCCATGGGAAGAAAACTGCCAGTTGCCAATGAGATGTTAAAAAGAGCGCCCACCGACTGCCTATATTTTTGGCTGCAGTTGGAAAAGTTTCTGCTCTACAAATATGAAGAGTCATGAACTATCCCCTAAAGCAGGATAGGCGATTGCCAATGATGCTAATAGTTCTCAAGGTTTTTTGCGTGGAGCTGTGTGACGGGCACACCATACTTTGAGATTTAGAAAAGTTGGCCTCCGGATCTAGGTCAGTCATAAAGTATGAAAAGGCATCCACCAGACGTTCTAGGTTCCTGGGAGCACACACTATCAAGTCTTGTCTAATTCGCAAAAAGGAGAGCTGGAATCGTCTTGCAGTTGATTCTGGAAACATCTGGGGCACTCTGAACCAAACGATTATTCAAATTTTTTTATATAAAGAAAATAAAATCAGGGCCATAATGCAACCCTGACAGACTCCACGTGCAAACCTGAAAGAGGGAGAATATTCACCTTAAGGTCCAAAACGAACCCTAGCCTCCAAATTCCTGTGTATGTCAGAGAGAAAATACACCAAAGGGGCATCGAGACCCAGATCCTAAAATATTTTCAACAATTATGATTGGTTTACCCGATTAAATGCACAGGATAAATCCATGAAGGCCAGAATTAAGGTAAATGTTTAGCAACAACATGTTTGGCCAAAAGTGAAGATTAAAACATTGCTCCACAGTACAAAGCCCCTCACGGCATGTGTTGGACCTGGCTGTTTTTGCAGGGTTATCCTCATACTTTTTGCCTTCTTCCTCCTTTTTTTTCTGACCTGTTTTTATTGCCTTTAGGACTCTGGGCACTTTACCACTGCTAACCAGTGCTAAAGTGCTCTCTATCGAAATTGTATTGATGATTGGTTTATCCATGATTGACATATTCAATTTACCAGTTGGTCCTTAGTGAAGTGCACCAGGTGTGCCCAGGGCCTGCAAAGCAAACGCAAGGAGTTGATGGACAGAGTGCTGAAACTTTTCAGTCACTCACTAGTCACAGATCTAGGTTGAATCCATCATCGTTCTTTAGCTCACTTCGCCACCTCAGTTCATATGCAAATCAGTCTTGACCCTGTGCCTCATGGGAACAGTCCAGCCCGAACTGCAAAGCCAGGTCTTCCCTGAACCGGAAAAAAAGTATCCTGGGTCAGGTTTCGGGGTAACACCCCTCTTCAGCCAGGCTAGCTTGAATCCAGTGAGAAAGTGAGCAAGGGACCCACGTCTGGGCATACCCTGCCAACTTAGGGCGAACAAAGCAAATGCAAGGAGATGATGGACGGAGTGCTGAAAATTTTCAGTCACTTACTAGTCACAGATCTGGGTTGAATCCATCATCGTTCTTTAGCTCACTTCGCCACCTCAGTTCAGACCCAGCTATATGCAAATCAGTCTTGACCCTGTGCCTCATTGGAACAGTCCAGCCCGAACTGCCAAGCCAGGTCTTCCCTGAACCAGAAAAAAAGCATCCTGGGACCTGTTTCGGGGTAACACCCCTCTTCAGCCAGGCTAGCTTGAATCCAGTGAGAAAGTGAGCAAGGAACCGACGTCTGGGCATACCCTGCCAACTTAGGGCGAACAAAGCAAACGCAAGGAGATGATGGACGGAGTGCTGAAACTTTTCAGTCACTCACTAGTCACAGATCTGGGTTGAATCCATCATCGTTCTTTAGCTCACTTCGCTACCACAGTTAAGACCCAGCTATATGCAAATCAGTCTTGACCCTGTGCCTCATGGGAACAGTCCATCCCGAACTGCCAAGCCAGGTCTTCCCTGAACCGGAAGAAAAGCATCCTGGGACCAGATTCGGGGTAACACCCCTCTTCAGCCAGGCTAGCTTAAATGCAGTGAGAAAGTGAGCAAGGGACCCACGTTTGGGCATACCCTACCAACTTAGGGCGAACAAAGCAAATGCAAGGAGATGATGGACGGAGTGCTGAAACTTTTCAGTCACTCACTAGTCACAGATCTGGGTTGAATCCATCATCGTTCTTTAGCTCACTTCGCCACCTCAGTTCAGACCCAGCTATATGCAAATCAGTCTTCACCCTGTGCCTCATGGGAACAGTCCAGCCTGAACTGCCAAGCCAGGTCTTCCCTGAACCGGAAAAAAAGCATCCTGGGACCGGTTTCGGGGTAACACCCCTCTTCAGCCAGGCTAGCTTGAAACCAGTGAGAAAGTGAGCAAGGGACCCACGTCTGGGCATACCCTGCCAACTTAGGGCGAACAAAGCAAACGCAAGGAGATGATGGACGGAGTCACTCACCAGTCACAGGCCCAGGGCCTGTAAATCAAATGCTGCTAGTGAACCTGCAGCACTGATTGTGCCAACCACATGAGTAGCCCTGCAAACATGTCTCAGACCTGCCACTGCAGTATCTTTGAGTTCAGTTTTAAAATGCCATGTCAATCTGGCAAGTGCAGCCACTTGCCAGGCCCAAAGCTTCTCTTTTACTACATGTAAAGTACACCAAAGGTAGGCCCAAGGTCGCCCCAAGGGCAGGGTGCAGAGTATTTAAAAGGTAAGACACATACTGATGTGTTTTAAATGCCCTGATAGTGAAATACTACTAATTTAGTTGTTCACTATTGCAAAGCTTATCATTGGAGCTGCCTTGTAACCTCTTACAAGTGTAACTTCCAACTGGGAAGAGATGGAGATTTGGAGTTTGGGGTCTCTGAACTCACATTTCAAAGTTACATCTTTTAGGTAAGTTATTTTTAGATTGTGTTTGAAAATGCCATTTTAAAAAGGTGGGCATTTTCTTGCTTTACCATTCTGGACTCTGCCTGCCGGTGGAATCCACGTCTGAGGGAGGGTGACAGTTAGGATGTTTGTGCATTCAATCTAGACAGTCACGCAAAGAGAGCTGGGGTGAGCCCTGCATATCGTGATGACACATCACCAGGCTAATGGGACCTTCCTGAGGTAGAGTGGTGGGAGGAGTTGTCACTGACACCTGAATAGGGTTGTGCCTGTCCTCACACAAAGCTGTCTCCACCCCTCTGTAGTGTGCCTGGAGCCAGGTCAGGGAAAGGCTGAGTCTTATGCACTATAAAGATTTTCCTTTGAAGTTTTATAAATACTGGAGCTGTGACACTATAACTTCAGAACACTTCTGGAATAAGAGGCAATTCTGCCAAGAAGAAGAGCTGGAGAATCTGTCAGGAGGGACTAGCACTTTGATGTGTGCTTTGCTGTGTTGGCCTGCTGCTTGCTGCTTCTGTCTTGGGCAGTAAAAGGACTGAACTTTGCTTGCCAAGGTTCTCCAAGGACTTGTTTGTGCTTGCCTCCTGTTAAGATGTCTCAAGGCCATCAAAGACTTTACCTGAAGCCCCTGAACTCCTCTGCTGGGAGCTCTGACCTGCTAAGTGGTGCCAATTCCAATTCTGGGCCCTTGGAAGTGGCTTTTGCTGCACAAAAACAAAATTTCCACGCATCGACCTACAGTGCTAGTTTTTCCTGATGCAGCACGGACGTGCACTTGAAAAACCACTGCATCGCCGCAGTGCAGCCGAATAATCTATGCAGCGCCTGCTGTACGACTGAAAGATCTCTACAGCCCGAGTCCTGAGCATCATGTCACTGATGTCCGTAGCACCAGCTCCGACACAGACCCTGCTGTGTGGCTGAAGAAATCGATGCATCACATGCTTCACAGTTGGGAAATCGACCCAGTGCATGTTCCGCCGCAGCCACATCGACCCAGCGCGTCCAAAATTTCAAAGCATTGCACCTGTGTACCACGTTCTTCTTCGGCTTTGCCCAGCAGTAAGGAACCGAGGCCACATGTTTGGAGATCGACGCATCACTTCCCCTGACAATAAGGAACCAATACATCACCTCCCCTGACAGTAGGGAACCGATGCATCACCTCCCCTGCGCTGCAGTAAGGAACCAACACATCTCCTCCGCTGGCAGTAAGGAAACAACGCATCACCATCCCTGGGAGTAAGGAACCGATGCATCAGTTTGCTTTTCCGGCGCTTCACCTTCCCTGCACCTATTTTCGACTTTGATGTATCCCAGGTACTTTGTGCTAAAAGTGACGCATCTATAATTTCTTATGGACTGATCTATTTTGAACCTTTTAAACGTGATATTGTGATTTGTGTATGTTGGATTTTTATTGTTTTGGTCTTTTTTTATTCAGATAAATATTTGTTATTTTTCTAAACTGGTGCGTTGTCCTTTTGTAGTGTTTTTACTGTGTTACTGTGTGTGTTTATGTACAAATGCTTTACACATTGCCTCTGAGATAAGCCTGACTGCTTGTGCCAAGCTGTCAAAGGGGTGAGCAGGGGTTATCTTAGCTGTGTAATCCCCTTGCTCTGACTAGAATAAGGGTCCCTACTTGGACAGGGTAAGTAAATGCTTTATTGTATAGTTAATAAAAACCATTACAAAATGACAATATGTTAAAACACAAAGAATTTACACTACCGTGCATATGATAAAAGCTAAAAACATGAAGATAAAAACAGATGTCTTTCTACTGTAGAAGTAACATATTCCAAGTTCAGCAATTTGCTAATGTATTTTGCTTTTTCTCAAAGTGTTCAATGAATTTGATTGTCCTGCAGATGAATTGTGGGTCTACTGTACATAGGGTTTGTATGACAGCGGACCGACATGTATGTGTTCCATACTCCTTGAATTTGTTTTTCAACCAATTCCGACGTTCCTGTATAAGAGCCGGGCATATACAAATCAGGTGGATGAAATCTTGTCTTGCTGTGCCACATAACCCGCACCCTTCACTTTCTTGGGACTTCCACTTTGGATGCTCAGCATTAGTTGGCAGATTACCCAACCTTATATTAAAGTATTTGCGTTTGATAAAAGGCGAAAATGCAAGGTCCAAGAAGAGCGCCGGGACTAGTTTTTTGTAGGAATGGATTGTCATCCAGGCATGTGACCAGCGGCTAAAAGCTGTTTTGTCGTCCAGCAATGAGTGTCTCGTGGCTGCCTTCCTGACCAACTGTTTGAATGAAGGTACTGGGAGCTTAGATTCCCAGAAGCCAGCCAGATTTGTTGCCTCTATTGACGTTTTGAAATACTTGGCGTGATTTAAGTTTGGATTTTTGGTGATAGTTTCCCACATAGCTCGATAGAGCATGATCTCTTGGTTCATCCAGACATAATACCAGAATTTTATGGCCTCGTACTTTCTCAGCAGCACTTGGGATTTCAGGCCGAATTCCAGTCTTACTTGGGCCGGTGATGCGTTACTTGGTAGCGCAAAGACATGTTTATAGATTTTCATTTGCACTTTGTCCAAAAGTTGTGCACTCTTGCCATGATGCAGTACGCTCCCGTAAGCTATCGTTGGAATTAGGTTAGCTTTCATTATTGTTAGCAGAGGCGAAACCAAAGGACCTTTGAGTTCAGTTGCTAAACTCATTAAGGCGTGCATTAGGGCCATGCCCTTCTTTTCCATGCTAGTGAATTGTACCTGGAAATTAAGACGCTTGTCCAACAGTATCCCAAGATACTTGTAACTTCCAACCGCTTCCAGTTTGACATTATCTATTAAGAAGGTTGGTGATGGGACTGGTCGCTGCAGGACTTGTGGCGCACACTCCACCCGACGGACCGGCTATATTCTTATTACTCGGCGGTCCATGATCTCCATGTGCGGCTGGATCGGATAGTGGGGTCCCACTCATTACTCCCGCATATCGTACAGTCGGAATATCTGGGGCGGACGCATTCCGACCATAACCCCCTATGGCTCCGGCTCGACTGGGTGGCGGACCGCTCACCGGTGCCCACCTGGAGACTCCAACCGAGTGCACTGGAGGACCCGGAGTTCCGCTCCTCCCTGGGTACGGCCGTCTTGGCCTTTTTCGACGCCAATGAGGGGACGGCGAGCAGTGCCTTGGTGGAGTGGGACGCCCATAAGGTGGCCATTCGGGGGCACTGCCTGGGGGCCCAGTGGAACATACGGAGGGCCCTCTCGGACTCCCTGACGCGCCTTGAAAATGACCTCCTACGATATGAGAGGGAAGGAGAAGGTGGGGGCAGGCACTCACGCAGCCTGGAGGATCTCCGCGGGCGACACGCGGAGCTCCTGGAGCAGCTCCGCTGCCACAATTATGCGGCGCACACCGCCAGAACGCATGCCAGAGCGGATCGGGCGGGCCGCCTGTTGGCCTGGCTCATCCAGCAGGGGGATCGCAGGACCCCGATCGGAGCACTCCGGGGGGAGGACGGAGCGATGGTGCACACGCAGTGTGAAATCCATAGGGCCTTCGTAGGCCACTACAAACGCTTGTACGCGGCTCAGGGGACGGGCTCTCGGCACCTTCTTGGGGAGTTCCTCGCTTCCATTCGCCTCCCTGTGGCCACCAGGGAGCATAACGCGGCACTCGGTGGCCCCCTCTCCCTCGAGGAAATTGGGGAGGCAATCCAATCATTGGCGACGGGCAAAACTCCGGGACCGGACGGATTGCCCGCGGAGTACTACAAGGCCTATCGCGAGACCCTGGTACCGTTGCTGCGCGAGCTTTACAGCAAAGCGTTGGAGGAGGGGTCGCTCCCACCCTCCATGCGTGAGGCGTTCCTGGTCTCCCTGCCGAAGCCGGACCGCGACCCCACGGCCCTGGGCTCCTACCGCCCCTTGGCGATGCTCAACGTCGACTACAAGATACTGGCGAAGGTCCTAGCGGACCGGTTAGCGACGGTGGTCCCGCACCTGGTGCACACTGACCAGAACGGGTTTGTCCCTGCGAGGTCCACGTCGCTCAACCTCAGGCGATACTTTAGGGTGGCCGGTGAGGCAGTGCATAGATGGCCCGGAGCGGGGTGCCTCCTCCTAGACTTGGAGAAGGCGTTTGACTCCCTGGAGTGGGGCTATCTGTCCACGGTGTTGCTGCAGTACGGGCTGGATGGGGACTTCCTCCGGATGGTCGACCTACTCTACCGGAACCCCACGGTCCGTGTTAGGTTGGGCCCCTATGTCTCGGAGGCGGTGTCGGTGGGCCGGGGCACCCGCCAGGGGTGTCCCTTGTCCCCGTTGCTATTCGCCCTGGCGATGGAGCCACTGGCGGAGGCTCTGCGGACGACCCTGGGAGATGGTATACCACTGGGAGACGCGGTTCACCAGGTGTCGCTTTACGCGGATGACCTGCTGGTGTACGTTAGAGATGTCGGTAGCATGCCGGAGCGGCTGGCCCCGTTGCTGCGGTCCTTTGCCACTATCTCGGGGCTCCGCGTGAACGCGGGTAAATCCTGCCTGTACGCTTTTGGCGAGGAGACTGAGGACCCAGGCTACAGCCTGAATGGCACGCCGGTGCAGTGGAGGGGCGGCACCTTTCGTTACCTGGGGATACACATCTACCGCTGCCCAGCCGACCTGTTTGATGGCAACCTGGGGAGGGCGGTCACGGCGCTTAGGTCACAAGTGGCCTTTTGGAACACGCTCCCGCTGACGACCACGGGCAGGGTGGCGCTCGCCAAGATGGTCATGCTACCTCATCTCCTGTACTACTTTGCCAACCTGCCATTGTACGTCCCCCCCGCCTTCTTTGGCAGACTCAACCGGATGCTGCGGGATTTTGTCTGGGGCACCGCCAGGCACAGGTTGGCGCTTGCGAAGCTCTTCCTCCCGACGGACAGGGGAGGTCTGGCGGCGCCCTGCTTTGAGCATTATTACCTGGCGGCCCAGCTGCAATGGGTCGCCCGCTGGTTGGCAGACAGGGGCAGGGATGACACAGCCACGGTGGCTGCCCCCTACTCGCTGGAGCGTGTGACCGGGCTTTTCCACCCCTTGGCTGCGGTCCCGCGACCGCTGCCGCTCCTCCTGGCGGTGGCGCACAGGTGCTTCCGGAGGGCCTTATACCTCACGCGTGCGGTGTTGCCATATGCGCCGGCGATACCCCTAGAGGGCTCTCCTGGAGGAGGTGGGGGGGGTGCTCGCGGCCCCCGCGCTGACGAGCTGGTGGGCGGCGGACGTGCACACGCTGGGAGACCTGTACAGGGACGGCGAGCTGATACCGTACGAAACCTTGGTGTCGGAGGACGGGCTCCCACCCGGCGGGTTCCTCACGCACCGCTCACTACTGGCGAGCCTCACCGCCAAATGGGGAAGCATGGCCACAGAGCCTGCCCAACACCTAACCATGCAATACCTGCATGTCATGGGGAGGGGCGGACACCTGGTTCGCTGGTTCGCCGCCTCGTTGCGAGAGCACGCGGCGGTTGATCTGGGCCCACTCCGCAGCAAGTGGGAACTGGATCTGGGGAGGCCGCTGACGGACAGGGAGTGGGAGAGAGTCCTCAAGAGCCCAGCGCGTATCCCCCGTAATATGCGGTTCCGTCAAATCCAGCTGTTCATAGTTCACAGGGCCTATCTCACACCCGAGCTGATTAATAGATACTTCCACCGTGCTGACGCGCACTGTCCTCGGTGCCGTGAGCTAGGGGCGGGGCTGCTGCACTTGCTGTGGGGCTGCCCAGAGTTGCACACCTATTGGAGGGCGGTTAGTGGGCAGTTGCGGGGGAGCACAGGACGCAGCATTCCCTTCGACTGGCCCGAGCACCTCCTGCACCAATTTACCAGGCCGCCCAAGGATAAGGTAGCGTCCCGATTCCTGGATCTGGGGCTTGTGGTGGCGAAGCGCCTCATCACCCGGAGATGGAAGGCACACGACCCGCCGCACGTGCGGGCCTGGAGTTTATCGTTTCAGGCATGGGCCAGAGCGGAAGGGACGGCTATCCGCAGGGAGGACACCCTGGGGCTGCGGAGGGAGCCCATGGCGGACCGCTGGGAACAGTTGCTTGTTGAGTTCCGGCGCTCGGAGGGGGAGGGTGCCACAGGCTGCGCAGGCGAGGCCAGACAGGATGACACTGGCGCAGGCGGCGGCGTAGTGTAGGCAAACCCGCTGACGGGATAGCATGGCCCCCATTACTGCTGGATCACGGATGGGGCGTATGGGGACGCGCGGCGACAACTGCGCCAACTGGGACTTTGAGGGGTACTCCTGGAGTTCGGGGGGGGGAGGTCGGGGTGGGAAGGGGGTAGGAGCGCACCAAGCGAATCGTTGTCACCGCTGCCATTGTTATGGGTTCTTCCTTTTGTATAACATGTAATATTCCCGACTTTATTGACGCCTCAGTTGTGTAGGCGTGATCAGTTGCCCTCGTACGGCTCAATGGCTGGTGGGTGGTGGTGCTGGCCCCCCCTGCATAGAGGACACCGGAATTGTTAAGGGTTGGGTGGCTGGCTCCCGGGGGGGTGGTGGTGGGTGCGCGCGCAGACACCAGGCTGTTCCCCCTCCCCCCCCCGTCCTGCCAGTTGGCATGTCCTAAAAGTTTGTACAAGCTTATGACTTACTGAATGTGAAACATGATGCCGTACATGGTTCTCCTGTACAAATGTTTAAATTCAAACTCAATAAAAACGGAATTGCAAAAAAAAGAAGGTTGGTGATGGTTTGTGGCGTCGGGTTATGACCATTGTTTTTGTTTTCGTGCTATTTATTTCTAGCATGTTCTGTTTTGTGTAGCGGGTCAGCTGCTGTAGAAGGCGTTGCAGGCCTATTCTTGTCTGGCTTAGCAGGACCACATCGTCGGCATAGGATAGGTGTGTTATACGAAGCGTGCCCAGCCGGAGAGGGTGTGCGTTGATCAGGTCAAGGCTTACTGTTAGGTCGGCCATGAACAAGTTAAAAAGATGGGGAGCCAACACACAGCCTTGTTTTAATCCGTCAAAGTGGATCTTCCTAGTTAGCCTTTGCCCATTGTTGATTTTTACCTGCATCCAGGTGTTACTATACAGGTCGATAATCGGCATTAGGATTGAGTCCGGTAGGCCCTGCTGCTACAGTTTGGCCCATAGTAAATTCCTATTAACACGGTCAAAGGCCGCCTTAAAATCGACGAAACAGGTATATAGTTCCCGATGATTATCCAGGCTGTTTTCGCCAATCAAGCACAGTGCCATTGCATTAGCCATTGTACCGGTTCCGCGACGAAACCCTGTCTGATTTAGCGGGATCTTGCTGTTCGTGTCCCACCATTGTGCTAAATCAGCTAGCACCAGGGATGCATAGTATTTTGTCTCTGCATCGATCAGGGCTATTAAGCGGTAGTTTGTTGGATTTTTGCGATCTCCACCTTTATAGATGGGATTAATGATGGCACCTCTCCAACTTTCCTGGACCCGACCTGAGTTACTGATTGTCCGGAACAGGAGGTTGAATTTGCATGCCCAGAACTTGGGGTCTTCTTTATAGATCGCCTGCGGGATGCCATTTGGCCCTGGTGCACTCTCTTGCTTGCCTTTCTTAATTATAGATGATATTCGTCGAACGTCAGCTGACCACATTGATTGATCCAGGCTCTCCTGGCAGTTGGGCATGTCATTAAGGCTGGGAACAGGCTTGCTTTCCTGTACCATATTTCTTGGAGATTCGAATACCGTTGTAGCCATCGTGACCTGGTGCTCCACTGGCTTTACCGAAAATGTATCGATTATGTGCTGGGCCCAAACATTTTCAGGGATGCATATCATACTTATGGGTTGTGCTGGTCTATTGATGGAGTTGACTTGTACCCAAAACGCCCTGGAGTCTGCTTTTTTTGTATTATACACCAATTTGGCCCAAAAGTCATTGGTTTTATTCCTTTTTTCCATCCATACTAGCTTTTTATATTGTTTCCTTATCGACCGAACTTCTTGCCAGACGCTTTGGTTTGTCCTTGAACCTTGTATCCGTCTTGTGAGCTGTTGAAGAAGTTTCTTCATAGCTAGCGTTGTTATTGAGAGTTTAGGTTTGGTCGTAGGACTGCTCTGCCTCTTAGCCTTGCTGCTTGATCTTGGTAATGTTTCCAGGAAATTAGCCCAAGTTTTTGAACATAGATCCTTCTCTGCCGTGACTGTTTGTAATAATTTCTTAGCGTCCAACGCTATTTGGGGTAATGTGATGCTTGTCCACTGTAACCGCTTCAAATTGATTGTTGAGAGTTGGCCTGGTATGGCTGGAGCATTTGCATACCTGGGGGAACTTAGTTTCAACTCAATGTGTTGCATTGAGTGATCGCTGTCCAGAGAGCTGATTATTTGGAATTTTTTGACTAGACTCAGCAGGGGCAAAGTTACTAATGTGTAATCCAGGATGGAGATTGTGTTGTGACCTATATATGTGGCAGCGGGGGGTTTATCATGCATACATCTTCCATTTATTACCCGTAAACCGAGTCGTTCCAGGTCCCACACCAATTGCATGCCCAGTTTGTCTCTCTTCAAGGCCGGTATGACCTCCTGGGATTCAACGTTCCACATTTCATTTGCCACAAAGATATTATCCTCTTCCTCCGATTGATGTAGAAGGTTGGAATTAAAGTCACCCGTAGCAATTATCTCCCAACTTGGGTGGTCAAGGCGGATGGAAGTTACAACGTTAACGACACGTTGGAATAGTTGGTTTTTTTGCTGTTTTTTCGGGTGGGCGTATATGTTGATTAAGACCATTGTTCTTGCCACGCGTTTTATTATACTCTCCAGCTTAATAATTTGCATATCCGGTGTTGATATAGGCATATGCGAGGCGTTTATCTTTAATGCAGTGGATACGTAAATAGATAAACCCCCCCTTGCGCGGCCATAGCGCCGGGTGCGCGTCGCGCTTTCATGGAAACATAATCTTCCTGGTATATCAATTGGCTCCATTGACCACGTTTCCTGCAGCGCTATGATGTCATATTGGTCCAAGGCTGCTGTCTTTCTACTGTGGTTTAGGATGTGTTTTGCTCCTGCGATGTTCCAGGAGAGCAGTTTTATTACGTTTTCTTCAATTTAACCTGCCTCGCGATAGGTTCAATTACCATTAATGCCCAATAACTGTCTCTGGTGACTATTAATTGTGGTTTCGGCCCCCCTGGCACCGTGTAATATTGAGCGAGTGGTCGGGGTTGTATGATCTTCTCTTTTCCTACATCTTCTTAGCAGAGGTGACGGGTATCCCTTTTTTGTTTGTTCTTTCAGAGAAATTCCCCACTCTTCAAATTTATTCACTTCTGTGAGGATGCGTTTTGCCACTTTTAAATTCCTTTAGGTGACAAGTGTGCCTTCTCTGGGCACATTGTCTCCTGATGTGACAAATTCAATTGATAGTAGGTCCCCGGATGTTAATTGGCTTAAGCTTGGGATGGTTGATGTGAGGTGGAGAATGTTCTCTCGGTTTAGGTAGTCTTGAGTGCCTTGAGGCTCGTAGTTGGGAATAAAAAGTATCTTCCCTGCTGTAGCTATTTGCATCTCAGAAGTTGTTTTGCTACTGATCTGGGCATTTACATTATTAGCAGATTTCTGACCATCATGACCCTTTGCCTTGAGGTGGAGATATTGCGCTATTTGATTATACGCATCATTCGGAGTTGGTGCTGGTGGCGTATTTGTTTGGGAAATTGCGCTATTTGATTATACGCTTCATTCGAAGTTGGTACTGGTGGCGTGGTTGTCGTGGCTTTTACCTCCCGGCCTATTCTGTTGGGTCCTGCCTGTTCGCGGTGGTAATCACTGGTCCTGGGGGTAGTCCTGTCCTTTCCACATTTGTATTCTCTTTTGTTGCTTGCATGCCATATGTATCAGTGTATATCGTGAATTGCAGTTGATCATCCATATGTCTATCTGCCTTTGTTCTTATTTGCTTATGAGTATTTTGAAGGTCAGACGATGTGGTGACACTTTTCCCTGTGGATGCGTTAGTGCTTGGTAGTGTAACACGAGTGGCGGGGACCTTTTTTTGATTCATGTTCGTGTCTTTGAGTACGGCCCAATGGGGTCTCAGATTGCTTGGTTCATAGCTGTTTATTTGCTCGGATCTCTTTATGCAGTGGCTTTTATTTTCAAAAATAGTGCGCCCTATTTGATTTGGGGCTGACTCAGTTTTTTGGGGTTCATCTAGCAGGTTATCTGAAGTTTTGTTTAGTTGAATAATGAGGCTGAGCCCTTGGTCCATGCTACAGCCAGGAATGCTTGCGGCGGTTGTTGAACTCAATGGTTCAGTATTATTAGAGTTCCCTGCTTCTAAGTTTTTTGCGGGGGCAACCCCCGCTGTTTGTGACAACTTTTTTGATGTTTTCACTTGTGGTATGGCCCTGGGGCATATCCATAATCGTGTTTGTCTATCTTCTCGATCTTTCCAGTTTTTGTGTTCCGTTTCTATCTTAAGTGATGGAATATGTTTCCCCTCTGTAACATTGGATTCAGGTTTTGGTTTCGTTTTTACCTGACTAAAAATAGGATAAGCGGCCAGCATCTGTTTATTGGTGGGTGGGCAGTTTGACAGCTGATTTCTGTTTTTCCTTGCCCGTTTTTTTTGCCTCTTGGTTAGGTGTTTCTGGTCATTTTGATTTTTCGCCCCGTCTCGGATAGGTGATTCTAGTCCTAGTAGTTTGTGACCGTTGTTTTGTGCGATGAGGGATATTGCGCCAATTGTTTTCGGTTCCTCTATTATATCGTCAGGTTTCGTTGACAGATTGTGCTCTGAGGTTTTTCCCACTGTTATTTGCCTTACTGATCCATTTTGTTGGTCTGCGTGTTCGTTTTGTATACTCTTGCAATTCTCAAAAGAAATGAGATCGCATCCAGTTGGGGTGTGGTTGTCACTGTAATTAGCGTATTTGCATTCCTGCAATATATCTTTAAGTATTGATGGTAAATTCTTTAATTTATCCAATATTGGGTGGCAGGTGCAAGACTGGGATGTAGCCCACGGTCGGGTTTGATCCTTGATGATGTCAAAAGTACTGGCCATGTCGTCTAGCTTTTTGTTTATGTTAGCGATGTATTCCGCCATTGTGGTCATAAGGTGTATCTGAATATCAAGTTTATCCGACTGCATATTAAGGGTTTTAATAGAAGTTTCCAATATGCACACTAGTGCACTGTGCAATGTGATGATGGATTCCAAGTTATCGCTGATGTTATTTCCTCTTTTTTGCCGATGTCGGTCTCCTGCGTTGCAGCCAGGTTGGGGTCCATGTGGAGCTTGCTTTATGGATGTTAAATCATCGTGCTGCATTTTGGTTTTTTGTCTTATTTCACGACATGTATCGAGACTTTTTGTTGATACCACTTCTGGGGCAGCTGAAAAACTTGAGATCTCTATGATTGAGGATTCTGTTTGAGCACCAATGTAAGTCACGTGTGGTGAGTCTGTTAATTCAATAATATCCACATCTTGGTTCATTCCACTGGATGTATCAACTATGTCTTTGCTTAGCGACTCATGTGATGGAGAAGTTTTTGAACCCCAACCGGTTGCCGTTGCTCCTTGATTCATCCTTTCGATATTGATTTCTTTATTAGGGTTTTTTTGTCCCTCTGAGTTACTTCCAGCTATATCCTGGGCCTCATTTTCGGAGGTGATTGATTTAATACGGATTTTCGCTCCCTCCTGAGAGCAATTCCCAGCTCGGCTGGGTCTTGAGTCCATAAATGTCCATGGACTCGATAATTCTCGCTCCAGTGCATACTCGACTCATGGGTTCACACTCTGCGACTCTGGGCAATAGCTTGCTTAATCTCCACATGGGCCCCTCGCGGCGGGATGCCTGGCTTTCACCTTGCGGATGCCCTGCTGGGTTATCTCACAGGGGAATACCAGGACGGGTTCCCTAAGCAAGCGCTTAGAGACCGCTTGGTGATTTGCGCTATATAAATTCCTGCACACGCACACGCACGCACACGCTTTCAATTGTGTGGTTGTCCGCACGAACTTCTTGTATCTTAGCTCTTCCTTTATTATGGCTAGGTACTTGGGGCACCCAACAGGGGTTTAAACCTTTTGTCTTTATCCTCTCTATAGATTTGTTCAATACTGGTTTCATGCGTTGGTCCAGTCTAGGGGTTGAGTGGGAATATGGAGGCACCTTGTGTGCCGATTCGTACATGCTTGTGTTCGAATTGCAGGAGACTTCGTTGCTGGGTTGGGCCGAATGGCTTCCCATTATTATTTGCTCTTGGTATATGACGTTGGTTGATAATACTGGTGTTGATATAATTTTGTCGCCTTTATTCTATTTGTTGTTGGGGGAACAGCTTATTTTGTGTCCTTCATACTGGCATTCCCTGGTCTTAATTAGTCCTGTAAGAGTTGTTAATGACTTCTCCTGTCCTTGCCCTTGAGTAATGTCATACTTTTTATAATCCTTTTTATTATCCTTGTGCACCTGGGCTTGAAATTGAAAAATGTTTTTCACAAGGGTGGCATTCGTGCGCTTATGTGTCTCCTCAGTTCCGTTTGCCCTATCGACATTCGTGTTTTGGGCACTCCGAGGAGTCCTTGGTGCGGTTGATCCTGCTGGCCTTACTTCAATTTTTTTAGGTGACATTGGTTTTTGTAATTATGTTAGCGTATTTTCCATTGCGTATACTGCCGTTGCTGGGTCTTTCAAAAAGGCAAATCTACCAGTGTGGTTCATGTTACTGAAAATTGGATATACCGGCGAGATTAATGGACTAGATGAACTTCCCTTAGCTGGGCTAGCGGGGGATTTGGTCTTAGCTTTAGCTTTTCTCCTTGCATTCTTAGGTGGGTTTGTTTGTGTTCTCCCCGACCTCATTCCCTATTTTTTTTTTTTTTTCCCCTTACTGTTTCCTCTCTGCTTCCCACTCCACCTCCCAAGCTTGTCTGTGTCCTCAATCGGAACAACTGCCGTCAGGGAGATTGCAAAATAGCAGGATGCTAATGCGGTATGTGGCCGAAGGTCTAGTCTCACTCCGGAGACAGGGAAATGGAGACAGGGAAATGGGTATGCACTTATTGGGGGTCCTTATAGAGAGTTTTTTTTGTTTTTTTTTCAGTTATTGCCGCTTGCTCCTACGGCGCCAGGAGAGACACGGATATCGCCAAGTAGCGCCAAGTTGGGCCGCTGGTGCTTGCACCTCCCACCTTTATGCCCTGTGGGCGCTGATGCTACCGCTGGATGGTGCTGGTGTAAACCACCATCTGCTACCCCCTTTCTTATATCCGGAAGTGCCTTAGTGTAAATAACTCTGCCAGATTTAGCTTCGCTACAAGATCGCAGGGTGGGCACTGTTAAATGGCTGTTATGGCGTTATGGTGACTCAGGGGTGCTTCCCCTCTGCCCAGCCCGCACCACTCCTGCTCAGTGGTTGGAAGAATTCGAGCGGTTCCTGCCGCCTTCTGAGTTGAGTTGAGTAAAGGTATGGTGCTGGTATGGTGCTGGTACCAGTACCGGTAACCTGCCGGCTAGTACAGCAGCAGAGCGGAGCAGCGAGGAACGGTACGGCGTCCTTGCCTCCTCGCGCCTCGTGCTCAGCTGCGTGCCTCAACTGATGACTGTCCTACAGTCCTAATAAGTTACTTTACCACAGTAGTGTTGGAATAATAGATTATGCTTAGCGGCGCATAGGCGAGCTGCGGGGGAGGAATCAGGGGCCCCTCTCACCACGTACCCGCCGCTTCTCACCGTTCTGCACCCGCTGCTGTGATGCCTCCTCTGCTGCTCGCTGGCTCAGTCGCAGTCTCTTCGCTGGGTTGCGGTCCACTCCCCGGGACCCGCCGAGTCCCGCCGCCAAGTCCCTGGGAGTCCGCCTTGAGCCGCCTTGAGCGTGCCGATTTTTCGCGGCTGAGGAGAGAGGAAGGGAGCTGGTGGGCAAATGGGAGCGAGCGAGCAAAGCAGCAACGTCAGTATTGCCTAGTCCTGCTCGAGCTCAAGCTCCGTACTCCGTTCACTGAGCTCCGAGTTTTTTTCGCGGGCTTTCGCTTTCGAGTCCAAACTCCTCCTCCGTGCATCTGTACTTGGACAGGGTGCAAACCACTGCCAACTAGAGAGCCCCATTTCTAACAGCATGGGTTAATAATGTTGTTATCTTTCATCCGAGCTCTGATCTTATTAAACACAACTCTACCCAAAAATTGGACTGTGAGTCAATAAGGTAAATGGCACCCTGGTTGTGGGCGATATGTATATTCATTATATATTCAATAATGGCTTGTTATATAAAAAAACAAGACGTCCACAGAAGAGTGGTAAGGAGCAACCCACAAGAATGAGCATTATACAACCAGATCGACATTTACTTTTACATGTAAGCAAAGGGGAGTGGTTTAACCCCTTGTGTGCCACGCCCTTTCCCCGCCCTGTGCCGGCCGTTGCATTAGCGGGCGGGGCTCATGACGAGCTGGACTCGTCATGGGCACAGCGCCACCGCGGCCCATGACGAGTCCAGCTCGTCATGGGCACACAAGGGGTTAAGGAAGCCCGCCACTGACCACTTTGCCCGCAGGGTGATAATACAATGAACAGCCTCTTAATTTTGCACATCAACTGGTGAAGTATGTCTTCTGTGGCCACCACAAAGAAATATCAACCAGTGCAGGAACTGCTGCCCATAGAAACGGTGCACTAGTGACAACTGGGTGGCTCTGCGCCCCACGTCTCCTTAGATTCTTTATAGATTTATATAATCTGTTTTTCTACTCCACGGCCCCCAGGGGTATGCCTTACCTTTCACGTACTATGACAGCGGCCAAGTGACTACATGGCACATTGTACAATCTTTCCAAACACGCACCACTCCCCGAGGGCCTGTCACGGTCTAGTCCCGGACCATGGCCATGCGTCCGACGTCACCGTGCTGCATGACATCGGACGTTACGCAAGCCACGCCGCCTTCCTGGTCTGGTGCTTTATTAATCGGCACACTTCTGTGCCCCGGCACCGCCAGGATCCCGTGCTGGACCAGAGTAGGTACTATAGGGGGACGGACTGCCATGATGAAGTAAGCTGCAGTTTTTCTTGTTACGGGTGGGGGCTCCTGTGTCGTTGCTAACATGCAGACCCTGTTTAATCTTCCATCTTCCTTTCCGTAGTGTGTTACTACAGATGTCCGCCCCCTGCCGGGATTGTAAAATAAACTGCATGATTTCCTAGCTTTAGTAAGACCTTACTTTTTAGATGTGACGGTTCTCTAGTTGTATGGGTTATTGGAGATCCATCTGACACAAATTAGTCTTTTGGGACCGATAGAGCACTCCACCCCACCCTCCGTAAGTGATGGATGCAGAGGATCTTTCTTTTGGCTTCACTATAAGGCTGTATTTGCATGCCATTTACTTTGTTTGCTTGCACTTAGTGTGTGCTTTTTACCTGTGCATGCGCTTTTGGTGGGTTTGGTGGCTCTCCCTTTTGCATTCACTGTGAGGCAGATCCATTGCATTCGACTCACTGTGTTATCGATTAGCCTGCACTCAGTGTGTGTACGATCTTTTGGGGAACCCAGTTAACTGACCCACTGGCTAACCTCTGCACTTGGCTGTGAAAATGTAGGTATCATTGCACTGAACGATTGAGGTAGATGCACCTCGGTCACCATTAACTACATTTTGTGCTCGTATTTGAATGTTTTTATGTTCAGCTCTATTGCTACAGATCATACACCTGTCGGTGGGAACCATAAGTACGGCAACACCCCCGCACTCACAGCACACCTTAGTTTGTGAGCTGATATTTAACGTGGCCACTCAATTTGGCCTGCACTGCACTGTTTGGTCCTGAAGAAAGCCTGTTTGAATCATTTGTTTAGGATGAAACATGTAGACCACTGTTATTGGATATAAAAGACCAATCTATTCTTTACAGTATCTACTTTTTTACTGTTTTAACCTTGTCCTAGGACCTCAGGAATAAAATTGTTCTACCTCGACAGAGGATCCTAAAGGTTTTTTTAATCTGCACTTTGAACTCACCCCCTTCACCAAAACCACCTGCTCCACTGTAATCAGGTGTCCTAGCACACCTGGGTTGCACTAGGCAGCCCAGGCCGCAACCCAATAATGAAGCATGCCACAAACTAGCAGGGTGGGCGAGGGTTCTTTTTAAAACATATTTGATTTCTTTTCCCACCCCTCTCGGCTCTGTGCTGCAGTGTTTTGGATTCTCTTGTTCGGTCTGTCCCTTGTGTTGTTTGATTAGTTATTTGGTGATAAGGACGCACCCCTTCTTTTCCTCGCTCTCCCTTTGTTTTCTCCTGTATCCTTAAATACATCACGATTCACGGTATTACAATTCACAATCTAATATCTCATGTTAAACCAACAAAGAAATATATGTGGATACGGACTACATGTGATTATAATGCACCCCTACAAATGAAAAATAGATTTTGCGCTACATCAGTTTCCACCTCTGATGACCTGTGTCATCACAAACATCACAATTCCCTGTTGAGAATACAGATCTAAACAGATGTTGTAGCTAGTGTCCTCTGCCTGAATTCCTCCAAACGTTTAGGATTATTATAATGACTCCTGCAGCCTCTCCATTCTCCTTTCTCTCTCTCTCTCTAATGGAATCATCCAGTTGTCTCGACTTATGCCATTTGTATGCTCTCAGTATGCCCAACAAGATAACACAGACAACAACAATCACTATTGGTTTCAAGATATACCCAAGAACTCTTCTTCCAAGATCCACAAACCAACTTCTAACTTTTCCAAATCCTTTCCCAACCTTGTCCCAAATTCCCTCTGTTGTCAAATCATGTATCTCATGATGTATCTCATGATGTTACTTATATACTTCTTCAAGTCCTTACTGTTGTCTGGAATGTAAGAGCAACACTGTTGGACCTTCAACATTTTACAGACTCTGCCTTCTTTTACTAGCAACACATCTAACGCAGGATGGTTTTGCATTATCATAGCTCTTATCGAAACCATCTCTCCATCTACAAGCAATAGTGACTGATTTGTAGTAACTGACAACTTATTCATGAAAGCTGACAGCCTTTTAATCTTGATGTCATTCAGAACCACTCCCAAGCTAGATATCATTGCTCCAAATATATCCCTTACAATTTCCCCTGAACTCGTTCCACGTTTCTCTCTATGGGCTGACTTCCTTTCCAAATTCTTCAAATCCTCTACGTGGTATATCTTTGGAAACACAACAGCCACATAACAGGTTCCATACCATTTGTTCGGAGCCAAACATACTCATTCCACACACGAAATACACACTTGGCACCACTTAACAGCTTCTTGGAAGAATTTCTTCGAAGAAGCATCAGTCAGAAATGTGTGTTCGCATGCACTCTGTCCCACAAAAACAGTGTCATAGCGTGCTTGAACTTGTCGAATGCAAAGCTTGCCTCGTTGTTCCCAATCTAGAGCTATTGGACCATAACTTCTCTTAGCCTTGTAAGCTAATTCTTCCTTGGTCCATTCAATGTGTCTAATGTGACTGTGGGTACAAAATACTTTCCCATTCTCTCTTCTTGCTTATAATAAACGTATTTGTTTAGGTGCTTGTAAACTGGAACTTCTGAAAGCACCAAATCATAATTGGAGAAATAGTACCGTAGTGACCCTTTCCATAAAGCATGCTAAGAAGCAGAATGCAACTAATTCCATACTTCAAGGGCACGTGATGATACCTTATGCCCTCCTCGACCAAAGCAGGTAATTGCATGCACACATAACAATCCCTCACATCCATAGTGTCCATGTACTCATACAATAACTTTGCATAAGAATTCAATTTATAATCACATTTAGATAAATCTACATGTAATAAGTGACTAGTTTGTTCTATTAAGCCTCTATCAGATCCTAGTATACCCTCTTTTGTGCTGGTAGTGGTAGGTATGGATGTCTCATGTACCCCCACCCCTTTAACCTCAGCTTTGTGTGAACTTATAATGGACTAAATAATGACTACAGCTTTTACTATAATTACTACTATGATGAGTGTACCTAGTATACATTTGTGCCTATGGTTCGAATTTCCAGACTCCATTTCCAAACTGGCTCGAATTTATAACTGTGAGAGGATCAACACAATGTCTCTTTGTCAACCTCTTGTTTCTGTACAACAAAGACTTTCAGCAGTTTCTTGGGATTGTGGGAAATTATTTTAACAGTCTTTGGTTCAATATTTACACAGCTTGGAAGATTTCCCTAGCACTCATTCTTCTTCTAAGAAAAATGTCCCTATTTTTATTCTTCTTCCACTCGGGCCTACATTATCTTCTTTCAAGCAAGGGTTTTTATTTACAGTTCAATGTTCAATTTACATCCCTTATAAGGTCTGAGCCAATTTCATTGTTGACTTGCTGTATCAGTTCAATTCGGAATGCTGCAATTTCCTGAGGCAGGGGCTGATTTGCAAAACAACGGAATTCAATATTTTCCAAAATCAAACTACGTAAGACACTCAGCCTTGGTGGATATGGCACAGTCAATGACAAAACAGCATTAGCTCCTATTCCAGGAACTTTCAGCTCGATCTCGATTATTAGTATCGATGTCCCGGACCTCACCCTCCCGGGCATTTGTAGCTAGGTAAGTCTACTCAGGAGATGCGTATCTCTGGCACGGCACTCTTGCCTTCCTCGATCTCCTCACACGTCCCAGAGATTGTTCTGGCTCACTTTAGTTGGATTCAGATGATTCAGCTATTGGAGCAAGATCCTTTTCAGAGGCAAGTCTCAAGTTTTGTCTCCTCGGTCTCACCGGCCACGATTCATGTGCAACCTCTTTTCTCCTCGAACAGCACATGACCAATTTTCACACCAGTCTCTTCTGCTGAGTCAGACTCTAGACCATTCGCAACGTTACCATCTCCTTCAGAGTCTTTACCAGGGCTTTGTGTAGCTTGACCCCCTCAGCTCGACTTGGTGGGTTAGGTTATAGATATTTTTGTTATAGATATTTTTAGAGCGCATTGGTTACCCAAGCGTGTCCTGGTGCTAGTCACTTCTCCTTTAAGCAAGTGGGTATCCAGCTGCTTGGCTTGCCCGCTCCAATGATTTCGCAATCACGGCTGGAGATACCTCTGGGAGAGGAGCTGTTTCTTCTGAGGGCCCTGAGACTAGACCAGTGCTTGAAGCGTGGATCCAGTTCGGCAGACCTCCACACTTCACAGCAGTGTTTGTCACTAAGATCACCTGGTACGGACCATGCCACCATGAGTCAAGAAAGTTATTTCTTAAATGCTTCCGGACCAGGACCCAATCTCCTGGGCCTAAGTCGTGGCAGAGGTCTTTCGAGGTCGGCGCAGTTACAGCTTCAACCTGGTGAGGCACAGAACGAACCACATAAGCCAACCTTTTTCAGCAGTCAAGGACCAAATCATCTATGATGTTAATCAAAGCTATAGACTGCACTGCAGGTAAGCGCTTTTCTCTCCCTATGATAATCCCACATGGAGATAGCCCAGTCCTCCTATCAGGAATAATGCGCAAACTCATTAAAACCAAAGGCAACACATCAGGGCATTTCAAAGATGTTGAAGCACACACTTTTGCTATTCTCATCTTTAGCATCCCATTAATCTGTTCCATAATTCCTGATGCCACCGGCCTGTAGCAACAATGCAGTCTCCGATCCACTTTTAGGTTGTACACAGCAGCTTCATGATTTCACTGTGGAAGTGTGTTCCTCTATTCGACTCCAATGTATTTGGAAATCTGAAGCGCCGCATAAGCTCCCTCATCAACTTTGCTACTGTGAGACTATCACACCTTCTAGTCGGATAAGTTTCCACCCATTGTGAAAAGATGCACACAACAACCAAGATGTATCTCAATCCGTTACACACAGGCATTTCAATGAAGTCCAATTGTATTCGATTGAAAGGACCCCCATCTTCCAATGTGACTCAAGGCGACCACAGTTTTCTTTCCAGGATTCATTTGTTGACATGTGACACAGCGATGACACACTGTGTCAGCAATCAATCACACTAAATATCGGGTTGAACCAAGTCTGCCTAAACAATCTCACCATTGCATCTCTCCCTGTGTGGGCTGCCCCATGGATCTGCCTCGCCATAGGACTCAAAAAGCAGTCCGGTAGCATAGCTCTACCATCAGTTTAAACACAAATATCACCTTCTCCTTTTTCACATCCCGCTTTAATCCAACTAGTTTGTTCCTGATCTGTCACTTCCCCTTCTAGATGCCTGACCTCAACCCACGTGTCTGCAATAGCTAGCATCATGCTGATTTTGGTCTTCACTGTGCTCTCACCAGCATATTTCCCATTAAAGATGCATGCATATGTGGCACAAAATCGGGCGACTTCATCCGCACAGTGGTTACACACTGTCACTAAATCCTCCCCTTTCCCATGAGCGGCACACTTCACAACTGCCACCTCTCTTAGTAATTGCAATGCTTCCAACAGTTGTCTCACATATTTCCCGTTTCTTATAGGAGATCCTAATGACTTTAGAAAACCTCTCTGTGACCACAGCTGTCCAAAGTCATGAACTACGCAGAAACCGTACTGGCTATTAGTATAGATGGTGACTCAGATCTGTTCAGAGACAAGGCATGAACGGGTCAAGGCAATAATCTTGGCTACTTGTGCGGAGTATACTCCTTGGAGACCAGCAGCTTCTACAAATCCAAAAATGGTGCGGACACAGTCTTCGAAATATCTACTCGCCCACTCGCAATTGCGAGTAAAATTTTATCGCTGGAGCTATTTTTAGCACCTACTAGTCCCATCTGGTGCATAAACTTAGGCTGGAAAGGAACAGGTGTTCTGTTCATTCAGAAAGTGAATGAGTAATAAATATGCCATTAAATCTTGTTTTTATCTTGACACATTTGCTGTCTGTTCAAGGAAAGAGGTCAAATGTTTGTTTGTCTCTTAACTAATTGCTGCTAGGAAAATGAGGTTTATTTTTCTCTCTTTTACTAGAGTTAGTCGTTTTTGTCAAGTGAGCTATAAGATGCCAGCAATTTTTGTCTAACACATAACATTTAAATAATTAGCCTGTAAATTAATATTACAAATATTAAAAAGTATATCAGGAATTAGAAAAGCAGATTTATTTGTAATTAAGAAGTGTGATGCAAACAGAGTTAAATAGGAGCAAAACAAACCAGAATACTTTACTTGCTGATTGGCAAATGACGCATGTTTGCAGAAACTCTATTTCCAATCATTATCATTTGTACACTATAACGTTTTTTTCAGTAAAGCCACATATCAGTGGTAACATTTGTGGCCATTTGAATGTAAAATCTGCTGGTAACAAGTGAGTGTGCTACCACTTCATGCTTTAGTTATGTATTTATTAAAAGTGATAGTTTTTAAACATGATTTGAAAAACATTCCTGCCCCTGCCCTGATGACAATGCTGTTAATGAACTAAGTGGCAAGTCAGGGGTCATGTGTATCTTATATGTGGCTAGATTTGTATTATATATGGAAAAAATGTTAGTCTATTAAATCAAACAAAAATGTTGTTTGTACAGCAGAAATGCTGAACCTGCACATTTGAAGGTGCTCTCATATTTGATAATGAAGAAAATGGTGGCTCAGTTAATTAAATTATTAGCCCATGATCGCATCATTTGAAACCAGTTTATGGGTCAAGAGCATTACAAATAGGTCTAGTAGTTATTTAAGTAACCTGACCTGCAGATCTAGTAACAGTTTTATAATTTTTTCGAGGCCTGAGACAGCAAATGCTGCTCTAAGATTACCCCCATTGTCCCTTAAGCATGAACCATCAATACAAGGACATAGTCAGGATCAGATAATGGATCATCGACAATGTCAGGTCTCGGTCACCAGAATCAGTATAGTTCGCCCCTGTACACAAGGTTTACCACATGATTCCCAAATGTCCCGTTCATACAAGTTCCCTGTCTTAGGTGGAACTGCCGATGACGTCTCACTACAACTCAAGTCTGCGGTCAGACAATCACGATAACTCAGTGTCTTCTACACCATTTAATATATTCTGGAATCTTAGGCCACTTCGGAACCAGTAACTCAAATCTCAATCCTTGGACTACATCTGGCCCGAAACCACATTCACTCGGATCTCACACAACTCCGCCAGACAACATACAATCACTTAATTCCCGTAATCTATCACACGACGCCTTCCTATTGATACTCACTGCTCCGTTTGCCGCTGTTCTCGCTGCACCGTCAAGGTCTGTCAATCTCCACCAAAGTCCGTCGCTGTCTGCTCTCGATCATTGGACTCTATCTCAGGGCTTCTATGTCTTTTTACTAGATTTTCTGGATTTCCCCACGCTTCATGTGAGAACCATCCTACTCTGCTACCAAGTGAAGTGTTATGTACCCCAATATAGGCCTAAATACCTAAATTACCTTTCACCTACATTTGTCCTACCTTGCTCTGCATAACGGTTCTAGCACTCACCTTTTACCCAGTTATGTGCTAAATAAATGTCGATCCGTTTCCTTAAAACTAGCCTCATTTATTATGCATGAGGATTCTTAGGAAAGTCCCCTGCACATGGTGTACATAACATGATTAACATACTCTGTATAAAAGTCATGGTCATATTCTTCCTAGGGTGAAAGAACTACTTTGCATATTTGCAGGTATTGATTTAGGTTCATTTACATAATCGTACTCACAACACATCGATTGTGTAAGGAACCCAAGGCTATTTTTATGGTATAAAAGAACCATACCATAGAGAGACAAAGGAGAAATGTCCACGCTGACACAAGACACTGGATTCCCAGCCTGCAGAAGCTACAATACGCAGCGGTCTGACATCCCTTGCGGGGTGTACAACTTGAGACCAAGATGGGGTACTTTGTTCTCTCCCATCAGGTAATGGGGTTGGCTCTTTCATAGGGGATTCTTTGCTGTACACAAACATACATCCTAGGTACACTTAGGTACCCTTTGATAGGGTCCGCATAGTAGGAGTACGCTTGATTACTGCCATGATTATATGCCTGCATATATTCACTGTTTTAGCGCCATGGTAGAATTCTACATTCTATTTACTATGTTGGTGCTCGTAATCTTATATATTTGTTTCTGTCTAATGATCGTTGCAGCAAACATGTTTTATAGTAGAATGACGCTGGTTCAATAAATGCTTATTGAAAATGTCCCCAATGTTTATTCTGTGTATCTCTCTGAGACTAAGTGAGCACGAGTGGCTGAGTGAAAAGTACGGAACTGTTTCCATGATCCCTGAAGGATCAAGGGTTGTCATGTTTGAGCGTTGCCAGAAACTATTTGCTCGTTGGTAAGGTTAGGGGGCTTGTAGTGGCACTGTTAGCTAGCTGGTCTAAAGGCTAACAAATCCTTTGGGGGTGTCCGGAATCAGTCTAGACACCAATCCCTTAGTTTATGTTGTCTAAATGCGCAGATCCTATGCATTTTTAGAAACTACACTATAGAAGGAGCCGGGTGGAAATGTTCTAGGCTGGCTCTAGAACCTTGAATCAACGGTACTTTTTCTCAGCTTGAAAGCATGGGGGAGGGGGGGGAGATATCGATAGTAACATCAATCAATTCAATTGTAGTTCTCCAGGGCCATTACGAATCACAAATTTCCAAATAAAGTTAGTTAATTTATTACAAAGCCAAAAACAACTGGGCATACAGAAACCTCAAGATGAGGGTGTAGAAATACATTGGGACCAATACAAATCCAAATCTACAAATTAAGTTAAGGCGATGCAGCATACACAAGACAATTCAAGAACCAGTAAACAAAAGAGCAGAACACAAGAGTCCAGATTTCCCTGCATTAAAGATTTCGGAGAAATAAGCATTCATCTAGCCCTACAATAACACTAATGTGACATCTCTAGCTTAGCATATAGTAGGGTAGGGTCGGTTAAGGTGTCAGCGAGTGGAGTCTTCATTAGAAGTCTCTCCACATCAGTTGGGTCAAGTAGCATGAAGCTACTGAGACAGAGCTTGTTCTAAGATGCTCTCTCTCCGAAGAAGTGGGGCTCTTTTCCTAGTTACCATACATCATTATTACAGGTGACTTCCCAAGATCCACCTCGTCATATTACACCATCCGGTCAGGCCACATTCTCATAGGTACTTTTCCACTGGGCCACTGGACAGCGATGCTCCCGCGCGGTGGCGAGATGACTTTGATTCCCAGGCTTTCCCCGGTGAGAAAGTACATTTCTCCATATCAGTATCAATGTTCAGTGTATCTCCTTCTCTCCTTGCCTAACTCCTAAAACCAAAGACATTATTTTAACTAGCAAGGATGCTTTTTCCACCTGCAACATAAGCGTGAGCAAGAACAAGACCTAGCATGCAAATTAAATTAAATTAATAATTCAAGTGTGAGAGCTTTCAGGGAAAATGCATTTCAGGCCTACATAATTCAGCTAACATAAGAGAAATGGAGTATGATCATTCATGAAATTAAATCGAAATTAATGCACATACAAGTAACATTCTCTTTCACATGTGAAACAACATGGCCTAATAAACATATCTCAAAAGTAACGTGTCAGTTGCACAATACCAGCGTCTTAATTAAGGTTTCAGCTAGTTGCGGTTACTTGTTGCACTACTTTTTCCATTTTACGTTTAAGTATCCTAAAATACAACATGATTCACGCTATTACTATTCAATATCTCATGCTAATACAACGAAGAAATATCTGTAGATGCAGACTACATGTGATTATAATGCACCCCAACAAATGAAAAATAGATTTTGCTTAGATCGCTGGTCCCATTTTTCCTTTAAAATTGGACCCACCCAGTACTCTAAGACATTACACCCTATAGTAAGGTTTGCGTCAAGGCCAGCATTTCAGCAGTCTGGCGTGTATATATTTCGATATCCGAGTCAGTAAAAGAAAAAGTGGAAAAACTGTGGTATTTTTCCCCAATGAAATACAAACCTAAAATAACAAAGACATGGGGAAATCCTTTATAAATAAATGAAAGCGAAGTGATTTCTAAATTATTATTTAAAGTAAGGGTAATTGCCATTGCCTACCCAGGGGGTTCGGGCTCTCACCGGGAGTCCGTTGACGACAAGAATCCTCACCGGGGTCTTCCGCGATTAGCGCCACGTGCGAGATAGCCTAATTAGACAACCGCGAAGAGAGCCGGGGTGCGTGACACAGACTTGAAGTGCACGTGCGCGCGGGTGAAAGGCCCACGGGCCTCGGAAAAACAGAGGAGTGAGCGAGTCTTGGGCTTTGCCTCCACACCAGTGATACTTACTCCGCATTCCTCCGGAGCGGCCCCTCTTAAGACGTCGAAGTGAGAATCCAGAGCTGCCTGGGCGACGCCCATGAAGGCGACGGTTAAGGCCGTTTATGTCAGTCACTTCGGGGCGCACTGCAGCGGGGCTGTCTTGCAGTATGGCGGCGGCCGAGGCCCGAATAGGACGAGGGGCCGTGTGGAAGTGTGCCGACAGGACGGCGGAGCCGAGAAGGGTCGTGGGGAGACCCAGAAGGAAGTGGGCGGGGAGGCGGCTGAACACGGGTGTGTGAACGACAGTGAGCGCAGTAAGAAAAAGAAGTTTCCGCGGGGCCACTGTTACGAAAGTATAAAAGGCGGGACAAACTCTCACGAAGAGGCCAGCCAGAGCATAAAAATTAGAAACTACCCCAACTCCAAAAGCTTGCGGAAACACCAGAAAGCTTTACCTACCGAGAAGCCTGTGCAGCGGAGGGAAAAAGCAAAACTAACGTCGAGGCAGAGGGACCAAGCGGATGTTGCTGGAGAGGACGGGGGCAGCTCCCTCCACCTGGACACTCAAAGGAAAAGCATGCAAGCCCGTGACACTGACGCCAGCCCTCGTCCTTGTAGTGTGATAAAAGCGGCGCAAACAGCAAAGCCAGACCAGGTGCAGGAAGCCTCTATTCCCGACAGGTTTCACAGGATTCAAGAGGTACCTTGGATCCCAGGTGGGCTCGTTAGGGACCAACTGACCACTCGAGAGAGCAAGCAAACTGATGACCGGGAGAACATAGTTGCCAAGACGGCCAAGCGACTCTCAAAACCCAAAGGAAAGGAAAACCTGTACAAAGAGGTGATCTCCACTGGAGAGGCCGTGGAAGACAGGCCGACTACAATACCCTGCTGCTCTTCGAGTTCTGGTTCCTACAGAGATGGTATGACGAGTGTGCGATAGATAACAGGACACAGTGTCATGGTTTTTATGTCGCTTTTATTTACGTGTATTGTAATTGACCGTTCATTAGTGTCTCTCAATCTCTAGTCTGAACCATGTTAGGGCAAGTGTGTTATGCTACACAGTAAGGGAGGGGTTGGTTGTCGATTGTTAGGTTTTAGCATGGCTACCGTGAAAATCATTTTGGGGGATGTACGTGAATGACTAGTGCTCTTAACTTGACCTAAGCCATTCCTAGTCATGTAATGACGGTAAGAGGAGTAAGAAATGGAACGCAAGCACTTTGAATAAATTGGCCGTTCTTGGGTATTGACTTGGTCTGGACAGAATCCACCAAGAAGCTACAGAGAAGCAGCCTATGGCATGCACTGGATAGGGGAAGTGATTGCAACTACAAATCCCCTGCGTGATAAGCATGCATACATACATTGGGGAAGATTTACAAGAAAATGACGCATCTATAGGATGCGTCACTTTCCCTGCGTCACCATGCAAAACCCTTGCGTCACCATGGATGCGCCGTATTTACAATACGGCGCACCATGGTGCAAGGATTGACAGATGCGTCAGATATTCTGACGGATCTGTTGACCCAAAAGTGACGCATTGCTGGAGTTACTCATGAAAGTGACCCAACTCCAGCAATGCGTCACAACAGAGAGGTGAGTCCCATTTAAAAAGCTGTGCGTCATTCCTTACGCCTGGTCTGAGAAGGCGTAGGGATTTTGACGCAACGAAGGCGTAGAGTGACGCAGTGAAATGTACATTTCACCGCGTCAGTTCTACATGGCTTTTTGCGTGGGAACGCCCACCTTGCATACATTATACCTGATGCAGGTATAATGTGACGCAGGGCTTTACAACGTGACTCATCTGCCTAGATGCGTCACGTTGTAAATGGGTTGCAACTTTTACGCCACTGCTGCGGCGCAAAAGTGATGCAAAGGGCATGTAAATCTGCCCCATTGTCTATAGCGAGACCCGACACAGACCTGCACAGGTAAACACAGCCATAGTACATGCTCTTATGGGAACACCCAAGGTTAAAAGAGAACTCAATAGAGTGCATTAGTTAGATGCAGCATCAGCAATAGGTTCATATGGCCGATGCAGGTGTAACTGGGTACTTTCCCATGTAACAAATAGGGACAGTGCCCTTTAAGGTGATACCACAAGTGACAGCGGAGCAGCCCTTTGCATGCACTGGTTACAGGCAGCCAGTATAATTGCTCTATAGTGTCCACCCAAGAGCAACAGGGAAGGAGCCTACAACAAGCTAAGGAGACAGCTAGCCATTGTATTAATTCTAAGCAAAGAATCAGTTTGGGAATAAATAGGAGTAACCTATAAGCGAGTGCTGGAGAAATTAGGCCACAGCTAATGATCTTTAGAGTGTACACAGAAGTGAGAGATGGGCAAAGCAGCAGAGAAATGTAGCTGTAATTAATTAATTTTAGCATCTACCTAGATATAACACCAGAGCCTTCCAAAGGCAGAACTGGTTACAGACAGCCAGGGCCCAAACATCGCAATTGGCGTGAAAGCCAAGAAAAAAATATATACACAGCATGTATAGTTGTGGCAAATTATAGCTCAAGGTCATGTGACCAAAAACTAAAATTTGAATGAAAATCCACACCATGTCATAGACAAATTGGTAGTCCGGACCAATTTCAGGCTTTGGTCCTTATTTCGAGTTTGGCAGAGGGAATACTCCGTCAAAATATATCTGGCATCCCTTCTACTGTATTACAAGTGCCATAGACTATAATGCACTTGTAATATAGCGAGGAGGCACCATTTGGTATGTTGGAGTATCCTGTTTTCCAAACTCTAAATAAAGACCTTTGTTTGCCAGTGGTTCATCCAGTAGTGACAGGCGAAATCCATGGACATGCACTCGCCAAGGAGCAAAAGAGTAATAAACCCACAGGCTGTCAGGACTGGATGCCAAGAAGGTCTGTCAGGTCCTGCTCTTGATTGCCCAAGGTAAGGGCGACTCCGACAAGTAGCCTTGGTGTCCCATTAACTTAATATCTACACTTGATAGATGTCAAGTATCACCGCAAGAGGGTCCAAGCTAGGAGGGAAAATATAAAGGTTAAAAAAAGCTCCTTGGCAATCTTGAAGATGAAGTTCAATATATAAATTATTATCTTCTAAATAGGAAAGAGCTAAGCAAGAATATCCAGCAGTAGGCCCAGTAGAACTTCCTACTGCAAGGAGCAAAAATCCAGGTCAAAATGGTAGTAAGCAGGGTGAAGAATGCAATGAAAATTAAGGGAACACATGCATTATGGTATATCCATCACATAGAAATGCCTACTTATGTATGATTTAAAAAGGAACTGATGATACAGGTAAAGTCTCTGCTTCATCTTGGATTGGGAACCTCATAGAATTCTCTGGACAAACCATCATCTTGCAAAGAGCTTTTTATAAATATTATTCACACCCCGTCCTCAAACTCATGGCCTTGGTTTGGCAGAAGTTCGACACCCTTTACCCAGCCAAGAATTCCGTAGTCCTGGTGTTGTCCTTCATGTCCAACAGTCTGAGAGGCTTCCGGAATACCTCTCTGGGTGACCAAGAGCAAGGAAACACCAGGATGGTCTAGGCGACAGTCTCTAGTTGCTGTACTGGTCAATGTAGAAGTGAACTGGTGGCAGGAATGCAGAATGTCTTGGTGCTCTCAGTGGCAGTCTACTTGGAGCAGAGGAATGCAGTGGAAGGAATATCAGCAGGTTGGAGGAACTGGAGAGAAGGCAAATGGAGGATTGATGTGTGATGACTGTCAAGGGGTAACGGTTCGGGCCCTACCAACTAACAGGATCATCAAAGAAGACACCCTTAAACTATTTGCCCTTTAGCTGAATTCCTGGGCTGTACGTCCCAAGAGGAGTGGTTTAAATTCTGACTGCTTTAGTAGGTTTTGTGGGAGGATCGGGTCACGCTATACAAAATTCCCTCTGGTGATGCAGGTTACCAACATTATGGACCTGATGCAATGGATTGATCAGAAGGAGGAATAGGCAGGGCATTCTACTTAGGCTTGTTTCTCAGCTGCAACAAATCTCTTGTGGCTGAGAAAGGGTGTGAGTAGGTCTATGGGGAGGAGTTAATAGCAACCTTTCGGTAGTTAGTTGGAATCGATAGGAGGTTGGTCAGTGTCCTGTGGTAGGAAGAAACGGGCAGGATCCAAGAAGAGGATCAATAGTTGGAAGGAACAAGAATCCGTGAGGGGATACTTGAAAGAATAAAACAGGAGGGGACATGCACTACGAAAAGGCCATCACCAGCAAATGCTGCCCCTTACTTAGTCCAGCCTGTTAGATGTACTCCCCTCCTTTGACATGCACAGTGCCTGGAAAGTAGTGACTTTTTTCACAGTTGCACAATTCTGCTTATCATCTTGGTTAACAGCATACCACGGTCCACTGCATTGGATTGGGCAGAAGGTGGGATAGGCAGGTTATTTCACTGAGGCTCGTCACTCTCAGCACCAAGGCCCCCATTAGGATGGCGGGCGGACGTTAGTCTGCCCGCCACCATAGCGGTGCTGTGACCAGCTGCCAGTGGTGTGGCGGTCCCGCACTGCCAATTAGGATGGGACCGCCACCCTGGCTGTTGCATCCCGCATATTCAACATTGTGGCGGGCGGTGCTGTAAGCAGAACCCGCCACAATGTTGAAAATGCATGTTGTGCATTGGCATGCACAACGTGACAGGCACCGCGTGGTGCCTGCCAGCTTGTGAATGCCAATGTAGGGGGTACCCCCAAGTGCAGCCCCCCATCCCCCCGGGGGCCCCGCAATGGGCTCCCAAAGTAAACTCTGCATGCCTTTCCATGACGGAGTCTCCGCCATGGAAAGGCATTCCACCGCCATCATCGCAGGCATCGCCACCTTATTATGGGCCTGTTCCGCCCGACAGGCAATCGTGACGATTGCCTACCGGCGGGAAATCAGTGGACGGTCTTTCCGCCCGCCGCGGTACCCCCTGCCATGCTAATGTGGCAGGGGTCAAATGGCCGTCCGGCAGGCGATCCGCCCACCATGCTAATAGGCCCCCAAATCTCTTGTGAAAGATTATGTTCACAGCTGAGAGAGGATCTGAGAAGGTCTCGGTGAAAGAGTGGTAGCATCTTCAGCAACCACAAGGATGATTCCAGTAGTACATGCCAATAGCTTTATCTTTTAGTCTCATTGGAAGTGTGTGGACACTTGCTCTCATCTTCATTTCAATGTGAAGCCAAGTTGAAGAAGAGGGTGGCCGAGAACTTAGAGGCAAGGAAGAGCAGCTACCTAGCATTATATTCATACCCTGAACAGTAAGTGTCCTAGGCCAATGAAAGATATGCGCAGAAATTTAAATAACAAAGCTAACCTGTCCTTGCAGACAGACCACCCACTCTGTACCCTTGTCCAGTATTGAAGTTTACTTTAGCTACTCCCTATATGGGTGATCCTCTGTCCTGCCATTTTATGCATCATCAAGGTAAGGTTGTGGCTGTAGAGGGTAGTGTGTGGCATTCACTACAAAGGGACCTGTGAAAAAAGAAAGTTTCAAATTGAGGAAGGCCTTCAAAACACACCTCTTGGCATTATTATTTACAGTAGATTCCGTAGCTTTGCGGAGACCTTGCTTTTATTTCATTGATAGTAGTTGATCGTTGGTCCATGCTCCCAGTGCTGCTTTTTGAATGCAGGTGTCATGGTATCAACAAAAGTAAGGAGGCATGGAGTTAAAAGATAGAGCAATACCAGACACACTAGGTAAGAGATGAGCACCAAGAGGTGCCGGGTACAGTTTTAAATGGTTGCATGGTTGTCAGTTTAGGTGAGTGGGGCCATCCTTCTCAGATGATAAACCTGGAAGCAATTGTGTTGAAGGGAGAAGAAAATATTGACAAAAACACAGTAGTAAGTTTGTTTCTTAGCGAGTTGGGGGAGATGTGATTGAGATTTTCCCCAACAAACAACAAAGTGAGCCCAGGAAAACAAGATTAATGGGGGGGGAGAGGGTGTTTGTAGACAGTGGGAAGGTGAAATTCTTAAACTAAACTGCTTTCTTACAGTATTGCTGTATATAACCACAAACCGCATCATTTTGAAAGCTGGACTTAGTTTTAACTTTACTTAACTTGAGAGTCAGTCAGTATTGTAATCATTGATTATGCCAGTTGCAAGTGGTACACTGGGCTAGTAAGTAAACAGGAGTATTGTCAAATACATACTGACACCGGATCTTTTCCTGGAAGACCTCTGCACCATCCACTCCTTTTTTCTCTCAACACCCCATACTCCAGAATCATTCCTTCCCTACTCTACACCCTTACTCTGATGGGCAATTTTCAATGTTTCACTAGAACAACTACATTTGTATTACTTCCTTTATCTTCAGTGTGTCCAAAAACGTTCAAACTGTGGCTGTGTTTCGAGATTTCACCCAGACTCACACTGTTTTTCCTTCACACCATGCTTTTGTCATACCAAGACTTCTACTTGCACTGTTTGTCCCACATATTCTGCATCACTTCCATATCACATACAATTTCAGTTTTTCGTTCAAAACAACCACAAAGGTGTCCCTAGATTATCTCAAACAACACCCCATTACAGAATTAGCTGCTGTGTGGGATGCACACAACATTCTCTTCCATGCCTTTTTGACTGGCATGCCCTACCACTGCCATCTGTACAGACTCCTTCACAACCCTTTTAATTTTCTCTACCAACTGATAAGCTTGGGGTGAACATAATGTATTCTTTTGATAATTTGCTCCGACCACCTACAGAAAGTCTTTCATTTTTTCTTTAGTAAATTGCACATCTCTGTCCGTCACCACCACTTCTGGTATCTCTTTTCGTGTTTTGCCATAGTTATTTATTTTTATTTATGACATTTTATATAGCGCACAGCTACCCACTGGGGTTTTCCCGGTGCTTACGCGATAGTTTGGGTCTTATTCAAGTTACACTAGCTTAAAAGAACCAGATCTTCAGTTGTTTACGGTAGGTCGTGAACAAGAAACAGCCGCTCAGCTATTCTGGGAAGGCGTTCAAAAACTTGAGACCTTAGTGTGCGGAAGATCAGCCTCCAATGTGAGTACATTTCACTCTAGTTATCTCGCAGAGGGAAAGTCCGCTAGAGTGCTGGATGACAAGGTCTGGCAAATTTGTGCAGATATCGGGAGCGCTAGGTGGCGCCTGACCGTCATGGACGCCTTTCAGTAAGGCTCCCGGCGCCGGTCCCCGCAAATCCTCCTGGCTTCATCCTGGACTGCCCTGGCCGGCTCGCTCTGGGTGCGGAGGCATGTGGAGCTGCCCTGCTGTCCCGGGCTTGATCCTGGGGCGCCGTGGACATCGCGGGACCCGCTTGGACGCCGCGGAACCCGACCGGCGGCGGACCGTGGCGGCTGTGGAGCTGTGACCCGCGCGAGCTGTAAATTGAGCCCGCGGCGCCCACGAGGGGTACAGGCCTGACCCTGCCGGTGGGGAAGAGACGGCGGCCGCGAGGCTGCCGTGGGCCCGGTCGGCATCAGAGAAGCGCGGCCCTGCTCCGCTGGTACATCGCGGAGACCCAGGAGTGGTGAGGCGGACCCCCCCCCCCCCCGAGTGGCCTGGTGTGGCGGAGCAAGCGGTGAGTGCGGCTGCGTGGGACTACATCGCCGGGGCGACTGTGGGGGCCGGGTGCGGAGGGGAGACCACCCCATCGGGCTGCGCGTCGGCAGCCGGGGGCCCGGGCCCCCAGCCCCCCCCTCTTCCTCCTCCTCCTGGCTGCAGTATTGAGCTGGCCCCATCGGCCCGAGGCTGATTGAAGAGCTCCGGGTGTAGGGGGGCCCTCCTTGATTCGGGCCGCGTATCGGCGGTCGGGGGGGTTGTGTGTGTCGTTCCCCCCCTCCCGTCGCTCTGGGCCCTGGATGACGAGATCCGACGTGTGGTGACGTGCCCCCCCTTGGGGTTGTGGGGGGACCGCGCTGGTGAGGCGCCCCCTCGGAGAGGTTGACTGTTCACAGGAGTCGGGGCCTTGGCGGTTATCGGCTGCGGAGCACTCGGGGGACACTCCAAGGGCCTGGGGCCTTGAACTACGGTGCTGGACCTCGCCTTGTCGGTGGGAGGCTGCGGGCGCGACTGCGGCCGGGGGCCAGACTGGCCGTCTCGCTGGGAGGCCCGCCGGGGCTCGACCGCTGGGGCTGGTGGTGTCCAGCCCTTTCTCGCCGCGGGACCCCCCGGCCGTACCTCCTTCTGCTTCCACTTCATCCCGAGCACCCGTCGACGTCCTGAAGGGGTGTCTCCAACCTGTTGCCCGGCCTAGCTGACCGCTGTGCCCGGGCCGCCCCCGACGTGGGTAAGGACAGGGCAACCAAGCCGGCGTCCGGGGCCACCCAAACCAGGATGGACAAATTCACGACCTCGGAGAAGGGGTCCGGCCCTACGGGCGAGCCGGCCCCGGCCCCCGCTGCGGACCTTGCTGCCATCCTGCAGGCCATCAACTCATCTCGCGCCTCCCTCGAAGGCATGGTGGGAGAGGTCAAGGTGGATGTTACTCTTCTCCGGCAGGATTTGCGGAACACCACCACCCGCATCTCGGAAGCCGAATCCAGGATATCCACCGCTGAGGATGACATCCACCATCTGCAAGACCAGGTTCGGGAGCTGACCACCCACTCTAAGGAACTACACCGCCGGGTCGAAGATGCAGAAAACCGTGCTCGGCGCAGCGACCTGCGCCTAGTGGGATTCCCGGAGGGGGTCGAATCGGGCCGGGCGGACGACTTTATGGAACGCTGGTTCCGATCCTGGATGCCGGCGGACAGCCTATCTGCTTCGTTCGTAGTGGAGAGGGCCCATCGCTCCCTGGCCCCCCGGTGTGCCCCCCCGGCCATTCATCCTCAAGCTCTTGAATTTCCGAGACAGGGACGCCATTCTCCGCGAATCCCGGCGCACAGACACCCTCCACTACCAGAACCACAAAATCATGATATTCCCGGACTACACTCGTGAAGTCCAAGAGCTGCGCCGCTCTTACACTGAAGTGAAGCAGAAGATGCGTTCCCTGGGCCTCCAGTATCAGCTTCAGTTCCCGGCCCGCCTCCGGGTCATCTTCCAGCATAAGACATTGTTCTTCGATACGCCACGAGCGGCCTGGTCCTGGTTGACGGAGGAGCATCCCCTGCACCGCTCTGGGCGCGGATCGCCTGCGGGTGTGCGGGGGGGGGAGGCCCCGGACATCGAGGACCCGCCGGCGGCATCGCACGTTACCCCGGGAGCGCACGGCGGAGGAGGTGATCACCACGCGCTCTGGGGGACGGCCGCGCCGGGGGTCGAGGGCCTCTTCTGCCTCCTCGGCTGCGCACGCCCGTCCTGCGGTTGACGGGCGGCGGGCCGTGTCGCCCCGGCTGGCGGGCCCTGCAGCCCAGCCGGCTGAGTTGGTGGACACCTCGGACCTCTCTCGCAGCCCTAACATTTAACTCTCTATGTTTCTTCGGGGGGGGGGTGGAGGATGCCCGGGCCTGGGTTGGAGTGCTCCGCTATCAGTGTTGCTCTTGGCCAGGGCAGGTGAATCAGGCTTGATTTCCGTTGTACCAGGGGTCCACTAGTGCTCAAGCCCGAGCGTTTTAGCTTGGTGGTTCTTCCATTTGGTTCGGGCGACAGATGCTTCTGTTTTCGAAGTATAGGGTGGGGGGTGGGGGTTTGGGGTTGGTTTGGGGTTGTTTCTTCCTCCTTGGGAAGGTTTTGTTGGTGGGGGGTGACTCCCTCTTTGTTGTGGTTCCGAGGCATCTTGTAATCTTTGACCTGCTCTCCTGCCCGATGTCCCGCTGTCCTTCCTTTCTAGGGGCGTGCGCAGCCGCGCCTCCAATGGCCCCCTCTTCTGTCCTAGATCATGGCTGACCCACCTGTTCCTAGGGCCGCCATGCGCGTATTATCCTGGAACGTCAATGGTCTTCTGGACCGTTTTAAATGCATGGCGGTCCTCAAATATGCGCAACGTGTGGAGATTGGCGTGCTCCTCCTCCAGGAGACTCACCTTCTGGGCAATAACTGTCCCTTTCTTACCCGCTATGGTTATGACAGGGTGTGGCACTCAGGTTTTGCGGGGGGATCCCGGGGGTTGCTATCCTGCTCCGCAAGTCCTTTCCATTTGTCCTGACCCAGGTGCACTTGGACCCCCAGGGCATGGTAGTGGCGGTATGTGGTACTCTTGAGGGGCGACCCCTCACCCTGATGTCCCTCTACGCGGCTCCATCCCTCCTGTCGTCGGCCCTCTCCTACACCGCGGGCCTCCTCCCGACGCTTCCGGCGGGTTCCCTCATTCTCGGCGGGGACTTTAACGCTGTCTACACGCCCCACCTGGACTCGACGGGTCCGGTATCCCTGGCCCGTGTCGCTCGCGCGAAGCAGTTCTCGACCTGGGCTGAATCTCAGGGCCTCTGCGATGTGTGTAGGATCTGGCACCCGCAGGCTCGCCAGTACATCCACACGTCAGCGGCTCATCACTCCCACGCCCGGATCGACCTCCTCTTCGTCCCATCTACCGACTGCGCAGGGGTGCAGGATGCTCGCATTCTCCCGAGGGGCCTTTCGGACCACTCGCCAGTGCTCCTTGCTCTTGGCCCCCCCCCCCTCTCTGCCCGTCCGATGTGGCGTTTGAACGCTTGGTTCCTCCACGACAAGGCTTTTCGGAAGGTGGTCGGTGGCGAGATAGCTGATTATTATTCTCACAATGTGGGCTCCGTCCCCTCCCCTGCCGTCCTGTGGGAGGCCGTCAAGGCGACTATTCGGGGGGCCGCTAAGGGGCATCTGCAACGGCAGAGACGTGCTCAATCCCAGAAACTCGCGGAGTGCGAAGCCCAAGCCTTGGAACTGGAGCGCAACCTGGGGGAGTTGGAAGACGACACACGGTCGCGCCGCTTGGCCTTCCTGCGGGAAGAGATTCGCCTACACTCCCTGGAGGCGGCAAAGACTTTGTGGCGCTCCTCGGTGGCCCGGGTATACGGATGGGGAGACAAAAATGGCACTCTTCTCCACCGGCAGCCATCACAGACTCTGCGGGCGGCCTCCATACAGCCTCGGTGGCGATGGCCCAAGCTTTCGCTGACTATTATTCCCGGTTGTACCGACTCCGGGCGTCCGCGCTCTTCCTGGAGGAGTTGCTGGGGACGAATGGGGCGGTGCTTGAGCGGCTGGGGCCTGAGGTTTCTGAGACCCTCGATTCGCCTATCAAGCTGCAGGAGATTGAGGAAGCGATCAGCCGCCTGGCGCCCGGGAAGACCCCGGGACCAGATGGGTTCCCACAGGAATACTACGCTCACTATCGTGAGACTCTGGCCCCGAGGCTTCGGGACCTGTTTGAGGAAGTGGTGGAGACGGGCTCGTTCCGTCCGGAAACGGACACAGCAACCATAGTTGTCCTTCCCAAGACGCAGCCTCCCTCGCAGTCCTGCTCGGACTACCGGCCGATATCCCTTATTAACACCGAGCTCAAAATCTATGCCACGGTCCTCGCGCAGCGGTTGCGCCCGTCTCTTGCCTCCCTGGTCCACCCGGACCAATGTGGATTTATGCCGGATCGGGGGACCAGACACTGCCTGCGGCGCCTGCACCTCGCCCTGGCGCACTGCGGCCGCCTTTCCCCTTATCTGGCCCTCCTGCTGGTCGACTTTGAAAAGGCCTTCGACTCCGTGGGGTGGGCGTACTTGGGTGAGGTCCTGGAGCACATGGGTTTCGGTCCCCGGTTCCGTGCCATGGTTGCGGTCCTGTATGCGAGCCCGCGGGCCCGTGTTTTAGTCAATGGGGCTCTATCCCGCCCGTTTCCCATAGGTCGAGGAACGCGCCAGGGATGTCCGCTCTCGCCCCTCCTTTTCGCTCTGGCCATGGAACCCCTGGCGGTGTTGATTCGCTCGGATCCCGCTCTCCGCGGGTGGGACTGGCCAGGTATGACCCCCGATAAGATCGCCCTCTACGCGGACGACGTCCTCCTCTATCTCTCTGATCCAGCGACCTCGGGGCCCCAGGTCCGCCGGATTCTCCGTCGGTTTGGCCAAGCGTCGGGTCTTCATCTGAACCCTAAAAAATCCGTCCTAGTCCCGTTACACCCGTCAAGGGAATGTTTCGACTGGCAATCTGATATTCCCCTCCGGAGACTCTCATTTAAATACCTGGGGATCTGGGTCACCCTCCTTCCGGAACTCTGCTGGGCCCTCAACGTGGCTCCTGTAGTCAACAAGACCAGGTCAGATATGCTCAGGTGGCAGTCACTCCCATTGAATCCGCTGGGGAGGGTCGCCCTCTATAAGATGATGATCCTCCCCAAGTTTCTGTACATGCTACAAAACACTCCGTGCCCCTTTCCGCGCCCGTGGTTCCGGGAACTGGATAAGATGGTGATTAAATTTCTCTGGGGCAGTGGCAGGCCCCGGCTGGCCCTAGACCCCTGCAGAGTCCCCTCCTATGACGGAGGCCTGAGCATGACTAACCTATATCTATATTACTTGGCCACCCAGCTACTGGTGATTCATGACTGGTTCTCGAGTGGATGGGACGATCCGGCTTATCGACTCGAAGTGCAATGTCTTGGGTTCTCCTCTATCCAGAACATGCTCTATGGGGCAACGGTCCCCCTGTCGCTCCCCGGTGTCGTGCGGGCCCCTTTTCTGGCATGGCGCGCAGCTTTGAGGCACACCCGTTGGTCGGGGACGAAAACACAGCTCACACCGCTTTGGCACGGGACATGGCTGCGGGAGGTGGCGGGACTTGCGGGATTTCGGCAGTGGGATCTTCTAGGGATCTCCAGCCTGGGCGATATATGGCGGGGGAGCCACATGTGTTCCTTCCAGGAGCTTCAGACCCGCTTCTCGCTACAGCCTTCCCAATTTTATAGATACCTTCAGCTGCGACATGCGGTCCGGGCCCACGTCCCTCTAGACTCCAGATTGCCTTCTCATAGCCCGCCTGAGGCTCAGGTGATGTTGGGGTGTCTGGGGAAGGGGGGAATATCCCGCATCTATAAATCCCTGATTAACAATACCCCGGTAGACTGGAGCGGATTAAACGATGGGAGGTCTGGGTGGGACCCCTAGATGACGTGGACTGGAGGGACACCCTTATGGCACCTCGATCGCTTACCACCTCCGCTAGGCTGCGGCTCATCCAACTCTATTACCTCCACACCGCTTATCTGACTCCGGACCGCCTATATCGTGCTGGCCTCCGCGTGGACGCCTCCTGTGCTCGCTGTGGGGTGGCTCCGGCGGATTTCTTCCATATGGTGTGGTCTTGTTCCCGCCTGGAGGGCTACTGGGCAGCGATTGAAGCCGATCTAGCGGAGGTCCTGGGATGGGAGGTCCCCCATGAGCCTAAAATGGCTCTGCTGGGCATCACGGACGGGCTGGATGGGTCCCGTAACGACAAGTACTTTCTCACTACTGCCCTAATGGTAGCGAAGAGGGATATAGCGGCCGTGTGGTCACAGCCAGATCCGCCCAGAAGGGCTACCTGGAGTAGAGGGGTGGAGTGGTGTGCGGCTCAGGAGCGGTCGTTGTACGCTGCCCGGGGCTGCCCCAAAAAATTCCGCAAAATATGGGGGAAATGGCTGGGGGGCCTGTTTTGAAGGGTGGGGGCGCAGAGGGCGGGGACGGGGGTGGGGGAGGAGGGGGGGGTTTACATTTGTTTGTCAATGCTTCCCTGATTGAAGTTCCTGATGCCATGTTCAACGCACTGTTGTATATCATTCTTGATATTGTCCTTTATGCCGAAAATAAAAATTTGTTTATCAAAAAAAAAATTTGTGCAGGTATCTTCGTCCGGCCTCTGATCTTGCTCTGTACATGTAGCACAAGGTTTTGAGATTAATTTGCTTCTCCACCTTAAGCCAATGGAGTTCACAAAGAAGGTGTGAGGTTGAAGCTATTTCTGAGGTCTATATAGCATTCTGGCTGCTGAATTCTGGACCACTTGTAACCATCTGATGGATTCTTTATCCGCCCCCAGTCATAGACTCCACAATATTACTGATGTTTCACAGTTCAGACTACCGCCAACCAGTTAGTTTAGTAATCCACCATCACAAACAAATTTTGCTCCATTGCTGGCAAAATCTGAATAGGTCCCATTGTTTCTAAACCCAGCTTGACCCTTGGCCTGTTTGGAACTTGCACAAGTCCCTTCCTGGGGGTTCTTCCCTTATCAGTGGCAGCACATCTAAAACAGTTACACTATTTTATTTGGTTGTCTCTATTAGGGCAGCAGTACATTTCCTTCACTCTTGTTTGAGCACATCCCTCAGTAGGTGATCTTCTGTTAATCAGTCTCTTCAAGATTGTGGAATTGATAGGGTAGTAAATCCACTAACTTTCCTTTTGCTGAAAATTATTTTCTGTCAGGTTCCTTTCTCCTTGTTTGCACGTGCCTGCCTGTCACTCCATCCTCTCACTATTTTCACTTCACTCTGCAGTTCTCACCTGCTTGAAACACATTGTTCCATTCCCGTTGATCAGTGCTGATTCCTGTACCCACATTAGTGTCCACCTCAATCTCTTGGTTTTCCCCCCTCTCTATAGGTATACTAGATAAACAGCAGTTTTTTCTCCCGAAAACATGACACATACTCCACAATGAAATTAAATTCTCTCATCCCAGCCCTCCACCACGAGGCCATAAGAGTAGCATTTTCTGTGCTTCTGCAAGAAAACTGATAGAAAAGAGGTTTGCGGTCCTCACTACGGAGGGCAACCCTCAGAGGTAGAATCTGCAATGCTTTACCCCCGATAGTATGCAAGAACCTTCCGCTCCACCATCTAATAGCTGCCCTCTGCTTCTTAGGCACCATCGATGGAAACACCCCCACTCACTCATTGCTCTGTACTACTCGCAACAACATGGCTCCAAGTCCCTTAGTGGTGGCATCTGTTGTTGAAGTAGTTCCACTTCACATGAATTCTCCCTGAAGATGTTTCTACACACAGGCACACATTCAAACCCCACAACTTTATGATGTCAGATGCTGACTGGCATCCTTACAACCAATCAAATATACACTGCTTTTCAACAGTTCCCTCAGTGAATGTGCAGTCTTTCTAAAAACCTTGACAAATATTGTGTAGTATTTTGCCAACCCCAAGAATGTTATAACTTCTTCATTTTTTGAGGAGACAGCTTTCTAAATGGCCTCTATCAGATCAATTTTGGTCGCATGCCATCTTCAAATTTAATGACCAAGATACGTCACCGACCCTACTCTTACTTAGCATTTTGCTATTTTCCCATCACTACTCTTTTCCATCCTCTTCAGCACAGTACTCAAGTGGTTGTGATTTTCAGGTGTTCCATTTCCTTAGACCAAGATGTCATCTTGGAAAACTATTTTGTTAATTCCTTTAAAAATTTGTTTGCTTTGTTTTCTGGAACAATACCACTTCGAGAAGTGTTACAAAGAAGGTAAGATACCTTCAACCTTCGTGAAACCCTACCTTATGACAGACAGCGGATTAGTCCAATATGCTTAATACTACTGCAATATCCTGCCTCTGAGATGCCAAGGAGAGGGTGTCTGTCCAACCAAATGTTTTTTTTAGATCCACTCATGCATATGCCTTCGACTCCTGCCTTGGGTGCATGGACCACTGGGAGCAGCTACTGCAAGGGTTCTTCTTCTTCAGTTAATCCACCTTCAATTACGTTTTCAATTTCTGACCATAGGGGGTTCCCTCATTAGATGGGGCACATATCTCACTTGTGCACAACCCGGGTACCACCTTTTTTCAACACCTTGTGTTTGAATCCTTTTAGCTACTTTTTGGTCATTAACCCCTTCAATGCTGGTATCAGCTAATGGCCGACACATGTACTACCCCGCAGTGCAACAGACAGTCAACGCTGAGGAAGGTTTATACTGGAAGGTTCTGTAGTGTATGCCTTTAAGGCATTGGTTATTGTTCAATGTTATATGTGTTGAACGTGCATGGAATCCTTGCGGGGTTCCAGACGGTTTCCAATCTAGAACATGAGATGTTGGCTGATGTCCTGGAGAAGAGACCGTGTAGCCTGGCGCTCGCCTGTTCTTCCTTTCCAATAAATACTTGGAATCAATACTGCGCCTCTCGCATCATTTCAATTGGCGACGAGATGGATTTAACCCAAGAAGAGACCTCGCAATTGCCAGGAAAAAAAAAAAGGAAAGATGTAGGAATAAATAAACAACGAAAAGAACCTCCGTCGAGGGACAGATAACTATTCAAGTTTTTTTTATCTGGACTTTGCTTGCTGCGATCGTAAACAACGCCGGAATGAAGTGCTGACCAGGTAAAGTAAGGATAATACTTACTTAGTCAGCAGGCAGTTGTGGGTTGCGAGTGCATCGTTTGACTGGCACTGGCGTTCTACCCTGCGCGGACTCTGCTGTCTGCTCGCGCCGTCATTATCGGACGAGTGCGGGCGGGCGGGGCATGCGTAGAAAGCTTAACTCAACGTAGGGTCACGCAACGTGACCTTGTAGCGGCCATTTTGGAATAGGAACGAACGGAAGGAGAGAGAAGATCGTATCCTTGACAGCGAGATGCGAGGCAACGAGTGAACATGTCGTGGGCAGCAAACTAATTTGAATTTTATTGGACACGTGGAGATTGTAGAAAAGACAACAGAAGTAAGGAAGAACAGGTGAGAGAGTCGGGGGAGTTATTTTTTTTAATATATATTGTGGAAACAAAAATGGAATTTAAGTGAACAGTAAGGGGAAAGACCCTTGGTACCTGACAAGCCGGTATTGTGGAAAAAAAAAAAAGGTCAACCTCTACAAGGCTGACAATATTAGTTTTGCGTATGGATCAGGGGGACCAGGCGACCCAAACTGGAGTACAAGCTATGACTCAACAGAATTTCACCATTAGCGCCCCACATGCATTTTGGGTAAGCGGACCACAACCTATCATTAAGTGGATAGAATGGAAGGAGTATTTCGTGAACTATATTGAGGCCATTGATGAGGAAGGCAAGATGAAACCAGAGCAAAAAAAGAGACTACTACTTCACTCTTTAGGTCCTGTGGGATTAAAGACTTATTTGCGGATGCAAAAAACTGCTGTTAGCGATGGAAATGTGTTTGCAGCTGCTCTTAAAGACCTTGACAGATATTTCGCTCCAAAAGTGTGCATTGGGCTAGTAAGGCATAGATTCTTTCAAAGGAAGCAGAATAAAGAGGAACCCGTGGATGAATGGCTAGATGACCTAAAAAGACTAGCAATAGAGTGCAATTTTGGTAATTTACATGACGACCTTATCAGGGACCAACTAGTCATGCATAACAACAATTCTTCGTTGCAAGACAGATTATGGGTCAATGGGGATGCACCTTTAGAAGATGTGCTGGCCATAGTAAGGAAATCGGAGATGTCTGGTAGATGTGCCAATGTAGTTAAAGAATCGGGGAAAGATCCGGGGGGTGTTTTTAAAGTACAGAACATAAACAAGAATCCAGGAGAAAGCTGGCCTACCAGGTTCAAAGGTCTGCGCAGAAGGAATGGAGACAAGAAGAGAGGAGATGTTACCGCTGTGAAAGCAAGGAACATTTAGCCTTCAGCAAATATTGCCCAGCGTTAAAGAAGAAATGTGGTATCTGTGGGTTGATGGGTCATTTCAGCAAAATGTGCCGTAGAAGAGGGAACGTGAAATATGTGTGGGATGGTGAGGAGGATCAAGGAGCGACAGGGGACAATGATGACAGTTGTGTAAAAAGCTTACAAGGGAACTATGTCATAAATGTCTCGGACGAATCAGTAAAGGGAAAACCTATTTGCGAAGTGTCCCTGGGGGGTATCAAGATTAATGTATATGCGGATTCTGGTTCACCTTATACTATTGTAAGTCAGTCGATTTGGAAAGAGAAGTTCATAGACAAAATGGGACAGGAATGATATCCTACTGATGTGAACCCAGTAAGTTTTACAGGGGAAAGAATTAACATGCTAGGGTTCAGATGGCTCACGTTCTGTTTCAAGGGAAGATCGGCAAGAGGGAAATTATATGTGGCAGAACAGGGACCATCTGTTTTAGGTTGGTTCGATCAGAAAAACTTGCACATCATTTTAGACCCCAATAGTGAAGAGAAGGTTTTGATTATGGATGAAACTTACAAAATGGGGGATTCATTGGCTGAAAAATATCCAGGTGTCTTTGGAAAGAGATTAGGAGCTCTTAAAGGGTTTGAACATAAAATAGTGCTTAAAGAAGCAGCTGAACCCAGAGTTCATAAGGTGAGACAAGTTCCTATTATGATAAGAGACGAGGTAAATAAAGAGCTACAGGAGTTGTTGGCTAAAGATGTAATTGAGGAAGTAGAAAGCTCGGAATGGATTTCTCCGGTTGTCGTCGCGAGGAAAGGCAACGGAAAAATCCGTCTATGCATTGACTTACGCCATTTAAATAATAACATCGTGATAGATAAGTTCCCGTTGCCAAAAATAAATGAGATGGTTTCCTCACTCAGAGGGGCAAGTTGGTTCTCAACTATTGAACTATCGGCAGCCTACCATCAAATTATTTTAGCACCTGAATCTCGGAAACTCACCGCCTTTATCACACCCTTCGGGTGTTATCAGTTTAAAAGAATGCCTTTTGGACTCGCCTCAGCCGCGGCGGTTTTCCAGCGACTGATGCACAAGCTCTTGGGGGGTGAAAAAGGCATGAGTTTTTTTCAGGATGACATTCTGATAGCTGCCACTAGTAAGGGAGAACATGATGGTTTGCTTAACAAGATTTTGGGAATTTTACAGAATGCAGGATTAAGTGTTGAGCTAAGCAAATGCAAATTTGGCGAGAGGGAGGTATCGTATTTAGGACACATTATTAGTGGCGAGAGTGTGAAACCAAAACCCTCGCTCATTAAGGCAATCATGAGATCGCCAGCTCCGTGCACCAAGGAAGAGGTTAGATCATTCTTGGGAATGAGTGAATATTGTGCGAAGTTCATACCTAATTTTGCTGGTGTGTTATACAACATACGTTCACTTTTAAAGAAAAATGTGAAGTTTGAATGGACAAAGGAATGTGAGAAAGAGTTCTCAACGATTAAGACATATTTGGATAATGTGAATGCTTTAAGTAGTTTCGATCCAAACCTAGAGTGTTTTTTGACTACCGATGCAAGCGACAAAGGATTGGGCGCAGTTTTGTCTCAGAAGGGTAGGGATGGTCGTGAAAGTATTATTTTATTTGCCTCAAGAGCCTTATCTCCTGCTGAAACCAGGTACCCTATTATTGAAAGGGAAGCTTTAGCCTGTGCTTGGGCGTTAGAACATTTTAGAGCTTTTGTTTGGGGCAAATCGATTGTCATCCGCACTGACCACCAACCTCTGGTTAAAATTTTGACTAGCGAAGGTAGTGTAGGGGCTTCTGCTAGGCTGGCAAGGATTTCTATGAGGATGAAAGAGTACATTTATAGAATTACTTATGTACCGGGGAAGGACAACGTAGTCGCAGATTGTCTTTCTAGATTGCCCTGCACCTTTAGAGAAGTGTGAGGATGACCCGTGGGGAAATTTCAGTATTGCCCTTAGTCAAGACTCAGGCACCCCAGTCATTACTAAGAGGGAATGGATAGAGGAACAATCCAAAGATGAGGTTTTGGTGGCAGTCTCCAAATATGTTTGCAGAGGTTGGCCAAAGAAACTAAATATTACTTCAGAGGAAAAAGCCTATTGGGATGTCAGAACAGAACTGTCTTTGGATAAAGATTTATTACTTAGAGGTGATAGAGTTATTCCTCCTAGAAGTCTGAGGGGTAGGATTTTGGAGTTGTGTCATGAGGGAAATTTTGGAGTTGTCAGGACCAAGATAGTTGTTAAAGGTGTATTTTGGTGGCCGGGAGTTGACATGGAGGTGGAGAAGTTTGTTAGAGGGTGCCCGGTCTGTTCCTCTGCAGATAAATCTTTAAAAACCTTGAGACCCCCTATGAGTGAAGGGCTGATCCCTAGCTTTCCTTGGGAAGTGATTGCAGTTGATATTTTTGGGCCAGTGGGGGACTTGAGGGAGTATGGCATCGTAGTGGTTGATTTATTCTCTAAGTGGCCAATGGTCAGGATTGTAAACAAGGTGGACACACACACAGTTTTGGAATTTTTGGATGAAATATTTGTTTTGGAAGGTTTACCAGTGTGTGTTTTAAGTGATAATGGGGCACAATTTACTTCCAATACGGCGAAGGAATATTTCCAGAAATGTGGCATCCAACATAAAACAACTTCGCTTTATAATCCTAGTGGGAATGGTATGGTGGAACGATTTAATCGTGTTTTCAAAGGTGTAATCCAATTTGCAATGAGTAAAAAGTTGGACTGGAAATTGGAATTGCAAAAAGCGGTTTGGGCATATAGGGTGACTACACATCCTACAACAGGGTTAGCACCTTTCATTATGATGAGAGGTAGGAGGCCTAGATCTAAGTTCTGTCCCAACTGGATGATGGAAGGTGGGATTGAACAATGGTCACCAGATGGAGTAAAGAATAGTCTAGAGTTAGCTCATGGCAAGAGCAAGGAGTACTATGACGTACAACATGGTTCAAAGGAGGCAACAGTAAGAGTGGGCGACTGGGTAAAAATTAAAAGGCCGGTTAAAGTTCCTAAAGGTGAGAGTAGGTTTGAAGCAGCACAGCAAGTAGCGGAGGTTCTCCGAAATGCTGTTAGGCTTGAGGATGGAAGGGTGTGGAACATGAAAAATGTAGCATTAGATTTTGATCAAGTGCATTCTGAGGATACACTTAATTCTGGGCATACACCTGATTTTGAATGGGTGGAAGATTATTTTAATTGCAGTGAAGTTCAGGCGGACTTGGATAGTAAAGAGAGTAGTGATACAGGTGTGGAAAAACAAGATGGGACATTCATGGAGTCCCAGGTCGGTGCAGATTGTGGTGGGAAGAGTTCCGTTCTTCCGGAATCTTTTCCCGCTGTAAGGAAGGGGGAAGTGGGTCCTGGTAGTTCCAGTATGGAAGGTGTGGCAGTAGGTGGGTACTCAGGCGGGGATTGCGGAAAAAGGAAAAGAGTCTTACCTGCATGGCTAAAGGAATATGTCAAGTAATGAGTTATGGAATGTATTCATATTTGTGTTATTGCTTATAATGGTAGGTTCCTGTTTTCTTTTTGGGGATTCTTCTTTCTGTGTTTAGCATTATTTTGGTTTTTTTAATTGTCAGGTCAGTTTCTTATGTGGTGGGATGTTTGTTTTATTGTTCCAAGAGAGGGGGATGTGTAGTGTTTGCCTTTAAGGCATTGGTTATTGTTCAATGTTATATGTGTTAAGCGTGCATGGAATCCTTGTGGGGTTCTAGACGGTTTCCAATCTAGAACATGAGATGTTGGCTGATGTCCTGGAGAAGAGACCGTGTAGCATTTCCAAGTGCGGGGCTGAAGCAGAATCACTTCCACTTCAGCGTCCACCCCTTGTCACGCCATTGTGATGTCAGTGCCTCCCACCGAAGCATTGGAAGCAGAAGGTGAGAGCTGTCTGACACATCCGGTTACGTTTTCAGGGCAAAAACAGTGCTCCCCAAACATGAAGAAGGGAAAAAGGGAGGGTTCCTGCGATGCTGCTCTTAAACAAATTCCTGCTTATAGATTGCGGAAGCGTTGCGATCCATGAGTAGGCATCCACTGGCCCATTGGTATATAGTCCGGCTGTCCAACTTGGAAGCATAATGGAACTTTGTAAATGTTTGTTTTCCCCGGAAGGACGCACATAAGTTCTGGTGGTGGGGCCTCATGACCATGACAATGTTTGATTTCCACCGGGAGCGGGAGGGATTGTGCCTTAAAGAGGAAAATAAATTTCAGATTTGAGGCGGTAGTCCACTTGGCCTACGGTCAACTCCCTTGGGGGCATATCATTTATTTGGTCTGTATTGTTTGTTTTCCCCTGGGGGTGATCTGCCTCAAATGATGGCAAAATAGGCCCCCAGGGGAGAACAAACACTCCACAAATAAGATGTTGCCTTCACAGAGGTTTGTACACCTGTTTTATAGAGCAATGGGCATGTTCTGATATTACCACAATCATCGCCTGCCGCAAGCATACATGCATGCAGTCTTTCATAACTTGCAAAACACCTATACTGTCTTTAAAAGTGCAAAAAAAAAAAATGATGTGGAAATGTTGAGTGAAATGGATTATTTGGTTGGCTAATAATTTTTGCTGTCATGTGACGAAAAGAATGACATCACATTTGGCAGAGAGCTACATCTTTACCCAGAAAGTGGGCATTTTTGTGACTTGGCGTTTAGCCATTCAATAGTTTCTGAGAAATAGAGGTTCAAAATATATGTCCATTTAACTCAATGGAGCCAACAGATCAAAAGATTGAATCTGCTTGGCTGTTGTCAACAGCAACAAAGATTTTGCGGCAGCCGTTTTAGGAATTAGGGACTAAGGGCCACATGTAGGTAGCTAAATACCGGCCGGTAACGGGCGAAAATCGGTAATTTTCCCGTTACCGACCGGTATTTAGCCCTTTCTAATGTAGGAGGCATGTTTTAAGGATTCGGTAATTTACAAGGAATCGGTAAAATACCGAATCCTTATTTTAAGGAATCGGTAAAATACCGACTCCTTAAAAGCTATGTAGGAGGCACTTAAGTGAGTGCATTTTTGCATTCAGGATTCGTTATTTACCACCAACTACAAGTTGGTGGTAAATACCGAATACCTTTAAGAAAGCAATAATTTGCTTTTCTTTAGGTGCAATGTGGCAGACATACATGCCCTTAGGGCATGTATGTGCGCCACATGTGCACACATGCACGATTCAGGGGTGCAACAGGGTGTCAATGTGACACCCTGCCACCCTTGAATATGCAACCCCTATTGCCGATTCGGTATTTACCGAATCGGTAATAGTGAATGGCTTCCCATTAATTCCTCTGGCCCTCCAGGCCCATAGGAATTAATGGAAAGGTGATTCCTTATTACCGAATCGGTATTACCGATTCGGTAATAACGAATATTACCGATTCGGTATTTTTTACCGAATTATTAGCTACATATGAAATACCGATTCCTAAATACCGAATCGGTAAAATTCGGTATTTAGGAATCGGTATTTCAGATTTACCTACATCGGGCCCTTAGTCCTTTGTCATGAAAACATAATAAATAGAACATATGGGTGATGCAGTGTATGGTTGCGAGGGACAAAAACACATTTTCTATTAATGGTACAGCAGAGGATCCGCAGATCTGCAGTACCCTTTAAAAAAAAAATATGGCGGATTTTCATCCTTTTCAAACAAAAATCCCCCGAGGTGGGCCAGGGCCTATGGGTAGGCACATCTTTTTTTTTTTTTAGGGAGGGTGCTAGGATCCTTTCCCTGGATGAATTAAAAGGCCCTGGGGACCACCCTCCTTGAGCCATACACTGGGGCTGATGCCAATATTTTGGGGAGGGGCGTTCAGCCGCCCTCCGGAACCCTTTAAAAAGGCCCTGGAGACCATATTCCTTGAGGGTCAATTTAACTACATTTGGGAGGGGTATGTGCGAATCTCCCCCTCCCGAAGCCAGTAAAGGCCTGCAGAGACCACACCCCTTGGGGTCACTGTGAAATTTGGGGGGGGGGTCATGAGCCTCCCTGCCTCAAACCATAGCATTGCCCCAGAGACTCAATCCCCTTGGACCCGAAGACAGCCAATGTCCCAGGGACCCAACCCTTGGGACACTGTCTTATTCCCTGCCGGGGACAGTACAGGCAGGAAATATAAATATAATTCCCTGCCTGGACTCCTCAGGGCAGGGAACATAGGTTGGATGGTGGTTGGGATGGGTGCTGGCTGGGGAGCTGGTGGGACCATGTGGCCTTTCGGCCTCTCCCCGGGACCCCAATGTATGGATTAGTTTTTGGGGTGCCCCAGGTGAGGCTGGGGCACCCAAAAGATACCAACATTGTTTCTAAAAAATCAGTCCAGGACTATGAAATGAGAGACATAGCTGCTAATTTAATATTCACTGCCCCTGGCAGTGAGTACCTCTTAATGCCCTGCGCTTACTATTTACATATATATCAATTCTCGTGTTGACCCTAGAAGGGAGAGGGGCACCTTAAAACATTTCTTTAAATGTTGTGAGGGGCTGCAGGCAGTGCAGCAGCTCCCTAGGAACATTTTAAAAATAGTTGTACTAAGTCTCCTTGCTCATTGAATACATCTCCCCAGGAGAGGTGACCATGTTTTTTTAAAAGCTCTGTATTCTTCAGCTGAAGTGTATGTGTCTCTTGTTGTTGGTCCTAAGGCTACATTTTCTGGCCCCAAGTGTGTAAAAAAACAAAAAAAAACTCAACATGGTACTAAGGCTACATTTTCTGGTCCCAAGAGTGTAAAAAAACAAACAAAACTCAACAACAAAAACACTTTGTTTAACCCCTTCGCTGCTAGGCCTTTACCCCCCTGTGCTAAGCCTTTTTTAGGCTATTTGGGGTAGTGCGCGCTTAGGCCCCTGTAACTTTTTGACCACATAAGGTATTTACGCCAAATTTGCGTCCTTTTCTTCCAACATTATGGGGATTCTAAAGGTACCCAGGGTTTGTGGATTCCCCTGGAGGGGTCCCAGAAATTAGCCAAAATACAGCAACATTTTTTTTGGGGGGGGATGGGAAAAAACGGGCTGCAAATGAAAGCGTCTAAGGTTTTTCTCTGCAAATGGTATCAAAAAAGGTTTTGTGGGGCTGAAATCACAGTTTTCCCAGCTTTTAGGAAATGACAGACTTTTGTCAGAAAACCAAATTTTTTTTACACAGTTTTGGCATTTTTCTGGGACATAGCCTTTTTTTGTGCTTTCAACCTCCTTCCAGTTAATGGTAGAAAAGGGTGTAAAAGCAATAATGGATCCTGGAAAGCTATACATTTTAGAAAAGTAGATATAATTCTTAATTCAGGAAGGGGTCATTTGTGTAGATCCATCAAGGTTTCTTTATAGAAACTAACAGTTAAATATAGGAAAAATTGAAAATTAGTTGGAAAAAACAGCCTTTTGTGTCAACGTTTTTCCCTTTAACTTCTTCTAATTATGACAGCTCTTTGAAACCAATATACCGTTACATCCGCTGGACCTTCTTGGTTGCGGGGATATATAGGACTTCTAGGTTCACCAAGAACCCAACAAACCCAGAGTCAAAAACTGAGCAGCAATTTGCAATGCTTTTTTATTATATTCCGGGTATATAGCAATTATTGTGGGAAAATGAATACATGGAAAAATCGATATGAAAGACACCTATGTATTTCTGAAATGGGAACAAATTATAGAGTTTAGAAACAGTACATATTTGCACATTCTCGAAATTGTGAATACTCATACTAGCATGAGAATTATCGGTCATTTTTCAAAATGACTTCTTTTTTACAAGTCTTTCAATCATACTTAGTCTTTATTCGATTCAGCAAAATCATAAAAGACACAAACATAAATCAAACATTACATACAAAAATATACATTAAAATTTTTTAGATTCATCAATAAATAAGTTAAAAAGGTATTTCTAAAAAGTATTAAACTGATCGAACTAACAGCAATTTTGAAAATACATAATTAATAGACCCCCATCAACAACTACAGCATTTTGTAAAATCATTTTATAGAATTTCACGCTAGGCAACAGCAATATGGGTTGCGTAGAGGGGAATTATCAATAATTTGGTGCAGACTTTCCCCCTTAAGGTCCATGCCCAACCCAAAAATTTTGCTAATGGGATAAAAATGGTTGGGGAAGTGCTGGTGCATAAAATTCTTAGAGCAACGGCACTGCTCGTGGTACCCAGGTTCCTGCACAATGGTGACAACCACACTCGCCTAGGGACAACTAATGCTGGGCAGACAAACAGAAAGTGGGCAATAGATTCTGCTTGTACCCCACAAGCAGGGCAGATTTCATCACTAGGACTAGACCACCTGCCTGTAAGAGACTTAATTGGAAGAGAACCTGCTCTCAGCTGGAAGTACAGCTTCCTGTCTCTAGGCTTTGTAATCAGGTCCCAGTAAGGTTCGAAGGCGGGCGTGTATTTCACCTCTAGGTAGCGACCAGCCATCCCGTTTGGGTTTACACGACTCCACACCTGATGGTTAACTCGTTCCCAATAAATAGCTTTCATAACTTTCTTTGGGGGAAATTGCGCAGTTGTTGGATCGCTCCATAGCCCCACCATGTCCATGACTGTTAACGTCTGGTAGAGCTGCCTCAGCCATTCAATTTTGTGAAAGACATCTAGATCTATGACATCAATAATACCTTTGGCATACAAAGAGAGCTCGGGAGTAGTCCAAAGCCTTTGCCAGTATAAGACCGGGCGAAGTCTAGCGATATCTGCGATGGCATTCCTACCAAGCTCATACCTTACAGGTACCATAGGTGAACTCTGAGGGAGACTTGTTATGCTGCGGAGGAAAGAATTTTCTGCTGTTGTTAGGGGAACCAGCCGATTAAACCCCCATAATTCTGCCCCATATAAAGCTGAGCCCAGGGCCTTTGCCTCATAAACTTGGAGTACAGGTTTAACGGGCTTAGTGAAGGACTTTTTGTGTTCCCTTGTCAATGTTCCTGAGATTTGTCTAAGCTTCAGGGCAGCTACCTCAATGTGCTTATCCCACTTGCAGCTACTAGTTATATGTATGCCCAAATAAACAAAATTGGAGACCATTTCTATTTGCTGCCCATCCAAGAAGAACTTACTCACTCTACGATTTGGATGCGGATTAAAGGCCATAAGTTTTGTCTTGGCCACGTTCACCTCCAAACCATGACCAAGGCAAAAATCTTCAAAAACTATTAAAGCTCTCTGCAAGCCACTTGGAGTTTTTGATACGATTAACGTATCATCCGCAAACATTAATATCGGAGTAGTGACTCCAGCAAGTTTTGGGGCATCAACAATGGCATTGAGCATAGCTTGGGCAATCCCGTTAATGTATAAGGAAAAAAGGGTTGGAGCCATGGTGCAGCCTTGCCGCACACCCCGTTCGACCGGGAACTCTGGGGTGACTTCGCCTGCTCCTCCCCACTGGATTTTAGCAAAATTAGACTCATGGAGCCTCTTTATCATTGTCAAAATTTCTGCTGGGAGTCCTAATTTATTAAGGACTACCCATAACCGATGGCGAGGGACAAGGTCAAAGGCAGCTCGTAGGTCCACAAATGCTACATAGAGACCGCCTTTCCCCAGAGTAACCACTTTCCAGTAGAGTTGCACAAAGCGAAAGACCTGATCCAGTGTACTGGTTGACTTGCGAAACCCAGCTTGAAAAGGGGAGAGAATCATATTATCATCAGCCCAGATTAGCACCTGATTCAGTATCATCCTCCCAATGACCTTCTGGATTGTATCAATTAGACTAATTGGTCTATAATTCCCAGGGAGGGTTCTGTCGCCCTTTTTAAACACGGGGATTATAATGGACCCCCCCAGGATTTAGGAACTGGAGCACCAACAGCAATGGCATTTGCCAAAAGGGTAATGTATTCACTCCAGGATTTTTTGTTACAGAGAAAAAGATCAGAAGGAATCCCATCGAGACCTGGAGCTCGTCCAGCTGCTACAGATCCCAAAGCCATTAGGGTATCTTTAGTGCTAAATGGGCCGCTAGAGAAAAAGACAAGGGATATTTCCCCTGCAGGGTTTATCTGGGGGTCACATGCATATTGGGGCCTAAAATAATTTACCCAATCTTCTTGTGAGACAAGATTTGATGGTCTATCTGGTAACCCTCCCCTGCCCCACTTAATTGTATTCCAAAATAATCGTGTGTCCCTGGCATCACTAGCATCTTTTAGGTCAGACCAGTATTGCTCGTCCCAGTTCTTTTTGGCCAAAGCTATGCATTTCTTATATAATTGACGAGCTTCCCTCACATGACCAATACTGCCACTGTAAAGGGCTGAAATAAGGTTGGTTCTGGCACTTTTGCAATCATTGTCATACCACCGTAAGCGTTTAGGGGGTGGTCGACTACCTTTCCTAGTTGGTTTAAGAAAAAAACGGCGTAGTTCCTCAAAAAAGGTTTCGTGGTGGCCTGTGGCTGCCAAAATACCTTGATCGGTGAGCCTGCAACATTCAAGCTCCAGAACAACTTCGGACAACAAGATATTAATGCTATCAATTACCTTTTCGTTAGACTTAACCGCACTCCACTTAAGCCTACGCATGTCATTAGAGGGGAATACTTCGTTTGGCATAGATAACGCCTCTGCTGGTTCAACATTACCACTTTTCCACCAACAGTGCGTTACACATAAAGGGTTATGGTCACTTTCTGATCTAGGTACTACAACCATATCTTTTACAAATTGCCATAACCTCGTGCTACAAAGTACGTAGTCGATTCTACTCCTATGTCGGCCATTATCAAAGGTATAGGCCCCTTCCTTGTCCCCTGTGGTTCTTCCATTCAAAGCCCTCAGACCTCTTTCATAACAGAGGGCGTTGACCTGAACTGCTGCCTCGGACCAACGTTTTATTGGGTCCATATCGAGGCCAGGGATACCCCATAATTGATCTTCTTCAGAGTCAAGTCCCCAACAAGAGTCTAAGCTTAAAAGTGGTTCAAAAGTTACATTCAGATCCCCTGCAGCAAGCACTCCCCTCTCACTTGAGTGCTGTGCAATAAGGGAATCCAGTGCAACCAGGGTCCTGGACTTCATCCCATTGGTCCCCCTCAGGTACAAATTATAGATGTCCACGTCACCCAATGGGCCCGCAGATAATCTGACTAATTGAATGTCAGGAGAGCCTGTGTTGATTTCATTGATCACCAGGAATAATTCTTGGCGAGCCCATATTGTTAATCCACCCATAGGACGCCCTTTGGGTCCCTTAGATGCTGGAACGTGGAAATTCAAAAAACCCGGGAGGAACTGCGGCTCACAGGACCAAGTCTCCTGGAGGAGGCAAACATCGAAACTACCTATAAATTGAACCCACTCCGGGGAATCCATTTTTGACTTTAGACCGGCAACATTCCACGAAATCATTGAGCCCAGCCCTGTTCTCGACAAATTAGGCTGACAGGTAATATTAGGGCTTCCATCATGAAAATTTGAATGCTCCGAGTGAGTTTGCAAAGGGGAGTGCCTAAAAGAATTTAATGTCCCAGATAAAGGGAGATCAACTTCAACCCTATTATTCGGAGTAACAGCACTCACTACCATAGCTTCCCTTTGAGGCTGAGATTCTGGTCAATCAAAACGTCCTAAATTGCAGTTAGAGTTAGGATTATAATAATCAAAATGGGGAATGATGGGCTCTGGGAGCGCTCTCGGTACTCCCCAATGATGGAAAAATCTTTCAGCGCGATAGGTGGGTACGTTATAAAAGTATCCAAGATCGCGCACCCCTATCCCCAACTGGCCCCCGGATAAATTATCATCACAGATGAGGCGCACTATACGTCTGTCTTGAAAGTTTACAACAATGGCGTCACCCTCCACATCTTTAGGCCTTGTTCCAACCCAGCCGACCCTTCTGGCAAATAAAATATTCCCATCCAAACCAGCATGTATAGGTCTATTTTTATTAAGCCAGAAGGTCACTTTATTTTTAAGTTCGGGGTAAGATTCAGACTTGCCCTCTTTTAATTCCGGGACTCCAGTTAATACTGCTACATAAGGAAGAGAAGCTGGGGGAAGATGAAGGCGAACATTTGCATGTTTCGCAGGATCTGTGTGAGTAACGCTGCTGGGTCCTGCCTTCGCACCCCTGTTTGTACCATTAGAATTCTCCACGATGTCATTATCCCCATTTTTACTTCTAGAGGAACTTATCCGTCGCAAGGTTTGGCTGGTATTATCCGAAGCAATAGATGGGTCAGTCCCTGGCCTATCTCTAATGGTGACAGCAGAATCAACAACAGGGGTAACTGAGGCGTTTATTATAGGTACTGCCACAGGTATTTGATTAGAATTAGAATTAGCTCTCTCACTTGTGACAAGTTTGATGACATTTTTTAAGGAGCAGAAATGATCAAGCATCGTCTGCTCCAGGGACTCAACTTTTGTATTGATCACTTTAACCCTCTCAGCCAAGGGGAGTAGTAGCGAGCGTACCATCTGTTCAATTTGGGTGATAAACTCGTTAGATTGTGACTGGTCAGAAGAGTTCTTTTTACCCACGTCATTAGTTTCGCAGTCCCCCTCTGATGGAGTACAGGAAGCAGTATTTGGGTTGGTAGTCTTTTTGGAAAGTTTCGACTGCCTCCCACCTTGAGTATCATCAGCCCTTTTTCTTTTGGGGTTAGGCGTACTTTTGGATTTCTTGCTAGCCTGTGTCTGAGGGTGTATAAGATCGGGTCTTGTGGAATTTTTAACTACCGGAACGTCCTCAACAAGGGCCTCTAGAGTCCTTATGCTACTCTGATTCAAAGAGGGACATATCTCAAGGTCCTCTGTCTGGGAGGGGCTACCCACCTCAGGGCCGTCTACTCTCAAAGGGGATTTAGATAGTGCTAGGGTCCCAATAGATGAGCGTCTTAACAACGCTGGTTCAGTGGAGAGCCGTCGCTCAGTTATGGCGATTTCTTGCTCTAAAACTGAAACAGCACGCGTTATAAACTGATCCAGAGTGCCAGTAACTGTCCCGTCCCCCGTGCGTTTGCCCTTCCCTGCCATTACCCAACCTGTAAAAAGTAATGGGGATCAGGATACTACGTTAAAATGTTAAACTATGATGGAAAAAGAGAAACAATAAAGAGAGAAAAAAAAAAAAAAAAAAAATAACTCTAAAACACATATATGTTCATAACATTACATGTGTAGTTACACCCGAGTATAGAAGTATAAAATCCCAAATAGTTCGCAGAATGTACTCGGGGTTAGCAGTTTACAATAACACAGGCATACGTCCTCATAGGGTATAATACACCAATGGCACACTGTCCCAGAAGCACCACAAATTAGGGTTCACAATCCCCGTCTTCACCACAGTACCTTAGGTGATGGAAAGTGGGTCTACGAGGGGTGGCCCAACCCTGCCTCCTCCTGGCGATGACGGGCAAGGACGGGCCCGCCCTTGGCCCGGGCTTCGCCCGGGCGCCGCCCGCGCGCGTCCCGCGCTGCGGTGCCCCCACGTGGATTAAATAACACTCAGGCGCTGCCTGATGACACCTACGGCAGGCGCCTGACTCAGGGGTTGCTGGGAGATGTAGTTTTAGCCAGGGACCGTTTCCCTCACGGTCGCGATAGATTCTGCAGGAAGCGGGAAGGTACGTGCTCCCCAACGATAGCCGTTCCCTTCACGGCGCTGCTCTGTAGCCTCTGGCAAAGTCTTCACCTCTATCACTCCTTTGGTAGCGCGTCCCGCGCTGCGGTGCCCCCACGTGGATTAAATAACACTCAGGCGCTGCCTGATGACACCTACCGCAGGCGCCTGACTCAGGGGTTGCTGGGAGATGTAGTTTTAGCCAGGGACCGTTTCCCTCACGGTCGCGATAGATTCTGCAGGAAGCGGGAAGGTACGTGCTCCCCAACGATAGCCGTTCCCTTCACGGCGCTGCTCTGTAGCCTCTGGCAAAGTCTTCACCTCTATCACTCCTTTGGTAGCGCGTCCCGCGCTGCGGTGCCCCCACGTGGATTAAATAACACTCAGGCGCTGCCTGATGACACCTACGGCAGGCGCCTGACTCAGGGGTTGCTGGGAGATGTAGTTTTAGCCAGGGACCGTTTCCCTCACGGTCGCAATAGATTCTGCAGGAAGCGGGAAGGTACGTGCTCCCCAACGATAGCCGTTCCCTTCACGGCGCTGCTCTGTAGCCTCTGGCAAAGTCTTCACCTCTATCACTCCTTTGGTAGCGCGTCCCGCGCTGCGGTGCCCCCACGTGGATTAAATAACACTCAGGCGCTGCCTGATGACACCTACGGCAGGCGCCTGACTCAGGGGTTGCTGGGAGATGTAGTTTTAGCCAGGGACCGTTTCCCTCACGGTCGCGATAGATTCTGCAGGAAGCGGGAAGGTACGTGCTCCCCAACGATAGCCGTTCCCTTCACGGCGCTGCTCTGTAGCCTCTGGCAAAGTCTTCACCTCTATCACTCCTTTAGTAGCGCGTCCCGCGCTGCGGTGCCCCCACGTGGATTAAATAACACTCAGGCGCTGCCTGATGACACCTACGGCAGGCGCCTGACTCAGGGGTTGCTGGGAGTTGTAGTTTTAGCCAGGGACCGTTTCCTTCACGGTCGCGATAGATTCTGCAGGAAGCGGGAAGGTACGTGCTCCCCAACGATAGCCGTTCCCTTCACGGTGCTGCTCTGTAGCCTCTGGCAAAGTCTTCACCTCTATCACTCCTTTGGTAGCGTGTCTTTCATTTGGAAGGCAGAAATGCATCAAAAATCAATAGGTAATAACAGTTGCTTTACAAATCTGAATTACCCTAAGTCTCCGGATAAAAATGGTAACTCACTTGTGTGGGTAGGCATAGTGCCCACGACAGGAAATGGCTCAAAACCCAACGTGAACACACCACATTTTCACAATGAAAATGTACCCTTTTTTTGCGAAGTGTCTAGCTGTAGTTTTTGAACTCTAGCTCTGCCGGCACCTAGGGAAACGTAGCAAACCTATACATTTTTGAAAACTAGACACCCAGGGGAATCCAGGATGGGGTGACTTGACTGCCTACCTCCAGGTTCTGTTACCCAGAATCCCTTGCAAACCTAAAAAATTGTCCCAAAAAAACACATTTTCCCCTCATTTCTGTGGTGGAAAGTTCTGGAATCTGCGTGGATCCACAAATTTCCACCCACCCCGTGTTTGCCAAAGTCTTACGAGAAAAATGGTACCACACTTGTGTGGGTCGGCCTAGTGCCCGCGACAGGAAACGGCACAACACGTAACGTGGTCACACCTCAATTTCGCAGTGGAAAATGACCCTTTTTTGGCAAAGTGCCTAGCTGTCGTTTTTTAACCCTAGCTCTGCCGGCACCTAGGGAAACCTAGCAAACTTATACATTTTTGAAAACTAGACACCCAGGGGAATCCAGGATTGGGTGACTTGACTGACTCCCACCAGGTTCTGTTACCCAGAATCCCTTGAAAACCGAAAAAATTGTCCAAAAACCACGTTTTCCCCACATTTCTGTGGTGAAACGTTCCGGAATCTGCGTGGATCCACAAATTACTACCCACCCCGCGTTCCCCAAAGTCTTACGAAAAAAATGGTGCCTCACTTGTGTTGGAGGCCCAAGTACCCGCGACAGGCAAGGGCCCACAATGTAGTGAGGCGACATCAAAATTGCCTATCTCATAACCAACTGGTTTTGCAAGGGGGGTCACCTGGGTTTTTGAACCCGTGCTCAACGGCCATCTAGGGAAACCTACCAAACCCACACATTTCTGAAACGTAGACACCCGGGGGCTTCCAGGGAGGTATGGCTTGCGTGGATCCCCAACGTTTCCTTACCCAGAATCCCCTGCAAACCTCAGTTTTAGCTGACAAAATCAAATTTTTCACATATTTTTGTGTGGGAAAGTTGTGGCATCACCGGGCTCACACAAATTTCCCACCACCCAGGGTTCCCCCAGGTCTCCCAGTAAAAATGGTGCCTCACTTGTGTAGGAGCCCAAGTACCCGCGACAGGCAAGGGCCCAAAACGTAGTGAGGCAACATCAAAATTGCCTATCTCAAATCCACCTGGTTTTGCAAGGGGGGGTAATCTGGGTTTTTGGCCCGGTGCTCGGCGGACATCTAGGGAAACCTACCAAACCCACATATTTCCAAAAACTAGACACCCGGGGGCTTCCAGGGAGGTATGGCTTACGTGGCTCCCCCAAAGTTTCCTTACCCAGAATCCCATGCAAACCTCAATTTTAGCTGAAAAAAATGATATGGTTTTGCAAGGGGGTCACCTGTGTTTTTGGCCCCGTGCTCGGCGGCCATCTAGGGATGCCTACCAAACCCACACATTTTTGAAAAGTAGACACCCGGGGGCTTCCAGGGAGGTATGGCTTGCGCGGATCCCCCAACGTTTCCTTACCCAGAATCCCCTGCAAACCTAATTTTTAGCTGAAAAAATAACTTTTTTCACATATTTTTGTGTGGGAAAGTTGTGGCATCACCGGGCTCACACAAATTTCCCACCACCTAGCGTTCCCCCAGGTCTCCCGGTGAAAATGGTGCCTCACTTGTGTGGGAGTCGACATCAACATTGCCTATCAAAAAATGTTTTGGGCCCTTGCCTATCGCGGGTACTTGTGCCTCCCACAGGACATTGTGGATAAAATAACTTTTTGGAATTCACAAGAGAGACATCACCATGAACTCCCATGGGTTTACGACAATATCAATAGTTGGTAGGTTATTCTTAGATGGAATGTACACCTTAGCAGAGAAACTAAAAAGACAAAGGTTCCTGCACAGCCATCTATTCCTCAAGCACACACACATGCTGGTTGGATTTGGCACGAGGGCAAGTGATGGTTCAGTATATAAAATTTTATTAACAAGAGATTTCACAAAAATGAAATGCACTGTCAATAATTAAATGAACAAAAAACCGAACCAGTGACTGTCAGCTTGTGAGCTGTAAAGCCACGGTAAGGCACCAACCGCTTTGCAGGCCATTCACACACCTTTCATACGTGATACACACAAGACCATTCACACCACCAGGTACAAAAGCAACTAATTACAACATTCACAAAAAGGGACAAGGTACACCCTGCTTCAGAAAGACAAATATTAATGCACAGCCATCTAATCCTCAAGCACACACACATACTGGTTGGATTTGGCACGAGGGTGAGTGATGGTTCGTTATATACAATTGTATTAGCAAGTGATTTCACAAAAATGAAATGCACTGTTAATTGAAAGGGCGAGAAACTGAACCATTGACTCAAAGCTCATGAGCTGTTAAGCCACGACAAGGCACCAACCTCTTTACAGGCCATTCATACACCTTTCATACGTGTGACACATACAAAACCATTCACACCGCCCGACGCGGGCCCATCACCTTACAACACTCACACCACCAGACAGCGCCATTCAAGGGCCCATCACTTTCACACGCCCACATTCCTGACACAGCAGCCACACAAGCTGATGGATTGCGTGGAGTGGCACTCAGCTAGCAGTGTGTGTAGTGACCAGCAGTAAGTCACTACTCACACACCTCCAGCCAAGCGCCAATCCACGCCCACCGCTAGCCAAACACCAGTCCACGCACACCGCCAGCCAAGCGCCAATCCACGCACACCGCCAGCCAAGCGCCAATCCATGCACACCGCCAGCCAAGCGCCAGTCCACGCACACCACCAGCCAAGTGCCAGTCCACACACACCGCCAGTCAAGCGCCAGTCCAGGCACACCGCCAGCCAATCGCCAGTCCGCGCACACCGCCAGCCAAGCGCCAGTCCACGCACACCACCAGCCAAGCGCCAGTCCACGCACACCGCCAGCCAAGCGCCAGTCCACGCACACCACCAGCCAATCGCCAGTCCACACACACCACCAGCCAATCGCCAATCCACGCACACCGCCAGCCAAGCACCAAGTCATGCACACCGCCAGCCAAGCGCCAGTCCATGCACACCACCAGTCAAGCACCAGTCCAGGCACACCACCAGCCAAGCACCAGTCCGCGCACACCGCCAGCCAAGCACCAGTCCACGCACACTGCCAGCCAAGCGCCAGTCCACACACACCACCAGTCAAGCACCAGTCCAGGCACACCGCCAGCCAAGCACCAGTCCACGCACACTGCCAGCTAAGCTCCAGTCCACGCACACTGCCAGCCAAGCTCCAGTCCACGCACACCACCATAACATTTAGGATTTTTTTTAGACAAAAATAAAAACACAAACAAATTGCAAATAAATACAAATCTACTAACACAAAATCTGAAACTAAATACATTGCACTAATGCAACCTTGAAACAGAATCACATTTTTTAAAGAATACAGACCAGGCAGTTCACTTTACCACTCATGGATACTCCCAAAAATTATTTTGCGTGTGGTACGCTCTAAAACAAGCAGGAACACACAGCCCAAGGTTAGAAGGATACTCGTGGCAGTACATACGAGTCTCCTTCTGCGTACCTCTTCGCCAACAGACTCTACATCTCCTAGTGGGAAAGTCTTTTGAGGATGTGGGAGGAATTAAATCAGGAAAGTGGCGATCTTTCAATCGAGCCACATCCTCCACCACTCCAACTCTAGGAACACTTGCCTGTTCCACAAAAACAAGGCTGCCTATCACAGATTGCTGAAACTGAACAAAAGTCAACTTTGATGCAGGAGAACACTCCTTGAACACAACAAAAGCATTGAAAGTTGCTAAATTAAAGAGATGGATGGCCAACTTCTTATACCAAACCTAAGCCTTACGAATAGCAGTGTAAGGTTCCAACCTCTGATCTACTCTATCAACACCACCCATGTGCTTATTGTAGTCTAAAATACACACAGGTTTGCGCACTTCAGAAATCTGACCCCAAACAGCCACAGGTGAAGTACTCTCATCATGGATGGGAGTCAGTATGTACACATCCATCCTGTCCACAAATTTCACAGCTAGTAGTTCATCACTACGCAAGGAACTGCACTGCCCCCTCTGAAGTTTTCTGCAAACAAGCTCTTTTGGATAACCTTTACGGTTAGAGCGGATTGTGCCACAAGCAAAAGTGTCCACTTTGAACAATTCCTTAAACAATTGCACAGCAGTATAGAAGGTATCAAGGTACAAATGGTGGCCTCTGTTAAACAGTCCTCTAACAAGATCCCACACAATTTTCTCAAACTCCAAAAGTGGACGGACAACCAGGGGGGTCAATAGTGGAATCCCTACCAGTATACACACGGAAATTAAAAACATATCCTGTCCTACTCTCAGACAACATATACAGCTTAATTCCATAGCGTGCCCTCTTGCTAGGGATGTACTGCCTAAAAACCAAATGGCCCTTGAACAAGACCAAAGACTCATCAATAGATATTTCTTTCCCTGGAGTATAGATCTCTGAAAATCGATCTACAAAGTGATCAAGAAAAGGCCGAATCTTAAAAAGACGGTCACATTCAGGGTGATCTTGTGGCAACGCCAAAGAATTATCAACAAAATGCAGCATCCGTAGCAAAAGTAAATACTGATCACGAGTCATAACTGCAGGAAATATGGCCGTTACCATCAAGGGGCTGGTAAACCAATATGAAGCCATGGACGGCTTCCTTATCAAACCCATCAATAAAGTCAAACCCAAAAACTTCTTCATCTCTTCCAAATTTGTGGGAGTCCTCCGGGTAGCTCCAGAGTGGGGCCTAAGTTTGTCATTGTTGTCCCTCAAAAACTGTTCAGCATACAAATTAGTCTGCTCAACCATCTCACCCAAAAATACATCATCCATAAACAAATTAAAAAACTATATAGGCAAAAAATTTTCACAATCCACTCTACACCCTGCATCACCACTAAAGGCAGGCAACACCGGCTGCACCATGTTTGGATCAACCCAGAGTCCAGCACTTCCAGTAGGAAGCCTAGCAGCCTCAGGCTGCAATCCAGATGCCTCTTGCACCATCGACACAGCAGTATCCTCCTCTAAAACAGGCACTTCATCCGCACTGAGAGTAGCTTCATCTGCACTGAGAGTACCTTCATCATCCGATGATTCCATGTGGAGAGAAAACTCACTGCCTGAATCTTCCCCTCCCTCCTCTCCCTAAGATGCACTGTCAGTCTCATAATCCTGCTCAGAGGAAGATTCAAGAAGCATACCAACCACCTGTTGAGCAGTCATTCTACAGCTAGCCATACTGCTTACTAATAAAAGTAACTTGTCAAACAAGTCAACAACAAACACTTTGAAAAATAAGTAATAAACAAAATGCACCTTTATCAGAAATACCTATATACTCCAAAACGATACCACTCACTTGCCAGAAGCAGCTAAATTCACCACCACCTACTCTGCACAGACACAGTATGGATCAACAATATCCCACTAAAAAAGAAAGAGAAAAGAAAATTACACATAAGACAATGCAAAACGCATCGCAAAGAATTCCATGCAAAAAACTAAATAAGCTGCCATTATGACAACACTAACAAAAAAATTCATCCATACATGACAAAAATACTCATTTGGAGAAAATACAACAAAAATGTTTTTCTTACTAAAAAAATGCAACTGCGCAAAACTGCAGAACACCACTGTCGAAATCGCAAACAGGAATCAAAAGCTTTACACTAGAATGAAAAGGAGAATAAAACATTACAATCACATATGCAAATAATGCACCAGTCCACACACAATCCACCAGCCAAGCTAAGGGGTAGGTGGGCCTAAGAGTATACATAAAATATTCACCCCGTAAAAGGGGAGCAACCCTTGCCCTTGAGGCCACTCCCAAACACAAAAAAAAAAAAAACAGGTGTCTAGCGGCTGCTGCCACCCTAGATGGGGCTTAAAACATACTGCTATTCTGCCACCCAAAGAGGGCAGAAATGACCACAATCATCCTCCCATAAAGGGGAGCGACCCTTGCCCAAGGGGCCGCTCCCCAACATAAAAAAAAAAAACCTGGGTGGCCTAGTGGCCCTACAAAAAAACAAATCGACCGATCTGCCCCTCAGGGTGGCAGAAACGGCCAAATGCTTACCAAATGGGAGCAACCCTTGCCCAAGGGGCCACACCCCACAAAAAAATCCCTGGTGGTCTAGTGTGCCTAATTAAAAAAAACAAAAATGGCGATCTGGCCCCCTGCGGGGCAGACACAGCCACAAATATTGACCCCAAAGGAGAGTGACCCTTGCCCAAGGGGTCACTCTCCACAAATAACTCCCTGGTGTCCTAGTGGGCCCTACATTAAACAAGCATTTGCAATGCAACCAGTCTCGCCTTTGGGACCTTTACTTAGCTATGCAGCACATTAGCCTGCGCCCTGAAACATCTGCTGTTCTTTGACATGGAGGGAAAGCAAGCACCAAACTGCGTGACACGCCAAGTATTGGAACACACTGGGAGAAATATTGCCTTTCAGCGGGAAATGGTATAGTCCAAAGCTCTGTTTTTAATATAAAATCTGGGCCTTCGGTGGTCATATCACTGAAAATATAAGATTTAAAAAAAATATTATTGTCTAAGGGTGCTCGTGGAAGACAATTTCTATGGACTGAAAACTAGAGAATGCTGAAGTGATTCTGGTATTTTACTGACCTCTGCTGGTCGTTTTCTATCAAGAAAGTTAAAAAGAGTCAGTTGATCAGAAAAAAAAGTCCCTAAGCGGAAGCAGACAAGTCCTAGGGCTGATCTCCAAAGCCCACAAACCATATAAACATATAAGTATATACTAAAGTATATACAAGAGGTCTTGAATGCTCGACCTCAAAATGGCGAAATCTGCCCCCCCCCCCCCATGGGGGCTGACTGCCAAAATCATAAGCCCCAAAGGGGAGTGACCCTTGTCCAAGGGGCCACTCCCCACTAAACACTCCCTGGTGGTCCAGTGGGCATTTATTTTTTTAAATAAAGAAAATCTTCCCCCCCAGGGGGGCAGACAAAGCCTGAATTACATTGCCCCCAAAAGGGGAGCGACCCTTGCCTAATGGACCGCTCCCCCCCCAAAAAAAACTTCAACAAAAAAAAATGGCCCCCAAAGGAGAGTGACCCTTGCCCAAGGGGCCACTCCCCACTACATTAAAGTTAAATGACCAAAGGGCCGATTTTATTATTTAAAAAATGTCTGCCCCCCCACCACGGGGGGCACACAAAGCAAGGAAATATTGCCCCCCAAAAGGGGGAGCGACCCTTGCCTAAGGGGCCGCTCCCTCCAAACAACAAAATCGCGGCCATTTAAAAAAAAAAAAATCCCTGGCGTCTAGTGGGCATTCCTGCTGCACGATCGTGCAGCAGGAATGCACAAAAGAGGCATTGAGGGAAAGGAAAACCCTTTCCTTTCCCTCTATGTCTCTTTTAAGAAAATGCCCCCCCTCCCAGCTCCAAAACTCACCTCTTAGTTCACCGACGCGTAGGAAGCAAATGACTTCCTGCGCGTCGGTGATCCAAGGGAACCCTCAATGACGTCAGCGCGCCTCGCGCGCTGACGTCATTGATGACACAAGGGGGGGGGGGGAGGGCGGGGCGAGGCAGGGAAAGGTCTTCCCCAGGAAAAAAACCAGATCGGCTGCCCAAAGGGGGAGCGCCAGCGCTTCCCCCGTGGGTGGGTGTCATGACGAGCTGGGCTCTTCATGAGCACACGGCGACTGTGTGCCATGACGAGCCCAGCTCGTCATGAGCACCGGAGGGGTTCAAATATTTACTTAAAATATTTTTAAGACGGTAATTGTTATTAAACATTATTACGTATGTACTTAGAAACACATTGAATTCTAATTGTTCATAAATTAATGTGGTGCTTTCTTAATGATGTCAATAGGTCTCATTTTATATAGGTTAATGTGCTGACTGTTTGCTAAAGCCAATAGGCTAGCATTTTTTTATGTATTCCAACCCTTTGAGAAAGCCAGTAGGTACGACTTACTTAAACTACATTCCTTTATATTGTTATTTTACGTTGAAAAAAGCCACAGAAATTCTCTCTAAGAACAAGTGATGTTACTGTTAGGTGAAAATATCTGTTCAAACATAATGTTTTAAACCAATAAAAACACTGAAATTCACCAGGTATAGGTAACTATAACTCACACCCATGCCACGCACTGCTTATTACCTCACATATTGCATCACTCATTATATGTTATATGAAATCATTGATAACACTACCGGTTATGTCTGAAATGACAATTGATGACAACACTGTGCGTGGTGGGGCGCAAGTTGTGGTTACTTGAGTTTATTAGAACTGGTGAATTTTATTTTTTATTTTTATTTTGATAGTTACGATTTAACTGACATGTTCACCTAACTTGACGAGTCTTCACAACATTTTCAAAAAAATTCCGTCCTTTTTTGGTTCAGCTGCCGTGTTGAAAGTCACTGGGTTCTCCATGAAGTGGGGGCTGAGAAAAAAGGGGGTTCCGAAACACGTTTTTCCCATGTTAAGTCCATTGGGATTTTTCATTTTTTGAACACGACTACAGACCGAACCCATGAACGTAATACACCAAATTTGGTAGAAAGCTAGATGTTGGTCCAGAAAGCGTACTTTTTGTGATTTGGTGTAAATCCGCTCAGTAGATTCAAAGATATTTAAGTTAAAAAAAAAAGATATCTGGTATCCCAAAAATCTACTGAAATGCTACTGAAATTCGATTGACTGCCAACACTTCAATCAGTGAGTGTTGGCAGCCATCTTGGGACCAATATACATGATAGCACCCCATTGAAATGCATTGCAGTGAATGGCAGGTTTTGAGGGTCACAAAAACGAGAACGTATGAAGGGCAATAACAGATTTTTGTTATAAAATATATCATTTGTTGATGGTACCATACACATTTTAAGAATCGTGATGTGTTCTAAGGTGATTTTACATTTTGAAAAAAGCCATCATGAATCATGTTTGAGAGAAAACTGTTTTCTCATGATTTTCCCATAGAGGTTATGGAAGGTGCTCCAGAAGCTAAAAAGCAGAGCATATTTTCTGTAAATTCAAACTATCTTTCTCAGCCATATGAAAATGAAGTCTGAGATTCTCAGTAAATCCTGTACTTCCAACAGGAGCAGCCTGTCAGTTGATTCCCTTGTGTTCTTCTGCAGCCTCCCAGGGTGTTCTAAAGGACAAATAGAGTGCTAACAGTGTTACTTATGACAAAACTGTGGCATACCCGAAGCCATGCTGATTGAATCAAACTGATGGAACTGAAAACATTTAATTCAGAAAGGAGCAAAATGAGGGGATTCAGTTTGTCGTAGAAATTATGGTTAGTGCTGTAGAAAGAAAAATGATAACACATTTTAAGTAAGTTCTCAAATATCTTCCTCTTCTATTTCAATTAAACATTCTGACATGCAGTCTGAAACATGCACATTCAACACCAGCAGCAGATTGCCAGTTAACTCCCTAGTGATCACCAGCTTTACTGTAGTGTTCTAATGAGGAACTAGAGTGCTAACATTCTGAATTTATGACGAAAGTGTGGCACATCTGAACGCCATCTTGATAGAATGGAACTAGAAAACTGAAAGCATTTTCTACTGAGGATACTGCAGTAAATGAGGACATTAGGGAGCTACATAGCAGATAAGTCTCCCAAGATTGCCACTAGAGTAAAAAGAGCCCAATTATAGCACAAAAATCACACAAATGTAGCCTAAGTATAGCCCAATGTCAGAAGTGTGCAAAACACTTATTTCTTTTCTGTTGTTTTGCAGTATTATATGGTTCAGACTTGACCAAGAACTATTGGAGTGCATTACAGGAGCATCATTACTCAAGGACACATTAATCTTTTTTGTAAGCATGGGGAGTTTTAGTGATTTGTCCAGAATCACAGGATGTTGAGCTGACACTGGAACTCAAACCTGGTTCCCCAGTTGCAAAGTAAGCACCTCTGGCCGTAATGCCACATCCTCTCCCTTAAGTGTAACAGATAATCAAGTTATCAACTATATAAAAAAAATACAAAGATAGCAAATTATTTAAAAGTGTTTTGTCTCTATTTGAGAACTCAGAAAATATGTCCTCATTTTGGTTCATGTTAAGTCTATGGTGATTTTTCATTTTTTGAAAATGGCTACATCCCGAACTGCTGAATGGAATTACACCAAATTTGGCAGAAAGCTAGATGTTGGTCCAGAAAGCGTGCTTTTTGTGATTTGGTGTAAATACGCTCAGTAGTTGCAGAGATATTTAGGTTTAAAAATATAGATATCTTGTAACCCAAAAACCTGCTAAAATGCTACTGAAATTTGATTGACATTCCAACACTTCAACCAGGAAATGTTGGCAGCCATCTTGGGACTCGGTTGAACCGCGACCCATAAAAAATGTTTAAAAAAAGAAAAGGGGCCTGGGTAGAAACACCCTGACCACCTAGGCCTCTTGGAGTGGTCCCACTGGGACACCCCAGGGCCCCAACATTAAAAATAAAAAACATTTCAGTGGGATTCGCGGATACGGACACATTTTCTTTTTTAAACGAAGCACGGGCTCCGGTGCTTTGTTCATTATCTGCCCTAGGTGGGCCAGGTCCCAAGGGCATTTTTTTTATGGAGGGGGTGTAAAGGTCACCCCTCCTGGGGCTCAATAGTACCCGGGCACCACCTACCCTGGAGTTTCTTTAAAAACAAAATGGAAGTGGTACGGCCCTTCCCCAGGGACCACCATCTCGCCGGGGCTCAAAGTTTTAGAAATTGGGGGCTCTTAGACCCCCCCAAGCCACAGGGACTGCCCCCTCCCCAGGGCTTCAACTATCAACAAAGTAGGGTCTGCGCGGATTTCCCCGCAGCCTGGCGGTTGCGACCTCCCCATGGGCTTTCAATATACATAATACAGGAGGGCAGCCAAGACCCCCCTCAGCCCCGGGGTCTGCCACCTCCCCGGGGTTTTAACCAAAAACAGTGCGAGGGCAACGCAGCCCTTAGGACCACCTCCTCCACAGGGCTAAATCACACAATGGAGGGGGCATGGCCACTGAAGACCTCTAAGCAATCGCGCTAGCTGGGACTTAATGGAGGAGTTGTTGTCCCCAAGCTCGTCCTTGTGGGCCAACTACTCCTCCTGTTACCTTCAGTAAGGTCCACACTGCAGGATTGCTGAGAGGTCTTTGTGTCCCACCTCCTTTCTCTACCACACTGCAAACACGCCTCCTGGTGCACCACTAGTTGTGGCATGAAGTCCGCTTGGCTACTGAGGGTCCTTGGGGGCGAATAACCCCTTTTGTTACCTCCAATAAGTACCACACAGCAGGATTGCTAAGAGGTTTTCCGAGGCTACGCCTCCTTTCTCCACCACTCTGCAAACGCATCTTCTGGCTCACTACTGGTTGGGGAATGAAGTCCTCTTGTATGTTGAGGGACCTTGGGGGCCAAGAAGCCCCCCTGGTACTTTCTGTGATCCCTACGCAGCGGGATTCCCGAGAGCTGGTCAGAGACCCTGCCCCCTTTCTCCACAACTCTGCAAAGGCCATTGCTACTTAAAAAACACAAAGAAATTCACTGAAAAAACAAAGGTTATAGAGATGTTATAGTTAGGCTCAGGTTCCACTCGTACAAAACAGTGAAATTCAGCCATATAGTTAGCTGAGCTAAATATAACTTGCACACTCCCAGTGCACTGCTTATGACCTCTCCCATTACATCACTCATGACATGGTCAGTGACATCATTGATGACATCACTCATGACATCATCCACAAAATCACTAACACATCCACACACACACCCATAATCACTCACTTATACAGTTGGTCACGTACCCACTGTTTCATCCATACAGGCACTCCTACACCCACGGATTCACCAATACACCCTGGAATATATATTTAACACTCATACATTTTTTTAAAGCACTCGCAGTCACTGGATGATGTCATCAGTGGTGTCATCTGTGATGTCATCAATGATGTCACTGGCCATGTCATCAGTGATGTAATATGTGAGGTTATAAGCAGTGCATTGCAGTGTTGCGAGTTATAGATAGCTCAGCTAACTATAACTGCTGAATTTCACTGGTTTTGTTCAACTGGAAATGTGATAATTCACTCCATTCAGAGTGCATACCCTACCTGTTTCATCCAGAGCTCTCACATTCTAGACTCTTCGACAGAAAATCAAATACAACAAGGTGTGTTTTCTTGACAGGTACTTATTTGAAGGCCATGATTTGAACAAACATAGAACCTTATCAACATCTCATAATTTAGAATCCCTGGTTTTGGGTGGAACAGACACTCTAATAACCCTCAGACGTTTACAAACCAAAGGATGCTCCCCAACTGGGGGCCCGTCTGTCGGTGAGTGGCCAGCCAAAAAGGCTGATCTAAAGGTATTAATGGACCTACAAGCCAAACCCTCAGAAGCTAAGTCAGACAGAAAATACAAAATGTGGACAACGTCTTGCCCAAAGGGATCCAGTTGGTATTGATGACACCTACCCACACATCTGTATCTTTTATTTGTGCTATGTGCCCAGGCCATGACGAGCAACTAAGCCGCCTCACATGAAATGCCTGAGACTTTCCAACATTAGAAAATCCCAAAAAGTTTCATCAGGACTGGAAATCAGAATTGAAACCTTCAAATCAGGGTTATTACCACCAAATCCACCCGTTGTCTCCAAACTTGGGTAGACAATCTCATGATCATCTCGAATGGTGGAAATGCATACTATCATCTCTTGCTCTAATACTATTTGGTTGACACTGCATTGAGATCCGGTCACCAACTGCAGTATCTGTCCAACTCATGATCCAGCCGAGAGGCAAACACTTCCACTGTGAAGGGACCCCACCTGGATTGAATCTCCTGGAACACCCGTGGATGTAGTTTCCAGAGACTGACATCCTGCCAATGGTGGGAATGGCAGAACACCCGTGGATGTAGTTTCCAGAGACTGACATCCTGCCAATGGTGGGAATGTCAGTCTGCCACCGTATTGGATTTTCCAGGAAGGTGTTCTGCCGAGACCGGTATCTGGTTGGCTAGGCAGTAGTTCCAAAAGGTTCGAGCCAAATCTGAAAGGGTTTTTGATCTTGTTACCCTTAGATGGTTGACCTACTGAACCTCCGCTACGTTGTCCATTTGGGAAGGACACAAAATTGGTCCTTGTATTTGGTTCAACACTTCACTGAGAAGGAGCCTACCAATAGTTCCAGACAGTTTATATGACCGGGCTTGTTATATGGATGGCCCTTTTCCTCCAGTGGAGAATTCCCTGCAGCGTGCTCCGCAACCGGAGCTGCTGACATCAGATTTTATCACTGGATCAGGTTGCGAGCCAAAAATGGCTCGGCCATTCCAGCCTTCCATATGGGAAACCCACCATTGCAATTCCTCCTTCGCCTCTTCTGAGTGAGGAATGGATTCTCAATAGGCGAGACCCCGTTGAAGATGGAATATTCTTAGGCATTGCAACGCCCGATAGTGAAGAGGTCTTGGAAAAATGGCATGTATGGGCGACGAAGGAAGACCTACGATGTGGGCCAATTGACACAGGGAGGTCAAAGGTTTGGACAGGGTTTTCATTGTCTTGTGCTTTATTTTGGTGAGAAGTTTCAGGGTGGCTTTGACAGAGTCTACTACAGACTCCAGAAATTACAAGGTTTAAAACGGAGTCCGGGAAGATGTTTTCTCTTTGACCACAAAACAGAGAAACACTAACAGCTCGATAGTCATCTGTCAGGGGTCTGACAAACGCTCCAGACATTGATCCATAATGAGTATTTAATTTAGGTAGACAATTACTCTGACACCTCGAGCTCTCAGGTGCTCTACCATAAGTTACAAAATCTTGGTAAAACAGCATGGAGCGGATAAAAGCCCGAAAGGAAGGAAGTAAATTCGAATATCTGTGACTTCCATTGAAACTACAGGAAACGCCTGTGTGGGGGAAAGATGGGAATCGTGAGTTAGGTGTCCTTCAAGTCCAAGAGGACCATCCAGATGTTTGACTTCAATAAATCTCTGTGAAGATGGATACCCTCCATCATGAATGGCGGTAAACCAACCTATCGTTGAACTCTCTCAGATTAATGATGGGACGTTGGCTCCCGTTCCTCTTTTCTACCAGGAAAAGGTTGCTAAGAAAACTATTAGGGTTAAAATTGTTGGGACAAGCGTGCTCTTCTCCAAGAGCTGAGCAATATCTAATGTTGATAACTCCCCCAGTTTGAGGGTCTATTTTAAACAAATGGGGTCTGCACCTTTCCACAGAAATCACACATTTGGCATTTCCCAGAAAGATAATGGCTCTCTGAACCCAGCTTGATAAGACATCCAGGAAAATCTTCGGCCTTGTCCATTATCTTGGATTGGGGCTCTTCTTGAGGCACACAAAGACATCTAGATCTACCCCTGGGTCGTCTGCATGCTTGCGCTTATTATCTGGTATTAGTGCAGAATGCTGCTCTGCAGGTGTGGGGGCCAGATGCCCAAAAGGTTCTTTCCTCAAATCGAGGTGTTTTAGCATTGAGTTTAAAGTTGGAGTATTTTCTTCTCCTTAAAAATGGTGGCGTCCATAATCTGATAGAAGTGATCATTAGTAGGCAGGTAAGTAATGTCTTCCACCTCCATGTACTCCTCAGAATCCTGCATACTTAATTATGAGGATTGTAATAAATCCTTTAAGTAGGATGGCAATAGAAAATTTAGGGGCAAACAAAGGAAATTGTGCATGAATCTCAGAAGGGATTATGAATCAGGCATTAATAGGCCCTAGGAACAGTACTCCCTTCAATACGTAGGGTAATATATATATCACCACCTGGGACATGTCCCAAAAATAATGCTTCGATGCTTACCGTACCCACTGAGGGTATGTTCAGCTAGAGGCGGTGGCTCTAGTAATTTATATATTATTGGGCAATGTTTTTGAGGAATGCGACAGCCTCCATAAACGCATGCGGCCGGACTCCCTTCGCCACTTGAAATGAAACAGGTGAAATTGACACGCTGATCGCCAATAGATAGAGTGAGCAGAGCGCAAGTATCCAGATGTGGGGTCCCCTTAGCGGCCAGATGAACGCACTTTGAACTCGGAGCCTGAGAGCGAATGAAGCGGCCATGAAGGAGCAAGATGGTTCCTGTGGCCGCACTGTGAAGAAAATAGGCAATAAAGTTCAATTAGCAACACCAACGTTGGAGGTAAACTTCACAGCAGGATTATTGACAAGCAACACTTGTTTTAGCCACTAAATTGTATACAAAACAACAAATGTAGAGGTAAAAAACACTTAGTTGAGGCTGTTGGAGCTGCAAAGAAATGGTGGGGTGGAGCGTCTGCAGAGAATGATGAGAGGAACTGCAGCATTCGGATTGGATAAACTGTTTTATGTTTCTTTTCCCGAGTGAATCATGGAAAATAAAATTTAATGTTGAGATCTACATAATGTTTAATGGCTGCTGTATATAATAAAGTGGGGAAAATTAAAGCCTAATACTCACCTCCGGTCCTTACATAGAATTTATCAGCTACTATATGTATAGGAGAAGTGCAGTAGAGGAATCCTTTACACAACACACAGAATGTGTGGTTAGTTTGCCAAACATATATGAGAGGTGTAAGTTTTAAGGATGAAGGTCCCTGCATGGCAAGGAGATCTTTGGAATCCGACCTCAGTTAGAATTTTTCTTGAGTACCCTTTAAGGTCTCTCCACCTCTCTAGTCTACACCAGAATCTTGGGGTCCACTGAAGGTGGTCCATGTGTTTTGCAGGCGTTCCCTTAGAAGAGCACATTGGATCTTGGTTGGGGGGCATATCCAAAATATAACCTCACCCTTATTGCTGCCTCCCATGCTAGACTGTGCATTTGGTGGTTGCTGACAACCGAGTGTGGTCTAACCGATTAGGTTTATATCAATATGCTTGTTGAGTAGGTATAAGGCCTTTTCCCCTTGGAAGTTAGTGGTTACTGGTCAAGATTTCATCTTATCTGGACTACTCCACATTCCTTTACCAGGGCCTGTGTAAGTATGCCATCCCAAACTCCATGTTGAATGTGCTGAACACTTCATTTTGGAGATTAGTGGGCATAGCTTTATTTCACCAGTGTGAAGGAAAACAGACACTCTTTAACCCCTTCGGTGCTCATGACGGAATGGTTCCGTCATGACCCACGGTTGAGCTGTGCTCATGACGGAACCATTCCGTCATGACCACGCCCGCGCAAGATTCCGTCAGCACAGCGGCGGAATCTGCGCAGCATCGAAGGGGTTAAAGCTCATTGAAGCCTAGCACTTGTTTTGTGCCAAAAAATAGCTACTAAGCATAAAGAAGATTCAGAGTACGATTCACAATAATCACAATATTCTGAGCGCACTCTCCTGTCTGAACCTTTGAAGCACTTGACATTAAAGTCTATACTTTTTTATGTGACTTTCATACAACTTATTCAATGCAGTAAGCGGAGGAAAGCTATACATAATGAGCAGGCGCCTAGCGCTTTGAATAGTAGAAATGCTGACTTCAGTAGATCTGCCAACTTGAAAACGAGGCTACGCTTGCTTAGCAGACATGTCAACATACATTCATACAAAGACGTTAGTAGTGCTTTTAGCAGGTGTAAAACGAATGCAATTGTGTTATAACAAGCACCTGTATAAAAATTACATTGGCTTCAGCTTTGTTTCATTGGCTTCTAATCGTTAAGCGATCTGTCTGCAAATTACTTTGCCCATGCCTCTTTTAACCTGGCATTAAATATGTATGACATTGCATTAAACCCCTCTTTGCTAGATCTCTGTGGTCCTCTACGTCTTGTCTTTTTTCACTTCGCTCTTTCGCAGGGCCCTCCTTGAAGGTCATGTCTTCTCAGTCTGCACTGCTAAATATTGAAATACTCTTCCAACTGCCTTCCTAGACATTTCCAACCATTCAGTGTCCCAAAAGAAAGGGTGATTTTCACCACTGACTTACGTACCTCTACATCTCTGTAAGCTTAGTTTCTGGTTCTGTGATCAAAGAAACTGTGCTTTTCACCATTGACTTATGTTACCTCTTCATCTTCTCTGTAAGCTCTATTTCTGGTTCTGTTATACATCTGCATGAGGATATTGTCTCTGTAGCAACGTGTTCTATAAATGTATCACATTCATTCATCTTCCATACAGCGTGATCCCAGCTTCCGTGATGTGTTGTATAGAGTTGAGCATTGCCTGTTAAAAGATAGACCTGGTCTGAATTTTCATACTGACTTTACCTAAATCCACAGATTCATTGTTTAGTAACCACCATTTCACCAGACCATACACACCTGTCACAAACACTGAAGAAAAAAGCCTGGGCTTTGGTTGTGCCTGGCTATTAACCTGCTCACCCAAAGCAGGATAAATATTACCCCCCATCAAGTCAGTTATTTCTGCTTCATCTGGAATTTGAGAAGGAATTTCTACCTTTCTTAAAAGAAGAGGAAGCAAGGCCCAGCTTCCTGAAGCATGAATGAAGGTCGTTTCCGGCAAGTGAGTCACAAGGGATTTGCAGCCCAGATTGCTACAGCCAAACTGAATGAGTTCTTGTGGACAGAGGGTCAAGCACCTGAAGAAAGCATTGTACAATTGCATATGTTAGTGTGTGGGGGGCACTTAGCCCCATATCTGTTTCTTTACATCCCTTACTTTATGAGGGAAAACTAGAGAGGGATATACAGGTATTATGTTGCCTGCTGTCACATGCCTTTATACTGGAACCATTTGAAGCATCACAAAGATCGTGGTTGCAGTTGGCCTACTGTGTGCTCTGCCAATTAAATATCCAGTTTGTGACGGGCTCAGCTTTGAGATACATGTCTCTTACATTTTTACTCGGTGGAGAAGGGGCGAGGGTGTATATCCCAGCTTTTGAACATTGATCCTCTAGACCAGTTGGGCCTTTAACTGCCCTTCCCATTCTGTGTCCAGTGACCAGAAAGTGATCCCTGAGGAGTTGTTAACTGCTCTTACACTGGTATTGACGACTTTGGGCAATTAGTCACCTCTTTGGCTTATGTGATACTTGTTTGTTTTAGGTAATGGGTCTTTGGTCCACTAGATTTTTGGACATTTTTGCAGACTCTTAACAGCTTGGGCTCAGATCCACAAAATTGTCCAGCCTTACTCTTAGACAAACTGGCTTGAACCCAACATATCATAGGAAGCGGGTTGCATTATAGTACTCTGAGACTTTTTCACATTGATTTGAACTAGTAGAGGAGACCTAAAATACAACACATAAGAACTGAGTGAGCACAAAGCTAACTTAGGACACATAAGCTTTTGCATTTAGGATAATAATGTTCAGAAGGCTCAACATTGACTCCATTAAAGCACTTAACCATGTAAATGCTATGATTGTGTTTGGGGGTCTGTTGTTGATGCCACAAGATCTTTCTGCTTACACCAGGGCTCAGAGAAAAAGCCTCACGTAATCTGTATAAGGAATCTTCATTGTTGTATTATGTTTGGGAAAACGACGGCCATGCAACCTTTCCCAAACACCTGTTTGGGCAGGGAACTTAATCACTTCTTTGTTGCCGGTAGCACCAAAAAACTAAAAAACTCGAACTACATGCTATTTATCGAACCTAATAAGTTCTGAACCCTGTGGACACTTTTGAGGGTGGAACTAGGCAGCTTCCCCACCATCCCTACTTTCAGATCGACTTACATCATTTAGCTTGAAATCAGAAATATAAACAGTGTTGTTAGAATTCAGGTATCAGTCAGATGAAGGCCAAGCAATAATCCTATTTTGTCTAACATTGCAGATATTCATGATTGTATTGTGCCAGATGTCTTTGGATTTCCTTCCAGTTTTCAAGATGGTTCTACTCCAAAACGAAAGAAGACTAAGGTACATGTCCTTAAGAATTTACCATTTGTTGTATTTTGCTTTGATGCAAATGTGCATTTGTTGAGCAGACACACTTTTTATTTTTTTCCTCTCAATAATAAAAAGGTTTGATTAATTAATTTTAAAGGAGAGTGACTAACCAGACCAAGAATATAGACGGTGGTATTGATTAAGAAATCATCTGCTCCTAAAATATTGTTATGCGTTAGAAAATCGAATTTTACATTAGTTACCTTCATTTAAAGTTAACATACAAAGTTATTAAGCATGTATAACCCTTGTTATGACCAGACTGTTCTACTACAAAATGGTGGAGGCAGGCCTCCTGGTAATGCTAACATATAAGCGACAAAAGATTATAAGAGGTAGCCTAAAACGATTGGGGCTTGAGGCTGCTCTCCGGTACTCTCAAAAGAGCACGAAACAGGATATTAATAAAGCTTACAACCATGGAACAAGTGAGAGGAAACTAGGTGAAAAAGTAAAGACTGATTCCTTGATCTTAAATGAGAGACAGATTGGCGCAGACACACTTTGTTAGGGATGAAGACTAGCAGGTATATGATTAATGTCATTGGTTACAAGTAGAATGTGTGAGAGTGAAGGCAGAAGACTGTGCAGAAGAGTGGAGCACAATCTTGATATGAACATTGATCTGCATTTCACATCAGATGCCGAAACTCATGGGAATATGAAAACAGGATGGTGCTGAACGCCTCCGATTGAGTTGAAATTGCAAATGCATCTTATTGTGTGTGAGAGGGGGTAGAAAGAAGATTCTATGGAAGAGAGTGGAATGATTTTGTACTGATAACGAGCAAGGAATGGGTCTCATTTGAGAGCATTGACAATTTGTCCCGAAGATCTCCAATGGTCTCAGAGTTTCATCAGCGTCTTAACCGTGTCTTATCCACAACATAAGGCATTCCCATTTGAAATATAGCACTCAAATTCCTCCTCCCCTATGCTTGCCTGAACAGGAAAAACACATCTTTGAATTAGTAATAGTATTAAACTCCTTTCCTTTAAAACCAAGCACTTAAACCATCTAGTCCGCTGAATATTCATTACTCCTCTAAACTTGAAGGGGATGTAATTTTTCAGCATGAGACAACAGTTGGTTTGTAGGAATCCGTAACCGTGCAGAATACGTAGGTTGATGAAGTTCCCTGATTTGAGGTAAATAAACTAGGTGATAACCCTCCTTGCTTAGAAAGTGAAACTTTCTGTTAAATCACCTGAGATGGATGACAAGGGCAGATTGCTCATAACATGATTACAAAAAGTTTAATTTAAGATTTATGCTATTAATATATATGCTACAACCGCTGAGGAACCTAACGTCTGGAAATACTCAATAAGAAACTCAATATTCTTCACTCTGATGCAAATTTTCTTTTATGTTGTGATTTCAGTTAACCTATGGATGGGTTTATAGATAGAGATTTGACCCACAAATTCAGTCTGACTAAAAAAAAACGAATTATACAACTGTCTGAAGCTCGCAGCCTAAGATACCTGGCATATTCAACATCCAAACATCAGGGGCATTATCTTTATTTCATATCCACACATTAATTATTCCAGACTTGATTGCAATCACATTGATAATCCCCATTTACTTCTATGAGAGACTACATAAACAGAACATGTGCAAGTCTCAGACCATGAATGTGTCCTGTTGATATATTCATTTGTAAATATAGATAACGCACCTAAACCATTGAGGCTGAATGATGAACACTGCCAAGACAAAAAGTCTCTGACCTTTGTTAAAGAGGACATGGAGCAATTTCTGACTGAAAACAAGGGCACTTGCCCGTTAATACAAATTCCTTGGGATGCTCTAAAACAACACAAAGTGGTCTAATGATAGGAACAATAAGCAATAAAGAAATGACCACACTTGAAAAAGAGATTAAGGTAACATAAATAAAGACACCGCTGCATAAAAATTAATGCTGAACTAACAAGGCTGAGGGATGTTAAATATGAATATATTCATAAAATGAGTAGAAGAGCATATTCTGGTTAAATCTGCAAAAAGCTAGGAAGCGTTCCTGTAAAAATAAAGCTGAAAGACAAGTATTGACTTACTTAAAATACAAAGTATTGCTAAATGAACTAGTGTTGCAAATCTCTTTAAGGACTGATTTGCTTCACTATATTTCCCAGCTTGGGCAATTGATTCAGAGGAATGCTTAACCCTCCTGAAAAGTGTGGACTCCCAATGATTGAGTAGACAGAGAAAAACCTTCCAGACATACCAGTAGAAAAGAGGAAATCATGAACGCTTTAAAATTCTTAAAATTGGATAAATATCCATGTTCAGATGGATTTAGTACGCTATTCTATACATTTTATTGTGACAAATTAACAGACCCACCCACTTGCTTAATTGAACATTACATTAACTCAGCGATGGTTCAGGGTATGTCTCTAGAGACTACATTAAAGTGATACCCAAAGATGGGAAGTAGTAGCAAGATGCAAACAAGCATTTGCAATGCAATAGGTCTCGCATTTACGCGAGTCCGAGCTATTGACATTGCAAATAATAATGCATTTTATTTTTGTTTCCGTTTTTAAAACATAACTAGAAGGCATTGTCATTTACAATGCCAATAGCTTAAACTTGCGTAAATGCAAGACCTATTGCATTGCAAATGCTTGTTCACTATTGCCAGGCTACCTGCTCCTATAGGCCAGAATGGGCAGTCTGATTATAACATCTTATAATCCTAACTGACCCAGGTAGCAAGGTAGAAATTAGAGTTTAGTATGCCTGAACTCAGAATGTTAAAACACATCTTTTAGTGTGGGTGATTTTTACATTCTGTGTTTCAAAATACTACTTTTAGAAAGTAGGTATTTTCTTGCCTAACCATCCAGCCTTCCTCTGCTAGGTTTGTGTATTCCATGTCTGGTTTGTGAGTGATGGGGGGTGGGGGCTCCAGGAGTCAGGGTGAGTCAGCACTAGGCTGAATAGACCTAGCTGCATTGGGAGTGGTGGGAGGAGTAGCACCTGGGCCTGAATAGGGTTATGTCTGCCTTCCACAATGCTGGCTCCACCTCCTGTGGTGCGTCCGACGACCCTGGCCCACCCTGACAAAGGAAGAAGTTGTGCACTGGCAGAGTGCACCCAGAACTGGTTTGGACTAGGTACAGACATTTGTTACGATCATGAATGACACAAAGGCTGTTAACGATCTCAGTAGGTTTATCCTTTACAGCCCATAGTCGCAGCGTGTCTTGCGCCTCAGCCAGCAGCAACTGCCAAGGTCATGAGGAACACCACGTAACAATAGAACGTTAGGACAGTAAGATTCTACAGAGGCGCGCGGCCTCAAACACATGGGAAATCATAACACTCTCTGCCTTCTGAGACGAAGGATGTGTGTGTATAAAAAGGGGGACCCAGATCTTTAGATCACTTCTGGGCATCAAGACGAACGTTTGCTGAGGAGAAGAACCAGGAAGCTGAAGGAGGAGACTACCCCTCTGCTGTGTGTTTGGGGGTTGGCCTCCAGTGGTTGCTTCATTGCCAAAGAAAGGAGAAAAGGACTGAGTGTGCTTTCATCATCTTGAAGAAGCTCTCCAAGGGCTTGAAGATTGAGCTTGCCTCTTGACTGAAGTCTCAGGGATACACGACTTCACCACAAACTCCCCCCTGAATTCCCTTGCTAGGATTTGAAGTGCCTGCTGTTGTGCTGGGCCTTCTAAGAGACGGCATGTCGCTGGGAGCTGGAGGCGCGACTCGAAAACAAAAGAAGAAGCGCGTCGCCGCCACAGCAGTTGTCGACGCATCGCCGAGTAAGCGTGCTGCTGCTGACACCATCGCATCACCGAGGCACGTCACATCACTGGGGAAGCGTGCCGCCGCTGCAGAGGTTGTCGTCCCATCACTGGAGAAGCGTGTCGCAGGGCCTGTCGCAGCTCAGAATTTCACCGAGTGGCCTCACGGCTGTCGGCCGTGCCCGCATCGCATCTACGTTGTCACACCGTAACCAAGACACCATTTTGTCACATCGCACCAGAGCGTCATATCTCAGTAAGAAACTGGTGCGTCAACTCCCCTGCACAGCAGTAAGGAACCGACGCATCCACTCCCCTGAGTGTAAGGAACGGCGCATCACCTTCCCTGCGACCCTTTTGTTTTCCGTTACGCATCCCAGCTACTTTGAGAGTAAAGTGTCGCATTTACAATCTAAAGTGAACTAAGCTATTTTTACCATTTTAAAAGTCTTATTCTTATTACAGTATTGTGGATTTTTGTCTAGTAAAGATTACTTATTTTTCTAAACTGGTGTGGTGTCCATTTCTAGTGTTTTCACTGTATTACTGTATGTGTTCACAAATGCTTTACACACTTCTACTTTACACACTGCCTCTGAGATAAGCCTGCCTGCTCGTGCCAAGCTACCAAGGGGGTGAGCAGGGGTTATTTACGAGTGTAGCCCCTTACCCGGACTAGACGCAAGGGTCCCTATTTGGACAAAGGTGCCAACCATTGCCAACTAGAGACCCCCCAATCTAACAGACAGCATATACCAACTTATGTTCTCACATGCCGGATGCCACTTTAAGGGATATTTTTAATTAAAATCTAAGAAATTAACAGGCTGAGAATCTCATACCGCTTTCGGTAGGACTTTATAATTTAAAGCTTAAGCTACTTGCTCTGTTTTCCCACAGTAGCTATTACAATGTAAACTATAAGTAGGGAACAAATTACCCACGGAAAACATAACCAAGAGGTCCTGAATCTATACTTTGCCATTTCACACACAGGATAGCCTCCCCACGCCCCAGCGCGATGAGGTCTCACGTTGGCTTTTCTTTCCTTGCACATCAGATCACTAGCGAGACTCGTTTATCTGTGCCCTGCTCATATTAACTACTACAATGTTTTCTTTAGGGGACCCTGGAAGTCTTAATTCGTAAAAGCAGTAAAGGTATCGTTATAATTGCCCAGTGTCTGTCCGCACACCGGTACAAATATGTGGTCTAATCGACTTCAGATATACGAAAAACAAAATTCTGGATTAAAAATAAAAAAAAAACACCCCAAAAATATGTTTAAAGATTTCCGGGGTCTTGAGATTTTTAATAGCAAAAAGAAAAACGTAAAGTGTAAGTTACACTGTGTAACATCCATCATGAAAGCCACTTGTAAAAGAAAATGCATTGCTGACTAATTCCAGTGAGGTTAGAAATCACGCGATGTTCCTGGCTTAAAAAAAAAAAAATAATTTCGCGTAAAATATTTTCAAACGCGGTCTTTCATGCTGCCCTGTATCATAACTACGACAGTAAGACAATCGACCTATATATAACTAGCCAGAGCCATACAAAATAATAACCATTTCGAGAGATCGGCTTTCCGATGTACAAATCTCGAAACTATTATTCTTTGATATAATGGACAATACGGCAGAAGTCGTACTTCGACATTCTATAAAACGAAGGCAGATAAAGAATAAATACCCAGTTTGAAGCTTTATTTCAACGCACAATTCGTGTTACTTTGTGTTACGAACTTTACATTTGTTTTCAGAACACAAAAAACGTTTAAATAAAGTTGGATTTTTTTTTGCAGATTGTATAGCGCGAATTTGACCCGGAGGTACATGAGTACCGGTTACGTTACACAAGGGCACATTCATTTTATTTAATTTTTTGGGTAGGCTCGGGGAGATTAAGTTATCTGCCCAGAAACAAAGGATGTGGACGCGACCCCGAGGCTCTAACCTTGGTTTCTAGCACCTAAGTCGGCAGCTCTAGACGACAGACCACATCCTCTCCAGTGACAACGATTGCGTCTCAAATATATAAAGAACTAGGGAGGAAAACATGGCTGCGATTTCCAATATGAATCATAAAAGTAGTAACAGAATGTATAAATTAAGCTTTCAATGTAGTTTTCCTAATCAAAGCAAACATATATATCGAGTATGTAGCCCACACACGCCAATAGTGCAGATTTAGTCCGAAGACGCCCAGATTTTGAGATATCCCCAATTTAATCGTTAATGAATTTAACTAAGTAGGAAAATGTTACGGGTCTGTAACTCCCGCTCTCAGTAGCCCGTAACGTTGGCAGAGTAAAGGTTAAGTACCTGTGAAGAGATTCCAGTCGCTGCACTCTACACTGACACAGTTGAAAGCTCCCTCCGAGTCCGAGTGGGGGGAGGAGCATGACGAGGCGTAGGAAGGCGAAAGACATGGCTCATTCAAGACGAACGAGACCCCAAGCTCTCCCCCGGTATAACTCATCCGCTCCAAATCCAGACTCTGCAAGTCGCTCCCCTTCAACGATCCTTCAACCACCATGCTTGCTCAGACCAACAAGCTGTTCCACTGTGAAGCGCGCTCAGACCAATAAGCTGTTCCACTGTGAAGCGCGTTCACAGACCAGAATCGGCTCGTGCACAGACCCCAATCGCTGCGCGTGCCCCGGTCTGTCTCCCTTGGGAGTCAACACGGCAACAATAGTAGTCTCGTTGGCGGCAGCGCTTTGCGCTGTAACGCCAGCGAGACCTAAAAAGACGCTTGAAAAAGTTGCATAGTTGTTTTTCTGAACCTCCTTACAGAAAGTTTGCTTTGGAGAACAATCCACACGTAGAACCAATGCCCTCCAACAGTGCTCCTCCTCTCCACAGCCCCTCTCTCACATACGTTTCATTTGGTTTAAAGAACTAACTGGGGTTGACTTTACAAATAGGGTTGCATATCTACCCAAATAAACCCTTTTTAGCAACATTAGGGGCAAAAACATAACGTCCTAACCTATATTATGTAATTTTGGCTGCAGCTCTTTGATGCCAGTTCATAAGTCACAGTTTATTAGGATAGTAACTTATGAACTGCTGTAACTAAAGTATCCATGTGACATAAGTTGTAATCCACTGAGCCATCCACAGAAAATACAGTTCTGCGGTCTGCATGGCATGCGTTCTTTGCAACAGGCATAGTAACCCTCTGTGCTACTTTATTATTATTATTTTTTTTACCCACATTTTTTGATTTTCACACTGCCGCACAAATGGCAAAGTCATGACAGTGGTTCCCAAAGGGGGCCTGAGAGAATGGTGACCGCAATTATTTTCTAATAGGAGCTATTAATCTTAAACAATAAACAAATGAACATGAAAGTCAACTGAACTGACAGTTCATAACAGTCGCACCTACGATACAAGCAGTTAAGAAGTGAGAAATATATGCATTAATCCCAAAGGGGAGTCCCCAATATCAAAGGATAGCCAACAGTATGGGAATTATAGTGTCCTCCAGGCTTTGAGTCAGGGTACTTCTCGTGCAAGGACAGATCGGGGTAGAGATTGACTAATGGTTTGTGCTGTGTATAAAGGTAGCATGATAGTCGTCAGACAGCTAAGAACTCTTTTAACTCGGTGAGTTTTCCAGGTGTTCCTGTAATTCTTATTAGCAGAGCGTCTCATTTCATGGCAATAGGGATACTCTGGATGCCGAAGACTTTTTCGTCGGATGGCCACAGACTCAGCCTTTCCCCATTCGAGAGTCGCTGCTCGCCCATTTATTGTAAGCCTCGTAAAAAGCTAGTTATCCAGTGCATTGCAGTGGGCCTTCTAACCCTCAACAGAGCCAGGTCGAGGAAGCGGTTAATGGCGCTCACTGATCTTTTGTGTTTGAGTAGGACCAGAAGTCCACACGCGGACAAGCACACCCCGTCCGCCTCGTGATGTCGGTTAGTATGTTTGTAACTTCCCGCCATAGTATCAACACCACTGGGCAGCTTCAAAACATGTGGGCCATGTCAGTGTCATGCGATCCACATCTAGGTCATTTGGAGGCAGAACCGCACACCATGGGTAATCTGGCTTGAGCAAGGTATACTCTATGCAGAATATTATGCTGAATATAATGAGATTTGACGTTGCTGGTGAGTTTGTGCGGGTTCTCTAGAGCCCTGTCCCATTCCTTCTGTGTTAGGGCACATCCTGTGTTGTGCTTCCATTCCTAGCTAGTGGATTGTAAAGGGTTGTGTGTCGGTTATGACAGGGCTCAGGTGAACCATGTAATGCGACCACCACCTATGATGTGAAGCCGATGCACCAGAGGATGCATTTCTGCTTCAGTGCCAACTATTTGCCAGAGGTGCTCCATTTTGGCTATTAATGTGTTGTATGCCAGGAAGTTTCCTCTTGGTAAATTATAATCTGCCTGCAGCTGTGTAAAGGGAATGAGTGCGGAGTTTCATAACAGTGCGCCAGTAGTGTCAACCCCCGCAGTTTCCCATGCCTCCAGACTCTCTCTTCCAATGAAATCCCTGAAGGGGTGGATAGAGCCGACTTGTATGTCTGGCGTGTATGGCTCCTGTGGTAGATGGCTATTTGCAAGAGATTATTGGGTCACCTAGGGACTTTACCCTGCGTTAGGAATGCCTCTCCTACAATGCAGTGGGCACTGTTCAGTGTGGGATATCCCAGCTCTTCTAGGATGCGCCTAGCTAACCAATAAGATGGCCATTGCAGCTGTGCTGCTAGATAATACTGTTCAAAATTAGGGGTGCCAAGGCCTCCTCTTTCCACTGAAAGCTGGATCGCATGCAGTGTGACTTGGCGTTGGCCCTTATTCCAGAGGAAGCTCCCTAGTATGCTGTGTATTGTACGAAAAGTAGTACGGGGTATATACACAGAAAGGTTGTGGAAAAAATAGAGTAGGCGAGGGAGCATCACCCTTTTAGATAAATTCATACTGCCCTGTACGGGGAGCATAAGTGTGCTCCAGAACGTCAGCTGGAGACGTAGCGAGGTGATGGACCTAATTAGATGCTTTGTATTGTGATAGATACGGATGCACAGATACCGGAATGTGCGCGGCTCCCAACGTATAGGACGGGAACCTACCGTAAATGTCTGCAGTGGGCAGTCCGGGCTGAGGGGAAACAAACACGATTTGGCCCAGTTCACCCCAAATCCCGAGGCAGTGGGAAACTCCTCCAGGATTATCTCAAATCCCTCTATCCCGCGACGGATGTCTTGGACATAGATAAGCACGTCATCTGCATAAAGTGAGACTATGCATTTCATCACCCACTGAGATGCCCCATGCCCGTTTCTTTTGTTGCAACTGCTGAGTTAACGATTCCATTGCTAGAGCGAAGAGGAGTGGAGACAGAGGGCACTGCTAGCATGTTCCCCTACTTATCGTTATTGGATCTTAAATGAGATGTCCAATCTTCACTCAGACCGCAGGGCCTGTGTAGAAGAAACGTATGAAACATAAGAGTCTCCCTACAGTACCCAGCTTTGACAGGATCGCGAATATAAACTCTCAGTCCACTGTATCAATCGCTTTCTCCAGATATAATACTAGACAAGCTGTGTGTGGCCAGTGGGCCTGGGTATGTTCCATCTCTCTGTGGAGTCTGCGTATGTTTGGGGTGGTCGAGTGGTTGGGGATGAAGCCATGTTGGTCTCTATGGACCATGGAGGGTAGGCATTCAAGAAGGCGCACATCAACAACCTCACTAAATATTTTATACTCAGCTCCCAACATTGACATTGGGCAGTATGACGACACCTCGAGGTAATCTTTGTCAGGGTTAATAGAGAGACAATCAGGGATTCGCAAAATGTCGGGGGAAGGCGGTCCTCTGCCAAGGTGCACTGACTGAGCTTGAGCATCTTGGGGGTCCCTATGCGCTCCTTTATGATGAATCAAACTTCCACTAGACAACACTCTGATCTCTCTCCAGCACGAACAATAATCCCTAGAGTTAGCTAGACTAATGTATTTGCTGCCTTAAAACTGCTGGAAACACAAAGAACTCTGCAGCTTGTGTTTTTAAAACCATGGGTCATTTCTAAACATAGCACCCCCCCGAGGTTAGCACTAGGTGTGGCTGCACTGTCCTAAAGCTGGCCCTGATTGCGTGAAATGCAGGACAGCTGTGTAATCCAGACATGGGAAAGTAAACCTTTGGTGTCACTGTTCGCCGACGATCTGCTGGTTTATCTGAAAAACCTTGCAGTATCCTTACAAATACTGATGGACAAGCTGGATTGGTTCAGACAACCATCAGGTCTGTGGAGCAACAAACACAAGTCTCTAACTTTTCCATTGGGACATTAGACACAAACAGCAGAAGCAACTCCCAGTGGTGGATATAACTAGGGAGAATAGCTTGTTCCACTATCTTTGAGTTAGAAGTCAGGATAAATGGATTGACTTTAACCCATGTAGGCTTTTTGCCGACATCCAGGGTAAAATAGACTAATGGTCCTTGCTGCCCCTATCTGTGGCAGACAGAATAGCCATGCTGATGCTCCCCAGATGCTTAAACTTGTTCCAGTGCAACATGTTCCTAAACTCAGCTATGATCAGCAAAGTATGTTGGAAGAAAATAAGCAGAATCAAGATGGAGTCACAATAGTGCACATACAAACTGGTGCACTTCTAGTCCTAGAACTGGAAGCATATTAGCTGACGGAGGATCTATACTTCTGACATGCATTAACAGTAACAGTAAGATTCCTCCAGACGGACAGGTGCTTGCTAGAAGTACTGGAGTGTATGGTTGTTAAATATGGCATAGTTAGTACATAAGTACTGCTTGAACATGGGTTGATAATGTTGGGCCCTGGTGTGTCTGATGTTTACAAAGTACGCCTGATGCCAATGAGATGTTTGCATTGTAAATTATATAATTCCCATTTGACACTCTTGCAAGAATTTAATAATTTTGTGTTTAAAAAACTGAAAAAAATCATTGCTGTAAATTTCATGAATATTTACATATCATTATCCTGAGAAACAAAAAAACCTGTACATATATTAAGAAAACTTGCACTTAAAACATCTTCAATGAAAGTTTTAAGAATGCAGCAGATAACTTACCAAGCCCTGTTAGATTTTAATAATACATTTTTGATACATGTTAAAAAAAGAGCTAAAGCAAAGTCAGACCCTTTACTATGGCCTGCACTTATGATGTCTTTGGGCACCTACTTTCTAAAGTATTTAGCTACCTGGATAAATGATGACTTTAGAGAATCAGCCTACCATCACAAACCATGGATTTTGAGAAACATTTCTGACCTAAAATGTATTACAATGCAGGGTAGTGTTCAAATCATAAAAAATTGATTACCTCAATAGTGTTGTGAATTATCTGATTAGCATGATACCCACCAAGCTATCAGATGAAGTATTCAAAGAAAACCTACCCGTTGATCTCAACATTCCTCTTGAAAACTGAAAGAGCCAGAATCTTTAAAAAAAACCCTGACTACAGAAATATCTAGAGAGAATACATCTAACTGACTTTCATAAATGCCAGACGGCATTCCTGAGATATCAGGGTAGTCAGTGGTTTCCATCACAGTTGCCTTTAGGTTCAATGTGAGAGGGACCTAGTCGCCCCTATTCAAATCTATCCACTCCTGAATTTGATTAAAAGTACCTCACAATTAGATTCTGTCTGATACAGCCCCAGCCTGTCTGCAATTAGTCTCCTAATAAATTAATACTATACACAGATCCTCCGTAATGTCTGTATGGATTAACAAACAAATCAAAATCAAAGAATCTCTACTTCAGTGCAATAGTTGACTAAAAGAAGGTATATCACTAATACAAGATTTTGGTGATACATGGAAATCCCAATCATTTGTGTAAATCCGCAACATATGACCAAAATAAGCGCGATTTTTTTTTGACTGATCCAGAACTATCAGTGGCCATATGGTCACAAAGCTTTCTGAACTGATTTCTACTACCCATATTTAAGTAACTCTTAAAACTCACAGAGGCTGGGAAAATGTAACTAACTCAACTCAGTTCTGCCCCATTACTCAGTTAGTTGAAGATGTGGCTTTTGATGTTATAGCCCAAGCACACTTTCTTACTCTACAAAGATTGTTTTGGATACCAGCTAAACTCCATAAATTAGGTATTGTACCAGCAGATAATCTTAGAATTATCACTTCCAAAGGGGATCTCATATGTATGCTCTTTCGCTGTCAGTACCCTTACAGTCTATGGTTAGAAATGAATAAAGGACGCTCCTGTGGTGTTAAATTCGACGAACTATTGAGTCAGAAATCGTGTATAATGAGATGACTTTGATAATATAGATTCAATCGAATTAATGAATTGTTGATGATTTTTAATATGTTGCTTGTTTTTGTCTTTTTTGTTGATGGAATTATTATTCTATCAATCTTATGAAATTTGTATTGTGTTTGGCCTTTTTCCTTTTTAACGAATTGTATGAGTCATCAGTGTTTATATATTTGGAATAAATTAATGAGATTTTTAATATTTTGTGTTTATAATTACATGCTGGGTTCTCTTTTATGATACACATTTATGCGAGTGATCCATATGAGGAACGGTTGAATGGGATTATTGCATGGTAGTTGACTCCAAGGGAATAATTTATTTTGATTAATGAAACGTTCAGCATAAATATAATCCTAGACCAAAAACTGTATGCATTGATGTTCAAGCAAGAAATTCTTTCACTGCGTAACCCTGACCTTCTACTGTTGTTGTTAGTACTAACATTAGGGATTAAAGCCAGCCGATGTGTATGGAAATCAGTAAGTAACTAACCAATTCACTCATATCATATCATAATAATCTTTATTCTTTTTTGCAATGAAACCCACAGAAGAATACAATATTGAATACTATACAATGATAATAAAAGAAACAGTTACGGATCAAGCAGCAATATTTTCAAAAAACATGCAACACGAAAGCAAGTACACTTATCAGGATAAAGCTGGAAGTGCATTAGAGCGGGTCTTGCCTCCTGGAAAAGTTTGCCTTTGAGCAAAGGGATACTAAAGTCCTTCCTCAGTTTCTTATAATATGAACGAAACCAACGTTTGGTCTGGTACTTATTTGCGAGACCCCTGAGTAGCGCTTGTGCTTGTTCACAGTACCCTCTCACCATTACCGGAGACGTCCGTGGTGCGAGGGGCGTACCTGTATATGAGATTTATGGGTTTTTCAAGCTTGAATTTTCAAAGGTTCTACATAAATATAACCCGTATTTGTGCTACTGAATAGTATAAAGTATTTGTCATGGCTGTTAATATTACACCACCGAACTGCACAGCTGTTACAGCACATTTGACCCAACATGGAGTGCCCATTGCGGGAGCAGACTTTATTTTTGGCATAGAGGCAAATGCAGCTTACCGCTTTAAGGTTTTTTACACCTGGGTTAAAGTTCCTGCTGTGGACGGTAATGATAACTTCTTTCATGAGTATGAGCTAGGGACTGTACCACAAAGACACCGTCCCTATAATTTGCTTGAAGTTCCGTTGTCAGCTTAGCAACACACTATCTGGTTTAATGGTTCCCTTCCTCACCCTGTTACGTCAGTCCGTCTGCCCATGGTCGGTCGACGGGCTACGTGAACCATTTTGGCGGGCTATACTCCTCATCCTAATTATTTGAATCTTAACTTTGCAGAGCCCAGACTATTACATACCAATTTGGTTCATATTCACCGAAGTGTCTTACAATATTTGGCATGTAATTTGCCTGCGGCTCTGGCTGGAGCGGCGCAGCCAGCAGGACAAGGGGACGTGATAATTAGTCCGCTCATGGTTAATTCTGTGATGGGGAAGCGCCCTCAGAATAGGTATGAATTCCCTTTTTGGTTGCCTGAAAAATTTGAACAACTAAAGACTGTTTTTACACATAAGTCTCCTGTGGATAAACAGGATTCTAACCATGTGTATGCCGAAAGGCGTCGTTCCCAATGTCGCTGACTGTAACACCTGAGGAGGAGTATTTTTTGCTGTGTATTCCCTTTGCTTTGGTACCCACTCCATGATGGCGCTTCTGACAGTAATTAAGAAGGTTCAAGACGAACATGGTGCGGAAGCCACGTTGGAGTTGGGTATGAGACTGGTGGGTGTATTCTTGGTCGTTTGTGATATAATTCTCGCGAATCTGAAAGGGGAAGCAATGAGCTTACAGGTCAGTCAACGCTTGGAGGCGATACCAGATGTGGATAAACCACGGGAATCGGCAAACATTATAGCTAAGGCATATAAGACCTTGGGCCATAATAATTTGGGGGTTAAACCTCTTACGTAATTTCAGCAACAAACTAAGCCATAACCTGAGAAGGAGAGGCAATCATTCTTTCCTAAAAAGAATGGAGTAAGGCTAAGTAGCAGCAACAACAGAAACAGTATTTGCGTGCCGGTTCACCAACCCCTTATACTTAAAAGCGGAAATATGATTTGCGTGACCACACTAAATTAAAAACACCAGAACGCTTTTATGTTCCGGATCCCTGTTCTCCTCATTTCTTTCAGTAATCATCGGGCCGGCAGTTCAGTGGAGGGGAACGACAGGATCAAAGACAAGGCGAGTCTAGTCAACAACGACAGGATCAGCCACGTCAATTTGAGGTTAAACCAAAGACGGAGGAACAACCTGTCCGTCGGCCCTTCGTTTCAGAAAAAGAAAGAAAGTGGCAGCTTTAACAGCGAAATATGCCTCGGACGGTGAGAACCCTACTCCTCGATTGGAGATGGGCTGTGACTCTCCTAGACAGGGCAGCGGAAGGTACCATAGTGCGGGAGGCACTGCGTCCTTGTCTGGAGTCGAGAGCAACTGATACTTTGATAACAGTAGAAACAGCAGATACACGAGTTGCACCACCTGATAGATTATATGAAGTCACCCTACAAATTGAGGGATATATCAGGTCAAAACTTAAGGCGATCTTTTGGGAAATCCTAACTTCTTCATATGATATTTTGTTAGCAGAGGCAGATTGGCCACCCCCGTTTGTGTTAGCATCTTCATGGGGGGAAAGACGTGATGTTACTAAGCTTTTCCTGTAATGTCTCGGAATAGGCACAACGGGATTACGCGTCAGATTGGGCACTTGCTTTGGTGCCGGCTGTGTATCGTAATCTGGTGGGCTGGGACACATTTTCTCCGGCACATGACATACCTTTACGTTCTGTGCCACAGCCACAAGCGCAATATCCCATCAAACAAGAGGCCAAAGCTGCCGTTAACGAGATTCTGAAGCAATTTTTAATATCAGGGTGTAAATGAACACTGTATTTCAGCAATGAATAATCCTCTTTCCCGATAGTTAAGCCGGATGGCTCCTATCGCATTGTATTGAATTACAGAAATTTGAATAGTCATGTGCGTACATTTGAAGTACAAAATGCACAATGTTCTGCTTTGGTCAATAACATAGTACGCAAAAAATATAAGACTACCCTGGATATTTCCAACGGTTTTTACAGTCACAATCTGGCTCCAGAGAGCCGTGACTGGACCGCATTCACTGGAATCGGCTGCCAGAAAAGATTTTTGCGCCTGCCTATGGGGAAAAAGAACAGTCCAGGGGCTTTTGCAGTGCGTGCGGTCTCACATTTACATGATATAGACCCGGATGCTTTCTCATATGTGGATGACATATAATTGATGGATGATGAGTTGATTCCGCATCTTGTGCGTGTTGATCGCATCATAATGTCTTTAATTTTGCAAAATCTCATATTGCCTGTTTGACAGTCATCTTTTTGGGTTACAAACTCAATAATGAAGGTAGGAGCTTGGCCCCTCATTTCTTGGAGAAATGTTCTCAATTGCAGCCTCCTTCAACTCTGGAAAAGTTACCATCTCTGCTGGGTTTTTTCGATTTTGGACATAATTATATACCTGATTATGACCAGCGTATCAAACTAATCTATGCTTGGATACAACCAACCTTTAGTTCTGCCAGCTGGCTTCTGGAACATACGGAAATTCATCCTTCATTGCAAGCAGAAATCTTCGCAGCATAATTTCTATTAACACGTGACAATACTACAAACTTAGTCATTCAACTTGTTCCTGGTACAGTGGGTTTCACATACTTGACGTTCAATGAAGGGGATGCAGTCCCCATTGCATGCATATCACACTTGTACACTTCAGCTGAGATGCGTTTTTCTCCAACTGATAAAATCCTTACTGCTGTACAGATGGCGATTCTAAAACAGTGCTCTCTTGCACAAGGTAAACGCATTCTTATGGTTTCGCCTATGCCAGCTCTAGAAACAAAGGCAAGTGTTCCAAATTCTAAAGCTTTACACCCTCGTGGGATTCAATGGGCAAGTTCATTGACATCGGCTGATGTCACCTTTATCTTTGACCCGTCTTTGCAGATGCAAGTATTTTTGCAGTACAAAAAGGTTCATGAACCACCTTCGTCAATGCTTCCTCTTGAACGATACGAGTGTATAATATACACCGACGGGTCTGCACAACCAGCTGTAGGCTCAAAACATGCCTATTCGGCCGCCTGTGCTATAGTAGCGGGTGCCATGGTTGACGGCGAGTTCACAAATCTCCAATAGTACATACGTAATCTTTTGGTGACTGTACAGCTCAATTGGTTGAGCTTCGTGCTTTGGTGTTGGCTCTAGAATTTGCAGATCCAACTAAACACACACTTATAGTGTGCGATTCCTTTCACTGTGTGCAATCATACAATGACAATTTGTTCCTCTGGTCACGGAATGTTTTTCGGAATGATCTTCGCGACACAAAAGGTATAAGTATAAAACGCTTTGGGTTCAAGTGGCGGCTCTTAAGGAAAGCCTGCCACTCACACATGTTATACATACTCTTGGCCATCAGCTTGTGGGAGCACATACTGTAGGCAATTCCTTGGCTGATGAGGCAGCCAAGTCTGCAGTTGCCACATGTTCAATAGCAGCAGTTAGAAGGTCCATGACAAAAATTGATAATGACATTCTGGCTGCTATAGCGGCTACTAAGGATGGGACGAATTTCCCTTAAGGGTTCCCGTCCAAATATTCTTTGTGTTTGTCCCTGGAACAAGTTCCAATTGTTAACGTTCCGACTGTTGGGGATCGGCTGATTCCTAACGAGGACCGCAGACTTTCTTTGATCGTAGCAGCACATGAGGGCCTCGCTTTAGCACATACTGGAGTTTCTGCAACAGTATCCCTCTTGCAGCAGCATTACTGGTGCGTGGCTTGTACCAGCAAACTCGCAAATACGTTCTCTCCATGACATATGTCAACAAATCAAACCTTCGACAGTCACACGCCCGCCACATACACAATTATACATATCGAACCATCCGTTTGGTTGTATTTACCTTCATCACTGCGGCCCTTTGTCGTCGGACACTGCCAATAAATACTTCTTCATTGCAGTGGATTCATGCACGAGATTCCTTTGGGTTTGGCCACAACATTATGCGGACGCTCGAAATGTTATAAGAGACTTGCATGTCTTTGTGGGAACATTTGCGTGTGGCACCTTCCATTCGGATCAAGGTCCAACGTTTGCCTCTAAGGCTTACAAGGACGCAATGAATTATTTGGGGGTGCTGCTGCAGTTTTTGTCTCCATACAGGCTTGAGGACAATTCCGTAGTGGAGAGAATGAACCGTGACTTACAGAAGTCTTTGACAGCTAGAGTTTTAGGCACTGGTTGGGGTTGGCTGCATCACTTGTAGGGTGTCCAACGTGTACTAAATAATCTCCCAAGAAGATCTCTGGGTGGGCGGGCACCATACAAAATGCTCTTTGGCATTAATATGTTTGTGACAGACCTTGATGGTCTAGACCACAGGTTTCCAAACTTTTCATGCTGGTGACACACTTTTTTGACATTCCTGCTTTAGTGACACGGTAATGCGAGCGAGCGTAGCGAGTGAGCCGGAATCACCACAGAGGTGTTCGGGGGGGTTTAAAAAATAGTGGGCAAATGGTGCATTTTCAATCAAATTGGAGAAAGCAAGAAGGTTTAATAAAGCAATTGTGAATCTGTTTTTAACAAAGACAGTGACTGGCAAAACAGGGAGTAAGGTTAGGTTTGTGCCTGAAACAAGAATATAATCATGCACACATCGACACATGCCCCAGTGATTTACAGCACAAAAAGGGCACCCCCACAGCATATGGAGTGTTGGTTTTGGCAAACGTTTCTCCCTTCTTAAATACTAAAAAGAAACGTGAATCAAATTAGAATAATTCCCAGTTAAAAAAAACAAGGCAGTACATTAGATCAACTGTCGGTTGGGTTGTGGAGTTTTGTTTCGCCACGTTATCAAAAGAAAACCTATTTCCTGTATTGGGCCAAATATTAAGTTGCTGGTGAGCTATTATATAATAATCAACTTTAAGCATGTTGGCCTTGTTTGTCATATTCTGTCTTTTTTTTTTTAGGTCCCGTCTAGGCTGCGCATGTGCTGTCTCGAACAGCATGTTTTCAATCTGTGGGCTTCAGCCCGCCCATTGCCTTACCACTTGTTTGCTCCATCGTGCTCTCATATCCGTCGTTCCCGTTAGTCCATAGCATAAAAGCGTCATGCTTCTTCCTGTGTTTGACCCTCCCCCTGAACATGGACCAAGTGCTTGCGTCCTTCCACTACTCCCGTTATAGGAGCTACTATTTTCTTTGTCTTTGAGCACTCCACACGAGTGCTGGTGTTTTCACTCACTCCATCTCCTCCCGCCCGCCCGCCCCAACCCTGTTGATTCGTTTTCTTTGTAGATCGGCTTTATTATTCACCTCACTCACCGAGCCAGCAAAATGATAAGTGATGTGTACTTACCCCTTTGAGCTCATCCACTTACGCACAGATCAAGAAAATAAATGGCCTTCCTGCTAGTTAGGAGCTTGGGCCTCAGTTTTCTAAATGCACCTGTTTTAACTAGCATATTAATAATTTCCTAAACACCGCTTCATGGTTCGTTGTAAAGGAAATGTACTATGTACCTATCTACTAACTTACACTGCAAAGATCTCTTGCCCTCGCTTTTCAGTATTAGGGCACACAGGTGAACTTCATCATTACTAAAATGAGCAATAGCTGCTACATAGCGTCAAGAGATGCACATGCATCTCTTGGCACTATGTAGTAGACCGGGCACAAGTTGAGGGTAGACTGAGTCTATCCACTCTTTTCACAGGGTGATCGCAGTCTACCCTGCTATGAGATTGGGCCCCACAGAAATATGGTAAACTTGTCTTGGTGCAATTTTTAGACACCGGGACACATTCAACAGTGCCTGCACATTGTTTGCTTTTGTTCCAAGCAGCAATGTACAGACGGGGAAGGGGCTTATCAGATTCCAGCTGGGCCTATAACAAAGGTCGAAGTTAAGGGGCCATCAGGTCTCCTTTTCTTGGAGTATCCAGGCTGGGAGCTATCAGGAGCCTCACATCTAAATGAAATGGAGGAGAAACAAAGGCACATAGCTTATCACATCACATCACACAAGAGGCAGGCATGCTTTTGACTTTGTTCAGTCCTTTTATATAAGAGATATGCATGTGTGTAGGAATGTCAGATTTGTTAGTCTGTCCCAGTATTTACACAAACAATTTAAATGCCACTATTTTGTTTTGTTTCTTTTACAGCGCTATAGTGCTACTAATCCCATTGTAGTGTCAGAGTGCTTTATACATACACATTATACATTGACAATAAATGATGTGTGTAAATCAAGGGAGTGTTACATAAGATGGGGAGAGTTACAAGGTGTAGGAGCCACATGTCCTTCTTGGCTCACTGTGTTATATTAGAAGAATTACAATGTATGAACTGCAAGTAACAAAAGGATCTCTGTGTTCAAAGCGCTAACTCACTTGCCCATTTACATACAATAAAAATCTGTCATCTGCGCGTTACATAATGTGCTTTCCAGGAGACCTATTAACCCTCAATGCTACTTTGATCCAAAACTGGGACTAGACAAAACACAAACCTCTCCAGCAAATAGTTATTTTACCATTATTATTATTCCCCGAGCTTTACTGAGCACACAAAGATCTCTGCCACAGGTGCCTTAACCCCATGATATTTTAAAATACAGACTTTGCAACCAGTTGAGTAGAACAGATTTACTGCCGCATTTCTCCTTGTTGCCAGTTTCTTTGTGGCAGGATTTAAAAAAATAAATACATGTTAAGGCCCTGATTTTGCATCGGGTTGCATAATTTTTTTGCACAACCCCGAAGCAAAATCTAATTTGTTAAATATTGTAATGAGCTCAAATGTACTTACGATAGACCTGCTAAACAAACATATAACTTTCATGTTTGGTTTCTTGTGCTACTGGCAGTGACTAATATTGATTTTTAGTTTTTGTTTTCAGCGGCAGTCATTAAAGCTGTGAGATAATTGAGAGGATTTGTTAAATAATTGATAGTTGTCATTTTGCTTTGTCGGGTTATTACCTGGTAAAAGTAATACAGTTGTTCAACTCATCGTTCAGTGGGAAAAGCCTGTTGTTTAGTTCAGCTTTTTGTAAACAGCAGTGTGCAGGGGTGAGAGTATTGCCTGAAACAGCTTGAAGCAGTAACTGCTAAAGAGCAGTGAACATGTTGCATTAGCCGTGCGTTAGGGATTGTTTAATGACATGTCTTAACCAAAAGGGTTGGGGTGTTGGGTGTGTGTAAGTGAGAGAGGGACATGGAATAAGGTAGAAAAGGGCTGGTAAAAATGGCCCCATGGCCTGCGACCTCTTATTTAATTATCCTGATCAGGCCCGGCTCCAGGAATTTTTATTTGGGTGGGCCAAGGGTGCATTTGGGGGGGCCACTGCGGGATCGATTTGTCGCATATATGTCTAGGCAGGCCTGCTTCAGTGCCCTCCTTTATCTCTTCTTAGTCTTACAAGGCCCAGTAAAACGCACTCTTTTCCAAATCTCTTTCTAAATATTATCACTCTCAAAAAGTGTTTTTTCTATGAAATGTTCCTTTGATGGGAAAAGGAGGTTTCTGAGGTGGTAGTATCAGGCAACTGACACTACTCGGGCTCCCTCTGAGCGAGCCCTCAGGGAGAATCCCTCTTCATTACTACCTCCACCTGACCCCGGACTCTGCAACGCACTCCCTTACAGGCTTGATTATCCACTACTCCTCTCCAGTGCACCTTATCTCACAGCTGACCTTGGGCCCTAGCCCCATATCAGGCACCATCGGGCTCCACTTTCATTTTTCCCGGTAAAAACAATAGTAAAATCACCTTCAAACTTAAAACATTGAATAAAGCAGTAAATATAATTAGCACGCACTTTAAAGTATGTTCCACAGTAGCCTGTATGACCAGACTGCTAATTAAACAAAAACAGAAAGGCCATGACAGGGCCGGGTTTAGCGCTGATGCGAAAGTCTTTTTTGGCGCCACACTAATAACCTCTTTCTCCGTAAATACCTTTACTACCACCTTCCAACAGTGCCCCTCATCCCTCCATGGCCCCCCCCATTGACCTCTTCCTCGGATTCCCTCACTGCCACACTCCACAAGTGCCCCTGATCTCCCCATAGCCCCTCCCCCTCGTGACCTCCTCCTCGGATTCCCTCACTGTCACCCTCCACCAGTGCCCCTCATCTCTCTGTAGCCCCTCCCCCTCATGACCTGCTCCTCAGACTCCCTCTCTACCACCCTCCACCAGTGCTCCTCGTCTCTCCCTAGCTCCCCCCTCCACCCCATGACCTCTTCCTCGGATTCCCTCACTGCCGCCCTCCAACAGTGCCCCTCATTGCTCCATAGCCCCTCCCACCACCACCTCCTCCTCAGATTCCCTCGCTGCCACCCTCCAACAGTGCCCCTCATCTTTACGTAGACCCTCTCTCATATGCATTTCATTTGTTGTATAGCGCTACTCATGTCAGTTTACACCACGCACACATTATACAGAGACAATGAGTCATACAAGTATGTAAATCAGTCTACAGGGAATGTCACATAAGCCAATGAGGATGACAAGGTGTATGAATCACGTCATACATGCTGGTGGGCAATATATTTTAAGAGGGTTTGGTGTGGGGAAACAACTTTAGGATTTAAAGAGTATTACATGGGGGTCAGCTTTACTGATAAAAATGTATATCTGCCCAAACATACTCATTTCAGCAACATTAGAATAATGAAAGACTGAGGAAGTTCTAACTATATCACAAAACAAAAATAAGCGAAGTTCTAACTACACCATTCATGTTTGTATGCAGCTCTTTGGTCACTGTCCTATGTTAGGATTGTAACTTCTGAACTGCAAGTAGCACAAGGATCTCTGTGACAAAGGCAGTAACCCACTGAGCTTCCACATAAAATACAGTTGATCTGCATTTAAAAACTACGGACAGACAAACGATTGCCCTCCAGCAGGATCATTAATCACCAGCGTTATCTGGGCATGTTGTGTTGTCTTATTTTATCCTGCATCGGTCATGATAATGATAAAAAAATTGTTTAAATGAAGCACGCACAAAGTATGTGTCCTGCTGGTCCTGTGCACATTTTAAATCGAAAAACAAATAGTGACAAATTCTCCTACCTACTTTATTAGTCAAACTGTGTCACAGCCTGGTGTGATAAACTGCTGCAGGGGTCGGGAAAGGTGACAGGAATAAACAAACTTCTTTTCTCCTGCACTGCATAGAAAAGGAAATATCCACGCAGCAGGACAGTCGGCAAAGGTTACCGGTGACAAACAAAGGATTTGTCCCTTTCGCCATGTGGAGATGGAGGGGTGAAAAAAAAAAACAAAGCCTCGTTAATGGTCTTGTAAAGACCTGTGAAGTACCCGGGTGCGGCTGCGATAATCTCAAAGCTGTCTGTGTGTGTGGGAAGCTGTCTCAGCCTGGGCGCGCGCACACACAGACAGCTCTTTGAGCTCAATTCCGTTGCGCCCCTGCCTTCAAGCCCTCACTGCGAGGGCCAAGGCTCCTGTTGCGCGACACACCCACGAAGGTCAGGCGACACAGTAACGTGTCGCGACACATACTTTGGAAAGCTCTGGTCTAGACATTGCTGCGGCTTCCACGACATTTGACGTAAATAACCATTGTGCTATGTTACAGGATCTACAAAACACATAAGATGCTCTTGCAACAGCTCAGTTGCCCTCATCCGCAGACACTGGAGTGCTGATTCACAGGTTGTCTTCTGAAAGTTGGTGACCTGGTCCTGGAGAAGATCAAGAACAAAAAAGGATTTGGTCCCTCCTACCGAGCAGTTCCAGTCCTTGGATTAAAGGGTATTCGTACAGTTATTTTGCCTCTGTTGCCTGGACACAAGAAGAACGGGTACATTTTGGTTGAACATGTCAAACTACACCAGTTGTCCAATTCTGAATAATGTGCCTAGGAACACTCAGATAAGAGATGTTTCCCTTACAACAATGTCTTCCACACCGAATCCTGTGCAGCATGTACGGAATGTGGAGACAGCAATACATATGTTGCCAGTTGTATCCTCAACTTCGACTGCTGCTCAACCGGATTATTCTTCACCTCCATTGGAACCCTCTGAAGCTGTTTCTGAAGCTACGCCACAGTCTTCCTTTAATTTTGATCACCCACCAAGGTTCCACCTGGGTTCGAGTGGTTATTATATGGACAGAGATATCTTTTCCTTATCTTCTTCTTCGTCTTCTTTGCTTTCCGCGTTGGAGGAACCCCCAAGCAAACTCTGCATATTCTTTTTTTGGTTTCAAAGCATTTACCTAGTGCCTCCTTGGACTTATGTTTGGATTGCACTTACAATAATTTTTCTTTTTATGTGGATTGGCTTTGTGACAGTTTTTTACCATTATTTACTTGAATGCTCTGCTGTCCATTTGGTAGATGGAGGGCTTGCCCCCCACACTTCATCGCATATAATGAAACGAGATAGAACTCGCGTTAACATTTCTGCTTTTCTCGTTGTTGATGGCATTGTATGGGACAAGGTAGCTTACGAAATTTGTGGTCTGACCGAGACGGTCAGGATGCCATACGTTTTATGGGTTTCTCTGGGTGACGTCATCACGCCCGAAATGCATTCTGATGATTGGGATGTTAATGCTGTTCATTCACTGTTTTCAGATCTTAAAAATTATACTGCTTTCGAAACAGAGGATTTGCATTTAAATTCTGCAAATTACCCTAATTTATTCTGTTATCAACATTATGGTCATAATTTTTTGCATAAATCAAACACAATTAGAAATCATGTTAATTATACTCAATAGGAGCATTGTCCGGCACCATTTCAGGGAACTTCCCAAACACAAAAAATAAGTTCATTTATTTTTCAGGCTACAATCTGCCCAACCCTGAGTCTTATTTTTACAGATTAAGCTGGCACGAAATTCATGCTGTCTCAAACTAAATTAATTTATTCTTCCAAATTCATATCTGATTTGGCGACGAGGGGTTATGAGTTCTGGAAGGACCAGGTGGAATTAAAATCTATCTGGGGATCCAAAGATTAGCATGTGCAGGGTATTGAATCCTCACAGTTAATTTTTCTTAATCAATCTGTTCAACAGACTAAATGTTATGGTTTGGCAACAGCCAAAAATTTAAATTCCCCCTCTATTACCTCGTTGGCTGCTTATGCCAATTGGCAGAAATACTCAAATTATAGTCTGGAAGACTCAAATTCAATGGTACAAAATGGTCCCCTTAACACATCCACTATAGAACCATTCGGCTGGTTGATTTGGCCCCTTCAGACTAATAATTGTCAAAAACGATTTTTGAATGCCTCTAGTGGACTTGACCCTCGCTTCCCTCAATCACATTCAGTGACTTCTTATGCTGTGGATAAATTATGTCAACAGTGGTTCCAACACTTGATATTGTCATATGTGAAACGGCATCTTGCACTTTTGTCTAGTGACATTGATATGTCTGTATTTCTTTTAGGTCCTAAGTTCCTGCGCCCTAAACATTTTATATATGAGTCATACAATGAATTTTGGAAGCTTTCCCAGCTGGAAGCAGTTTTCCGCTTGCGTCAAATTTATCAAGATAATTTACGAAAAGTCCTTGATTTAGTGGATAATAGTATTAATACGTTGTCATCTCAAATGTATACGTTAGATAATATTGTAACATCTGTCATTGACATTGTGCAATCTGATGTTTCTGTTTTGTATCATCGTCAGAATCTACTGCGCTCTGTAATGCAGTTTGGTTAGACTTTGCAGACGTTAAAAAGTGGAAAAGTTCCATGGAATTATTTAAATACAACTGCCCTGTTTTTGCCATTCAGCCTAACAGACAAAAACGGAAACTGATGTCCTTGAAAGATTCCACATACACTCCGTTGCACATTGAGAAATTAGAACAGTTGCCGTTTTCAATAGCGTAAACTGATTCCTCTGTATGGCTCATACACAGCGTTATTTATTTGCCTATCTCTCTCTTTCAATTCACTGCATGCATGAAACATTACCCAATAGGGAGATTTGACCCCCTTGGCAGTAATTTCCTTCACGAAGTTTGGGCTCTCCCTTTCACTTACCGCTGTTTACGTGAAGATAAGGAGGTTTTCCTAACAGGGGAGGACTGTGATTCGACAGTGGGACACGCTTTAGTTTGCAATTACATTAAATTGCATGGCGCTTGCAACGTTTCAGCGCCTAATTTAGCCTTTTTCCTGAAAGGCACGCCTGTACCATCCATAATTCCCACACTAACGTTGCTTTCTAACGGAAGTTATCTTGTCATGTCAGTATGTCATGTCAGTAAGAATTTATAAAGCGCACGTACACCGGGGAGGTTTCATGGCTCTGGGAGAGCAGAAGTCTGGTCCAAAAAGAAAAGTTAGAAGGCTTGTTGGAAGAGCCAAGTCTTTAAAAGGTGTCTAAAGTTGAGCAAAGTAGAGGCGAGACGGATTTCAGAAGGAAGAGAGTTCCAGAACTGGGGGGCCAGAGTAGAGAACCTGGCTCCACCGGTGCGTTTGAGTCTGAAAGTGGAAGTCAGAAGGAGATTTTTGCAAGAAGAACGGAGAAGGCGAGCAGGGACATATTTTGTGATCAAGTTATTAACAAATTTTGGACTGGAACAGTTGAGTGATTTAAAGATGAGACAGCCAATTTTGAAGGCACACCGCTGAATGACAGGTAGCCAGTGAAGATGCTTCAGGATGGGAGTGATGTGGTGATGCCTGGGTTGGTGAGTGATAAGGTGTGCTGCCTGGTTTTGTATGAGCTGAAGTCTTTTAGATAAGTTGAGGGGGATACCAAAGTACAATGAATTAGCGTAGCCGACATGTGACATGACCATGGTGATGATTACTTGGATGCGGGCATCATAGGTAAGGTATTTGCAGATTTTCTTAATCTTTCGAAGTTGGTAGAAACAGGTGGATACCACAGAGCTAATCTGGGGCTTCAAAGTTAGATCTTGGCTTAGAAGCACCCCCAGACTTTTAGCAGTGCTTGAGGGAACAGGGGGCTGAGCCAGTTCTCCGGGCCAGAACTAGGGGCCCCAGGGATTTTTAGCAATACCACCAGTTAAAATGATTTCTGTTTTGTCCGGATTCAATTTCAAATGATTCTTGTTTATCCAAGTGCTGATAAACAGCATAGTGGATTGGAATGCATGGACTGATTCAGGGGTGTTATTAATGGGAAAGATAAGTTGAAAATCGTCGGCGTAGTTAAATGTGCAGACTTTCCGTTCCCTCAGAGAGCGAACAAGAGGAAGAAGGTAAAGATTAAATAACAAAGGGGAAAGAGAGGAGCCCTGTGGAACACCGCAAGAGATTTGAACGCTGGGAGCGGTGAACTGGGCGGTTCGAACTGCCTGAGAACGGTTATCCAAAAAGGATGTGATCCAGCATAAGGCCGGGCCAGAAATTCCTGCTTCACTGACACGGTCGACCAAAAGGCGGTGGTCGACCGTGTCAAAAGCAGCCGAAAGATCAAGTAAAACCAGGGCCTGTGGAGAGCCCTTGTCAGCCTCACCACGGAGGGTATCCATAACAGTAAGGATGACTGCCTCAGTAGAGTGTGCCGGACAGAAACCCGCTTGGTGGGGGTCAAGAAAATCGGATTTCTCCAAAAAGTCAGTAAGGCAGCTAGTGACATAGGCTTCCAATAGCTTGGAAGCCCTGCGGTTTACGGGCAGGCATACCACACACTGTAACAGTTTACGAGCGAGTTACTTGCTACAGCAATGTCCTTTTTCTGCCCCCGCATGGGGTTGTTGATAACTCACTGTGGCCTTCTATTCCTACTTTGAAAACAGATTACAATAAATTAAGTAGACTCAAAGTGTTATTGTTCCAACAAGAAGTTGCTCTAACTTCAGCTCGAGAGACCATCGAATTGCAGATGGCCAGGACTTCTAGTGAAATCCAGTCACTGTTAAATACAAATCTCCCACTTCATTTTGGGAAACTGATTCACCAAATATTTAATGCTTTGAATACTGAAGGCCTTGCACACTTTTTAAACTGGTGGGCTCTGGCCTTCTTTCATCTTTTCAGACGATATTTGGTGTAATACTAGCTTTTATACATTCTATTTTTTCCAGCGCAGTCCTGGTGCTTCTACTACTACTTCGCAATGGCTGCCCGTCATGTAGTACCCGATCATCCAGTCCAATTACAGCTGTACCGTAAGCGATTTCAGGAACTTTTTGGATGCTTGCCGCTGGCTGTCATAAGAGTGGCTCATGGAGTAACCTTCCGTTACTCCTATTTTACTTGCGTCCAACCTGTATTCTGGTGCACAAACTGCTCATTCAGCTGGGAGATGGATTTGTGCCTCTCCAACACAGCACAGCCTGATCTGGATTATGGCCTGTTGATGGGTCGTTTGTTGGCTCATGACCAGGTGTGTTCCGATGAGGACCGCATGCTGCCGTGAATGGAGTGCTGGCATGCTGCAATACCTGTGAGGCTGCGTTGCGCCTCTTACAACAAAATTTCATTGAATTTTAACACAGGTTGCCCGGATATGCTCCTGGATGCCACAGATTATGATGAGCATGTCTGCTCCAGCAATCTGCTTAATTGGAAGTCGTCCCAGTTTGCTTTCAACGACTGGGATCGATATTTGGAACATCTGGCCTTACAGGGATCGAATGAATTGGTAAATTTTTCAGACAGACATTAAATATCGTCTGATCCTACAAATTGCCACCGATATCTACATATTTATATTTTTTCTTTTTCACTTTTTTTTCTTTCCCCGATTTTCTCTTCTAATCGCGAGTTCATGGTACTTTGATTCTGCTTACCTCTGAGATTTGGTTTTGCTATTCACTATAACCTGGCCAGAGGGAGGGTGTCACATGATCACAATGGGCACTGTCCACTTTGTTAAATTAGCATGGGTCCGGGAGCCATGATGCAGCTTTTTGCACATGCTACTAGCCGCTTTCGCGTATGCAAGGCTATTTACACCTTTCACATGAGAACTGTCTGTTGCGATAGTTCTACGCCTGTGCCTGGAGTTTAGTCTGAACATTGTAAGCAAGGTCAAATAACAATGCCCCTTGTTACTCTGTTCTGACCAGGCCCTAGCACATAGACAAAACATACCCTGCAGCTACTGTTTGCGGGACACTTGTACTTGGATATTACAGGACTGCAGGTTTTTAACACTCACACTTGGAGAGGGACCTTTCCTGAGAGAAGAGCATTACGCACCTGTGACGTAGAAATACGATCTATGTCCTAAAGGTATGTGGTCTACTGACAAAGCCCAGAGATCTTCTATTATATAAAAATACATATTCAGTTTACAGGGAGGGAGCTTGGGTACTGTAGTCCCATTTCCAATGTCTTTGTAAGATGACTTCCCCCTTCGTAATGTATGGACTTGCTGCTATGCTGACAATATTTGTAGTATGCATTACAACGCTAGTAATGGCACATATACTGCATTTTAGGGCATGTTGGCTGAAATAAATATTTTAAACTAATTCCGTGACTCTGTCAGATCTTGTTGTGGACAGATACGAGAGAAGTGAGCGAAAGGGGTGGCTTGTTACTGCGATTCCTGAGACATCCGGGAGTGCTGTGTTCTGGGTTGTCTAATCATTTGTTTCTCCAATTGTAGGAGAGCAAATGAGACACTATAGCTAGTCGGTCCTGGGCTCATGGGTAGTAAAGGCGATACGAAGGCATAGCTCCTATACTCCCAGGTCCCATAATCCTGTGCATAGTTCTGTGTATGTACAAAATCCCTATAACAGTTCCAGGACTTGTCGGAGAGCAGGGAGAAGGAACGTAATGCTGAGATGACGACTTCACATGAGCGGCATAACTTGGCTCTCTAATATTGTCTTTTCTGAGTGATTAACACATAGTGCAAATAGAAAGGGGGCCAAGATAATCCTTGACTTTATCCCCATTTTAAAATAAAAGATGGCATGCAGTCGCTATCTGCCACATACCTAAAGTAAGTTGATAAGTTAATGTGACGATCACATTAAAAAAAGAAACAATATTGAAATCTACACCTAAAGATATCATAATTTTCCAAAGTTAATCCAGATGTACCATGTCAGGCTGAGCTGAGGTCCATAATGTCCATATTTAATGAACCTTGCTTGGCGCCTGTATATTTATTAATAATCAGGTAAAGATTCAACCATTGATCAAGCATCCCTAAACCAGGCCCGAATTCCTACTGGAACCTGAGAGTATATGAATATCTGTGGCCCATACTGGTAACCTATTTAAGATACCCTGCCCTTTCACCTTAATCACTGAGTCATTTAAAGAAATCTGTCTATAACAGCGAGGGTCATTTTTGTCAACATGGACACATGTATTGACTGTGACTTGGGATACCTTGACTCACCGCAGCATTGATGGTCCAAGTAAGTAAAGGGGCACAAAATGTGATACCTGATTTCAACAAATCTGAGGGCATCCCATGAGGTCTAGGGGCTTTATTCTTTGATTTCAAACTAACACTATCACTGACTTCATCAGATCATTGTACCTAAAGGCTTACAAATATCCCAAGTCGAAGAAACAGAACTTGATAAATCATAAACACCCTTGAAGTGGCGAACTTGGATATGCAGTGTAATATGAGAGCAGATAGCTGCAACCATTGAGTTAAAAAAGTAGTGCTGCTTGACAAATCTCCCAGCAAAATGTACTGTGTGTAAAATTGCTTGCTTGTACTAGTTGATCCCAAGCTTCTTCACACAACAATAATTTCCTATCTTTTATAGCTCTAAGATGACAGGCTGCCATTTCTATCTTAACCTGTTTTTTTTCTTTAGGGCCTAAATCAATTCCCAATGAGCCTTTGAGCAATCATAGTCAAACCATCTACAGCTGCCATTGGTTTCAGATTACCTGAAATAGTCAGAATTTGCATGACAGTGGTACAAATTGACTGGAAAAATCCACGCATTACTTCAGCTGGTTCACCCTCATTTAAGCAAACATAAAAATCAGAAAGACATTCTGCAAACCATTTTGTATTAAAATCTTCTGGCGCTACCTTCTTCCACCACAATCTAGGGCCCGAGTCGAACTACTTCTCAAATCTCTTTGGACATAGAGTAAAAGACTTATGCTCACTTATGTGACATGACAAGTGTATCTTGATTGCTATATGCATTCATATAACCTTAAAATCAGTTACCAGCTGAAAAAGCGAAGCGAATGAAAGAATAAAATTATTAACAGAGGGACACACTCTACCTATAAATGTCGACTTGACAGAATCGATATTAAGATTATCTGTCAGTCTATTAGTAAGTGAGAGATTAAAATAATGCATTTTCCCTTGTTCAGAATGGTCAAAATGATTGAATGAAGGAATGATGGGGTTTTGTAAAGGACGTGAATGCCATTGGCATCTTAGCGCTAGAAATTGGAAGTATGGTGGGAAAAGAGGCGGGCGCTAGCCTAAAACCTGGGTAAGACGAACCATGTTTTGAGAGATTTTCTAAAAGTCTGTGTATTAGTTTGGGTTCTCAGGGTGAGTGGTAACATGTTTCATGGTTTACAGGAGAGGTAGAAGAAGCTTCTACCACTCCATTTTGCAGTCTGTGCCCTAGGAATGTCGAGCAAGGAGGCCGATAGCGATCTAAGATTACGTCGTGGGGTATGCCGTCTGATGTGTTTGTTGAAATGGGCAGGGCCAATGCCGTACAGTGTTTTATGAACAATGCACAATGATTTAAATTGAATCCTCTCCATAACTGGCAGCCCATGCAGATCATGAACAGCTTTTGAAACAGAACTAAACTACGGGATTTTAAGTAGAAGACGTGCTGCTGCATTTTGAAGTGACTGTAGCTTCCGTACAATCTGTGTTTTTGCTCCTAGTTCGAGAGCGTTACAGGATTCTATCCTTGATAATATCAAGGCTATGACCACTGTTTTCTGTAGATTCATTCGGATAAATGGGAGGACTTTTCTTAGAATTTTCAGAGTAAGAAATCAGGATGATGTGGTAAGATTGACCTGGTCTGAGAAAGTTTATTGATCGTTTAACATAACTCCCAGGTTCTTTGCCTTTTTCACTGGGGATAGACATTGACCAGCCACTGTTAGCCACCAGGTGTCATTCCAGGATGTGGTATTTTAACCAAATTGTAGTACCTCAGTTTTTTCTGTATTCAGTTTTAAACAGTTATTATGCATTCATCTAATGATGTGGGCCATGCAGATGTTGAACTTAATTTCTCCTTTATATAGCTCTGATGTCAAAGAAACCACAAGTTGTGTATCATCTGCGTAACAAATCACAGTGTACCTGTAGGAGTGTATATGTTTAGTCAATGGAGCAACATAAATGTTAAATAGAGTTGGGGATAATGAGGACCCCTGGGGGACTCCTCAAGGCAAAGCAAAGGTGTGTGAGTTATGTCCTCTCAACATTAGGGTATGCTCTCTGTTGGCTAAAAGTGAGCTGATACTTATTGAGGCCAGACCTGTAACCCTGGTTTCAGTTAATCGCTGCATGAGTTTTTGTTGGGTCACTATATCAAATGCGGCTGAGTGGTCCAGCATAATGAGAATCGCTGTCCCTCTGCCGTCTGCTAGAATGCAAATCTCCTCAGTGGTCGCTATTAATGCTGACTCTGTACAATGTGGCAGTCATAAGCCATACTGCGAGGCGTCCAGTTTATGGTTTGACTCTAGAAACTGTACCAGGTCTTCATATAGGACTTTTTCCAAAGCCTTAGATGTAATTCACTATTTAAAACTGTTGTAAAAAACCTACCTTTCCTAGTATAATTATCAGAACAAACAAGTAAATTAAAGTCGAAATACAAAGAGACGTTCCCGAGCAAAAGCAAGGCAATTTAGCCTTTAAACAACCATTCTCAATACCAGTTAAGTAACAGTGATTTAGAGTCCAATGAGTCACCAAACGGTTTTCTTCTTTTATTTCCTTAATCTCCTTTTTTTTTTCTCAAATCTCCTCCACACATTCATTTGAAGTCAATCCATAGTGATATATTGGCATGGTTATAAACGCCAAAGTCAAATCGGTAGCCAACACGTGTTTTGTCTCGGGTGAGTTGCCCGGCGACTTCCTCAGGGCTACAATAATAACAATAAAAAATTGTTCTATTCAGGACCTTTGTCACTCATAAATAATATTCTCACAAAATCTGTGTACAGAAAAATCCAAGCTAGCAGTGCAGATGTGACTCAAATAGAAGAAAATAAGTAACCATAAGTTTGGAAAACCTGAAAGTATCCACCCAGTGAAAACTAACCAAATAGTTAAAGTGCTACCCAGCACCGAAAATACCAACGAGAGAAAGCAGCAGAGAATCAACTTAAAGAATAAGAAAGACTCTGTAAAAAGGGTTTGATTTATTTACACCACTGTGAAATTAGATGGGGACAAGACTGTCCTAGTGTACCACAAACAGTGAAGTATATCCCAGTTACGTCCATAGAATCTCCCTGAGAGGTTACTCACCATAAAAGCGAATCTCAAACATTATATATATTTTTTATTCTGCCCCACCTATAATATATTCTGAGTGTGGTTCCATACACTTTCATTCGTGTGTATATAAGAGTCTAAGGGGAAAAAGCATGAGAAGGGACATCAGCTTATGTCTTATTCCCCACAAGTCAGGTCATTACCTTAATCAAATCTGTACGACTTCCCTGAGCATCATCTTAAACAAAAAAGAACCTTTATATAGAATAGGAGCATAACACTCCAAGCAATTTAAATACATCAATAAAACTAAAACGCCTAAAAATCGACAAAAAGTCAGCCTATATTATTCGACAAGTTACCTGTGACATATGGTATTCTTATAAAAATCACTCAAAAAAAATGAGTATTGGGGAGGAGCCAAGATGGCGACCGGAGCAGACGCTTGAGCGCCCGGCTCCGCCGGCCCTTGGCCTCGGACTATCATCCTGATTCCTATCCTCGCCGATTTTCGAGGTGCAACGTGCGCGACGACGCGCTGACCGCGCCGCCGCTTTCCCGGAGTCTGAGCCTGCCCGGATGCCGGAGCTCTTGGTGCCTTTGTTCTCCGCGCTGGACCCCTGCTCCATTGTGGCCTTGGCCGGCCCCCTGGAAGCTCCGCAGTCACTGGACCCCCGGCGCAAATCTGAGACCCGCGGCCCCGATCCCGCCTCACACCACGGACTGTCGCCAGACGAGTCGGGGGAGAGACGCCCGGACACCTCCTTCACCTTTCACCCGACGGGCTGGAGCTATAGGGTAAGCCCCGGTGTGGCGGGTCTCCTGCCCCGCTCTGTGGCCCGCGCTGTGGAAGGCTGCAGACCCCCTTCTTCTATTGTCTAGTCGGCTGCAAAGAGAGTCCGAGGGAGGGGAAGCGACTGTTGGCTTTCACCTGTTGCGGCGCAGACCTGCGGGGAATTGCCTCCTTGTTACGACCCCCCCCCTGGCCACTGTACCGTTCAGCGGTAAAACATGGCGTTGATTGCCTGCTCGCTGCTGGGGGGTGATGCTCCGGTCTCGCCCGCTGCCCGCTTCGCCCTCCCTCTACCAGACTCCAGCTCCACAGTGCCGTCCCGGATTGCTGCCGATGTGGGGGCGCAGCTTCCGCTGACATGCGGCTCCGTTCTGGCTGCCCTGCGGGACTTTCGTCTGCAATTGTGTGTTGGCTTGCAAACGCTGAGTGAGCGGTTCGACTCCATACTGTCGGCTGCGGGTCGTGAGCGCCCCGTTTGTTCTCAACAAGACGTGGGTCTGCCAGTGCTTCTGTCCTCTTGCGGGGACGCAACGACTGGGTATAACCGTGCTACACTGGTGTCTGCATCTGGCTTTCCCGGCACCCAGGATCAATCGATCTCCTGCTCAATTGTGGACACTTTGTTTCCCCGTTCATTGCTGCCTGCTTTGTTGTTGCCTGCCTCACCGCGCCCGCAAGAGTATCCAGCTGAGCGACACCTGACGTCCTCGAGGAACCGTTCACGGTGGCCTACGGCTTCTTTTATGTGGAACTCCTGTACTTTACAGGCCAGGTCTGGATTTTATATGGTGCACAAGGGGACCTCAATGGATGATCGGCGGCCATTTTGTGACTTAACTTCTCCATCTTCTCCCAAGCGGCCATATTGTCTTTGTCTGCACGGGCTGCGGGGCCTTCATGTGGGGGCTAGTCTAATCTTACGCCCGCGATCGGGCCAGGGCTAGATTGATTTCTATCACCATGGTTTCACGGATGGGCTGGACTGGGACTGGAACTGTCTGCATATGTTGTGCGCACTCGTCGCGATTTGTCTGCCTTCATTATATTGTTGTGACACGTTATCTTCACACGACCGCCTTTGGGTGTAGTGGGTTCTCAGCGTGTGGAGACGTAGTTGGCCGGTGGTTTCGGGCGCTCCGAGGTTACGTGGGCTCCTCCCCGCTTTCTTCTTTGTTTTCTTATTTTCTTTCCTTTATTCCTACTTTCTCTCTTGTCTATATTTCGGGTTCATTGGGCGACAGGCACTATGCTGGGGGGGGGGGGCAGGCCGTAGCCTCCGCATTGGTGTAGGGTGGGGGGGGTAATTTACTGTTTCTTTTTAGTTCTATGGGCCTTTTTCTTCTATGTCCCTGCGCTATCCTTGTTTCCGATTCGGGGTCCGGGTGTGGGGTGGATTGAGTGGGGGCGGCTTTGGAGGGGTGCGTATTTACTCATGTGACTATCCTGTTATATAACTGCATCGCCTCATTGTCTGAGATTTTCTATGGCCGTTTTTAATGATGCTGCTGCTCTCCCGTGTGATGAAGCCATCTTGCGGACTCGAATCTCCTTGGTTCTATCCTCTACTGACTTTTTCCTTGATAAAATTATTTTGAAAACCTTAAAATTAACCTTTACTTCTCCTTCCCCTGGTGTCAAGGATCTCTCCAGTGTATAACTCCTGAATCGTTGCTAATCTTGACCATTGATGCACAGGGGATGTAATGTTTGTCTCAGTGCTTAACCGTTTTGTGGCCGGCCTGATGGTTGTAGGCCCGTATTTGTTCTTTTAATATGCACAAATAAAGGTTTTTAAAAAATAAAAAAAAATAAAAAATAAAAAAATGAGTATTAATCATATTAGAAGATCATTAAACAGAAATTACCTTAAACGAATTGCAGTCCCGATCAAAACATCAAATGATAGGGATTGTTTGTATATCTAAAGATAAAAGACCGAGTATAGGTCAGGCGCATCTACCACAGGTCAATACCACCAGCAGTCCGTCCAACACAACTAAAATATATATTCATGTCAATATGTCTAAAAGATAAACTATAAGACACAGTATATGTTCTGTTGTCCGATACGGGTGATAAAATCACAACCTGCGTATCAGACTACTTCCTAACTCTCATTTATCTAAAACGGAGATTCACAGGCAACAATATCTCAGAATCTATTGTTTAGCTAATAGTCAGCGCAGTCTATTGTTATCACAAATAGTTGCATACATATCAGATAAGTCGCGCTATGACAACACGCCATTACAGGTTTAAACCGGAGCCTTATAATTGGTAACGCAAAGATGAAAAAGACCGAGTGGTCGTACAGGTTGCTTCATATTTCTAAACAATGCTAGCATAAGCACCAGAGATAGCATCCAGTCTTGGACACAAACTTACCTAAGAGAAGAAAGGGGAGAGTACTCCGGTCGGCACCAACATTATCCTTGTGTGTCAAGCCGAGCTCTCTCCTGGTTTCAAATTTATACGTAAGCGCGCGGGTCGACAATTGCGACTCTGTCAAAGTAAATTAAAGTCACTCATTATCACCACAAAGCTAAGGGGCACATGCATTAACCTCAACATCGTCTCCTACTCAACTGATCCTCTCACTCATCAAAAGCCCGCCACCGCCAAAACCAACCTCCACAAAGGAATGAAAGCCGTCGCCAGCTGGATACAGACCAGCCGCCTGAAACTTAACTCAGACAAGACAGAGGTCCTCATCCTCGGATCCTCTCCCTCCGCCTTGAACGACTCCTGGGAGCCACACCCACACCCACCGACCACGCACGCAACCTGGGGTTCATCCTGGACTCATCGCTCTCAATGTCCCAGCAAGTCAACGCCGTCTCTTCCTCCTGCTTCAACACCCTCTGCATGCTCCGCAAGATCTACAGATAGATCCCCACCGGAACCAGAAGGATGGTCACACAGGCCCTCGTCAGCAGCAGACTGGACTGCGGCAACGTCCTCTACACAGGGACCACGATCAAACTCCAGAAGAGGCTCCAACGCATACAAAACGCCTCCGCAAGCCTCATCCTCGACATACCCCGCCACACCCACATTACTGCCCTCCTGAAAGACCTGCACTGGCTCCCAGTCAAGAAGAGGATCACCTTCAAGCTCCTCACCCACGCCCACAAAACGCCACACAACCCCGGACCAGCATACCTCAACTAGCGTCTCACCTTCTACACCCCGAACAGCTGCAACAGACCCAGGACCTGCTGACCTTCAGGAGACTTCTCAAGACCTGGCTGTTCGAGCAGTAGCTGCACCCGCACCCCTCGCTCAGCGCCTTAAGACCCTCACGGGTGATTAGTGCGCTCTACAAATAAGTGATTGATTGATTGATCAAGCATTTGTGCCTTGGCAAACGGGTCGATTCGCGTTTGTGAACGCAAAAAATGCTTTTCCGATGCAGCAAACCCTATTTTGCGATTCGGTAATATGTTACTGAATTGCAAAATGGGTTTGGAATTCGCTATTAGGAAAGGGGGTGTTTAGGGGGTCCCTTCCTAATACCGAATCGCATCGGTATGTAGGAATGTTTTGTGACCGAAATGCAGTCACAAAACATTCGCATTTAGCCACCTACTTTAAGTAGGTGGTAACCCATTCGGAAATGGGAAGGGTTCCCCAAGGGACCTCTTACCCTTTGTGAATGTTTTACCGCAATTTTAAGGACAGGGAGCACTGCCTACTCCTAAAAAATGAAAAGAAAGCTTTCTGTTTACTTTTTGTAAAGCATCTTGTTTACCTTTAACCCCTTTGGTGCTCATGACGACACAGTGGGCGTGTGCTCATGACGGCTCCCGGGGGGATTTCTATTTCTCCCCTGTGACCTCAGGAGCTGGGGTAGAGCTTCCCCATCTCCCGAGCACCCCCCCAGGACTGACGTCATTTCACTGAAACCGAAACTGTTTCACTTTCTACATGCTCAGGGGGCTATCTCAGCCCCCTGAGCACGTAGAAAGACGGGAGAGGTATCATTGGAAAGGGCCTCCCCAGTGGATCCCTGCTAGACACCAAAAATACTTTGGGCCATATTCAGTCTTTCTGCCCCCAATCTGCCCCTCCCGGGGGGGGGGGCAGAAAGCCCACTGGACGCCAGGGATTTTTTGTGTGCAATTTCAATTAGGGTAGGGACTGCCCAAAACGAGCACGCCAATGTCCCTACTCCCTCGCCACCATTAGGGGCAGATGGGGGCAGTAGCCCACTAAACACCAGGGCTTTTTTTTACGCATTTGTTTTCAGGGTGGGGGCTGCCCGAAATGGGCAACCCAATGCCCCCACTCCCGCCACCATTACAGCATTTCTGGGGCAGTAGCTCCCAATCTGCCCAGGAATTTTGTTTGTGCAATTTCAATGAGGGTGGGGACTGCCCAAAACGGGCATGCCAATGCCCCCACCCCGCCACCATTACAGCGTTTCTGCCCCCCCCAGGGGGCAGATGGGGGCAGTGGCCCCCAATATGCCCCCTGGGGGGGGGCAGAAAGCCCACTAAATGCCACAGATGTTATTTTACGCATTTGTTTTTAGGGTGGGGGCTGCCCGAAATGGGCAACCCAATGCCCCCCACCATCACAGCCTTTCTGCCCTTCCTGGGGTGCAGATGGGGGCTGTAGCCCCCAATCTGCCCCCCCGGAGGGGCAGAAAGCCCACTTGATGCCAGGGATTTTTCGTTGCCGTATGTAATGAGGGTGAGGGCTGCCCAAAACAGGCATGCCAATGCCCCCAACCTCCCACCACCATTACAGCCTTTTTGCCCCCCCTGGGGTCAAATGGGGGCAGTAACCCCCAATATGGCTCCCCAAGGGAGGGCAGAAAGCCCACATAATGCCAGGGATTTTTTTTTTATTCGTGTAGGGGTAGGGGCTGCCAAAAATGGGCATGACAATAACCCCCCCCTAAGAAATTCCAGTCTTTCTGCCCCCTGGAGGGCAGATGGGGGCAGTGGCCCCTGATCTGCCCCCTGGGAGGGCAGAAAGCCCACTAGGCGCCAGCGATTACGCTGGCATTTTTATGCGTGGGGGTGGGGGCTGCCCAAAATGGTCATGCCTATGCCCTCACCCCCACCCCCACAAATAGCCACACTCTTTCTGCCCTCTTGGGGGCATATCGGGGCGAACCCCCCTCCCTCGATTCCCCCCAAGGCGGGGGAAAGCCCACTAGGCACCAACCTTTTTTTGGCAATGTGCCTACATGTGGATTTTGGGCCCTAGCGCAGCTGGCACGTAGGGAAACCTAGCAAACCTGTACATTTTTGAAAACTAGACACCAAGCGGAATCCAGGATGGGGTGACTTGACTGGTTCTCACCAGGTTCTGTTACCCAGAATCCCTTGCAAACCTAAAAAATTGACAAAAAACAAATTTCCCTCACATTTCTGTGGTGGAAAGTTCTGGAATCTGCGTTGATCCACAAAATTCCACCCACACAGCGATTCCCAAAGTCTTCCGAGAAAAATGGTACCTCACTTGTGTGGGTGGGTCAGGTACCCGCGACAGGCAAGCGCCCAAAACCTTTTGAGGCGACATCAAAATTACCTTTCATAAAACAACCTGGTTTTGCAAGGGGGGTCACATGAGTTTTTGGCCCCGGAGTCGGCGGCTATCTAAGGAAATTACCAAACCCACATATTTCTGAAAATTAGACACCCAGGGGAGTCCAGCAAGGTAGGACTTGCGTGGGTCCCCCTACGTTTCCCTACCCAGACTTCCCTGCAAACCTCAAATTTAGCTAAAAAAACACTTTTTTCTCAAATTTCTGTGTGGGAAAGTTCTGGAATCTGCGTGGATCCACAAATTTCCCACCACCCAGCGTTCCACCAGGTCTCCCCGATAAAAATGATACCTCACTCGCGTGGGTGGGTCAAGTACGTGCGACAGGCAAGGGCCCAAAACTTATTGAGGCAACATCAAAATTACCTATCACAAAACAACCAGGTTTTGCAAGGGGATTCCCATGAGGTTTTGGCCCCGGGCTTAGCGGCCATCTAGGGAAACCTACCAAACCCACACATTTCTGAAAACTAGACACCCGGGGGAGTCCAGCAAGTTATGGCTTGCGTGGGTCCCCCAACATTTCCCTACCCAGAATCCCCTGCAAACCTCAAATTGTGATGAAAAAATCTATTTTTCTCACAAGTCTGTGTGGGAAAGTTGTAGGCTGACACAAATTTCCTACCACCCAGCATTCCCCCAGGTCTCCCGATAAAAATGGTACCTCACTTGTGTGGGTAGGCATAGTGGCTGCAACAGGAAATGGCCCAAATCGTACTGTGGAGACTTCAAAATTACCTACAACAAAACTGCCTGGTTTGGGGGGGGTGCACCTGTTTTTTTTGATGAAGGGCAGCCCTGTCTCATACCACGAGATATGGGGAAGGGATCGGACAACAGCCCGTTAACCTTGATTTGGGCTCTGGGCAAAGTGTATAGACCCAGTATAGCAAAGAGATATGGCCATTCCAGTGTATCAGACGCTTTGGTGGCATCCAAGAACACCACCGCAGCGCGAACCTCTGGGTGCAGGTAGTGTAAGACGGAGAAAATAGTTAGTAAGTTATGGGAGGTAGATCTTCCTGGGATGAACCCCGATTGATCCGGGAGTGCAATCATGGGGAAAAACGGCTGCAGCCGATTCGCAAGCAACTTGGCTAGGATTTTAACATCCACATTTATCAACGATAGTGGTCTATATGAATCAACCTCCGATTCTGGCTTACCGGGCTTCAACAAGGTAATAATCACAGCTTCTCTCTTGGAGTCAGGCAATATCCCCCCTCCAGAGCTTCCTCATACACCGCCCGCAACCTAGGCGCCAATTCCTCAACGTATGTTTTATAGAAAGATGTGGTCAGACCATCAGGACCAGGGGCCTTATCAAGCGGCAAACTTTTTATAACCTGGGCAACATCTTCAGCAGTGAAGGGGAGATCCATATATTCTCTGTGGGTGTTATTAAACCAGGCCAGCGCAATCGAGTCCAGAAATGACTGCAGCCCCTCGTGGCATGTATTTTGGGTAGCTGTATAGAGTTGAGAGTAAAAGGTGGAAAAAGCATTTAGGATTTCTACCTGGCCTCTAACTACAGTGCATGGTGTGGTGTGTACTTCATGTATAAATGACATGGGTTTAGGTGGTCGGATCATACCTGCTAGTGTGCGTCCTGGCCTGTCCCCCTCTCCGTATCGCCTTGCCTCTGCATACTTCCCAAGGAACTTAAGCTCTCGCTGTGCCTCCTCGGAGAAGTCCAGTAGCTTGGCCTTCAAGGAGCCAAGTACGGTTGGATCATTGGTGGAGTAAAATCTCCCCTCAAGTTCCTTAATTTGAGTCTCAAGTGAAGTAATTGTGCCCCTGAGTGCCTTCAACACTCCCGCCTGTCTGGCGATACACTGACCCCTTATCACAACTTTGAAAGCCTCCCAAAGGGAAGCCTCAGTGGCTACCTTCCCAGTGTTCAAAGCGAAATACTCAGTCCTTATCTCTTCTTTAAATGCTTCATCAAGTAGGGCATATGGCGGAAGACGCCAGGTGAAGGCGCGCTGCAGTGAATTCGGAACTTTTAGTTTCAGCAAGCAGGGAGCAATACTCTGACAATGAGCGTGGCAATTGTGCTATATCAACAGTCCAGGTGGCTATATCTCTAGATACTAGCCAGAAGTCCAAGCGGGACCATGCGCTGTGGTGATCGGAAATACAGGTGCCCTCCCTGGTCTGGGGGTGTCTGGCGCGCCATATATCTATCAAGTCTCTGTCAGTGATTATAGCACGCAGTGCGGCACTAGCTGCCGGATGCAATGAGCGGGAGGTGCTTCGCCTGTCTAAGTCATCATCTAGGATAGCATTGAAGTCGCCCCCCCCCATAGTACTGTGCTACAGCCCGTCGCCCTGGTTTTTGTCCAAACATCATTGAAGAACTCTGGAGAGTCCACATTAGGCCCATAGACGGCCACAATAACCATGGAAACACCACACAATACCCCCCATACGAGGGCATAATGACCCTCGGGATCAGCCTGCACCAGCCCCTCCCTCCAGTCCAAACCTCGTTTAATTAGTATAGCCACCCCGCGCGCATAATTGGAATATACGGATGAATAAACCTTACCCCACTGACTATGACGGAGCCTCTGTGAAGGTGCAACGTTGAGATGTGTTTCCTGCAATACACGTAGACGTCTACGTTGTGTCTGAACAGATAAGCATGAACCAGTCTAGCCTTCCTACCATCATTGAGCCCACGGATGTTCCAAGTAACACAATTCAGCACATTAGTGGCGCTGTGTGTGAGGTGCATTGGCTTGTTCTGTACGTGTAGTGGTCCCAACATGACCTCCATCCATGGACTGCACATTTTAGCCAACCATTCACATACATACTGGCATAAAACGATAAACCCACTCAACCCCCCCACCACCCACTCCAACCCCCCAATTAGGTTGCAGAATACCCCCTCCCCCCCAAAAATAGGAACAGAGGAGAAAAAAATCTATTCATACCAAAAAAAACGGGACTCTTCTCACGGGGGCGCAGTAGTGCCTTGTTCACACAAGGTGGCCGGGAGTTCTGTGGATGGCGCCAAATGCCCAAGAGCTCATCCATTCAATCCACATAGAAACTTCTTAGCAGGAAAAACAAAAAGGAGAACAGCAGGCCTCATTTCGGAAACCGACCCGACATCCCTCCAAACCCCACATTTCAACTTGTTCGAAGTAACAATCAGCCCCTCAATACGATACCCATATCAGTCATTGTCACTTAAGTTGTCTCCTGCAGTCTTTTCCACTGTGTGATTCCCTTTCGCGTTCTTGCCTCCTACGTGCTTAGCGAATTTCAGTGCGGATTTCGAGTCTGTGAAAAAGTGAACAGTCCCATCATACGATACTTTCAACTTGGCTGGGTACAGCAGGGAGTATGGAATCTGTGCCTGCAAAAGGATACGGTTGGCCGGGTGGAATTCCCGTTGCGCCGCCTCCACCGCCGGGGTGATTTCGGGATAGAAGGAGATGGTGTCGCCCCTGGGTTTAATTTGTCCTTTCTCTCTAGCCAGCGGGAGGATACAGTCTCTATCCTGATAATTCAATAGTTTGGCTATGATGGGTCTGTGTGGCGCGCCAACAAGGGGCTTCGGCCCCAGCGAGCGGTGAGCTCTTTCCACCACGAACACAGATGACAGGCCGGGGTCAAATAACTCATGAAGTAGATCCGTGATGAAGGACTCCATTTTAGAAATTGCTGTTGTCTCTGGAATACCAGTAATTCAGAGATTGTTACATCTCGATCTGGCTTCGAAATCATCATTCTTAGCTCTAATGACCCTCAAGAGATTGTCCATGTGTAGTAACTGTTCTTTAGTTTCCACCTGAAACTCGTGGAATTCAGTATGGCGGTTCTCGAGTGCGTCTAGGCGTGTCTCGTGTGTCATCACCTGGGATTTAACTGAGTCTAGCTGCGATGTCAGGGTGTCCAATTTTGTATCAATATTTCGAATGCTGGAGCGCATTTCTAGCATAAGTGTTCGCAAGTCTTCACCCTGGTCCTCCACCTGCGAGTCAGACTGTGCCTCATTCTCCGATTCCGTATGGCGTGTGGTACGTTTGTTCTCAAATGTCAACTTTGGCTGTTTCGCATCTGGCTTGTCCATGTCGATAGTAGCGTGGAGCACCCTATAGGGGGGGAACCGATCAGGGTCACACTAGCCAGATCACCTCTCGATCCGCTGTGCCACCAGCGCTCGGCTGTTTTAGGATGGATCACCTCCCATCTTCCATGCCACGGCGGCAACAATCAGCCCGTGCAGTACTCCCGAGGGTCAACTCAGTATCGTAACACCAAAGTGCCTGGCCGGTTTACAGTCTCTACATGAGGCCCAGAGTGTTCAGAATCCAGCAATATACAGCCACGTTGCACCCACTGCAGGTAAGCACCTATCTTGCATATACTGACGTCCATTAGCCACCTCAGGGTAAAGCTCCTAAGAGTTCCACTATTACAATGGCACTTCCCCCAGGCGGCACAGGCCCAGCACCCGGGCTAGTATTCTCCAGCCAACCGCAGAAGACACAAAGGCACGCAGCCACCACATGCAGTTGCTCTAGGACGCTTGAGTATCAGCCAGGGCACAACTCCACGCCCCCACCTGCAGTCTCTCCAGGTCGCTAGGGTAGGCCTCAACACTCCCACGGCACTACATCAGGACACGCAAACATGGCATCCACAGCGGCCATAGCACCTCACACGAATCATGTAAATGTACTTACTTCCGCTCCGCCGATGTTCACGATCACCGCAGGACACAAGGTCGCGCCACATCGGGTGTGCCCCGCATGGCGGCCGTCCGGCAACGTATGGTCTGCAGGTCTCACACCAACGTGTCCAGATCACAGCACCCACAACCAACATCCAATCTGTAGTGCAGTCCCTGTCAGCAAGGCCGTAGCAGAATCGGCCCCTTTAATTATACCGCATGGGGTAATCACAAGTTGATGAGGCCTCAGATCAGTAAGCAAAGCTCCATGTATTGCTGCTTCCTGCACCGCACTTCTGTCTATGCAAGGGCTCCCAGGCAGTAAGAGGACATTTATAAAGCACGCCTGCCAAGTATAGGTCACGGGTCCGAGCTCCGGCACTGCAAGGCGCCCAGCCACCTTCCGTAGCGTCGCGCGGCCCGCAGTCCTCCAGACACCGCGGGCTCAAGTTCCAGACCTCTGCCCCGCAGTCCAGTTTCGATTTCCCCAGCCTCCAGCGTCCAACCAGCGGCTCCCGTAAATCAGCCCCGGAGCGGAGTTGAGACGTCGGAGTACTCACAGCGGGGTCTGCTAGTAGTTTGCAGCAAGTTGGTGAGCTCAGGTCAGGAGAGCACCCAACTCATAGTGTGCAGGACTATTCGGCGGAGCACACTCAGGGAACGGCCATTCCGCTGTGCAGCAGACCACGCCCCCACAGATTCCAGAACTTTCCCACACATAAATTTGAGAAAAAGTGAATTTTTTAACGAAATTTGCGGTTTGCAGGGGATTCTGGGTAGGAGAATGTTGGGGGACCCACGCAAGCCATACCTCGCTGGACTCCTCGGGTTGTCTAGTTTCCAGAAATGCGTGGGTTTGGTAGGTTTCCCTAGATGGCCACCGAGCCCCGGGCCAAAAACTCATGGGACCCCCCTTGCAAACCCAGGTTGGTTTGTGATAGGTAATTATGATGTCGCCTCAATAGGTTTTGGGCCCTTGCCTGTCGCGGGTCCTTGACCCGCCCACGCGAGTGGGGTACCATTTTTCTCGAGAGACCTGGGGGAACGCTGGGTGGGAGGAAATTTGTGGATCCACGCAGGTTCCAGAACTTTCCCACACAGGAATTTGAGAAAAAAGTGATTTTTTTCAGTGAAATTTGCTGTTTGCAGGGGTTCTGGGTAGGAGAATATTGGGGGACCCATGCAAGCCATACCTCACTGGACTCCCCCGGATGTCTAGTTACCAGAAAGGTGTGGGTTTTGTAGGTTTCCCTAGAGGGCCGCCGAGCCCTGGGCCAAAAACTCATGGGACTCCCCTTGCAAAACCAGGTTGGTTTGTGATAGGTAATTTTGATGTCACATCAATAGGTTTTGAACCCTTGCCTGTCACAGGTCCTTGACCCACCCATGCGAGTGAGGTACCATTTGTATCGGGAGAACTGGGGGAACGCTGGGTGGGAGGAAATTTGTGGATCCACGTAGATTCTAGAACTTTCCCACACAGAAATTTGAGGAACATTTGTTGTTTTTTTTTACAATTTTTTAAGTTTGCAAGGGATTCTGGGTAACAGAACCTGGTGAGAGGCAGTCAAGTCACCCCATCCTCGATTCCCCTGGGTGTCTAGTTCTAAAAAATGTATAGGTTTGCTAGGTTTCCCTGGGTGCCGGCAGAGCTAGGGTTAAAAAACTACAGCTAGGCACTTTGCCAAAAAGGGTCATTTTTCACTTGAAATTGTGGTGTGTCCACGTTGCGTTTTGCACCGTTTCCTGTCGCGGGCACTAGGCCCACCCACACAAGTGAGGTACCGTTTTTTTCTGAAGACTTTGGGGAACGCTCGGTGGGTAGAAATTTGTGGGTCCACGCATATTCCCGAACTTTCCACCACAGAAATGTAAGGAAAATGTGTTTTTTTTTACAGTTTTTCAGGTTTGCAAGGGATTCTGGGTAACAGAACCTGGTGGGAGCCAGTCGAGTCACCCCATCCTGGATTCCCCTGGGTGTCTAAATTTAAAAAATATAGCTTTGCTAGGTTTCCCTGGGTGCTGGCAGAGCTAGGGTTCAAAAACTACAGCTAGGCACTTTGCCAAAAAAAGGGTAATTTTTTACTGTGAAATTGTGGTGTGTCCACGTTGCGTTTTGTGCCGTTTTCTGTCGCGGGCACTAGGCCCACCCACACAAGTAAGGTACCATTTTTCTCTGAAGACTTTGGGGAACGTGGGGTGGGTGGAAATTTGAGGATCCACGCAGATTCCAGCACTTTCCACCACAGAAATGTGAGGAAAATGTGTTGTTTTTGACAGTTTTTTAGGTTTGCAAGGGATTCTGGGTAACAGAACCTGGTGGGAGCCAGTCAGGTCACCCCACCGTAGATTCCGCTGGGTGTCTAGTTTTCAAAACTGTATAGGTTTGCTAGGTTTCCCTAGGTGCCGGCAGAGCTAGGGTTAAAAAACTACAGCTAGGCACTTTGCCAAAAAAGGGTCATTTTTCACTGTGAAATTGAGGTGTGTCCACATCGCGTTTTGCGCCGTTTCCTGTCGCAGGCACTAGCCCTACCCACTCAAGTGAGGTACCATTTTTCTTGGAAGACTTTGGGGAACGCGAGGTGGGCCGAAATTTGTGGATCCACGCATATTCCCGAACTTTCCACCACAGAAATGTGAGGAAAATGTGTTTTTTTTGGTCACTTTTTTAGGTTTGCAAAGGATTCTGGGTAACAGAACCTGGTAAGAGCAAGTCAAGTCACCCCATCCTGGATTCTCCTGGGTGTCTAGTTTTCAAAAATGTATAGGTTTGCTAGGTTTCCCTAGGTGTCGGCAGAGCTAGGGTTAAACAACTACAGCTAGGCACTTTGCCAAAAAAGGGTCATTTTTCACTGTGAAATTGTGGTGTGTCCACGTTGCGTTTTGCACCGTTTCCTGTCGCGGGCACTAGGCCTACCCACACAAGTGAGGTACCATTTTTCTTGGAAGACTTTGGGGAACGCAGGGTGGGTCGAAATTTGTGGATCCACGCGTATTCCAGAACTTTCCACCACAGAAATGTGAGGAAAATGTGTTTTTTTGGACAATTTTTTAGGTTTGCAAGGGATTCTGGGTAACAGAACCTGGTGAGAGCCAGTCACGTCACCCCATCCTGGATTCCCCTGGGTGTCTAGTTTTAAAAAATGTATAGGTTTGCTAGGTTTCCCTAGGTGCCGGCAGAGCTAGGGTTAAAAAACTACAGCTAGGCACTTTGCCAAAAAAGGGTCATTTTTCACTGTGAAATTGTAGTGTGTCCACGTTGCGTTTTGCACCATTTCCTGTTGCGGGCACTAGGCCTACCCACACAAGTGAGGTACCATTTTTCTTGGAAGGCTTTGGGGAACGCGGATTGGGTGGAAATTTGTGGATCCATGCAGATTCCAGAACTTTCCACCACAGAAATTTGAGGAAAATTAGTTTTTTTTGACAATTGTTTAGGTTTGCAAGGGATTCTGGGTAACAGAACCTGGTGGGAGCCAGTCAAGTCAACCCATCCTGGATTCCCCTAGGTGTGGGTTTTGTAGGTTTCCCTAGAGGGCCGCCGAGCCCTGGGCCAAAAACTCATGGGACCCCCCTTGCAAAACCAGGTTGGTTTGTGATAGGTAATTTTGATGTCACATCAATAGGTTTTGGACCCTTGCCTGTCACAGGTCCTTGACCCACCCATGCGAGTGAGGTACCATTTGTATCGGGAGAACTGGGGGAACGCTGGGTGGGAGGAAATTTGTGGATCCACGTAGATTCTAGAACTTTCCCACACAGAAATTTGAGGAAAATGTGTTGTTTTTTTTACAATTTTTTAAGTTTGCAAGGGATTCTGGGTAACAGAACCTGGTGAGAGGCAGTCAAGTCACCCCATCCTCGATCTCCCTGGGTGTCTAGTTCTAAAAAATGTATAGGTTTGCTAGGTTTCCCTGGGTGCCGGCAGAGCTAGGGTTAAAAAACTACAGCTAGGCACTTTGCCAAAAAGGGTCATTTTTCACTTGAAATTGTGGTGTGTCCACGTTGCGTTTTGCACCGTTTCCTGTCGCGGGCACTAGGCCCACCCACACAAGTGAGGTACCGTTTTTTTTCTGAAGACTTTGGGGAACACTCGGTGGGTAGAAATTTGTGGGTCCACGCATATTCCCGAACTTTCCACCACAGAAATGTAAGGAAAATGTGGTTTTTTTTTACAGTTTTTCAGGTTTGCAAGGGATTCTGGGTAACAGAACCTGGTGGGAGCCAGTCGAGTCACCCCATCCTGGATTCCCCTGGGTGTCTAAATTTTAAAAATATAGCTTTGCTAGGTTTCCCTGGGTGCTGGCAGAGCTAGGGTTCAAAAACTACAGCTAGGCACTTTGCCAAAAAAAGGGTAATTTTTTACTGTGAAATTGTGGTGTGTCCACGTTGCGTTTTGTGCCGTTTTCTGTCGCGGGCACTAGGCCCACCCACACAAGTAAGGTACCATTTTTCTCTGAAGACTTTGGGGAACGTGGGGTGGGTGGAAATTTGAGGATCCACGCAGATTCCAGCACTTTCCACCACAGAAATGTGAGGAAAATGTGTTGTTTTTGACAGTTTTTTAGGTTTGCAAGGGATTCTGGGTAACAGAACCTGGTGGGAGCCAGTCAGGTCACCCCACCGTAGATTCCGCTGGGTGTCTAGTTTTCAAAACTGTATAGGTTTGCTAGGTTTCCCTAGGTGCCGGCAGAGCTAGGGTTAAAAAAACTACAGCTAGGCACTTTGCCAAAAAAGGGTCATTTTTCACTGTGAAATTGAGGTGTGTCCACATCGCGTTTTGCGCCGTTTCCTGTCGCAGGCACTAGCCCTACCCACTCAAGTGAGGTACCATTTTTCTTGGAAGACTTTGGGGAACGCGGGGTGTGCCGAAATTTGTGGATCCACGCGTATTCCAGAACTTTCCACCACAGAAATGTGAGGAAAATGTGTTTGTTTGGTCACTTTTTTAGGTTTGCAAGGGATTCTGGGTAACAGAACCTGGTGAGAGCAAGTCATGTCACCCCATCCTGGATTCCCCTGGGTGTCTAGTTTTTAAAAATGTATAGGTTTGCTAGGTTTCCCTAGGTGCCGGCAGAGCTAGGGTTAAAAAACTACAGCTAGGCACTTTGCCAAAAAAGGGTCATTTTTCACTGTGAAATTGTAGTGTGTCCACGTTGCGTTTTGCACCATTTCCTGTTGCGGGCACTAGGCCTACCCACACAAGTGAGGTACCATTTTTCTTGGAAGGCTTTGGGGAACGCGGATTGGGTGGAAATTTGTGGATCCATGCAGATTCCAGAACTTTCCACCACAGAAATTTGAGGAAAATTAGTTTTTTTTGACAATTGTTTAGGTTTGCAAGGGATTCTGGGTAACAGAACCTGGTGGGAGCCAGTCAAGTCAACCCATCCTGGATTCCCCTAGGTGTCTAGTTTTCAAAAATGCATAGGTTTGCTAGGTTTCCCTAGGTGCCGGCAGAGCTAGTGTTCAAAAACTACAGCTCGGCACTTTGCAAAAAAAGGGTAATTTTTCATTGTGAAAATGTGGCGTGTTCACGTTGCGTTTTGAGACGTTTCCTGTCGTGGGCACTATGCCTACCCTCACAAGTGAGGTACAATTTTTATCAGGAGACCTAGCGTAATTCAGATTTGTAAAGCAACTGTTATTACCTATTGACTTTCGATGCATTTCTGCCTTCCAAATGTAAAAAAGAAGTCATTTTGAAAAATGACCGATAATTCTCATGCTAGTATGAGTATTCCCAATTTCGGAAATGTGCAAATATCTATTGTTTCTAAACTCTATATTTTGTTCCCATTTCAGAAATACATAGGCGTCTTTCATACCGATTTTATCTTGAATACATATTCATAAATAATTGCTATATACCCGGTACATAATAAAAAACCATTGCAAGTTGCTGCTCAGTTTTTGGCTCGTTTTGGTTCGTCGGGTTCTTGGTGAACCTACAAGTCCTATATATCCCCACATCCAGTAAGGTCCAGCAGATGTAACGGTATATTGCTTTCAAACAGCTATCATGATTAGAGTAAGTTACAGGTGAAAACGTTGACACAAAAGGCTGTTTTTTCACCTAATTTTCAATTTTTCCTATATTTAACTGTTAGTTTATATAAAGAAACCTTGATGGATCTACACAAATGACCCCTTGCTGAATTCAGAATTTTGTCTGTGTTTCTAAAATGTATAGCTTTCCAGGATCCATCATTGCTTTCATACCCATTGCTACCATTAGCTGGAAGGAAGTTGAAAGCACAAAAAATAGCAAAAATAGGCTGTGTCCCAGAAAAATGCCAAAACTGTGTAAAAAATGTTGTTTTTCTGACAAAAGTCTGTCATTCTCTAAAAGCTGGGAAAACCCAGACGCTTTCATTTGCAGCACTTTTTTCCCATTTTTCCCCAAAAACCTAAATTTAGCTGTAATTTGGCTAATTTCTGGGTCCCATCCAGGGAAATCCACAAACCCTGGGTACCTTTAGAATCCCCATGATGTTGGAAAAAAAGGACGCAAATTTGGCGTGGATACCTTATGTGGTCAAAAAGTTACAGGGGTCTAAGCGCGAACTACCCCAAATAGCCATCGATGCAAGTAATAAAAGGCGAATTGGGAGTAGAATCAAGCAATTCAGCATTTTCTAAAGTGAATAAGGGCTCAAACCTTTTGGATAAGGAAATCCCTCGATTGGCAGTTGTAACCACATCTATAGGAACATTTAGGGGAAGTAAAATAAAACTAATCTGTATATCACTGGGCTTATAAAAAGGATCGCAAAGGCAAAATCCAGATAGATGGAATATCATGGGAACTAGAAAGCTCCGACAATAACCAATTGGCCTATTTAGGCTGGTCGAAATTTACCACAATACAGTTACCCTCAAATATCGTAGGACTTGTGCTGACCCAAGAAACTCGCCTAATCATATTTATATGCTGAAATAAAAACTGTCTACACCCAACTCTCGGATCAGTTCAGTGGACAACTTTTTAACTGCAAGACATTTTCTCTGGTCCCCTCTTCTAAAGGAGTAACGGTAGCCAAATCAGCAACAAACTGAGTCGTGTCTATTGGCAATTTAGATTTAAAAATTTCCTCAGGAGGTTTTTAGATCAGTAGTTCTTTGAGTAACTGAATTACCCTCAGCAACACTAACACACGTGTCCTCCTCCGGGGCACTTAATATCAGTTTCTGCTCTTCCTAAGTAGTTTCCTCACTAAGCGCATCTTCAGTAGATGTAAGATGTCATAATGGATGAATTTTTTTGTGAGCCTCTAGGTTCAATATTAGAAGAGGGACATTCTGTTTACCCATTTTAGGAGAGTCAAAGTACAGATAAAGTGGAGATAAAAGAGATTTAGCATCTGGGTGCATCCTGTGCAGCAAGACACAAGCATGTTTTTAAAGTGCTATGGGTGAGATCCCTCCTCCTCCCAGAATAGTGCAGCAGTGCAGTATGGGCTATGAAGTATATATAGCCTCCAATCACTAGAGCGCCCCAGCCAACGTGAGACAAGAGTGCTTTTGAAGCACCGTGTGTCAGATGCTACCACCTCCTCGAAAAGGACAGCAGTGCAGTAGGTGCTATAAGGTCCAGATAGCCCACAAACAATCACCAGTGTCCCACGCAGCAGGATATAAGCGTGCTTTTGAATCACCCAGGGTTGAGCCTTGCTTCCTCCTGGAAAAGTGCAACAATGCAGTATGCGCTACAAAGTCAAGATAGCCACCAAAGAATCACCAGAGCTTTACCTCATAATGGGCATGACTGTGCTTCATAATATGACAATCAATCAATCAGAAATAATCAACAACAGACTTCTATAGAGTAAACTAGTTATTGAATGCCAGAAGAAGAAACCCTTGAATGCTACTCTTCAAACATGGAGTTATTACCTTTCCACCTCTCCTGTTCTGGTTCACTCCAGATGTTAGAGAAACGTTCTTGGACTTCATGACTACTGCTCTTCAATTTGATACTTATATTTTCTGAGACATCAGTGTTGATAGCTGGATCCAAAATGCTAATTAAAAAAACTACATATTATTGATGGCCGTCTATATATTCTAACTTATCTAATGATTTACAACTGTGACTGAGTTACAAAATGTTATTCAATAAGAAAGATTTGTCATGGCGTTTGCTATAAAATAGTTATATGATACTGATCTCAAGAACACTATGACGAGTCTTAGCTTATATGAAAATAGGTTTGATTTTTGTTTTGATATTTGTTTTATTATTATTGTTAGATATATTGTGTGTATTATTCCAAATTTATAGTTTTTCCATTTTTACATGTTGTCCTTTCATTTACAGTCTTCAAAATAAAAATTGTGTTTGAACTTATAAAAAAAATGTAATAGGTGAGGATAGCTGTTAGAAATGGGATCTCTGGTTGGCTAAGGCTTGCGCCAAAGCCAGGCAGAGACCACCATTCTAGTCAGGGCAAGGGAGTTACACGCCAAAGATAACCCCTGCTCACCCGCTTGGTAGCTTGGCACGAGCAGTCAGGCTTATCCCGGTGGCGATGTGTAAAGCATTTGTGCAGCACACACAGCGACAACATACTAGGCACACCACAAAAGGAACTCCATTCAAGGTTATATATAAAAATAGCCTTTGTATTATCATTAGATGGTAATCACTCAATATACACTGTGCCAATTGACACTGGGCAGTATTTGAAGGGGATTATTTACACATGACAGGGCCACGTGGGCCACTGTCAGAATCATCACTTGGTAATAATAGTAAAAGTAAGAACATGTCATAAATGTAGACCACAACCAGTAATTACTGGCAAACACTATACTCAGCATCATCCTGTAACATAAATCATATCATGCACAGTATCACATCAGGCGAGAAATATATTCTGCACCAACCTCATAAGCCTAAACATAGTAGACCATAACCTCCTAAACATAAATCGCATTAGGAAATAAACTTACTAACATAAACCGCAGTAGGGAATTACTCATACCTAAACCACAGTAGAGAATAAAATAAAACATAACACAGTAGGTAAAACCTCATAATCATAAAATCACATTCAGAGGTATCAAACAGGGTGCGTAAAACATACTACATACACTACATTTATTAGCACCACATAATGATATTAGTGCCTGGTGCCCTACAATCTTAACAGTCCCCCTGGCCATCTCTCAGGGGCTCAAACGCCATGTGTCCAGAATGTCAGGGCTGCTGCCTATGCAGCGAAAGTCAAGGGTGCGCACTTTGCGCAGGCCTAAACGGAGCAGCTGTCACTAAGTGCTGCGCAGCTGTGAAGAGATGGGGCCAAGGAGTGCATCTCACTCCTAACTTAGAAGACATGTCCCCCAATAAAGAATAACCTAAACGGTGCAGCTGCCCACTACTTGCTGGGCAGCTGGGAATAGTAACATGAGGCATGGGCTCTCAATGGCCCTTAAAACAAATGTGCCCCCTTCGTTGGAGCCACCCGGGGCTCTGAAAGTAATTATATCTAACGTTGGAGCCACACGGGGCTCTGAAAATAATTATACAAAACATTGGAGCCACACGGGACTCTGTAAATAGTTAATGCCCCCAAGCACTGTGGCCCTCAGGGGCCCCTAAACTATGACCCCCAAGCGTTGGAGCCACTCAGGCTCTAAAAATAAGCATGCCCATGTTGCAGCGGGCCTCTGCTAGACGGGGCCGCTCCGGCACATCTCGCTCCCGCCAGCCCCACTCACCGGGCTATGCGGGGGCTCTTCACTTCGATGTGGCGGAGGCAGGCACCGGCAATGTGCCTCGCGCCCCCTCCGCGGAAATCATGCTGCTTCGCTTGCGGCGGACACAGCGGTGATCAACAGGAGAGCCCCCACCTCTTCTCGGGGACTCTCTCTCTCCACTGGGTCACCAGGGCTCCCAACTGCTCACTGGAGGCCCGAGCAGCAGTAGGCCATTGCTCGGCCTGCTTCTTCCTGCAGCGTGGGTGTGTGCGGGGCTTCCTTTGCCAAACCGGAAGTCCCGCCCCCCATCAGGCACCACGTTGCCTGACTTCCTCCCAGCGATCGTGCCGCGGCGGTGAAACGCGGGGTGGGCTCCCGATTCAATTATAAAATCAACAATGCGGCAATGAGGGGTAGGCTCCCTCCGAATTACGATATAAAGCAGGGTGGGCTCCTGCTATTAAAATATAAAAATAGGCGGCCATGTGGTGTGGGCACCCACTATTAAAGGCACAATGGGGGAATCCCTACGCTGGGGATTCCCCCCCAGCGGCGCTGTGCAGCCCCGGGTCAGCGAAGCTCCAGCGCCCCAGGGGAATCCAAGTAGAGCGCTCCCAGTGCGCAGAAAGAGCCAGGTGCTCTTAAGAATACAGCAAAGCACTCACAGGGCGCTAGAGCAGCCTAAAGTCCATAAGGCTGAAAGATGAAGCAACAGGTCCCAGGGGCATAGCTGGGCCACGGAGGCAGCCCTCCTGTCAGGTCCTCCTGGGCCCCAACAGCAGCACGCCCCACCCAAGGAATCAGGAACAGAAACTGCACCAGAACTGAACATTTTCATGGGGTCACAGCCCCTATATTTATACTACTAAATCCTTTGTGTAACAGCACAGGGTTCGGGGGATACCAGTCAGAACTGGTATAGGAGCACTTTGTGTACATGATTCCTTCCTTCTTTTCACAGGACAGGCCAGGGACATCAGACGCACCACAAGAGGTGGAGCCAGCATTGTGGTGGGGAGGCACAGCTCTATTCAGGTCCCAGGTGCAACTCCTCCCTCCCATCTACATGCAGATCTCTATATTCACCACTGGGCAGACTCATCCTGGCTCCTGGAATTCCCCAGCCCTCTCAGCTCCTGTCAATCACAAGCCAGACATGCAATTCACATCATGTAGGCAGACACACAGCACACAGAAATGGCAACTTATAAAAGTGGCATTTCTAAAATAACTAAAAGTACAAAGGTATGCTGTTCCTATAGAGGCTGTCAAAGATTGTGGAAAAGTATAAGTCAGGAGGAGGTTCCTCCTTCAGGAAAGAGACCCTCACACATCCGGCAAACTAGCTGTCATATATCGTCAGCAGGTGGCCCAGATGTCAGGTATCATCATCAGGTCTGCTCCTAAAATAACCACAATAAATCTGCGCACACTATTGCGCAGCATTTATTCACATGATTTCAGACATACCAGAGTTGACCACACAGCTCCTCTCATAACAGGAATTACCACTGACACACACTGATCAGGGCATCCCCATGCATTCCTATGGGAGGGCAGGCCCACCTTCCAAATGTACCACAGAGAGCGCATGCACTTTACACTGGGCCACAGTGCTAAAGTGCGCAGAGGCCTAAAATCACTACCACCATGCCAGAGCTTAAGGCAAAAAGTTCAGGGGTGAACCTGCCAAAAAGGGCCAAGTCCAACACAAGCCATTACTATCAGATCACATCTACACTAGCGACTGGTGTGTGCTCTCTGTCTCTGTTTCCCTGCCTTGCTCCCAGTTTAGTTTGTTTGGTGCAAGTGCCATGATCGGCAGCAGTTCACATTACGTGTTTTTAATATATCATTTCATACCATAGATAGCGTTTTTTGCAAATTCGAACCCCTGTAAATAACTGATAGTATTATTGCCCAGCCCCATGTTAGAAGTATGGAAGACCAAGTTTGCTGGTGATCAAACCGTGACCTGATAGTGATAGAAGGCAGTGTTTAACCCACTTAGCCATTTTGCTGTCTAACTTAGAGTGCTCCTGATGTGCATGGTGAGATCATCTTCTTCTCCATCATGTGATTCCCGAGATCCAAGTTGATAACATTTTGATTTTTGAAAAGGATCCCATAAAGAAAACATGTCAATTAGCAGAAATATTTTAAGTCCTGTTTCATAAACAACAAGGCCAATTAGAATTAGACTTACAAACAATGTACATTTGAGTAAAATGCTCCTTTAATTTTTCCATTTGACAAAGCAATAACATTTTTAACTCCTCCTTTCATAAATCCCGAAATGTCACTGTCCAAACATTCTCATATGTGTGAATTTGAAGGTATTCTTTTTGCCCTGTGGATCAATTATCCCTGATCATACATATCTTGCTTTAGGCTCATAGTAGAGCAACCCATTCAGATCATGGCCTTATTACAACTCATAATGCACTGTTTTAGAAGGAATTGTTTTCTTAAGCCAGAGTTCTACATCTTGCCACCTTCAAGAGAAGAAAATGGGTTGCTTGAAACTTTTCCTTGTCTACTGCAAAGCTTTCGATTTCTCTTCTTTTGCTGAAAAACGTCAAAAATCTACATGAGTTTAAATTTGGACTTCACTTTTCTGTTAAATATTGGTAGGAGGTTTTGAAACTAGAACTTAGAACAGCTTGTTAGCTGTAAAACCGAAATATCAAACCTCTTAAAGTATCAAGAGACTGCCTCAGTAGTGACAAGCCTACTAATAGGTGCAGATTTACTACTTTTTGTAATTCACCAACATTCCCAGAGGTATGGCTGGAAAGCTGCACCAGGCACAGTTTTCCAGATGTACTTCTGGAAATTTCATTCTTCCCATTGAGGGGTGGAGGGGAGTAGAAAGCTCACTGGAGCATAAGCTCAAGTGTTGGTCGTGAAGAAGTTGTTTTTGTATTTGACCTTTACAATGCTTGCCTATGAAGGGTCAGGATTTCTAAACAACATGCTACAAGTATGAGTGAAATAGGATAATGGCCAAGACAGCTGCTGAGAACTCTACACAGGATCTCAGACGTTTTGAAACTAAGGCGTGAGAGTTCACTTTTCTCTACTGAGCTACAACAGTGCTAAGAGCACCAAAATGCAGCTTGCAGGCAACATGATGTTTCAGCTATCCATGGACTTTAGAAACACATGTTTCTGATGGGCATTCTGGTGGTTCTGTTCTTGGTTGGTGTTGAATCTTGTGCCTGCGGGCAGCCCAGGGATGATCTTGAGAAGGAAAACATAAAACCACTAGAGATTGGCCAGATTATGGTGATTAAGTGTGTGATGAAAACCATTTCATGAACTTGCAGCACCTGTTATCAAGATTGTTCGTCAGATCCATAGCCAGTCCACTAAGTATCAGATTTCAGAATTATTATTTCAGAATTATTGATTATAACCCAAATGTATCCATATAGTCAACCACCTTTATCATAGCAGGTTTAAGAGGCAAGTACCCTTCCTCCTTTTTCTCAGAAGGGAGACATGAAAGACTGGTGGATTTTTAAGGCTTAAAGCAGAGAAGAGTATTTGTGGTCCTAGAACTGCAGAGTGAATCTCTTTAGTCCTTTAAACCAAATAATCCAGGTTAACAACTAGATCTTGCATCTGGCATTGAATGTGGGGCTCTGTTATCTTTCGGCATTATTGTAATTGTATTTAAATAGCGCTTACTACCCCTGATGAGGCGTTGAAGTGCTTTTTGGCAAGTATCATTCTGCTCGGCTCGTGGCAGCCCCATCGTACCTTTGGAATTCCATGGACAGTGAGACTTATGATATACTCAGACCCTTGTGACGCAGGCACTCTTTTCATTTAATGAGTCTCGAGAGTGCTTTCACCCTTGACATTATTCAGTGATCGGTCTTTTCCCTAGTGAACATGATCCAGTGAGACGTGTTGCTTTTTAGTTGACTATTAGGACGATGTCTATTCTTGGGGCCCCGTTGTTATTCTGCTTCAGCCCTATCTTCCATATCTGTTGGTGTCACCTTCATAATTCTATTTTGGGCACTTGACCTCATATCTTCGGGACCACTACCTTTTTATACCCTGGAATAATCCGCCAGCTCATCTAGACCTTTGGTGCCAACTTGTGTTGAGCACCCCAAGCAGTCACACTACAAAATTGAATGCATGCCCTGCAGATTGCTTTTAGCCACCGACTCTGAACCACACAGTCAGCGCCCTGATGAAGGATATGTTTATTTCATATGAACTCCCGAAAGCGCGTCAGCGCATTTTTTCTGTTTTTGCTTATTCAAACATGGTCATTGAATATTTAATGTATTAAACATCTGCATTGAATGAATTATTGTTACTTGTTGTTTCTGTGATTGTTTCTCTTTTTTTGCCTGTCATGTGTATTGTCAATTTTACGGCATGCAATTTTAACACACAAAATCACATGCCGTTATGATGGCTGGTAAAATCGCATGGAAGCAATGCATGCAAAGAAAGAACGCAATGACAGGAATTCACATCAGAATTCAGGGATTTTGTCTTGTAAAAGTGAGAAAATAACATTGGTGAACATTCTTTTTGGGCTACAACAGGAAATAGCATCCTCCTTTATTTTAGGTTGCGTTGTGCAAAAAAGAGTCTCTGTCAGTCTATTTGCGGCATTTCAATCCACTTCTGTCTTGGTTAACAGCTGAATCTTTCTTCCTGCCCGCAAGACCATGGCTTCAGAACATCAGGGAAAAGTGACATTCAGGGAGTCTGAATTTACATTTCTAGCAGAAGAGGTGGTCAAATGAGTGGCCTGGATGATGGGGCATTTAATGCTCAAAACTAGTGCTAATACTCAGGGCAAAAAATGGAGGCATATGAAGTCATTGCAGTTTCCTCACTCCCACAAACTGTGGAAGACTTCAAATAAAGCTTCCAAGATATCACTTGCCTGCAAGAAATTGACAGGGGAGCCTACCTCCATAAATAAAGCTCACACCATGGGAGGAGCAAGTCAGGAGCATCATCAACATTTCAACCAATGACAGAATTGAGGGTGGAGTAGCAGATGAAGGAGTAGAGGTGCCTTAATATCTCATCTCCATCTGTCTCATTCGGGCTTTAGACCCAGACACAGTATGGAGCAGCCTTGTTTAGAAGTATCTGAATCTATTAAACTGTTGCTAGATCAGGGTCAGAACGCCACCTTAGATCTATCTGTGTCATTCAATACTATATCACATCCTGTAATCTTGCAGTGACTGACAGAAATGGGCATTGGCAGATCAGCCTTAAGGTGGATACAGTCCTTCCTTTGTGATAGTGTGGTGGTTTCCACCTTCTCATCGGGATGTAATCGCCTCAAGTTTGGGTTTACACTGAGCGCCTCATTTTCTGCCACATTGTATAATGTGTACATGCCCTCTTGACTGCATTAATCCAATAGTTCAACTTTAGAGTTGTTTTCTATTCTGATGATATGCAGCTGTTTTTTGATTTGTAAAAACACTGTTTCCTTGCATGAAATATTTAAAGCACGAAACAAAGCTGCCTGAAGTGCAATGCAGAAAAACATTTAAGTGTTGCTCTTTGGCAAAGCACACGTGGCATAGTCCAGTGACTGGTGGGCCATTGGATCAGTCCCACCTCCCGTACTCCACTCTTCAGTTGCTAGAAATCTGGGATTCGGATTTGACAAATATCTTTCTTTCCACCCTAAAAGTCACAAGCACATGCTTTGCCCTATTACGCTCACTGTTTATATCTACTTCCTGTTGTCATGTGTAGAATTATAGTTCATGCCCTGATTATGGCTAGGTTGGACTAAGCAAACAGTCTATACCTGTGGCTCCCTTAATATCTGGTCAAGCTGCTGCATATTGTGCAGAATGCAGCAGCTCACCTTATTTTGAAGATACCACTTATTTATTTTTTTCTTTTCAATTTGTTTATTAGTTTTTCCAAAGCAAAACTGAGACATTACATAGTTCAAGCATATGCAGCCAATCAATGGAATATCACTTACTGTCAATTCCATAAATGTACAATACATAGGGTTTATCAAGATCAGTGTGCAAGAGTGTTTCTGAGACTCTACCCTCTGTATCATGTCCTGTCTAGTTCTGACACTTCCCTGCGGGTTTTCATGGAGATCAACCTTCCTGCCTGTTAGAAATGGGGGTCTCTAGTTGGCAATGGTTTGCACCTTTGTCCAAGTAGGGACCCTTCTTCCTAGTCAGGGTAAAAGAACCCCTGCTCACCACCTTGGTAACTTGGCATGAGCAGACAGGCTTATCTCAGAGGCAATGTGTAAAGCATTTGTGAACACATACATTAATACAGTGAAAACACTACAAATGGACACCACACCCGTTTAGAAAAATTAGTAATCTTTATCTAAACCAGTGATACTCAAAGAACGGCTCGACGCCGCATGCGGCCTCCTGACCTTTACCTGTGGCCCCTTGATTAACAGCAACACTGGGCTGCTGTTCACTCGATTCAGGACTAACATTAAAAAGATGCTAAATATACAGGCAAGCCTTTATTTAAAGGTCAATTGAAGTTAAAGATAAGGAAGTGAATAGGTTTTCCAGCACCACTTAACTCTAAGAACACTTTTTCTTTTAAAGCCATCTTGCACCCTCCCCCCAATCGTCACCCTGCTGGCATTGTTGCGGCCCTTGGTCACATAACAGACCAAACTTTGTGGCTCTTGGGCAAATGTTTGCAAGTACCCATGATCTAAACCAAAACAGGACCAAAACGACAAAAATACACAATACGGTAATAAAAATATGACTTTCAAATGGTAGAAATAGTTCAGTGCAAAGCAAATTGCAGATGCAACACTTTTCACACAAAGGACCTTGGATGCGTCGTGCACACAAACAAAAAGGGTCGCCGGGAAGGTGATGCATCGGTACCTTACATGCAGGGAAGGGGATGTGTCAGTTCGTTACTGGAGAGGATGTGATGCGTCGGTTTCTTACTGCGTGGGGAAGTGATGCGTCAGTTTCTTACTGCGTCCCCCAATGATGCGACACACCTGGCACCTCGGTGCGATGCATGCCGATCTGGAACGATGCGTTGGCTCTTGCAGTGACACAGCAGGACGTGCATCGGAATCGGTGCTGTGATCTCAGACTACGGAGATCGGTGCATCTGATGCATCGTGCAGCGATTCCATGAGCTACAGGCGCTGCGTCGGTTTCTTCGGCGATGTGTCGGAAACCGTTATGGATGCATTGCGCTTCTCATCGTTGCATTGCTTTTCCAGCTCCCACAGCCAGAACAACCTCCAGAGGCCCAGAACAGCTACAGGCACCTCTTGGCAGGTCAGCACCCCCAGTTAGGCAGTTCAGGGGAGCTGGGGGTGAAGTCTTTGTGTCCTTGAGACTTCAGAACAGGATGGCAAGCTCTACTTCAAACCCTTGGAATTCTTCCTCAAGTAGGGGACACAGCACACAGCAAAGTCCTTTTCCTTTCCTTGGCAGAAAGTAGCCACTGCAGGCCAACCCCAGACAGCAACCAGCACAGGTGCAGTATTCCTCCTCAGTTTCTCTAGCTCTTCTCCTTGGCAAGGGTTCCTCTTGATTACCAAAAGTGATCTAAAAGTCTGGGGTCTGGCCTCTCTTTTTATAATACAAAATCCTTTGTTGTCTGTGGCAGAGAAGCTCTTTCCCCAGCCAAAACCAGTTCTGTCCTCTCTGGTGCAGCTTCCTGGCAGGAGGTGGAGACAGCATTGTCCTTGGCAGACCAGCCCCATTCAGGTGTGAAAGATATCTTTTCCCCCTACTCTGAATGCAGACCAGGTCTATTCAGCCCAGCCCGACTCACCCTGGAAAGGCAGGACACACCTCAAACCCCAATTTGGCTGTCTGAACAGAATGCACATCCCCAGACCCTGTCACACAAAAGCCAGACAGTCAGTACACAACCCTAGCAGAGGCACCTCCAATGGTTAGGCAAGAAAAGACCTACTTTCTAAAAGTAGTATTTTCAAACCCAGAATGTAAAAATCACCCTCACAAAAAGATGCATCTTAACATTCTGAGTTCAGGCATATCAAACTTTATTTTCCCATCTTGTTCTCATGGGCAGTAATGCTCATAAGATGTTATGGGCAAATTCCTCATTCTAACCTATGGGGACAAATAGCCTTACAATAGTGGAAAAACGATTTTGGCAGTATTTCACTATCAGGACTTGCCACACACATCAGGGCATGTCCTACCTTTCACATACACTGCACGCTGCCCACAGGGGTACCTTGGGCCTACCACTGGGGTGACTCACATATAAGAAAAGGGAAGGTTAGGGCCTGCCAAGTGGGTGCACTTGCCAGATCGACATGGCAGTACTAGACTGCACCCAGGCACCGCAATGGCAGGCCTGAGACCTTGTTTAAGGTTGCTTATGTAGGTGGCACAATCAGTGCTGCAAGCCTACTAGCAGCATTTGGTTTACAGGCCCTGGGCACACACAGTACACTGTACTAGGCACTTAACAGTAAATCAAAGGAACCAATCATGGTAACATCAATCCATAATAGCAACTGACAAATGGAGCACTTGCACTTTGGCACTGAACAGCAGTGGCAAAGGGCCCAAAGCATCTAGACTAGCAAAACGAAGTCCAGCACACAGCAAAAGCACAGGAGGCAAAGGCAAAAATACAGGGGAAACCCACGCCAATGATGCCAGGTCTAACACTGCTAATCCATGATCCTGTCAGTCATCTTCCCCCATTCCACCAGATCCTTCCCCACCTTGTCGTCCCTTCTTGTGAGCGTCATATGTTGGATATCCGCTATAGCCGACGCCACTTGGTCTTTTTTGCATACTATACTTTATGGGGCCTGTGGCGATATCCAGTGCATCGTCAGCCCCCTTTTTGGTAACACCAATCAAAGTGTCACAATTTGCTTGCACATCTTTCTGTATTTTCGTTTCTTCAAAATACCTAGCAGGCACATTTCAGCTATCTGTTCCAGCTGAGTCTCCACTATATGCGACAGCTCCTCTACCGTAATTTCCCAGATGGTAGCTACTGCTGACCAGTTCCATGTCATGTAAGGAAAGTCAGCTGCTGGCGTCCCGCACCGCCTGCAGTTAGTTGGCCTGTTTGGGTCAATCAGCATTAATCTGCGAGGTGTCCATTGGAGGTAATTGAATTGGATCAAGTTAAATCTAGTATTTAGCAATGCCTGCATGATCTCAGCACATGCCTATGTCCAGGCCTGTGTCATCAATTCGCCCCTATCAGGAAATGTGATCGAAACCTGATGGGCCGTATGGGCCTACCGCACCTACTGCAGAAATTGGCCCATTCCCACTCCAAACTTTTTGTTTGCCTGTTCAAAAGTAATGAACCCATCATTATAGTAGAGGTCCACCACTGTCTCGCAACTGCCTCTTGCTACCTAGCAATGGTCATGTCCGTCAACAGGGGAGAAAAGGGCATAGTTCCTACAGCAATTATTCAAGGAAAAGTTAGATTAACAGAATTAACAACTTATTTGAGCCTACATTAATCAGCTCCCAAACGTCTGTAAATTGTGAAAATAAATGTGCAGAAAAAAAACACTAAGTAATATTACAATATATTTATTTAGTCATTTAAAGGAACAATCATTAGAGGGTCAAGAAGGTAGGAAAATGTTCTAGGGAACGTGTAAGAAGGAGTGCTCAAGTGTATATATAGGAGTCAAGAGAGCTCAAAGTGTGTAGAAAAGTAAAGGGGATATATTTACAAGACTGTACAAAACTGATAATCAATAAACAGTTAGATGCAACCTGGCCAAATTATTCATTTGAATTTGTAAGGAGAGTTTCCTTAAGGCTGTAAACAGGGGTAATGGGGAAGGGGAAATTGGTCCAGGTGCGGTAGGGGGTAGCATCGACGTTTCTATCTGGCTTATCGGGAAAAAAGGGACTTTAATACCTCAGCTATGCGGATCTTCCTCAGGACAAGGGGACCGGTGAAGTGACCCTCATCACTCTTGTAATGCTCAATTGGAGTCCAAAACCTGGTTACACCAATGCCAGCTAAGGACAATTCCCGTTATTCAGTAGATATAGACTATGGTGGTGGTGCCCAAACCATCCATGGAGCGTAATATTCAGATCCGTGTTTGTGGCAAAAGTTGGCTGAATGAATCAGGCAACCCAGTGCACAGCGTGATTTTTACAACTGGAGACGATCTGATCCACGTCCTTACTCCATCGCGGTAGCTACCCGTCCCCTTGTCCTGAGGAAGATCCGCATAGCTGAGGTATTAAAGTCCCTCTTTTGCCCCACCTTTGGGATCAGCACCATCACAGCCTCGAACATACTCAACAATAGTACCCCTTCTCCATCGCTTCAAGATAACTTCTAGTAAGTGCTCTAAGAATGTACCGCTTTGTTCGCCATAAGTTGGCAGGGTATGCTCAGACGTGAGTCCCTTGCTCACTTTGCCACTGGATTCAAGCAAGCCTGGCTGAAGACGGCTGAAATGCCAGAAACCGGTCCTAGGAAGCTTGTTTCCGGTCCAGGAAAGGCATGGCTTGGCAGTTCGGGCTGGACTGTTCCCATGAGGCACAGGGTCAGACTGATTTGCATATGGCCATGTCGGAACTGGGGTGGCAGAGTGGGCTAAAGAACGGTGATGGATCAAACCCAGATCTGTTGACTGGGTGTGAGTGTTTAATTGGTTCTGATGCTCCGTCCATCACCACCCCCTTTTGTACCGCTTTGTTCGCCATAAGTTGGCAGGGTATGCTCAGACGTGAGTCCCTTGCTCACTTTGCCACTGGATTCAAGCAAGCCTGGCTGAAGACGGCTGAAATGCCAGAAACTGGTCCTAGGAAGCTTGTTTCCGGTCCAGGAAAGGCATGGCTTGGCAGTTCGGCCTGGACTGTTCCCATGAGGCACATGGTCAGACTGATTTGCATATGGCCATGTCGGAACTGGGGTGGCAGAGTGGACTAAAGAACGGTGATGGATCAAACCCAGATCTGTTGACTGGGTGTGAGTGTTTGATTGGTTCTGATGCTCCGTCCATCACCACCACCACCCCCCCTTCCCCCTTTGTACCGCTAAGAATAGGGGCGGCATCTATTGGTATAGTTCTGCCAGGAAGCCATCTGCTCCCGGAGTATTTCCCGGGGGAGAGATTTGAGGGCCTCCCTCAGTTTTGACAGCTCGAGTGGTGCCTCAAGTCGTTGCCGCTGGTCTTTCATCAGCCTTGTTAGACCCGTTCCCTGCAGGTATGCTCTTAGGTATTCAGCCCGTGGTGCATGCACCCCAGCAAAATGTGATTTAAGGTATTCTGTACATGCCATACAAATACGGTTCCTGTTAACAATATCCTCTCCTCCCTCTCTGTGTAGGTGAAGAATATGGGTCTACGGCCACTCCATCTTTAGTAGCTAAGCCAGCATCTTGACAGACTTGTCACCCTCCCTGAAAAACTGTTACTCGTATGTCATATGCTTATATGTTTCCAGCCTTCTCCAGACCTCCCCCACTTGCTGTTTGTTATCAGATAATTGACCTTCACCCAGCGCCAAATCAGCGTGAACACCTAGCCACAACTGTGTATGTTTAAGCCTAAGGAGTACCCGCTCTAGCTCCTTCTGCACTACAAATATTCTGGCCATACATTCCCCTCGCAAAGTCACCTTGTATACCTCCCACTCTGTTTACCTGCTATGTTGTCTTGAAAAAAGCGCGTAGAGAAATTTCTAATGTCTGTAAATCTCTCATTTGTTAGTACTTCTGATTTCAGGGTCCAGAGTGGAATTCCGGGTCTGGTACCCCTTAAGAGCATAGTGACCATCAGCAGTGAGTGGTCTGAGAGGGAACTATATAAACATGAGGAGTGTTGGTATATCGCTACGTCTCTCCTGCGTCCCAGGAAATAGACCAACCTGCTGTGTTGCGGATATACATGTAAATAGTAGGAGTACTCGTGGTCTGTTGGGTTGTGGTGCCGCCACATGTCTAGTAAGTGGAGATGCTCCATCTCCTGCGTCAGGTTCACCACCACACAGGGGCGGCTCCTCAGTTCCTGGAGGAGTGTCACCCCACTAAGAAAAGCCCCAGGCCAGAGCTGAAAAATAAAATGGTAATGAAGTTTATTTATTACTATTTTATTTTTCAACAATTAACATGACCCGAACTGAGTGTCAGGACGGGGCGGGGCAGTGCTTCCGAGTGGCAACAGGGAGCTGTGGGCTTAAGTTTAAAATATGCATGTCCCTTTGGCCGCCCGTCTCGCAACGGCCAGCCAGACATGCGCATTTTAAACTTCTCTAACCCAGCTGTGTTAGACAGCTGGGTTACAGAAAGTGAAGCCGCTTCCTCCAATCCTGGCACTGCTCTCATGCTGGGGAGAGCAGCGCCAGGATTGGTTCAGGGGGACAAGCTAGATTTCGCATTGGAGCCTGCCAGAAGACCCAAGGAGGACATTGTGTCTTGTCGTGGAGGAAGGTAGGTCTAGTTTATTTTTATTTTTTTATTTTTGTGCCACCCTCCTCCCACCATCCGTACATGCCAGCCACCACTGCCACCATATTCACTTTCGGGTTTGTCCTAAGAATGTGCCTGTCTAGTCTCCAGTCTATCACACATTTCCCATCCCATGTATGTTGTGTGTGCATGTATGGGGCTATAAGGTGTATCAGTTTGGGGAAAAAAGTATTGTCGTCCGTGTTCAGGGCATATGTATTTACCAGACATGTATCAAATCTGTCCAATACCGCTGTGACTATCACATATCATCCGCCCAGGTCAAAGATCACTGTCTTTTCCATTAAGGGAACCCCAGCTGCAATCCAAGTCAGTACCCCTCTGGCATAGTTAGACTAAGTGGCCATATCATGGATCCCCCTCCATTTTTTCTGAACCTTTACCACCATCGCCCCAACAAGTGAGTCTCCTGCAACTTAGCAATGTGCTCATTTTTGTCTCCGGAGATATGAGTATGCTCTGTAACACTTAGGGCAGGTATTCATCCCCTGGACATTCCAGGTCACAGATGTCTGCTTCATGCTTTGGCCGCTCATTTCACCACTGTTCCCCCGCCCTGAACCATCTGCTCTGCCACCACGTCCATCCCTTCTGATCTGACTTCAATACACTCTTCTGCATCAACAATTCTATTCCCCCTCTCAACATGTGTGAGACAGCCCCCTGCCCCAACCCCTACCATTGGACAGCTCAACTCTATTCCCCAGCTAATCGTTACCCAGGTGTCTCACTAGTTCCCCTTTGTTATAGGCGAACTATGTACTTTCCCCTTCCCTGTTTTTGATGAAGGAACAATTCAGTGCAATTCCCTCCACACTTCAATAACAACATATAACTGAAAACTTTAATGTGGACACAAAGTTGTGAGCATGCCACCAGGTACACCGCCATGGCCAAGCCCCTCAGTGGGTCATCGCCACTAGCTTGCACCTCAAGGGAGACAAACTGTTCCTGATCTGCCTTCGTGTTGAAGGTGTGAGTGGTTTGCACCACAACCCATCCCCAAGTCGGCCCCAGAGTGCCTTATTTGGTGGCTCCACCCCTGCTCCCGTGTCCTTTGGCTCCTTGTCAGGAATCAGTACAAGTTCTGGCAGAGAGGTTATGCAACACCAGTGTCTCGTCCCAGTGGCCCCCACTGCTATAGCTATCTATGCCGGTTGCAGCTTCATCAGCACCTGCTGGGCATCTACCTTCTCTTGCGCACCATACTCAAGGAGAAGCCAGAGTTATGCAATCATGAGGCCCCTGTCAAATGGACCTCCATTTTGTCCCACATCTCCAGCCATGCCCAGACTTCCTCTGGGCTTTCAAAAAAGTGGCTTTTTACCTGTGTTTGCACCGTCAGGTGGCCAGGGACAAGCAACAAAATCTGTAGGCCGGAAGGAGTGGGAGCACACTGCTGACCTCCCAGCACAGTTCGCTCCTTAGTATTATGATAAATGCAGTTTGTAGTGCATGCTTACTTGGTATTTTGCTGAAGTGTTCCACCAAAGTTGGTGCAGATTAGTGCTGTCATCTCTAGACACATGTGTTTCTGGATTTTATCCGTCATCAGTAGAGATCAAAAAACTATTTTCTTCTGGGGTTGCTGGGCAGGCTGCCAAAATTCTTACAGATCTCAGTACCTCTCACAGGTGCACAGGTGCATCTCCACTAGCTCGTCAGCTCAATGGCTCAAGGGAGCCTTTTTAAACAGGAAGGGGTGGGAGCACACTGCTGACCTCCCAGCACAGTTCGACCCTTAGCATTATGGTAAATGCAGTTTGTAGAGGCACAGGGTCAAGTCTGATTTGCATATGGCCATGTCTGAACTGGGGTGGCGTGGTGAGCAAAATAACGATGGATTAAACCCAGATCTGTGACTGGGGGTGAATGTTTTGCCAATGTGCAACATTCCGTCCATCATCTTGTGTGTTTTGCTGTTCGCCCTATGTGGGAAGGGTATGCCCAGACATGGGTCCCGTGCTCACTACGCCACTGGAGTCAAGCTATCCTGGCTGATGACGGCTGATAGCCAGAAACCGGTCCTAGGACGCTTGATTCCGGTCCAGGGAAGACATGACTTGGCAGTTCGGGCTGGACTGTTCCCATGAGGCACAGGGTTAAGACTGATTTGCATATGGCCATGTCTGAACTAAGGTGGCGTGGTGAGCAAAATAACAATGGATTAAAACCAGATCTGTGACTGGGGGTGAATGTTTTGCCAATGTGCAACATTCCGTCCATCATCTTGTGTGTTTTGCTGTTTGCCCTATGTGGGAAGGGTATGCCCAGACGAGGGTCCCGTGCTCACTACGCCACTGGAGTCAAGCTATCCTGGTTGATGACGGCTGATAGCTAGAAACCGGTCCTAGGATGCTTGATTCCGGTCCAGGGAAGACATGGCTTGGCAGTTCAGGCTGGACTGTTCCCATGAGGCACTGGGTCAAGACTGATTTGCATATGGCCATGTCTGACCTGGGGTGGCGTGGTGAGCAAAATAACGATGGATTAAACCCAGATCTGTGACTGGGGGTGAATGTTTTGCCAATGTGCAACATTCCGTCCATCATCTTGTGTGTTTAACCTGTAAGGATTGTGGCAGCCTGCTCAGCAACCCCATATACATTTTTTTTTATCTCTACTGATGATGGATGAAATCCAGAAACATGTGTCTAGAGATGTACAGCACTAACCTGCACCAACTTTGGTGGAACACTCCATTAAAATCTCAAGTAAGCATGTACTAAGAACTGCATTTACCATAATGCTAAGGGGCGAACTGCGCTGGGAGGTGAAGCAGTGTGCTCCCACCCCTTCCTGTTTTGAAAAGGCTCCCTTGAGCCATTTTGTTGACAAGCTTGTGGACATGCACCTGTGCGCCTTTGAGAGGTACTGAGACCTGTAAGGATTGTGGCAGCCTGCTCAGCAACCCCATATAAATTTGTTTTTATCTCTACTGATGATGGATGAAATCCAGAAACACGTGTCTAGAGATGTACAGCACTAACCTGCACCAACTTTGGTGGATACTCCATTAAAATCTCAAGTAAGAATGTATTAAGAACCGCATTTACCATAATGCTAAGGGGCGAACTGTGCTGGGAGGTGAAGCAGTGTGCTCCCACCCCTTCCTGTTTTAAAAACTGTAGGACTCCAGGCACGGGGGGATCACATAGGTGGATCTGCCTGGCAGGGGACTTGGACAAATTGTTCTGTAGTCCCGCCACCCGTCCGTATGCCTAAGGAGCGTTGTTTCTTACAAATACACACACTTCAAGGCTTTTGGGAAATTCTCGATGGCTTCTGCTAAAACCGTGAGTTAATTCGGTTCTGTCTTTCACCTGAGGTTAGGGTAAGCCTTAGTGAGCTTATACCGCCCAGGTGACTGTGTGTTTAATAGGTCCTGAAGAAAGCTTCGTGCAATGATGTCTAGAAGCTGAAACATGTCGACCCAATTATAATAGCATATATCTGACCAAGTTAATGTCAGTTGAAATTATCCGCTTCTACATTTGTTTTTAAACAGTAGCAGGTTTGTCGCCATTAACATTTCTTGTGGTCGAATCCTGTGCTTTTTTAATTGACACTATTCATACTGTGCACTCATCACATTGAATTTATTTTTTCTGGTTGGTTATTTCTGCTCCGTTGTAAAAAAACGTTGAAGCACACCAGAGGTGCAGTAGGCACCTCTGGTGGAACCCTATGATGAAGCATGTCATCAACCAGGTTGGTGAGTGAGGGTTCATTTTATACACCAGATGGATTTGTTTAGGGCACTTTGACACATTGTGAGTTCCTTTTCTTTGGACTCCTTACATATATCTTTTTCTCGTTTTCTCCTTCGTACACACTCTTTTGTTTTTTTTGTTAAAAACTGTAGGCCCATTGCTCTCAATTTCTGCTTAACCTTCATGGAGGATTTCCTTTGCGCCTGGACCTTTCTAAATTTGGACATGCCATGATAGCGTGATTTTCATAAATTTGCTGCATAGCTCCCTGAGGATTCAGTCTCTATCCTTGTAGAGTGGGTGCAATCTGGGCTCTCGGTGGGGCCCCCGGAGGGGGCCTCATCACCATGGCATGGTGCACCCGCTCAACCTCAAACATTGCAGACAGCCCCAGAGGGTTAAGCTCCGATTTGATCCAGTTCTCAAGAACTCCCCCTGCCTTCTCTGGAAACCCAAGGATTGTACTTCAGTGACCGATTCTTGGCATCTTCTGCTCTGCCCTACAACATGGAGGCACTGCAGTTAGGCACGCTACTTGCCCCTGAAGGGTATTTACCTCGGTTTGCAGGCCCGTCACTGTGCACTCTACTGTCTGCACTCTCACAACCACTTTGCACAGATTCGCTTGTAGTAAGTTAACATCCACCGAGACTTTCTAAATTGTTCCCTTCATGGCCTTGCTTCGACCCTGAATGTGCTGCTCGATCGCTGCCCTGGATAATTCCTCCTGCAGCATCTCCTGGTCCTGGAGTTTGTGAAATTCCACAAAAGGCCCTTCAGTGTGGTGTATTGATTTATAGTGTTCCCCTGGGGCCTTTTGGATGCCTTGTCTTTCACCAAACTGAGGGCTTCCACTATGACGGTGTTTAGCACTCCTTGTGCTGCTTAGCCAAGGCGGGACAGGCTCCACTGCAGAGTCCGTGCTGTTCACCTGGTGTCTCACTAATGTGGAAATATGGATTTTTCCGATCAGTTATGTCCCCTATCTTGGACCCCAACGGTTCTATGTGCATGTCACAAGTACATGTATGTTCCCTCCAGTTCCAGTTATGAAGACGCAAATACATGTGCGTCCACCGTCAACATGCCCTCTGTCAGATCCGCCATGAATAGGCCGGATATTCCATTCCTAAATATGAAAGGCCACCGGCTTTATATGGTTCACTTATGTCATTTCACAGTCCAGGCAAGTAGGCCCAGATTCTGTCATCAAACTCCTCTTGCTTTCTGCCTCTGAAAACTCCAGTTCGAGCCTGCATCTGTGACCATGAACTTTGTCTCATTCTCTGCGCGGCTCACGAAGCCTGACATCAGCTTATTCTCTGCCAAGAACTGTATTTCGCCTTCGAGTTATCTGCTTCCCCCTCAGCCGATGCATTCCTGTCTAGTAGTTTAAGTAAACATTCTTCCAGCTACCGAGCAAAAGGCTCGACTTCTCTGTCCTCATGCAAGTAATTCATAGCCCTGTTACCATGGAATATTCCTACCCCCTCGCTTTCAGTGTGGACATTTAGACGCTTGTACACGCACGCACAGTCAGTATAGAATAGATTCTGTCCGAGAGTCCTTCTTTTGTGGATAACATAGTTCTTTAAACATAGGATGTTAGATATGATTTGGGATTAGGTTGACTTGACCCCCCAGACTTTCTGTCTCCACATGTAGAGCTAAATGTCAAGTCCCCTTCACCCCCTAGTTGCACGTCAATCACACGTCATACTGCTGCGCGCGCATCTATGCCAAGTATTATCTTATAGATCCACCTATAGGTGACATCATAACCAATTATGTTCCTTTTTACGCCTTATTACACCCATTCTTTGGTTACGCAGACAAATCGTCATTTTCCTTATCAATTGTTACGCCTATTGCATTCGCTTCATTGTAATGTATGTACTATAAAGGTTACTTCTTGTCAATAAAGTATGTACTTCACTTCCTGAACCTCCGTGGTGATGGAACTTGGAGCAACCGATTATAATCGATCATTGGAATAAAGCCCATTCCGAACCTCTAATACCACGGATTCTGCCTCTCATTTTACTGAGCTATTTAATTATGTTTCTGTATTAAATTACGTCCAGGTAAAGGAAAATTATTTACCACATGAATGGCGCCCGAACAGGGACACTTTCTCATCTCACGCGCCGGCGGTGAGTTGCAGGCCCGGTCTCCTGCCACAGCTGGACGGACAATAACGCGTACCAGCAGGATTTCCTGTATCTCCCTCCGGTCAAGCGGGGGCGACTGAGACTGCGATCAACACCCAGACGAGGCGGTGAGAAGTGCGAAGTATCCCGACCAGAGCCTAGCTGAGAGAGCAAGATCCGAGGTATACAGAGACCCACCAGTTCGAAGTCAAGCCCAGTGTCCGACGAGTCGAGTCGAGTCCAGTCCGGTTCAAGTTCAAGTTACCGAGGCCTTCCGTTTCCGAAGCTACCCGGTGAGTACCATTGCTGGGGAGGCATTTCTGACGTGCACATAGGTTGTGCCGGTCAAGACGGGTTTGGGTACACAAATCCGGTCTGCACTGTTTTAGCAGTGTATCTGTACTGTTTAGCAGTATATCAAGTATTCCGAAGTATCTAGTTATTGTCAAGAATTAAGCTTGGTGATTAGTTATGCAGACGATCATCATTGCTGGTTATTTTAAAGGGTAAAAATGTTTTAATGTTTAATGTTAAATGTGTTAAACGTCCTGCATATTGTGGTATGAATGGTTGTTCATTATTGTGCTTTTGTATTAAGTGTGTTCAAGATTAAGTATCGGATCAGTTGTCAATATGCCGCTCTTTTCGAAATTAAGACAGATCACTACTAGAAAAGGGGTTCTCGAAGAAGCCGTCCCTATTCCTCCTAGGGACACTCCAGGGCATTTCATGTATCACAAACATGGCTTAGACGCTATATTATTTCTTGATTTATGGGTAGACTACACCAAGGGATTACCGGAAAGTCAGAGGTGGCCCGCAGCGGGAACCTGGGATGCAGAGTGCATCATGAAAGTCGAGGAAGAGTTATGGAAAAGGAAAGTCAGACAGTCACAGAAAGACGCCGTTGAGTTATGGCGTAAAGAATCTCATAGACGCACAGAAAAAGCACGTAGACAGGAAGAAAGGAATAAAGAAAGTTCAAATAAAGTTCGAGAAAATCTATTAATTGAGGAAGGTATCCGAGTGAAATCAGAACAAGTAGACAGACAAAGAAACGCCCTTATGAATGGTATGTATCCCCTTCTGGCCGAAGGATTACCTAAGGCTACTCCAGAAATACCGAAAGACTTGCCACCCCCATTGTTCCCAATAAAGGTGCATCCTAAGGGGCATCCTAGAACCGCAGAAGATGTTTTTCTTTCCTCATATTTAGATGACGCAGCTCCCGAATATGCAAATTCCGCCCCGCATAGACCGCATACCAGGGAGGTCCAACGCCAAGATCCAGCACACGTATCCCTACAGCAACAAATCGAGTCACAAGTTCTGGCAAGCACATCTGTTTCTGCATCCGCTCCTACAGCTACTTCTATAGCTGTGTCCACACCTGTAGTTGCTGTGTCACGTTCGACGAATCCTTTCACACCCGACACCCCAGATGGGGCCACGGGAGGTGCTACCAATATCTTTTCTACGCCACCCAGAATAAATAAACTTACTTTTCAAGAGTCAGCACATTCACGTACACCCAAACTCATAAGTGCCCGTACGCTGAAGGAACTTCTTATAGATTGTAGATATGACCCTGTGCCCGGCAAAGAGGACGAAATGACCCTGGCATCATTGCGTATCAGACGAGCCGCAGTGTATTTAGGAAAGTTACCAGGAATGACTGCGCATCTAGATAATATATATCATTTTGTCCAAACAGGGCGAGATCCAGAATGTATTAACAGAGCTATGGAATACCAGAAAGTAGAGATACAGGGGGAACTGTTACGTTTCCTCATAAACTGTGTGATCAGAAATCAAGACCGACCGGGGGTAGACCCGGGAGCAATGCAAATTCTTACAAGATGGAGCCAGAATATATCAGAAGGGAGACATGATAAACAAAATTGTATAATAGCCATGTGCCGAAAGATCCGTAAAGAAATAGAACGCCTACACGAAGAGAGATTAGAGGTAGACGAGTTCGAACAAAGCGAGGAAGAAGGGTCAGGACTGCCCACAGGACAGTCAGACACCATAGCCTATGTAGGTAGAGGAAGATCTTGTATTAATAGTAGACGTCTTACTGACTCGATACGTCCGATATGTCCAGATAATAACAGGAATTTCCAAATACCTATAATTAATATAAGGTCTAACGAGCATTCGTTCCAAACCGCCGACAAACTACTCCGAGAACGAAGGGGTTATCATTTTCTCGATTCTATGGATGAACAAGATTTAGCCAGGGCAGCTGTCCATTGGGTGGACAGTCCCGGAAAATATAGTGATGATACAGTAGTACGCACATTTTTGAATCTTACCCCAGATGAACAGAGGTTAGCTGGGATTTATATGATTCAACAACTCATTATACTATATCGAAGTCAGCATTCGGACCCTGGTCCCTTACCTGACATACTGACTGAATTGCTTATGAATAAATGGAGAGGTGCAGGTACTAAATTCATTAAAGAAATTCTAGAATCAAGAAAGCAGTATATTCTTTTTGTATGCGCAGAGCATATCTCATTGCCCGTCAAGGAAAGAACCACGTATCACATGGATAGACAGAATCCCTTACGAGAAGTACACCCAATAAAAGGCGAGGACAACGAGTTCAAGCGCGTATTTGTATATACGCCCATATCGAAAATAGAATTGTTACAAATGAAGAAAGTGGTACCCAGTCATGACAAAGATCCAGCGGGTTTTCACCGAGAAATTAAAGACATGTTACTCATGGGAGAGTATACCTATCCCGACATTATGACAATATTAAAGGTATTGATGCCTGCTGGTATTTATGAGAAACTCAAGGAAAAAGAGTGGGAGGTAGGAGACCAAAAGATAGAATGGTCAGTATTAGAAGCGGAAGAAAAGGCCCGAACTGCAGGAGCAGGACTTGGGGATAAAACTAAAGCACTGCCAGGTTTATTAGTACAGGTACTGCCACGTTTATTAACTACGAAAAAGGAAGATTGGGGTACAATTTCAGCCTGTAAACAGAAGCAAGATGAAGACACTAGTGATTACTATGCCCGATTTGAAAAATGTTTTGGTATAAATAGTGGCATAAAAGCAAGTAGCGAATCATACCCACATCTGTTTGTAACAAAATTAGTAGAAAATGCCCTGCCACCAGTAAAGAATAGAGTATTAAAATTCGAGAGTACCTGGCAAGGTAACACTCCATCACAAATGTTACAAATGTTACAGTACCATCACAATAGAATTAGAGAGGAACAAGAACACGAACACAGACGCATGAAAGACACGAAAATGAAAATGTTAGTTTCCCAGACAGTTCCAGCTGAAGGACATAAAAAGGGTATGACACATTCCGATTCAGCAGGACCTGTAAAAGGGACATGCAATTATTGTAAAAAGCCAGGTCATTATGTACACGATTGTCCAGTTCTAAAACATAATATCGCCATAGGTAAAACACAAGAAAGACCACGGCCATTTAGACAAGAGCAGAATGAACAAGGAGCTCCGCAGCATGCACAGGCCATGCCAGCCGCACAACAGCCAATACAGTTTGTGCCAGCTGCACCACCGTTGCCTGTTGCTGCCACACAGACAACAACACGACAAATGTATCAGACCGCACAGTATGAATATCCTGAGTATCAGCGTTACGCATGAACAAGCCTAGAGAGGGAAGTTGATTTACCCCTTATCGAGATTCCTGTAGATCAAGAAGGACCTTATGTACATAGTGAATTATTAGGCCAAGATAGGAAATTTTTACTCGATACAGGGGCAAGTCGAACAACTATAAAACGTAGTGAAGTTCCAGGGGCACCCCTCTCAGGCTCACAGAATATTTCCCTTGGTTTTTCAGGAAAACCTATTGTTAATGAAGTGTCACAACCTCTGCCACTTACGATAGGACCTCTGACCCGAACTACAGATTTATTGCTTACTAAATCATGTCCAGAAAACTTGCTAGGAATAAAAACATTAAAAGCTCTAGGAGCCATAATATGTTGTTCTCCGGAAGGAGTAAGGTTGTTTTTACGTGATTTTAAAGGTCACTATGTGTCTAGAGACATGGATCCCCGACTGCAGACTTTACCTACACGTCTATGGGCACAAGGCCCTACTGATGTTGGTTGCATGAATATTACACCATATAGAGTCACATTAAAGGCAGGAGTGGTGCTACCACGAATGCGACAATACAAGTTACCACCAGATGCTGTAGTGGCTTTACTACAAATCATTGACGAGCTTATTACCCAAGGAGTAGTTGTAGAAACAGACTCCAATGTATGTAATTCACCGATAATTCCGATTCTTAAACGAACAGATCCTAAGGCCCCGCCAGTATATCGATTGGTTATTGATCTGCGCGAGTTAAACAAATGCATTGTGCCACAATTCCCTGTGGTCCCAGATATCTCGTCATTACTGACAGCTATTGATTCCGAAGCAACATTCTTTACTGTAATTGATCTCAAGAATGCCTTTTTCAGCGTCCCAATAGATCCGGAAAGCCAATATTTGTTCGGATTTAGTTTAAATGGACGTAGCTTTAAATTCTCACGCGCACCTCAAGGATTTACAGAAAGCCCCAGCATCTATAGCCAAGCACTGAAACGAGAACTCGATAGTATCCACATGCCAGTCAACACTGCCTTGCTTCAATATGTCGATGATCTGCTGATCACCGCGAGAAGCGAACCGGAATGTGAAAAAGCATCACTGACAGTTTTACAATTTCTAGCCGAAAAGGGGCACAAGGTGTCCCCTTCTAAGCTGCAATTCTGTGTCCAGCGAGTTGTTTATCTTGGACACTCGCTGTCCAAGGAGGGAAGGCAGCTTACACCCGACCGCATTCAGTTAATAGCTAACATGCCAATACCCAAGACACAAAAGGAGGTACGGGCTTTCATAGGTCTCACTTCATATTGCAGACAGTGGATCCCTCAGTACGCATTTCTAGCAAAACCACTCATTCAGTTGACAACACAGGAGGCAGCCACATCGACTGTTCTCCCTTGGACTCAAGAACATACACAAGCTTTTGAAAGCCTAAAGAAAGCTTTATGTCAAGCACCTGTTTTAGCAACACCATGTTACAGAAAACAGTTTACACTTTTTGTTACAGAACGCGAAGGTACTGCCTTGTCAGTACTCACACAGGAACAAGCAGGAGCACACAAACCATGTGCTTATTTTTCTAGTACATTAGATCCAGTAGCTCAGGCTTTGCCTGCATGCCTGAAATCAGTAGCAGCAACAGCTTTAGCAATCAGACAAAGCGATGCCATAGTGTTAGGACATCCATTGACAGTTCAAGTACCACACACAGTAGAGGTTCTTGTAAATAGAACGCAAACACAACACTTGACTATAGCGCGACTTACAGGGTATGAACTTACATTGTTTCAGCCACATATAGAAATCAGACGCTGTAACACATTGAATCCTGCCACACTTTTGCCAGTAACCGGAACAGACCCACTAGCTCATGACTGTATTGAAGTTATTACTATAACGACAAAACCCAGACAAGACTTGACAGATGTCCCATTGTCAGATCCAGGCCTGACGTTGTATGTAGATGGTTCATGTATGAGAACAAGTACAGGAGAGTTAGTGGCCGCTTACGCAGTCACCACAGATACTGAAGTCATTGAAACTAATCGTATAAATACTCTGTCAGCTCAAGCCGCAGAGCTCATCGCTCTGACACAAGCCTGTATTCAAGCCACAAATAAAAAAGTCAACATATACACTGACTCACGTTATGCATTCGGAGTTGTACATGACTTCGGCGTGCTGTGGCGAGAGAGAGGTTATTTAACTTCCCACGGTGCCCACATTCAGCACGGACCCCTCATTCATGCCTTATTAGATGCAATACATCTACCCACTGCAATATCAATTATGAAATGTAAGGCTCATACGAAGATTACTGATATCATTTCCCAAGGCAATGATCTAGCCGACAGAACAGCTAAACAGACTGCTCAAACTCAAACCCCCGACATGACAAAGACAATAGTCCCGACACCGACACGTTGTATGACAGTTAAAGATCCTACCCTTGACGTAATTGACATACAGACACATGCTACACCAGACGAGATAAAGAAATGGACTGAATTAGGAGGGATCCAAACGGACCAAGGATGGATGATGAAGGAAAAGTCTGTATGGTTCCTTCCTGATTCAATGGTCCAAGTTATAATTAACACTATACATAGTCCAGCGCATCTAGGAGAAAAAGCTATGCTAGACAGCATTCAACACATTTGGTTCAACAAACATTTACGAGCAGCAGCCAAACAAAAGGTCCGTACCTGTATGATCTGTTGCCAGTTCAACCCAGGAAAAAGCGTTCCCGTAGAACAGGGTGGATTTCATCCTCCTGACCACCCTTTTGAAGTCCTCCAGATGGATTATATCCAGATGGAACGATGTCGAGGATTCAAATATGTTCTCGTAGTTGTCTGCGCTCTGTCCCGCTGGACGGAGGCATACCCGGTTTCAGATTACACTGCCCCGACTACTGCCAAACAGTTGGTTCGAGAATTCTTCCCACGATACGGTTTACCACGTGTTGTCTACTCAGATAACGGCCAGCCGTTCTCATCCGAATTAATGAAACATGTTTCACTTCTGCTAGGATATCAGTGGAAATTCCACTGTGTTCGACACCCCGAGGCAGCAGGTCTCGTAGAAAGACATAATCAGATACTGAAAATCAGACTGTCCAAAATATGCAGAGAGAAAGGTGTCGACTGGATAGTAGCATTACCAGTTGCACTCTTTTACATGAGAATGGTAGCACACTCTCGAACAGGGCTATCCCCGTATGAGGTGATCTTCGGCAGACCACCAAATATGTGGGGGACGCCCATACCACGCAAAATAACTGATATTGACTGTAATATGCTGACAGATTACTTGGCTTCCTTGATGTCTGCACTACAATCTTGTCGTTCACAGGTTACTGCAGCATTTCCCGACAACACTGAGGTGAAACCCCATGACGTAGTTCCGGGTGATTTCGTGTTTGTGAAAAATTTCGATCGAAAGACTCAGCTGGAGCCCAGGTGGAAGACACCCAAGTTGGTTCTGCTGACCACAAGAACAGCCGTGAAGATCGAGGGCCGCAAGGGCTGGATTCATTCAAGTCATATCAAGAAATTTCATGGACAATCCTCGGATATAGACATTGTGCCCTGCACTCCCTCACAGACTGATTCAAAACTTCCTTTGGTTGAACAGACTGAAACCGAACTCTATAGAGTTAAATTGAGGCCTAGAACGTCAGACGATTTGATTGTTTAAGTCCTCTCCTAGGTGAAGCGGTTGAATCTGTCTCTGACATGTATCCTCTAGACCTGAATCATGGACAGTCGCGAAAAATGATGAAACGACAGGCGTATTGTAAATCACTGCGTAGCCATTGCATAGTGACATTAATAATCTTGTTTTTCTTGAGTCTTTTAATAATTACTGCAAGCATATTGTTGCACATATATTACCCTATTTCTAGACATGTTTATAATGTTACTGCTGAACATTCTTTTAGTGACTTACCTCCGCATGAATTATCTTATAGACTTGCGCTGCGCAATAACACTTTCATTAGTATGTTACATCATTCCCATCAGACTAGTAATGCCACTAATTGTTGGGTGTGTGGCCGACTCCCTCCCTATCAAAATTATGAAGGAGTCCTGCCTTTCTTTCCACATCCGTTTACACATAATGGATCCTGTGGAGCATGGTTTAGTTTAATCAATTCCATAGACTCAGACACAGCAGTTTACCAAGATCATTGGGTATGGGGAAATCTGAACCTAGTTTTACTCAAGGTCTGCTACCCTGACAAGGAGGGTCGCCCCAAGAGAACCGGAACTGATCTAGAAAATGAAGTATATGGATTAGGTAATTTTACACCTAATCTCATGATTCTGAATGTCGTATCCGAAGTTGAACTAGTCTTGCCCACCATGTCAGTATTCCCAGCGAAGGGTGAATTATGCGTAAGAAAGGTTGGTTCCATACATATGGGCCATAGTAAATGCACTACTATAGTAGAATTCAGTGATCGAGGCAAATCTTCATTTAGAGCTTACCGCCACTCCTACTTTATATGTGGTCAGACTGCATATATGCGTCTACCTCTAGACTGGGATGGTACCTGCTACATTGCATTCCTTTTGCCACCTGTTTTCCTAGCTCCTCCTGATTATTACAGAAATATTCATCTAATACACAACAGAGAGCGGAGAGATCTCCCAATTGTCGATTACACTGAAACAGCATGGGAAAAATACACAGATTTTCAATAAAGGCATCTTTCCTTATATAGGTACTGTTACTAATAGTAAACTGATACGTAGATTAACTAGAACCCTTGAAGCAGTAGTGAATGAGACTATTTCCGCCTTAGGCAATTTAACGGAAGAGCAGTCTGCTATGCGGATTGTTGTGCTTCAAAATCGTCTTGTCCTTGACGTCATCCTGGCTGATAGGGGCGGAGCTTGTAGGGTCATCGGATCAAGCTGCTGCGTATTCATACCAGAAAATTCGCCATCTGTATATAAAGCCATCACTCGCCTTCATAAGATTGTAAACCAGATACACCAGAACCCAGGCACTTGGACTTGGTCCAGTTGGTTTTGGAGTGTGATATCAGCCTGGGGATGGAGAGTTTTATCCTTCCTAGGTATTGGCCTTCTCATACTATTCAGTTGCTGTCTATGTCTGCAATGTGGACCAGCGATTTGTGGTCTGTGTACCACATCGTGTATCCCACCACCAAGATTTCGTTCGTCCCGGAAGAAGAAAGAAGAACAAATGATGTTATATTAACAGACCAATGGATTGATGAAGATTGATATCTCTTGACGGGCAAGTAGGGGACAAGGAGGGAATGTGGAAATATGGATTTTTCCGATCAGTTATGTCCCCTATCTTGGACCCCAACGGTTCTATGTGCATGTCACAAGTACATGTATGTTCCCTCCAGTTCCAGTTATGAAGACGCAAATACATGTGCGTCCACCGTCAACATGCCCTCTGTCAGATCCGCCATGAATAGGCCGGATATTCCATTCCTAAATATGAAAGGCCACCGGCTTTATATGGTTCACTTATGTCATTTCACAGTCCAGGCAAGTAGGCCCAGATTCTGTCATCAAACTCCTCTTGCTTTCTGCCTCTGAAAACTCCAGTTCGAGCCTGCATCTGTGACCATGAACTTTGTCTCATTCTCTGCGCGGCTCACGAAGCCTGACATCAGCTTATTCTCTGCCAAGAACTGTATTTCGCCTTCGAGTTATCTGCTTCCCCCTCAGCCGATGCATTCCTGTCTAGTAGTTTAAGTAAACATTCTTCCAGCTACCGAGCAAAAGGCTCGACTTCTCTGTCCTCATGCAAGTAATTCATAGCCCTGTTACCATGGAATATTCCTACCCCCTCGCTTTCAGTGTGGACATTTAGACGCTTGTACACGCACGCACAGTCAGTATAGAATAGATTCTGTCCGAGAGTCCTTCTTTTGTGGATAACATAGTTCTTTAAACATAGGATGTTAGATATGATTTGGGATTAGGTTGACTTGACCCCCCAGACTTTCTGTCTCCACATGTAGAGCTAAATGTCAAGTCCCCTTCACCCCCTAGTTGCACGTCAATCACACGTCATACTGCTGCGCGCGCATCTATGCCAAGTATTATCTTATAGATCCACCTATAGGTGACATCATAACCAATTATGTTCCTTTTTACGCCTTATTACACCCATTTTTTGGTTACGCAGACAAATCGTCATTTTCCTTATCAATTGTTACGCCTATTGCATTCGCTTCATTGTAATGTATGTACTATAAAGGTTACTTCTTGTCAATAAAGTATGTACTTCACTTCCTGAACCTCCGTGGTGATGGAACTTGGAGCAACCGATTATAATCGATCATTGGAATAAAGCCCATTCCGAACCTCTAATACCACGGATTCTGCCTCTCATTTTACTGAGCTATTTAATTATGTTTCTGTATTAAATTACGTCCAGGTAAAGGAAAATTATTTACCACACTAACCATGTTAATTTTAGGCAGTTCCTCCCCGGGCACTCAGGGTGCCCCCTTGGGATTTGCGCTCCGAGGACTGTTACCCTTTTGCCCAGCTGTTCGCACTTTACAAATCCTTTCAATCATTCATTTTAAACTAAATCAGTCACTCTCCATTGTGGACTTATCCCATTTTTTGAAAAGCCCCTAAAAAGGATTTGTTGTCTACTGTGAAAACATGCAGGCTTTACATCTATAGTACAGAATCATTTGCCCACATCTTATAGTTTTCCTAGCCCTGCCGACCAAGCGAAGGGTATGGCTTCAGCAATCTTTTATTCAGGTTAGCATTCAGAGTTGTCAGTGGGATATTATTTTCATGCCTGAGGGAAGAGCACTTGCAAGTGGCATGTTTGTTAAGTTCCTAGACGTTGCTGCATGAAGGTTACCCTAGATGGTATCATCCTTGTTTGTTTAACTTATGTAACACAACTAAGTGCTGCCTGCGATTAGCAACATTTTTATAATTTCTGTATTGCAGGGCCATAATAGTAACTAGTGGTAAAGCTTCATCAACCATCTTTCCATTATTTAAATTACTATTTGCTAACGAAATGTACTGTTTTATTAATGTGGATTTGAATTGTCATTGCTTTAATTAACTACACAATAAACTCGTTAAGACAATAATACAATTCCCAATAAAACATAGTTTCACAGTGATATAGAAACATAAATCGCACCTTAGAATATGGGATGCCTCCATTTGCTATGAAAATGTCGCTTATGCGTTCCCTTATGATGGCTTATTGACACAGAATTCCAGGGTATTATCTCGATTTGGGATCATTGATACTGCTATGTGTACACTGTTGGTACTTTACGTGGCAATGAGCATTTTATCTGTGCTACATTTTCAAGGAGTGTGTTTCACACTATATTGGAAGTGTGTATGACTTAATAGAAATACCCTAGAACAGTGGTTCTTAAACTTTTGACTTCTGTGGACCCCCATTTAATCATTACTCAAACCTAGGACCCCCACTAAATCATTATTGGAATCCAGGGATCCCGGCCTAAATATTTGATAATTTGAACCGCAAAACAATACACAAAAATTGCAGAAACAAGCATTCGTCAAACAAATACACAAATGACTAAATATTTTATTTAATTCACAACCAAATATAAAAAAATATAAATAGTAATTGGAAGTTTGAAGCTTGTCTAAATTCAACTGAGGCCACTCAGCGTCCACAGTATATTCAGTTTGATGCATTTCTCCCACAAATCAATCTAAGGACACTAACTTAATTTTTTGGCACTAGTTTCAAATTCTTTCACATTTACAGAACTTTTTAAATTTTACATCTTGTTTCTTAATTTATGCATATTTTATTAATCTTCTAGAATTATTTAAGTTTCTAAGCCGTCGTGGACCCCTGAGTAGCCGTTGTGGATTACCAGGAATCTAAAAAGCACAGATTAAGAACCACTGCCATGGATTATATGTGGTATCTGCATGTGAAGTCATTCATTGTAATGTAATACATAACCCATACGAAAATGTTCAGCTAAATCGTTTACAAAAAACATAGAGGAATTCATAAAAAACTGTTCTTGTGTGCCAACATACTAAACAGCAAAAAAATAAAGGGAAAATGATAGTATAATTAGTTGATAAATCGATTAAAAACATTTGGTCAGCTTACATTTTAGAGGACAATATAATAAAACAACGTCGACAAAAACAAACATTAAACATCAGGCAACATACTATGAAAATTTAATTTCACAAATGAAGTAATAGTATTTATATTATGAAACTTACCATCTTACTTCTGCTCATGGTCCTCCAGCTTAGCGTAGAGGGTTGGCCAAGCTGTTTGAAGGCACTCCTGTGCAGTAGAACGCCCACAGCTCCACAGCATGTGGAGATGCCCTGCAAATTCCATTCTGGACTCAGCTAGGTGTCAAGTGCCCTGCAGATCTGAAAATATTTCTTGAGGGTCTTTTCACAGTAATACCGAATTTATCCAGAGAGAAACTGGTAGACCTTTTTTTTGATCTCGACCGTTTGGGAGATTTCTAGACTAGAAAGAGCAGCAAGATGGAGTAGGATTCCTTTTCTTGTATCTCATCTCCTGTTTTTCTTAGTCAGTGGAAATTTCAGCTATAAACCCAGAGGTCTCCTCCTTCACTACAGATTGCTATACCTACATGGCAGAAGCATATATTTGCGAATTCCACGCAGGTACGTATGAAAAATTAAGAGGAAGACATATCCGGGGGGGTTCACTGACATAATCTCGCAACCATAAATACAGTCCTGCATAAATATTGTGTCACAAATAACGATCACAAAAATATTGTTTTCCTATACTGAGAAAGGTAAGTACAATAATATTAAAAAAATATTGGGGCTCATTATGATGGCGGAAGGACCGCCATCGCCGGGCCGGCGGTCCTTCCGCTATCACACAGGAAACTCCCACCGCCAAATTAGGATGGCGGTTGGAATCCTAATGTGTCTCCGCCACGGTTCCGCAAGGCAGCCCTTTTTCGCCCGCCTTGCCGAAACAGGACACAGGGTAGCATTGCGGGATTACGGAATCCCTTTCCGCCTGTCTTTGTGGCGGTCATATAACAAGTATTTATATATAATCTTTTATTTTCTTTGTAAATAGGGTGTTTTTTAATGTCTGAAATAAATTAATTCATGCTGAAAGGAATAAGGCTCGGCATTGGTTTTTCCAAAAAAGAAGACAAAGAGTTGATTTAAGAGGTGCGCGACCTCGCCGTGAGCTCACTGACGAATGGGGCGCTCCGGTCAGCTCCTGACTTGAAAGTTTCGAGGTGATTCGTCAAGCGGGGGCCGAGAAAAAAGGGGGGTCTCAAGGCGCGTTTTCTCTATGTTAATTTCCATAGGAAATTTTGGAACTGGCTACAGGTCGAACTGCTGAACGGAAGTACACCAAATTTGGCAAAAAGGTAGCTCTTGGTTCAGAAAGCGCCCTTTTTAAAAAATGGTGTAAATCCGTCTGGTAGTTGCAGAGCAATTTAAAAAATAAAAATATCGATATCTGAGCACCGAGGAAGAGTCGAGACTCCTCCCGAGCACAAGCTGATTCCTGATTGGGTGCCAACACTCCAAACCAGGAAGTGTTGGCAGCCATCTTGTGACTCGGTAGCTGAGTCACACAAAAAAACTGTTGAAAAACAAAAAAAGGGAGCAGTTTAGAAACACCCTGACCCCTTAGGCCTGCTCTGGGGGTCCCACAGGAACTCCCAAGGCTACAAAAAGCATTTGTTTTTTTAAAACATCCGAATTTGCGCTGGGTTCGCGAATCCAGTCTAGAAAAAAAAAAAGAAATGAAGCGCGGGCTCACAGGCTTCCTTGTACTTAAGCCCCCAGGTGGGCCAGGTCCTGGGAGTAATGCGTAATTAATTATGTCATTTGAGATGTCATCAGTAATGTCATCAGTGATGTCACTGACCATGTCATGAGTGATGTAATATGTGACATCATCAGCAGTGCATTGCGGGGACGTGAGTTATAATTAGCTCAACTAACTATAATGGCCGAATTTCTCAGGTTTTGTACGAGTCAAATGTCCAACTAGCTATAACGTCCCTGAAACCTATCGTTTTTTCAGTGAATTGCTAAGGTTTTTTCAAATGCTAATTTCTAACTATAACGTCCCTGAAACCTATGGTTTTTTCAGTGAATATATATATACACTGAAAAAACCATAGGTTTCAGGGACGTTATAGTTAGAAATTAGCATTAGCGAGTGAATGAATGTCTCAGTAGTGAATGTGTGAGTAACAACATATGTGAAAGGCAGTATATGTGAGTGTTGGAGCATATGTGAGAGTGAGTGATTGTGAGAGTGCCTGTATAGATGAGTGTGTGCTTGTGTCAGTGATTGTATAAGAGAGTAAGTATGTGTTAGTATCTGTATGAATAAGTGAGGTGATGTGTGTATAACTGTGTAGGTAAGTAAATGGCAGTGTGATTGACTCTTTGGGTGACTGACTAGGTGTGTGAGTATTTATGTGGATGAGTGGCAGTATGTGAGTATCTGTATGGGTGTATGAGTGCATATATCAGAAGCTGTATTGATGAGTGACTGCATGTATGAGTGACTGTATCAGTGAGTGAGTGGATGTGTGTAGACCTATGAATCCGTGAGTGAGTATGTACTAACTGGTATTGGTGTGTATATGGTTTTGAGAATGGTAGTCTGTATTTTAGAGTGGGTGTATGAAAGGTTATATTAGGTTGTGAGGAGCTGCATCAGATATTAAGTGGATGATGTCATCAGTGATGTCACTGACCATGTCATGGGTGATTAATATGTGACGTCATCAGCAGTGCATTGCGGGGGCGCGAGTTATAGTTAGCTCAACTAACTATAACGGCCAAATTTTTCTGGTTTTGTACGACTGAAATGTCCAACTAACTATAACATCACTAAAACCTGTGAGTTTTTCAGTGAATATATATATATATATATATATATGTATGCAAAAAAGAAGCAGAGAACTATGGGTAGTTCTCAAGTTTAGGTGGAAAGCAGCTCCTGTATAGAACATTCTCAAAACCAGCGACACTCTGGATCTGCTCACCTCAAAAGTCTGCTTTTCTATCAAGGTCTTTAGGCATAGGATTAGCACAGTGCCATCCACGCCATGTACTATTCCTACTCCATTCTGTGCAACAGTGGCGAAAGCATTGGACTGCGGAGGGGTAAAATTTACTATACCCACTCCAGTCTGTGCAACAGTAGGAAAAGTGTTGGTCTCAGGAGGAGTAAAATTAGCTTTTCCCACTCCAGTCTGTGTAACAATAGGGAAAGCATTGGACTCAGTAGAGGTATATATATGTATATATATATTACCTACTGGCGGTCGCCAGTAGGTAGTTATAGTTAGGACCACGTTTCCATAGGAAATCCGCAACATTCTATTTTGAATAACTTTGGCGCCGGTCGACGAATCCTCGCGAATTTTTCAAAATAGGTGGGGCGCTACGCTCCGCTCCTACACTGAAAGTCTCGGGGGGATTCGTCAAGCGGGGGCTGAGATAAAAGGGGGGTCCCAAAACGCGTTTTTCCCATGCATTTTTCCATAGGACCTTTAGACACAGCAACAGCCCGAACGGCTGAACAGAATTACTTGAAATTTGGCAGAGAGCTAGTCCTCAGGTCAAGGAAGTGCCTTTTGTAGGTTTGGTGTAAATCTGTTCAGTAGATTCTGAGAAAATAGCCTTTAAATCAATATATATATCTGAGCCAGCTTACGGTGCGCTTACCGTACGCGTACGGTGGCGTGCGCGAGCGCGATTCTGATTGGCTCTTAGATCTTACTAAACATTCGAATCGGTCGAAACCAGGAAGCGGCGGCCACCATTTTCTCTCTCGCTCTCTGAGTTGGGCAGCAAAAACGAAGCCAAAAAATGGCTAAAGAGGCAGTTTCGTCACATCCTAACCACCCAGCATTGATATAGGGGTCCCCAAACAACCCTCAAGCCCAAAAAAAAAATGTTTTTTTTTTCGGAAATTCGCCGATTACGCTTACCGTACGCGTACGGTAAAAATTATAAAAAAAAAAAAATATCCACATTCTCCCCACCCCGTGTGCAAATGGTGCCCGAAGGGCACCATTCGTGCATGGCATATTACACATATCAAATTAACAAAGAATACATTTCAAAAAGATGCGCATAATATGTCCCCCATGTGCGCACGGTGCCACCCCGTGTGCAAATGGTGCCCGAAGGGCACCATTTGTGCATGGCATATAACAACAATAAAATGAACAAAGAATACATTTCAAAAAGATGCGCATAATATGTCCCCCATGTGCGCACGGTGCGCGAAGCGCATCGTGCGTACATGGCCCATCCCGCATAATGTGCGCGCACCGCGTGACCATCGTGTGTGCACGGCACTAACTGCGTAAAGTGGGCGCGCGGTGCGCGAAGCTGACCGCGTGCTCACTGTGCGCGCACGGTGCGCGAAGCGCACCGTGCGCGCACGGAACGAACTGCGTTAACTGGGCGCGCAACGCCACGAATGGCGTAAAGTAACTTAGCATTTAAAAAACCGTACAAATTCACTGAAAAAACCATAGGTTTCACACACGTTATAGTTAGGAATTAGCATTTAAAAAACCTTGCAAATTCACTGAAAAAACCATAGGTTTCACACATGTTATAGTTAGCTGTACATTTCACTCGTAAAAAACCAATGAAATTCCCCCGTTATAGTTAGTGCAGGCAACTATAACTCACGCGACCGCAATCTTCTGCTGATGACATATGTGTCTTTATGAAAAAAAATATTTGTAATATATGTATAGCTAAAAATTAATGGAAGAAGACATGGGCAAATAAGTGTCTAAATACAGTATTAGCATCAGCAGAGGATTGCGGTCGCGTGAGTTATAGTTGCCTGCACTAACTATAACGGGGGAATTTCATTGGTTTTTTACGAGTGAAATGTACAGCTAACTATAACATGTGTGAAACCTATGGTTTTTTCAGTGAATATATATATATATATATATATATAAAACGGAGTTCCAACTGTGCTCTCAGGTCAAGGAAAAGACACCACACCGTTCCAAGATACTTCAAGGGGGTTTATTGCTTCATAAACCCAACGTGACGCGTTTCACCCTCAACGGGCTTGTTCACACACCGTTATGCTACCAGACCATCGTTTACATACATTGTTCGTACAGTCATGGACATGAAAAGGGGACTGTTGCAAAGGTATTACAGCGCCATGTTGGAAAAGTAAAATCTTCTCAAATAGCAATACTTAATGGGCGCCATTACAAAACAGTAAAAACACAACAAATAATATGGCAAAGCACACTTCACAGTCCACTTATTGTTAAATGAAACAACGGTAAATCGCTCCTAGTGAACTTGGTACTGGGACGTTGCTCCCCGGTTCTTGCATACATGTTTAATAAACATTATAAGCACCCCCGGGACTCATTTCGTGCCGTGTGGTTGATTCTCCACATTAATTCTAAAAGCTTAAGTAGCGTTTCGCGATCTGATGTCGCGTGTCATATTTGGAGCGCAACAAGTGTGTAGCCTGGTGTATGCTCAATACTAACAGGAGATATGTTCGGTTCGCCTGTGTGCGATCTGTATTGCACTTTAATGATGAAACATGCTCCCATAGTGGGTGCAGCCTTAGTTGACGCCAGTGTTAGTAATATATGTGTGGATATTTAGGTTCGCCTGTGTGCGATCTGTATTGCACTTTGATAATAAAACATGCTCCCATAGTGGGTGCAGCCTTAGTTGACGCCAGTGTTAGTAATATATGTGTGGATATTACCGGAACATTTGGCTATTATACACTTCCAACCACCTGTAAGTTTAATCTTATGTTGCTGGGTGTCCTTGTGTATTAATGATTGATTGCGAGATCTCTTGTATCGTGGATCTTACTGATGCATTCATGGAGGCAAGAAAATACACTGCCTGTCACACTTGCCCCGTCCAAATGTACCAAACCCCTTGCATTGGTCTCTATTTAGTCCAGATGTAAAAATTACGTTAAATTGTATTGCAACATATTGGTCCACTGGTGCATCCTTAACCAAAATCAAAACAGATTCAAAAGTGCCTAAATCATAAAGTTAAAATTGAATTGATCTTATCTGTCCACTTGAGAGCAGCATGGGAAGAAAAGGGTAGGGATCCTGTGTCGCGGGCCCGAGACATAGTCCCTTCCTTTCTTCCTGTAAAAGAGAAACACAGGGTCAGTTTACTCAAACTGCAATAGACATTCAACAGACAATCAGAATACAAATCATTCGTTATAGAAACAGTTCATCGTTGTCCTTTTTGGGCCTCAATACATCCTCCCTCATAGTCCACCCTCCTTAGAGTATCCCATCTGTTCTCAAATGTGATTATGTTTGCGTCCTATTTGTGGATGGAATTTACTGTCCCTTTAGTCACCATATAAGTGTATGGCCATCTCCTCATCCATGTTATGGCCGTTGGGATATCTGGTCCCCATCCCAATTATGTGACGTGATTCGCGTTGTCTCAGTTTAAGAGTACTATCACCTCCTCTCTTATTGGGTAAGATTCGTTCTATTACGTAATAGGACAATTTGGTATAATCCGAAAAATGTTTTATTTCAAAATGACGAGCAATGGGGTACTGTTGGTCCTTATTCGTAATTGCTCTCATATGTTCGAGGACCCGTTTCTTTGCCATGTGTGTGGTGCTTCCTACGTAACTTAGTTGGCAAGGGCATTCAAGCACATAAACTACGTTGGTGCTACTACAAGTGAGGAACTGTTTAATGGGAATCATGCTGTTTGTACTGCTGTTCCAAAATTCCTTACGCAAGCGGCTGTTGCCGCATGCCTTGCAGTGTCCACAGGGGTAGAAGCCTTGTAGATCAATGATATTGCTTCTTTCCTTACTGGGTAAATCACTGTGGACTAGCATATCTTTTAAGCTACGTCCTTTCCTGTAACTTATTGAGGGATGTGTAGGTATCATCTTGCCTATAACAGGATCTCCTTTAAGGAGATTCCAGTTCCGGGAGATCATTTTCTTGGTTTTATCTGAGTGTCCGTTGTATGTAAGAATCAGCCTGGTTTCTACATTCTCATTGTTTTTAGGTGAATTGGACTCAGGGGAGGGTTCTAGAATTACACCTCTGTCAATTGTTTTAACCCTATCCATGGCCTTTTTGAGTACCCACATGGGATATCCTCTTTCTTTAAATCTTTGTGTCATGGTTATTTGTTCCTTTTGAAAACCTTCCTCTGTGCTGCAGTTTCTCTTTGCTCGGAGCAATTCCCCGTAGGGGATGCTCCATTTGAGTGTGTTAGGGTGACTGCTAAGGGCATATAGTAACGTGTTACCTGCTGTCGGTTTGCGAAACAAAATAGTTGTTAATTTGTTATTCGCAATTTCTACACACGTATCAAGGTACTCGACCTTCACATTACTTGTAGTGTATGTGAGTGTTAAATTATTATTGTTCTGGTTCAGTCTAGTGATAAAGTTATGGGCTCCTTGCTTGCTGCCTTTCCAGATTACAAACAAGTCGTCAATATAACGTAACGAGAGTTTGACTTTAGTGAAATCATGCTGTAGGCTGGATTCCTTCCTGATGTCCTCCTCCCATGCTCCCATGAAGAGATTGGCAAAGCTCGGCGCGAAGCTGGTCCCCATAGCCGTACCGAGGGATTGTTTGTAAATCACATTGTCAACAGCCGCTTGCGTAAGGAATTTTGGAACAGCAGTACAAACAGCATGATTCCCATTAAACAGTTCCTCACTTGTAGTAGCACCAACGTAGTTTATGTGCTTGAATGCCCTTGCCAACTAAGTTACGTAGGAAGCACCACACACATGGCAAAGAAACGGGTCCTCGAACATATGAGGGCAATTACGAATAAGGACCAACAGTACCCCATTGCTCGTCATTTTGAAATAAAACATTTTTCGGATTATACCAAATTGTCCTATTATGTAATAGAACGAATCTTACCCAATAAGAGAGGAGGTGATAGTACTCTTAAACTGAGACAACGCGAATCACGTCACATAATTGGGATGGGGACCAGATATCCCAACGGCCATAACATGGATGAGGAGATGGCCATACACTTATATGGTGACTAAAGGGACAGTAAATTCCATCCACAAATAGGACGCAAACATAATCACATTTGAGAACAGATGGGATACTCTAAGGAGGGTGGACTATGAGGGAGGATGTATTGAGGCCCAAAAAGGACAACGATGAACTGTTTCTATAACGAATGATTTGTATTCTGATTGTCTGTTGAATGTCTATTGCAGTTTGAGTAAACTGACCCTGTGTTTCTCTTTTACAGGAAGAAAGGAAGGGACTATGTCTCGGGCCCGCGACACAGGATCCCCACCCTTTTCTTCCCATGCTGCTCTCCAGTGGACAGATAAGATCAATTCAATTTTAACTTTATGATTTAGGCACTTTTGAATCTGTTTTGATTTTGGTTAAGGATGCACCAGTGGACCAATATGTTGCAATACAATTTAACGTAATTTTTACATCTGGACTAAATAGAGACCAATGCAAGGGGTTTGGTACATTTGGACGGGGCAAGTGTGACAGGCAGTGTATTTTCTTGCCTCCATTAATGCATCAGTAAGATCCACGATACAAGAGATCTCGCAATCAATCATTAATACACAAGGACACCCAGCAACATAAGATTAAACTTACAGGTGGTTGGAAGTGTATAATAGCCAAATGTTCCGGTAATATCCACACATATATTACTAACACTGGCGTCAACTAAGGCTGCACCCACTATGGGAGCATGTTTTATTATCAAAGTGCAATACAGATCGCACACAGGCGAACCTAAATATCCACACATATATTACTAACACTGGCGTCAACTAAGGCTGCACCCACTATGGGAGCATGTTTCATCATTAAAGTGCAATACAGATTGCACACAGGCGAACCGAACATATCTCCTGTTAGTATTGAGCATACACCAGGCTACACACTTGTTGCGCTCCAAATATGACACGCGACATCAGATCGCGAAACGCTACTTAAGCTTTTAGAATTAATGTGGAGAATCAACCACACGGCACGAAATGAGTCCCGGGGGTGCTTATAATGTTTATTAAACATGTATGCAAGAACCGGGGAGCAACGTCCCAGTACCAAGCTCACTAGGAGCGATTTACCGTTGTTTCATTTAACAATAAGTGGACTGTGAAGTGTGCTTTGCCATATTATTTGTTGTGTTTTTACTGTTTTGTAATGGCGCCCATTAAGTATTGCTATTTGAGAAGATTTTACTTTTCCAACATAGTGCTGTAATACCTTTGCAACAGTCCCCTTTTCATGTCCATGACTGTACGAACAATGTATGTAAACGATGGTCCGGTAGCATAACGGTGTGTGAACAAGCCCGTTGAGGGTGAAACGCGTCACGTTGGGTTTATGAAGCAATAAACCCCCTTGAAGTATCTTGGAACGGTGTGGTGTCTTTTCCTTGACCTGAGAGCACAGTTGGAACTCCGTTTTGTAAAGAAAATTATTACCGGTTTACTCCACCGGCGCTGTGCCACCCCTCGAAGGGCTACGCTTTCCGACAGGAGTGCATCTTTTCTGGATATATATATATATATATACATATATATATATACATATATATATATATATATATATATATATACATATATACAAATATATATATATATATATTCACAGAAAAAACCATAGGTTTCAGGGGTGTTATAGTGAGCTGCCCATTTCACTCGTACAAAATGTCATTTGAGATGTCATCAGTGATGTCATCAGTGATGTCACTGACCATGTCATGAATGATGCAATATGTGACATCATCAGCAGTGCATTGCGGGCGCGTGAGTTATAGTTAGCAGAACTAACTATAACGGAGGAATTTCTATGGTTTTGTACGCGTGAAATGGGCAGCTAACTATAACACCCCTGAAACCTATGGTTTTTTCTGTGAATTTTTAAGGTTTTTTAAATGCTAATTTCTAACTATAACGTCTCTGAAACCTATGTTTTTTTTCAGTGAATTTCAAAGGTTTTTTAAATGCTAACTTTTAAGTGTGATAGTAGTTATATCTATTTTTTTGTACGGATTTTCTACAGTTTTTTAACTGTTTATTGATAAATATTTTATTCATTAAATAACATATATTTTTCTGAAAATTGCAAAAAAACATTTTTTTATTAAAACTGAAATATTGATTAATTTTCTTGTTTTCATTTTTTATTTTAATATATTTATAATTTTCTTTTAAAAAAAATTCAATATTTTTCGCAGTCGCGCTCTCAAAGTGTACACATCACGGTGGGTGCGCGCATTCTAGCCACCATTTTAGAAAAGTCATGAAGGATCTGCGTATGGTGTGCGACGGCTGCGTGTTTTTCAGTTACATCATATACATTTAATATCACGTGATATGCGCGATTGGTATGCGACCAGTCTGCGACTCCTGCTCCCGCGTATTCGCGACACATGCGCATTACGGTACGAGATGTTTGCGCGCTTGCGGGTCCCGCGTGACATCATATACGTGCTGGGGCGCGCTGGGTGCGCGACTCCCGCAAAAAAAATTTATGTTCCAAAATGATATGTATGTGTCTTTAATATACATATTAAGGCAAGAGATTATGTAAGATATTCATCAAAATAATATATTTGTACTTATAAGAAACTTATATTATTTTTAAATATATTTTCGCGAAGTCGGGTGCGTGCGTCGTGAGTGCAGAAAACCAGGTCAGCAGAGCTGCTGTAGAGCCAGAGAACCAGGTCAGCAGAGCTGCTGTAGAGCCAGAGAACCAGGTCAGCAGAGCTGCTCTAGAGCCTAAGAACTAGGTCAGCAGAGCTGCTCCAGAGTCAGAGAACCAGGTCAGCAGAGCTGCTGTAGAGCCAGAGAAACCAGGTCAGCAGAGCTGCTTTAGAGAGAACCAGGCCAGCAGAGCTGCTTTAGAGCCAGAGAACCAGGCCAGCAGAGCTGCTTTAGAGCCAGAGAACCAGGTTAGCAGAGCTGCTTTAGAGCCAGAGAACCAGGTCAGCAGAGCTACTCTAAAGCCAGAGAACCAGGTCAGTAGAGCTGCTCTAGAGCCTAAGAACCAGGTCAACAGAGCTGCTTTAGAGCCAGAGAACCAGGTCAGCAGAGCTGCTGCAGAGCCAGAGAAACCAGGTCAGTAGAGCTGCTTTAGAGGGAGAGAACCAGGTCAGCAGAGCTTTTATAGAGCCAGAGAACCATGTCAGCAGAACTGCTTCAGAGCCATAGAACTGGGTCAACGGAGCTGCTTTAGAGCCAGAGAACCAGGTCTGCAGAGCTGTTGTAGAGCCAGAGAACTAGATCAGCAGAGCTGCTCTGTAGCATAAGAACTAGGTCAGCAGAGCTGCTCTAGAGCCAGAGAACCAGGTCAGCAGACCTGCTGTAGAGCCAGAGAAACCAGGTCAGCAGAGCTGCTTTAGAGAGAGAGAACCAGGTCAGCAGAGCTGCTTTAGAGCCAGAGAACCAGGTCAGCAGAGCTGCTCTAGCTGACACTGACTGACTGACACTGACTGACTGACACTGATTGACACTGACTGACACTGATTGACTGACACTGACTGACTGACACTGATTGACTGACACTGACTGACTGGCACTGATTGACTGACACTGATTGACTGACACTGACAGACTGACTGACACTGACTGACTGACATTGACTGACACTGACTAACTACTCTCTACTACTCTACTACTGACTCTCTACTACTCTCTACTACTCTCTCTCTACTACTCACTCTCTACTACTCTCTACTACTCACTCTCTACTACTCTACTACTCTCTACTACTCACTCTCTACTACTCACTCTCAACTACTCACTCGCTACTACTCTACTACTCACTCTCTACTACTCACTCGCTACTACTCTCTACTACTCACTCTCTACTACTCACGCTCTACTCCTCTCTACTACTCACTCTCTACTATTCACTCTCTACTACTCACTCTACTACTTTCTACTACTCTACCACTCACTCTCTACTACTCTGCTACTCACTCTCTACCACTCTCTACTACTCACTCGCTTCTACTCTCTACTACTCACTCTCTACTACACTCTCTACTACTCTCTCTCTCTACTACTCTCTACTACTACTCTCTACTATTCACTCTCTACTACTCACTCTCTACTACTCACTCTACTACTCTCTGCTGCTCTCTAGCACTCACTCTCTACTACTCTACTACTCTCTCTCTACTACTCACTCTCTACTACTCTCTCTACTACTCTCTTCTACTCTCTACTACTCACTCTCTACTACTCTCTACTACTCACTCTCTACTACTCACTCTCCACTACTCACTCTCTACTACTCGCTCTCTACTACTCACTCTCTACTACTCACTCTCTACTACTCGCTTTCTACTACTCACTCTCCACTACTCTCTCTCTACTACTCACTCTCTACTACTCACTCTCTACTACTCACTCTCCACTACTCGCTCTCTACTACTCACTCTCCACTACTCACTCTCTACTACTCACTCTCTACTACTCACTCTCTACTACTCTCTACTACTCTCTCTGCTACTCACTCTCTACTACTCACTCTCTACTACTCTACTACTCTCTACTACTCGCTCTACTACTCACTCTCTACTATTCTCTACTACTCACTCTACTACTCTCTCCTACTCTCTACCACTCACTCTCTACTACTCTACTACTCACTCTCTACTACTCTCTCTCTACTACTCACTCTCTACTACTCACTCTACTACTCTATACTACTCACTCTCTACTACTCTCTAGTACTCACTCTGTAGTACTCACTCTCTACTACTCTCTACTGCACACTCTCCACAACTGATTCTCTACTACTCGCTCTCAACTACTCTCTACTACTCACTCTACTACTCACGCTCTACTACTCTACTACTCTCTCTACTTCTCACTCTCTACTACTCTCTCTACTACTCACTCTCTACTACACACTCTCTACTACTTGCTCGCTGCTACTCGCTCTCTACTACTCTCTAGTACTCACTCTAATACTCACTCTCTACTACTCTCTACTACTCACTCTCTACTACTCCAGTACTCTCTACTACTCACTCTCTACTTCTCACACTCTACTACTCTACTACTCTCTACTACTCTCTCTCTACTACTCACTCTCTATTACTCACTCTCTACTACTCTCTACTACTCACTCTCTACTACTCTCTACTACTCACTCTCTACTACTCTCTCTCTACTACTCTCTACTACTCACTCTCTACTACTCACTCTCTACTACTCTCTCTCTACTACTCTCTACTACTTTCTACTGCTCACTCTACTACTCACTCTCTACTACTCTCTACTACTCACTCTCTAATAATCACTCTCTACTACTCACCCTCTACTACTCACTCTACTACTCTCTACTACTCACTCTCTGATACTTTCACTACTACTCTCTACTACTCACTCTCTACTCTCTATTACTCGCTCTCTACTCTCTACCTCTCTACCTCTCTCTACTACTCTCTACCTCTCTACCTCTACACCTCTACCTATACACCTCTACCTATACACCTCTACTTCTCTGTACATGCACACATATGCGCATATATATATGCATATATATGCATATGCATTTATATATATGTATGTGTATATATATATATATACATATATAAACATATAATCTGCATATCTATATAAATATAAATTCATGCAAACATATACATCTACATATATGCATACATATGCATGGTATGTATATGAAATTTTGAAAAACACTAATAAAAGCAAAGCTAAAAAGCCACCTAATTACAAACAGAATTGCTTTAACTTAAACGAGGGCAAGACCTATTGCATTTTCAATGCTTGTTTACTTTGGTTCCATCAAGAAGGCATTCAGATGTGACACATTTGCCATAAATTCTGAATGGTAGCACTCTAGTTCCTCATTAGATCACTGTAGCAAAGCTACTGCTCACCAGGGAAGTCTGCTGCTGGTATTCAAAGTGCATGTTTCAGTCTGCATGTCAGAACTTTTTAATGAAATAGAAGAGGATTTGAGAAGTCAAAATGTGCCCTAAGTTTTCTTTCTGCAGCACTAATCATAATTTCTATGGCAAAATGAACCCCCTCATTTTGTTCCTTTGCAAATTAAATGTCTTAAATGTTACCACTTTATTCCAATCAAGATGGCTTCAGGTGTGCCATACCTTTGTCATAAGTAAGACTGTTAGCGCTCTAGTTGTTCTTTAAAACACTCTGGGATTTCTGTCATTGGGCTATACTTGGGCTACATCTCGGTGATATTTGTGCTACATTTAGACTCTTTTGTCTCTGGTGGCCATCTTGAGAACCTTGTTATGAAGATTCCTAATTTCCTCATTTACTGCAGTCTCCTCAGTAGGCATACTGTCAGTTTTTTTACTCTGATTCAATGAAGAAGGCATTCAGATGTGTCACACATTTGCCATAAATTCAGAATGTTAGCACTCTAGTTGCTCATTAGATCACTGTAGTAAAGCTACTGCTCACCAGGGAAGTCTGCTGCTGGTATTGAAAGTGCATGTTTCAGTCTGCATGTCAGAATTCTTTAATGAAATAGAAGAGGATTTGAGAAGTCACTCAAAATGTGCCCTAATTTTTCTTTCTGCAGCACTAATCATACATTCTATGGCAAAATGAACCCTCTCATTTTGTTCCTCTTTAAATTAAATGTTTTAAATGTTACCACTTTATTCCAATCAAGATGGCTTCAGGTGTGCCATACCTTTGTCATAAGTAAGACTGTTAGCGCTCTAGTTGTTCTTTGGAACACTCTGGGAAGCTGCAGTAGAACACCAAGGAATCAACTGACAGTCTCTGCCCTTGTTGGATGTTCATGTTTTACTGAGAATGTCAGACTTCATTCTCACATGACTGAGAAAGATAATGTGAATTTACAGAAAATATGCTCTCAGTTTAGCTTATAGATCACCTTCCAAACCTCTGTGGGAAAAGCATGTGAAAATAGTTTTCTCTCAAACATGATTCATGATATCCCAGCAGAAGGCTTTTTCACATGGTAAAATCACCTTAGAACATGCCACAATTCCTAAAATGAGTATGGTACCATCAACAAATGATTTATAATGTAACTAAAGTCTTAAAACCTTCTATTAACTGCAATGCTTTTTAATGAGGTGCTATCATGTATATTGGTCCCAAGATGGCTGCCAACACTTCTTGGATGAAGTGCTGACAGCCAATCAGATCTCACAATGAGATGTGTGGTTAGGCTCCGCCCAGATATATATATGATTTTACTTTTGATTTTCTCAGGAACTACTGAACGGATTTACACCATATATGCAAAAGGCACATGCCTGACCTGAGGACTACCTCTTTGCCAAATTTCAAGTAATTCTGTTCAGCCGTTCGGGCTGTACCTTCGACTAAAGGTCCTATGGGAAAATGCATGGGGAAAACGCGGTTTGGGACCCCCCTTTTTTCTCAGCCCCCGCTTGACGAATCACCCCGAGACTTTCAGGGTAGGAGCTGAGTGGAGCGCCCCATTAGTTTTGAAAATTTCACGAACATACGTCAACCGGCGCCAAAGTTATTCAAAATAGAATTTTCAGATTTCCTATGGGAACTCGGTCCTAACTATAACTATGTACTGGCGACCGCCAGTAGATAATATATATATATATATATATATACATATATATATATTACCTACTGGCGGTCGCCAGTAGGTAGTTATAGTTAGGACCACGTTTCCATAGGAAATCCGCAACATTCTATTTTGAATAACTTTGGCGCCGGTCGACGAATCCTCGCGAATTTTTCAAAATAGGTGGGGCACTACGCTCCGCTCCTACCCTGAAAGTCTCGGGGGGGATTCGTCAAGCGGGGGCTGAGATAAAAGGGGGGTCTCAAAACGCGTTTTTCCCATGCATTTTTCCATAGGACCTTTAGACAGGGCTACAGCCCGAACGGCTGAACAGAATTTAATGAAATTTGGCAGAGAGGTAGTCCCCAGGTCAAGGAAGTGCCTTTTGTAGGTTTGGTGTAAATCTGTTCAGTAGATTCTGAGAAAATAGCCTTTAAATCAATATATATAGCTGAGCCAGCTTACGGTGCGCTTACGGTGCGCTTACCGTACGCGTACGGTGACGTGCGCGAGCGCGATTCTGATTGGCCGTTAGATCTTAGTAAACATTCGAATCGGTCTAAACCAGGAAGCGGCGGCCGCCATTTTCTCTCTCGCACTCTGACAGGGGGTTGAAAAACAAAGTGAAAAAACATGTAAAGGGGCTGTTTAGACAGCTCCCAAGCACCTAGCCATGTCGAGGGAGTCCCCAACGATCCCCCAAGTGAAAAAAAGAATTTGTATTTTTTTCGAAAATTTCGCCGATTACGCTTACCGTACGCGTACGGCAGCTAATATTAAAAAAACAAAAATATCCACATTCTCCCCTCCCCTTATATAAACATTACAAAACATATATTTTACCTGTCACAACGATGCTCATCATATGTTTCCTCCATGTGTGCACGGTGCGCGAAGCGCACCGTGCGTGCACGGAACGAACTGCGTTAAGTGGGCGCGCACGCCACAAATGGCGTAAAGTAACTTAGCATTTAAAAAACCGTACAAATTCACTGAAAAAACCATAGGTTTCACACACGTTATAGTTAGGAATTAGCATTTAAAAAACCTTGCAAATTCACTGTCATATGTCATCAGCAGAGGATTACGGTCGCGTGAGTTATAGTTGCCTACAGTAACTATAACGGGAGAATTTCATTGGTTTTTTATCAGTAAAATGTCCAGCTAACTATAACATGTGTGAAACCTATGGTTTTTTCAGTGAATTTGTAAGGTTTTTTAAATGCTAATTCCTAACTATAACGTGTGTGAAACCTATGGTTTTTTCAGTGAATATATATATATATATTTTGGCAGAATAAATCCTGGACTGTGTACCTGCATATGTCGGGCTCATTCTTTCATGGAGTGGGCATTGGGTTTTGTTATTATGCCAGTATGCTGGAGACTGGCTGACCGGCATGCCCTCCCGATCTGGTGTGACGCGCAAAGACCAGCACCTTTGGATTTTTGTATGCAACTACAGCGCGTCACCCCCCCAAGTGGTTTAAACAGCACAGGCTGTAATGTACCACACGGGGAGAGAGGCTGCAGCAGATGCTGCGGGGGACACACCAGGTACTGCAAGATAATCCCTGTGGTCGAGAACGGATATTTGCGAGTTGCCGAGACACGCCACTTGGTGTTTGGCAGTCCCTCACTGTATGGACTGTCACTTTGGACTCGACTTACCAGCATGCCCCTGTTCTCGGAATAACACGGGAGGCATTACAGCCAATAGCAGAGGCGGGGAGTAACAACGTGTGGAAGGGAGTGGCCTGAGATCGCCACAGGACCTTTAAATCATCCCCAGGTGTGAGGCTCTATTGGGAAACCAGAACCGGCACTGATGAAAGCATGAAGACTCGCTGAAACGCGTCTGCCTGGTGTTTCCTGGACTTTGCTTTTATTTTGGCAGAATAAATCCTGGACTGTGTACCTGCATATGTCGGGCTCATTCTTTCATGGAGTGGGCATTGGGTTTTGTTATTATGCCAGTATGCTGGAGACTGGCTGACCGGCATGCCCTCCCGATCTGGTGTGACGCGCAAAGACCAGCACCTTTGGATTTTTGTATGCAACTACAGCGCGTCACCCCCCCAAGTGGTTTAAACAGCACAGGCTGTAATGTACCACACGGGGAGAGAGGCTGCAGCAGATGCTGCGGGGGACACACCAGGTACTGCAAGATAATCCCTGTGGTCGAGAACGGATATTTGCGAGTTGCCGAGACACGCCACTTGGTGTTTGGCAGTCCCTCACTGTATGGACTGTCACTTTGGACTCGACTTACCAGCATGCCCCTGTTCTCGGAATAACACGGGAGGCATTACAGCCAATAGCAGAGGCGGGAAGTAACAACGTGTGGAAGGGAGTGGCCTGAGATCGCCACAGGACCTTTAAATCATCCCCAGGTGTGAGGCTCTATTGGGAAACCAGAACCGGCACTGATGAAAGCATGAAGACTCGCTGAAACGCGTCTGCCTGGTGTTTCCTGGACTTTGCTTTTATTTTGGCAGAATAAATCCTGGACTGTGTACCTGCATATGTCGGGCTCATTCTTTCATGGAGTGGGCATTGGGTTTTGTTATTATGCCAGTATGCTGGAGACTGGCTGACCGGCATGCCCTCCCGATCTGGTGTGACGCGCAAAGACCAGCACCTTTGGATTTTTGTATGCAACTACAGCGCGTCACCCCCCCAAGTGGTTTAAACAGCACAGGCTGTAATGTACCACACGGGGAGAGAGGCTGCAGCAGATGCTGCGGGGGACACACCAGGTACTGCAAGATAATCCCTGTGGTCGAGAACGGATATTTGCGAGTTGCCGAGACACGCCACTTGGTGTTTGGCAGTCCCTCACTGTATGGACTGTCACTTTGGACTCGACTTACCAGCATGCCCCTGTTCTCGGAATAACACGGGAGGCATTACAGCCAATAGCAGAGGCGGGGAGTAACAACGTGTGGAAGGGAGTGGCCTGAGATCGCCACAGGACCTTTAAATCATCCCCAGGTGTGAGGCTCTATTGGGAAACCAGAACCGGCACTGATGAAAGCATGAAGACTCGCTGAAACGCGTCTGCCTGGTGTTTCCTGGACTTTGCTTTTATTTTGGCAGAATAAATCCTGGACTGTGTACCTGCATATGTCGGGCTCATTCTTTCATGGAGTGGGCATTGGGTTTTGTTATTATGCCAGTATGCTGGAGACTGGCTGACCGGCATGCCCTCCCGATCTGGTGTGACGCGCAAAGACCAGCACCTTTGGATTTTTGTATGCAACTACAGCGCGTCACCCCCCCAAGTGGTTTAAACAGCACAGGCTGTAATGTACCACACGGGGAGAGAGGCTGCAGCAGATGCTGCGGGGGACACACCAGGTACTGCAAGATAATCCCTGTGGTCGAGAACGGATATTTGCGAGTTGCCGAGACACGCCACTTGGTGTTTGGCAGTCCCTCACTGTATGGACTGTCACTTTGGACTCGACTTACCAGTGCCCCTGTTCTCGGAATAACACGGGAGGCATTACAGCCAATAGCAGAGGCGGGGAGTAACAACGTGTGGAAGGGAGTGGCCTGAGATCGCCACAGGACCTTTAAATCATCCCCAGGTGTGAGGCTCTATTGGGAAACCAGAACCGGCACTGATGAAAGCATGAAGACTCGCTGAAACGCGTCTGCCTGGTGTTTCCTGGACTTTGCTTTTATTTTGGCAGAATAAATCCTGGACTGTGTACCTGCATATGTCGGGCTCATTCTTTCATGGAGTGGGCATTGGGTTTTGTTATTATGCCAGTATGCTGGAGACTGGCTGACCGGCATGCCCTCCCGATCTGGTGTGACGCGCAAAGACTGCACCTTTGGATTTTTGTATGCAACTACAGCGCGTCACCCCCCCAAGTGGTTTAAACAGCACAGGCTGTAATGTACCACACGGGGAGAGAGGCTGCAGCAGATGCTGCGGGGGACACACCAGGTACTGCAAGATAATCCCTGTGGTCGAGAACGGATATTTGCGAGTTGCCGAGACACGCCACTTGGTGTTTGGCAGTCCCTCACTGTATGGACTGTCACTTTGGACTCGACTTACCAGCATGCCCCTGTTCTCGGAATAACACGGGAGGCATTACAGCCAATAGCAGAGGCGGGGAGTAACAACGTGTGGAAGGGAGTGGCCTGAGATCGCCACAGGACCTTTAAATCATCCCCAGGTGTGAGGCTCTATTGGGAAACCAGAACCGGCACTGATGAAAGCATGAAGACTCGCTGAAACGCGTCTGCCTGGTGTTTCCTGGACTTTGCTTTTATTTTGGCAGAATAAATCCTGGACTGTGTACCTGCATATGTCGGGCTCATTCTTTCATGGAGTGGGCATTGGGTTTTGTTATTATGCCAGTATGCTGGAGACTGGCTGACCGGCATGCCCTCCCGATCTGGTGTGACGCGCAAAGACCAGCACCTTTGGATTTTTGTATGCAACTACAGCGCGTCACCCCCCCAAGTGGTTTAAACAGCACAGGCTGTAATGTACCACACGGGGAGAGAGGCTGCAGCAGATGCTGCGGGGGACACACCAGGTACTGCAAGATAATCCCTGTGGTCGAGAACGGATATTTGCGAGTTGCCGAGACACGCCACTTGGTGTTTGGCAGTCCCTCACTGTATGGACTGTCACTTTGGACTCGACTTACCAGCATGCCCCTGTTCTCGGAATAACACGGGAGGCATTACAGCCAATAGCAGAGGCGGGGAGTAACAACGTGTGGAAGGGAGTGGCCTGAGATCGCCACAGGACCTTTAAATCATCCCCAGGTGTGAGGCTCTATTGGGAAACCAGAACCGGCACTGATGAAAGCATGAAGACTCGCTGAAACGCGTCTGCCTGGTGTTTCCTGGACTTTGCTTTTATTTTGGCAGAATAAATCCTGGACTGTGTACCTGCATATGTCGGGCTCATTCTTTCATGGAGTGGGCATTGGGTTTTGTTATTATGCCAGTATGCTGGAGACTGGCTGACCGGCATGCCCTCCCGATCTGGTGTGACGCGCAAAGACCAGCACCTTTGGATTTTTGTATGCAACTACAGCGCGTCACCCCCCCCAAGTGGTTTAAACAGCACAGGCTGTAATGTACCACACGGGGAGAGAGGCTGCAGCAGATGCTGCGGGGGACACACCAGGTACTGCAAGATAATCCCTGTGGTCGAGAACGGATATTTGCGAGTTGCCGAGACACGCCACTTGGTGTTTGGCAGTCCCTCACTGTATGGACTGTAACTTTGGACTCGACTTACCAGCATGCCCCTGTTCTCGGAATAACACGGGAGGCATTACAGCCAATAGCAGAGGCGGGGAGTAACAACGTGTGGAAGGGAGTGGCCTGAGATCGCCACAGGACCTTTAAATCATCCCCAGGTGTGAGGCTCTATTGGGAAACCAGAACCGGCACTGATGAAAGCATGAAGACTCGCTGAAACGCGTCTGCCTGGTGTTTCCTGGACTTTGCTTTTATTTTGGCAGAATAAATCCTGGACTGTGTACCTGCATATGTCGGGCTCATTCTTTCATGGAGTGGGCATTGGGTTTTGTTATATATATATATATATATATATATATATATATATATATATATATATATATATATATATATATATATATATATAAAATTAAAAAAACAATTAAACACTTTGCATAATTATAAAATGTTTTGATAATTAATATCAAATAAAAAAGGCTACTAATTGATTATTTAAATTCGCACACTATACTTACACAGCCCACATTTCAAATATAATTAAATAAAAAAAAGATAACACACTTAACATATTAAGTAATACATTACTAATAAATGAATAATTAATTGTTAATTATTTATCACTTATATAACTTCCCACCCTATCCTACTAAAAACACAACACACACCTAATATATAACTTAAAAAATATATTTATTCAATAATTTACAAAATGACAAATAATTTACGTATTTTAAATAAAATTAATGATTAATTGAAATGTAATATTTACTTAATTTCCCACCTTATACCCCTACAAACCCAACAACCAGAAACCTAAAATAATCAATTGTTACTTAATTAACTACCTGTCCTGGTTGGATGTCAAAAGTGGTGAAGAGATAGAGTATAAATTGCATTACCTGCAACAAAGACGTGATATTTGTTATGATATTGTTACCTTGAGAATATATAGCAGACATTTCATATATGTATGTCTTCACTGCTAGTGTTATGTGTGTTGTGATGGTACATAGTTATGAGTGACTATATTTGTGATGCCATTCCCTAGATATACATGCAAGCCCAATTTGAGTTAGTTGCATGTATTGAGTAGCCACAAGTCACCTTAATCACCAGCAACCAACTGGCTTGCACAAGTGGACTGTTGGAAAATGTTGCTGTCACCTCTTCATCCAGAAAAGCCAGTGCCCACACCAGTCCAGCAGCCCCTGGCATCGTAGATAGCTTCCACATGGATGCATTACCAGCTTTGTTTGGTTTGAAAATGGCAGGGTGGCCAAAGTATCATTTGGGTGCAATCAATGTCACCTAATACCTAATGTTCTGTACAGATTCTAGTTATGGTTATTGTTGTGTGTCTGTGTTTAGAGAGTAGCTTGCAGTAACAATGATTGTCCATGGGTAGTGTGTGACTTACTCCAAGGTTTGGCTGGAGTAGATTTGAGTCTGCTTGGTCAGTAGTACAACAGATTAGATGTGGGTGTGATTTTGGTGAATAGCAAGGGGCTTACTTTTTTGTGAGTGTGTTTTTTTGTATTTCTGTCGGCCTACCTATGCTTTTCTTGACTTTACCTTTTTTCACCCAGTTAATAGTATATATTCCCCATTTGCCGACCCCACCCCATCACATTGACACCAAAACCGTATACCTTATGTGGAGTTCAACACACTTGTGGGGGAGAACTCTGCACATATGTTTTGGGAGCTGTGTATGCTGAGTTTTGTGCATGGAGGTCAGTGAATAACGTGTGGGTAATTATAGTCATATTATTTGAGTAGTACTTTATGTACTCAAAAAGGCCTTGTTGAATAAACTCCATACTTAATTTTCTAGAAGCAGATTGACCATGCCAAGAAGAAACCATGCAACCTTATCTTCTGTACTTGCCAAAATATAGCTTCAATTTTCCTCTGTAAACCTTTATTTGCAGGCTATTACTTCCGATTGCAAATGTCAGTCAGTCATAATAGCTTTATGCGACAAATAGTCATAAAAGCTGAAATACAATACAAAATTTATGACCAAAATATTAAAAACTTTTAAAAATGTCATTCTCAGGCTTCTTTTTCACCCTCCGGAGAATTAAGATTTCCTACAGGTCTTTAATGCGATTTTCTCGTGATAAAGAAGCCTGCAATTTGAATATAACATTGTCCCCGGTTAGCCCGCGCCTCCTCATTGTAGCCCAAAAGAGCTGCAAATCAGACATGGACAGAATTTAGAAGTCTCCAGGGGTCGCAGCTCCGACCCCTGGTTTGACCCTTGCGACCCCTGGCACTGCCTTTGTGACCCCTTAGCCTCAAAGGTAACAAAAGCAATGCAATGAACAGAAATTAAACAGGGCTCTCTGAGCTTTGTTTACTTTCTGTCGCCTGCAGGGAACGTAACAGTGTAAAGTGCATTCAGTACAAACGAAATGCTACCATATTAAACCATTTGCAACTTGGTGGCTCCTTTGTGAGGTTCCCTTAAGATTATTTGCAACTTGTGCATCGAGGTATGAAAAAAACTATAAAAAACTTTAAGTGAAAAAAAAAGGTGTCTCTATTTTTCTAACTGACCCTGGAGGGAAAGGGAAATAAAGCAAAGACAAGAGCGATAGGGCCAGGAAAAACTGAAAGGATGGAGGAGAGAAAGAGGGCACAACACAGTAGTATAATAGGTGAGTAGGTGTGTGCATGTATATGAGAGAGAAAGAATACAGAGCTGGGAGAAAAAGCAGTTGTAAGAGAGATTATTACAGAGGTGAGAGGAGTAGCGAAACAGAGACATGCAGAAAGGAGACAGGAAAATGAAAGCAAAAACAAGTGAGAGGGTAAGCAGGATAGAGTTGAAGGTGGCCAGTGAAAGAGGTATGATAAAACAGCCATTAAAAATGCAATAGGTCTCGCCTTTCATTAAGTTAAAGCTATTTGCGTTGCAATAGAACACCATTGGCAAATCAAAGACGAGACCTATTGCATTTTCAAAGCTTTTTTGGACTTGTGCCCTGCCAGTAACCTATTTCACTGCTCCCTAGGTGCCTGCTCCCTGCGGAACTCTGTCCTGTGCTCTCTACCTACAAAATAGCACACACCCCTGTACCTTCTTCAGACGCTGCACACAGCTCTTTGCTGTGCAGTCACACACCGAACAGCACACTTCTGTGGATGTCCTGCTGAAGCACAGAGGACACCTCCCTTCATCTCCACCACTGCACAGGAATCGTTGCTGTAATTCCACAAATGAAACCCGGTGGCGTCTCCTGCGCTGCGCCAGTGCAGAGCAGTACAAAAGGGGGTGGTGATGGACGGAGCATCAGAACCAATCAAACACTCACACCCAGTCAACAGATCTGGGTTTAATCCATCACCGTTCTTTAGCCCACTCTGCTACCCCAGTTCAGACATGGCCATATGCAAATCAGTCTGACCCTGTGCCTCATGGGAACAGTCCAGCCCGAACTGCCAAGCCATGCCTTCCCTGGACCGGAAACAAGCTTCCTAGGACCGGTTTCTGGCATTTCAGCCGTCTTCAGCCAGGCTTGCTTGAAGCTAGTGGCAAAGTGAGCAAGGGACTCACGTCTGAGCATACCCTGCCAACTTATGGCGAACAAAGCAGTACAAAAGGGGGTGGTGATGGACGGAGCATCAGAACCAATCAAACACTCACACCCAGTCAACAGATCTGGGTTTAATCCACCACCGTTCTTTAGCCCACTCTGCCACCCCAGTTCAGACATGGCCATATGCAAATCAGTCTGACCCTGTGCCTCATGGGAACAGTCCAGCCCGAACTGCCAAGCCATGCCTTCCCTGGACCGGAAACAAGCTTCCTAGGACCGGTTTCTGGCATTTCAGCCGTCTTCAGCCAGGCTTGCTTGAATCCAGTGGCAAAGTGAGCAAGGGACTCACGTCTGAGCATACCCTGCCAACTTATGGCGAACAAAGCAGTACAAAAGGGGGTGGTGATGGACGGAGCATCAGAACCAATCAAACACTCACACCCAGTCAACAGATCTGGGTTTAATCCATTACCGTTCTTTAGCCCACTCTGCCACCCCAGTTCAGACATGGCCATATGCAAATCAGTCTGACCCTGTGCCTCATGGGAACAGTCCAGCCCGAACTGCCAAGCCATGCCTTCCCTGGACCGGAAACAAGCTTCCTAGGACCGGTTTCTGGCATTTCAGCCGTCTTCAGCCAGGCTTGCTTGAATCCAGTGGCAAAGTGAGCAAGGGACTCACGTCTGAGCATACCCTGCCAACTTATGGCGAACAAAGCAGTACAAAAGGGGGTGGTGATGGACGGAGCATCAGAACCAATCAAACACTCACACCCAGTCAACAGATCTGGGTTTAATCCATCACCGTTCTTTAGCCCACTCTGCCACCCCAGTTCAGACATGGCCATATGCAAATCAGTCTGACCCTGTGCCTCATGGGAACAGTCCAGCCCGAACTGCCAAGCCATGCCTTCCCTGGACCGGAAACAAGCTTCCTAGGACCGGTTTCTGGCATTTCAGCCGTCTTCAGCCAGGATTGCTTGAATCCAGTGGCAAAGTGAGCAAGGGACTCACGTCTGAGCATACCCTGCCAACTTATGGCGAACAAAGCAGTACAAAAGGGGGTGGTGATGGACGGAGCATCAGAACCAATCAAACACTCACACCCAGTCAACAGATCTGGGTTTAATCCATCACCGTTCTTTAGCCCACTCTGCCACCCCAATTCAGACATGGCCATATGCAAATCAGTCTGACCCTGTGCCTCATGGGAACAGTCCAGCCCGAACTGCCAAGCCATGCCTTCCCTGGACCGGAAACAAGCTTCCTAGGACCGGTTTCTGGCATTTCAGCCAGGTCCCAGATGTGGGACCCGTGCTCACTACGCCACTGGAGTCAAGCTATCCTGGCTGATGACGGCTGATAGCCAGAAACCGGTCCTAGGATGCTTGATTCCGGTCCAGGGAAGACATGGCTTGGCAGTTCGGGCTGGACTGTTCCCATGAGGCACAGGGTCAAGACTGATTTGCATATGGCCATGTCTGAACTGGGGTGGCGTAGTGGGCAAAAGAACGATGGATTTAACCCAGATCTCTTGACTGGGGGAGAATGCCTGCATTGTCAGCATTCCATCCATCATTTGTTTTTTGTAACGCTTTTCGCCCTAAGTGGGATGGGAATTCCCAGACGCCCGTGCTCACTACGCCACTGGAGTCAAGCTATCCTGGCTGATGACGGCTGATAGCCAGAAACCGGTCCTAGGATGCTTGATTCCGGTCCAGGGAAGACCTGGCTTGGCAGTTCGGGCTGGACTGTTCCCATGAGGCACAGGGTCAAGACTGATTTGCATATGGCCATGTCTGAACTGGGGTGGCGTAGTGGGCAAAAGAACGATGGATTTAACCCAGATCTCTTGACTGGGGGAGAATGCCTGCATTGTCAGCATTCCGTCCATCATTTGTTTGTTGTAGCGCCAGTGCAGAGGCGGTATGTGCGCTTCTTTTGGGTGTCTTGACCACATATGGTAAATCGAAATATTTTTTTCAAGTTAATACATATTTTCCCGACAAATAAACCACGGGGCAGCAACTGCCTCTGTGTTTCTGACTGCTGTTGTCAGAATAAAATGCAACCACTCGAAAATATTTCCAGTTAGTGAGTGTGCAAGATGGCAAAAAGAAGCGCACAGACCACTTCTGCTCTAGCGCAGCGCAGAATACTTCACCAGCATTTGTCCCAGGAATGCCAGCACATGAGCCCTCGCGCACCCTGCTGAGGGCACTTGACTAGTCACACTTCCAACAAAATCAATAATAATAATCCCCATTCACCTCCTCACCCACTGTTTGCACGGGGCTCATTCTCCGCACCCCACACGTGTGAGCATCTTTGTGCATTGCCACCGACTCCGTTAGTACCCGCCTCGCCTCCACATTCGTCACACAACACATTCGTATCTCAGATGCACACTTGTGCGCCTCGGAAGGCACTTTACCGCATGTCTGCAGAGTAGAAACACCAGCTCTACACGGACACTCCTGGTTTGTGTAACGCCATCCACCACCTGTAACCCGTGGCCTGTTACCTCTGCCGTGTGTCGCACGCGGCCACCACCTCACAGGTAGCACCGATCACTGCACACATCTTTAAGGCGGCCTAGTCCTTTGTCTCCCGCCTCTCTCCACCTTTCAGCCGGATGGATGTATGCTCTAACACACCGTCGTGCACACCCTCCCGCAGCATCAGTGCCGACTCCTGTTCTACACCAGGGTGGCCTCACGTGCAAGCTTTAACTAGCTGGTTCCCTGAGCGGCGTCTAGTCACAACTCCCACCGGACACATGCCTATAGTCCCCCCGCTCTGTGCGCACTGTGTGCATGCCGCCCAGAGAGCAGCGAGGGACGCTGTGCCTCGGTGTCCGGGGGCAGGCCACCGTCTGTGCCAGAGTAACCCGATCCAACACAAGAGGCTCCGCAAGTCATAAATAGCGAGCATGGTGCCCCCAGAGGAGCTCGGCCCGCCAGGACCCGGATGAGGCCCAGGGCCCTCCTACCTGCACTGCCACCTCCCCGTAGAACACCTACAACGCAGCACACACTGCACACCGACACCACGCCATGTCCTTAGAGCCAAGATTGCATCACTCATGAAGAGCAGAATGGAGGAAGTTATTAACCCGCAGAGCCAGGCTGTGTGCAGGGAGGGGCGCGTCCTGTTCACAGCTGTGCCAAAACACACCACACTACACCCCACATGCCTGCTTCCCAAGGGAGGAGGGGGGTCTATAGGGCAAAAGCCAGGCAGGCCGTTAACCGACCCCCTGTTCGAGTACCAGGCAAACTCAATGAGGGCATTGCCACAATGCAGTAATTACCTGACTGCCTTCAGGATCAGCAGCATTTCCACACGTGTGGGTAATACGGAGGGGTTTCCAGTTCGCAGACAGCAGATTTTAAACCTCTGCGACATTTCTGCGCACAACAAGGTCTTACCGCGTTTTTTACAATAATGCAACACCACCTAATTCCAAGTCAACAGAACGTGATACATATAAATGTAAGCTCACGCGATAAACGCATATTCACTGCATTTTTCAGCTACTTTACAGAAGTTCTGAGGACAGTGTACGGTGTTACATTCGTCTTTATCATTAATGTAATAAAATACATAACTGCGTTAATGAACATGCATTGGCAAAGCCAAGCTGCTTCACCTTGCGAGACATTTGCTGTAACACATACTTCTGGCGGTACAGTGCAACGTCGGGATGCATTTTGCAGCATCTTTGAAAAAAAAATGTAAGGTGCAATGGTGGTCGCGTATGGGCACAAGTCTAAAAAACAGAAAGGGGTCACCGGTCTTGGGAAAGATTGTGATTGCCCAGGGCTCCGGCCGCGTCGTCGGGGAAGTATGGGTAGCTCAATCCAGGAGGCAGGAGTGCTGGTAATCAGTTTCGTGGGGAGGATCTGCTTAGTTCGTTAAAAGGGTACCCTCTATTACCGGTGGAGAATAACATGGACTGTCCGGTTATTCCTCCCCACAGAGGAAGCTCACTCGCAACGCGATCTGCCGTAACGTATAGTTAGTTGTGAATTAGGGAAGTTGAACACTTCAATGGACGCGTTTACTTTTACTACATAGTCGTGACCAGATCTCCCATCAGCCTGAAGCAACCGCGCTCCAGTGGACAAAAAAGAGCCACGCCCACCAAGGGACTCGACAAAATATGGACTGTATCAGCTGGCGGCGGAGGAATCCATCCACGCTTCAACGCAAGTCCATACAAGCCGACATTTTAGAACAGGGAAGTGAGACATTTAAAAACAAGCATTTGCAATGCAATAGGTCTGATTGCATTGCAAATGCTCAAGTTTAAAGCTGAGCGCAGCGCCGCTTCACGGACACCGCACTCGGTTTGTTTATATATTTCTTAACTTTAACACTGAGCGCAGTGTCCTTTAAGCGGGCGCTGCACAGGCCAGACGTCTTCTAGGGGCTGCAGGCAAACCCAGGCTGTGAGCGCGAGAGACAAAGAGCTCGCGCCTCCTGCATACACTCAGCGATACATGGGGGCTGCCATCTTCTAAGCTCTGTCTGCTTCTCTCCGAGTCCGACCGCAGCTCTGGAGGCGCCTAGCGGGAGTCGCAGGGAGCTCTCCACGCCACAGCTAGTCTGGGAAAGGGAGCAAGTTCACCGTGAAACTCTTCACACAACTCCAAATAATACAGTGACAAAACGAAGGGAATATACTAAGCAACAACATATTATTGTTTAAAAAACAAAGCAGATCCTCATACATTACACAATAGAACGCCGCCGGGCCACTATTGTAAAACAAAAAGCGCACTGAATAATGAGCCTTTGCCCGAGGGAGGTGGCAACAGGAGCACGCCGAGGCGCATTTTAAACAAGCTGTCGGCTTTGTGTGAAAACATAGTGCGTCCCAGCTAATGAAGGAGAGTGTGTAACACCGCAAGTGAGAGATCCAATTCCGCTGGGCGGGGCAAAAAGGGGACAGGCTGGCAACCAGGAGGGATTGAAATGCCTCTGGTGCAATCATTGCACTGCCTTTTGCATAATTTGTGACGCCAAACAACGCACACGAATGAAAACTGCAGGCGGAGCGGAGACACGGCTTCGGAATCCATATTGATTCCAAGAAGTCCTCGCATGGCGAGATCAGCGCATGCGCTGCTTTCGCCAGGCCGAGACCTAAAAAACAGGCTGTTGAGAGGAAGCTCAGAGTGAGTGTGGGCGACAGAAGATAGAAAGAGACCAATGATGAAGAGACAGGCTCGGAAGAAACAACAGAGAGACTTCGAGAGGATAGACAGGTGGAAAATAGATCATAAACTGATAAGAGAGAGGTGGAGACATTTTAGAGAGAGGCAATAAAGAGGCAGACGGGTAAGAGAAGGACAAATGAGAGATAAAGAGGAGATACAGAAAGGGGTGAGAGTAAAAGGAAAGAGATAGGTGAGAAATGTAGCTGACGGAGCATTGGAGATATGTCAGAGATGAAAGAGAGAACAACAGGTGGGAAACAGATGACTAATGGAAGAGATAGGTAAAAAAAAGGATCGTGCGAGAGGGAGACAGGAGAACCAGAGTCAAATAATATAGAAAATGGAGTAGGCAGAAGACAACATGGAGAAGTGGGAGAAAAGATAGCAGTAAAGAGGAAGAGAGGGCCAGGGAGAGTGGTGATATGAGAGATGACGCAAGAGAGGACAACGACAGAACAGGACAAGAGAGAGGTGAAACACTGCAGAGAAGTATGCAATATAGAGATTAGACAAGGGAGAAAGATATTGCAAATGAGAGATAAAAGAGGGAGACAGGGGCAAATAAATACGGCACAGTATGACAGCTGTATGGCACTCTAGCATGATGAACAGGAGAGCAATAACAATTAATGCCAGAACATTCAACAGATGTGCTTAGGAATTTTAGGCTTTTTATTTTATTAAAAAGAAAATAGACACTGCACTTATTTCATGTTTGTGAATTTTTGTGGAATCCCTTTCTAGGATAACTTTAGGGTGAAGGACACATGCTGTCACTTCCTGTGATATCATTGGGTTCAAAGGTCATGTGATGTCACTTCTGCAACCCCTGGCCTTTTGGTGAATTGACATCCATGAAATCAGGGCATTCCTGTATCTTTAATGTATGAATTTTAGTAGAAGAAGGAGTGATATGTGAGAAATGGTGCAGAAGAGTCATGTTTCAACACAGTTAGATGTACTTATAGACTCACACCTCCTTTCTCCACGGCGTAATTTCTTAATGTGTTTATTTATCTTCAGGACAAGGGAGCTTAATCAAGACTCCATTCAGACATACACCCATTTCGAAAAACAACCAGAAGACAATACAATAAAACACTATGTGCAGCATAATATGCACGCATATAATCCAGTAGAGACTAGAATATAATCATTTGTAACAGTAGCTTAAACTGAAAAGACCAAGTCAAGTCAAAGATTCTTTATTCGGCTGATAAAGACCATAAAAGCACATGAGTTAAAACAAGTGTACTAAACACACATATAAATACAAAAAGCTTAAAAGAAACCATGAGTACATAAGGAAGTCCAGTTAACATGAATAAAAACATCTAAGACTAATTATGCAAAAGGGTAGGAATAAGACTCGATGTTAAAAAAAAAGGGAGTGCAAAGCCCAAATTCGGGAGTAAACAAAATGGGCGAATAAAGTGCAGGTGTGCCAGTTCAGTCCGTAGGATATACCTCTATAAGATAAACACTGAGAAAGACTGAATCGGGCAAAACAGCATACAGTAAGATCAAAACATTGTGACAGTTTCGAAAAATATAGTAAACGATTAAAAATACGTAGAATTGGAAATCACATTGAAAAAGCACATGTTCACCTCTTTTTAAACACCGAAAAGCTAATTGCTTCTAAATTCAGTTGTCCTTCAGGATAATCTTCATTGAATTCATACAAATAAACCTATCCTGTTTTATTTTTCTTCAGCCTCTCTATTCGAATGAACTGCCTTACACTACCTAGCTAACATGCTGGAAAGGGAAAGTTCCTAATTTACTAAAGGTGCTGTCACAATTATAATATTTACCATCTACAATTTTTTTTAATAAAAGGGGGTACTGCTGGGCTGGGAGAAAATGTCTGCTTGTTCGAGCAATAGCAAGAACATTGATCGAATGTTGACCACCCGAAATCCTGAAAAAATATCAAAATTGAGGCCAGTGATTACTACTAAGGCCCTGATTACGATTTCTGTCAGAGTTGCCTCCGACCGACATCTCTGCGGATTGGGAATGGACCGACCTCAGGTTGGCAGTTCTGACACCGCAGTTAGGATGCGACTGCACATGTTGCGGTCGCAAACTTCCATTTTTCAATGGGAGCTTGTATGGCGGACCAAAACCACCTGCAGCACAAGCTTCCATTGAAAAATTGAAGTTTTGTAAAACGGTGCCTGCCACACGGTGCAGGAATGTGAAGAGGGGCACTGTAGCTGCCCCCCAGGGCCACATGCGGTGGGCCAGGGCGCCCTGTTAGGGGCCCACAAAGACACTTTCCAACAGCAGTTCCATGTCGGAAAGGCAGACATGGATCTGCTGTCGGAAAGTACCATCATCATCCCGACTGCGGAAATGCCGTCCTTAAGGGATTATGAGGCCTTTCCGATGATTATGAGGCCTTTCCGACTGGCTGACGGGCTCCTTGAGCCCGTCGGAACCTACTCTGATTCTACAGGCGGTTTAAACTCTGACTGCCGTCAGCGGTCTGAGTTTGAACCTACAATGCCCATCGGAAAGCCTCTGACCAGCGGTTGGAGGCTTTCCGACCGACATTGTAATTAGGCCCAAAGTGTGATATCTATGGGAAGTGGAGTCAGTTTTGGGATTGGAGTGTTATTGCTCAGGAGAACGTTTTAGGCTTGATTATCTTAATTAATTGGGAATAAGTTTGTTGGGGTGCTTTCAAGAAACAATTGAATTATGAAATAGCATCCATGGAAGTCGACTCAAAGGGACGTGTGTGTGATTCGGACCAGGAAACAAAGAGAAAGCTGCTGTGATCAAACAGTGAGAAGGCCAGAAATGCCGCCAGCAGTGTTGGCACCACTGCCTAAAAGAGGAGAGACCTACAGTGGAGGGAGCAGCCCAACCCTTGAAGAAACCTGTAGCAGTGAAATCTCTGCCTTCTTCCAGAGGATCAATGAAGCAAGCAGCAAGGGCAGCACAGACATCTGGGTGGTTAAGTTGTCATTACAACAGTGAGCGGGCCATTGTAGAAGTAATCTACTGTGTTGCGGTGCCTCTGGAACCAAGCGTTGGATGGAGACCGAGGTGGCTGGCATCTTGCATGAATTAGGGTACAGCCATGTGTCAAATAAGCATATGTGGAGATAGAGGATGGACTTTGCCACACTGTAGTCAGTTTGTAAGGAGTGGCAATTGTATGCAACAGGTGGTCACAGCAGAAAGAAAGTGGGCATGTCTGTACAATTACAAGCTTAGAGAATAAAATGCTGTGTTTGAATATCTTTCCCATGGAGACATTATAGCTATTGAGGCATAGAAGAAGATCTGAACTCAGTCGGTGAGACCAAAGTAACTTTAATAAATAAAGCTGCCCATGTTACCGCCGTTTATTGCTTCTTAATTTGGACCTCAGAATGTTTGCCAGAAGCATTTGCTGATGGCGTGAAGTCCTCCATCCACTAGGTTGTTGCAGATCATACAATGTGTATTATCCTTAACATGATAGGCCCATAGAGTGGGAAGTTTGTTGGCTTTTTATTTCCTTTGACAAGTACTGAAGAAGATGATCGGATAAAGTGGCCTCCCTCATTAGAGAACTTGAGTTATTTGCAAAGGACTAGACCTGTTTCTATATATCTAATTGGATGCTTTTATAATAGCCCAGTGGCTAGAATCACAGTTGGTTTGATTATTCGCCTTTCATTTTTTCACTGTAGAGGGAATCTGGCAGAGATGCTCACTATCCCCTCTGTGTTTTTTGCAAACGACATTTTTGGCAGCACCTCACTGAAACCAATATATAGAAATAGAAACAGAAAATGTTGCCTCCTCCAAATTTAAAATATCTATTAAAACTCCCCAGTTGCTGCACATATATTCTAATGCTTACGAATTCAAAGAAGAAAATAACAAACAAGTAATAATGTATTTTTCTTGTGTCTGTATAGACCCCAACCATGCAGGAAGGAATTGGGTGGCAGTACGACACCAGTTACCAATCCCATGCAACTCTTTTTTAACTGGAGGCCTTGTGAGTTAATAGAAGAAAACAAAGGTGCCTAATCATATGAGGCTTTTAACTGCTCTTCTTTATTGTTATGCAAAGGAATTGAATTGAGTCCCATAAAATCATGAACCCATTAAGGAAAAGCCTTGTGCCGAAACACTGCGAGCTTTACTGGTGATTCATTCCTTTTTCAGACAATAAAATGACTTGCTAACTTGAATTAAGCCCACATACTGGGTCAATTACATGTGTGTGAGATTCTTGTGCTTCATTATGTGTAGTGTGGTTACATTACTTTAAATATGTGTAACTATATAGATGGGATGTTCTTCATTTCTTACACAAATTTCCTTTCATCTTTCAGTCTGCTAGCAGTCGTCAGGTTTTGAAAACAATTTCAAAAATGCTTCAGGAAAATGACAGCCTTAGAAGAAGACTTGTGATGTGCAATAAGGTATGTGAGGTGAGAAGGTGATTGCCCAATTAAAATATATGATGTCTTATTAGAGAACCCACTAGTGCACATTCATAACAAATGTATTTTCTTTTTTTGTACTAAAGCTTACAATTCATGAAAACCTTTTCAGTTTATATCTTCTGACACCTTTACACCTAATCAGTGTGTCAAGTATTCAGAAGACAACTACGAATGCTGCTATGAATCATTTTCATGGCAGACCTGTTTTTTATGCAAGTTATAGTAGTGGACCAGGTAATAATTCTTGCCTTACGCCTGAGAGTTAGTTGATTGTTGCAGTTTACATTCAGGCATACCATGTTTTTGATACGCAGTCAGTACCTTGGGCCTTTTTAAGTAGATACTGGTACAGATGAAGAAAGTAATGCCGGTTATGTGCTAGACTCCGCAACTTTACCCACTGGCTCTTCCTGTTAGTTTGCCTTCATTTGAGCTTCTTCAGCTTTGGATGTTTCATACCTTCTTAGTTAACATTAAAAAGCAGTAACCCTTGTTAAAAAAGGCTAAAGGCCTCAGCAACATTTCTTTAGTAGAACATCCACCACATTTGAAACAGACCGAACTTCAGCCAGTGAGGTGGAATTGCTGAGCTCTCCTACTACCCCTGTTTAAAGCTACCAGGCATTCTCAGCCTTATTCGGCAAATGATTCAAGCATGTGAGTTTATGAAAGATAGCAATGCTGCAGAACTGGAGTTACTGGTAACTAATTTCTTTGTGCGTGATGCTTCGAGATTTGAGGAATGCTTAAGAGATAAGGATAAAGCTTCATTCTAATTCACCACGAGTCTAAGTTTTTTAATAACAACATGGCACAAAGGCTTTGAGTTTTGTGCTTTTTATCTAACACAGCTCAAGCTCAATGTGTGGTGTTGGTAGTCCCTTGAAAAGGCAAGGCCTCTTCCATCAACATGGATAAAAAGGAAAAACATTGACCAAATCAGAGGGTTTGCAACTAGTAAAAACACTAAGCAATCCCATTTGTCCCTCCTCGCCTTTGGGAATCTTGGTGGCTGCTTTAGGAGGAGTAGGCAGTGGTCTAGCGAAAGACTGTCTGCTCTCAATGACGTTTTTCTAAATAGTTTTTTTTTTAAGCTGCCCATTTCATTGAAGAGACTTAGTTTGCTTTAAAACAAATCCATTTTGAAATAGTTTCTTTGGAATGGTGGTCATCTATCCCTTGCAGACCAGCATCCCTGTGAAGATAACCAATCGGATGGGGATGCAAATTCCGACCTACCTAATAAATATTATTTGGCAGGCCATTCTGCAACTCCCTTCCGATTCCTTGTTTTGCAGATTGACAAATTACTGGTCGCAGAAAGGCAGTGCACAACTTGTGACCATTTTTAGTGATCAGCGCATTAGTACATATTTTGCATTAATGGATGAAGAGCTCTGACTAAAGCCTGTTTATACATGTATATTTATTTATATTTTTGGGAATATGTGTCTCTAGTCCAGACCCAACAAAATTGATGACACTGAGACATGTAGGTAACATAGCTGTGGAACAACAGTGAAAAAAGAACAGCGATACAAGCACCTAGATACTGAGACACTGGTAAAATATTTGAACACAGACAGTAGGTTACAGACAATAATAAACAGACTGTAAAGTTGGGGGTTCCCTCCTTATTCACAAAGACCAAGAGTAGAGGTAGTGGGTAGTAATATGCTTTATTACCTACATCGGTGGGAGAGCGCCGGGAATCCGACCTCGCGGCAATCGCGGGCTTTCGCGCATGCACATTCGCTCGTTAACGTACGTTATCGCGCGCTGCGTCACCATGTAGCGTGCGAGAACTAGAGCGCAACACTACATATCTCCCTTCTTTTATAAACAAGGATAAGTGGTCCTTAAAGTCCCAATAATCATTAAGCTACCCTCTAGTTCAAAGTCTCGGAAGTGGCTGGGTCTTACTACCACTCTGCCCACTCTAGTGCACCTTACCGGAGTGGAGCATTCCTCTTGGGTACCTTCCTTCGCTGGGCTTCCTGCTTGGCCTCTCGGTGTGCTCGGCTCTTCCCTCCTCGGGGTTCTGCTCTCCTCTCCACTCTGTTCCACGATCTCTGGTGTCATTTGCTCCCCATGTTTCTCACTGCTCTCTTCTCCTGTCCTGTCTTCCTCTCCAGCTGCGTTGTTTCCTTCATTTTCCCTTGCGCTTGTGTCTTGTGGCGTCCTTTCACTCTCCTCCTGGGGCCAACGTAGGATTTGGTTGCATTTGGTCATACAGTCTTGAGACCACACATTCCCATCACTGAGCAATGCAGCCCTGCCGTACACTTCTTTCACTTGTAGGGGAGGGCTGTATTTGCTGTCTCCCTTCTTTTTTTTCATGGCAAATCTGACTCTCACCCATTCCCCTCTCTCCAGGGTAGTGGCTTTCACTCTCCTCCTTTGATTATAGTATTCAGTATATATTCTTTGGGTCTTCTCCAGGTTGTGCTGTACCACTGCCGGAGACCACTTGCTGGTTATCGTCTTTTCTCTCCACACTACATTGTCTTTGGTGAAAGGATGTCGTCCCCTCAAGATTTGGAAATGGCTATACCCCGTGCCTGTGGGGGTGATACGGTATGCCCATATCATGTTCTGTACCTCCTTCTCCCAGTCCTTGCCCATCATGATGGCTGCTTGGATGGATCCCATGATGACTCGATTGAAACGTTCCACTTATCCACTACTTGACGGATGATACACGGAAGTATGTTGTACTTTGATTCCATTCCTCTCAGCATATTTGTACCACTTTTCAGAGGTGAATTGCGGTCCATTGTCGCTCAAAATGGTTCTCGGGATTCCTTACCTGAGGAATACTGACGTCATGAACTTAATCACCGTCTCCGTATCCATTGCTTCTTGAATATGTATCTCCGGCCATTTGCAGTATTTGTCCACAAGAACGCACAGATATTGGGGCGTCCCTTGGTTGTCCAGCACCGGTCCTAGAATGTCTACCGCTACTTCTTCCCACGGATCCTTTGGCAGTGTGAATTTCCGCAACGCCGGCCTTAGTGGATTCAGTGTCTTGTCCGCTCTCTGGCATTGGTCGCATTCCCTGACATGCCTCTCTAACTGGATGTCCATTCCAGGCCACCAGTACATGTGCTTCACCCTCATCTTGGTTTTCACTATTCCCAAGTGTCCTTCGTGCAGCAGCCCGACCAGGCGAGATACTAACGCTGCCGGGGGGATGACTTTCTCACCTCTCTACAGGAAAATTCCTTCGTCTCCCACTGACAGCTCCTCTCTGACTTCATAGAACTTCCTGAGCGCCTCTCGCAGCCGTCTTTTCTCGGGCCAACCATGTACTATGTGTTCCTTGACCTCTCTAATTTCATTGTCATCTTCGTACGCTTGGGTCCATTCTTGCTTACTTATTACCCTTTCGGGGTCTTCCATTACCGCTACCATCTCTTCCTCTTCTGCCGCTGTGTTGGGGACCTCCTCCATCGCTGCTGCTCTGCTGAGATAATCAGCGACTTTGTTTTGTGTCCCTGGTATGTACTCCACATCATACCTGTATTCTAGTAACTTTAGTGTCATCTTGGCTATGCGCGGCGTGGCGCTGGCATGTCCGCTGGAGGTGAGCACCTTGACTAAAGGCTTGTGATCCGTTTTGAGTTTGAACCTCGTACCCCATAGAAATTGGCAGAACCTTCCCATGGCCCATACCACCGCCAGCATTTCCTTCTCGATTACACTATATTTCTGTTCTGTAGGTGATAATGACCTGGATGCAAAGCAGAGGGTCTCCGTCGTCCCTTCTCTCCTCTCCTGCATGAGAACTGCTCCCAATCCTTTTTCACTGGCGTCTGTTGTCAGTATAGATTGTCCCTGCGGGTTGTATCCTTGCAGTGGTACTGCTTGACTGATGTCGCGCTTCAATGCTTCAAATTCCTTTTGCGTTTCTTCTGTCCACTTGAACGCTGTTTTGTCCCTTATCAATTGTCTCAGATGGTGTGTCTTGGTGGCAAAGTGTTGCACAAATTTGCTATAATATTCTGCCATCCCTAGGAATGATCTCACTTCTTCTTTGTTGGATGGTGCCTCAGCGTTACAGATAGCTTTCACGTTTTCTCGTTTGGGTGTAATGCCTTGTCCACCTATTTCGTGTCCCAAATATGTGACAGACGTCATCCCTAGTCGGCACTTCTCCCATTCTGCAGTCAAGCCGTTGGTCTCCAACACTCAAAGCACTTTGTCTAGCTTCATATCATGGTCTTTCCTGTCTGACCCCATCACCAGTATGTCATCCTGGACGTATTGGATGCACTCGATGTCCTTGAAGAGGCGATGCATTCATTTCTGGAACACCGCCGCTGCGGAAGCGAGACCAAACGGCAGCCTGCGGAATTGATAGCATCCAAAAGGCGTTATAAAGGAAGTCAATTTCCTGCTTGCGGGATGTAGATCCATCTGGTGATAGGCAGATGTGACGTCGATGGTGGAAAACCACTTTATCTCCTTTGTTTTGGACAACATTTCTTTAATGCGCGCCAATGGGAATTTTTCCACTACTAGGCACTTGTTATGCTCACGAAGGTCCACACACAGATGAACTTTCCCATTTGGTTTCGTGGCAACTACCAAGGGGGCCAGCCATTCCGAACTGTCTATGGGCTCTATTATTCCATTTTCTTCTAGTCTCCGCAGTTCAAGCTGCACCGCTTCTTTTACGGCTAGCGGCACGTTGTGGACTTTGTGCGAGACCGGTCTCGAATTTTCCTTAAGTACTATTTTGTGGGTGAATTTCTCTAATTTGCCCACTTTCCCTCCAAATACCTTTGGGAATTTGCTTTTCATTTCTTCTAGTTCCGGCCAGCTCCCTGGCGCTGTCAGTAGCACTTGCGTGCCCCCTCCTGGGTCTAACTTGATCCCGAGGTCACCTTGATCCATCCATCCTGATACGGATGGGCCTCTTTCCGCCACATACAACTTGCACTCCGTGCATCTTCCTTTGAATTCGAAGTTCAACTTCCTGTATCCCACCATGGGAATGGGTTCGCCTGTGTACGACACTGGCCGTATGTCCAGTGGTTCTAGCCTTGATCCCAAGCTGGGCTCGAATTCTTCTCTCCATACTGCCCTTTGCACTATGGTGTACGGAGATCCTGAGTCTGCTATAATCTTGATTTTCACACCTCCTATTAGCATGTCGCACTGTGGTTTGCGGGAGCGCTTGCACTGGCTCATCCACGCACAATACCTCGTCTTCTTCCTCTTGTTCGTCTTCTTCTTCCTGTTGGTCTTGCATCACATACTTCACCATTGGTCTCTTCGTTTTCCGGCGGCACACTTTTTCATAGTGCCCCATATTGCCACAGAACATGCATTTTGCTCGGCAAGCTGGGCATCGTTTGTCTTGGGCAGCATGCGCTGGACTACCACACCTGTAGCACCCCGTGCTGTTGTCTCTACTCGGCTTCCATGATTGTCCCGGTTTCCCTTTCCATCTACTCTGTCCTTTCCCGTCGGGCAGCATGGTTTTGCTCTGTCCCTGCGGTTCGGCGTCATCCACCTTGTTCACCATGGTTCTCTGAATGGTCTCCTTCTTGGCCGCTTCCGCGCACCTTTTCGACATTTCCGCCTTTTTCACTAAGGCTATTACTTCCTTCAGCGATGCTTCACAGTTTGTCCACAATTTGTCTTGCACGGTCTTGTTGGTAGTGTGCATAACTATCAACCCACAAAGTAGAAGAGACGAGGGATAGCACTGTCTCTGACTCCCTCAAACACACTTAATCACACATGACAGAGACAGAGAATAACAGAAAAAAGCAAGTATAGCAGTCTAGGATGCTAAGAAGTGGGAAAATCAATAGATTTTATAATACTGCCCTCACACACCCGAGAGTGTCATGCTTCATCATTGGGCCGCATCATACACCAAGGTGCAGACCAACACCTTTGGTGGAGCGCAATTTTTTAGAATGAATGATGAAAGTCGGTGGTGAGGGTAAAGTATAAAGACAGAACAGTTAGAATAAACACAAAATTGTGCTTCTCAAAGAAAAAGACAACAGATAGTCTCTCAGAGTAAAGGGACCAAAAGAAAAGCAGAAAGAAATCTAAAACTGTCTAGGGGTTGACTCTCGCACTTTTATTCTTGTCAACCTCTGGCAGGGTTAAAATGAAGAAAATGGGGTATCCAGGGCAGGTAACGACCCTATAATCCCCCTGCTAAAACCAACATGTTTCTGCCAGCTATTTGCGTGCCCAACCGGGTCACTCTGGCATTCATCAGGGTGTTGGTCCCTTTGGTATGGTCTGTACCCCTTGTCGTGTACTTACTACCTTATTCGTTCGGGGCAGTATCCCCGCTTCGCTCTTTTGAAAATTCCAAGAGGAAGGACATATAAGAGTTTACGAAAAAATGTTCTAAACCCGGGACAGCGGGGGCGGGTGCTCTTGTCGTCACACTTACTCTAAAGAGGCACTCATTCCTCTTTCCCCTCGTCAGTCCTCCGCCGCTGTCCCGGGTTTAGAACATTTTTTCGTAAACTCTTATATGTCCTTCCTCTTGGAATTTCCAAAAGAGCGAAGCGGGGATACTGCCCCGAACGAATAAGGTAGTAAGTACACGACAAGGGGTACAGACCATACCAAAGGGACCAACACCCTGATGAATGCCAGAGTGACCCGGTTGGGCACGCAAATAGCTGGCAGAAACATGTTGGTTTTAGCAGGGGGATTATAGGGTCGTTACCTGCCCTGGATACCCCATTTTCTTCATTTTAACCCTTCCAGAGGTTGACAAGAATAAAAGTGCGAGAGTCAACCCCTAGACAGTTTTAGATTTCTTTCTGCTTTTCTTTTGGTCCCTTTACTCTGAGAGACTATCTGTTGTCTTTTTCTTTGAGAAGCACAATTTTGTGTTTATTCTAACTGTTCTGTCTTTATACTTTACCCTCACCACCGACTTTCATCATTCATTCTAAAAAATTGCGCTCCACCAAAGGTGTTGGTCTGCACCTTGGTGTATGATGCGGCCCAATGATTAAGCATGACACTCTCGGGTGTGTGAGGGCAGTATTATAAAATCTATTGATTTTCCCACTTCTTAGCATCCTAGACTGCTATACTTGCTTTTTTCTGTTATTCTCTGTCTCTGTCATGTGTGATTAAGTGTGCATAACTATCTGGTCTTTTATGAACTCATCAGTCAGGACTCCGTACCTGCACGTTACTGCCAACTTCCTCAACGCCGCCACATAGTCATCTATGGATTCACCGGTTTCTTGTTTCCTTTGCTGGAAATTGTACCTGTCAATGGAGACGCATACCACGGGCCGGTAGTGTGTGTCGAGGTCTTCTATTGCGTGTTTGAACACATCATCATCTGTGTCCGGTCTGGCTGCGAGTACCAGGGTCTGATAGACTCGTATCCCTTCTGGGCCTAAATTGTGCAGTAGGATCCTTTTCTTCCTCGCACTGGGAAAGGCCTCCCCATTTTCATCTTCTAGCGCTGCAATGTAGTTCTTGAAGTACTCTCTCCAATCTTCCCATTTCATTTGAGGTTCTCCTGGTCTCGGCAGGAATGGGATTGGTGTCGTCAGTGAAGATGCTTGCGTGCTCATTTTGGCGCGTCCTTCTGGTACTGCCCCTGGGCCTCTCGGACTGCCTGGCGCGTCCGCGCTCTCACCTTGCGTTTGGTCTTGTCGGGGTTCTTCCGCTCCCCTGTCCCTGCGTGCTGCTGCGTCCGCCAGGGTCTCTTTGGGTTCGAGCTGGTCTTCTCCGTTTTATTTCCTTATTATTTTCTTCCTTTTTTTTTTCTTTTTTCACCCTGTGGGTGGCTTCTGTCCTTGTTATTGCCTCTGCCACGCTCTCCCACCTTGTTCTGCTCCCTGAAGGTGGTTCTCCTCCTACGGTCTTCTCTGGTACCTTTCCAGCTCGACACCTTGCTACGTGGTGTGTCGGTGATCAGGTTCCCCTCTACTTTCCAATTTCCTGCATACACATCCCAGCCTCGTCGCCACTGTAAAGTTGGGGGTTCCCTCCTTATTCACAAAGACCAAGAGTAGAGTTAGTGGGTAGTAATATGCTTTATTACCTACATCGGCGGGAGAGTGCTGGGAATCCGACCTCGCGGGCTTTCGCGCATGCGCATTCGCTCGTTAACGTGCATTCTCGCGCGCTGCGTCACCACGTAGCGCGCGAGAACTAGAGCGCAACACTACACAGACGAGGTCAGAGAAATGCGTAATCTTCAGGAATTTGGAGCAGAACTTATCAACACAGAGGACACAGAGACATAGATGCATGGATGTAAACCATCATCATCATTTTCTTTATTTGGGTAATGCTGCACGATAAGTTCACATAAATACAATTAACATACAAACGTTAAAAGTAGTAAACCAATAAAATAAAAAAGCTGCCATAAGCCCATTTATGAGCAGTTCTTAATCAATAAATATGCTAGTCTTAGGATTTCATAAAACAGGCTACAGCCAAATGAACCCTACTTCTGGATTCTAATTGAGTATTAACAGTTTGTTAAGGAATGCCATTGAATTAAAAGGTGTAACAGCAACGGGCAGTATAATACAGTATTCAGGGCCCTACACTGCTCTGTCTGATTCTCCATACTCAGATTAAGAAGTGGGACAGAGCAAACATAATCAAGGGTGGTGTATTGGATCTGAGGATTCAGGAGACTACCCTAAAATCCCCAATCCCGATACTCAGACAAAGCGGAATTATCCGCTTCTTCCTGTGATTATGGTAGTGCTAGCAAAAGAATAATATGTGGTTGAAGCATTTCTTTGTCTGGGGACAGTATGGGCAGGTCATGTCTGGATTAGTATCATGTTGCCCCTATTTAGCAGTGAAGGGGCGCAACGGTAGGGTCCCAAATTGAAATTAAATGTACAGGGTTTTTTCCAAAGGGCGTTCAATTGAATCCATATATTCTTCCATGAGGAAAGAATATTTGAATTCAGAAAGGCTAGTGTCAGGGTACCCAAACTCCTGGTCCTGCTCAATTCTCCGTCTATATAACTCCAGTAAATCCACTTCAATGCTGCCTTAGACACACCGGAAATTGCTCCCGGGTTAGTCCATGAATGTTTGCATCCCACCTTTGCCGAGTAATTATTGATGTTTTCAAACCAGAGAATCCTAGAAACTCCAGACTGCCTGAGTAGCTCCTCCAATCTTGCCTGATACAGAACTAGGCCCACTGAGGCCCATAGCCATCTCCAATACAGCAGAGGTCTAAGGGCTGCTTTATGGGTGATGTACCTGTGGCCCAGATCTAACCATAACGGCAGTAGCGGGGTACTGGTTGGGAGATACGCCAAAGATCGTAAAAATTTGTTCTCGCCCACCTCCAATGTGGTAGCCCTCTCGTGTCTCCATTGTTCTCCACCATGCAAGACTCTGCCTAATGCTTGTAGGTTGAAGATTTGGATGGCCGGAGATGCTGGCCAGAAACCCTTAAAACCCTTCAGGATGCCCCCTGCATAATGTTCGAGAATCGATTTGCTCTTATAGATCTGGGTGGACCAGCCAAAGTTCTCCATCAAGGTGAGTCCCAAATACTCGAAGGAACTGATGCTTTCAAGGGGAACACCATTGAGAGATGGGCTAGGGCAGGTTGTGCAGCTAGGATTAAGAACCATACACTTGTTTTTTTTGGAGGTTGATATCAAGCCCTCTCAGCTCATAGAAGACACCAAACTGGTCCAGAAGATTTTGGATGCCCATAGGGGATTTGGATGCCAGTAGAGTATCATCTGTGAACGGAAGGGCTGGGATCCTCATACCCGCTAAACTCAGGGCATCGTGATTTCACTTCTCTAGCTGGGCTACCACATTGTTAATGTATCGTAAAAACAGGGTTGGGGCAACAACACAGCCCTGACTTACTACCCCGCTCGTGACTGGTATCTGAGGTGTTAGCTCCCCATGTTTGCCATATCTAAATTGCACATAGTTCATCTGGTGCAGCCTCCTGATTACATCACCAAGATAATTTGGGACACCCTGTTCAGTTAGAACTTTCCATAAGGCCTCCCATGGCATGAGGTCGAAGGCAGTATGGAGATCGACAAAAACCACATAGAGCTGGCCACCTCCCAAAGCGGCATGCTTCCAGTTTATAATTTGTAGTCGGAATACTTGATCGATGGTACTGGTCCCATATCTAAACCCTGCTTGGAGGGGAGTTAAAAGACCCACACCCTCAACCCACTCACACAGCCTGTCCAACATTATACGATAAAAAAGCTTTTGGGAGCTGTCAATAAGGCTGATTGGCTGATAACTGGATGGCAGGGGCCGTGAGCTTTTCTAATAGATTTGTACAATCCCGTCCGCTGACCAAGTGGGTGGATTAGGTAAGCCATCCAAAATACAATTAAAATACTTAGCAAAATACGGGACCTAGATTACCTTATCTGCCTTAACCAAATCCCCAGGCACCTTGTCTAGCCCCGGCGCTTTTCCTGGAGTGATCCAGTTTATGGCAATAATAACCTCCCTTAAGATGATAGGGGGAAATTTACATACAATCAATTCAGGCAGGGCCTCCCTAGGTAGATCATTCTCTGCATGGACACACTCTACTGGTGTGGCAGTGTGGCTCTCAACACTACCAAGGTATTTCCTTGCCTCATCAGTGGCATTTTCACAGGGGGGCGCTAGGTGGCGCGCTGGCAAGATGGTCACCAGAGCGTGAGGCTCCTGCCACCCGGGGCCATCATTCTCCTGTCCGCAGTGCGAGCTGAAGTGGCTGACACCGCCAGCCGCAGCATATACGCTTCCCGCGGCCCAACGGAGAAATTCGGGGCCGGAGACAGCCCGCTGCTTCTGATATGACCCGCTGTATCTGGAGCCGGTGAGGAGAGTGGAGCGGGCCGTCCGCGAGGGGTACTCCAGCCCGTGGCTTACCGCGCGGCGACTGGGCCGCACAGGCCGCGACTCCCGCGGCGGGGGCGGGGGTGGGCCGGCGGCCAGCTTCTGTGACACCGAGGCCGGCAACAGTGAAGGCGAGGAGAGGCGGAGCCGGTGGCCGGCCGGTCTGAGGCGCTGAGCGGGTGAAGCGATGTGTGCGTAACCGGCACTGAGGTGATCGCTGCCTGCAGGTGGTGCTGTGGACTACGCGTCGGCGTGGCACTACTGTGAAGAGAGCTTGCGGCGACCTCTCCGGGGAGTAGCAGGATACTTTGGTCCGGATTGGCCCCTAGTGAGGCCTGGTCGACTGCCCAATCGGAGCTGCCTGTGTGAGTCGTGTGGGGCTGGCCCCCGACACAATAGCGGGATTGAAGGACGCAGCGGGGTGGCCTGGGAAGTGAGGCGGGCCTCCTCGTGCGCTGCGGCGAAGCGGTGGGTCCGGCGGAGATCGCTACGGACCGCTGGAGTGTGGCGGGATGCGCCAGCGCTGCCGAGCGCGAACTTGTGACCCAGGAACTGTGTGCTTTGTGACCGATGGCCCGATAAACGGACGTAGACATTGAGGCGGGCAGCTGCAGAGGAGAGGGGAGCTGTCTTCGCCCCGCAGTGGAGAGAGCAGCTGGAGCTGGCGAGTGCCCCTGGGGTTCCGACTAGGAGGGGTGACCCCACTTGCTAGTGGCCCAGGAGCGGTGAATGCCGGTAGCGGAGGTGAATCATTGTTGGACCTGGTTGATGCGAGGCACAAGTGTCAAGGCGGAGGAGAGACGCCTGGCGGGGGGCACTGACATATTGTGAGAACAATACGGGGCGGTCTTGGTAGCCTCTGGCGCCTGGAGGTATCGGGCAGAAGACATTTCTTAGACGGTGGCCGCAGCCGCTATCGAGAGGATTCTGTGGCCTCCTCCCTCCCTCTCCCCCGCACCGGTGGAGGGAAGGTGGTGTTGATTCTCTTATACCCCGGCGAGACAGGGCCGGGGGTTGAGATTGCCTGACAGGCGCCGGGGTGGTCAGCGAATGCCGTCAGCACAACAGTTGGCTATGGGCCGGTTGCGGAACAAACCGAATGAGGGTCGGTCGCAGGCGGAGGGTCCCGGTTCTGCGCCGGGACGTCCTGGCGGAGGCGTGGAGCCTCCGGCGACAGCACTTGAGGCCAAAATGGACACCGTACTGGCGGCAGTGGAACGGTTGGGCGCCACCTTGGAGCAGACTGTGGTCTCCCTGGAGTCTCGAATCGATAAAGTTATGGTGGATTTCACCCTTCTCCACGCGGACCACCGCAAGTTAGTGGACTCCGTTACTCAACAACGCCAAATGCTCCAGGACGTCCAGCCTGTGGTGCGCAACCACACTATAGCCTTACAGGACCTGATCGACCGTGTCCATACCCTGGAGGATCGGGCCGATGACGCGGAAGGCCGCTCTCGGCGCCACAATGTTCGAGTGGTGGGCCTCCCGGAAGGCGAGGAGGGGCGGAGCCCGGAACAATTTGTCGCGGGATGGCTGCGGGACATTCTTTCTCCGGGGGTACTCTCTCCACAGTTCGTAGTGGAGCGGGCGCACAGGGTCCCGGCGTGGAGGCCTAGGCCCGGGGCTCGGCCGCGACCCTTCCTTTTCAGACTCCTCAACTATCGGGATAGGGACGTGGTGCTTCGTGAGGCCAGGAAGCTGGACGCCATCACGGTGGGCAGTGGTCAAGTGATGTTTTTTCCGGACTACACAGCGACAGTCCAGAAGCGGAGGAGCAACTATCTGGCAATGAAGCGCCAGCTGCGCGAGCTGAAGATCCCATATTCACTGCTGTTCCCCTCGCGCCTCAGGGTGGTCACGAAGGAGGGGACCCGATTCTTCGACACGCCGTCAGATGTTTGGGACTGGCTGGAGGAAACGGGGTTACACAGAGGCCAGAGGCCCCCGGACCCGGGAGCTGGCGGACAGCAGGAGAGGAGGCGGCGGCGGCGGAGGGAGACCCGCAGGGATGTGGGGTTGGGCCCCGCTGTGGCATCCAGTCCGGAGAAGATGCGACTGGAGCGTCGGGGAGCCCTGGAGGCGGTGGCAACCCTGGGGTCCGCATTCAGCCAGGGGGACGTGGCAGTTCGCGAGCATAGCGAACCTGAGACTAGTAGATCGTCTTCTCCGTCCACCATGCTCTCAGACGATCAAGTACTGCCAGTGGTGACACCCCAGACTGCCGACCACATTGTGTGAGCTCAGTGCGTTGGGGTGGCGGCGCATGCTGGCGCGTGGGGTGACATGAGCTGGATTGTGTGCCGTGGTGTCTGTTGGTCTTCTTATTCCTCTGTTTGAAGTGGTGTAGTGCCGCGTGTTGGCACACACAAGCCCGTTGGGATGCCTTAGGTGAATAGGGTGGCGGGAAGCGCTGCTCAGGGGGGGCTCACTCGTCACGCGAGGTCAGTGGCGGGTGGTGTAGGTAGGCACAGTTTGACCACTCGCACATGCTCAGCACTATCCGCATCTTAGAAGGCACATATGACGAATGTAGGGGTAACGCAGTGAAACAGCAGTTTGCGTTAGTTACAGCCGCACCGCGCACCCGTACGCCATCACGTGGCTTAGTTTTATTCCATAAGCGTTTGGCTTGTAGTTTGGACGAATGCCCATCTGGGGGTTTGCCCTGGTAGTTACACAGCTCTTGATTTTCATTATGTGCACCCAGCAGCACGCCAAAGTTCTTTTGTTAGACTTTTCGTTGCAACATACCGGCATGACACTCAGAACCTGGGTCTTCCCCCTAGACCGATCCGACCCTGGCCCCGAGGCCCATTCAGTCCTTACTTGCTCTAGATGGCTGATACTGAAGTAATTACATGGAACATACGGGGTATGCACATGCCAGCGCGTCGTTATTCTGTTTTTGCCTATCTGCAGCAGCATAAGGCAGCCATAGCCCTCCTTCAAGAGACCCATATGACACAGCCTGAACTCGATCGGCTGCGCACTCGTTGGAGGGGCCAGCTCTTTGGGACCACATACTCCGCACACACACCCGCAGCACACTGATTTGGGTGAGGGCGGGCACACGTTTACATGCACAGATGTAGTAGTTGATCCCGCAGGGCGATACACCTTGACCCGTGGGAGGCTTAATGGCCAGCACATACTACTAGGCTCTTTGTACGCTTCAAACGTCGAGCAGCCGTCGTTTTTGGATCATCTGTCCGCTGTACTGGCTACTGGGCGGGGACTTTAACTCAGTCCTTCCCGCCCCTCCGAAACACGCAGGCGGTCTCGAATGCGAGGAGCCTTACCGACTGGCTGTCGCGCTGGGCACTGTTTGATATGTGGCGCAACCTGCATCCCGGCGACTGCATCTGCTCGTACTATTCGGTGGTGCATGACCTTCACATCCATCTTGACAGGGCGGTGGGCTCCCACTCTCTGATATCCCTGTTAGACCAGGCAGAATATCTATGCCGGACCCACTCTGATCATAACCCTCTTAGACTGCGTCTTCTATGGGATCCCGGTCGGCCCCCCGTCCCTATGTGGCGACTCCAGTCGACAGCCTTGGAGGATGCTGAATTTCGCGCTTCCCTAGGCACAGCGATCGAGCAGTTCTTTGAACTGAATGATGGGACGATGAGCAGCGAGCTGACGGAGTGGGACGCACATAAGTCCACTATTAGGGGACATTGTCTGGGCGCGTCGTGGAACATCCGTAGGCGGCTTGCACTGTCGCTCGCTGGCCTGGAATCTCGCCTCCTCTCATGCGAACGCCATGGCGAGGGCGGGGGTCGGGACTCGGTCCGACTGGCGCGGCTCTGGGCACGCCATGCTGAGCTACTAGAACGCTTGCGATGCCACAATTATGCGGCTTATTCGGCCCGGGTTCATGCCACGTCCGACAGGGCAGGGCGGTTACTGGCCTGGCTGCTCAGGCAGGAGGCTGCACATGCCCCGATAGACACTATTCGTGGGCCCGACAGGGTACTCGTGTACATGCAGTGGGAGATTCATCAGGTACTGACGGCACATTATGCGGCCCTGTACCGTTCGACGGGGTGCCGGCAGGCGCGTGATCTGGATCGGTTTCTGGAGGCTGCCCTTCTACCCACAGTCCCAGATGATCACCAGGAGTCACTTGAGTGCCCCCTCACCGTGGAGGAGCTCGGAGACGCGGTGGCCTCTCTGGCTTCTGGGAAGGCGCCAGGGCCGGACGGGCTTCCGGCACAGTACTATAAGGCCTATCGGGAGTCACTAGTGCCCAAGCTACATGCTCGCTATCTTGCAGCCCTCGAAGAGTGCACCTTGCCCGCTTCCATGCGAGAGGCCTATTTGGTATCCCTGCTTAAGCCTGGACGAGACCCTACCAATTTAGGGTCATACCGCCCCCTTGTCCTGCTTAATGCGGACTATAAAATCCTGGCCAAGGTGTTGGCGGAACGGCTGTCTCCAACGGTGTCGGTGTTGGTGCACGGAGACCAAAGCGTAGCACCTCTCTTAATTTGCAGCGGTTTTTCCGGGTGGCCACTGACAGCGTGCAGCACTGGCCTAGGGTGGGCTGTCTGGTCCTAGATCTTGAAAAGGCCTTTGACTGCCTAGAGTGGGGGTACCTGGTGGCAACACTGTCACACTACGGGTTGGGCCTCGGGTTCCTCCAGATGGCGACCGTCCTCTACAAGAATCCCGTGGTGAGGGTGAGAACCGGCCATACATCTCCGACGCCATCCCGATCGGCCGTGGTACCAGGCAGGGGTGCCCACTCTCGCCCCTCCTGTTCGCGCTTGCAATAGAGCCTCTAGCTGCCACGCTCCACAGGGTACTGACGGATGGCATCCCCCTGGGTGATGCGACACATCAGGTATCGTTTTATGAGGACGACCTTCTGGTCTTTGTCAGAGATGTGACGCACATCCCGATTGAGCTCGAGCGCACCTTGTCCGACTTTGCCATTCTTTCAGGGCTCCGTGTGAATACTGCTGTCTTGCCTCTATGCGTTCCGAGCCGCAACCCGGGACCCGCACTACCATCTTGGGGGCGTGCCAGTCCAATGGCAGCCGGATACCTTCCGTTACCTGGGTATCCAGATATATCGGTGTTGGACTTGGCCCTTCTGGCGGGTTCACCCCCAAAACTTTTTGCAATTATCCTAGCTTTTTCCCTATGGAGTGTTAGTGGTTTTAGACCCCTAGGCACTTTAGCACGGTGTCCCCGTGTAAAGTGTGTGCGCTCTTTGTTACATTGAGTGAGACTGACCTGCCCTCCCATAGAAATGCATGGGGAATGCGTGTGTGTGGCTCAATGATTAGAGCGGCAGACCCTAATGCAGAGGTCTAGCCCGGGACCAGGGTTCAAATCCCCGCCTCGGCGGGTCTTGGGCTCAAAAATTCCACGGACATGATAATTCTCGCCTCGGTGCCTATTCCAATCATGGAGTCCCACTCTGCAACTCTGGGCAATAGCTTGCTTAATCTCCACAACGGCCCCCACAACGCTAAGGATGCCTGGCCTCCACCTTGGGGGTGCCCAGGAGTGGACGCCTCACAGGGAAAGCCAGGATGGTTTCCACAGCGGTATTCGTACAAGCGCCTTGAGACCCTTGCGGGTGAGTAGTGCGCTATACAAGTATCAATTTACAATTTTACATGGTAGTTCGTGATGCGTGGGGAGTGCAGGTTCGAGTTTGGTATGTGCGAACTCGTGAGATTGAATGCTGCGCGATGATGTGTACGGCGTTACTGTGTCTAGTGTAGAAGTGCCACTTCTAGAAGCTGGCATGTCTGTGTAATAAATGTGAAGTGACTGTCGGGCTTGTGATTGGCTGGTGTGCCTGGCTCCAGGAGTCAGGATGGGTCTGCCCCAGTGGTGAATAGGGAGATCCAGATGGGTGGGAGGAGTGCACCTGGGACCTGAATAGGGCTGGGCCTGCCCTACACAATGCTGGCTACGCCCCCTGTGGTGCGACTGATGTCCCTAGCCTGTCCAGTGAATGGGGAGAGGGGCTGAGCACAACAGAGTGCTCCAAAACCAGTTGCATCTGGTTTTTCCTTAACCCTGCAGCCTGAGACAAAGAAACTTGTGTTTAAAAAGGGGCTGTGACCCCATGTAAAATGTTCTGCTGATCCTAACTGGAGGGGCCTGCTGCTACTGGGTGCCAGGAGGACCACCACTGGGGACTGCCTCCCTGCCTGGAGGGGCCTGTGAGCTGGCCCCTGGGCCCAGCCCTTGCCCCCCTGCCTCCTGAAAGACTTTTTTCCTGGGCTTGGAACTTTGCCCTGAAGCGCGCTTTCCCTGTATCTAGAGAGGGCTGGGGATTCTGCCCCGGCACGTGGAAAGGGCTCCTGTTCTTCATTTGCAGCGCTGGGCTGCTGTCTGAGAATTGCAACAGCGGGTGCCTACCCCGCCGTGTGCTCATTTTACAAGCGGGTGCCCACCCCGCATTTGTGCGTCCTTCATAGCGGGAGCCCACCCCGCATCTGTGCCGCCTTCTGGCCGAGATACAACAGCGGGTGCCCACCCCGCATTTTTATCACCTTTCGCGGGTGCCCACCCCACATAATTGCCATTTTTGACTACCCCTAGCGGGTGCCCACCCCGCCAGGGACTTTATGCTGAAACCACAGGAGCCTACCCCGTATTGCCTCCAACCTTGCCACAGCACCGCGCCGGCTCCCCGCTGACGTTAGAGGGGAGCCGCGCTGGGATTGGTGCTCGCGCCGGTAGTTGCCCAGCAACAGGAGAGCGTCCTCGAGAACGTCAGGCCTTTGTAAGCTTGATCGGGGCTGATGCGCATGCCCCAGGAATGTCCCGGAACCAGGAAATCCCGGAGTCCCAGACGGGGGCTCCCGTGAGGCGGGGGAAGCCCCGGAGACTCACCAGTGCCGGCCGTCGGCCCTGAAGCTCTGAGGCCCACGGGAAGAAGCTGCGGGAGCAAGCAGACCGGCGAAGAGGAGCGGAGTCCCCAGAGAGCAGCCCGGTGAGTTGGAAAGGGCTTGGAGACTCCGTGTGTGCGTTGTTGGTGCCGGTCCCAGACCGGCCTACTTCCTGAGCGGCCCCCGCCTGATAGGGGGGTCGCTCCAACGTTGGGGCATTGGTGTTCAGAAGTCCCTAAGTGGGGGCTTTCGTGGTACAGCGAGTACCAGTCCTAGTGCCTGCTTTCTCCAGCTGCGTTGCAGAGGCAGCCGGCTGCACCACGGGGGCAATTACTTTTAATACCATTCTCCTGTTTCTTGGACACAGCTGCGCAGCAGATACCGGCAGCTGCAACGTGGGGGCAGATTGTGTTGAGAAGCCCCCGTGGGGGCCCAAGAGGCACCAGGAGTGCCAGATTGCATTTGCGCCTTTTTCCAGCTGCCCAGCACTTAGTGGGCAGCTGCACTGTTTAGGTTGTGCCCCGGCGCACTTTTCCTTGGCCGCCCGCGCAGCCCAGCCCTGACACTTTGGACAAAGGGCGTTTGAGCCCCTGAAAGGCCAAGTTGGCCTGGGGACAGTTTTTCTGTGTTGTGCCCTCACCTAGGGTACATGGTCATTTCTACATGTGTACTTTTGCGTAACGTGCATTGCCTTTATGCTTATTTCTATTTCTAAATGTGTCTATGCTTAGGAGATTGTTCTCCTAGTATAAGTTATGCTAGTGAGGTCAGGGTTCCCTGCGTGATATATGCCTAAAGTGTTTAGGATTGCGTAGGGTGTGTGGAGTTTCCTTTGTGGTGGGCCTTGTGTGTTGTTGCTGGGTGCGCGCGCAAACGCTTTACACATTGCCTCCGGGATAAGCCTGACTTCTCGGGCCAAGCTACCAAGGGGTTGAGCAGGGGTTATCTTCGGCGTGTAACTCCCCAGCCCTGACTTAGAGTGGTGGTTTCTGCCTGGCTTTGGCGCAAGCCCTAGCCAACCAGAAATCCCATTTCTAACAATCAGCAACCGGCAGATATCGTGGAGGGCAATCTGGGCAAAGCAGTGACAGCGGTCAGGACTCAGATGCGGTTTTGCGGTACCTTTCCCCTCGCGGTCACGGGGCAAATCGCCTTAATCAAAATGGTGATTTTACTCCGGCTTTTGTACTACTTCGCTAATTTGCCCATTCATATACCGGCATCCTTCTTCGCAGCCCTTGAGCGATCACTTCGGGACTTTATATGGGGTAATGCGCACCACAGAGTTGCGCTGCCCAAGCTATACCTCCCTACTGACCAGGGGGGACTTGCGATGCTGTGCTTTGCACATTATTACCTAGCTGCGCAGTTACAGTGGGTAGCCCGGTGGTTAGCAGATAGAGGGCGGGATGACACGGCGACTACAGTACCCCCTCTCCCTTGGCTGATATCATCAAACTATTCCACACGGCCGCGAAAGTGGCGAGGCCTGTGCCCCTCCTCGTGATGGTGGCTTACAAATGCTACCGCCGTACTCTCTATGTCACTCGGGCCTGAACCCCTTATGCCCCGGCTATACCAATAGAGGGTTCTCCTAGCGGGCAGAGGGTGCTAGGTGCCTCTGAAGTTGCGGACTGGCGTGCGGCAGACATACAAACACTGGGGGATCTTTACCGGGATGGTGTCCTCCTCCCGTTCGCCTCTTTGGCGGAGGAGACGGGGCTACTGCCCGGCCACTTTCTTCGTCACCGGTCACTGATAGCGACGCTGGCGAGTCGATGGGGTGATCTTAGAGAGGAACCGGAACAACATCTCACGATGCAATACCTCCATGTAATGGGACGCGGGAGATACATGATTCGGTGGTTCGCAGCCTCCCTGCGTACACATACAGCGATTAGTTTGGCCCCTCTGCGTCGTAAGTGGGAGGCGGACTTGGCCCAGCCCATGGCCGACAAGGAGTGGGACAAAGTACTGCAGGGCCCGACGAAGATTCCCCGGAATATGCGCTTTCGCCAAATACACTTCGTTATTCTACACAGAGCGTACCTCACGCCCGATTCCATCAACAGATATTTCCATCGTACGGAAGCGTGCTGCCCCCGCTGTGGGGAGCTGGATGCCGGACTGGGCCACATGCTGTGGAGCTGTCCCGCACTGTGTTCGTACTGGCGAATGGTGCAGGGGGCGCTCCACGCATGTACAGGCCGTCAGATCCCGTTCGAATGGCCGGTCTATCTGTTACACCTCTTTCACAGAGGTCCCTCCACGAGTGTCACCTCTCGGTTTATCGACCTGGGGCTAGTGGTGGCAAAGTGACTGCTCGATAAGCGCTGGAAGGCAGCTGATCTGCCCCACACGCGGGCATGGCGGGGTTCACTTCTAGTGTGGGCAAAGGCGGAGGGCACGGCCCTCTTGAGGGAAGAAACACTAGGCCTCAGGAAGACAGTGGGAGGCACTCTTGCAGGCCATGGTGCGACTAGATGGGGATCCCGCAGTGATCTGTCAGGAGCGCGATGTGGGCGCCCCCCCGAGAGGGGCCAGACACCAGCCACCCTAGGGGTGAGGCATGAGGTATTGTACTGAGGGCCTAGCTGTCCAGGTGGGACGCAAAGTAAATGTGACAATGTCGATCAAACAGTCTGTACAAGGGACACCGGGATGCGGGGGTCGGAACAGGGGACAGAATCAGGGGTTACTAGATCATAAGCCGGTCTTTGCTGTTGTTGTTCTAACTGGGCATTTGATGTTCTGCCCCATTATTCCATGGTTTGCTAACTGTTTATGGAACCACGCTTGGGGAGAGTGGGTGGAATACTAGCGCCTTTCCACGGGGAGGTCTCTCAGTGACATGATATCGAAGGGGACTTTGTGATCACAGTTTCAGTTGAGAGACCCTCAATGTTGATAATAGATTAGGTGATATACCCGCTCCTAATAATTAATGTACACCTGGCTAGATACATACCAATGATTCTATTACTTATGTAAGTTGCTCTGGTTTCAAAGTGTACTGTGCATCTTGTTAAAAGAAATACCAATAAACAGATTTTATAAATAAATCAGTGGCATTTTCACAGCATTTAACAGAACTTCCCATTTGTCCCTCTCATATTCACGTTTAGCCTTAGCTAGCGAGATTTTGTTAAAGGACCTTGTTTCCTTGATTGGGCCCCTCTTGCTGCTCCTAATGGCATCTGAAAGTGATCTCCTGGCAGCCCTACAGTTTTTATTGTATCATGGAGCCACTTTAGCCTTCTTGGGAAGAGATCTAGATTCTACCATAAAAAGGTCTTTAAATGTACGACCCATTGAGTTATGAATGGTATCGAGATCGCCCCATGCAGCAGTTTTCAGGGCATTTCCCCCGATCAATAAGATTGCTTCCAAGGCAGTGGCAATAGCCTCATAGATCTGTTTTTGGATAGTCCAAGTTGAAGCGATAACACACCACCTCAGCCTTTGGCGATTGCTTGAGGAAACGAGCCTCCTGTCAAATGATTCATTAGCCCTAGAAGAAGCATTGGTCCCCAATGAACGAAGTGTGAGTTCCAGGGGATTGTGATCACTATCTTGCTGCTGTATCACTTCCATGACAACAACTAGGGACCATAACTCAATGTCCAGCAGAAGAATCTAATCCAGAATGTTCTGCTACAGAAGCATGGACGTTTTCACTACAGGAGCAGACTCTGGTTGCTTTGATTAAGGCACGAGGACACAGAAAAGGGAATTCTGGTCACATGGTCCCTGAGACTCAGCAACTGAGACACTGTTGCAATAGAAAGGGGATCTACAAAACTAAAGGGAAATGGACAATTGGGCACAGAACAAGAGGCACACAGATTCTTAGTGCAAGACATATACATGGCAGCAAAAGTCACATACGAAAATGTTAACATAAGAACAAGAACACAGTGAGCACAAACCAGACAGGAATACTAGAACACAGAAGAAGGGCACAATGAGACAGGGGACAGAAACACTGACATAAGCACGTGTACTTTGGGACTCAAACTCGGAAGACATAGAAGAAGAATTAATGATTCTGGAAGATGAACAAAGCACTGACTTGGGGATTCAATGATGAGGACACAGACACAAAATTATTGATGCTCTGTTTGGTTGGAAAAATCATACTTAAATCAGCCAATACTTTTAAGGGCCTGATTTAGAGTTTGATGTTAAATGAAAACCCTACCTTTGTGAAAAAGGGTACTTATGGAGAAGAACTGACCAGTGGAAATTCCTCCATCATAGGTATAGTATGGTGGATGATATTGAGTTGATGCGTTATACTCCTTATTTAGCATTTGTTCTAGAAACTGGAGGATTTTGAGTTACCTCCAAACTCTAAATCATGCAGTTAGTTCCTTACCTAGAGTTTGTTGGGCTGGAATCCAAACCATTGGAGCACCACATTTCAGGAATCCTGATGGTTTGGCAGGTATTTTGCTGAAACTGAAACAGAGTCAGCCCACTATGCAGTGGTGGACTGGTGTGTTTTTTTATTTTCTGTAGACAAATCACAATGCTGTGGGTTTACTTTCAAATTCAAAACTCAGTGTCACTGACATGCTGCATGGTTTCTCTGATCTTGGTGGACATTTGAGCATTTTTTGTAATTCCTACCGCTATTTATATGCATTCTTTCTCCGGGGAGGGAAAAAGCAAGCGACCATGCATTGGAAAAGACTTGACCCAAATATGCGGGCATTCTGATGCCATGTCTTCCTGTGAATGCCCTATAGTAAGCACCTCTGTCAAGAAGCCAGCATTCCTGACCTGTAAATCAAGCAGGGATTTGAGAGTTGAGCAGACATAGCTTCCCCCAGTTTTGGGAGTTTCCACTTACTGCCCTCCAATAAATAGTCCTGGTAGTCTTTTAAAGCTTGAAGGACGTTTAGTCAAAAGTTTGTGGCCAGCTCCTCCGCCTCTGGTCATCATTCTAATACAGAAAAAGAATTGTCAAGGTCCACGCCCTATAAACAAGAAGCTGTTGTGGCTCACTTAAGTTTTATGTGTCTCCTTTTCTTAAACCTCTTACTTAACACTTAACACTGCAGCAGGGGAAGAATTTCTCAAAGCTCCTACCAATGGTCCTCTCTCATGCAGTACTCTTGTAGTTTGTGTCATCGTCTTTACTGGCTATGAATTACAGCTCCTATACCACCACCTATGACATATGCAAAGTTTTACCATCTTCCAGTGTTTGTCTGGGGTTCATAGACTCCTCATGCTGTCGACCATAGTGAAAAAGTGAATTATACTTTTGCCTATTACTTAACAGTACATTAGAGGAATCCAGACAATTTTCAAAAATGTATTTTGCTCCAGGAGTCAGAGGTTGACACTAGCATAAATATGGCTTTACACCAGATCACTGATCAGAGAACTAGAAAAGCAAATATTTCCATGAATGTTGAGAGAGTCAGCACAGGTTTGATCTCATCCAGACTTTATGAGTATAGTATAGTGTTTATCTTCTTTTGTTAAATTGCCTTTATTGGATTTTCAGATTAATAACAAACAGATACATTTGCATATCATCCAAGAGGGAAAGAAAAAAGAGACATGAGCACATCACTAAGGCGTGTTAGGTAAACATCATTCCCATATTGATTAGTCATCACAGGTTTAAGTAAGCATCAGGGCCCTAAAAATTTCCAGAAAGATAGGTGGCCATTACCCATAGTATACAAAATAAACCGGTGTATATAATGGGAGGGGTATCACTTGGTGGTGTCCTGTTCGGTGGACTGATGGTAAGTGCAAAAAGGTAGCCAAATATCCTTCGGGCATGATGTGAGGGGTTGAAGGCGGGCATAGTCTTTGCCCACTTTTTCACATCAGCTCATGCTCCCAAGGCAGTGGGTGGGCACGCGCCCCAGTCTGGTGCTATTTCCCACTTAACCAACAGTAATGCCAAGGAGATCAGGCGACGCACAGAGCGGGTTACATTACTGTTTCATCGGAGGGACCTGTGACTCATTGGTATGGGAAGCATGGATCCAGTTCGGTACTCCACCATATTTTACATTGAAGATACATGCATGTGTAGCACAAAAGCGAGCGACTTCATCAGCATATCGGTTACCTCTGGTAACAAAGTTGTCTCCTTTTCCATGGGCTGTGCACTTAATGACAGCCACTTCCCTTGGTAATTGCAGTGCTTCCAGCAATTATCTCGCATATTCCCCATTCCTAATGGAAGACCCTGATGAAGTTAGGAACCCTCTCTGCCACCATAACCGTCTGAAGTCATGAACCACACCTAAACCCTACTGGCTATCGGTATTGATGGTGACTCAGATCTGTTCAGAATTTCAACATGCACGAGTCAAGGCAATGATTCCAGCTACCTGTGCGGAGTGTACTCCCTGTAAGTAAGCAGCTTCCACCACTTCAGCGATTGTACAGACAGCAAACACCCCTTTCAAATTCCCTTCATTGTCTCTTAGACATGAAACATCAACAAAAAGGACTTGACCGGGATCAGACAATGGGTCATCGACAATGTCAGGTCTTGCTTTTTTGCAAAGCTCAGTAACATCCAGACAGTCATGGTCTTCGCAATCTTCCCCATCAGCATTTGGAACAGGTAACAAGGTAGCAAGATTTAATACAGAACAACGTTTTAAGTCACATTTTCGGCAGCGAGGAAAACCTGTTTCAATCTTGTCAACCTGTTATTTGTCAAATGCTGTGTTTTGGTTCTCGTTATATGGGGGCATATGTATCAACATCTCCATTTGCGATTCTCAAATAGCGATTTTTTGAGAATCGCTTTTTGAAAATTGCAAAACGGGATGTATCTAAAAATTCGCACAAATTTTGTGAATTCTTAAAATTCCTTAATTGCGATTAGCAAATTGCAAAATCGCAATTAAGGAATACCTTCCCATTCATTGCTATGGGCCAGGAGGCCCATAGCAATGAATGGGAAGTCTTTCTCAATTTGCGAATCGCTATTTGCTAATCGCAAATTGAGAATATTTTCAAAGGTGCAAGGGTGTCATGATGACACCCTGATGCACCCCTGAAATCAGCATGTGTGCGCATATGGCGCACATACATGCCCTAAGGGCATGTATGTGCGCCACATGGCACTTTGAAAAATGCCAAAAAGTGCATTTTTCAAAGAAATCGCAAATTACCACCAACTTGAAGTTGGTGGTAATTTGCGATTTCTTAAGGAGAAATCGCACAACTTGGGTGCGTGTTACATAGCATTTAAGGAATCACAATTTGCGATTTCTTAAATGCTTACGCAAACTTAAGAAATCGCAAAATTAGCGATTCCTTAAGAATGCGCTGCTGAAATGCCTCATACATCTCATTTTGCGATTTTGTATTCACAAACGCAGTTTTTTTGCGATTCGCAGCGTTTGCGAATACAAAATGCCCCATGGAGCTCAACTTAGTGCGGTACATATACAGTAAGTGGATGACCCATCACAATGCTCTCACATCTTTCAATACTGACACCTGTGCAGCAACGTATTTGAGATAATTGGGCAATGCTGAAGCTACAGGATCTAATGTAACTGAGAAATAGGCCACTGGTCTACGGGCACCTCCATGTGTCTGGGTGACTACAGAAAGAGCACAACCCTCTCGCTCATGACAGAATAATGAGAATGCTTTCTTGTAATCTGGCATTCCTAAAGCTGGAGCGCGACATAGATACTCTCTCAAATCCAAGATGGCAAGCAGGCAGTCGCTATCCCAAGGTACCGGATCACACACATCCTTGTGAATCAGCATCTGCAAAGGCTTTGCCATCATAAAGAAGTAAGGAATCCATTGTCAGCAGTAGCCAACTATTGCCGTATACATCCTCACCTCTTTCTGGGTCGTAGGTGGATTCATTTTCATGATCGCCTCCACTCGTTCTGGTGACACCTTCCTCTTTCCTTTTTCAATTCGATGCCCCAAATACTGTACTTCGTTTAGACAGTACTGAAGTTTGTTCGGAGACAACTTGTGCCCATTGTCAGCCGAATGGTTTAGTAAGGCAATAGTATCGTTCTTACAAGCCTCCTGTGTTTCAGATGCAATGAGGAGGTCATCTGTGTACTGGACTAGCACTTAGTTTTGAGGCAGAGTCAAGCTCCCAAGGTTCTTTTTCAGTACCTGATTGAATATGAATGGACTTTCAGTATACCCTTGAGGCAGGGGTGTGGAATTTAACAACATATTTACTTGTCCATGGGGCAGGTTGCTACATAAACCTACTTGTCCTGTAACAAAACCCACTTGTCTCTTTGGTGCCATGTAGTATGGCAACAATTTATGGCAGCAATCTCATTATACAAGAGCTCAGATATAGCCTCTCTGATTATGCCGGGGCTCATACCATAGTAGTCTTTGAATACTTGCAATTTCCTTATGTTGGCACGTTTCCATAGGTCTACATACTGGGGCTGAAGGTAGTAGTAAGCAATAGTGCCAGGGTTAGAATGCCCTTTTGAGTCTGTGCAAACCAACTAACTTGCATGTTTTAAGGGTTTTCAACAACTCTTCTCTAATCTTTTCCCATACTAAGAAATGTGGGAAATTTACTCCTGACAACGGCAGACGTAAACCTTCTTCCAGAGTTGGGGAAAAAGTGGTTGGAGGGAAAGTGAACTTGCAAACACTCAGATTTACGCATGAGCAAATCGACACATGCATATGTGCTCATGCTAAAATGCAGTTCACAGATACTTTCTAGGAGTACTATTTCTTGTCCTACTTCTGTAAATTCTTGGGGATTCATAAAAGCCGTACAGCTGCACTTAATGCAAAGACATATACCATGGGTGCATTTTTGAGACTTTCTTTAATAATTGGGCCCTTTGTTTGGTCTGGCGTTAACCATGACCTTTTGCGTATTAAAAGTCTGTGTCTCTCTCTGTATCGGCTGGCTTCACTGAGAGTGGCGGCATTCTGCTCTTTCACAAGGACAAGGAATATATCTGCACACAAAGTAGTTTTGTTCAGTGCCAGTAACTACTGTGGCAGTGTGTGTTTTAGACCAAAAATCTTTTTTGCTTTTGCCAATGTTTGTTATAATGGTGAAGGCCCGGCAGCTCCCACACCAATAAGGTTTTACAAAAACCATGCCAAAACAATTCGCACATTGACAAAACTAAAAAGATGACCTTCGATTTCAGACCTACTGGTTTTGCCAATGCTCGTTTATGTATGTTTCCCATAATCTTATTGAAACTGGTTACACAGATTTTTCATTAAGAATATTTTTGGGAAATACTAGCATGGATCAACACATGTTACTAAATGATGCTGCAAAGAAATTGTACCTGAAATTTTACAGTAGTTTAGAGAAATGTTTTTTGTCCTGCTTTCATTTTTTTTTATGAACATTTTATTTTGAAAGCAAAGAATCATCAATCTTGCTTTTAAGCTTCTGCAAATATTTGCATCAAATCGGGGAGCATTCTGGGAGCATTATATAGATAGCCTCATATTACCAAACTTTGAAAACGTGGGAACACATTTTTATACTGGAACCACTGTGAGCAGTGCAGTCAGAGCTTACAACATTTACTAGGAGCACTCACCCTAATAATAAAGGCTTTCAATTAATGAACTATAAATACAAGTTTGAACAGCATTAACATATGGACAAAAACATTACTTTAACTGCAGACTATGCCCTTCCCTGATCCATAATGTGGTACTGCAAACTTGAAGCCAAAGGGTTTGTGCTGCAGGGGGTTGGGCCTACTTGTCCCAAGGACAAAATGCACATGAAAACTTGTTGCCCTTGACCCCAAACAATATGTCTTGGGCATCGGGCTATAGGAATTCCACTTACTCCAGTATTGGAGCTTTCATAGATTCACATGCCTGAACCATTCCCCGTCGTCGAGACGGGAGTCTCCGGTACATAAAAAAGCATTGCTTAGTAGTATAGCAAACTGAAAAAAGCCTAGGCCCATTTTCCTTTTGCAACCCATAACCTTCATTATGTAAAAAAGGACTAAACTTGTCTCTGAACCAATCAGAGCCTCTCACCCTCTAGAACACTCCTGAGAGAACCTCTTGCCCCTCAGATTTTCTACCGCACGTTGTGCTAGGGAGTCTCTTTTGAGCTCTGCTCAAATTCTACAGTTTTTTTCTACTTCATTCTAGATTGGAGAGTTTCTTCAACTTCTTTTTTCTTCACCAACTCCTGAGAATGGCTGACAAGGAGAAGAAAGGTTTATTTAGAGCCTGCGCCACCTGTTCAAACAAAAGGCTATATACAGACGACCCTCATAAGGATTGCATATACTGTCTTTACCCACACCATCAGGCAAAGGACTGTAAGGTATGTCGTACCTTTTCTAATAAAACGCTGAGGGATCGTGAAGGAAGGCTTTTAATATGGCTTCAAAAAATAAAGACCAGGAAAGACGTTGTGTCTAGTGACAGTGATGTGGCGTCTACAACTTCTAGGAGATCTCAGAAAATCTCCTCAGGCTCATAACTCAGGGGAAAGACCTGAGAAGGCTCTTAAAAAGACCACAATTGGGTCTTCAGGGCGCAGTCCCTCAAAATCTCCTCCACGTATGGAAAAGGGGAGCAAGAGTCATGCTTCAAGGGTAAAACACACTAAGAAGACAAGCTCAGAGCCCTCACAATCACCCTCTAAAGTCAAACATTCTCTCAAGAAGCCAGCCTCCACACCTCCTGAGGAGAAATTGGAAAAATCTACATCGTAGACGGGAGCGTCAAAGAAGAAAATAGTGTCGTCGACGAAGAAAACTGAGGTAAAACTTACTATTAAAGCTATATCTCCGTCGACTATGGCGTCGTCGATGGCAGTGTCGACGACGAGACATTCGACGACGGCATCGACGACGACGACCACAATTACGTCGTCGATGGGATTGTCGACGGCAGCAACAACAGGATCGTCGACGGCAACGACGACGACGACAGTAACAGCAGCGTCGACGGCAGCATCGACGACGATAGTTTCGTCAGCGGTTTCGACAGCGATCCTGTCGACGAGAGAAAAACCCCCAGAAAAACTGGATTTTGCCGGGAAGAGGAGAATTACCCCAGTCCTTACCTCTCAAAGCAAGGTGACACCTCTAGTACCATCCCACCTGTTAGAGTAGGAAGAGTCACAGGAGGAGGAAGATAATGATGGACCTTTTGGCTATGCCAGTAGCCCGTCGCAATTGCATGTAAAGTGCCAAGAGGATGACTGGGAAGACGAATTTGAGGGGTTTCAGGATTGTCCCCAGCAACACTATCGCCAGGAATACCAGGAAGAAATGGTGAGTGTTCCATCTTCACTGCTAACGGATTTGCAGTTTATGTTAGATGATTATAAAAGGAGGCATCCTATACCTCATACTTCTCAAAGAATACCGGTGACTACATCTCAGCCACGCTCTATTCCATGTACGCCAGTGCGATGGCAAGAGGTTTTACCGGAGTCCTTTCCTATATCACCACTACCACAACAAGATCCAGTGACCTCTGATGATGAACAGGAAGAGAGAGAGATAACAGACCCTAGTAAAGAGTGGGATGATTATCTCATTCCGTCGCCTTCATCTCCTTCACCAAATGTCCGGAGGACATCGGGGGGTTCCATAATCTAATGGAGAGAGCTACAAAGAGATTTGCGCTCACCATGTCATCTTGTAGGAGCCATATCGCAAAGCAGTTCGATCTCTCCCGATTGTCAGTTATTTATGGGAAGAAGGTCTCAAGGTCATGGAGACACCAGCAACGGTTACTCCAGTACTCGCCAGACTGGACAAGAAATATAAAGCGCCCTCGGATGCTCCAGCTTGTCTACTAGGCCACCCCAAGCCGGACTCAGTTATAACCCAGGCGGCTCAGCAAAAATCAAGGAATCCATCAGCTCCAATCATGACACCTCCCGACAGAGAGGATAGGTGCTTGGACAATGCGGGGAAGAGATTTTCTTCCATGTCTGCCCTTCTAGTTAAGGCGGCGAATGCCCTGGCCATTCTGGGCAGGTATGGTAGACAAATGTGGTGCGACCTCTCGCCTTACATAGACAGCATTACAGAAGCTGATAGACAGGAAGCCAGAAAGTTCCTCCAAGAAGAAGAAAGGACTTCGGCTGAAGTCATAGATTGCGCAATGGACATTGCGACCACGGCCTTCAGATCTTTGGGAGGAACGGCAGTCTACGCCGACAAGGATGGCTGAGAGCAACAGCGTTTAGGCCTGAAATCCAGAATAAAATCTTGGACCTTCCCTTCAATGGAGAGGATTTGTTCGGGAAACACATCGCCGAGGCTTTGCAGAGTATCAAAAAGGATACAGACACCGCAAAATCACTGGGAACGCTGCAATATAGGGAGGTTCCTTTTCGAGGCTCAAGAGGTAGGGGCCAATCCTCCTATAGAGGAGGTTACCAACAAGGCAGATACACTTCTTACTCCACCTCATCTCTGCCCTACCGTCAACAGTATACACAACGACAAACAGGAGGTTACACAAAATCTACTCCTAGAGGTCGAGGAGGTCGTCAGGGGAAGGACAATACCCGTCGACAATGACGACTTTCTAACTCCGGCTACACCTATTCCTCTTACGTCACATGGTCCCCTGGGTGGAAAAATTTCTTATCATCTTCAAAATTGGCAGCAAATAACTACGGACCAATGGGTCCTCAACATAATACAATGCAGACACACTCTAGAGCTTCTGCAAACACCCCCTTGTACACCGCTGAAACATCAAGAGGTCAAATACTTACATCAGCTGCGTCGGGAGATTCGGACAATGCTCCGAAAGAGAGCAATAGAACCGTTATCGAACTCCCAGAGAGGAAGGGGTTTTATTCCCGTTTTTTTCTAGTCAAGAAAAAAGTTCTCCAATGGCGTCCTATTTTGGACCTCAGGTCCCTAAACACTTATCTCAAGAAGCAATCTTTCAGAATGGTTTCTGCTGCTATTAAACCCAGGAGATCATATGACCAAATTGGACCTACAGGATGCGTACTTTCACTTCCCCATCCATCCTTACCGCAGGCAGTACCTTCGGTTCATGGTACTGCCTTTTGGCCTGAAGTCAGCCCCGAGAATTTTTACAAAATGCCTGGCCCCAGTGGCAGCGGTTCTAAGGAAACAGAAACAGCAAGTATTTCCTTACCTCGATGACTAGTTAGTCAAAGCGCCATCAGCAGCATCAGTCCGGTCGTCAACAACAGCTTACGTGAAACTGTTTGCCAGGTTAGGTCTGACTTTTAACATAGAAAAATCATCTCTTCAGCCGACACGAAACATCACCTTCTTGGGAGCGATACTAGACACAGAGGTAAACAAAGCGTTCCCCTCCAAGGAAAGACAGCTGCGAATAATATCTCTATCCCAGAGTTTTATAAGAAGAAAGTCTCTTTCAGTATGCAAGTACAAATCATTGCTGGGAACGATGTCATCTTGCATTCCCCTAGTACCTTTCTGCAGGCTAAGGATGGACAATGGCATCAGGCGGAAGGATCCTTCGACGATATACTCAGGGTAACGCCAACCATGGCTCACGCGGCAACATGGTGGACCCAAAAACGGAACATCTCGCAGGGTCTTTCATTCCTTACACAACCAGTCCCACTGGTGATTACGACACACGCGTCCTTAGAAGGCTGGGGAGCGTTCCTTCAGGACCTCCAAGTCAGCGGTCGCTGGAAGTTGCATGAACAGCACATCAACCTCTTGGAACTCAGAGCCGTCCGCTTAGCATTGTTAGCGTTCCTACCAAGGATACAGGGATCAGCTGTGTTAATAAGAACAGACAACACAACAGCAATGCACTATTTAAACAAACAGGGAGGTACAAGATCACTCTCCCTGTCTCAAGAAGCCCAAAGGATATGGGAATGGGCACTGCAACACAGGATATCCATAACAGCGGAACATCTCCCAGGGGACCAGAACATCAAGGCGGATACTCTCAGCAGGCTCAAATCCACATGCCACGAATGGGGGATCGACCAAGGGAGTCTAAACAGGATCTTCCAAAGATGGGGAAAACCGACAGTAGACCTCTTCGCAACAGTGGAGAACAAAAAATACCAGTTCTTCGCAAGCTGGCTTCCCCAACGGGGATCTTGGGGGAATGCGTTTTTGATGGCATGGTCAGGCGTCTTTGCCTACGCCTTTCCTCCAATTCCCCTCCTGCCACGTGTTCTTATGAAGATCAAAAAAGAACTGTGCAAGATAATCCTGATAGCACCATGGTGGCCCAGGCAACACTGGTTCGCGGAGCTTCTACTACTGTCGGAGGAACGCCCGATTCGCCTCCAGCCAATACCATCACTCCTGACGATGTTCCAGGGGGAAGTACTTCATCCGGATCCGAAATCACTGCACTTAGCGGCCTGGCTCCTGAATACTGTGAATTTCAGCATCTAACCATCCCAACGGAGTGCAGAGAGATACTATCTAGAGCCAGAGCGGATAGTAGGAACAAAACGTACAGATGGGGAAAACCGACAGTAGACCTCTTCGCAACAGTGGAGAACAAAAAATACCAGTTCTTCGCAAGCTGGCTTCCCAAACGGGGATCTTGGGGGAATGCGTTTTTGATGGCATGGTCAGGCGTCTTTGCCTACGCCTTTCCTCCAATTCCCCTCCTGCCGCGTGTTCTTATGAAGATCAAAAAAGAACTGTGCAAGATAATCCTGATAGCACCATGGTGGCCCAGGCAACACTGGTTCGCGGAGCTTCTACTACTGTCGGAGGAACGCCCGATTCGCCTCCTGCCAATACCATCACTCCTGACGATGTTCCAGGGGGAAGTACTTCATCCGGATCCGAAATCACTGCACTTAGCGCCTGGCTCCTGAATACTGTGAATTTCAGCATCTAAACATCCCAACGGAGTGCAGAGAGATACTATCTAGAGCCAGAGCGGATAGTACGAACAAAACGTACAGGATGAAGTGGAAGAGATTCTGTTTATGGTGCAAAAGATGTAACATTCATCCTCTGAACTCGGCAGCACATGAGATTATTCCATACATTTTGCTTTTGGCAAAGTCTGGTTTGGCTCATGCATCTATAAAGGTACACCTAGCCGCAATATTACGCTACAGAAGGACTTCCTCTGGACCATCTCTGTGGTCCGCAAGAGTCATCAAACAATTCATGAAGGGATTGTTCCGGGTTTTTCCTCCAGTAAAGCCTCCACCACCTCTCTGGCAATTGAACATTGTTCTTTCCCAGTTAATGAAACAGCCCTTCGAGCCAATACACAGGGCAGATCTTAAATTCCTGTCGTGGAAAGTTGCACTTCTCATTGCGTTCACTTCTGCCAGGAGAGTGGGGGAAATTCAGGCTCTTACGGTCCAAGACCCTTTCTTACAATTCAAGAAGGATAGAAGGATACTCAAGACTAATCCAAAATTCATTCTAAAAGTACCAACTGATTTTCATTTAAATGAGCCACTAATTCTCAAACGATTCTTTCCTCAACCAACAACAGCGGCGGAAAGAGCTCTCCACTCGCTGGATGTCTAACGCTGTCTAAAGTTCTATTTGCAAAAAACTAAACCTTTCCGCAAGTCTTCACAACTTTTTGTCGCCTTCAGCGCACCCGGAAGGGTTTCCCTTTGTCAAAAAGGGGAAATTGTGCGATAGAGTATTGTCATCAGGCAGCTGGGCGACCTCTGAACGCACGAGTCCGCGCCCATTCGACAAGAGCAGTGTCCACCTCTACTGCTTTGTTTGCGGGAGTGCCGATCCAGGATATCTGCAGGGCAGCGACCTGGACAAGTACGCACACCTTCACCATGCATTACTGCTTGGATGCAGCCACAGGAAGAGATGTGGCGGTGGGAGAAGCGGTGCTGAGGAACCTTATCCAGTAACGGTGAGCCCTCTTTACCATCCCTCCTTGCTTTATTGGTTACATTTGCGCATTTTATTGTTGTTTTTTGTATTAGATGCAATTTGCAGAGTATTTTTTATGTGTGTATTGGTATAGGAAGACCGCTTTTATCACACTACATATGTTCCCTTGTTCCAGGTCTTGGGTAACAAAATATGTGCAATGATTTACTGCTCGCTATTCTGATTCAGGCATGTGAATCTATGAAAGCTTCAATACTGGAGTAAGAAAACAAGTTACCTGTAACTGTAGTTCTCCAGTATTGAAGCTTTCATAGATTCACATGCAACGCACCCTCCTCCCCTGAGAGGCTCACCTCAGATTAAGCACAAAAGGTGTTATAGCACAAGTGCACGAAAACCTGAGGGGCAAGAGGTTCTCTCAGGAGTGTTCTAAAGGGTGAGAGGCTCTGATTGGTTCAGAGACAAGTTTGGTCCTTTTTTACATAACAAAGGTGATTGGTTGCAAAAGAAAAATGGGCCTAGGCCTTTTTTCAGTTTGCTATACTACTAACCAATGCTTTTTTATGTACTGGAGACTCCCTTCTCGACGACGGGGAATGATTCAGGCATGTGAATCTATGAAAGCTCCAATACTGGAGAACTACAGTTACTGGTAAGTAACTTGTTTTAATCCCTGCCTTGAGGGATACAACACCACGTTAAGACACTATTCTCCAGATGGAAAGCAAATAAAAATTGTCTTTCCTCATGCAATGGAATGGAGAAGAATGCCTGGCAGAGGTCAATCACTGTGAACCATTCAGCCTCGCAAGGAATTTGAAACAGGATCACAGATGGATTCGGTACCACAAGACAGCATGGAATCACAATGCTATTCTATGGTCCTGAACAATGCAATATTTCCCGCTTGGTTTCTGCAGTCCCATGATGGGCGAATTGCACGGACTTCCCATGATATCCTTTAAAATGTCCTCCGCAATTATGCACTCAATTACAGGTGTGTAATTCCTGTCACCATTTCAGGGGTCAGGTTGTACTGAGGCGTTCTCAGAAATTTTCCAGGCTTATTCTGTATGTGGGCTGGCTCGACTCCCCGAATCAGTCTGATTGCCTCCCCGGAGAAGTCCCATACCACTACAGAGACAGTGTCTCTCAAATCCAACATCATGTCCTCCACTGTCAGTAAAGGAAACATAGCCGTGTAATGGTTCTTATTAGCCAACTTAAAAGCAATGGCTTCATCATTAGTCTGCAATTCAGTTCCCTTCGGCATACAATAGATGGTACAATTCAATGTGCACGAGGCGTGGTCTGGCCATGACCAGAGATGGCCGCTTAACGGCAGAGCTCCGTGCTGAGACGGCACCCGGACGGCAGCAGTAGCATCTCCAGCATTGCAGGGGCTTTGTGAAATGCCTCCCTGTCCTGCAGACAAGCCACGGACCTGAAGGCTATTGTCCTGGGCCTGACTGGAGCCTCCTTCCCGGTCCCGCACTGCAGATCGCAGGAGGGGCCTGCAGCTAGACCAGCAGCCACGGCCCACAGTGAGGAGAGACGCCTGTTCGTTTCGACTGGCAGTGCGGCACTCTGCAGTAACCGACCCCTTATCGCCCGCTACTTTACCTGCGAACCGTGGGGGGCACCAAGCTTGGCCCCCCCCACCACAACTCCCACCCTCAATCTGGGGATTCACATGCCCTCTTTGCTCCGGCATTCAAAGAGATAGCGACGCTATCAGACGCACCTGCACACAGCAAATTACGATGGCATCACAGCCCGACCCTGGGAGGGCCTACTGCACTACAAGTAAAGGGACAAAGGGACACTCGGCAAGCCACACCGCCCGGATACCTCAACATGCAATGGGGCTGTGCACTCATGGTCCTCATCCACCATCCACCGCTGCTGGTGGCCTGCAAAGGTCTTGTGGCCGGCACCCTCCACCACGCACATCGCCAGCAAAGGAGGCCCCATCATTGAACCCACCACTGCTGCTGCCTTGACTACTCAGGCACCAGCATTCACGGGCCCTATCTGGAACTGCGGCCCCTAAAACTGCTGAGGCTTGATTCCAGGTGGGTCAGTGTGGTAAAAAAGGGGCCACAGACTGCCTGCAACAGGATGATAAGCCAGAAGGTCTTCCCTTTCCTCTGGACGTCTGCCCACATGGGGGATTGGGGGCTCTGAGCCTTATTACCCCCACCACGCTTCCATGCCAATAGCCACGGGACCCCGACCAGGACACTGCCAAATATAACTCAACATCCTACAAGCCGTTGGCCCTCGGACCCACTAGGAACTGCTCCCGTGTGGTGAACAGGAGCCATGCAGACCCTACGCGAGAGGCTCTAGACTGACCCTAGGTACACCGCCTGTCTAACTATATAGAAGACCAACTGCACCTGAGCCTCTGACCCTACCTGTCGTAGGCCCCGCAACTCTCTGCAGCCTGGACTGTGGTAGGCACACCTGAGGCCTAGGGTCCATTTGAATCCTGTGGGCTCATGCACTCGTTGCACTTCAGGGCGGTCTATCCCCCCATTGGACACCGGAGCTGAGATCATAATGAGGACAGCCGAGACTTGCCTCCCTGACTTGTGGACCCTACGTATGGTGTGGGGATGTCTCCTGGCAAGATGACAGGAAATGCAATCACACAAGAGGGCTTGAGGAGATTTCAGGACCTTGGTGGGCCAGCTCTCCACTACTTATTCATATCACAAAAAAGGCCATGGGTCCAGAATCGGTACAAAAGGGGGTGGTGATGAACGGAGCATCAGAACCAATCAAACACTCACACCCAGTCAAAAGATCTGGGTTTGATCCATCACCGTTCTTTAGCACACTCTGCCACCCCAGTTCAGACATGGCCATATGCAAATCAGTCTGACCCTGTGCCTCATGGGAACAGTCCAGCCCGAACTGCCAAGCCATGTCTTCCCTGGACCGAAAACAAGCTTCCTAGGACCGGTTTCTGGCATTTCAGCCGTCTTCAGCCAGGTTTGCTTGAATCCAGTGGCAAAGTGAGCAAGGGACTCAACGTCTGAGCATACCCTGCCAACTTATGGCGAACAAAGCGGTACAAAAGGGGGTGGTGATGGACGGAGCATCAGAAGCAATCAAACACTCACACCCAGTCAACAGATCTGGGTTTGATCCATCACCATTCTTTAGCCCACTCTGCCACCCCAGTTCAGACATGGCCATATTCAAATCAGTCTGACCCTGTGCCTCATGGGAACAGTCCAGCCCGAACTGCCAAGCCATGTCTTGGCTGGACCGAAAACAAGCTTCCTAGGACCGGTTTCTGGCATTTCAGCCGTCTTCAGCCAGGCCAAACCTCCTGCGGGCTGATTTTTGCAAGATGTCAGAAAAGGTGGCCACGGCAGAAGCGGACATTGGGGGTGTTCAAGCCAAAACTAAACACCTGGAGGAGCAGGTATTTTCCCCTTACTAAGAATCAAGCTGACATCTACGCCCGGCTCGAAGACCAAGAAGGAAGGGCCCGGCGCAACAACATCTGGGTGGTGGGAGTGCCGGAGGGAATGGAGGGTTTAGAGGGGCCAGCCGTAGACCTCATCCTGGAGGACTTAATCCTGAACCATCTCAAGCCCAAACGACTGTCGCAGTTTTTCTCCAGAGAGCGGGCTCACAGAGCGCTGGGGGGAAGCCTCGACTGCCCCCCCCCACGCACCATCATTGCCCTCATCCTAAACTTTAGGGATTGAAATGCCATATTGTAGGCGGCGTGGATGCATGGACACCTCAGACATGAGAACGCTACAATCCGGTTCTTTCCGGACTTCATGCTGCATGTACAGCGCCAGCGTCGCTCCTTTGATGGAGTGAAACAAGCCCTTTGGGAACAGGGCTTGAAGTACATGATGCTCTTTCCGGCTCGACTCAAAATCCTGGACAATGGAAAGGCGTACTTCTTCGACAAGCCGACTGGCTGGAGGGCTGGCGCACCATGAACCACTAAGGCGGGCACAGGAGATCTGCGATGGATCGTAGTGGTGAAGAGTCGGGCATGGAGGCCGAGAACTCGCCCAGTGGCTAGAGGCGCTGATGAAAGACAGATGAGTAACCGCATGTGTGTGAGGGGCCCTAAAGTGTAGAAGTGTAGTGTTGTGGTTACTAAAAAGGACCAAGTGAGTTAAAACAGGAAAAGGGAGGATCAGGGCAACTAGTTTAATAATCCTGTCTCCCACCCTGATTAAAATTAGTGATGGCGACTGTCTATAGTGATGTTATAGGCAGTTGCTCTAAGCTTCATGTGGTCAACATGTTTCTTGCCTAGGTTGTCCCTAAGAGGATCAGCCTAAAATTCTTCAGGACCGAAAAATGAAAGTTGGAATCTACACTGAGTGGCTGGTAATGCGGTGCGATAACCTAGATATTACCAGTCTGTTGGCACCAGTGTCGTGTGGTATAAAAACAAACAGTCACTTATGAGAAGACTAGTCCAAATAGGATTGTCTCATAGCCAAGCATGTCACACGGTATCCTTAAGTTATACTATTCAATGTAGTGCTAGCTTCAAGTGGAACAGCTGGAGCAATGCATGCGCCACAATCGTGTAAAGTTATAAAGCATGCAGCACACCAAAAAATCCCTGTGGGTACTATGGCAGCGAGACAACAGGGAACGGGTAGGTAATTGCTGATCACAGTTTGTCTAGGATGCAGCCGCTCACCTAAGTATTATTCCAGACTGGCCCCATCGGTTAGCGGCATCGAATGGGCACATTTAGTCAACATGATTCCTAAACGGGGGGGGGGGGGGTTGTATAGGAGGATAAAAATTCTGTAAAAGATACATCTGAATACCATATAGGGACGACGGTGGACCCAGCGTTAAGTAGTATATACCGCACAAGGTCGGAGTGCCCCGGTATGGATGCACGCAGGGCAGCGCACAGACATGTTCCCAACGGGACTGGATCCACTGTGGTTCAAGCTTCCCATCTGGCCCAGCATCACAACGCCATTACTGACAACAAGCAAGACAGCGGGAGCCCATTATCCCCAATATGTATATTGCAGGTTCCTTAAAACGTAGGGAACATTAACATAGTCAACGGGATGGCTGCTGCTACATATCTTAAGCGTTGGTGAGTCTTACCTCCATTGCTGCGTCGGTGGTGGTAAAGTGGTCAATACTCACAGAAACTCACGCCCACTCGGCAGAGGACCTAACCTATGGTGCCGGTTCCAGTAAGGTAACCACCAGCCCGGTTCCTGCTGTAGTTATCCCAGCGGAAATGGCGCACACCTCGGGGCGTCAGCGACGTGGCACGAGAGCTGGGCTGCTGACCTGCCACTATTCTCAGTAGTGTGGATGGCTGCCATGTTGGATTGGGCGAAGGCTCTCCATAGAGAGCGTCATCTTGGAAGGATACTAATGACACCCCAGGCTCAACTGGTGGGGATGCTATCTCAGGTGAGAAATGCGAGGCTTAATTAAAAATGCCGAGTTGCATCTGGTGATCTCGTAATACTATAAAGTAATTTCCTGCCAGACATGTACCGTGTGCTGTAGAGATGTCTCACGCTCATTCCGGTCAGTTGGTAAATTATAAAGATTTCCTAAATCAAGGCATACGATCAGGGTTATAGATGTTCAGAAACCTCGTGATGTGTGTGCCATAGCCTAATGCAGTCACGGAGTATCTAGGGCGGTGTGAGAAGAGTATTTTAATAAACTCACACTGATGGACGCCATGTTTCTCAGACAGTCAATGAGTGAATACTGTTTGTGACTGTTGCTTGTCAGGTTTGGTGTCTGCACAAGAGTGGAGGTATAATTGACAGCAGTAGGGATGAACCCGAAACAACACGTTGCTATGAGATAGTGTATCAGGGTAATGATAAAGGGGGTTAACTCCCAGGTTGGTGATTGGTCAGGGTGCTCCACGGGATATCCTCGTTTAAACCATTCCTATCAGAGCCCAGACGGTGTACCCAACGCTGTTCGATCTTAAATAGCGCATTGGGGGTAATAGATTTGTGTGCTTCCAAGATCACCCATCTGAGTGTGTTGCATGTGAGGTTGCTTGTTAGGAAAAGGGTATACAGGCGTGTTGTGGTCTTGTGGCACCTGATGTTGCTCTTGTGTTCAGTTATGCGGGTTTTGACTGGTCTGGTGGCCATACCCACGTATGTGAGGTCACATGGGCAGGATAGTATGTAAATGCAATTGGCCGTATTGCAGTTGGTGTGATCCTCATCTGCCACGTGAAATTGTTGGCAAAGGTTATTTCCTTGGTGTGTTTAGTCTGGGGGTAAACTGCACAGGATCCGCATAGGTAGTGGCCAGTGACAGGAGGTAAATCCCATATGCTTCTTTCGGGACGTTATTGGACCTAGGTCTTGTGTGTATCAGTAGGTCCTTCAAATTATTTGTTCTTTTAAATGCAAATCTAGGGGCTGGTAATGTTAAATCACCTGTGTTCAGGATGCCCCAGTGTTTGCGTATGATGTTCCTAATCCGGTTTGACGCAGGAGAGTAGGAGGTTACGCATGTGATCTCCTCCGTAGGATTTTTGTCATTTTTCTCCAACAGTGCCTCTCTATTGTTGTTCCTGGCTTTCTTCATGGCCATAGTGATAGAATGTTGTGAATATTCTTGTTTGCGCAGATCTGACGCTAGTTTAGTAGCTTCCACCTTGTAGTCCTCAACAGAAGTGCAATTAATCCTAATGCGGAGAAATTGTCCGCATGGTAGGTTATATATATATAAAGGGCCCTTGTGTGGTGGCTGCTAAAGAGTAAGAGACTGTTGCAGTCAGTGGGTTTCTTATGCAGTGTTGTGTTTAAGGTACCTGAAGAGAGATTGATGTTCAGGTCCAAAAAGGGGACGGTGGAGTCAGAAATGCTATGCGTAAACTTCAGATAGGGGTTCAAAGTGTTAACCCACTGGCAGAAGTCTTCGCAGCTGCCCCTATCTCCCTTCCAGAAGACTAGAATGTCGTCAATGTACCTCTTCCACATAATCAGGTTGTTAGTTTAGGGGTTGGATGGATTAAAGATGGATCTGGACTCAAAAGCTGCCACATAAAGACATGCCACACTTGGAGCGAATGTGCTACCCATGGAAGTGCCCTGTGTTTGGTGGAGTTATGGCGGGGTTTCTCAGGAGAGAGCCAACCAAGAGATCACATCATTGAGCCCTGTATCCGCGGTGCCCAGCCTATACACCCATCACTGCTCTAGTCTGAGTAGCTTGATCCTCAGACCAGGAGTGGTTGCGTACAAATTGGGTCTGTCAAGGATCGTCCAGCTTTGTGAGTCTGCTCCATGCTGCAAATCAAAAAAGCGTTTGGTGAGTCTCGTCATTTGTTTAGCACACCTGATCGTGCTTTTGTGTTCAAGGATTCTGGTGCGTACTTTCCTGGTGGTCATCCCCACATACCTTAAGCCACAAGGTCAGGTAATGAGGTATACAACCCGCTCACTATTACAGTTTGTGTGTTGTTGTAGGACCCGGGTCTAGAAGTTCCTATGTCTATACTCTTTGTCAGTTTTGTTTGAGCGCAAGCAGCACATGATCCACATGGATGGTGGCCCTGAAAGTTCGGTAAGTTCCAGAGAGTATTAGGTCTGGGGTTTTTTATGGGTGGAGGTCTAGTGTGGATCAAGGTATCTTTCAGATTTTGACCTCTCTTAATCGCAAACAGCGGTTTTCAAGGGTCAGCTGTCCCTTATTGAGAATTTTCCAATTGTGTAATATTGACTTCTTGACTATGTTAGAGAGGGAACTGTAAGTGTTTACACACACCAACTTGGATGATGCCTGTTTAGCAACTGGCTGTACTAAAAGGGCTTCTCGGTTGTTATTAAGAGTGCGTTTTGCCAACTTTCTGACTAATGTGGCAGGGTAATGTCTGTCCAGTAGGTTGCTTTTTAGTCTTGCAGCATGTATGTTGTATTTCTCTGTGCTGGAACAGTTCCAGCGGAGCCTTAAAAACTGCCAATATGGCAGATTGTCCCACAATGATTTTGGGTGGAATACTCTCATACTGGAGTAAGGCGTTGCGGGCCATAGGCTTCTGGTAAAGTTCTGTCTCGAGGGTGCCACCAGCTGGATAGATCGAAAGGTCTAAAAAGGCCAACTTGTCTTTACTATATTCGCAAGTAAAGCGTAGTTATGGAAGAGGTTGATCGTCACGTCGTCTCCCCGCCAAATGACGAGGATATCGTCTCTATACCTCTTCCAGAGGATTATGTGTGTGAGGAATGGATTGTCCCTCCCTAGGACAACACCTTCTTCGAACACATGCATGTACAGGTTCGCTAGACTCGGCGCGAAGGTGCTGCCCATGGAGGTCCCTGAAGTCTGTAGGTAGAGTTGTGTTTCGAATTGAAAAAAGTTTTCTTTCACCGCCATTTTCGCGCACTTCATGATGAAGTGAATTGGTGTAATAGTATAGGGTGGATGTTCTGTCAATAGTTGCTCGACCGTATCAAAGGTTTCGTCCTGAGGGATGCAGGTGTATAGCGATTCCACATCAAAGGAAACGAGATAGTTGGTGTGTGGATCAAAGTTCATCCCATTCAGCAGGCGAAGCACAGCTGTGGTGTCTTTAAGGTATGTTGGCATTTTATTGACCATGGGGGTTGAAGGAAAAAGTCGATAAACTGTGATAATGGCTCCAGGACAGAGCCGATCCCGGAGATGATCGGTCTGCCCGTTGGTGGTCTCTGTGGTTTGTGTATTTTGGGTAATGCATAAAAGTAGGGCATCGTCGATGTTTTTGTACAGAGGAAATCGGCTTCTCGTGAAGTAATCCAGCCATTTTCGCATGCTTCTTTAGTCATGGTAGAGATGGTCTCAGTGATCCTCTCTGTTGGGTCTTTGTCAAGGCGCCGGTAGGAGGTATTATTATTCAGTTGTCGTAGACATTCTGCCCTGTAGGAATCTTTATCAAGTATTACCGTCGCCCCGCCTTTGTTGGCAGCTTTGATGGTGATGGTTTTATCCATGGTCAGGGATCGGAGAGCTTGTTGCTCGCTTTTCTGGATGTTGTTATAGGTCCTTGATGGCGATGATAGTCCGGAGAACAGGTCTTTCAGATCAGCCTCCTCGAAGGTGGCTACCTCGGATGGAACTGAGCCAATCGGTGGAATAAAATTCGACCTTGGTCGTAAGTTAGTATTCGTCTTTTCTTGGCCATCCATCAGTGAGTTCCTGTCTGCAAAAAAGAAATGCAGCCTGACTTTCCTGAAAAATTGATGTACTTCTTGTTGGATTTTAAAAGGGTCACCGCTGTTTATAGGTACGAATCCTATTCCCCGATTGAGTACTCCAGTTTCTTCAGGCGTTAATTCTTGTTTGCTCAGGTTGACTATCAAGCTAGTTCCCTGCTCGGGCCTGCCTGTTGACCGGTCTTTGTCATACTCCTCGTATTCCGTTGAGGGACCGGGGAGCTCCAGTGTACTTGTTGTTGGGACCGCCTGTGGCCTCTTGACCTGCCGCGGCCTTGCCCTAAAAAAGGCTAGCTATACCCTGCTGGCTGCTGTTGTTGGAAGTTCATCAATGGGCCTGGTTGGCCTTGTCCGAAGAAGGGGAAATTGGGATAACTCCAGGGGTTTGGAGGCCATCATTGGTTATTCTGAGCTCCTCCCCGTGATCCGTACCTGTTCCTTTGATTCTGATATTGTGGTCTTTGATTGGTATTTCCTTGGCTCGTATCAGAACTGCTGGATGTTTCTTCTCTGTCAGATGATGAATAGTTTGATCCGTATCTTCTGCCTGCCCTATGGTATTCTGGAGGTTGGTATGAGGCATCTGTGTAAGGGTACACCTTCTCCATAGAAAACTTTGCCAAATCCTTCTTTAATTCAGTAATTTTGCTGGTCAGAAGAGTCTCTTTATATTCTTTAGTTGTTTTATTAGTCTTGTCCAAGTTCTTTTTGAAGACGGTCGCGCCAATGATGACCTTAATCTCAGACTCCTATGTCTGGATTTGGATCAAGACCTTCTCAACCTCCTTCTTGGCCATGCTGATGATCAATATAAGCCAGTCCCTCGTGCATCGCCACACGATGAGGGACCAGTCTTTCAAGAAGGAGGGATTGTCTAGGAACAGCCTAGGGACATTGGTGACTATAAGTCCAGTGGGGGTGCAATTGCCACAAAGGTATTCGGTCATGATGGAACCGTGTGTGGATGTTCTAATATACAATCGCTTGAGATTCGTGAGTTTATTCCAGTCATCTGAGGTGGCCATGGTTTGGGTCAGCGGTGTTTCTAAAATACTGGATGTAGTCAGGATGTCTAATAGTACTGCGTCATCAAATGCCAGTCCTGTGCATTCAGCCATGCTTGGACGTCACTATTGTTTAGTGTCTGAAAGTCAGAGCGTTCAAGGGAGGACGAAAGAAAAGAAAAGAAAGGCTGTTTTAGGAAAAAAGCCCGCAGCTGAGCCGCTGCTCTAGAATGCAATCACACAATGGGGCTAGAGGAGATTTCAGGACCTGTGTGGGCCAACTCCCCACTACTTATTCATATCACAAAAAAGGCCACGGGTCCGGAATCAACGGAAGGTCATACAAATTTCATGCACAGTCGGAGGTGCCTTGCCACCTCTTTTCCTTCTGCAGGTCCCTAGAGCTTGCCTTCTTCCCCCGCACAAACTTGACAACAGCCTTGGCCACAAATGCGTGGGCTCAGTGTATGCCCAGACAGGGGCCAAACGCTCCTTCTTCCTTCACCTGAACTGCCTGCTTGTTGAGATTGAAGTGTCTCAATACATCATCGGAGAAAACTGGAATCACGCCTGAGACGTGGTGCTAGACAGGACGTACCTTTGGACAGGGGGAATGACGGGGACAGAGGCCTGCTGGGAGATATCGCCTCGTGCCACGGCCTTGTGGATTATTGGCGCCATTGCTACACCACAGGCAGGTAATATATTTTTCTGTCCCCGATCCACGGTACCCAATGCAGAATAGACTGCTTCCTAGTCTCTCATTCCGCTGTGGCACTCGTAGGGGACTCCTGCATCTTGGAGGCTGCTCTCTCCGACCACTCACCAGTCCTGTTGTCCCTCAACATGGGCCTAGCCTCCATGGGCCGTAAACCATGATGCCTGAATGTGCAGTGATACCGCTCACCTCAGGGCAAGACCCATTTATGAGCCCACCTATCTGCTTACCTGGTGGCAACAAGATAGCAGTAGACTCCTGCAGGATATTATGGGTGGCCGCAAAAGCAACCATTGACGGGCAGCTGATGAGAGATGCAGCCGTGGCCAACAAACAGGCGTCCCTTCGTCGTACTGAACGGGAGGGTCAGATTGCCTCCCTCACCCGCCTTTACTCCAGTCACCCCTCAGTACCCAAACACCGCCATCTAGAGCAATGGTGTTGGAGGGCGTATTCATATTTGGGGTTCCTCTCAGATACCTTTCATATCTGGATAGGCTACTGTCTGGGTTGCCCACTCTCGCCCCTCTTGTTCTTACTGCCAAAGGAGCCCTTGGCTTCTGTCATTCGCCACTCGTTGCTTATAGCAGGCATACATACCCATCACGGGTGACCTCTCAAAAATATATTTATATGCCAACAATATTCTGGTTACACTTATGGATACCCCACGCTTCCTACCAGCATTACTAAAAGTGATCGAAGACTCTGCAGCCCTATCCGGTTGCAAGGTGAATTGGGACAAAAGCAAGGCCCTTCCACTCTCCTTAGGCAACACCAAAGCAGTGATCCATGGCTACCCTTTCCGATGGAAATCTTCACGGCTCAAGTGCCCGGGGATCCTGGTTAGGAATGGTTGTGGATAACCTGACACCCCTGATCGCACAGATGAAATCAGACTTCGACAAATGGTCCCTTCTGGGATTTTCCATGTGGGGCAGAGTACAGGCGGTAGAATGATTACACTGCCACATTTTAACTACACCTTGGGAATGCTAACCATCATAGTGCCTCTAACTACTCTATCCCTCATTGACACCCGAATATGGTCCTTTGTTTGGAGTTCCAGCCGCCCCCGCTTAGCCGCGTCCAAACTTATGGTCTGCCGCTCCTGTGGTTGGCTTGACCTACCGTCTGTAGAACACTAATATTTAGCCCTTCATCTCTTTTCGCTCGCTTATCTGCTCCCGAATACGCCGGACCCCATGTGGATCGCAACAGAACGCTCACTCCTCGCGTTTGCCGATGGCCTTGGCCCCCTATATTAGGACCACACACACCAATTACCTCCTCCACATCCTGTGATACAGGCTACATACAAGGCAAGGCACCATCCGCACTGCCTTTTAGGCATAGACCACTGTCTACACACCAAGACACCGATATGGGGCAACAACAGCATCCGTATAAATGTCCGTTGGCCCCGATGGAAACGGGCATACGGACACTGGACCAGGTGTTACTGGACAGCGACTTGAAACCTTTAGTTCAATTACAGGAGGAATTTGGGTTATCCAGTATTGGGGTATCTTTCATAGATTCACATGCCTGAATCATTCCCCGTCGCCGAGGCGGGAGTCTCGATAGATAAAAAAGTAGTGCCAAAAAATAATTAGTAGTAGTAGTAGTAGTAGGCTCAAAGAAAAAAGGCCCTAAGGCCTATATCTTAGAAGCCTATCTACTTCGTTATGTAAAATAACCCAAGAATTGGTAACAACCAATCAGACATCAGCACCCTTCTAGAACCCTCTCAGCAGAGCCAGCTCTCCTCAGATTTTCACCGCACGTCGTGTGGAAGGGAGTCTCCCTGAGTGCCTACTCAGTTTCTTCTTTTCTTCAGTAATGTCTGACAAAAAAGCTTTGTTTAGACCCTGCAGGACCTGTGATAAGAAGAGGGTCCATGTAGACGACCAGCATGAGGAGTTTATTTACTGTCTTCATCCTAAGCATGTTGCTAAGGACTGTAGAATTTGCCGGACTTTCCCTCCTAAGACCTTAAGGGACAGAGAGGCAAGAGTATTGTTATGGTTGAAATCTTCCTCGGCTGAGGAGGATGACAGGGCCTCGACATCTAGCAAGATGATATTGATATTGATAGTTCTTCCAGTGAAGGGGGAAAACATCATAAGGCCTCTCATGTAACTTCTGACCATTCACAGAAGTCACAAGACTCTGACAGATCCAAGAAGTCTTCAACTACTTAAACTGTGAGTAAATCTCAGGTTAAGACTTTGTCAGTGGGATCTTCATATACAATCTCTGTGACTTCTTCTGCTCCTCTGTCGACGGCTACAGTCTCCACTACTTCGATATCGTCACCTATCATGTCTCCTAAGACGTCTAAGACTCCGTCGACAATTGCGTCGACGTCGAGCTTTAAGGAAGTTCTGTTAACGACATCGTCGACGAGATCATCGACGACGAAGACCCCGTCGACGACGAAGACCACGTCGACGACGATGAAGATCCCGTCAACGACGAAGACCCCGTCGACGACGAAGACCCCGTCGACGACGACGACCCCGTCGTCGACGAAGACCCCGTCGACGACGACCCCGTCGACGGCGAAGACCCCGTCGACGGCGAAGACCCCGTCGACGACGAAGACCCCGTCGACGGCGAAGACCCCGTCGACGACGAAGACCCCGTCGACGGCGAAGACCCCGTCGACGGCGACTATTCCGTCGACGACGACTATTCCGTCGACGGCGAAGACCTCGTCGACTACGGCCATCCCGTCGACGATGACGATCCCGTCGACGATGACGATCCCGTCGACGCCTCAGAAGGCAGCAAATCCGTCGACGAGAGGTTTCCTTAAAGGGATTCCACCAACTACTCACGTTACGCCTATTGCGTACACGCATATTCAGTTAAAAACTTTTCATAAACAGGATTACAGTAATATTTCTCCTTTGCTGCCTTCGCATATCTTGGACTCTTATGCGGAAGGAGATGATTTTGAAGAGGAGGATGATGAGGGTCCTTTTGGAATAGCTAGGCACCCCTCGGAGTTACATATAAAGTGTCAAGAGGTGGATGAGGAAGAAGACTATCATGAGCATGCCTACCAGGAAGGCCTTGCTACACCAGTTTACAGGCATCCCTCAAGGGATTGGGAACGTAGAGAGACGAGTCATCTCCCGCCTACACTGATTCAAGATCTTCAGGCCATGCTGGCTGATTACCGCCAACGCTTTCCTCCACAACAACCTCTTCCTAATTTACAACCGACGGAAGAGTCACATACGGACATTCCAAATTCACCGCTTCACACTGCTAGTTCGGGGACACAATCGCACCATGATACCATTTCCTCGGATGAGTAAGATATCGTTGAAGGTGAAGTACCGGATAAAGACACCACTCTGGATCCTTGGGATGATTACATTATTCCCATGCCTTCTCCACCCATTCCGCAGCCATCGGATTCCCCTCCAGAGGATATAGGTGGCTTTCACAATTTAATGCAACGTGCCGCAGTCAGGTTTCAACTACCAGTCACTGTGGAGCATACAGATTGTTTCCTCCATGATTTTAAAGAGGAACAAAGAAAAATTACCAGAGCAATTCCCATCATCGATTTTATTTGGAATGAGGGGTTAAAGATTATGAAGACACCTGCTTCCGTACCTGCGGTCCTCCCTCGTATTGATAAGAAATATCGTGCTCCTCCAGAAACGCCCTCTTGTCTAATCGGTCATCCCCGACCAGATTCCGTTATATCGCAGGCTGCTCAACAAAAGTCCGAAAATCCGGCTATGCCGATATCAACGCCGCCGGATAGGGAAGGGCGAAGATTGGATCTGATCGGTAAGAAGTTCTCTACTATGGCGGCAACTTCTATCAAAGCTGCAAAGTCCTTGGCCATACTTGGTCGCTATGACCGTCAGATGTGGTCAGAATTCTCGGAATTTATAGACCTCATTCCTGAAGATCGTCAACAAGAGGCAAGGAAGATACTTCTAGAGGGAGAACGAGCCGCATCAGAGATCATAGACTGTGCTCTGGATATTGCAAATACCAACTTTAGGCAACTTGCAGGGGCTGCAGTCCTTAGGCGTCAAGGATGGCTTAAGGCTACATCTAATAGGCCAGAGGTTCAAGCCAAAATCATTGATATGGCTTATGATGGAGAATCCTTGTTTGGGAAACATATAGACGAGGCCCTCCTAGCGATCAAGTCTGATACGGACACAGCTAAGTCACTAGCTGCTCTTCAATACAAACGGGGATCTTTCCGTGGTGCAAGAGGACGAGGCTTTGTATCAAGGGGAAATTATCAAAGTCAGCAAAACAGACAATATCAATCTCAATATAGACAGCCTTATGGACGATCATCATACAGGCAATCTTCCTCGAATAGTTTCTCTCGTCAGGGAGGAAGAAGGCGATCGAACAATCAGGGTCGCGACGCCAACAAGAAGCAATGATTTACGCTGGACGCCAGTCATCCCTCCTTCCCTCCCAGTGGGAGCAAAGATAACAACTTTTGCACACAATTGGGAGGAAATCACCTCGGATCATTGGGTCATCGACCTAGTCAGAAACGGTCACACCCTGGAGTTCCTAAAACAACCTCCTACTGCCCCGCCCAGGGGTCCCCCTCCCCCTCGTCTTCATTTATTGTTCAAAGATGCTTTAATAATGCTCCGCAAGAACGCAATAGAGAAGGTTCCTTCGCCCCAGAAGGGAACCGGGTTCTATTCTCGATTTTTCCTCATAAAGAAAAAGTCAGGGGAGTGGTGCCCGATTCTGGATCTCCGCAAGCTCAACAAATTTCTAAAGAAGCAGAGTTTTCGGATGGTTAAACTGGCCGAAGTTTTGAGCTGCCTGAACAAAGGGGATTTTATGGCTTCTCTGGACCTGGAGGACGCGTACTTCCACATTCCTATCCTTCCCAAGCATCGCAAGTACCTGCGATTTGTAGTGGCTGGCGTCCACTATCAGTTCAAAGTCCTTCCGTTTGGACTGAAATCTGCTCCAAGAATTTTTACAAAGTGTCTCGCACCAGTAGCAGCGACTCTAAGGTCACAGGGAATACAAGTATTCCCGTACCTGGACGACTGGCTGCTCAAAGGCCCTTCGAAGCAGACTACCGTAGAGGCAGTTTCAGAATGCCTAAGTCTATTCTCAAGCTTAGGCCTCACTCTCAACAAAAGCAAATCACAACTGCTCCCTTGTCAAAGGATTCAGTTTCTGGGAGCAATGCTGGACACCAGACAATGCAAGGCATTCTTGTCAGAGGAACGTCAGCTTCGTTTACAAAAGCTAGCACTTTCAATCTCAAGAAGAAAGTCAGTTTCTGTCCGGAGGTTTGCGTCTCTTCTGGGGATGTGTTCATCAACAATAAATCTTGTACCTTTAGCACGGCTCCGAATGAGACCTCTGCAGGAACAGTTACATTTACAATGGAAGCAGGCCGTGTGATCGTTCAACGACTCCATCACAATAACGCCTCAAATGATGGTCCCTCTGCATTGGTGGTCGCAGATGGAAAACCTGGCTCCGGGCCTTCCTTTTCTAACGTCTCCTCCAGAATTCGTGGTAACAACAGACGCCTCCATGGAGGGGTGGGGAGGACATCTCCAAGATTTGCAAATTCAGGGACGATGGTCCCAGGAATACCGCCAACAGCATATCAACAGACTGGAGCTTCGCGCCATTTTTCTCACTCTGCAAGCGTTCCTCCCAAGGATTGCAGGGGCCTCAGTGCTGGTCTGGACGGACAACATGACCAGCATGTATTACGTCAACAAACAGGGAGGAACGAGGTCACTGTCCCTTTCGCAGGAAGCTCAGGAACTATGGGAATGGCTTACAACACACAAGATAACCTTACGAGCGGAGCACGTCAGGGGCCTTCACAACACGTTGGCCGACAACCTAAGCAGATCTCTGGCAGGCTGTCACGAATGGGAGATAGAGCAGAAGCAGCTAGACGAAATTTTTCAATCATGGGGCAAGCCAGCACTGGATTTGTTTGCTACAAAGGAAAACAAGAAATGCCACTATTACGCAAGCAGATTCCCTCAACAGGGATCAAGAGGAAATGCCCTGTCCATGAGATGGTCAGGGCTTTGTGCGTACGCTTTTCCCCCGATACCACTAATTGCGAAAGTGATCCGCAAAGTGAAGATGGAACATTGCCGCCTCATCCTGATTGCACCCCGTTGGCCAAGGCAATACTGGTTCCAGGAGCTCCTTCTTCTAGCTCACAGCTCCATTTGTCTAATACCAACAATGACGATGTTGACAAGGGAAAGGGGTCAAATACTCCATCCAGATCCACAGTCGCTGCACTTGCACGCATGGCTCCTGATTTCCTAGAATATAAAGATCTAACCATCACGCGCGCAAAGTACTTTGAAAACTTATCGTTTAAAGTGGAAACGATTTTGTCATTGGTGCGAGGGCAAGGATGTCCATCCTTTACAAGCTCCAGTAGAACAAATCCTTCCTTATTTGTTATCCCTAGCCAAATCTGGGCTTGCTTTCTCATCAATTAAAGTTCATCTTGCGGCTCTATCAAGATTCAGGAAGAGTACTTCTAAGCCTTCGCTCTGTTCCTCTTCATTAATAAAACAATTTATGAAGGGACTATTCCGTGTTTTTCCACCAATTCGTGCACCTCCCCCAGAGTGGGAGTTGAACACAGTTCTAGCTCAATTAATGAAAAGACCGTTTGAACCTATGCACAAGGCTGAGCTAAAATTTTTAACATGGAAGGTGGCTATTCTTTTGGCTCTTACATCGGCTCGAAGAGTCAGTGAGATTCAAGCGTTCACCATCTCAGAGCCTTTTTTGCAGTTCTCTAAAGACTTTGTTACTCTCAGGACAAATCCACGATTCATCCCTAAAGTTCCGACTCAGTTCCACTTAAATGAGCCAGTGAAGCTAAAAGTTTTCTTCCCAAATCCAGCCACTCTTTCTGAGCGAGCGTTACATTCACTGGATGTAAAACGTTGTCTGAAATTTTACTTGCAAAGGACTAAGGACATCAGGCGGTCTAATCAATTGCTCATAGCTTATGGTCAAGCTACACTTGGGTCTGCTGTGACTAAAGCGACTATTGCCAGATGGTTGGCTTCTACAATCCATTTTTGTCATGATAAAGCCAATAAACCGTTACAAAGGAAGGCCAAGGCGCATTCTACTAGAACTATGGCAGCATCTACTGCATTGTTCGCAGGAGTATCCTTGGAGAATATTTGTCGTGCTGCAACGTGGAGGAATGTTCACATATTCACGAAGCACTACTGTCTGCAATCTACTCTGCAGGAAGATACAGCGGTAGGACAAGCCGTACTTCAACATCTTCTAAACTAAGGTCAGATATATGTTTGCTTTTATGAATGACTTCCTGAGTGGTGTGTATTTATGCCTTTTCAATTTGCTGTTTATAATTGATATATTTTAAAGCTACATTGTCTTTTCTTGGTGTAAGATACATGTTTGGATTTTAACAGAGGACATTTTATGCATTCTACTATCAAATTGCGGGCGTAATTGGGAGTGTATCAGCAATAGTCTCCCACCATCCGCAAACGACTGTATGCTTGGCATACTGCTTGCTACTCTGATTCAGGCATGTGAATCTATGAAAGATACCCCAATACTGGATAAGAAAACAAGTTACTTACCTGTAACTACAGTTATCCAGTATTGGTATCTTTCATAGATTCACATGCACCCACCCTCCTCCCCGCAGAGTCAGTTCTCTATGTTTGGGATATAAGCTTCCCACTCGTGCTAGGAAAATCTGAGGAGAGCTGGCTCTGCTGAGAGGGTTCTAGAAGGGTGCTGATGTCTGATTGGTTGTTACCAATTCTTGGGTTATTTTACATAACGAAGTAGATAGGCTTCTAAGATATAGGCCTTAGGGCCTTTTTTCTTTGGGCCTACTACTACTACTACTACTAATTATTTTTTGGCACTACTTTTTTATCTACCGAGACTCCCGCCTCGGCGACGGGGAATGATTCAGGCATGTGAATCTATGAAAGATACCAATACTGGATAACTGTAGTTACAGGTAAGTAACTTGTTTTCATTTACACGTGCAGCAGGCCTGGCAGTACCCGCAGCTGTAACACTGTCTGGGGCGATGTCTTGGTCCTCGCCCTTGGGCCATCCAATCCTTTCCGATAGTGAACTATCTGTCAGTTTGGGGCCGGCACTAGGGAGTGATGGCGGTACTCTATGGCACCCTTACAAAACACTTATTCTCACAACCCTTTTCATGAGTAGAACTGAGCCCCTACGAAGCTGCAGAGGGCCATCCTCCTGCCTCATTCGAGGTGTTGGAGATGTCTGGGCGCACGCTGTGACCGCCCCTACATTCTTTGCGATTGCCCTTCTATTCAACCCTTCTGGTCCTATAACAGGGGCACCCTAGTAGGGTCCATGCCTTTACGCCTTCCCCTCACCCCCTCATTATCCTTCTGCACGATATCAGAGACTACCCGGACATCACTCACCCACAACGCTCCTCCTACACACAGCGCTATCCATAGCCAAGCTTTGCATCCTTTGGCAATGAGGTCGCCCACTCCCCCCCCTTGCAAGAGGACTGGATGGGGGCGATGATTCAAACAGCGTCCACAAACGTGTTATTTACGACACACAGGATCAGGTAGAGGTGTTTGCACAGACATGAGCTCCCTTTCTTCGGGAGGCCCCACACTAATGTCCTCTCCAGATGTCATTGGCCACCTGTCCAGATTGCAGCAGATGCCCATCAGTTCAGCCTCCTCCCCCCACTTCCTCATTCCTTGCATAAACTCCCAGTCACCCCCACACATCCCCCTTAGCCTCCCCTCCTTCCCCCTTCCTCCTTTCCTCCCTAATCGACGCCTTGTCCCCCTTCAACCCTTCCCCCAGGGGGAATGACAGAGGCACCCTATCTGATGCCTATTGTACTGGGCTAGTGCCAAACATCAAGCTGTTCGATTTGCTGTGCTGTTTATGTGGATGATATGTCTCTCTACATTGTTACACTCCCCCCTTCTCTCCCCTCCCTCCCTTTCCCGACACCTGCCATCTCCCCCCCAGGTCCCCCTCCCCCATTGATGTATAGACTATGTTGTAATTTCCATTTTGTATCATACTGTGCGTTCATCGCAATACTGTGTTTTTGGTATCCCATAAAAAATGATGACACAAAAACAAATTTAATTTGCACAAGAGATCACTCCTTAGCAAACATACTGGAGTCGAATCACACACCACGAACTGATGGTGATCCTGAAAGGTTCCAATTTTCACCGGTACCTCTTCCATCAAAGGGTTTGTCATTCTTTTGTTAGAGACTCCTACAATTTGGCTCGATTTTCCCGAGAGGGGCAGGTTTGGGACTACTGCAGATCTCACAGTAGAACGGGTAGCTCCATTATCAATCAAGAATGTAATGGGATGACCATCTACGTCTGCTTCTACGAATGGTTCACTCTGGTCTATCTCACAACACAGTGATCTATTTCAATAATTCACAACACAATGATCTATTGCAATCATAAAGAACAGAGTAAAAGAGACAGTGTTAGGACACCAACCTGCGACGTACTATTTTGGAACGTGGCAGGTTTGCGCACTAAATTCACTAATCCCTTATGACTAGATTTTGTAGAGGATTTTACTATACTATGCCTGCAAGAAACCTGGCTGGAGAACACCTTGCATATTAACGGTTATAAAACATTCAACTCTCCAGTGATAGTATCAGCACACAGGAGGAATAAGGGTGGCTTGTGCACATATGTGTCCAATTGAATAAAAAGAAATTGAGTAAAAAAGATCGAACTTATGATATCAGACTTCTAGTATCAGATTGTGATGTGTTATGTGAATAAAAAGCATTATATTGCCCTGTTGAATTTTTATAACAATATCCCTAAAGCTCAGACTGTGGGGGTCCTCAAAAATATACAGAAGGAAATGGATGAAGATGTGTGTGTGTTATCTGGGGAGGGGATTTTACTTCTGTATTGTGCTCGCATACTAAGGGAGGTATATGTGTAATAACGTCTGATGTTGGAGCTGATTTCGACCACTTCCTCCATACAACATTCGGGGGTCATCTAAGTACAATCATGTTTTCATTCGATCTCGGATTTACTAATGAATTATGTTCTCCTAAGGGCCCCTTAAGGTGTACTTTCAATGGTAGAGGGTTGCTTTCAATTATTGATTATATTTTGATATCACACAGACATTCAAGTAGGTTGAATAACTTTGTGACTCATACCAATGCAATGAGTGATCATTTCCCTATAAGCATTACATTTGACTTTCCATGCAACGTGTTAAACAAAAAGGGTACATCAGAACACATTGTACAGAGTATCGCCCTGAATAAAAATAATAGATACTCATTGCGCTGGCCTTAAGTGGAACCAACTGAATTCACAAAGACACTTCTAACCAAATGTAAATCAGATTTTTCAGTTTGTCTCGATGAGACTGCTTCTCATGTGGAAGTCCTGAATTCTATGTCAGGACGGGAGGCTCAGATTATGCCTTCTTCCTTTGCTTTTTTTTTACAGCAGCACATTTTAAAAAAAACGATAACCAACTACATTTTCCATGAACAGTAGGGAAGTAAAAGTCTCAAAACAGGAGTTCTACCACGCTGTCCGCACGCCAGCAACCCAGCATAGTCCTTTCACACTGTTTCCTCTTCCTTCGCTGCTCAGCAGCAAGATAAGTCGATTTCATTTCTTTCTCCTGTTTGGCGGGTTAAGAAAGGCTTTTGTAGATGGTGTTTTGCTACGCTTGATTGTATTTCTGTTTCCGCAGATTCCACTACAGCTCGCGGGACGCATTTGGCATACCTCACGTGACTTGGTTTCCCCACAGAAGTGCGGTGTGATTCTCCCACCGCCAGGGGGCGTAGTGCACTCTCTATGGGGAGCGCGAGTCAGGCACTGGCATCAGAGTGCTGACACGCGCTGCCCTTCTGAGAGCTCAGCCTTGCCTCCTGCCACCCAGTTTGCGCCCTAGTGGGACTGTATTTTCCCTGTTTTTGCTGTGAACGCCTTTGTGAGGGTCTGTACCTTTTTCTTAAATACCCTACGGGGTCGTAATTGCACAGTTGGCAGCCGGATCCTCAAGTGGAGGCGACGGGTGGGTATCTTCAGGAGTGGCAGCAGGAGCAGGGCTATGCCTTTCCTCCTTTTGCTATGATCACACGGGTGTCCGCTCTACTCCGCGCCAACAGGCGGAAATTGTGCTGATCACACCCTTATGGAGGTCTCAAGTCTGGTTTCCAGCTCTACTGGAAATTCTTGGGATTCTCCAATTCGACTCCCCCACTTTCCTCACATTCTCCTCAATCCCGATCTCATTCCCCATCAGCTGGTAGTAGAGGGGATGTGGAGGATGATGGCCTGGTGGATCTCTGGCATCGCTGGTCGCTCACAGGCCATTCGGGACATGCTGAGAAGTTGCTTGCAAAGACATGGGCGGACAGCACGACCAAGAGATACTGATCAGCATGGAACAGAAGGCGTTGTTGGTGTGTGCGACGGAGTGTCGATCCCGTGGGGGCCTATGTAGTCCCCATCCTTAATTTCCTGGCGGGTTTAGCGGAAGATGGCTTGGCTTACCGTTCAGTTAATACTTTCCGCTCAACGATTTCAGCGAGTCATATCCCTGTTCAGGGTTCCCCGTTCTATTTCAAACCGGTGCTAGAAGTGGCACGGTTGGTGGTTGACAAGCTTTGAACTGGCATAATCTGAGCTACCGGTCCTGACATAGAATGAAAATTTGCCTAGCTGTGGTGCTCGTAAGTTTCAATTATATTAAAGACACGGAGGCAAGGATTATCCCACCCAATGACCTCTGAAGACTTGGGCACTCCCCGTTCTGGTGTAAGTAATCCGCTCATGGGTCTTTTGAAGCTGTGTTGCTTCCTTATGTGATGACCATGGCCATGTTTCTGGTATTTTTGTTGTTCTGCAATTTAATTGGTTCTGGTACGGTTCTTTGACACTGCCTGTTCTTTCAGGAAACGAAGGATCCAAACCAGAGACGTGAAATCCGCCAAGAAATGGTTCGCGCGAAGAAAGAGGAAGAGGAAACAGCGTGAAAGAACTATGCTGGGTTGCGGGAGTGTGGACAGCGTGAAAGGACTTCTGTTTTGAGACTTTTATTTCCCTACTGTTCATGGGAAATGTAGTTTGTTATTGTTTTATAAAAAATGTGCTGCTGTAAAAATAAAGCGAAGGAAGAAGTCATAATCCTCTCCTCCGTGTTCTTAATAGAATTGAAACTTACCAGCACCACAGCTAGGCACATTTTCATTCCTTTAGGTTAATTACTTTAGAGGTCAAGAGAGGCCTACTTGTGGAAAACAAAAAATCCCATAATAATAAGCAGGGATGGTTTGATTCTAAATGTACCAAATCCCACTCAGACCTGAAAAATGTTTTACATAAACCTGTCAGAAACCCGACGGAAAATAAGATGGCCAGAAGGGCATATAGATGTGCCCTTAAAGTACGCAGGGACGCCCGGAGAGGGTAATCTTGGCGGGCACTGCATGAAGCCTCTATACTTAGAGACAATACACGTTTCTGGAAGGCAGTTAATGCACCTTTTTGTAGCCCCTAGAGATTTACCATCAATAGAGCTAACTATTGGCGATGACTATTTTTCATTTATGTATAATGATAAAGACCAGGTGGTATCACCGTCCGTGTCCAGACAACCACCGGAGTTAGAATTATCCAATCTCTGCCAAATAGATGTCCACTTAACATTGGACGAAGTTATTTGTGCTATTAACGCAAGTGCGAGTGGTAAAGCTCTAGGTCCGGACGGAGTCATATTTACCCCTTTGGGGTCCACTACTAATCTTAGTATTGACAGCATGTTGTTATCATGGTTTCATTCCATCTTGGTCAGAACTGATCCTTGTCCCAATCTTTAAGAAGGAAGACCGCAACAATCCTATATGTTACCGACCAATTTTTCTATTAGGCTCTCTTGTTAAAGTGGCTGGTCGTATTTTATTGAATAGATTGCAGATATGGGCTGAAGATGCTGGTGTGATTACTGAATTACAATATGGCTTCCGACAGGGCTTAGGTACAATCGAACAGGGACTAAATTTAAACATCATCCTGTTCAAATATACCCGGGCCAAGCACGGGAAGATATATCTGGACTAAGTAGATCTTAGTTCCGGGTTCAACTGTGTCAGACATAATAAACTCTGGAGTATCTTAGAGGAAATGGGTGTGGAAATTCCACTCATAAATTTCATAAGGGAGCTATATCGAGTCCTCCATGCCATGGTCCGCTATGGAAACATGGGAGAGTGTACTGCTAAGTGTCCCATAAGGAAAGGGTTAAGACAAGGATGTGTTCTGGTCCCCTTCCTTTTTACTTTGTATATAAACGGTCTAGATCAAGTTTTAGTTAGCCAGTGTCAGGATCTGCCATACATTGATAAGCGCCCAATCCCAGCCTTACTGTATGCCGATGATGCTGTTTTAATGTCACGTACACAACTCGGACTACAAAGAGTAATGTCCAGTTTTTCAACATTTATGCACAACCTGGGCCTTCAAGTAAACACTTCAAAAACTTTCATTATGAAATGCGGAAGAAATAGTGCAAAATGGCGAGACATTTTTATCAATAATAACAAGGTTGAGTTTATTAACAGATTTTCTTATGTGGGCATCCTTTTTGATCAAAGGGGGACTTGGTCTCATGTTGTTTTAGCAAGAAAAGTATTATTTTCTAAAGCCACGGCCTCACCAACTAACTTTGCTAGAAAACTGAGCAAAAGGCCGGTTGTGGAATTAATGCAAATCTATAAAGCTAAGTGTGTTACAACTGCTATGTATGGTGCAGGCATTTGGGGCTATGCTGATTCTCAGCCCCTTCAATTAATTGAGAATGCCTTTTTTAGGTATCTACTAGCAGTTCCGAGTAGTACTGCCACACTATTTGCCATGCAGAGCTAGGGATGTCATTCATATCAGATCTAATTAAGATACAACCAATTTTATTACGGCATAAGATATGGTCAACAACTTATACTAGTTTTAACTGAGATATTTTAAATGATTGTCTAAAGCTTAAAAGTGTATTTTGTATTCCTTGGATAAACTATGTCAAAATCTTTATGTTAGACATTGGGCAGCCCGAATATTTTGATAATCCGGACAGCATTATTACAATCCCAAGAAAAACCGTGAAAACCAACTGTCTAACGCTCTTGGAGACAATCAGATTCTCAAATGAAATCACAAAGCCCACGGTCAAGAAAAATCAGATGTTATTAATATGTCACGGTATTCAGCCATATCTTGAAAATGTAACCGGGGGTTATGATAGGATGATGTTAGCCCATTTTCGTCTGGGGAATTTTCACAGACTAATAATCTTTCCAGTCATGAATGACTGGTCTAGAATTTTGGGCCCATGCCCATGTGATGATATGTCCTCCCATTCTGATGGATACATCTGCCAGTGGATTCCTCACCTTGTGAATATCCCCTGCGCCAGCAACATTCGGAAACTTTTGTAGCAGTCCACTCCAATGAGGTCGAAGACGACGTCACTAAGACACGGCTCCGCTCGCGACTCCGCTGACGTCACCGGCTCCATAAGAAGATCTCGTCGGCGTGATGACGTCAGTTCCCTTTTTTCCGCGCCGTCGACGCCAACGGATTTCGGAAAACGCTGTTGGTAGCTTCATTGTTACTTTGTGTTTCTCTGGGTTTTCTCTGTTTCTCTTTCAAGAAAGATGTCGACAAGGAAGTGGGGCTTCAAGTCTTGTCGTGAGTGCGACAAACACATGTCGATCACGGATCCACATGACGACTGTGTGTGGTGCTTGTCATCTGACCACGATGTGGATGGTTGTTCTTGCTGTCGCAAGATGAGCTCGAAGGCTCTCAAAGAAAGGGAGGCGAAGCTCTTCATCGCAAGGATGAAAAAGGAGAAGAGAGGAAGAAGGAAGTCGAGGTCACGGTCGAGATCGAGGTCGGCGTCGAAGTCGACTTCGGGACATGCTTCACGATCCAAGAAGCACAAGAAGAAGAGGAGGCACTCTTCTCGACACCACTCGGACAAGAGTTTGGCGTCGAAGTCGCCAACTCGACGCCGAAAGGACTCGGTGTCTCCTTCACCCGTGCTGGATTCGCCTCCTGGTCCTTTTTCTCCAGTGGCTTCACCGGCTCCGGCTTCTTCTCCGGCTCCATCTCCGATGCCGGTTCCATCTCCGGCTCCGGATTTATCTCCGGCCCCGGTTGAGGATCTTCAAGTCCCGGGTGAGCCTGCGACGCCGCTTATTCCACCGTCGGCGCCGGTTGGCCCGACTCCGGTTATGCCTGACCAGTACCCTGCGTTCCCTGGACCAGGTCAGGACCCCTCGAATTATTTAAATGCTATGTACGGGGTGTTCGCGAGAGCCATGTACACCACTGGTGCACCTGCGGGTCCGATGGGTCCAATGGCATTTAATTTGGGGGTGCCGCAAGTCTATCCGCAGGCCCCTTTCATGCCGTTTTCTCCAGCGACGCCGTCTTGGCATCTACCGGCGCCGAGGACGTCGACGCCGCTTCCATCTTCACCGGTGCCGGCTCGACCTCGTTCGACGCCGGCTGGTCCTGCGGATCCACGTTCGACGCCGGCGCCGTCGGATTCGAACACGGCGCCGCCGACGCCGCTTGTACAGATTCGGTCCAGAAGGGAGGCTCAGAGAGTGGTTGATGAGCGGAGGTACCTTCTGGAGGAAGCAGAAGAAGGAGAGCTGGTGGAGTCTGATGAACTGTTTGAGGAGCTTAAGGAAGCTAGTGGACTGGATTTGTCTCCTGAGTGGGAGATTACTCCACCTTCCGATGAACCCTCCAAGGATGTGGCTCCATATCATGCAGTCATCAGGAAAGCTGCGGAACTGCTCGATCTCCAGTTGCCAACTACGGAGTTCAAATCAAACATTTTGACTGAAGTGTTACATTCTCCTACTGCAGTTTCGGAACCGTTGTTGCCTTTTAATGAGGCCATTATTGACCCTGTGTTGGAGGTGTGGCGTAAGCCTTTTTCTGCTCCTGCAGTCTCTAAGACGGTTGCTAGGAGGTATAGGGCAGCTCCAGGGGACCCTGAGTTCTTAACATCGCATCCATCGCCTGAGAGCCTGGTGATTCAGGCGGCTTGTTCAGGGAAATCCAAGGGTGCTTTTCCTCAAGTTCCGAGGGATAGAGAGGCTAAACGGCTGGACCAGTCGGCCAAAAAGGTCTTTTCATCGGCCAGCATGGCTCTAAAGTCAACAAATGCCACTTGCCTTTTGGGACGCTATGTACACGCGCTCATGGATTCTGCTAAGAAGCTGGCGCCAAAACTATCTGAGGAGGATAGGGTTGGTTTTAATGAAATCTTGACTGATGCCCAGGCAGCAGCACGCCAGGTGATCCAAGGTGGGCTGGACACGGCGGATTCAATGGCAAGGGTCATGGGATCTTCTGTTGCCACCAGGAGGAGTGCGTGCTGAAGTATTCGGAGTTTTCCCAGGATGTACAATCGACTCTGTTGGACTTGCCATTTGATGGATCTGGTTTGTTTGGCAAAAAGGCAGATGCTCCTCTTGAACGTTTTAAGGAGAGCAAGGCAACGGCTAAGTCTCTGGGCCTTCAGTCCCAGTTAAGGGGGTCTTTTAAAAGGTACAGAGGGTTCGGAAGGGCATCCTTTTGCTCCTACAGGCAGACCCAGCAGCAGCAGCAAGGCTCTTCGTCTAGAGGATACAGAGGTAGAATCAGGGGTCGCACACATGGCTGTCAGCTCTTCTCCTCTTCCTCTTCCTCTTCCTCTTCCTCTTCAGCCCCTCCCACCACCGCAAAGCAGCCCTAGATCCGCCATTCTGGATCATGTTGGTCCTGTGGGGGTCCGGCTTACCCATTTTCTACAAGATTGGGAATCTGTAACTACAGATCTTTGGGTTCTAGATCTTGTAGAAAATGGGTACGCCCTTCCCTTTCGGGAATTCCCTCCAAATTACCCTCCTTGTCAAGGGGTTTGCTTGGAGAACCACCGTCTTCTCCTACAGGAGGAAGTCCTGAAGTTACTACTGAAAGGTGCGATAGAGGTGGTTCCAGAGCAGGAGAGGGGTCAGGGATGCTACTCCCGGTATTTCCTGATTCCGAAAAAGGACGGCAGATTGCGTCCGATATTGGACCTCAGGATCTTGAATCTTTATCTGAAGCAAGAGAAGTTCAAGATGCTCACCCTTGCGCAGGTTCTTCAAGCGCTGAATCAGGAGGACTGGATGGTGTCGATCGACTTGCAGGATGCTTATTTCCACATCCCCATCCTGAAGTCGCACAGGAAGTATCTCCGGTTTACGGTAGGGTTGCAACATTATCAGTTTGCGGTCCTTCCGTTTGGTCTTACTGCTGCACGCCGGGTCTTCACGAAGGTGATGGCAGTGGTGGCAGCCCATCTCAGAAGGTCGGGGATTTCCGTTTTCCCCTACCTGGCCGACTGGCTGATCAAAGCGGAGTCGCCAGAGAAGGTGCTACATCATCTGCAGGATACAACTCAGCTGTTGTTCAAATTGGGTTTTTCGATAAACGTGCCCAAATCTCACCTGGTGCCCTCTCAGCGCAACCTGTTCATAGGTGCGGTACTGGACACTACTGTGTGTCGAGCATTCCCTCCGCCTCAAAGGATTCTCGACATACAGGAAATTATTCCTTTATTTTGCAATAGAGCGGTCATTCCAGTCCTGAAGGTCCTTCGCCTGCTTGGTCTGTTTGCTTCCTGCATTCTGTTGGTCAACCATGCACGCTGGCACATGAGGGCGCTCCAGTGGTGCCTCCGCAGGCAGTGGTATCAGCACAAAGGAGATCTCAGGGAGTCTGTTAGGATCTCCGGAGCAGCTGCAGCGGATCTGTCTTGGTGGAGCGTGGAGGGCAATCTGTCCCAAGGAAAGCCCTTCCATCTACCTCCATCGGTGGCCACAGTGATAACGGACGCATCCACTTTAGGGTGGGGGTGCGCATCTGGGGGATCTGGAGATCAAGGGTCTTTGGTCTCCAGAGGAAAGGTTGCTTCACATCAACCTTCTAGAATTGCGGGCGGTTCGTTTAGCACTCAAGGCCTTCCTCCCTTCACTTCGCGGTCAGTCTGTTCAAGTCCTGACGGACAACACTACCGCGATGTGGTATGTCAACAAGCAGGGAGGGGTGGGGTCTCTTTGTCTCTGCAGAGAGGCCCTGCGTCTATGGTCCTGGGCTCAGGACCATCAGAATTGTCTGATGGCAAATCATCTGGCCGGGGTGCTGAACGTGCATGCGGACAGTCTCAGTCGGCAGTTCTCCGCCGACCACGAGTGGAGGCTCAATCCGGAGGTGGTTCGTCACGTCTTTCGGATGTAGGGGACTCCTCGGGTGGACCTGTTCGCCACCCGCGAGAATGCTCACTGCCCGTCATTCTGCAGTCTCCAGTATCCGATGAAGGGAGCGTTGGGTGACGCGTTTCAGTTGAGTTGGGGCTCACGACTCCTTTACGCGTTTCCTCCCATACCCTTGATTCCTCGGGTTCTGAGGAAGATTCGCCAAGACCGGGCCCAAGTTATATTGATCGCCCCGGATTGGCCAAGAAGGGTGTGGTATTCAGATCTTCTCCACCTCTCCTCTTGCCCTCCGCTCCGTCTCCCTCTCAGGGCAGACCTCCTCTCACAATCGGAGGTTCAGGTTCTACACCCCCACCTCCAGAGCTTACACCTTCATGCCTCGAGATTGAACGGGGCAACCTGAACTCTTTTTCTCGCCCATCTGATGTGGTAGATGTAATTTTGTCTGCCAGACGTCATTCCACCAAATCAATCTATTCCTATAGGTGGTCTAAATTTGTTCTCTGGTGTGGGGAGAAGTCAATTGATCCTTTGAAGGCTCGTTTATCTGACATTCTGCAGTTTGCCCTTTCTCTTGCTCAGCAAGGCGTTGCAGTGGACTTATCGGCTTTGTCGGCTTTCCTTTGCTTGCCGGATCAGCCGTCATTATTCAAATCACCTACTGTTCTTCGTTTTCTTAAGGGCCTCACAAACAGGTTTCCTCCTACTCCCTTTATTGTGCCTCAATGGGACTTAAACCTTGTCTTGACTTATCTTATGGGTTCTCCCTTCGAGCCCTTACACAAGTGTTCCTTGAGACTGTTGTCTTTTAAGACAGTTTTTCTCATTGCAATCACCTCGGCAAGGACGGTAAGTGAGCTTCAAACTCTAAGTTCAAAACCCCCGTTTTTGACCATTCATGCTGAAAGGGCGGTACTCAGGACCAGGGCTGCATTTCTGCCTAAGGTGGTAACTCCCTTTCATCTGGGGCAGTCCATTACCCTTCCTTCCTTCTATCCTCCCCTCACCCTTCCATGGAGGAGGAGAGACTTCACCGCTTGGACCCCAAGAGGGCGGTGAGCTTCTATCTGGACAGGACTAAAGACTTCAGAGTTGATGACCAGCTCTTCGTGGGCTTTGCTGGCTGCAGGAAAGGTCGAGCGGTGCACAAGCACACTCTTTCCAGATGGATTGTCTTGTGCATCAAGATATGCTACTCTTTGGCTGGTAAGGAACCTCCAGAGGATCTAAGGGCTCATTCCACTAGAGCAAAGTCTTCCACTTCTGCTTTGTCTAGGGGTGTTCCTGTGGAGGACATTTGTAGGGCGGCAACTTGGGCCTCCCTTCACACCTTCGCAAAACATTATTGCTTAGACACCGAGGTGAGGAGGGACGGACACTTTGCTCGTTCTGTCCTTCAGGACTTTCTGGTATAGAAGGGTGGACACCCTCCTCCTGGAGTGGGACTGCTGTGGGAATCTATTCACAAGGTGAGGAATCCACTGGCAGATGTATCCATCAGAAGAACAAGTTACTTACCTTTGGTAACGCTTTTTCTGGTGGATACAGTATCTGCCTGTGGATTCCTCACTGACCCACCCGCCTCCCCGTTGTCCACCCTTGTATACCTTAAGTATATGATGGTGTTTCAAAATGTATTTGTTACTATCAGAGGCAGTGTGTTATTTCTTTTGCCCTTCTGTTTATTCTCCACACTGTGTGTGTTGCTTGTATATTATGTACTGTGTATACTGTGTATATATTGCTGTCAGTCCGTCCGTGTGCCTCGAAGAAACGGAAAAAAGGGCGGAACTGACGTCATCATGCCGACAAGGTCTTCTTATGGAGCCGGTGACGTCAGCGGAGTCGCGAGCGGAGCCGTGTCTTTGTGACGTCGTCTTCGACCTCATCGGCGTGGACTGCTACAAAAGTTTCCGAATGTTGCTGGCGCAGGGGATATTTACAAGGTGAGGAATCCACAGGCAGATACTGTATCCACCAGAAAAAGCGTTACCAAAGGTAAGTAACTTGTTCATCTACAGTGCACATTCTTTTATTCTGTAAATTCTACACTGTCCCAAGAAAAAGATGGATTGTACCCATTCTAAAGACATTAGGTTCGAGACAATGCCGCCCAGCATTTTTAATGTTGCAACTTTTACAGTATGAAATGTTTACTAGCCCTTTAGCTATGTACTTGAAATGTGTGATTAGATATAGGAAAACAATGTGGACTATGAAGCTGGCCTTTTAATGTATGGTATTCATATTTTTTTAATAATTTTATATTATGCTGATCTATTATTCTTAATAATATGTGATATAATGTGCTTTTATGATTTACACTTTTAAATCGAATAAAGCTTGTTTTGAATTTAATTGACGTATGGTCCACTCTGGTCTATATCTAAGACTGCGCCAAGTTTACCATCTTCCTCCCCACTTAGGCATCGTCATAACGATGGGCCCTGATCAAATCCATCCGGCGCTTCTATTAATTGCATCTGATGATAGGTTTGATTGCCCTGCGAGATTCTCTGAGGCTGGGGTACTTGCACTAACTGTTTCTGATTTCCTCCCGCATTAAAATATCTCTGCCTAGTCACTGTCGGCAACTGATATACCCCAGTTGTCACCTGCACGAGTTCTCCTTCCTGCACCTGATTCGCAGGATTTAGATGGCACTTGCTCTTCCAGTGCTTGATCTTATGACAAAAATGATAAGCAGTGGTCTTTTTCAGGTTCGCAACATGTATCCCTGTCCAGTCGGTCCTGCAACTAATGTAACATGGGACACCTCCTGGAACATTCCCTTGACTGCAAACCGCTGTTCACCTTGTTGCCTGCACCTGCACTCCCTTTGGTGCATTTCGCATTTGAACCAGTATCAACTTCTTTATTCTCCAGTGCCATGGAATCCACCTCATCACTGCCATACCTGGCGTACCATAGAATGTAATCCATTGACTTATTTTGCCAGCAGATTAAGTGCTGCTGGATCATGAGGCTGATTTACATCCTCAGTCCTGTCACAAATTTTGATACAAATTGTCTCATATCCTTAGGGTCGAGTGTGTCCAACCGTCTGTACTGCTTAAAGACTTGCAATAGCCTTTCGTAATAAGCATGCACTGACTCTTTAGGTTCCTGGGCCGTTCGATCTATCTTAATCCAATCAATGTCTTGAGGGGACTATTTTGGAATGCAGCCATGTGATCACCTGATCGTACTTTTTCATAACCAAAGGTGAAGGACCGTGAGTTACTGAATCTCTCTCTGGCTCAGCAGTAGGCCACCAATAGCTATTTTACAAGCAGACCACAGATCACTCCGAACCACATTTTCAAACATGGTATTTAAGTCAATCCACAACACCTTCAAAATCTTTACAAAGCGACCAACTTGCTTGTACCACTCAGCAGGTTTCTCCCTTAGCCTGGGGAAATCACTTGTAAATGCAGCTAGGTCTACTCTACTCCAATGGACATGAACATACCCTCTACTAGGCCCCTCCCATAATGAATATGCCTCGACTCCTTGTGCCCCCCCTTTCTGGAGATGGTGTTTCCCCTGTCACCTTTCTCACCCTCTTCTTCTTCGATCATCTTTCCTCCCACTTATCCAGCATACCCCAAGCCCTTATTCCTACGTCCAGCTCTGGGATATGCATCTTCAATCCCGGCACTCTCTTTTTCTCCACATCTTGGTCACTGTAGTTAAGCCGATGATTTCCGCGTAACATTTTCGTTCGAGACAAGTCTACTCCATACCTCTGAGCTAACTCCGATAACTTCTTGTGTGCTTGTCTTGCCTTGCGTGTGACATCCTTTGCTAAAAACAACAGGTCATCTGGCTCATAGTTCTCTATCGTCTCCAAAGGTAAATTCCCACTGATGATCTGATTTGCAGCGGCTCCTTGACTTGTACTTGCTTCTGAGGCCGCACCCATTGGTCCTCTCACTGTTGTTTCCCACATCTGTAGGTCTGAACTAGTGCTTGCCATAGGTATAGACCGTAAAGTACTGGAACCAAGGCGTACTCCCGAAGGATCAGCAGTTGCTGCTAAAGTGGTACTATATTCCCTAGGCACTAAAGATGGACAATTCCCACTCCTGCTCCCTGTAATTCCCAATCCAGTCCTTTCAACCTGTACGGCCTGACTCTGACAAAGGCTTGCCACTGAGCTTGGGTCATACACAGGAACAACAGGACCAATGGTAACCGGAACTGTAATAGCTTCTGGCAACTGTGAAGCAGCGTTAACTCTGTTCTGTTCTATGCCTCCTAAGGTGGCCACTCCTGTACCCCCTACTCCTTTGGATATCCTTACCACTACTGCATTTCAGGCCTACAAAATTCAGCTAACATAAGGACGTATTATAGGTACTTTACAAAATTGCAAAGAAAATAAGGCACTTTCAGTTGAAGCATTTACCTACATATAAATGACATGATTTATATAAACACATTTATTATGTGAATAATTGTCAGTTTCACAACATGTGTTCTTCATGTTAATGCTTTCTGCTAGTTACATTCACCTTGTATGTTAATTCGACATGTTATCTTTTCAACAGCCTGAGCACATCACATCTCAAATTAATACATTTCAAATTCCAACACCTTACATTAATACAACAAAAGATTATATGCGGGTGCACTCTACACGTATGATTATAATGCACCCCTATATTTGAAAAGCGATTTCCGCCACATCAGAACCAAGTATTGAAAAGCCAAGTCTAGACCTGTTAGCAAAAAAAACAAATAAGAAATGCCAGTTCTACTTAAGGAGGTAGGAGAAAGGATCATGGGGGACTGCATTAATGATTGCATGGTCAGGGACATAAGCATATGTTTTTTCATCTCTCTTGCTTATTGCAAGAGTCATTGCGAAACTCAAAATGAAACCATGCTGGATGATCTTAATCATGCCAATATAACCCAGACAATATTGGTTCACATTATCACCTTCAACTAGCAGAAATATCTCCTATGCTGTGTGGGGCACACCCAAATTCCCTTAGCAGCCCTGTCTCCTGAATTTTATGGCTTCTCACATGTACACATTCCTGCTGACTGTAAAGACAGGGTGTACACAGCAATTTGAAGAGATTCTGAGTTTGGGGTTCAACCAAGGGTCTGCATCCATTCTCAGTCCAGCCTCATCAGCTTTTGCCATGTCTGATCTGATGCATTCAAACTTAGACACTGATCAGTCCAGGTGCTCCTCACAAAGTTCTCCACTCGCCTGAACACCCTTCCTTGTGGTCTCATTGAATAGTGAAATAATTAAAAAAATTACTCTCCAGAGACTTGCCCCCAACAAAGAAGCCTCCAATAAAATGGGAACTTGCCATGAAAAATCTAGCCATGGTAGCTGCGGTGTTTCCCAGCTCGACAAGAAATATAAGGCATATGAAAATACTCAGGTTTGTCTCATTGGTCACCAAATGTAGATTCAATGGTGATGCATATGGGCCCCACTCTGTGTACTTTTCCACCCAATATAGACAGCAGAAGGCTCAACAACATTTTTTAACTGTTTTCGGCAATATCTGTGAGGGCGACCAACACAGTGGCAATTCTTACACAATATGACATTTAGATGTGGTTAGATATTAGAAAATATGTTGACTACCTAGTTACTGGATGATAGAAAGGCTGAAGCAAAGGCAATACTCATTGAGGGGTGGGGTAAACATAGACTTTGCAACTACTGGATCCAGGCAGTTGCCTGGTTCAGCTGTCTTTCACTGTCAAGGTTGGCTGCATTCCACCTCTAATTCAAGGTTCAGCGTAATCTAGACATGCCATACAATGGAGAATCCTTCTTTGAATGACATATAGCTGAATCTTTCCAATCTATTAAATCTGACACGTACAGAGCAAGATTTCTAGGTGTCCTTCAGCAAAGTCGACTTCAGCACCAGTGAAGGGGATAATTTTCTTTTAGAGGAGGTTAACAACCATATACCTACCTGTCATCTCAGCAGCCATACTAAAAGGGTTATATGCAAAAGTACAGGATGCCACCAGCATCCTGTCACAAACAGGCACCCCAAAGAAAACATGGAAATCTGTAAAAGAGAAAATGAGGCTCCAAGGTGAGAGTAACACCACGGAGGCAGAGGTCACGAGAAATCCAGAAATACCTGGACCAATATAACATCGGATTGCTAGGTATTGGACCTAATACCATTTGACAACACGCTGGAATTAATCCAGAAATCACCACCTACTCCACCACCCAAAGGACCCCATCAACATCTATGTCTGTAACAAGATGAGATTCTAACCATGTTACAGAAAGCGTGATAGAACAAGTCCCCTAGTCCCAGCAAAACCTAGGTTTTTATGCTTGCTTTTTTTCATAAAAAAATAACGAGTGGAGCCCGATTCTAAATCTACGGAATTTAAACACGTTTCTCTAAAAGCATACATTTCGAATGGTGACTTTGCAAGAAGTCCTCCAACTACTACTGAAAGGGGATTACATGACAAATGTAGATTCATACATCAATTTATCGCAGTCATTGGAGATATCAGAGATTCGAAGTCGCTGGTCGACATTATCAATTTAAAGTCCTTCCATTTGTCCTCACATCAGCCCTGAGAATATTCGTGACGTTCATGGCTCTGGATGCGGCACTTCTAAGAAAGCAAGGCCGTCACATTTTCCCGTGTTTAGACGATTGGCTAGTCATAGGAAATTCCCCTAATACCACAAAAGCATCTACCATAGACTCTCTGCCGCTCTTTGACAGATTGGGCCTTATTCTAAACAAAGACAAATCGTCTTTAATCTCTCGCAGAAAGGTCCTGTATTTATGAGAATTTCTAGACATGACTGTGCACAAGGCCTTTTTATCTAAGGAGATAGAAGTGTGTCTAACCATGTTGGCTAAACAATTACAAAAGGAAAGATCAGTCATCGTGCAACTCTTCAAGTATTCTTTTTAGAAATTATGTTGTCTTGCATCCCTTTGATCCCACATTGCTGCCTTCACATGAGACCTTTTTAAGAAGAGCTTGACGAACAGTAGCTACAAAGAGAGGGATCACTCCACGACCTCATAAAGGTGATAAACCAGATGACAGAAGCCTTACCTTGGTGGACACAACAAAAGAATACCATTGTCCGATTGTCTTCTCTATGAGAATGATCACTTCGTTATGATGACAAATGTCTCCTTAGAGGGTTGGGGTGCACCCTTCTAACAACTATCAGTGACAAGTTGTAGCCCAATGAAGCACAGCTGAGTATCAATGTCCTTGAAATGAGCCCACATTTGTTTCTCTCAAGAATAAAGAACTCCTGGAAATGCAAAATATATGCAACTGGGCCTTGTGAAATCATATCTCATATAGAGACAGACCTTGTACCATGCATTACCTATTCCTGGGCCAACAACCTCAGCAGAACACCAAAAGAGTGTCACAAATGGTAGTTGAAGCTAATGCAACTGAATCATACCCTCAGCGGCAAAGCAGATCTGGATTTATTTGCAACCAGTCTGAGCTAGAAATGCTGATCTTATGCCATAGCCACATACTTCTCAGATCACGGAGAATGAATTTTTAATCAAGTTGGTAAGAAATTATACATAAACGTTTCCACTGCTTCCCCTAATTCCGAGTACCTCGACAAAGATGAGAAGCGAACTGTGTCTCCTTATTCTATTTGTCCCAGGGTGGGCAACACAGTACTGGTTCACAGAGTTACTTCTCACTTAGCAGCCCCATACTCTGCTGAAGCTGCCATTGAATCTAATATTACGATTCTACAGCCAGTTCCTGCATCCAGGCCCATGCTCACTGAGCTGGTCGGCTTGGCTCCTAAATTCAACGAACTGTACCTCCTAGATTTTTGAAGGACTGAAAAGATATAGTATCAAAGGTTAGAGCAATCTCAACAAATAGAAATAATGGAGCAAAACAATAATAATATTCTGTCCTTGGTGTGTCAACCATAGTTTGCACCCAATGTCATCTTCTCAACATGTTTATTCAAAGCCCATTTTGTTGCTATTTTAAGCTTTAGAAGAATATTGAACCTGCCAACGCTTTTCTCTAATAGACTGTTTAAGGATTCCTTTTAGGTCTCTTCAGAGTCTTTTCTCCAAGAAGACCTCCTCCTAACCCGTGGGAATTAAACACATTTTTATTCCAGTTGATCAGGAGTCTTTTTGAACCATTTGACGAGGCAGAAGTAAAATTGCTTTCCTGAAAGATGGCGCTTCTGTAAGCTCTAACCTTCGCTTGGAGGGTTATTGAAATTCCAGCCTGTATGATCCAAGAACCCACTTTCCATTTGAGGGGTGAAAGACTCATTCTTCGTACGAATCCACATTTTATTTCTAAAGTGCCATTTGGCTTCCTTTTGAATGATTCTATGAAACAAGGTATGCAGTTCCTAAGTTAAAGGACAATTAGAAAGATTGTTCGGTATAACTTTATCTACCCAAAGATAGGAACCAGAGTCTCCTCTTTTTGGAACAAGGGCCCTCACACACCCAGTTGGGTGTCATGCTTCATCATAGGGCTTGCTCCTTGTCGGGCCAGTGCTGCAATGCCCAATGGGTACCCTAAAATGGGCTCTTTATCGGAGATCTTTTTGTTCTTAAGCAGTCAATGCGAAGTGCAAGTGTAGGACCTTAAAGTGTAGATGAGTGTAAGGGTTTGTGAGTAGTGTGAAGAAAAATTTAAAAAGAAGACTAGGTGGTACTTGAAATAATTTTTTATCTGTGAGTCCACCTGTCAGATTAAAAACAGACTTAGCCTACCGCCGACATTATGTTCTGGTGGTTGCTAATGTATAGCGGTCACCATGTTTCTTGCTGTGTTAGTCACAGAAGTGATCTATTAGCAATTCGTCAGGACCGAAAATCAAAATTCTATTTACACAGTGGTTGGCATCCCAGTTAGTATGAGGGGTCCACCAAGCACTATAACAGCTTAAATGTGAAGTACCTTTTGTTGTACCGACCTGGAGAGATTAATAATGCCAATTATCAATAACATCTGAAATAGCATGCGGTAGAAGTCTTACCATGCTTTTAGTAGCAGAGTGCGTAATGGACGCAGTGAAAAGGCAGGAAAGAGTGACAGGTAAGTGACACATCTAAAGGCATAAGCAGGCGGGACAACTCGACAAACACCATTCTTAAAAAACAATTCAAGACTCACCCACAGTGGGTGGGTAACAGAATACATCAAATGCTGGCAGAGGGAACGCTAAATTATAGTGTCCTAATGTTGGAAAAAGGAAGAATAAGCAAACATAATACCAGTTAGGAATGGTAAATAGATACTGATAAAGGGAAGGAAAAAACAGCCACTAGTTTGCCAAGATCACCGTGGCATAGAGCCCGGTCATCTGCTGATGCCTGGTTACACAAGAATTACTCACAATTATCCAGTATTGGATCTTTCATAGATTCACATGCTTGAATCATCCCCACCGTTGAGGTGGGAGTCTCACGATACATTTTTGGTGCCACGCCAGGAACCAATGGTACAGCTACCTGTTGCATTGGTGCAAGATTTGACAGCTATTTTGCATGACTATCATACCTGTTTTCCAACAGCAGCGGGATCAGGCTTCTATACCTGTGTAGCAAGACCAAGTCCCACCGGATGATGATGTAGAAGAAGGTGTAATACAAAAAAGCTCCACCTGTTATTGATGACTGGAAAGACTACTTAATTCGTACGCCTTCTCCTCCAGCTCCTCAGGCTATTGACTCTCCACCTGTGAATATTGGTGGCTTCCATGCTTTGATGGAAAGAGCTACAAATCATTTTCATTTACCGATGCCTGTGAAACAGTCTGACTGTTTTTGTATGATTTTAAAGACCAGTCCAGGAAATCTGTACGTGCAATTCCCATTATTGATCACATTTGGGAGGAAGGGATCAAAATTATGAAAGCGCTATATTCAGTTCCAGCAGTCCTTCCCAGAATCGATAAAAAATATAAGGCCCCTGATGATGCACCAGCTTGCTTAGTGAGACAGCCGAGGCCAGATTCCCTGATTGCTCAATCTGCGCAACGAAGATCACAAAACTCTTCAGTACCTATTACTCCTCCTCCTGAAAAAGACGGAAGGCGCTTGGACAATATTGGGGAAAGGTTTACCACCATTGCAGGTGTGTCAGTGCGTGCTGCCAATTCCCTAGCAATTCTAGGAAGATATGACGCCAGCTGTGGTTGGATGTGGCATCATATCTTGAATATTTACCAGACAATACAAAACAAGAGGCATGAGAAATTCTTCTTGAAGGTGAAAAGTCAGCCTCTGAGATTATTGATATATCCATGGCCTTGGTTCTCTCGCTTTTAGACAATTAGCTGGAGCAGCAGTTCTCCAGGGCTGGTTGAAATCTACCACTTTCCGTCCTGAGGTGCAGTGCAAGATTTTAGACATCGGGGTGTGGTAAGGTATCGTTTGTGGTTAGACCTAAGAGATCTTTTCTGCTGGTAGGGGCGAAATCTCTTCCTCAGGTAGTTAGGCTCCCTTCCTTGAAATGCCCGAAAAGCAAACTTAAGGGCCTTGCATTCTATGCTCTTTGCCACAGGTAGCCAAGGCAACTGTCTCAGGTAAGGGGGAAAACGTTTGCGAAGAGGGACCTTGCAGACCAGTCTGGCAGCTGAATTCTGCACTATCTGAAGCCTACGGATCAGTCCAATTGGCAGACCCATGTAGAGAATGTTAGCATATTCAAGATAGGATGTGATTAGGGCATGGACGACCGTTTTGCGTGCTGACTCAGGCAAGATATCTATACATTTTCTAATGAGTTTTACCTTGCCAAAGCAGGCCGCAGAGACCTGTTGGACATGGGTGGCGAGGGACAGTTCTTTGTCCCACCTAACTCCTAAATTCTTAACTGAGTCCTTAGGCGTGGGGGTATCCTAAATCAGTTGGCCACCATAATGCTGAGGATGGTGTTACAGCTTGATTAAAAAACAAGACCTCCGTCTTGTCAGCATTAAGTTTGAGGAAATTAGTGCTCATCTAGGCAGAGATGTTTTTTAGGCACAGTCTCAAAGAGTCAAAGGAAGATGCCGACACTCCACGGAACAAAAACATCAGTTGAGTGTCGTCGGCATAAGATGTCACCTTGGTCCCAGTGTCGGCGATAAGCTCCGCGAATGGAGTCAAATAGATGTTGAAAAGTAGCGGGCTCAAGGCCGATCCCTGTGGTACCCCCACTTTAATGGTTTCACGGAGGTACAGGCGCACCAGCACCAACAGCATCTGGGACCCTGCCCACGCTCCCCCACCTTTATTTTTACGCCTACTGGTTGACTCTCCTGCCTGGCCTTTCACTTGCCAAAAGCCCAGGCACTGTGCTGTTGACTTTCCCTTCATCTGGTCACACAGTGGCATGGGCCGCAAAGATCCTAAACAAAGGACCCTCCCATTTGAAAAAAACAGAGAGGGATCGGGAGGACAGCCCCACCATGGCGGTGGGTAGCCGGGGCACAGATAGCGTAGACGATTCCATTGCTCAGGCCTCAACAATGCTTCAGGAGATGAGGGCGGATTTTCGTGCACTGGATGGGCGCTTTGACCCGTTGGACAAACGCCTGGACGATTTGGGGGCCAAGATTCAAACACATGACAGGCACCTAGATGTTGCAGAGGCACGTATATGTGACATAGAGGATGGTATTGCGCAGTCCCTCAAACGACTAGAGCACGTGGAGCGCATTCTCAAAGACATTGCGATCAAAAACGAAGACCTCGAAGCGCGCAGCAGGCGCAACAACGTCTGCATTTTGGGGGTTCCAAAGACCACTGCGACAGCCGCCTAGACCTCTTTGTGGAAACCTTGCTTGCAGACTTGTTTGGGAGGGAGCCCTTCACCCCTGGTTTTGTAGTGGAGCGCGCACACCGCTCTCTAGGCCCCCGGACCAATCCGGGCCTCCCCCCGAGGCCAATCATCGCCCGCATCATGAACTTCCGAGACCGTGATACCGCATTGCGCCTCGCCAGAGAACGAGGAGACACCACATAGCAAGGCTCTAAAATAGCGCTCTATCTGGACTTTACTCTCATGGTGCAAGAAGCCCGCCGTAAGTACAACGGGTGCAAAAACAACAGTTGATGGACAGAATGCAGAACAATGTCATACATTCACCCCAGTACAGAGATCTGGGCCTAAATCCATCGTCATTTTGCTCACTACGCCACCCCAGTTCATACATGGCCGTATGCAAATCAGTCTTGACCCTGTGCCTCATGGGAACAGTCCAGCCCGAACTGCCATGCCACTGAAATCAAGCTATCCTGGCTGAAGACGGGTGAAACCCCGAAACCGGTCCTAGGATGCTTGGTTCCAGTCAAGGGAGGATCTGACTTGGCAGTTCGGGCTGGACTGTTCCCATGAGGCACAGGGTCAAGACTGATTTGCATATGGCTGGGTTCAAACTGGAACGGCATGGTGAGCAAAAAAACGATGGATTTAGGCCCAGATCTCTGTACTGGGGTGAATGTATGACATTGTTCTACATTCTGTCCATCAACTGTTGTTTTTGCATTTGTCACCCGAGTGGGAAGGGTAGGCCCAGACGGGGGTCCCTTGCTCTCCATGCCATGAAATCAAGCTATCCTGGCTGAAGAGGGGTGAAACCCCGAAACCGGTCCTAGGATTCTTGGTTTAAGTCAAGGGAGGACCTGGCTTGGCAGTTCGGGCTGGACTGTTCCCATGAGGCACAGGGTCAAGACTGATCTGCATATGGCTGGGTTCAAACTGGAACGGCATGGTGAGCAAAAAAACGATGGATTTAGACCCAGATCTCTGTACTGGGGTGAATGTATGACATTGTTCTACATTCTGTCCATCAACTGTTGTTTTTGCGTAAGTACAACGGGGTCAAGGCCACCCACAGAAACCTGGGTCTAAAATATGGCATGCTGCACCCAGCCAGTCTGCGAGCCGACGTCAACGGCCGGTCCCGCATTTTCGACACACTACTGAGCCCCAGGAATTCTGCCACACGTACAAGCACAACAACAACCTGGTGATTACGGACGAGTCCAGATCCTCTCCTCCGGGCAGCGGCTCGAATGCGAGCATGGAACTGTTTTCAAGTACGAGCACTGGCTGACTTTCCCATCCTACACGCTGCAGCTCCGATGCCATAGCTGAATTGGGATACTAACACTCATCATCTCATAATGTTTCTAATGGCTGGCTGACTGGCATGGCGTTGCTACCCCTCATGGTGTACACCTTTGTTTATTTTATAGGGATATGTATGTACAGAGATAGGGATTGTTCATTCCAGCTCAAAGTCTCTTGGTATATCAAGCTTCGTTGTACAATTTGGTTTATGCCTCACTTTGTTCCTGGTGAGGTTGGGTGGAGGGTGGGGGGGGGGCGACTGTTCTTATGCAGGAATTTCAAATTATTTACTGGCATGCTCACTGTCCTATTTAATGTTCATCAACGGTTGCTGCTTTTGGGTATGAATGTCAAAACCCTTTGATGGCGCAGTTAGGTAATATCAGTGGTCCCTCTGATTTGTCCCTGTTGTCCTGGAATGTCCGGGGCCTGAATGACAATCGTAAGAAGAGGCAGGTTGTTCATTATTTGTTATGTCACAACATTGATATTGCTTTTTTGCAGGAAACACTCCTGTCCAAATCTGACCCCGCATGATTCACTTCAAGCTGGGGCACATACAGATACTTTATTTAACTTCAGCTGTTATTTCTGTGGCACAGCCAATTTTATACACAAAAGGGTTCCCTTCAGTCTTCATTCTGCCATTGGAGAGGATGAGGGTAGATTTACAATTGTCACAGGCTTATTAATGGGTCACAGCGTCACCCTAGTATGTTTCTATGCTCCGAACACCAACTCCCTGGAATTCTTTCATTCTCTACAGGCACGTCTTGCCAAGTAAGACTCTACCCTGCTGCTGATGGGAGGGGATCTCAACCTGCTTCTCAACCCCGCCTTAGACAGCACCGCCAAATCCCCTGGCACTAAGCCACGCGCTCACAGAGCTCTATTAGAACTCTGCATACAACTCCCACTACACGACATATGACGCAGGCTCTACCTTCCAGCACTGATTACACGCATTGCTCCAGTTACCACAAGACCTGAACCAGGATAGACCTGTTGGTACCAATCCATCGCCACCCTTCCAAGAACATATTCAGATCACTCCCCAGTTAAACCTCTCCTTAGCGAGCCGAGCCCTCAACGATGACCTCTTTCATTCGGAGGTGCACGAGGCCATGGAAGAATATTTTACCATCAATACTGGCTCGGTTGACCCTTGGGCAGTTCTATGGGAAGGGTTCAAGCCATACATTAGAGGAGTCTGCATTGATAAACATGCCGGGGTTCTAAAGGCTCTCCGAGCTACACTCTCTCGCCTTGAGCGTGATTTAAAGAATATAGATAGCGACACACCTAGCAGTCCTAACACAGAGGAAGCTACACGCTGACTCGCCCTCGCCGCCGAATACAAGGAGACTGCTGATCAGAAGATACTGTTCTTAGGTAAATATTCCACGGCACGACGATATGGCGAAGGTGAGCAACCAGGCCGAGCTCTGGCGCAGATGCTTTGCCCCCCCCCTACAACAAAGCCTACATCACCGAGTTGACATCCTCCACTGGACGGTCGCTCACGTCCACCTCACAGATCTGTGACGAATTCCTCGATTACTACGCCTCTTGATACGCCTCTAGAGTAGGGCATGATCCCACAGCGCAGGAAGATTACCTATCAGAAATCGCCTTGGTCCACTTAGAGAAACATATGCAGCACTTCTTGGCCGAACCGATTTCAATGGACGACGTCATAAGTGCCATTGAAGCTCTTCGTGGATCCTCGGCCCCCGGCTTAGATGGATTCAATCAATCAATCAATCAAATAATTTGTAAAGCGCACTACTTACCCGCAAGGGTTTCAAGGCGCTGAAGGTGGGGAGTGGGGGGGTGCTGTTGCTACTGGTCGAACATCCAGGTCTTGAGTCATCTCCTGAAGGTTAGAAGGTCTTTGGTTTGTCGTAGGTTGAGGGGGAGGGTGTTCCAGGTCTTGGCAGCGCGGTGGGGGAAGGATCTGCCTTCGACTGTCGTTCTACGGATGCGTGGGACGGTAGCCAGGGAGAGGTCTGTGGAGCGGAGTTTCCTGTTGGGTACGTAGGAGAGTCGACTGTTGAGATAGGCTGGGCCGGTCTTGTGAAGTGCCTTGTGTGCGTGGATCAGGAGCCTGAAGGAGATTCTTTTGTCGACGGGAAGCCAGTGCAGGTTCCTCAGTTGGGGGGTGATGTGGTCGTGGCGCGGGACATCGAGGATCAGGCGTGCAGAGGCATTCTGGATTCTTTGCAGTCTGTTGATGAGCTTGGTCGGGACTCCGGCGTAGAGGGCGTTTCCGTAGTTGAGTCTGCTGCTGACTAGGGCCTGGGTGACTCTTTTCCTTGTGTCTGTTGGGATCCATCTGTAGATCTTGCGGAGCATACGGAGGGTGTTGAAGCAGATGGAGGAGACAGCGTTGACTTGTTTGGTCATGGTGAGTTTCGAGTCGAGGATGACTCCCAGGTTGCGTGCGTGGTTGGTAGGTGCGGGGGGTGTCCCCAGCGATGCGGGCCACCAGGAGTCGTCCCATGCTGAGGGGTTGGGCCCGAGGATGAGGATCTCCGTCTTGTCTGTGTTCAGCTTAAGGCGTCTATTCTCCATCCAGTCGGCGACGGCCTTTCACAGGGGATTTTTACAAGGCATACAAAGATCTACTAGCGCCTCAACTGATTGAGGTTTATGCAGAATTACTTGAAAGGCAAATCCTACCCCCTACCTTTCGCGAGGCTGTAATTATTCTCCTCCCCAAGCCTGGCAGGGATCCATCTTTATGTGGGTCATATCGCCCCCTGTCCTTACTAAATTTAGACTATAAAATACTGGCCAAAATTCTCGCTATGCCCATGTCTCCCCTGATGGAATTCATTATTTCCCCGGCCCAATCAGGTTTTGTCCCCCATCGTTCAACCTCATTGAATCTTTTCTCGGTCCCTCACAGGATCAACCCTGAGGTCCCAGCTACCGCCATTTTGTTGGACACTGAGAAGGCGTTTGATTCCTTTGAATGGCCCTTTTTTGTGTCTATTATGCACCGTATGGGGATGCCTATGGGATTCATTGCCACTACTGAATTATTGTACAGTCTCCCCACAGCGAGACTTCGCCTGAACGGTACCCTCTCCCGACCCTTTTCTCTATACCGTGGTACTCGTCAAGGCTGTCCCCTGTCCCCACTATTGTTTATACTTGCAATGGACCCCTTAATCCGACATTTCCAGGAGAAACATTTGCAGAGGGGCCTCCAATTCAACACTGGCCCCTTGTTGGTTTCACTTTATGCGGATGACGCTATTCTTCACGTTCGGGAGCCTGGCGTTAACCTGGAACCCCTTATCAGGGTAATAACTCTATTTGGGCAGCATTCTGGCCTGGGCATCAACTGGCACAAATCAGTTGTTTTTCCTTTAACTCCTAGCACACTGCAGTGGGACTGTGAATTCACCCTTGCATGGTGCACTGTCTCCGTTAAGTATCTGGGCATTCATATACATTTGGACACAGCGCACATCATCCGCCTAAATTACGGTCAGGCTATCAACACCCTTGAGGCACAGGTGGAGCGATGGTTGCGACTACCACTATCGATCGCAGGTAGAGTTGCGATTATCAAGATGGTTGTGCTCCCCAAATTTTATACCTCTTCAACAACATCACCATACCCCTCCCTAACAGTTTCTTTTCCACATTATGCTCACACCTTGTAAAATTGATCTGGGGAGATAAACAGCCCCGGGTGCGCTGGCAAATTTTGACCCTTCCATATGAGAGAGGAGGGTTTGAAGTGCCTGACCTGCAGCTGTACTATTTAGTGGCCCAATGCAGCTATGCCTTCGCTTGGTTCCACCCTGACGCTAGGATCCCATATCTCCGCCCTGAAGCAGACTGTGTACTATCTGATAAGCTCTCCACGGTATTACCGAAGTGCGTACCCAGGGACCCCAATAACATGCAGACGGTTTCTACCACCAGCTGGGCGTGGGAGAAGCTGAAGTGGGTCACTGGCACATCCATTCTTTACTCCTTGGCACTACCGCTTTCCAATGCCCGCTGGCTACCGATCACAGGAGAGAGACTGGTGCAGCGCACCTTAGCTAAATTTGCCATCACTAAATTGGGGGACTTGTACCCTGGTGGGTACATCTTCTCTGTTGCGGACAAAGATCGCTTTAATGATGTCACCTTTATAGATCGCTTCATTATGGGGTGAATTCGTTCGGCGCTACGGGCATCTCTGCCTGGTTTTCTCATTGAACCAGATTTGTTTGCCCTTCTTTCCACGATCATCGAGAGTCAAGGAGGGATACATCTTATATCCAAATTGTACAAGGCCTGCTCCGACACCATTCCAGTCAATGATGACAAAGTTCGCAAAGTTTGGGAAGCAGTTCGGGCTGGACTGTTCCCATGAGGCATAGGGTCAGACTGATTTGCATATGGCCATGTCTGAACTGGGATGGTGGAGTGAGCTAAAGAATGATGATGGATTAAACCCAGATCAGGTGACTGGGGGTGAGTGTTTGATTTGCTCAAACGCTCCATCCATCATCCCCTTTGGTATCGCTTTGTTCGCCCTAAGTTGGCAGGGTATGCCCAGACGTGGGTCCCTTGCTCACTTTGCCACTGGATTCAAGATAGCCTGGCTGATGAGGGTTATGAACCCGAAACCGGTCCCAGGATGCTTGTTTCCGGTTCAGGGAAGACATGGCTTGGCAGTTTGGGCTGGACTGTTCCCATGAGGCACAGGGTCAGACTGATTTGCATATGGCCATGTCTGAACTGGGATGGTGGAGTGAGCAAAAGAATGATGATGGATTAAACCCAGATCAGTTGACTGGGGGTGAGTGTTTGATTCGCTCAAACGCTCCGTCCATCATCCCCTTTGGTATCCCTTTGTTCGCCCTAAGTTGGCAGGGTATGCCCAGACGTGGGTCCCTTGCACACTTTGCCACTGGATTCAAGATAGCCTGGCTGATCAGGGTTATGAACCCGAAACCGGTCCCAGGATGCTTGTTTCCGGTTCAGGGAAGACATGGCTTGGCAGTTTGGGCTGGACTGTTCCCATGAGGCACAGGGTCAGACTGATTTGCATATGGCCATGTCTGAACTGGGATGGTGGAGTGAGCAAAAGAATGATGATGGATTAAACCCAGATCAGTTGACTGGGGGTGAGTGTTTGATTCGCTCAAACGCTCCGTCCATCATCCCCTTTGGTATCCCTTTGTTCGCCCTAAGTTGGCAGGGTATGCGCAGACGTGGGTCCCTTGCACACTTTGCCACTGGATTCAAGATAGCCTGGCTGATCAGGGTTATGAACCCGAAACCGGTCCCAGGATGCTTGTTTCCGGTCCAGGGAAGACATGGCTTGGCAGTTCGGGCTGGACTGTTCCCATGAGGCACAGGGTCAGACTGATTTGCATATGGCCATGTCTGAACTGGGATGGTGGAGTGAGCTAAAGAATGATGATGGATTAAACCCAGATCAGTTGACCGGGGGTGAGTGTTTGATTTGCTCAAACGCTCCATCCACTATCCCCTTTGGTATCCCCTTTGGTATCGCTCTGATTTAGGACACCCCATCACAAACGACCAATGGGGCAAATGTTGCACGGTAACAAGGGAAGTCTCCTTAAATAGCCTGCATAAGCTGCTTCATTTTAAGTTTCAGCGTAGAATGTACGTCACTCCGGCCAGATCCCATAGGCTGGATCCTTCTAGACCACATAATTGTCGTAAATGCAATGCCCCATACACAGACTTTGCCCAGCTCGCGAGGACATGTCCAGAACTACTGCCATTTTGGGAGGCAGTACACAAGACACTGGGAGATATGACTGAATTGATCCTCATCCCCACTCCTGAGATTGCATTGTTGGGCTATGTAGCAAACTTCCCTAAGCAAATTTGCAGGTTCGCCGCCATTAGTTTGCTGCTGGCCAAAAGAGGATTCGCATTACACTGGGGCCAAAAAACAATTCCTACGTTACAGGGTTGGCTATACAGCCTAGCGTTTTGCACACCAATAGTGAAATTTACTCTACCACACTGCCTCGATCTTCCCGGCCCAAAGACATTTTGGGGCCATTCGGGGCTTGCACAGAGGCTAACCACCGTACCGCTCACTCTCAACTTGAACAGGGCATTGTTCCGTCTGGAGTGGGATGATTACCTTTTGCACCACAATCACCTGACTAACAAACATCTCCTGGCGGTCCCTCGAGAATGGTTTTCCTGAGTGCATGTATATGTTTGGATTGGTTCGATTGGCGAGAGGGATGGACGGCAGGCTGTTGCGGGGCAACCTATGTATAGTGTGATCATGCCTCCGGGACTACACTTGCAAGCCTTGCTGATTATTTCCTTTTCGTTTGGTTATTGACACTCTGGCTTTTATATGGCCTTCACCTTTGTATTATTATGCCAATCTAACAATGACAGTGAGCACTCATGTTTGTATCGCAGAAATGTAATAAAACAGTAAATAAAGATTTATTGATATCTTTCATATATACGGTCCTCCCTATCTCAGACTCACCCATGTTATATTATTCTTCAGTACTTGCGCTTTGAAATCAGACCACTGTGACCTGGGTAGGGAAGGGTGAAAGGTTTGTTGTGTGCTGATTGTTTGAAGTTCAGACCTTTTAAAATGATGTGAATTGGATACTTCTGTGACCATGATAAAGCTTTTCTGTCTATATTTAACATTGCATTACTCTCTATATTTACTGCGGGACTTCCAGTTCGACAGGAATGGTTCAAGCATTCAAGAATCTATGAAAAATATCAATACTGGAGAACTACAGTTACAGGCAAGTAACTGTAACATAGTAACAAGTAACTTGTTTATATTGTATTCCAGTCCATTCACCATCCCGAAGCTAGCCTGTTGGATTATCATAACAATAAGATATGACTATTGAAGATCCCCAACTTACATATTTATGCAGATGGCTACCTATTTTGAGAAGTGGTGTGAGGCAAGAAAGCAACCATTGTTATAATTAACCTCTAACAATATTGCTTAAACTTTAGATAAATCTTCAGTAATGAATTAATCACTTTAACTGTGGTTGTAACAGTTTTGTCACTGCTACAATTAAGTCATGTCTTGCCACTGTTTTTTTCCCATAGAATGACCCTCTGTTTGGATGGGTGTAGAGAATAACAGAAGGGAAGACTGAGGAAAAACCTTCAATGCCCTCATTCGGAAATAATGAACAGTCCTGGGATTAATTTTGTCACTTAAAGGCTACATTTACGGAACATTTGGAATTCCTTTGCTTATCAATAAGTAGGCTTGTCAGACTAATATTATGAGAAAACATTATTTCTACATTAATACGTTTGCAGCTTTGTCTGTGAAATAATAGGTAAAAAAATGACATCTTACCAGAGTATGCTTATTTCTTTTACTTTGTGCAAATAAAAGGCCTTGTATTAAGAACTTGGTAAATATATTTATTTGATCATTTTATGTTTCTCCTATCTTAATTATATCGTGAAATTCTTTTTTTTCTCCATGTGGAATGTGGGGGGAGCCTGCAGCTGGGACAAAAAGTACTGGACCTACTTCACTACCGTGTCATGGCGTCACTAACAGTTTTGAAGTATAGGCACCTGTGCGTCCTGCCTAGATCCAGCCCACCAGTTCTTAAGTTCTGTCTGCTTGCCGATGCATGGTCGTTTGTATTCAGCCATGAAGCAGGACATCTTGGTACATCAGGCAACTTTAATTACAGTATCAAGTGGTTCACTCTTTTCCAAATCTATTCTCTTTTTTAACAGCGAAGACTTATGCCTCATCACTTGGTATTTAAGCTCTGCACATTGTCATCGGCCATTTGCAACTGATTAACCACATAACTTATGCCCCCATTGCTTGGGTAACAGCCTTTCACTGTTAGCTTTTTATTGTACTATGGGTACAATATCCCACCAAAACTGTCAGAAATAGAGCACCTCAGTCCCTTAGGTGACATTGGGTTTGGTCATTTAACAATAAAATTCAAGTGGTTAATGGAAGGGAGCTGAAACTGAATGTAGGACTGAGTTCCCTTTCTGGCAGTGAGGCACATTTTTTATGGGCCATGTCCCTTCTGCATGAAAGCCACCCTTATAGGTGGAGCAGCTTAATTTTAATTCAACCCTTACATGTCACAGAATTGAAAGAGGTACGTGCACTTACCACCATATATTCTGTGTGTCTAACTTTATTAACGACTAGTGAAGTTTTTCAATGTATTACTGAATTGCATTCACTGTAGAAACTAGAGATTCTTAAACGTGGGCACCTTAATGTTTAGCTTTACCATGAACAAAAAGTCTTTTTTATACATATTTATGCTTATGTTTCAAGTTATATTGCATTAATTTGAAAACGGTTCGGAAAGAATTTTGTTTAATGTATTTGATGACATTTTTCTTATTGATGTTTCTAAGCCTACTTTATATTTTATATATGATTCTTGTGATATTTTTACCAGTGAACCTTTTAGGGCCATATTTTTATGCGAAATAAAGAAATTCAAATTCAAATTGCATTCACCGTAGAAACTAGAGATTCATAATTGTACCTTAATTTTTGGCTCAACCATGAATGAAATGTAGTTTTCATACATATTTACACTTCTGTTTCAAGTTATATTGAATTTATTTGAAAGAGCTTTACACAATGTAAGCGTGAACTTATTTACATTTATATTCCTGCATTTATTTTGAAGTTATACATGCACATATAACCATGTAATCAGAGTGCACATTTTAGTGTTTAACATTACTAATTTAGCTAGTCCTGAATCTGAAATGCAATTTGGTTGCCTTGCATGATCTATTCTTTGCACATGAGGTCCAAGGCTTTATTAGTTAGAGAAAGGAGTATTGTGTATTATTGATAGCGAGGCCTGAGAAGAAAATCTTGGCAGAGACATGAGGAGCTAATGAATGGGAGAAAGGTATTTATTCATTGTTTGTCTGCAATGGTGTTCCATCCAAGGCCATGTGAATGTCAACGTTTCATGAGATGGGAAATTTTGACGATGTTGCCAATGGGCACATTTAGTGCAATTCTATTAGTTCCTGGAAGGGTGGTATGAGGATCATACTATGAGAATGTATCTGTATGCTTTAAGTAATGTATGCACTGTTAGAGTTTGGAGCAGATCCTTTTAGACTTAGAGAGGTACAGACCTTTTCCTTGCCCTATTCTTGAGAGTGTAAAGCTATGTGCTGAACACTTGTCCTCTATTAGAGGTTTTCTCCTGAAATGCTTGCTATGCTGACACCTTCCTATTACACTGTCCTATTTCTTAAATTCCTTGAGATTTCCCATTCTGTAGCCATCCTCAGTCTAAACCTAGAGCCCTGATCAGATGACTTTTACCCTTTTGCCATTTGTACTCATGTGGCTGTGTTTGTCACATTTTGATGCTATTGAGCGAGATTTAGTTTGTTGACTTTCACCTTCTTTTGAACTCTGTATCTGAGCAAGGCTTTATATTTGCATTGATTTGAATTTACTACTGATTGTAATAAACCCCTTTGATGTGATTCCTGGTCCTTATTTTGTGGCGAAATGTGTTACAGGAATTAGAATTTTTTTGTTGAATACTAACTCTCTTTTTCCACTGCCAACCACAAAGGTCTGTTGCATGGAAATTGTAACCACGTTCCAACGCGCCATCAAGGTGGTAGCAGAGGACGGTTGGTTGCTGAAGTATAGAGAATTAAAGTATCCCATTCTACATTGCCCAAACCAAGTCTGAGTCCCTAAAGCCCATGTCTTGCATCGGATGATTTGTGGAGTTCCAGCAGTTCGAGAGACACTTGTGACTGCGGAGTAGTGAGTGTTAATAGGGTTTTGCATTGCTATTGCTCATGTCTAGCTTGCAGTGTTACTTGGAGATTGTGGTCCGTGATGCGTTAATGTTTTGAGTTGTCATGTGAGTGTAGCATTTGGTGTTAAGAAGTTGAAGTTGTTATCGGGCTCGACGTAGATCCCAGGATAATATTAAAAAGTGTAGAAGACGCTATATTAAAATTGTCTGCTAAGGTCTGTGGTGCTGGTCATAAGACGTTGTCAATGGCACAATTGAGATAGGGACTTTTATCTTTGTGTAAGAGTAAGGTAAGGTTGGTATAGCGGATCATAGTGCACAGGTAGAAACTGTATCAATCTGGGTGATTCCCACTGGTCGGGGTTCACTTGAGTGTGTATCTGAGTAGGTTGAAAAGTGTTGCTCTGAATCATTTCTTTCAGGATTGAATACTAGCAATTTCTTTAGTGGAGCAGACAAAGTTGTATGTTATAGTTGCTTTGTGCTTTGTTTTATGTGCTTAATGCTTAGAAGAGTGCGTTCGTTAAAATTGTAAAGGAGGGTTAACTACTGCGAGGAGTGAGGTTGACATCACAGTGTGTCGCGCTGGGATTGGTCAGTTGGTGTTGATCCGCTCTGAGATTGGTTGTTTACGTCATACAGTGCTGTGCTGGTTTTGGTTGTTGACATCGAACAAGACCTGTGGTTTCCTGGTTTGATATAAAAAAGATTTACTGTAATTGTTGATTATTGTTGAAAAATTAAATTCTTTACGGCTGTACGAGATCTGTTCAGGGAGATGTGAGAATACCTATTCAAGAGGGAGAAGAGGCACCACCTGAACCCATTCCTGGACATTGTGGGCCCGATTCACAGAACTAACTTAAGACAAAATCCTAAACTTACTACCATTTTGGTATTCACAGAAGGCACTTACTCATTTTGGTATTCACAGAAGGCACTTACTCATTTCGGTATTCACAGAAGTTAGGAGTCCTAACTTTAGGACTCCTAAATGCTTTCTGTGAATACTGAAAGTCTTAAAATTAGGATTTTTCTCAGTTTATTAGTAGTATAGTTAGGACTCCTAACTTTAGGACTCCTAAATGCCTTCTGTGAATACCGAATGTCTTAAAATTAGGATTTTTCTCAATTTAGTAGTCCTAAGTTTAGGACTCCTAACTTTAGGACTCCTAAATGCCTTCTGTGACTACCGAAAGCCTTAAAATTAGGATTTTTCTCAGTTTAGTAGTAGTATAGTTAGGACTCCTAACTTTAGGACTCCTAAATGCCTTCTGTGAATACCGAAAGTCTTAAAATTAGGATTTTTCTCAATTTAGTAGTCCTAAGTTTAGGACTCCTAACTTTAGGACTCCTAAATGCTTTCTGTGAATACCGAAAGTCTTAAAATTAGGATTTTTCTCAGTTTAGTAGTAGTATAGTTAGGACTCCTAACTTTAGGACTCCTAAATGCCTTCTGTGAATACCGAAAGTCTTAAAATTAGGATTTTTCTCAATTAAGTAGTCCTAAGTTTAGGACTCTTAACTTTAGGACTCCTAAATGCCTTCTATGAATACCGAAAGCCTTAAAATTAGGTTTTTTCTCAGTTTAGTAGTTGTAAAGTTAGGAGTCCTAACATTAGGACTCCTAAACTGAGAAAAATCCTAATTTTAAGACTTTCGGTATTCACAGAAGACATTTAGGAGTCCTAAAGTTAGGACTCCTAACTTCTGTGAATACCGAAGTGAGTAAGTGTCTTCTGTGAATACCAAAATGAGTAAGTGCCTTCTGTGAATACCAAAATGGTAGTAAGTTTAGGATTTTGTCTTAAGTTAGTTCTGTGAATCGGGCCCTATATGACTATAAATGTGGGTCTTCATACATGTATTTAGCTTAATCAATAACATAATATCACTGAGAAATAAGAAACATTGATATTTCCATGTTATGGCACATTTAATTGGAGAATCGCTGAAAATGTGAGAAGGATAATAAATGAAATGAAGCTGCCTCCTACACCTGCACAGTGCGAAGCACTTAATGCTTGGAAGCAAGCAGCTTGTGATAGGCAGAAGGAAAGATTTCAGGGAAGAGCCAGAAAAGTGATGCATACTTATGCTGATGCTAGGTGGGATGCAGAACAGAATAAGTGGAGAACTGATATGATAGAGATTTCTAGATTGTACCCTGTATTGACAAGCAAAGGAACACAGAATGGAAAGGAGGAAAAGAAGAAAAAGGGGGACCGGACAGGACAGAAAATGTAGAGAGTGAGGATGAAGCTTGTAATAGTGTATCTAGTGATGACTTTTGAGCGTGTTGTCTGGGCTCCCCCATCTCGCTATAATGAGGCCCAATTAGAGGGAATGAGTGGTTTAGGTACCAGTGGAAACCCAGGAGTAACTATGGCACCAGTGAACACAAGTCCTAATTAGATTGGAGAGAGCACAGGGATTAAAACTCCGTTTAACCCTAATGTTTTTGAAATCCCCAGATGCATTTACTGTCCCAGTCACTATTGGACCTGTAGTTTCTCTGTATAAGCCTGGATCAACAGGGAGCACAACACATACTTTGGCAGTTCCTACCAATAGGAGGATGTTTTCAAGTTCCGTTAGTTCCAACTCAAGTGGGTACCCCTGTTGGTACAAGTGCAGATGCAACTATGAACCAGACAGAATTCAGCCCTACAAGAGTGTTTGCTCAAAGGTCACTGAGTTTTGACATGTCTATTTGGATAACGTCTAATGCCCCTGTGGCGCATATGGGTTCTAGTGCTAAAGAGTTTGATGATTGGAATAAAACCATGCTTAGGCCCTCAAGAAAATGTGAAAGTTCGGGATCGAATAAAGAGGTAAATCAGTCCCCAATGAGAGAAAACGGAGTGGATAGGGTGAAGTTAACGTTATTAGTGGGCGAAATGACAATTGTAAACTTTGATTTGCCCCGATTAGATAGTTACCAAGAGAGAGAACTTGTGAACATGTGTAAAGATGTTACCAGATGTGCAGGATAGGCTGATGAAAGGCTATCAGAAATTGCTCAGAAGTACAAAGCCGATTTGACTAGGACTACGTCCTTGCAGAAGTGTTACCATTTATGCTTTGACGAGAATTATATCACTAGCATGAGAGCATCAGGAATGAGACTGCAGATTAAGGAACTAATTAGTAGCATAAGAAAAAGGAGTGAGCTAGGTAAATGGAAAGGTAGATGGGCGAAAAAGGAGCAAAAGAAACCTAGAGGAGACCTCATCCGTCCACGGTGGAGGGAAAGGGCGCTACAGCATTTCCGTTAAAGGAAAAGTGCCTGGTGGAAGTTACGTTCATGCACCTTGGAGTAGAAGGGATCTTGCATCATCATCATCATTCCGAAAATTGAGAGAGAAACCAGTGGAATGGTATACACAAGTTTAATGATTTGTGAAGATTTTGAAGGTTTTGTAGGTCGATTTAAGATCTTTATCGACATTGTGGTACCAAGTGATATGTGGGAAGAATGTAATGTGGCTACAGAATGGGCGTATAAAGAGCCTCCAAGAAATTCAGTGACAGGTACTCTGTAACGATTGATTATGAAACAGTACAAACAAGTGATGACTTATTTGAAAACGAAAATACTGTAGTGATGAAATAGAGACGAAGTAGAAGTGGTTGAAAAAGAAATTGATGGTGGCGCAGATCAGAGCCGCACAGAGGGGACACTCAAGTCAATATTTTGTGGGAAATGTTGGTTTGATGCAAGGAGTGTATCAACAAGGAGCTACTACAATGCAAGGTGGAAATGGTTTTGACATATATCCTGTGCAGGCCCATTGTCATTTTTCCTATGTTAGCCTGGTTACATTGCAGGCTGCGCTCTTCTTTGCGCACATTACTATACAAACATATTTTGCTTCTGCCACGCTGTTCTTTCACACATAACCTGCTGTTGTTTTTGTGTTCTGTTCCTTCCTGGGATTTAATCGGACACCTTAGACAAGGTCAAATAACAATGCCCCTTTTTATTCTGTTCTGGTCAGGGTATAGCACCTAGACAAAACACACAAATGCAGCTGTTGTTTTTTGAACACGTACCCTTTGCCATATAGATATGCAGACATGCAAAACACACACTTGGAGAGAGATTTTCAGAGAGATCGCAACTACACCTGAGATGTAGAACATTCATCTGTGCATGCTTAAGTATGGTGTCCCCTGTAAACACCCAGAGATCTTCTGATTTATATTCACTTTGCTTCTGTAGAAGGCGAGGGGGGTTAGGTTACCCTGTCTATTATCATGATAGATCCTTTTATGATTTATAACTCCACTTTGATTCATACGCACAGTTGGCCAAGTCAAGAGCTTTGCTTTTGGCTCTTGAACATTCTGATCCTGAGTCGCTCACCCTAGTGGTGTGTGATTCTTTTTATTGCCTGCAATCCTTTGATCATAACTCTTAGATGTACCATGATTTGATGACGTCTATGGGCGTGCAGGTGCATTTCTTGTCTCCATATAGGCCAGAGGGGAATTCTATTGTGGAGCGGATGAACCGTGACTTAATGCAGTCTTTAACAGCGAGGGTATTAGTTACGGGACGTGGCTGGTTAACTCATCTCTATGGGGTTCAACAAGCACTTAATAACCTTACTAAAAGATCTCTGGGTGGGCGGACCCTGTATGAAATACTCTTTGGCAGTAAGAAGTACGTTCCAGACATTGATGGTCTAGAAACTGTGGCGGCAGCATCAATCTTTGACGTAGATAACCAGTGTGCTGTCTTGTAGGATCCACAAAACTGTTGTGATGCTCTGGCTAACACCCATTTGCCTTCGACTCTCCCATCGGATGCAGCTGTTCAGATTCCTGTTTCTGGCTGGCTTCTTAAAGTTAGTGATCTGATTCATGAAACAATGGTGTTCAAGAAAGAATTAAGTCCCTTCTCCCGTGCCCCTGTTCCAATGCTTGGTCTTCAGGGTACCCGAACTGTGATTATGCCTCCACTTCCAGAATACACAGAAAATCACTTTGTTTCCATTGAACATGTCAAGTTACACTATATGGCCAATTCTAAATAGTATGCCTAGAGGTGTCCCCACGCAGAATTTCACTTTACTGCCCGTGAGCAACAATCTTGCTGATTCTCCCCTACTGCCGGAGGGGGATATTGAGCCTTCAGTTGACCTTGTGCCTGTTACACCTCCTTTACACTCCATGATGGACATTGTTTATTCTGATCCTCCAGTCGAGGGCCCTTCTGCAATGCAAGCCTCAAGCCTACATGCAAAATCACAGCCTCATTTATTCCAGCTGAGTTCTTCTGGTTACTATATCAATCAAGATAACTTTTCTTCAGACAGTTCTTTGTTGTCTTCTTTTTTGCCACCCCTACCAACGCGGATTTTTGTTTTCATCTCCTGGTTAAAACACACTTATCTGGTTCCACCTTTGATATATATCTGGATCGTGTGTTCCATGGTATTGTTGTTCATGTGGATTAGTTTTGGGGCTGTTTCTTTTCCTTTTGATCAATGGCCATTACCTCCCAGAACGTCCTGCTGCAGAACAAGTCAATGCGGTCTTGGCTCCACATTCTTCCTCTCATAAAATGAAAAGAGATCAGTCCCTTGTTAACATTTTGGCGGTCCCAGTCACTGATGGAATTGTATGTGATAAAGTACCATTCAATATATTCAGTCCTACGAAGGACCTGCAGATGCCATAAGTGTCCTGAGTTTCCATGGTTGATGTAATAGTACTTGGGTTGCAATTGGATGATTGGGATGTCAATAGTGTGAATTCAATGTTTTCTGAATTGCAGTATTACATTGTCTTTGAGTCTGAGGATTTATATATCGATTCCCCTAATTATGCCAAATTGTTCTGTTATCAACATTATGCACATCTTTTTATGCATAGAACAAATTAAGAGCTTCCCCAACATAATTATGGCAACATTTCCCAACTCCACCTCAGGGTAGCTCAAATACACAAAAGATGAAGGACACATATTTCATCGGTTATAACGCTTCAGACCCAAGATCATACTATTTTAAATTGGTTCCTACTACCTCAAAGAAATATATGCTTACTCAAACCAAGCTAATCTATGCAGCTTCATTCATTGAGGAACTAGTCCTGAAAGGCTATGATTATTGGAAGAACAATATTGACTTGAAATCAGTTTGGGGCACTAACTCCTGGCAAGTTCGAGGTACAGAATCTCTATTACATGCATGTCTGATACCTATGCTAATTATTTTCCTTAACGACACGATGCAACAGAATACTATTCTAGGATTGGCTAACATTTAAGAATTGAATACTCCAACTATTCCATCCATTGCCACTTTTGATGATTGGCAATCTTATACAAATTGTACTGAAGACCAACTAAATAGTATGATACAAAACAGTACATTTAATTCCTCGGTTATGGCTCCATGTGGGTGGTTAGTATAGCTGATAGACACTAATGTCATGCTCGATTTTAAAATCCATATCTGAGTTGAATCAAATAGACCTCATCCCTGCTATTCACAACCCACGCACACTAACACTGTTACTACTTACTGCATGAGTAAATTATGGCAACACTGGTTAGAATGTTCCACATTGTTTGCAGTGAAACAACAACTTTCTCTACTATCCCAATTTTTCTCATTATCACATTGCTTTCAAATGGAAGTTATCTTGTCCTGCTGTGGTCTGCGGGCGGGAATCCCATTTGTGGTGTCCGTTTCCAAGTTAGTCACTTGCTGCAAAAACGTCCTGTTTCCCCTTCCGCAAGGGAGTATAGATAGTTCATTATGCCCTTCAATTCAAACTTTGAAAACAGATTTCAATAAGCTAATTTGACTCAAAGCGTTATTGTATCAACTAGAAGTGTCTCTCACTTCAGCTCGCGACACCTTCGAATTGCAGCTGGCAAGAAATTCCAGTGAAATACAATCATTGTTAAACACAAATCTCCTCCTACATTTCGATGAATGGATATATCAAATATGTAATGTTTCTGATACCATGGGCCTAGCACACTTTTTTAAACGTGTGGGCTCTGGCCTCGTGACATCTTTTCAAACTATTTTTGGAGTAATCAAAGCTTTTATACATTCTATTTTTTCTAGCGTGTTTGGTGGGTTCCCGCTGCTACTCGTCTTAATTTGCTGCATTATAGTGCTATTCCTGCTATTCCACAATGGATGCTCCATTTGTGGTCCTTCCAGATCAGGCATCGCTGCAGCTGTTCCATGAGCTCATGCTACAGCTCTTTGGTTTGGTACCTCTGGACTCTCTGGATGCCGAGTTTTGTTTAACCTTATGCTATGCTTACTTCACCTGTGTGCAACCTGTGTTTCTTTGGATCCGATGCCCATTCCAATGGTACCTGAATGTCTGCCTGGCTACGCCATCACACGCGGCCTTGGATTTCGAACTGTTGATGAGTCCCTTAGTGACCCAAGACTGTTCTTTGGGCATGCGACTCGTTCATAACCCAGTGCTATGGCCAGTGGCCGGAGATGATCCCTGTGCAACTGCACAGCGTCTTCTGGATCTCAGTTTCATCGAAATCAACACAGGTTGCCCTCTAATGGTCTTGTCGACAACTGGCACAGAGGAGCATGTCTGTTCCTTTGACCTACTCAATCGAATGGCTGATATTTTTACCTCGAAAGGTTCAGACTTCTTACTGGAATCATTAGCTTTTCACTTGGCATCCCACATTGTGGGCCCCGGCAACTTGCTGTAACTTATTACACTGATGGAAAAAAAATGTGTTTGCTTTTTTTGCACTGGCATTTACCTATGAAAGGTTGGCTGACCTAATTTTCAAACGCTTTTGACTTGCCTCCTGATTTTTGTCTTAAATGTGGTGCTACCATCATGACCAAGGGGAAGGTGTCATATGCCCCATGAAGGCCCAGTGTCGTTTTCCTATGTCAGCCTGAGTACGTTTGCGCACATTACTATACAAACGTATTTTGCTTGTGCCACGCTGTACTTTCACACAGAGTCTGCTGTTATTTTTGCGTTCTGTCATTTCCTGGGATTTAGTCTGAACACCGTAGACAAGGTCAAATAACAATGCCCCTTTTTTTTGTTCTGGTCAGGCTATAGCACTTAGACAAAACACACGAATGCAGCTGTTGTTTGGGAACACGTACTCTTTGCCATATAGGTATGCACAGACATGCAAAACACACACTTGGAGAGAGATTTTCAGAGAGGAGATCACGACTATACCTGAGATGTAAAACTTTCATCTGTACAACATCAAGAGATCTTCTGATATATAATCACTTTGCTTCTGTGGAAGGGGGCTAGTCTACTCTGTTTAATAGGATGACAGCTCATTTTATGATTTATGGATTGCTTACTATGCTGACTGTATTTGTGTTAGGCATCTTCTTGCTTATTGTGGCATGTATGTTGCATACTAGAGCACGATAGTTAAAATAAATATTTTAAACTTTTCTTGTGTCTCTGTCAGATCTTATTGTGGGCAAGTACGAGTGTGAGAGCGAAAGGGTATGGCCTGTCACCGCGATCCCTGAGAGGGTCGGGAGTGTCATGTTCTGGGATTTCTAATCACTTTTTCATCTGTGAGTGAGTAGAAGGGCAAGTGAGACACTATAGCTAGTCGGTCCCGGGCTCATGGGTACTAAGGTGGTAGGATGATTCAGTCTCTGCCTACTAAGGTTCTATGGTCCCAAGCATAGTTCTGTGACTCCACAGAATCCCTGCAACAGTTTCCAACCATAAGGTAGAGGTCGTGGTGTTCCGATTGATCCGAGTACTGGGATTGATGTACCTACTTTGAAGAAAACAAACCATTGTCATTATTGTAATAAGTTGGGTCAATGGAAGCGGGAATGTCCTCTTAATCCTAATAACATGGTGGTTGGAAATCCGGTTCAGAATTCAGGATTTACCCAGCCCCGGAAAAATAACCCTGAACAGTCAAAAAAAGTCGAGAGGCTAAGATCGCAAAATTTGAATACGCCCCAAGCTCCAGTATTGCAGGTTCCACAAGCCCAATGCTGCAGCAGAATGTGAATGGTCCCCGATTTCCAGAATCAGGATGCGCTTCAACAATTGCCTGTTTTTGCAGCACTTGAAAATTATGGTTCTGACCTGTTACAATGACAGTGCCTGAGGGGGGAGGAGGAGTGCATGCTTAGCGCAGTCTTTGAGGTAGACCAGAGTGCTCAATTTGTAGCAGGTGAGGTAAATGGCCACTCTGTATCATTCTTGATTGATACTGGTGCTACCCGCTCTACTGTTAGAACAGTAGAAATTCCAGACCTACACCTCATGGGAAGAATAATCCAAATTGTAGGAGTTGCAAACCAACAAATGACTAGCCTAGTGATAAAGGAAGTACCGGGTAAAATAGGGACCTTTGAGGAGAACCACCAGTTTGTGATGTGTGATTCGAGTCCCGCAAACCTACTCGGATGCGATCTGTTGTGTAAACTGAATTGCACCATTTATTGCACACCAAAGGGTGTGGAGTTTCAGACCCATGATAAAGACTTTTCCTTCAAATTGGCAAAGCACGGCCCAGATATTGGATTGTTCTCCTTGATGACAAATTACAATTTGCCCCCTGATTGAAAAGATACTGTGAAGCTAGAGGTCTGGGACTTTTCAGGAAAGAACATAGGTCTCATCAGAGGAGTTCGACCTGTCCTCATTATTGTAAAACCAAACGTTGAGTACCCAAGAACCCCACAATATAATCGTACCCATGAAACTATTTCTGGGATTCCTCAAGTGTTGAGTCGATGATCAAGCTAGTCATTTTGAAGGAGATAATTAGAAGTCCATGTAACTCACCGATTATGTACTTGCAGAGTCTGGCTGTAAGAACCGCATTGTACAGGATTTGAGTAAGATTAATGCCATTGTTGTTCCATGTTGTTCCGTGGTCCCAAATCCAGCTGTGATTTTATTTCAAATTCTATGTGAGCCTGTGTGGTTCACTGTCATGGACCTTTGTCAGGCATTTTTCTCCATACTGTCACATGAGGACAGTCAGTTCCTCTTTGCATTTTGGTTCAACAACCGTATTTTGGGATGGTGCCAAGTCCCAAAAGGATGGACGGAGAGTCTGTTGTTTCTGCAATCAGATCTTCAAAAATAATCTTTAACCCTTAATCATGCCCTGTCATTCAGTCCTAATCCAGGACATTGACGACCTGTTGAACCACCTGGCTGATAATGGACATAAAGTGTCCCCAAGTAAGTTACAGTTTTGTAAAAAAGGAAGCCCTGTTTCTAGGACATCACATTATGATTCTTGTTTACTGCAACTGACCAAGAGAAAGGGTTTGGGAACCAGGAGGATAAAAGTGCAGATCCAGCTGAGCATCTGTGAATATATTCTTGTGCTGAACTGTGTTTTGACTTTTCCTTGCAACGAAACGGAATGACACGAGTTATCATTAGCTTGATTTCTAGATTGAACTTTGAAATGTGTCTGCAGTACATGTAAAGTAAAGTATTTCACACAATGTAAGCATGAACACATTTACATTAATATTGCTGCATTTATTTTGAAGTTAGACGTGCACATATAACCATGTAATCGAAGTGCACATTTTAGTGTTTAATCATACTAATTTAACTATGCCTGAATCTGAAGTGCATTATGTTGCCTTGCATGATCTCTTCTTTGTAGGTGTGGTTTCAAGGCTTCATTAGTTATAGAAAAGAGTATTGTGTATTAGTGATAGCAAGGCCTGAGAAGAAATTCTTGGTAGAGACGTGAGAAGCTAATGAACCGGAGAAAAGGTGTCTATTCATCATATATCAGCAGTGGTGTTCCATCCAAGGACCTGTGAATGTCCAGGTTTCATGAGATGGGAAACTTTGAAGATGTTGCCAATGGGCACATGAAGTGTAATTCTTTTGGTTCCTGAAAGGGTGGTATGAGGATCATAATATTAGAATGTATCTGCATTTTTAAAGTAATGTATACACTGTTAGAATTTAGAGCAGATCCTTTTAGACTTGGAGAGGTACAGACCTCTCGCTTGCCCTATTCAGAGTTTAAAGCTATATGCTGAACACTTGTCCTCTCTTAGAGGTTTTCTCCTAAAATCTTCACAATGCTGACACCTTCCTATTACACTATCCTATTTCTTAAATTCCTTGAGATTTCCCATTGTGTATCCATCATCAGTCTAAACCTAGAGCCCTGACTAGATGACCTTTACCCTTTTGCCATTTGTACTCATGTAGCTGCGTTTGTCACATTTTGATTCTATTGAACTGGATTAAGTTTGTTGACTAACGCCTTCTTTTGAATTCTGTTTCTGAGCTATGCTTAATTTGCATTGTTTTGTATTTACTACTGATTGTAATTAACCGCTTTGACTATATTTACTGATTCCTGGTCCTTATTGTATGGCCAAATAAGGTACATGAATTTGAATTGTTTTGTTGAATGCTAACTCTTTTTCCTCCATCAACCACAAATACCTGTTGCATGGAAATTATAACTGCATGCTAACGCTCTATCAAAGAAGATATGTAAAAGTGCTAATAATTTTGAAGCAACTGAAAGCACCTATTCGCACAACCATTTTCCCTGACAATCTGTTCAAGCTGTATCCATTTGTCCTGGAAAGGAGCACCAGAGCCCCGCAAGCAGAGACTACACCAAAACGCTCTCCAGTTATTTAGTTGTATCGTAAAGGCTTTCTCTCTATGAGCGCATGGAGATCCTGATCGTTCATTGCTGTGCTGAATCAAGACAATATCTTTGTGGGTGCCATGATTCTGACGTTTCGCACTGAGATGTGAGCACTCCTCCTTCTCTGACTCTGAGTCAGGGTTCTTAGTCTTGGTACACTCTAATGACTCCAAGAGTTGCATTTACACCTCATTAAGATATTATGGCCATGCAATAAACAGCACAAACAGAATGCTGCAGCAAAACAGCAGCACACACATGCATAAAAAGTGAACAAGGCACACATGAGTGACAAAGGGCAATGGTCACCCAACAACCACAGTGAGCAGCAGTACACTTGAGGAAAGAAACAACCATGCTGCCCGACCCAGTGTTGTGAACACTGCCTACGCACATTGTTTGCTTATAAAAATTGTATTACAACTTGCCTCATCCCCATCTTACACAGCAAGGTACACAACAAAGTACAATCTACTATAGTATAGCACATTGCTTATAGCTGAAATGTGGTGCAAGAACTTAACACAAGCAAACTGTATGCCAGCCAGGTGCTGTTTCTCTGGAGCTTCAGTGGTACAGTTACATGTCACCAAATATAGTATGCCAAATATAGATGACACAACTTTGGATTAAATATAAAATTATATTTAAGACATCATCTTCAAAGTTAGAAGAGCATGCTGCTCATGCAAGAGCTTCAGATCCTCAATGCCAGCTAACTAGAACCTTTCATTCTAAAATGATTCAATCACATTCTACATTCAATAAACAACCACCTACTTCACACTTCATTCCAATCACCAAGCTATGACAAAAAATGTATTAGAACAATATTCTCCACCTTAGTCATGCAAATCAGAAGTTGCACTGGCAGGATGCAGTCGAAATATACTGAAGGAGTCATGTTGACGTAATATATTACAATTGTTTGTGCTGTTTTTTTAAATTTGTGTCAACATTTAATTGCATATTCATTATGTTGGTGCCTAGTAATTATTATGAATGCTTGGTTGTTTAGCTGAATGGATTACAACTCATTATATTATCATTTCTTCATCATCATAATAACTTTATTTGGTTTCATACAAACCATCAAAGTATACATGATCAATAAATAATAATCAAGTATTGAAAAATAGGCTTTCACAAATTTCAAATAGAGTAAAGCATAAATATAAAACCTCCTAAGAACAATATCAGAGAACTACAGTCAATATTATTCTCACAAATAGTTAAAGTGCTCTCTGCATTATATGAATAGTTAATCATGTAGAGACTTGTCTCACAGGGCAAACATCCGGTTTATTTTTAGCTGTGTTACAACACTGATAATGAATAAAAAGAAACCTCTTCGCCAATCTAGGTCACAAACATCTGTCGCCTAAACCAGATATTCAATAAAAAGCTGCCCACAGCAAAGACAATAGGATTGGATGTGTCATTCTTCAGATTCCTAAGAGCAATCCAATAATGCCTGGTTGCCAGATTCTGACAGACTGGTCAGATCCACCTTCTTTGGTGGAGCTGGTATTCAGATTCCTAATAGCAATTCAATAATGCCCTGTTTCCAGATTCCGACAGACTGGTCAGATCCATCTTCTTTGGGGGAGCTGGTATTCAGTACAGAGGAACAAAATGTCTTTGTCGGTCTCCGGGGCTGTACGACACACAGGGCAGACAACAGAGACCTGTTTGGGAACCTTTGTACTAATGGATCTTAATAGTAGGCAGTCCAAACAAAATCTCACGTACAGACTTTTTGCTAGTGGAGACAAATTCAGATCTGAAAAAGGCTCAAACCTTGGGTATGGCTTAAAAGTTATGAACTGAGTGATTAAGCGCCCTACGGTTGTACTCGTGGCATACCGATCTGCTACATGAGCCCAGTGCTTAGCTTTTACATTTTCTATATCTTTTTTACTAATCCTCTCGGGCGTCCCAATGGCCAGCCAATCCCAAAGATCTACACCAAGTTGCTACATAAAGTAGCCATAGGATCAATTTAGCACCACTGCTCTTTAGGACTTCTTTCTGAGACTCTCGGTAGTCACATAGCTCCGGCGTGGTTCACATCATCATTGCAAAATGGCGTTTATCATTGTCAGTCCTGTTTTCTCTGTTTTGACCCTACTTGTTGGTGATGTTTCACTATGGTCATGTGATCAAGGCCGGAGGGCCGAAACACGTCAGAGGTCGAAGTTTGTATATAAAGTAACTGAAAAAACCAAGGGTTACAATGACGATATGGTAGAAATTCAGTGGCTATAGTTACATGAGTTAACTATAACTTAGGCCCCCACAATGCACTGCTTAAGACCTCACATATTACATCACTCATGACATGATAAGTCACTTCACTGATGACATCTCAAATTACATCACTGATTACATCATACTGTGAGTGTGAGTGTTTTGTAAAAGATTCTAAAACTTGAAGATATATACCAAATTACTGCATTAGTTAAATTACTATACTTTCTGTACTACTGAGTGATAGTATTTCTAACATGTCATCTGATCTATAATCACGTTTTTAAAGTGAGGGTACTATTTATCAGTAAACTAGCCTCTACACTGACAAATGTCCGTGTAGACATGACTTATGTTTATGGTATAGTTTTGCAGCAGTGTAAGCTGTTCATTAAGGCTTCACTGCACAGTGATAGCTGAGTATAGTTCTGTTTTATGACATACTGACAGTTTCCTTAAACGTCTCTCCTTTGTGATGAGTGACTGCAGTGGTAGATTGCAATAAATTAATCTATTTACTAAGACCTTTCTCTATGGTTATGACTCAGTGTAGTAGACATATACAACAGACTGACCTCTCTGCTCACATCTTTCTCCAGTATGAAGAATAATTTTTTTAGTGGTTTGTCACACAGTGGCCTGTCTGCTAAGACCTGTCTACTGGTTGTATGTGTAGTAGTTTGTGTAAATCTGACATTTGCACTAAAACCTCTTTCCAGGTTCACAAATGGTATTGTTGTGGTTTGCAATAGACTAGCCTATACAGTTAGACGTTTTACTTTGGTCGTTAGTATTTAGAGCACTGGTTCAGAAAAGTCAGGACTATCCGCTGAGAACAATCTCTTACGTGATAAGTGAGTGTAGTAGTTAATAACATTTTCACAAGTTTATAAATACATTTTATTCACACATTCAAAATAACATCTTTATGTTCAATGGCATTATTTACAAGCAGATAATTGCCACTGCTATGGGGACTTGCTTTGCCCCTAGCTTTGCCAATCTATTTTTAGGCCTTTGGGAAGAAGAAATCCGGGCAGACAGCGCCTTAAACTCAGACTTCACTACAGTGAAACTTTGGCTGTGTTACATCGACAATCTTTTTATAATCTGGAATGGCACTGAAGAAGAAGCCACCAGATTTATAAATAAGCTTAATGAGAACAACCATAACATTAATTTGTCTCTAAACATGAGTAGAAAGCGCATTGAATTCCTCGATCTCATGGTCGCAGCACACCAGGGCACCCTGCAAATCAGTCTTTTCTGCAAAACCACTGCAGGTAACATTCTCCTCCATGCTCTCAGCGGTCACCCTGACAACCTGAAGTGGAGTATGCCCTATGGCGAACAGCTGAGAGCAAGAAAAAATTGTAGTACAGAAACTGCATTCATTGCTGAACATGGCAACATGATCAAAAGATTTCTTAGTGGAGGATACCCTATGTGGGTATTAGAACAAGCACTGGAAAAGGTGAGTAAAGTTATTTGATCAGAAACCTTGGAAGCACCTAAGAATCTCATCAAAGACAGCGGCACCTCCGACTCAGAAGGTATTAGAGTTATCTTGATATACAATAGGAACTCGCAACATATACAGAAGATCTTAGCAGACAATTGGGATATCCTAACCATTATTTGTCACACCCTCCAAATTAGACCTAGAATTACATACAGGAAAGGCCGCAGTCTGAGTGATATTTTGGTACATAATGACATAACACAGGCACTTCCACAAGGAGAGCATAACCTCAAAGGCTTCCTTCCTTGTGGACATTGTAAGGCCTGCGGTAACAGCCATATGATAAAGGAGTTTTCGATACCTGGGGCTTATTATGCCCTGGGACCACAACCTCCCCAGCCTTCTTTACAAATCAATGCAGGGTAGGCCAATACGACCTGCCCCGGGGACCACCACCTCCTCGGGGCTTTGTGTTTTAAAATGGGGGCCTCTCGACCCCCCGACCCTGGGGACCACCACCTCCCCAGGGCTTTATATTGAAAGAATTACGGGGCCGTGTGGACCCAGCCCCAAGGACCGTCACCTCCCGGGCTTTCTTAGATTGCATGTGGGGGGGGTGCAGCCCCCCGCAGCCCCAGGGACCACCATCTCCCCGGGGCAAAATTAAGAAAGGAGGCGGGCCACGTGACCCCCCTCCTGGAGCCATAAATGGCCCTTTGGACCGCCACTCACCAGGGCCAGCTCCTACTTTGTCCCGGGGCGTCCACTACTGGACACAGCTGTTTGCTATGGCTTGGCTGTAGCTGTACCACTCCCACCAAGCCATAGCAAACTGTGCTCCTCTTCTAGCAAGCAAAAGCATAAAAAATGCTCTCGCTTGCTTGAAGCGTAGCAAAATGCATGTTCAGCAGCTCCCTCTCTGTTAGAGCAATGCCAGATCCTGCAGGAGGTCGGGAGCCATCAGGGACAATGGTGGCCTTGAGGCTCCCCCTAGGTCCTCAACATAAGTAACTGGGTGCCCCGTGGCACCCAGAAGAGAGGCAGGAGATGGGGTCCCCGGGCCCCTCCCTTATTTAAATAGGCTTGGCCCCTCCTTTTAATCTTTGAAAAAAAAGGCCAGGCTCCAAACGATGGGTCCCCTGGGATGAAATCAGCCCAGGGAAAGGGGGGCCACGCGGCCCCTCCCATAATAATGAAAAAAATATGAAAAAATCCGGGACCAACTAGTTGCTGGAGGCCCCTCCTCCTTTCTCCACCACTCTGCAAACGCACCTCCTGGCGCACTGTTGGATGGGTAATGAAGTCCCTTTGGCTACAGAGGGTCCTTGGGTGCCAACAAGCCCTCCTGTTACCTTCAATAAATCCCACAGAGGGCGATTTCTGGGAGGACTTAGGAGGCCATGCCCCCTTTCTCCACCAATATGCAAATATGCCTCCTGGAGCACTGCTGGCTGGGGGATGAAGTCCCTTTGGTTACAGAGGGTACTTGGGGGCCAACAAGCTCTCCTGTTACCTCCATTAAGTCCCACAGAGCGTAATTTCTTAGAGGACTTCGGCGGCCATGCCCCCTTTCTCCACCAATCTGCAAACACGCCTCCTGGTGCACTGCTAGCTGGGGGATGAAGTCACCTTGGATGCTAAGTGTCCTTGGGGGCCAACAAGTCCTCCGGCTTCCTCCAGTAAGTCCCACACAGGGCAATTACTGAGAGGACTTCAGAGGCTACGCCCCCTTACTCCACCACTCTGCAAACACACCTACTAGTTAAAAAACCCATAAAAATCCACTTAAAAACCAAAGGTTACATGGTCGTTATAGCTAGGATATAGAATTATAAAATCCTTGAAAATTTACTGAACAAAACAAAGGTTACAGGGACATTATAGTTAGGCCCAGATTTCACTCATACAAAACCAGTGAAATTCACTAGTTACCTGAGCTATAACTATAGCTTATGCCTCTGCAATGCAGTGTCCATGACCACATATATTACATCACCCATGAGATGGTCATTGACATTGTTGCCATCTCAAATGACATCACTGATTACATCATCAAGTGAGTGTGTTTTTAAGAGCTTATATGTGTTAAACATATGTACCTACTACAGAATTTAAATTAGTATACTAGGTGCACTACTAATGAGTGATACAACTTCTAACATATATTAAGTGAGTAGCAATGAATCCTTGAAAAATGTTCAAAACTAATGCGACGTTCACTTCAGCCGGTATTTGGAAAGTTTTGTGGTGATCCGTCAAGCATGGGCCGAGATAGAAGGGGGGGTCCCAAAACACATCTTCCCCATGTTAATTTCCATAGGAACTTTAGACTTGGCTGCATCTGAAATGCTATACAGAATTACACCAAATTTGGCAGAAAGGTAGATATTAGTCCAGGGAAGTGCCTTGCAATGTAAATCTGTTAAGTAGTTGCAGAGTAATTAAAAGAAATTCTAATTTGTATATATAGGGACGCAGATCCTCTGAGGATCGGACAGGCCCCATGCTCAAATGTGATTGGCCAAAATGTTGTGGTATCGGTCATAGGTACGTTGGCGCTTCAAGGGAAATTCACATTCATATGTTGATATTCATTTATATGACGGTGCTGTAAGGTGTAGAGATACCACCAACTCTACAAGAAGAGCAAGAGCTCTACGTAACAGTTCAGCAAATCCCCAGCAGCTATCCGTGAATTACGATCTCTGAGATCGTAATTCACGGATAGCTGCACTCGGCTCCACTGTATCGGTTGGATGGGAGGATTAAGACAACGGGATACCGACTGAGAAGTTGGCTCAGCGCTAAACGTACGCTTCGTTGTTTAAGAGACCGTAGAATTTGACTGTCCCCATCCTGGATTTGACCCCCATGTGGTCTGGAATTTTAACCACATAACAAAGATCCTATTGAATAGAAAATAGCGTTGAGGAAGTCGTGGGATTAATGTCCCTACACGACGAAACACGTGTTGGCTGTGACTAGGATGTTCCATTGGAAAATAAAGAACAAGGAAGAAAAACCTCGCATATGATTTTTTTATATCAATGTTTTTTCCTGACTTACACGTCTAAAAACGTTTTGAAATTGTAATAATTACGAGTGCTGGGGATTTGCTGAACTCAAATGTGATTGGCAGCCGCAGCTCCAGCTGAAAAAAAAAAAGAGAAGCACAGTATCCAGGGGTTGAGGTCCTCTGGCCAAGATCGGCCCGGGGAAGGGGGCCACAAGGCTCCTCTCCCCCATTGATATAAGGCTGGGCCCAAGGGGATGAGGTCCCCAGGGCCACACCCTCCCCTTCCATGAGGAGGTTCTTTCTTTTCATCTGCTGCTGAGACCAGAGATCGTGTTCTAATCTTTTAAAAACTAGAAGTATGTAAATTGCCTAGAAACCCTGCCGGTTTGGTTCCACCCCATTATGCAATGTCTTCCCGCCCTTTTTCCAGGATGATGGACAGTTTGCTAAAAGGCCCCACCAGCGTATTTCCGAATATATCTCTTTACATCGCAGATTTTACATCGCGATGCAAACACAACGCGGTTGTTACAATGACCGCATTGTCACAACGCATTACCTTTACAACACAAGTCGTTATAACGACTTGCGCTAGATGGCGCGCTGGACTTAGTAATAGTATGGTTTACTATTTCAACTCCAATGTGTGCAATACTAGGAAAAGTGTTGGAATAGTAAATCATGCTATTCCTTATCCTAGAGCGCACAACGACTTGCGTTGTAAAGGTAGTGGATTGTGACAACGCGATCGTTGAAACAACCGCGTTGTGTTTGCATCGCCTCCGCGATGTAAAGAGATATATTCGGAAACACGCTGGTGGGGCCTTTTAGCAAGCTGTCCATCATCCTGGAAAAAAGGCAGGAAGACGTTGCATAATGGGACGGAGTAAAGTCTGCGATGTAAACTTTGTTTCCTGCGTGTTTCTTGCCGATTTTGGAGACAGGTTCCTCATGCCTAGGAATACAATAAAATCCCCAACAAACAAGAAAGCACTTACTTCTGCAAAGTACAAATCATCCAAGTGTGTTTTCTCTGCAGTTCTACTTTGTAAAGGTATCTGGTGAAAATGCTCAAGGAATGATCACATTGGCAAAGTTACAGACACACAAGGTCACTGGAGACAATTCTTCGGCATCCTTTAGGTAGCTGTAGTGTAGGAGATGCAGTATACATTTACCCACCCAGGTAGCACTTACTAATTAGCCAGTACAAAGTACTTCCCTTGAGTAGAGGTGTTGCACAAAATGGTGAGCTCTTCTTGTGGAAAATAAGTGGAATGTGGAAAATGTGTTTTGAGAACCCCTTTTTTTCAGCTCCCAGTTGATGAATCACCCCAAGACTTTCCAGACAGCAGCTGAAGTGAGTTGTGCACTAGTTTTGAAAATTTCATGAAGCTTTGTTAAATGGCGCCAAAGTTATTAGCACCACAAAATTGCTATTCCTATGGAAACTATTTCCTAACTATAACTACCTACTGGCGAATGGCAGTAATTTATCTATCTATCTATCTATCTATCTATCTATCTATCTATCTATCTATCTATCTATCTATCTATCTATCTATCTATCTATATCTATAATTATATATCTATCTATCTACTCCTTCTGTTTTGGCTCACTTGCGCTGACGATCCCGGCGCTCTATGACGGTGCGGCCCGATGCAACGGCAGAGCCCCTCCGTATACTATCGTCACAATTTTCACAAATGGATTGTAAAGGATTCGGGTCGTACTCACAGGTAACATATGATTCCTTTTATTTCTTCTCCATAACAAATCACAACCAAATCAAGGCTCTTCCCAATGCGTTTCGGTCTCGCAGAGACCTTATTCACGGGTTATGATACGCAAACAGCTGCGTTTAGAACACGTCAAACTCATTGCGTATTCATGTTTGGGGATTCTGGGATTTGTTGTAAAGTTTTTAAACATTGTGGCTGTTATGTGTTTGGTGATTACTTAGTATCTAAAGTGCTGTGTTAATAAAATTGTGTTCAGTGTTAGTATTTTTCATTTTTTTTTTTTTTTTGAAACCGTTTATTGCAATCTCAAATAGTTACAAGTATGGGCCTACAACCGTCTGGCCGGCCGCTAGAGTGGCAGTAGCATATGACATACATACAGAAAAATCTCTAGGCGGTGCAAAAAGGGTAAATCAGGAGATATCAGTAGTGCAGGCCACATAACTCCGAACCAACAATGCGGTTTCCTTTTGTCAAAACACAACAACACAAAAACAACCACACCCGCAAGGCAACCCGCAATCCCAAGTGACAGCACGCGCTCCGTAAGTGGAGGACCCCAACCAATCGCCAAACTCTGAAGAGGGGAATGAGAACAGATCAGGGACTGGGGAACCACGGGCCCATGGCTGGGGGAGGGGGTCGGCTAGGGGGACGGAGATGGTGAGGCAGCCGGCAGCAGTGGCGGCTCGCAAATACCCCCGCGGTAGGCGTTCCAGGGGCCCCAGATTTTCACCCACGCCCCAGGCTTACCCCTCGCAACATACACCACCTTTTCACGAAACATACACCAGTCCATGTGTTCTTTCCAGGCCGACACCGCCGGAGGCCTCTGGGACCCCCACAATTGAGCAATGTCACGCTTAGCTATCATGTATCCCAGAGTCACCCACCGCGTCTGCGGAACCGAGTAGTCAGTTGGCTCCCACACATTCAGCAAGCATCTCCTCGCTTCAGGCAACAGCACGACACGCGTAACCACTCGCAGGACCTCGTGCACACCACGCCAGAATCGCTCCACCTTTGGGCATTCCCACAGAATATGCAAGAAAGTTGCCAAAGCACCACAGCCACGCTTACACAGTCCATCCTCAGCAAAGCCCATACGTAGAAGCCTTGGCCCCGTCACATAAACCCGGTGGAGGATCTTAAGCTGGACGAAGCGAAGGCGAGCCGGGATGGCCACCTCCTTCGGAGAGGCCACCGCGGACATCCAGTCCTCGTCGTCCAACTCCAGCCCATCGGCAACCCAGGCCTCGCGGAGGCCAGTCAGCAGGCCCGATCGGTCGTTGATCAGTTTTTTATATATAAGGGAGATCGTGCTGTCTGGGACATGGCCATCCAGCACTCTGTCCTCCAGGGGGGAAGACTCCGGAATGGATGCGACATCCGGGAAGACGGAGCCCAGCGCGTGGCGGACTTGTAAGTACCGGAAGTACTCACTGCCTTGCAACTGAAACTCCGTCTGCAGCATCTCGAAAGTTTTGAATCCCCCCCTCGTCCAGAGATCTCCCACTGTGCTGATGCCGATCGTGTCCCACTTCTCGAAGCCCTTCGAGGTCCACAAGGAGCCCAACCTCGCCGATGCATATAGCGGTGACGCCCGGGTCAAACGGTCCTTCCACCCCATAGCTGCGTTAGCCGCGTGCCACACACGCACCATGACACGCGTCGGTCCCGTCAGGCGAGGGTCCGGCGCGCCAGAGTAGAGCGCCCGATTGTAGTCGCCACCGGGCAGGAGCATCTTGTCCATTTCAAATGCCGGGTTCAGGGCGGGCCCGTAAAGGCCATGATTAATAGCAGCTAGCTGGGAGGCCCAGTAATACCGTTTAATATCCGGGAGGGCAACCCCCCCATCGTACCACGGGAGCGTCAATTTAGCCAAGGCGATACGTGGCCTCCCGTCCCAGAACAGGCGACGCTGCAAACTCTCCACCTCTCGGAAGTAGCGCGCCGGAACCAAATCCATAGTGTTCTGGAGAGCGTACAGAAAGCGCGGCAACGACATCATCTTAAACAAGGCCGCTCGGCCAAGCGGCGAGAGCGGCAGACGCCGCCAACGCACCACGTCCTCCTTCAAGCGCTGGAGGGGGGGCCGCAAATTCCGCTCGTAGCGGGCCTCCGGGTCCAGAGTAATATATATACCCAGGTACCGAAACCCCTGGGAGGCAATCTGGATCGGACAGTCCCGTGGTAGGACCGGAGCCTCCCCGGCAAGCACATATACACAGGATTTCGCCCAGTTGATGACGAGGCCTGAGTTGCGACCGAATGAGCGCAAAACATCAACTAGGACGATCAGTGATTTACGCGGGGAGGCGAGATATAGAAGGATATCATCAGCGTAGAGGGACACACGGTCCTCATGCTCGGGGGTCCAACGGAGACCACGGATGGAAGGGTGCCACCGCAGCCACTCCGCCAGGGGCTCCAGGGCCAATGCAAACAGGAGAGGCGACAGGGGGCAACCCTGTCGCGTGCCCCGTCCCAGTGCGAATGGGGCCGAAACTCGTCCATTCACCACCACCTGCGCCAATGGGCCGGAATACAACAACTTGACCCAGCTGATGAAGCCCGGTCTAAAGCCAAACTTCGCCAGCATCGCCCAAATGTATGGCCACTCAAGCGTATCAAACGCCATGGTGGCGTCCAAGGACGCCAAGATGGCCGGCTCCCGCACGAACGGGACACGCGCGAGCACCCCGTGCAAGCGTCGCAGATTAAGGGCCGTGTTACGATGGGGTATGAAGCCGGACTGGTCTTGGTGGACCAAGTCGCCCACCACGCCGACCAGCCGGTTGGCCAGCACCTTGGCGAGGATTTTGGGCTCCGCGTTCAAGAGCGAGATAGGCCTATAGGATGTGACCCGCTCACGGGGTCTCCCCTCCTTGTGGATCACCACGATCGTGGCCAGACGCTGGTCCGGCGGAAGGGAACCCCGCGAGCGGGCCGCCAGGAACATCGCGCACAGGTGGGGCGCCAGCACATCCGGTCGCAGCTTGTACAGCTCAATAGGAATGCCATTGGGGCCCATGGCCTTGCCAGATGCGACCGAGCGGATAGCAAGGGCAATTTCGTCCGAGGTGGGAGGAGCATCCAGCGAATCCCTGTCCTCCACCGAAAGGGAGGGCAGCGCGATGTCCCGAAGCAGGGCATGGGAATCCTCCTCCGAACAGGGAGAAACCGGAGAATACACCTCGCGGAAATAATCCGCGAAGCAGGAGACAATGGCGTTCGGCTCGGTAACACACACACCATCCATCCTCTCGATCAACGGAACCACACGACTCGCTCTCTCCTTTTTGTCCAACCACGCAATCAATTTACCCGCCTTATCACCCACATCGTACAGTCGCCCCTGTTGCTCTCTACTGAGGCCCCTGGCCGCCTCCGTGACGAGGGCTCTATAGGCCGCCTGCTTGAGGTGTAGAACATGCAATGTGGCATCCGTCACCCCGCTCCCCAGGTCACCCTCTAGTTCAGTAATTTCGGCCTCCACCCGGGTTACCTCCTCCCGCTCGCGCCTCCGGGCATGGGAGATAAAGGAGAGGGCCTCCCCCCTGAGAACTACCTTAAAAGCCTCCCAAAGGGAGATGGCAGACGGGACAGACCCCACATTCTCTTCAAAGTACCGCTGCAAGGATTTGATCAATTCGGCTCGAATAGTGGGGTCGCGCAGGTACCAGGCATTGATTGGGGCTACCCTGCCCTCCCCCCTCGGGAAGACATCAAGATGCAGCAGTAGTGGGGAGTGATCTGAAATACCCCGCGCCAAATGGCGCACCTCTCCCACCCTCCCAGCATAGGCCGCAGGAACAAGGATATAATCAAGCCGCGAGAGGCTACCATGGGCACCCGAGAGGAAGGTGTATTGCAGCTGCGCGGGATGCTGTAGTCGCCAGCAATCCACCAACCCTAGTGTATCTAAGAGGCCGGACAGCCACGCCTGTGCCCGGGGGAGGTCCCTGGGGGGATGACGATCCATAGACCCAGAAGCCACCGCATTGAAGTCCCCCCCAACTACCAGAAGCCCATCCGGGAGGTCAAGGAGGAGGCGCCCCAGGTCCGCAAACGTGGTTGATTGCAACCCCGGCGGAACGTACACTGATACAAAAACGACCACCCTGCCCTCCATTCTACCCACCAAGACAGTGTAACGTCCCCTCTCATCATGGCGCACCTCATCAATCTCCAATGGGAGCGAGTTCTTAATCATGATGCCCACCCCCCGCGAGCCCGAGGTGAAGCCCGAATGGGCCACCAAGCGATAGCCTCTCCGATTCATGGCATGAAAGGAGTTACCTATAAGGTGTGTCTCCTGCAGGAAGATCACATCTGGTGAAATTCGTTTCAGATACTGCAGGACCACACCACGCTTAATCCTATCCCCCAGTCCGTTAACGTTCCATGATAACACAGTCAGATCCCTACCCCCCATCATACATGAAAGCCATCAATCGTCCCCCATAGAGCCTCTCGAAAACAACAATACAGTAAAGGGTTCGCCTTGCGGTGCAAACAAACAACACTCCACCCCCACCCACCCATCCCAACAGAACTCCCCCCTCCCTGCACCCCTGCATGAGCCCAGACAGCCCCCCCAAAGTGCAGTGTGCCTGTCGCCCCATAGATGAACAACTAACTAGTCCCCCAGAGGAGGAGGGAAAGCCCCCAACGGACCCCGTACCACCTCCATAGGAGGGGAACATACACGATCAGTGAATGGTAACCAAAATATTGTCCAGAGCAAGGCCTACTATGCACCCCTCAGTTCTGATCCGGCGAGCCCTCCCCGCCAACCGCGCCCCCCCCACCCCCCCGGCCCCGATCCCCAGGCAGAGTATCCAACCAGTCCCCAGCCGCCTCGGGACGGTCAAAGAAGTGCGTGCGACCATCCACCTCCACCCTCAGCTTAGCTGGAAAAAGCATTGAGTACTTAAGGTTCATGTCCCGTAGGCGACGTTTAACTCCGAGAAAACTCAGTCTCTGCTTTTGGACCGTCGGAGTAAAGTCAGGGTAGAAATTCACGTCCATATTATCGAGCTTGACCGGTCCCTGTAGCCTGGAAGTCTGCAAGATAGCGTCTCTGTCCCGAAAGTTAAAAATCCGGGCAATGAGAGGCCGCGGCGGGGCTCCGACCTTAGGTCTTCCTCCGGGGACCCTGTGAGCACGTTCCACCGCAAAAAGTTTACTCAGCCCCCGGGGCTGGAGATGGGTGAGGATCAGGTCTTCCACAAACAAATCTGCCGCCTCCTCCTCCCGTCCCTCCGGCACCCCGACAATACGAACGTTGTTCCTCCGGGCCCGACCCTCGGCATCCTCCAATCGACGGTCCATCATGGCGCTCGCCTGGCCAAGCCGGTGCACCTCCTTTTGAAGGGCCGCCACGTCTGTAGTGAGACTCGAGGTGGTGTGGGCCAGGGAATCGACCCGGTCATTTGTTTTAGACAAGTCGGCTCTCACCAGGCCCACCTCAACCAGGGCCGAGTCTATCTTCTGCGCCAGAGTATCAAAGCGCTGGTCCACCGAGGCCTTCATCTCGGCAATGGCGCCCATGACGTCCCGGAGGGTCAGATCCGCGGGTTGAGCGGACGCCTCAGCCGGGCCCGCGGGGGATGTACGCTGTGCCTCTGGGGAACCCTTCTGGAGGGTGTAGCGGTCCATACTGTTTGACTGAGGTGCCGGGCCGCGGCGGGTCGATTTCACCTTGGCCCGGTCGCCATCTTGCTTTGTGGACATGTCGCACTCCCAAAGTCGTGCCAATCTCTTCGAAAGGGCCGATAAACCAGTTCACGGGTTCCGGGGGGGGGGTGACCACTGGACCGGAGGACAACTCACGGCCGGCGGGTCAGCCGGGCACAGGGACAAGGCCACACCACCGCACCCTGCTCCGCAACCCTACCTCGCTGGAGGGCAAGGAGGGCGCAAAAGCGAAAGTGAAAGCGCGGGGTACGCGAGTCACCCAGCCCTGCCCGCCGCTGTTGTTCGCTTTGTCCCCGGATCGCCCCACAACTCCAATCCGGGGGGCCGGCGCGGAGAAGGCCGCAATCTTCGATCGGTGCTCCCACCCGTGTCCGGGGTCCGATTCGAAAACGGAAAACGGGTGCCGCCTCAGCTCGGGTACACAGACACAGTCCCCTCATCAAATACAGGATATAATCAGGATTAATTCAGGAGGTCGCAGAGGTCCTCGGGAGCTTCGCACCTACGCGGCCATCTTGGTTGCGCGCTAGGCTCCTCCCCTCGTATTTTTCATTTGTAATGCCCATTTAATCTCTGATGATTATTATTTTTCTTATCTCTCTGGAGTACCCAGTTATAAATTTCCATGCTTTTCAAGGATTAATTTGAGGAGGGGGGATAGATTTCAATAAAACCCATCGGTGGGTTATTATTCCTGTCCAGTTATCCTAATCACCTCTAATAATTCTGCTTCCCTTTTTTTTATATAGTACGGAGATCTACAATTGAATACCCCCAGTGGATTTGATCATATTACCATCGATGATTAGGAAATTATTTATTCCTAGTAAATAATATTTATCAACTCGATTATATATATTACATAATTCAAGGCTACATGGGCATTAAGAAAGTGTTATTTGTTTTATATAAGTGCTCGTGTAACAATGTGGAATGTGAATAAATTGCGTGAAACATTAAAAATTCTTCATAGCAATAAAACTTTTTGTAGCATAAAACAAAGCCAACAAAATATTTTTTTTCAAAGATGTACATAAAGTTACTCATTTTGATTTAGACCGTATGGCGTCAGTGTGCGGGGATCCAATATATATTGAGATTCTCAATTTGGGTTCACGCTCGCCACCTCGTTCATGTTGTTCAATCAATTCAATTCCAAAAAATTGATTTTTTTTCAATTTCCTTCATGATTGCTTTCCATGTACCTCGCTATCGCATTAATGTGGTCCTTGTTTATTGTGGCCCTTACATGTTCAAGAATTCTTTTTTTTTAGTTCGCAAATTGTGCTTCCTACGTATTTGAGACCACACAGGCATATTATTATATATACCACATATTGGCTTTTGCATGTTATATATTGTTTGATCTTTCAGTTTTTGTTAGTCGCTGCTTTTATTTGTTTCTTGTTTTACGCTATTTGGCATTCCTTACAAGTATTACACTTGAAAAAGCCCAAATGTTTGATCCAATTTGTTGTTTTTTTCTTTTCTTTTTAAATGGCTATGCATTAGGTTATGCTTTAGATTTCTGGCTCTCCTGAAAGTAATATTGGGGTGGTTGCCCATTAGTTTGGCAGCTGTATTGTCTAGTTGTAATATGTTCCAATTCTTGATCAATATCTTTTGAATTCCTTTGGCTTCAGCTGAAAATGTAGTGATTAGACAAATTAAATTTTTTCAGAATTTGTATTTCGCTCCCACCTTTTTTAATTATAAAATCAATTCTGGATTCATTTTGCACTTTGTTGAGGCCAGCCTTGATTATATGTTGTTTCTTTTTTGAATCTATGAGTTGTTTCTTCAGTGTGTTTTTTGAGTTCTTCATCTTGAGAACATATTCTGCAAATCCTCAAAAGTTCGCCATATGGAATGCTGTTGATAAGAGTGGATTGGTGAAAGCTGTTCGCATGTAATACTGCATTTGGTGCGGTTTCTTTCCTATGCAGTGTGGTATGTATTTTATTATTCTCAAAGTATATTTCTGTATTCAAGAATGTTATTCTGGTACTGCTTATCTCATACGTGAATTTGAGCTTAGCTCTCGTCAAATTAAAAATTTCAAAGTATTGGGCAAATTCTTCTAACGTTGTGTCCCAGATGATGAATAAATCATCTATGTATTTTAGCCACATTATGGTCTTGTTGAAATATTGGTTATTTTCAGGTTGCCAAGCTATTTGCTGTTCCCACCAGCCCATAGACTACCCCTCCTGTTACCTCCAGTGAGTCCCATACAGTGGGTTTGCTGAGGGGTTTCCTGTGGCCATGCCCTCTTTCTCCTCCACTCTGCAAGCACGCCTCCTGGCACACTATTATTTAGGGGATGAAGCCCGCTTGGCTCTTGAGGGTCCTTGGGGGGCAACTAGCCCTCCTGTTATATCCAGTAAGTCCCACACAGCTGGATTGCTGAGAGTTGGTCGGAGGCCACACCCCCTTTCTCCACCACTCTGCAAATGCGCCTCGTGGCGCACTGCTGCTTGGGAGATGAAGTCCACTTTAGTTCTTATGCCCTCAGGATGCAAGGGGACCTCATACCCCCACCAGCAGTGCACTGAGAGGCTTGTTTGCAGAGTGGTGGAGAAAGGGGGATGGCCTGCAACCACCTCTCAGCAATCCCACTGTGTGGGGCTTACTGGAGGTAACAGGTGGGCTACGTGGCCCCTAGGACTAAAGAAAGGGGGAGGGGCTTCCTGCGAGTTGTCGGCTTTTGATTTTTTGATTTTTTTGGGGGGTTGACCCTTTTAGGTCCCGGGGACCCCATCCCGCGGAGCCTGGACCATTTTTATAAATTTGAATAAAATAAAACAGAAGGATTTCTTCCGCAGGAACCCCATCTCCCAGCGCTAGGCCTTTATTAATTTAATAAAAGGGAAGGGGGGTTGCACGGCCAAAGGCCAGTTTTCGCCCTGGGGATCCCCATCCCCTGGGGCCCGGACATTTCTTTTATTTAAAAAAAAAGGGAGGGGGGCCGCACAGCTGCCCTTCCCAGGCTGATTTCGGCCTTGGTGGCCCCATCCCCCTCGCCATTTATTTTTATTTAAGAAAAAAAGGGAAGGGCCGTGTGGCCCCCCACCTCAGGCTGATCTCTCAGGGCCTGGCGATTTATTTTAATTTAATTTTTTTTAAAAAGGGAGGAGGCCATCCAGCCCCTCTCCCCAGGTTGGTTTCAGCCCTGGGGCCACAATCCCCCGGTGCGTGGCCAGCTGGTTGGGGACCATGGGGGAAGCCTGAAGCCCCCGCGGTCCCGGCCGCCTCCCGCCTCCTGCGGGAGCCGGCATTGCTGTTTACACACAGGGAGCTGCTGACATGCACCTCCCTGGGTGTAAAAAACAGTGTGCTCCGCTTGGAGCAAGCAAGAGCCAAATGCTCTTGCTTGTTCAAAGCGGGGCGTCACTAATTGCTATGGGATGGCGGAAGCAGTGCTCCTGTCATTCCAGAGCAAATGGCAATGTCCCGGGGTTGGGCACCCCGGGACATTGCTGGAGCCAGCCCTGGGGAGTGGGGGTCCCTGGGGCAGCAGGGGCGCTTGCCCCCCTCATTTATGTATAGTAGCCCCAGGGAGGTGGCGTCCCTGGGGCTGTGTGGGAGGGCAGAGCCCTCCATGCATCTTATTTCAGTATAGCCCTGGGGAGGTGACCGTAACCGGGGCTGCGGCAGGGGGCATGGCCCCCGGCATTTCGCAAAATTAACACTGCAGGGGGGCCACGTGGTCCCTTGCACTTTAAACAATTAGCCCCAGGGATGTGGCGGTCCCCGGGGCTGCAGGGGCCCACGCATCTTTATTTTGAATTGCCCCCAGGTCCTGGCCCACCCGGGGCCTAAAGTAAACAAAGCGCGGGAGCCCGGGCTTTGTTTTTTGAAAAGGTTGTGGCCAGATTAGCGGATCCACTGCGAATCTGGCCAATTTGTCTTTAAAAAATGTTTGTTTGTTTTTGGGCCCTCAGGGTCCCTGTGGGACCCCCTGAACAGTCCTAGGGGTAAGGGTGTTTTTACCTTGCCCCCTTTTCTTTTTTGTAATGTTTTTGCTTCTGACTCAGTTCAACTGAGTCACAAGATGGCTGCCAACACTTCCTGGTTTGTGGTGTTGGCAGCTAATCAAATCTCAGGCACGAGATCGAGAGGGTTTGCAGATCCACCGTCTGAGAAATCTTTAAATTTCTCAGGAGCTACTGAATGGATTTACATCCTTTAACAAAAAGAGTGCTTTCTGAACCAATAGCTACCTTTCTGCAAAATTTGGTGTAATTCCGTGCAGCAGTTCAGGCTGTAGCCGCATCAAAGGTTTCCCATGGAAATTAACATGGAGAAAAAGTGTTTTGGGACCCCCCCCCCCCCATTTTCTCGACCCCCTCTTGACGAATCACTCCAAAATGTTCCAGACTGCAGCTGATATGACTGACATCCGTCAAACGGTGCCAAAGTTATTTGCAAATCAAAAAAATGCTTTTTATTTGGAAACTGGGACCTAACTATAACTACCTACTGGCGACCGCCAGTAGGTAATATATGTATATATATATATTCTTCTCCTTGTCTGAAACCTGTGAAATAAACTTACCTGCAAAACTTGATCCTGTGGGCTCGAGCAATCTGTTTGTTCGATTTCCTTTCCATTGTAAATATATATATATATATATATATATATATATATATATATATTCACTGAAAAAACCATAGGTTTCACACATGTTATAGTTAGCTGGACATTTTACTGATAAAAAACCTATGAAATTCCCCCGTTATAGTTAGTGCAGGCAACTATAACTCACGCGACCGCAATCCTCTGCTGATGCTAATACTGTATTTAGACACTTATTTGCCCATGTCTTCTTCCATTAAATTTTAGATATACATATATTACAAATATTTTTTTTTCATAAAGACACATATGTCATCAGCAGAGGATTGCGGTCGCGTGAGTTATAGTTGCCTGCACTAACTATAACGGGGGAATTTCATAGGTTTTTTATCAGTAAAATGTCCAGCTAACTATAACATGTGTGAAACCTATGGTTTTTTCAGTGAATTTGCAAGGTTTTTTAAATGCCAATTCCTAACTATAACGTGTGTGAAACCTATGGTTTTTTCAGTGAATTTGTACGGTTTTTTAAATGCTAAGTTACTTTACGCCATTCGTGGCGTGCACGTCCACTTGACGCAGTTCGTTCCGTGTGCGCGCGGTGCCCTTCGCGCACCGCGCGCCCACTTTACGCAGTTAGTGCCGTGCACGTACGGTGGGCACGCGGTGCGCTAGGCGCACCGCGTGCCCACGTTACGCTGGATGGGCCATGTACGCACGATGCGCTTCGCGCACCGTGCGCACATGGAGGGCATATTACGCGCTTCGTTGTGCAAAGTAAACTTTTACATTTTCATTGCATACATATGCCATGCAGAAATGGTGCCCTTCGGCCACCATTTGCACACGGGGTGGGGAGAGTATGGTTAATTTTTTTTTTTTAAACATTTATATTTTCATTGATGATACATGCTATGCACAAATGGTGCACTTCGGGCACCATTTGCACACGGGGTGGGGAAAGTGTTGTTAATTTTTTTTTTTTAATTCTTTTTTACCGTACGCGTACGGTAAGCGTAATCGCCGATTTTTCGAAAAAAATAAATATTGACTTTTTGGCCTTGGGGGTTCTTTGGGGACACCTTCATCAAGGCTAGGTGGTTAGGAGCAGTCTAAACAGCTCCTTTATATGTTTTTTCCCTTTGTTTTTCCTCCCCCCCTCAGAGTGCGAGAGAGAAAATGGCGGCCGCCACTTCCTGGTTTCGACCGATTCGAATGTTTACTAAGATCTAACAGCCAATCAGAATCGCGCTCGCCACCGTACGCGTACGGTAAGCTTACCGTAAGCGCACGGTAAGCGCACCGTAAGCTGCCACAGATATATATATTGATTTAAATGCTATTTTCTCAGGAACTACTGAACAGATTTACACCAGACCTACAAAAGGCACTTCCGTGACCTGAGGACTACCTCTCTGCCAAATTTCAAGTAACTCTGTTCAGCCGTTCGGGCTGTAGCTGTGTCTAAAGGTCCTATGGAAAAATGCATGGGGAAAAACGCGTTTTGGGACCCCCCTTTTTTCTCGGCCCCCGCTTGACGAATCCCCCCGAGACTTTCAGGGTAGAAGCGGAGCGTAGCGCCCCACCTATTTTGAAAATTTCGCAAGGATTCGTCGACCAGCGCCAAAGTTATTCCAAATAGAATGTTGCGGATTTCCTATGGAAACAGGGTCCTAACTATAACTACCTACTGGCGACCGCCAGTAGGTAATATATATATATATATATATATATATATATATATATATATATATTCACTGAAAAAACCATAGGTTTCAGGCACGTTATATTTGGGAATTAGCATTTAAAAAACCTTAGAAATTCACTGAAGAAACCATAGGTTTCAGGGGCGTTATAGTTAGCTGGACTTTTCACTTGTACAAAACCATTGAAATTCCCCTGTTATAGTTAGTTCAGCTAACTATAACTCGCGCGCCCGCAATGCACTGCTGATGACGTCACATATTACATCACTCATGACATGGTCAGTGACATCACTCATGACATCACTGATGACATCTCAAATGACATCACTGATGACATCATCCAGTGAATCTGTGCTTTTCTGAAAATTAAAAATGTTTTATATATGTATATCTCAAGGTCGATGGAAGAATAAATGGGTATATAAGTGTCTAAATGGATGATTTGTTTTTGAAAAATTGATTGTATAACTGACTGATTAAGTGTATCTTAGTGAATACATGGCTTAGTGAGTAATGTTTAAATATGTAAATATCTGTATCAGTCTCTCACTTTGTGTATAAGTGGCTGCATGGGTTGGTGAGTAGCTACATGAGTGTCTATATAGGTTATTAGTTGTTTTTTTGAGTATCAGTATGAGTGTCTGAGTGTCTGTATGGTTCGGTGGGGGTATTACGTAGTGCATAGGTGCATGAATGAGTGACTCACTGTTTGTATGTGTTGAAGACCGCATGTGTGCAGGACTGTATGGGTGGATGAGTGTGTGCATGGGTGTGTTAGTGAGTGAATGACTGTCTCAATAGTGTCTTTATGAGTAACTACATATGTTTTAAACTAGTATATGTGACTATTAGTGTATATAAGTGAGTATATGTGAGAGTGAGAGATTGGAAGAGTTCCTGTATGAATAAGTATGTGTTTTTATAAGTGATTGTTTAAAAGACTAAGTATGTGTAAGTTTCTGTAGAAGTAAGTGTGGTGGTGTGTGTATAACTGTATATGCAAGTAAATGGATGTTTGATTCTTTATTAGCATGAGTGACTATGTGTGTGAGTAACTCTATGGATCAGTGGCGTTGTGTAACAGAATGTATAGGTGTATGAGTACATATGATGAGTGAGTACATGTATGAGTGACTGTATAGGACTGTTGGTGAAGGAGTGGACGTGTATGTGGATCTTAGAATTACTGAATAGGTTGTTGTAACTGATATTAGTATGTCCATTGTTTTGAAAATTTTAGTTTCTATTTTTGAATGTGTGTATCAAAGGTTATATTAGGGGGAGATGAGGTCTGCCACTCTATCACAAGAATGATGTCATCAGTGATGTCATTTGAGATGTCATCAGTGATGTCATGAGTGATGTCACTGACCATGTCATGAGTGATGTAATATGTGTCGTCATCAGCAGTGCATTGCGGGCGCGCGAGTTATAGTTAGCTGAACTAACTATAACGGGGAAATTTCAATGGTTTTGTACAAGTGAAAAGTCCAGCTAACTATAACGCCCCTGAAACCTATGGTTTCTTCAGTGAATTTCTAAGGTTTTTTAAATGCTAATTCCTAACTATAACGTGCCTGAAACCTATGGTTTTTTCAGTGAATTTCAAAGGTTTTTTAAATGCTAATTTCTAACTATGCCTACAGAGATAGGACATGTGAAGAAAGAAGAAAAAACGCACAGAAAGAAAAAAAAGAAATGCAGAAAGAAGCAACAGAAGTCCTCAAAGAAGAAGAAAAGTGCAGGAACAAGGATAACGTGCAGAAAGAACAAACAGAAGAGCAGAAAGAAGCCTTGTTGCAAAATCATCCTGTACCCTCAACTTTTTCAGACGGATACTGGTGGTAACTGAGTCTGACTAACCAGTCCTAGAGCCAGTGCTATGTTTAAAGACACTCAGAATACAGTGAAAACACTTACATACACTAGGGAACACTATGCGTTGGGGTCCCCCTGTGATTAGCATGACCTCCTCTGTAAGCCCCAAGTATATAATAGGGCTGGGGATTAAAACTACCTCTTAAAACGCGCCACATGGCGTGTTTGCACACATCACCTCAGGCCCCGTCCCCTCCCTTCCCCACAGTGTAAACACGCCCTGTGGCCGTTTTAAGTTGGGAGATTAAGTCCCCTTGAATCCTGAGGGTCCCTAGGGTCCAACTAGACCACTAGGTACCTCCAGTAAGCACCACCGAGCTGCGTTGCAAAGAGATGTAAAAAGGGGCGTGGCCTCAGAACACCTGTCTGCAACGCAGCTCCCTCGCACATACTGGAGATACCTGTTGGGCTAGTTGGCCCTCAGGGACCCTCAGTATTGAAGGGGAATTAATTCCCCAATTTATAACTGGCCAGGGGGCGCGTTTGCAGAGTGCTGCAAGGAGGGGGCATGGCCTCCGGCGCGATGCCGGTCTTTTATTTATTTTAGTTTTTTTAAGAAGGAGGGCTGTGTGGCCCCCCTTTTTCTAATTTATTGGCCCTGGGGACCCCATCCCCCAGGGCCTGCACCCTAATTTTCTTTGTTGAAAAAAATTAATTTGGAAGGGGGCTGCGTGGCCCCCCTCCCAAGGCCTTAATCGTCCCCGGGGACCCCAACCCCCGGGTCATGGCCTTTTTTTTTTTTATTCTTTCGGAGGGGGGCTGTGTTGCCCCCCTCCTCAGGCCACTTATAGCCCCGGGGACCCCATCCCGGGGGCCAGCCTTTGTTTTTTATTATTTAAAAAATATATATATTTATAGAAACACCTAGGACATGCTGGACAACCGGTATATACCTATCACCATGACGATTTGCGTGATATTCATTAAAAGGCGACTATAAATACAATGAATCCACGTGGAATGTATTTACACCGCTAGTGAAGCTCTGACGTGTCTGACGCCCTACCGTGCCTAATCCCGGCGCCCCCGCCGGTGGGTACTCTTCAAGTGGACACTCTTGTTGTTTATTTATACAAACCTGGGTAGCTATTGACGGGCACATTTAATACACACGCACACCAAGCCATTCAAAGGAGATACGACAAAAATTCGACCAAACTATGCAAGAAACCCCCTCACGGTTAATAAAACACACATCCACCGCCGGATGTGTAATACTTTTTATTTTACTCTCTGGAAAGGAGACAAACCTCACTTGAGAGTCACAGAGTGCTCCTGGCTGAGCCCAATGCTGTGTTACACCCACCAGTGCCCGCCGAGTGCCACACACCTCTGTGCTGTATTCTACCAGCTAGTGCGTATGCTATAACACTCTAGCCCATGTGCACTGTAACACCACCCCGTGAATGTCATGCCACACTTGCCTTCGCACGGGTCATATTGCCCCATCTAACGTCCCTTCCTCGATGCCTATGTCATAACGCACAGCGCTATGCCATACATATTACAATCTGGGATCCATATCTTTGTCACAGTGCATATGCAACGTTACACTCCCAAGCACATATTTTATATTACAACTTTAGAGACTAGTTAGGTTACACAACACTGCCCTGTGCATATTACACTCCAAGGCGCATATCGCATAGCACGCGCTAGTGCCTGTGCTATCTCGCGCTCTCCAATGAATCTGTCATTGCGCACAATGTATTGCATATTATATTTCACACGCCGGTTCATCTTATATCACACTTTTTGGTGCATAGTTCATACCATATACTATATCTACTTTTCATTTTCAATCGTGCTCTCAGGACTATGATCTATATAACACTGCGTCCACCTACCCTTTTCACGGGCATTACATTTTGCGATGGGGGGTGGAGGGTCAGGGGGTGTTTCTGCCAAGTGAGCCCGGAGTCACAGTCACAAACGTCCTCTTCTTCCTGAATAAAAGTGAGATTATGCTGCATACTTGTTCATATTTTCAGTAGTTCGCACAGACACACATTTTAAAAACAATAAAGTTCCTAATACCTACCTTCTCTGAACAGTTAGCTTGCTGCCCCATCCACCTCTTCCCTATCCTCTGTTGTCTGAATCCATGGACTAGCCTCCTCCCTCCTGCCATGCATGGTCTGATGTACTGCCACTGCCCTCCATTTAGCATGCTGTACCAGTCCACTCCTCCTGCCCTCCATTGCCCAATTCTATGGCCCATCATTGACCTCCTGCTTAGCCTCTGTGCTTAGCTTGCTGCCCCTATTCTCCTTCCCCCTGCCCTCCGATGTCTTTGTGCATGCCCCTGCTCCACCCTTTTTGCCCACCATGTTCCATGGACCTGCCTATCTACTCTGAGTGTTCTGTTGAGCTGCCACTCCCCTCCCACCTGCCTAGCATTGTCAGATGACTGTAACCTGTCCCTGCCACCCTGCCTGTCCACATGCCATGCCCCTATCCCCTTCCTCCTGTCCTCCATGGTCCATTTTACTGCCACACCCTTCTGCAGACCCCTATTCCCTCCCTCCTGGCTTGTCTGTTCCATTATAATGCCCCTGATCTGTCCCTCCTGCCCTTTATGGTCTGTTATGCTGCAGCTTTCTCTCCTGTCTGTCCATTATGGTCAGCTAGCTACCATTTCCTCTTTCCCCTCTGTTCTCTATTGTCCATGTGCATGGTCCTGTCCCCTCCCTATTGCTTTCTATGGATTGTTGTGCTGCACTCCCGTCCCGCATGCCCTGTGTGGTGTATTGTGCTGCTGCAAACCCTGATGACTGCCCTGTAGGGTCAGTTTGGTGCACTTCTCCATGTTCCTCTTGTCCTCTGTTATCCGAGTCAATGTCCCTACCCCAATTCCTCCTGCCTACCATGATCCAATGTACCATTCTTGCGAACATTTTGAACTTGGTAAGAGGGAGATTTTGAAAAAAAACTGGGGTATTGATTTTCCCCTTTGAGTTACATTGAAAAAGAGGAGATTGTAGACAGGAGACAGATCAAATAAAGCTTATTTGAGCTTAAAAACATTGGACGTTTCCTGGCTGAAACGGGTCTGTTGGCATGTATGGTTGTACTACCACTGCCTCTTCCTTCTGCCCACAATGGTCTATTATATTGCACAGCCTCTCTTGCCAGTCTTGTATTGTTGGTTTGTTGCCCCTGCCCCCCTTTCCACTGCCCTCCATAGTCTGTTGTGCTGCCACTGCCCTTCCTGCCTGCCCAGTGTGGTCAAATTGTTGCCTCTGCATTCTCCTACCTGCCTTCAATTTTCAGAGTCCGTGCCCCTGGCCTCTGCCTCTCAACAGTTTTCCAATGAACAACTAGATTGCTAACATTCTATATTTAATACAAAAGTGTGGAACGCCTGCCGTCATCTTGATGTAATCAAAACTGTAATACCTAGAGCATTTCCTTTAGAAATTACATATATGAGAGGGTCTTATTTGCATCAAAATTATGGTTAGTGCTCTAAAAAACTAAAATGAGGACATATTTTCTGAGTTTTCAAATAGCGACAAAGAACTTTTAAATTATTTGTAATCTTTATGTTTTTTTATCCAGTTGACCACTTGATTAAATGTTGCACTTAGGGGAGAGGATGTGGTGTTACTTCCAGAGCTGCAGACTTTGCAACTGGGGAACCAGGTTGGAGTTTCTGCTTCAGCTCAAAATTCTGTGATTCTGGTCAAATCACTTAATCTCCCCATGTCTACAACCAAAATGAATTTGATCTTGTGTGATGTAACCAATGCTCATGTAAAGCACTCCAGTACCTGACAAGTCTGCACTATATAAAACTGCAAATACACAAAAAATAAGTGTTTTGCACACTTCTGTCATTGGGCTACATGTGGGTGATATTTGTGCTGCATTTGGGCTCTTTTGTCTCTGGTGGTCATCTTGGGAGATTTATTTGTTATGAAGTTTCATAATTTCCTCATTTACTGCAGTCTCCTCAGTAGGAAATGCTTTCAGTTTTTTACTTTGATTCCATCAAGAAGGTATTCAGATATGTCACACATTTGCCATAAATTCTGAATGTTAGCACTCTAGTTGCTCATTAGATCACTGTAGTAAAGCTACTGCTCACCACGGAAGTCTGCTGCTGGTATTAAAAGTGCATGTTTCAGTCTGCATATCAGAATTTTTTAATGAAATAGAAGAGGATTTGAGAAGTCACTCAAAATGTGCCCTAGTTTGTCTTTCTTCAGCACTAATCATAATTTCTATGGCAAAATGAACCGCCTCATTGTGTTCCTTTTTAAATTAAATGTTTTAAGTGTTACCAGTTTATTCAAATCAAGATGGCTTCAGGTGTGCCATACTTTTGTCATAAGTAAGACAGTAAGCGCTCTAGTTGTTCTTAAGAACACTCTGGGACATTCTGTCATCGGGCTACATCTGGGTGATATTTGGGCTCCATTTGGGCTCCATTTGGGCTCTTTTGTCTCTGGTGGCCATCTTGTGAGATTTATTTGTTATGAAATTTCCTCATTTACTGCAGTCTCCTCAGTAGGAAATGCTTTCAGTTTTTTACTTTGGTTCCATCAAGAAGGCATTCAGATGTGTCACACATTTGCCATAAATTCTGAATGTTAGCACTCTAGTTGCTCATTAGATCACTGTAGTAAAGCTACTGCTCACCAGGGAAGTCTGCTGCTGGTATTCAAAGTGCATGTTTCAGTCTGCATGTCAGAATTGTTTTATGAAATAGAAGAGGATTTGAGAAGTCAAAATGTGCCCTCATTTTTCTTTCTGCAGCACTAATCATAATTTCCATGGCAAAATTAACCCCCTCATTTTGTTCCTTTGTAAATGAAATGTTTTAAGTGTTACCACTTTATTCCATTCAAGATGGCTTCAGGTGTGCCATACTTTTGTCATAAGTTAGACTGTTAGCGCTCTAGTTGTTCGTTAGAACACTCTGGGACATTCTGTCATTGGGCTATACTTGGGCTACATCTGGGTGATATTTGTGCTACATTTGGGCTCTTTTGTCTCTGGTGGCCATTTTGGGACACTTATTTGTTATGAAGTTTCCTAATTTCCTCATTTACTACAGTCTCCTCAGTAGGAAATACTTTCAGTTTTTTACTTTGATTCCATCAAGAAGGCATTCAGATGTGTCACACATTTCACATAAATTCAGAATGTTAGCACTCTAGTTGCTCATTAGATCACTGTAGTAAAACTACTGCTCACCAGGGAAGTCTGCTGCTGGTATTGAAAGTGCATGTTTCAGTCTGCATGTCAGAATTTTTTAATGAAATAGAAGAGGATTTGAGAAGTCACTCAAAATGTGCCCTAATTTTTCTTTCTGCAGCACTAATCATACTTTCTATGGCAAAATGAACCCCCTCATGTTGTTCCTTTTTAAATTAAATGTTTTAAGAGTTACCACTTTATTCCAATCAAGATGGCTTCAGGTGTGCAATACGTTTGTCATAGGTAGGACTGTTAGTGCTCTAGTTGTTGTTTAGAACACTCTAGGAAGCTGCAGTAGGACACAAAGGAATCAACTGACAGTCTCTGCCCTTGTTGGATGTACATGTTTTACTGAGAATGTCAGACTTCATTCTCACATGACTGAGAAAGATAATGTGAATTTACAGAAATATGTTCTCAGTTTAGCTTATAGATCACCTTCCAAACCTCTGTGGGAAAAGCATGAGAAAATAGTTTTCTCTCAAACATGATTCATGATATCATAGCAGAAGGCTTTTTCACATGGTAAAATCACCTTAGAACACACCACAATTCCTAAAATGAGTATGGTACCATCAACAAATGATTTATAATGTAACTAAAGTCTTAAAACCTTCTATTAACTGCAATGCTTTTTAATGAGGTACTATCATGTATATTGGTCCCAAGATGGCTGCAAACACTTCTTGGATGAAGTACTGACAGCCAATCAGATCTCACGATGAGATGTGTGGTTAGGCTCCGCCCAGATATATCTATCTGTTTTTTTACTCTAATTTTCTCAGGAACTACTGAACGTATTTACACCATGTAAGCAAAAGGCACGAGTCTGAACTGAGGACTACCTCTTTGCCAAATTTTGTGTAATTCCGTTCAGCAGTTCGGGCTGTAGCTGCGTCAACAGGTCCTATGGTAAAATGCATGGGGAAAACATGTTTTGGGACCCATCTTTTTTCTCGGCCCTCGCTTGACAAATCCCTGCGAAATTTTCAGGATAGGAGCGGCCCGGAGCTGGCCAAAAGTTTGGAAAATTTTGCGAAGATTTGTCAATCGGCGCCAACGTTAATCCAAATAGAATGTTGCGGATTTCCTATGGAAAATAGGTCCTAACTATAACTACCTACTGGCGACTGCCAGTAGGTAATATAAATATATATTATCTACTGGCGGTCGCCAGTAGATAGTTATAGTTAGGACCTATTTTCCATAGGCAATCCGCAACATTCTATTCCCAATAACTCTGGTGCCGGTTGATGAATCCTCGCAAAATTTTCCAGACTTTTGGCCAGCTCCGCTACGCTCCTACCCTGACAGTTTCGTGGTGATTCGTAAAGCGGGGGCCGAGAAAAAGGGGGGTAAAAACGTGTTTTCCCCATGCAATTTCCCATAGGATCTGTTGTCGCAGCTACAGCCCGAACCGCTGAACGGAATGACACCAAATTTGGCAAAGAGGTAGTCCTCAGTTCAGACTCGTGCCTTTTGCATAAATGGTGTGAATCTGTTCATTAGTTCCTGAGAAAATTAAGGTAAAAAAGTTAGTGATATCTATGGCCGGGGAGGATCCGCAGACCCTACCCGCACCGTAAGCGCACCCTCCCCAAATCGAGCGCGCACCCTCCCGATCGCGCGCTGAATGCTAATTGGCTGTCGAGTGTCTCTCTACATTCGAAACCAGGAACTGTTGGCGGCCATTTTCTGCCTCGGTAGAAGCGAGGCTGAAGAAGCAAGGGAAATAAGTGTGTAAAACATATAAAGGGGGCAGAGTGGAAATACTCTGACCCTCTAGAGGTGCTTAGGGGGTCCCAGAAGGACCTCCTGAGGCCCCCTTTTAAAAAAACAAAACTGCGAAATGCGCGCAGGGTGCGCGCATCCTATCGCGTTTAGTGCACGGATCCTCTCGCGTTGGGTGCGCAGATCCAAGGAAAAAACATTGAAAAAAGACAAAAAATCATTGGTTGTATGGCAACTTTTTACACTGAAAGTTAGGGTGTATATTTCAGTTTTTTAAACGCATGATTCTTATTGGTTAACAAAAACTGATTGTAAGGAACATTATATATGATAGGCTGATATGTTGAAAAGTCAAGCACACTTGCTGTCTTGTTTAGCAACATTGTGTGCTGAACTTGTGACCTGTGTGCTCAGTGCAGTGTTCCATGACCTGTTTGTATGGTAACAGGCAGAAGGCAGATTGGGGTAAGGGTTGAAATGTATTTCATTTGGAAAGGGTTGAAATGTTTAACCAATAGAAATGTGTGTTTGCTTTTGAATTTATGTGTGAAGGATTGTGATTTGATGTTTACATGTATATGTGTGGAAAATGAAAGGGAAACTTTGCCATTCTTTGTTTTTGCTGAGAGGTGCACAGTGCAGAGATTCTGTATAAGAAAATCTGGTGTGTGACTGATATCTGGTGTGTGACTGATATACTTCTTAATCTACAAAACAACTTGAACGGTGAGTTATTTAATTGTGAGGGGATGTATGTAGACTATTTTGATTTTAATCAGACTAATGTATTTCTCCTGCTAAAGTGTAGGGAGTACTTGTTTTCTCTACAATCTTATTGACAGTGTGTGTGCATGTAGAAACCATTCTGTGATAAGCGTTTGTGTTTTTCATGTGTTTGCAGACATATAACTGTGCTGTTTTTATATTTTGGTAGAATTAGAAACCAGTCATTGTTTATGAATTTATGAAATGAGTTATGTTTCTATACTAAAATGTAGTACTCCTTCTAGATGAAGAAATGTGTTTTGGTATAGTGCAAGGGATAGTGTTGTTTGTCTAGAATCACACAATGAGTATGTGTGCATTTGGGAACCACTGTGAGAGAAGCATTTGGTAACATCATGTATTTGCTGACAGATAACGGTTTTAAAACCTGTCATGTTGTCAAGTTTTAGTAGCATTAGAAGCCAGTCTTTGCTTATGCATTGATAAAATAAGTCATGCTTTGACACTAATGTGCTGTACTTTAATATGTAGATTGTGTGTAGTCTCCTTACCCCTTGCACAGTAGTGAATGAGTTTTTGTAAGCTGCTAGGGATAGTGTTGCTTGTCTAGAATCACACTGTGAGTCTGTGTGCATTTGGGAACCACTGTGAGAGAAGTATTTGGTAACATCGTGTATTTGCTGACAGATAACTTTTATAAAACCTGTCTTGTTGTAAAGTTTTAGTAGCATTGGAAGGCAGTTTTTGCTTATGCTTTGATTAAATGAGTCAGGCTTTGGCACAAAAGTGCAGTCCTGAAATATGTAGATTGTGTGCAGTTCCCTTATCACTTCCACTGTAGTGAATGAGTTTTGGTAAACTCCTAGGTATAGTGGTTGTTGTCTAGAATCACACTGTGAGTCTGTGTGCATTTGGGTAAGGATTGTGATAGAAGCATTTGGTAACATCGTGTATTTGCTGACAGATAACTGTTTTAAAACCGGTCATGTTGTCAAGTTTTAGTAGCTTTAGAAGCCAGTCTTTGCTTATGCATTAATAAAATGAGTCATGCTTTGACACTAATGTGCTGTACTTAAATATGTAGATTGTGTGCAGTACCCTTACCTCTTCTAGACTAGTGAATGAGAATTGGTAAACTCCTAGGATAGTGTTGCTTGTCTAAAATCACACTGTGAGTCTGTGTGCATTTGGGTAAGGATTGTGATAGAAGCATTTGGTAACATTGTGTATTTGCTGACGGACAACTGTTTTAAAACCGGTCATGTTGTCAAGTGTTAGTAGCTTTAGAAGCTATTCTTTGCTTATGCATTGATAATATGAGTCAGGGTTTGACACTAAAGTGCAGTACCATGTACTATTCTCTTCACTGTGCCAGAACTGAAAATTTAAAAGTTTTACCCAGGCACTGTCCTAGCAGTAGTCTGATGATTTAGTCAGTTTCCAAGTACTCATGTTGTGAACCATACATTACCACATAGACTGCTTCAAATGCCTATTCACTATGCATGCAGGCCTCTAACCACCTACACAGTTGTCTTTCACACCTTCAATTCCCCAGTCAGTATTCATACACTTCTAGCAAACACCCTGTTACTCACCCAGTGTGTCTCCTTATAGTACTGTAATCATTTAGTCAGTTAGCATGTAGTCTTTTAGTGAGGTAGGCTTTAGGGCATGAACTGCTTCAAAGTAGTATGCACTATGCATGTAGTGTTTTAACCATCGTCACACTTGTGGTTCAGGGCTATAGTTTCTTAGTCAGTTTTTATATAAAATGTGTTTGTACAGTAATGGAATAGTATAAATTTGAAAAGTTATTATACATTTATTTGTGATTCTTTTTTACAGATACTGTTTTTCAACGTAAAAATAGAGAAATCATGCCAGAAAAAGAAAAGAAACTCAGAAAGGCGCAGGAGCAGGAGTGTTTCTCATCCGTTTGCACTCTTCTCGTGCAAGATTGTTTGGATGAAGGGTCCTTAGGTGTTTCATCATACTTGCCGTGCCGAACGAGTATTTCTTGTTAGGATCCCCTCACGACAGAACTCCTTTGCAAATGTTGCACGTGACCAAGGTGGCATTGGTCTTTGTTTGCCCCTCGGGAAAAGTAAAAAATTTCCACACCACTGAAGAAAAACGTTGTGGGCGTGGTGCCTTCTCCAAAAATGTATCCTCAGATTCGGTGAATATTTTAAAGCGGCAACATTTACAGTTTTTGTAAGTTAAACTTATAAAATGTTGTTAGCCGTAAGCATTTTATATATCTGTGATTTGTATCTTGTGGTATTTTGCTGAGAATAGCATGTTGGTTTTTTTTTAACCATCTTTCTGATTGTTTTTTTTTTTGCCCGCTGTTAAATGATGAGTACGATTGAAATCCCTATTTTTAGTGAAATTCAATATATTTTGAGAACAGCAAAAAAGGCAAACAAATTACTTTGTAGAAATTATGCTGTGTTGTAAAAAATGTATTATTACATGTTATAATTTTTTTTCCTTTTCTTTCACAGATCCAAATTTTAAAATAAGCAATTTATATGAATTTAGATTGCAATGAAAATCTGAAAAAAATGTATACCATTTTTTATTCTTATTACTGTGAAGAATGAGGAGGTCTGCAAGAAGCTACAAAGTTGAAACACGTTTCTAAAAACACTCTGTCTATACCTATGTAGTTTTGAAATCTGACCATAATCAGATATCATGTGACCTGCAAAAAAAGAGATTTGAGGGGTTCATAATATTTCCCATTGTACCTATTGAAGGACCACAATCATTTCAATCATTCTTCTTTGAACATCTTTGCAGACAAAACTCTGTGCTTACCTTCTATCATTCGCAAGGAATTTTAAAACCGGAAATATGTCACTTTTTGTAACATAGTTATTGCGCAAGACACTCTTTCATATTTACAAAGAGAGGAAAAGGCACTTTTTATACTCCTTGTAAATACAACCTCATTATGCACACCAGTTTGCGTTGAAAGGGTGTTCTATAAGTGTGATTGTGCATGAATGCACTGAATACTCATAGAACAAGACACATGTCTAGATTTATCAGAAATCATAAATCTCGATATGTGTGTGAATGCTGCACCATTCTAAAATTGGTGTAGGAGAGCACAACAAGGAGAATTGTTTTCATTTCTCCACATTTTTATATCTTCAATGCATGCTACAATGCTCAGCATACATTGAAAGAGAAAAATGCCTTTACTGATTGTTTTTGTGCAGGAAGGTGTATCTTCCTGCACAAAAACAAACAGCACTTGACACAGATATCCTTGCACTATGGTGCAAGGGTGCCTGTGTCACCACATGGCTACAATTTAAGCAGCCGTGCAGAGAGAAGCATAGATTTGCAACATATTTATGTACATATGTTGCATCTCTGTGCTTCGGAAGTACTACAGCACACTGCAGTTAAAGAGGTTACTGTGTGATGCTGCAGCACTTCCTCATAGTTTTGCACTTATACATTCACCATACGCTACTAATGCATTCATTCAGTCAATTACATACTACACATACATTCATCTAAACTTTCACACACTAACAGAAATGTAGATCTTTTTTTTAAACCAGGAAAGTTAGTTCTTACAAGAACTTTTTTTTTTCTTCTTTTTTCTTTTTAATTTTTTGGGGGTGTTTTCTGAGCAATTTAAAAAAAATGTTGGTTTTTCTGCAAAAAAAATAATTCAGGAGGAACCAAACAATGAACTTCAGGGAACAATAAAAAAAAAATAGTAACTGTGACTTTCTTGCCGGCGGCAGATCAGATCGATCGTCTGCTCACCGTAGCACAAAGTCGCATTGCACTTAGTGCAGAGCACTTTTAAAAATTGAAATTGAGGACGGATGTCCAAATTTTGGGCTGATGGATGCACTCTTGAAGTGCTCGGCTGCGATGAGGTGGAAGGCGCAGGAGCAGGAGTGTTTCTCATCCGTTTGCACTCTTCTCGTGCAAGATTGTTTGGATGAAGGGTCCTCAGGTGCTTCATCATACTAGCCGTGCCGCACGAGTATTACTTGTTAGGATCCCCTCGCGACAGCACTCTTTTGCAAATCTTGCATGTGACCAAGGTGGCATTGGTCTTATTCTGCCCCTCGGGAAAAGTAAAACATTTCCAAACCACTGAAGAAAAACGTTCTTTGCGTGGTGCCTCCTCCAAAAATTCATCCTCAGATGTATGAGGAGATGCAGAAGATGCCTGCTGCCCTGAAGCCATTTTTAGTTGAAAAAAGTTAGAGCTAAGTGTAAACTTAGTCTTAAAAAATCTTCTTCTCTGCAAAGAGATGCTCCTCCAAAGCAGGTCAAAGAATGATTGAATTGGGTGGGGTCTTTCAATAGTTAGAAGGGGAAGTGTAATGAACCAATCAAATCTCTTTTTTTGCAGGTCATATGGGATCCGCGCACCCTGCGCATACGCAGCACGCACCCAGCACGCATCCGCGAAATTGAATAAAAAAAATGTATAGGATTAGATGTAAAAACATATTAGTTTTAAGACTAGTTTAGAATTTGTCTTCAATTAATATTCACATGAAATATATATATATATGTTTTTTTAAATGTTAAATATTTCGCGGGATCCGCACACCTACCGTGTCATAGACGCAGATGACGCATCGCGGAAGCACTTAAACGTCGTGTTACGAACACCGAACGTGTCGCGTATAGGCTGGGAGTCGCGTATCTGTCGCATTGCGATCGCGCACTAAACACGTACCCAACGCATACCATGCACGGATGCTGTCACGTAGGGATCGAGAACGGTGCGCATAGGGTGCGCGGATCCAAAAACATGGAAAAAATATATTTAAAATAAAGTTTTCAACATATAGTTAAAGAAATATTTTTGAAAATATAAAAAAAATGTTTGAATAACCCAATAAAAACAAATAATATTTTTTAATTTTTAAAAGAATTAATTGACACACTGAATTTGAAAAATATAGAAATCCAATGAAAATCATTAAACATGATATCTTTAGAGATAAGTAATAGATAGAAATTAGCATTTAAAAAACCTTTGAAATTCACTGAAAAAACCATAGGTTTCATGCACGTTATAGTTAGGAATTTGGCATTTAAAAAACCTTTGAAATTCACTGAAAAAACCAAAGGTTTCAGGGGCGTTATAGTTAGGAATTGGCATTTAAAAAACCTTAGAAATTCACTAAAAAAAAACATAGGTTTCAGGGGCGTTATAGTTAGCTGGACTCGAAGGAATTGTAGTGAGGATGATAACTTTGAACATCAGACTACACTAGCTATGGACAGGCTACACAAGAGAGGGTACAGACATGACATCTTAGGACAGGCTAAACGAAGGGCCACACAACTGAACAGAGGGGACCTTCTTGTCAAGAACCGCAAGAGTACTTCTAAGCAACAGGATAGACTTGCTTTTATCACAACATTTTCCACTCTCAATCATGAAGTTTTTAAGGTACTTAATAAACATTGGCTGATCCTTCAGGGAGCACCAGGCATCAACAGCTTAATCACACCCAGACCCTCGATGACATTCAGAAAAAGCAGGACCATCAGGGATAGTTTAGGCTCGAGCTACACATTGCCACAGCCCTCAAAGTCAGGTTGGCTCAAAAAACCTTTAGGGTTCTATACTTGCAGTTCCTGCAATATTTGTGACTTGGGCTGCAACAAAACCCTTACGTTCAAATATAATTCAGGCAGACAACACACCATTCAGCATTTCATCAACTGTCTTACCAGTTTTGTGGTGTATGTTTTGATATGTGGATGCAACCAAATCTATGTGGGTAGTACGGTTAGACCACTCAAAACCCGCATACAGGAGCATCGTAGAGCCGCAATACATGGTGACACTTCATATGTCCTAGTTACACACTCCTGTAGAGAGGGTGTGGACAGGTCCAAATTTCGGTTTCATGGCATTGATGTAGCCTTACCAGGAAACCGTGGGGGTGACAGAGAACTCAGATTAAGGCAACTGGAGGCGAGATGGATCTGTACCCTGCGGGCAGTATCAATGGGCTTTAATAATGACAATGAATTGCATTATTACTTATAACCGGGCAATGAATTTCACTAACATCGTTACCACCTTGAACATTAGAGTTCTGCCCCTGATATGTTTAAAGTCTCAATGTATGCTTATGCAATGTAACAAGATGGTCCAATGATTATACATCACGTTTGAGCTCTTATCTCTATGTTCCACTTTGTACTGCTCTCTTGTTTAGAGGGTACAACTTACATTCATTGGATGTGTCGTTGATGTATCTTTACCATGCTTTTAACTTTGTCGCTAATACTGTTTCCTTGTGGCCGTAATGTACTGGTGGTTACAGATTGAATGTACTACAGCCAGTATCTGTAATATGAATGTTTATACTATCGTTTGCACTACTATGACATTGTTGTAACTATATGTTTTTAGTAGGCTCTTGGCACGCTACAATTGCTGTCTTCCTCACTGCAATGATCCCGAGTTTTCTGACTCTCAGAACACCAGTCAACCACATCTTCTTTTGCTATATTCTCCTGAGCAACTACTAAATGGTTTCAACTCTAGACATGCCTTTCCTCCGTCTTCTGGACATGATTGCCACTTGGCTGTATACTAAGATACTCCTTTGGTTTGTATCCTCTCCCTCTCTTAATAGAGTCCGGGTCTCTCTACAGACGATCTGTTTTTAATGTACTCCTGAGGTTTAACATGTATTGGGAGTCTTCCAATGGCCCATCTTAACTCTTTTTTTACTAGTCGCTTACCTCGTGCTTTTATCCTTTTTTTTTTATTAAATATGCGCGGACTGCACCACGCAATTTAAGTTTTCACTTTTTTCAGTCCCATTACTACCTAACTGTTTCTGGAGACCGGATGCGTGATATCTAGGATGGACATGGCAGGACTAGTTTGGCAAGGACACAGAACAACAATTACTTACGCTGTTTGCCTCTTACCCGCCATCTTGTTATGCCTGTACGTTACTTTATGCGCTCAACTTTAACACGCTCATTTAACTATTCACAGATCGGTCTTTGGCGTGACCCATTACTTTAGCACCTGTCACTTTCATGTACCGAGCTTAACTTGCTTGGCACGCTAATCTTTTCAGATGGGCGTTACTATTGCCATGGTTACCATGTAGACACATCGGACACGGCTGTGTTTGTGTTATTTTAAAATACATCTACATGATACACGCTTTTCAGACCACTCTTTTAACTCTAGCAGTTATGACTTATCTAAGTATGTAAGCACCAGACACGAATCTATACCGGACTTAACCTACCTGGCGCGTTAGGTGTATCTCATGGGCGGCGCCGTCGCCTAGGTAACCTTAGTTACGCTTCGAATAGATAGTCAGGTGACGCCTACGACCTACCGGAACTACTCCAACATGGAGTCTCTCGTCTAGTACCGCGCTCTAGCTTTTTAAGAACCGTTACTATCGCACACCGGATTACACTTGTTAGGCTCATCAGTATAAAAGCTCTGGATGCTACCACTACCATGGTATCCGTTTCAACACGACGGTATTCATCGTGCCTCGGACTTCGGCTGATTTTTTCACACTGAATTTCATACAGTAAGTGCTAGATGGGGGACATGTGTAGATCGGACTTTTGATGCCGTTACGAGGGGCACCCATGTCTCTTTGTGGCTATGTATTTCTGATAGCCAGTTTGTTTAGGTTGTCTCCTCTTGCCTAAGGGTTCCGTCAATGACGGCTGCTAGTTAATTTGGTAACTTTGACTACTTATAGGTGACTAAACTGATGTTTATGATTTCAATTGGCCGGAACGATACGCCATGAAACCTGCTGGTTTCCTTGTTTTTCCATGGTCGTTTTCGATTACCACGCTCCTTTGGTACGGTAGTTAGCCTAGCGACAGTATCTAATTAATACATGGTAGCGGCTTTCTTAATGGAAGTTCTTGCCTTAGAACAACTGTTTTTACAATGGATGTCTGTGTCATTAATTTCCATCGGTTGCTGGACACCGGGACACTTGTCGACTCTTACGCTACTTTTTGTTTGATTTTTTTCTAAACAGCACTGACCAGTTAGAACCTGGCAACATAGACTATTCTATGGTATACACCCAAACGGACGCTCGACAGTTACCGGCTTTTTACCTAGATAGGTGAGTTGAGATTAATACAGCTTCAATTCATGATCCTTTCAAGTCACCGTTTAATTCTTGATGCACTAATTAGTGTGCTGCTTTTATTCTATAGACTTAATTCTGGGTCCAGCCGCTTTCGTCACACTACTACGCAATTCTCTTGACGTGTGCTTATATATTGTTAAACTTGGTAAGCGACTTCTCTTTGCTCTTGGTCTATTTTTGGACACATTAGTCCCTTAATCCGTGCTCTAGTTTTTCTGATCTGGGACTACTCACGTATCCTTTTTCGAATTACGTTCCTTAGACACAGTGGTGACTTCTTAGTAAATTGGGCTGTCACTTATGTGCTGTGCCGCTTCATGCTTTTCCTCTGTTTTTCACAGCCCTTTTTGGGTTTTTCTGCACTCTTTTTTCGTTCCTCCATCACATGATTTGTGGTTGCACAACCATTCGATGTATACTTATGGTATTTTACAATTTTTGTATTTGTATGATCTTTTAACAGCCTTGAAAAAGCCCATGTTTGGGCGAAACGCGTTGGCTGCGGATCTGGTCGCACTGAACTTTGGAATAAAAGAATACAAGAAAATATTCAACTGCTGTGTGGACTCGACATTTAGTTGTTTATTTTGAAACTAATTAACACTTCTGTTTTTGTGTTGCCTCTCATACTTGTGGATATTTGTTATATTTGTGGTCATTTAAGCAGCTGGCCATTTGAGGTGGGCAATACTTTCATTACTGACAAGTGACAAGTCCAGGCTGTGCACTCACTTAAAACCCTGCTGCTTTATCCTTTAAACTTCCTTTAGCTGGACATTTCCCTCGTACAAAACCCTAGAAATTCCCCTGTTATAGTTAGTTCAGCTAACTATAACGTGCGCCCCGCAATGCACTGCTGATGACGTCACATATTACATCACTCATGACATGGTCAGTGACATCAATGATGACATCACTGATGACATCTCAAATGACATCACTGATGACATCATCCACGTGATAAATTAGTGCATCTTCTCACACCCGAATATAACCTTTGATACACCGACTCAAAATTTCAGACGGCCATTCTCAAAACCATAGATACTCCAATACCAATAACTACATACCCACTCATTGACTCTTAGGTCTACATACATCTCCACTCACTCTCCTGTACAGTCACTCATACTTACAGTCACTCCGTCCAAGACTATCATATGCATTTATACACCTATATAGACACTCACACACCGCCAATCATCCATTGAGGTACTGACACACCTAGTCAGTCATGCAAATAATTAGACACAGTCCAATTTACTCACCTATTTTTTTTTTGAAACAATTTTTATTGTTTTCAAAACAACAACTCAATACATGCCCCTCTACCTCCACCGTCGAAAGGAAAACCGTACATTTATCATTGCTACCAAACATCCAGGAGCTTAATCATCCTTCCCATGTGGACCCTCCCGCCCTCCCACTCCCACCCCATGTCAGTGTGCCCCCCTCTGTCGTCCCCTCTCCTTACGTACCCTTCCCCGACTATGAGTCATGTACGGGTGCTCAACCGCCCCTAGGAAACCCAGGCTTTCCCACACATCCCGCTACTTCTAAATTGTCCAGTGCTCACCAGTTTTCCTCCCCTACTCCCCACCCACCGTGTCCTCCTGCCTGTCAGACGTGCTCCCTGCTTCCCTGTGTCAGACATCAGCCCCTGAAATTCCATCACCAGCGCCTCCCACGCTCGGGCCGTCGCCAGAGCTCTCTCGTCGTCCCTCTGGAGGGCCAATTGCAACCGGAGCGTACCCTCCAATTTACTCACCTATACCGTTAAACACACTCAAGTTCACTTACTCATAAAAATACTAACAAATTCTGACGCTCTTATACAATTACTAATACAAGCACACACTCATCTATACAGCCACTCCCGCAGTCACACACTCTCACATATAGATAGTTATATACTCTTACACACATATACACTGCATTTCACATATGTAGTTACTGACACATGTACAACTGAGATATACATTCAATCACTAACACACCCATACATACACTCACCCAACCATACAGTCCATCACAATTGCACTCTTAAAACCATGCACCCACTGAATCACCCTCTCACACATCTATGCACAGAGTCACACACACCCTACCCACACAAACACTCAGGCACCCATACAGATACTCAGACAACCAATCAATAACCCATATAGACACTCATATAGCTATTCACAAAACCATGCAGCCACTTATACACCAACACACAGACATTCACACAGTTTAGTCACTAGTCTGCAGTAAGATACATTTAGTGACTCACTTATAGAGTCAGTTACGCACCTAGAAAATTACCCATTCACACACTTATACACCCACTCATTCTTCCATAGGCCTTTCACTATAAATATATAAAACATATTTAAACTTTTCAGAAAAACACACATTCACTGGATGATGTCATCAGTGATGTCAATATAGATGTCATCAGTGATGTCATCAGTGATGTCACTGACCATGTCATGAGTGTTGTAATATGTGACGTCATCAGCAGTGCATTGCGGGGGTGCGAGTTATAGTTAGCTGAACTAACTATAACAGGGGAATTTCTAGGGTTTTTTTGAACGAGGGAAATGTCCAGCTAACTAGAACGCCTCTGAAACCGATGGTTTTTTTAGTGAATTTCTAAGGTTTTTTAAACGCCAGTTCCTAACTATAACACCCCTGAAACCTTTGGTTTTTTCAGTGAATATATATATATATATATATATATATATATATTTTTTTTTTTTTTAAGCAAATGACACTCGCACTCAGGAACCTTGACAGGATTTATTGTTTTAACAGAGTTCCCGTCTGTTACACCAACGCGTTTCAGCCATGTCGGCCTTGTTCACGATAGGTGATTCTACTTCCTGTAACATTTTAAAGCATTTCCTATACAATGTTGTGAGCCCCATAGGATTCTGGGATCTGCAGTTTTTCAAAATTTTTGACAAAATTAAATTAAATAGTCACCTAGTAACAGTGAAAAGCGTATTCGTTTGTTTCTAATTACAAAGGCATTTGGACGGTTGTCAATGACAATTCAAATCAGTAAACTGGTATTAGTGACCAGTCTCAGTGTTTGGGAAAATGTTTCACAAGTTAATGGTTGATAACAAAATGTACAATAGCTATCAGTGGCTCATTACTAAAAAGAAGGGGGGAGAGCTGGAAAAATGGGTACGTATGCCAGAAGTCCTTATGTTGCTGAGTTCTAATAGAGGTGTACATAAAGTTCCTCATCCGAGTTCATCCCTCTCGGGTACTTGGTTCGTAATCGTATAATGTATTTAGATTCAAGTTGTCTTAGTTTCTTTTGCCGGTCACCCATCCTTTCATTGGTTTCAATAGAGTCAATGGCAAAGAATGACATGTTCATCCAATTTCCTTTCTGGCATGCCAACATGTGTTTGGCGGTGGCATAAGAGAGGTCTCTGTTTTTGACCGCTCTGATGTGCTCCAAAATACGCTTTTTCAGCATGCAGATAGTGCTGCCTACGTAGAGCATGCCGCAGTCACATTTGATTACATATATTACAAATTTTGTTGTACATGTTATTTTCTGTTGAATGTGAATGGTTTTGCCTTCTGGGTCTGCGAGCTTTCTCATGTTTTTCCCAATTTTGCATGCTTTGCAATTGTTGCATTTTCTGAAGCCAATTTGTTGTAATGTAAGCCAGTTTGGTTCTGCAGTTTGAATGGTTTGGAAATTACTCTTTGTAGTAAGGTCTCTGATGGATTGTACCTTTTTGTATTAGATCGATGGTTGTGTTCCGATGATGTTCACTAGATCTTGGTCCTGTTGTAATATTGACCAATATTTTTGGATGATTTGTCGGATTTTATACGATTCTTTGCTGTATGTAAGTACCAATCGCGGCGCTGTCTGATGAGCGATGGTATGTTGGTTGTTCGGTTCTGGGTGTTTCTTGACCAGAATGTCGGTTCTGCTCTTTGTTTTAACTCTTTCCATGCATTTCTTGAGGTCTCTCATTTTGTAACCACGTTTTTGTAGTCTTCTAGTACACTCTAGGATTTGTTTGTTGGCATCTTCATCTTTTGAACAGTTTCTTTTCATGCGGATGAATTCGCCGTAGGGGATGCTTCTGAGTAAAGCCTTTGGGTGGAAACTGTCAGCATGCAGGATGCTATTGGTGGCTGTTTTCTTCCTAAATAGAGTGGTTTCAATTTGGTCATTTTCGATGTACACTGATATATCCAGGAAATCAATTTTGTGACGGCTGGTATTGCACGTGAATGAGAGTCCAATGTTGGTATTATTGAGTGTATTGAAGTATGCCATGAAGTCTTCTTTATCTCCATTCCAAATTAAAAACAGATCGTCAATGTATCGCGACCACAAAACAATTTTGTCTAGTGCTGCGTTGTTCTGTGGACCCCATGCTATTTCCTTCTCCCACCATCCCATTGTGAGGTTAGCGTAATTGAGCGAAAAGGAAATTCCCATGGCACAGCCACATAGTTGATGGTACAATTGATGATTGAAGAGAAATATATTATTGTTTAGACATGTTTCAATCATGGTCAGTAACATGGCTGAGTGTTCCAATTCATGTATGCTCTTTTGTCGCAAAAAATAGGCACAGGCATTCAGGCCAATAGTATGTTCTATGAATGTGTACAACGACACTACATCTATGGTTGCCATAAGATAATTGGGGTTCCAAGATGTATTAGCAAGAATCCGTAAAAGGTCACTTGTGTCTTGAATGTATGAAGACAAATTTCTTACCAATGGTGCGAGATACCGGTCAATATACAGAGAGATGTTTTCATATATTTTACTGATTTGAATTATCATTGACAATCGTCCAAATGCCTTTGTAATTAGAAACAAACGAATACGCTTTTCACTGTTACTAGGTGACTATTTAATTTTATTTTGTCAAAAATTTTGAAAAACTACAGATCCCAGAATCCTATGGGGCTCACAACATTGTATAGGAAATGCTTTAAAATGTTACAGGAAGTAGAATCACCTACCGTGAACAAGGCCGACATGGCTGAAACGCGTCGGTGTAACAGACGGGAACTCTGTTAAAACAATAAATCCTGTCAAGGTTCCTGAGTGCGAGTGTCATTTGCTTCAAAATTGATTCTTGGCCGCTGGCTTGGCCCAACACTCGCACCCGCTGCAGAGCGATCCGAATCCAAGCCGCATTGTTGAAAATATATATATATATATGTATATATATATATATATATATATATATATATATATATATATATATATATTATATTATATATAAATATATATATATATGTATCCCACAAACTTCTGTTCAGTCAATAAATGTATTTGCTGCAACGACCCAAGGCATCCGTGACTCTTCCTGGAATTCAGAAGTTTGTGGGATATATAGTGCAGGGTTACCGATGAAACAACGCAAAACTGCACAGCTTTGCCTCCTGATGACACCAGTGATCAAGGGCTGAGATAGCCTGAAACACGTCTGGACTAAAGTTACTTGCCGTTAGGAGATGCCGTTGTTCTTGCCACCTTGCTGAATTAAAAGGTTGTTTCATCGCTGATGTGTGGCGCCTCAATCTCAGGGCAGCATCATATGGACTATGTACGCGGCCCGGCTCGGGTCGCGAGGCACCCCGCCGCTGAAGTGCGGCTCCTGACGCCAGTCAAGGGAAAAGCGGCGTTGAAAGGAACAGCGAGACCGTTTTCTGAAGGAAATATAGGCAGAAACACGGCGGTTTTCTATTCAGCTAACTTACAAATGGAATTGAAATTTTAAAGGAGACATAGTGGCAAACTACGAGAGATCAAAAAACTACAGGAACCAGAGTGCCCAATAGCCACGCCCACTATGGCAATTAACTAGAAAAGCGCTGCAAATACGGCGCGAAACTGCACAGCTTTGCCTCCTGATGACACCAGTGATCAAGGGCTGAGATAGCCTGAAACGCGTCTGGACTAAAGTTACTTGCCGTTAGGAGATGCCGTTGTTCTGGCCACCTTGCTGAATAAAAAGGTTGTTTCATCGCTGATGTGTGGCGCCTCAATCTCAGGGCAGCATCATATGGACTATGTACGCGGCCCGGCTCGGGTCGCGAGGCACCCCGCCGCTGAAGTGCGGCTCCTGACGCCAGTCAAGGGAAAAGCGGCGTCGAAAGGAACAGCGAGACCGTTTTCTGAAGGAAATATAGGCAGAAACACGGTGGTTTTATATTCAGCTAACTTACAAATGGAATTGAAATTTTAAAGGAGACATAGTGGCAAACTACGAGAGATCAAAAAACTACAGGAACCAGAGTGCCCAATAGCCATGCCCACTATGGCAATTAACTAGAAAAGCACTGCAAATACGGCGCGAAACTGCACAGCTTTGCCTCCTGATGACACCAATGATCAAGGGCTGAGATAGCCTGAAACGCGTCTGGACTAAAGTTACTTGCCGTTAGGAGATGCCGTTGTTCTTGCCACCTTGCTGAATAAAAAGGTTGTTTCATCGCTGATGTGTGGCGCCTCAATCTCAGGGCAGCATCATATGGGATACATATATACATTTTTTCTGGACGTGGAGCTTTATGTGCAGGACAGCAAATTGGTCACCAAGCATTTTAGAAAGCCCACTGCGGGCAACACAATTCTTCATGCCTCCAGCCATCATCCCCAGCATTTAATACGCAGCATCCCGTATGGCGAGATGCTGCGTATACGACGGATTTGCAGTTCTGACACGGACTGCATCCGTGCCCAAGATGCCAGTAAACTTCGCTTCTTGGAAAGGGGTTATTCAGGCAAAATAATCGATAGCGCGATCAAGAAAACAAGAGGCATATCTAGATGTGATACTTTGGTCCCCAAACAGAAACAAGTCAGTGCTAGTGAGGATACTTTAAATGTGCAATCCAGGATCATATTAACTTTTAGTCGACAACATCAGGAATTAAGGAAAATCTACTCCCGTAATTGGAACTTGGTACAGGGGGATCCCGTCATTGGCGATTTAGTAGCCAAAAAACCAGTTCTAACCTTTAGGAGATCAATCTCGATGAGTAATAAGTTGGTTAGCAACTGTCCTGAACTGAACACTCCGACAACCTGGATGGCACAAATCAAGGGTTTTAAAAAGTGTTCCACTTGCAAAGCTTGCAAATTTGGACAGAATAAAACCCATTACAGCAGTCCTTTTAAGTCTGAACCCACCCTTATAAGAAAGAGAACCACATGCAGGACAGAATATGCTGTATATGTGCTGGAGTGTCCTTGTGGACTGAAATATGTGGGTAGCACTAGGTTACCGGTCCACAAAAGGATACTCCAGCACATCAGGGCAATTACAGGGAAGGATCAGGCATATCCTGTCGCTAGACATTTTGAGCTATTACACGGCTGTAACCCCAAGTTTCTCCATTACTATGTTATTGACATGGTTCCACCAATGAAGGGCAAACTACGCCTCTTGGAGACACGATACATCTTAGAGCTCAACACAAAAAATCCGGCTGGATTAAATGCTAGTGAGGACTTCTTTACCTGCCTGTAGGACCAGTCAATCACTCAATTAATGGGTCTGTTTATGACGTGTGTGGGGAGTGACAACTTCAAGTGATTAACAGTTAATAGATAGGGATATTTGAAATCTGAGAGAATGAAAATAAAACATCTATTACCAGGAGCTGGTAATATCATATTTGAATTTAGATCCCATACATCTTCTTTTAACTGTTTTTTTAAAAATAAGGAAACTAACTGGTTTATACATATACAATTTTTAGAGGAAGGATTTTATCCTTTTGCACTATTTTTGCACTATTTTGCACAAACTTTTTGAGTGGCTTATTTAAATTGTGGTTACAACAATGGAGTCATTGGCTAAATAACAACGGCCCACTTGGGCGGTATTATTTATTCATTCATTTTATTGAATATAAAAGGATAGCCGGTCACTAAGGGAAATGTCAGCTATATCCTGACCATGAATTAAATAGAAGATTAATACAAACAACTCAGGGAGTTCTATCTGAAACCCTAAATAAATGTCGCAAATAAAGACTGTGTGAATATTGTAAATAATCTCAATAACAAGTACGCAGTAACATGGAAAAATCTGTTTTTATATATATTCAGGTTTTAGAGATTTATATATTTTTGTATGTATTTATTCTGTGTATTTATACAATGATTGATTTTACTGTGTATATACATCGACATGTTGTAGTATTTCTTCTATGTCAAACAGGCTGCAATGACACCTCATTTCCTGTTTACCACTTTAAATACCACTCGCACCGTCAGCAATGTGTCATGTGATCAAGACCCGAGCAGGGGTCGAAACGCGTTATGGCGGACAGGCTGGGCAACCAATAAAGCACTTTTGATTGGCACTAATCGTTTGGGTCCGCTTCTCGTCTCTGTGTTCGAGCGAAGCACTGGCAGTGGCGTTTTGCATTCATATATATATATACATATATATATATATATATATATATATATATATATATATTATCTACTGGCGGTCGCCAGTAGATAGTTATAGTTAGGACCGTGTTTCCATAGGAAATCCGCAACATTCTATTTGGAATAACTTTGGCGCCGGTTGACGAATCCTCGTGAAATTTTCAAAATAGGTGGGGCGCTTCGCTCCGACCCTGAAAGTCTCGGGGGGATTTGTCAAGCGGGGGCTGAAAAAAAAGGGGGGTCCCAAAACGCGTTTTCCCCATGCAATTTTCCATAGAGACCTTTAATCCAAGGTACAGCCCGAACGGCTGAACCGAATTACTTGAAATTTGGCAGAGAGGTAGTCCTCAGGTCAGGGATGTGCCTTTTGCAGGTCTGGTGTCAATCTGTTCAGTAGTTCCTGAGAAAATCAAAAGTATAATCATATATATATGTGGGCGGAGCATAACCACACATCTCATCCTGAGATCTGATTGGCTGTCAGCACTTCATCCAAGAAGTGTTGGCAGCCATCTTGGGACCAATATACATGATAGCACCTCATTAAAAAGCATTGCAGTTAATAGAAGGTTTTAAGACTTTAGTTACATTATAAATCATTTGTTGATGGTACCATACTCATTTTAGGAATTGTGGTATGTTCTAAGGTGATTTCACCATGTGAAAAAGCCTTCTGCTGGGATATCATGATTGAGAGAAACATATTTTCTCATGCTTTTCCCACAGAGGTTTGGAAGGTGATCTATAAGCTAAACTGAGAGCTTATTTTCTGTAAATTCACATTATCTTTCTCAGTCATGTGAGAATGAAGTCTGACATTCTCAGTAAAACATGTACATCCAACAAGGGCAGAGACTGTCAGTTGATTCCTTTGTGTTCTACTGCAGCTTCCCAGAGTGTTCCAAAGAACAACTAGAGCGCTAACAGTCCTACTTATGATAAACGTATGGCACACCTGAAGCCATCTTGCTTGGATTAAAGTGGTAACTCTTAAAACATTTAATTTAAAAAGGAACAAAATGAGGGGGTTAATTTTTCCATAAAAAGTATGATTAGTGCTGCAGAAAGAAAAATTAGGGCACATTTTGAGTGACTTCTCAAATCCTCTTCTATTTCATAAAAAAATGTTGACATGCAGACTGAAACATGCACTTTCAATACCAGCAGCAGTTTTCACTGGTGAGCAGTAGCTTTACCTACAGTGATCTAATGAGCAAAAAGAGTGCTAACATTCTGAATTTATGGCAAATGTGTGACACATCTGAATGCCTTTGGAATCAAAGTAAAAAACTGAAAGTATTTCCTACTGAGGAGACTGCAGTAAATGAGGAAATTAGGAAACTTCATAACAAATAAGTCTGCCAAGATGGCCACCAGAGACAAAAGAGCCCAAATGTAGCCCAAATATCACCCAGATGTAGCCCAAGTATAGCCCAATGACAGAATGTCCCAGAGTGTTCTTAAAAACAACTAGAGCGCTTACTGTCTTCATTATGACAAAAGTATGGCACACCTGAAGCCATCTTGATTGGAATAAACTGGTGACACTTAAAACATTTAATTTAAAAAGGAACACAATGAGGGGGTTCATTTTGCCATAGAAATTATGATTAATGCTGAAGAAAGAAAATGAGGGCACATTTTGAGTGACTTCTCAAATCCTCTTCTATTTCATTAAAATATTCTGACATGCAGACTGAAACATGCACTTTTAATACCAGGAGCAGACTTCCATGGTGAACAGTAGTTTTTCTACAGTGATCTAATGAGCAACTAGTGTACTAACATTCAGAATTTATGGCAAATGTGTGACATATCTGAATACCTTCATGATGGAATCAAAGTAAAAAAATGAAAGCATTTCATACTGAGGAGACTGCAGTACATGAGGAAATTAGGAAACTTCATAACAAATAAATCTCCCAAGATGGCCACCGGAGACAAAAGAGCCCAAATGTAGCCCAAAATCACCCAGATGTAGCCCAAATATTGCCCAATGACAGAAGTGTGCAAAACACTTATTATTTTGTGTTTTTGCAGTGTTATATTGTGCAGACTTGTCAGGTATTGGAGTGCTTTACATGAGCATTGGTTACATCACACAAGAACAAATTCATTTTGGTTGTAGACATGGGGAGACTAAGTGAATCACAGAATGTCGAGCTGAAGCAGAAACTCCAACCTGGTTCCCCAGTTGCAAAGTCTGCAGTTCTGGAAGTAACACCACATCCTCTCCCCTAAGTGCAACATTTAATCAAGTGGTCAACTGGATAAAAAAACATAAAGGTAACAAATAATTTAAAAGTGCTTTCTCGCTATTTGAAAACTCAGAAAATATGTCCTTATTTTAGTCTTTTAGAGCACTAACCATAATTTTGATGCCAATAAGACCCTCTCATATATGTAATTTCTAAAGGAAATGCTCTAGGTATTACAGTTTTGATTACATCAAGATGACGTCAGGCGTTCCACACTTTTGTAATAAATATAGAATGTTAGCAATCTAGTTGTTCATTAGGATACTGTTGAGAGGCAGAGGCCAGGGGCACGGACTCTGAAAATTGAAGGCAGGTAGGAGGGTGCAAAGGCAACAATTTAACCACACTGAGCAGGCAGGAAGGGCCGTGGCAGCACAACAGACTATGGAGGGCAGTGGAAAGGGGGGCAGGGGCAACAAACCAACAATACAGGACTTGCAAGAGAGGCTGTGGCAATGTAATAGACCATTGTGGGCAGAAGGAAGAGGCAATGGTAGTACAACCATACATGCCAACGGACCCGATTCAGCCAGGAAACGTCCAATGTTTTTAAGCTCAAATGGGCTTTATTTTATCTGTCTCCTGTCTACAATCTCCTCTTTTTCAATGTAACTCAAAGGGGAAAATCAATACCCCAGTTTTTTTTCAAAATCTCCCTCTTACCAAGTTCAAAATGTTCGCAAGTATGGTACATTGGATCATGGAAGGAAATGGGGTAGGGACATGGACTTGGATAACAGAGGACAGGAGGGACATGGAGAGGTGCACCAAACTGACCCTGCAGGGCAGGCATCAGGGTTTGCAGCAGCACAATACACCACACAGGGCATGTGGGACGGGAGTGCAGCACAACAATCCATAGAAAGCAAGAGGGAGGGGACAGGACCATGCACATGGACAACAGAGAACAGAGGGGCAAGAGGCAGGACCATAATGGACAGACAGGAGAGAAAGCTGCAGCATAACAGACCATAAAGGGCAGGAGGGATGGATCAGGGGCATTACAATGGAACAGACAAGCCAGGAGGGAGGGAGTAGGGGTCTGCACATGTAAACAGAGGGCTGGGGGCAAGGGGGCAGGGCAGGAGCAGCAAGATAGCCATGGAGGTCAGGCAGGATGGGCACTAGAAGCAAGACACACCATGAAGAGCAACAGTGAGACTGTGATGGCATACACACAGACCATGGAGGGAAGGTGGGAGGGGTTCAGGGGCAGCTAACTGACCACACAGGGAAGGTGGGAGGGGCCATGGCAGCACAGAAGACCATGCATGGCAAGTGGGAGGGTTAGTGGTAGCACAATGGCTATGATGGGCAAGAAGGAGGGTGCAGGGGCATGCACAAAGGATGATGGAGGATAGAAGGGAGGGTCAGGACCTGTGCACAGACAAGAAAGTTCAGGGGAAGGGGCCTCACAACAGACCGCACGGGGCAGGCAGGAGGAGCAGTTGCAGCACAACAGACCAGGGAGGGCAGAAGGGTGTGGCAGTACAATGGACCATGTAGGACAGGAGGAAGAGGATAGGGGCATGGCATGTGGACAGGCAGGGTGGAGGTGGCAGGGACAGGTTACAGTCATCTGACAATGCTAGGCAGGTGGGAGGGGAGTGGCAGCTCAACAGAACACTCAGAGTAGATAGGAGTGGCAGGTCCATGGAACATGGTGGGCAAAAAGGATGGAGCAGGGGCATACACAAAGACATCGGAGGGCAGGGGGAAGGAGAATAGGGGCAGCAAGCTAAGCACAGAGTTTAAGCAGGAGGTCAATGATGGGGCATAGAATTGGGCAATGGAGGGCAAGAGGAGTGGACTGGTACATCATACTAAATTGAGGGCAGTGGCAGCACATCAGACCATGCATGGCAGGAGGGAGGAGGCTAGTCCATGGATTCACACAACAGAGGATAGGGAGGAGGGGGATGGGGCAGCAAGCTAACTGTTCAGAGAAGGCGGGTATTAGGAACTTTATTGTTTTTAAAACGTGTGTCTGTGAGAACTACTTAAAATATGAACAAGTATGCAGCATAATCTCACTTTTATTCAGGAAGAAGAGGACGTTTGTGACTGTGACTCCGGGCTCACTTGGCAGAAACACCCCCTGACCCTCCACCCCCTATCGCAAAATGTAATGCCCGTGAAAAGGGTAGGTGAACACAGTGTTATATAGAACTTAGTCCTGAGAGCACGATTGAAAATGAAAACTAGATATAGTGTATGGTATAAACTATGCACCAAAAAGTGTGATATAAGATGAACCGGGCGTGAAATATAATATGCAATACATTGTGCGCAATGACAGATTCATTGGAGAGCGCGAGATAGCACAGGCACTTGCGCGTGCTATGCGATATGCGCCTTGGAGTGTAATATGCACAGGGCAGTGTTGTGTAACCTAACTAGTCTCTAAAGTTGTAATATAAAATATGTGCTGGGGAGTGTAACGTTGCATATGCATGCATAGAGCTTCACTAGTGGTGTAAATACATTCCACGTGGATTCATTGTATGCATAGTCGCCTTTTAATGAATATCACGCAAATCGTCATGGTGATAGGTACGTACGGTTTGTCCAGCATGTCCTAGGTGTGTCTATAAATATATATTTTTTAAAAATAATAAAAAACAGTGGCCGGCCCTGGGGATTGGGGTAAAAAAAATATAATTAGGAGACAGGCCCTGGGGGATGGGGTCATCAGGGCCAATAAATTAGAATAAGAAGGGGAACCACACAGCCCCCCTTCTTAAAAAATTAAAATAAATAAAAGACTGGCATCGTGCCGGAGACCACGCCCCCTCCTTGCAGCACGCTGCAAACGCGCCCCCTCGCGAGTTGTAAGTTGGGGAATTAATTCCTCTTCAATACTGAGGGTCCCTGAGGGCCAACTAGCCCAACAGGCATCTCCAGTATGCACCAGGGAGCTGCGCTGCAGACAGGTGTTCTGAGGCCAAGCCCCTTTTTACACCTCTCTGCAACGCAGCTCTGTGGCGCTTACTGGAGGTACCTAGTGGTCTAGTTTGACCCTAGGGACCCTTAGGATTCAAGGGGACTTAATCTCTCAACTTAGAACAGCCACAGGGCACGTTTACACAGTGGTGAAGGGAGGGGACGGAGCCTGAGGTGACGTGTGCAAACACGCACTATGGCACGTTTTAAATTGGGGATATAATTTTCCTTCAATACTGAGGGCCCCTGGGGGCTAACTAGCTCACCAAGTGCTTCCAGTAAGCGCCACTGAGCTGCATTGCAGAGAGGTGGTCCAGGCCGTGCCACTTTTTACACCTTTCTGCAACGCAGCTCTGTGGCACTTACTGGAGGTACCTAGTGGGCTAGTTGGACCCTAGGGACCCTCAGGATTCAAATGAACTTAATCTCCCAAATAAAAACGGACACAGGGCGTGTTTACACAGTGGTGAAGGGAGGGGACGGGGCCTGAGTTAACGTGTGCAAAAACGCCCTGTGGCCTGTTTTAAGAGGTAGTTTTAATCCCCCTGCCCTATTATATACTAGGGGCTTACAGAGGAGGTCATGCTAATCACTGGGGGACCCCAACGCATAATGATCCCTAGTGTATGTAGGTGTTTTCACTGTATTCTAAGTGTCTTTTAACATAGCACTGGCTCTAGGACTGGTTAGTCAGACTCAGTTACCACCAGTATCCGTCTGAAAAAGTTGAGGGTACAGGATCATTTTGCAACAAGGCTTCTTTCTGCTCTTCTTTTTGTTCTTTCTGCACGTTATCCTTCTTCCTGCACTTTTCTTCGTCTTTGAGGACTTCTGTTGCTTCATTCTGCACTTCTTTTTTTTCTTTCTGTGCATTTTTTCCTCTTTCTTCACATGTCCTATCTCTGTAGGCATAGTTAGAAATTAGCATTTAAAAAACCTTTGAAATTCACAGAAAAAAACATAGGTTTCAGGCACGTTATAGTTAGGAATTAGCATTTAAAAAACCTCAGAAATTCACTGAAAAAACCATAGGTTTCAGGGGTGTTATAGTTAGCTGGACTTTTCACTTGTACTAAACCATTGAAATTCCCCCGTTATAGTTAGTTCAGCTAACTATAACTCGCGCGCCCGCAATGCACTGCTGATGACGTCACATATTACATCACTCATGACATGGTCAGTGACATCACTCATGACATCACTGATGACATCTCAAATGACATGAAGAAGGGACGGAAAGTCTTGAAACGCGTTGGCTAATGAATTATACCTGAAAGGGAATGCGAGCTGTCAACGAAGGCCGGATGGCAGGCTGGCTGCTGAGTGCGTTCTGTAAAGCTGAAGGGCATTTGTTGGGAAAAAAAAAAAAATATATATATATATATATATATATATATATATATATACGAAACAAAGAGGTTGCCTTTTAGTGGGAAGCACTCGATACAGATTCTATCGCACCAAGGACACCGCTGCAGCCACACAAGACAGTTCATGCTGGACGCGTTTCGGGCTTTACGCCCTTCATCTTAGCAGCTATCACAAAGTCGAACAAACACAACTGCCAGGTACATCCCTCAATTTATTCAAAGTTAGGACACGCCCTTGTGGGCCGGCAGCTTACTCTCCGCCTGTTGGTGCATCATGGGCCTGGTAGTCTGTCTTTCAAACTCCATGTGAAATGCTTGTAAGGAAAAACGGTAAGTTCGTTGTTTTACCAAAGCTGCAGCTTGTACATCCACAGTGCGTATCTGTTACTCACGTTCCGTCTGTCCCAATAAACAGACACGGACCCGCTGAATATGCGGTGGTGCTATCCCTCGACCTGGCGGGCCGGAATACAAGAAACAAAGAGGTTGCCTTTTAGTGGGAAGCACTCGATACAGATTCTATCGCACCAAGGACACCGCTGCAGCCACACAAGACAGTTCATGCTGGACGCGTTTCGGGCTTTACGCCCTTCATCTTAGCAGCTATCACAAAGTCGAACAAACACAACTGCCAGGTACATCCCTCAATTTATTCAAAGTTAGAACACGCCCTTGTGGGCCGGCAGCTTACTCTCCGCCTGTTGGTGCATCATGGGCCTGGTAGTCTGTCTTTCAAACTCCATGTGAAATGCTTGTAAGGAAAAACGGTAAGTTCGTTGTTTTACCAAAGCTGCAGCTTGTACATCCACAGTGCGTATCTGTTACTCACGTTCCGTCTGTCCCAATAAACAGACACGGACCCGCTGAATATGCGGTGGTGCTATCCCTCGACCTGGCGGGCCTGAATACAAGAAACAAAGAGGTTGCCTTTTAGTGGGAAGCACTCGATACAGATTCTATCGCACCAAGGACACCGCTGCAGCCACACAAGACAGTTCATGCTGGACGCGTTTCGGGCTTTACGCCCTTCATTTTAGCAGCTATCACAAAGTCGAACAAACACAACTGCTAGGTACATCCCTCAATTTATTCAAAGTTAGGACACGCCCTTGTGGGCCGGCAGCTTACTCTCCGCCTGTTGGTGCATCATGGGCCTGGTAGTCTGTCTTTCAAACTCCATGTGAAATGCTTGTAAGGAAAAACGGTAAGTTCGTTGTTTTACCAAAGCTGCAGCTTGTTCATCCTAAGTGCGTATCTGTTACTCACGTTCCGTCTGTCCCAATAAACAAACACGGACCCGCTGAATATGCGGTGGTGCTATCCCTCGACCTGGCGGGCCGGAATACAAGAAACAAAGAGGTTGCCTTTTAGTGGGAAGCACTCGCCCGAAACGCGTCCAGCATGAACTGTCTTGTGTGGCTGCAGCGGTGTCCTTGGTGCGATAGAATCTGTATCGAGTGCTTCCCACTAAAAGGCAACCTCTTTGTTTCTTGTATTCCGGCCCGCCAGGTCGAGGGATAGCACCACCGCATATTCAGCGGGTCCGTGTCTGTTTATTGGGACAGACGGAACGTGAGTAACAGATACGCACTGTGGATGTACAAGCTGCAGCTTTGGTAAAACAACGAACTTACCGTTTTTCCTTACAAGCATTTCACATGGAGTTTGAAAGACAGACTACCAGGCCCATGATGCACCAACAGGCGGAGCGTAAGCTGCCGGCCCACAAGGGCGTGTCCTAACTTTGAATAAATTGAGGGATGTACCTGGCAGTTGTGTTTGTTCGACTTTGTGATAGCTGCTAAGATGAAGGGCGTAAAGCCCGAAACGCGTCCAGCATGAACTGTCTTGTGTGGCTGCAGCGGTGTCCTTGGTGCGATAGAATCTGTATTGAGTGCTTCCCACTAAAAGGCAACCTCTTTGTTTCTTGTATTCCGGCCCGCCAGGTCAAGGGATAGCACCACCGCATATTCAGCGGGTTCGTGTCTGTTTATTGGGACAGACGGAACGTGAGTAACAGATACGCACTGTGGATGTACAAGCTGCAGCTTTGGTAAAACAACGAACTTACCGTTTTTCCTTACAAGCATTTCACATGGAGTTTGAAAGACAGACTACCAGGCCCATGATGCACCAACAGGCAGAGAGTAAGCTGCCGGCCCACAAGGGCGTGTCCTAACTTTGAATAAATTGAGGGATGTACCTGGCAGTTGTGTTTGTTCGACTTTGTGATAGCTGCTAAGATGAAGGGCGTAAAGCCCGAAACGCGTCCAGCATGAACTGTCTTGTGTGGCTGCAGCGGTGTCCTTGGTGCGATAGAATCTGTATCGAGTGCTTCCCACTAAAAGGCAACCTCTTTGTTTCTTGTATTCCGGCCCGACAGGTCGAGGGATAGCAACACCGCATATTCAGCGGGTCCGTGTCTGTTTATTGGGACAGACGGAACGTGAGTAACAGATTCGCACTGTGGATGTACAAGCTGCAGCTTTGGTAAAACAACGAACTTACCGTTTTTCCTTACAAGCATTTCACATGGAGTTTGAAAGACAGACTACCAGGCCCATGATGCACCAACAGGCGGAGAGTAAGCTGCCGCCCCACAAGGGCGTGTCCTAACTTTGAATAAATTGAGGGATGTACCTGGCAGTTGTGTTTGTTCGACTTTGTGATAGCTGCTAAGATGAAGGGCGTAAAGCCCGAAACGCGTCCAGCATGAACTGTCTTGTGTGGCTGCAGCGGTGTCCTTGGTGCGATAGAATCTGTATCGAGTGCTTCCCACTAAAAGGCAACCTCTTTGTTTCTTGTATTCCAGCCCGCCAGGTCGAGGGATAGCACCACCGCATATTCAGCGGGTCCGTGTCTGTTTATTGGGACAGACGGAACGTGAGTAACAGATACGCACTGTGGATGTACAAGCTGCAGCTTTGGTAAAACAACGAACTTACCGTTTTTCCTTACAAGCATTTCACATGGAGTTTGAAAGACAGACTACCAGGCCCATGATGCACCAACAGGCGGAGAGTAAGCTGCCGGCCCACAAGGGCGTGTCCTAACTTTGAATAAATTGAGGGATGTACCTGGCAGTTCTGTTTGTTCGACTTTGTGATAGCTGCTAAGATGAAGGGCGTAAAGCCCGAAACGCGTCCAGCATGAACTGTCTTGTGTGGCTGCAGCGGTGTCCTTGGTGCGATAGAATCTGTATCGAGTGCTTCCCACTAAAAGGCAACCTCTTTGTTTCTTGTATTCCGGCCTGCCAGGTCGAGGGATAGCACCACCGCATATTCAGCGGGTCCGTGTCTGTTTATTGGGACAGACGGAACGTGAGTAACAGATACGCACTGTGGATGTACAAGCTGCAGCTTTGGTAAAACAACGAACTTACCGTTTTTCCTTACAAGCATTTCACATGGAGTTTGAAAGACAGACTATCAGGCCCATGATGCACCAACAGGCGGAGAGTAAGCTGCCGGCCCACAAGGGAGTGTCCTAACTTTGAATAAATTGAGGGATGTACCTGGCAGTTGTGTTTGTTCGACTTTGTGTGATAGCTGCTAAGATGAAGGGCGTAAAGCCCGAAACGCGTCCAGCATGAACTGTCTTGTGTGGCTGCAGCGGTGTCCTTGGTGCGATAGAATCTGTATCGAGTGCTTCCCACTAAAAGGCAACCTCTTTGTTTCTTGTATTCCGGCCCGCCAGGTCGAGGGATAGCACCACCGCATATTCAGCGGGTCCGTGTCTGTTTATTGGGACAGACGGAATGTGAGTAACAGATACGCACTGTGGATGTACAAGCTGCAGCTTTGGTAAAACAACGAACTTACCGTTTTTCCTTACAAGCATTTCACATGGAGTTTGAAAGACAGACTACCAGGCCCATGATGCACCAACAGGCGGAGAGTAAGCTGCCGGCCCACAAGGGCGTGTCCTAACTTTGAATAAATTGAGGGATGTACCTGGCAGTTGTGTTTGTTCGACTTTGTGATAGCTGCTAAGATGAAGGGCGTAAAGCCCGAAACGCGTCCAGCATGAACTGTCTTGTGTGGCTGCAGCGGTGTCCTTGGTGCGATAGAATCTGTATCGAGTGCTTCCCACTAAAAGGCAACCTCTTTGTTTCTTGTATTCCGGCCCGCCAGGTCGAGGGATAGCACCACCGCATATTCAGCGGGTCCGTGTCTGTTTATTGGGACAGACGGAACGTGAGTAACAGATACGCACTGTGGATGTACAAGCTGCAGCTTTGGTAAAACAACGAACTTACCGTTTTTCCTTACAAGCATTTCACATGGAGTTTGAAAGACAGACTACCAGGCCCTTGATGCACCAACAGGCGGAGAGTAAGCTGCCGGCCCACAAGGGCGTGTCCTAACTTTGAATAAATTGAGGGATGTACCTGGCAGTTGTGTTTGTTCGACTTTGTGATAGCTGCTAAGATGAAGGGCGTAAAGCCCGAAACGCGTCCAGCATGAACTGTCTTGTGTGGCTGCAGCGGTGTCCTTGGTGCGATAGAATCTGTATCGAGTGCTTCCCACTAAAAGGCAACCTCTTTGTTTCTTGTATTCCGGCCCGCCAGGTCGAGGGATAGCACCACCGCATATTCAGCGGGTCCGTGTCTGTTTATTGGGACAGACGGAACGTGAGTAACAGATACGCACTGTGGATGTACAAGCTGCAGCTTTGGTAAAACAACGAACTTACCGTTTTTCCTTACAAGCATTTCACATGGAGTTTGAAAGACAGACTACCAGGCCCATGATGCACCAACAGGCGGAGAGTAAGCTGCCGGCCCACAAGGGCGTGTCCTAACTTTGAATAAATTGAGGGATGTACCTGGCAGTTGTGTTTGTTCGACTTTGTGATAGCTGCTAAGATGAAGGGCGTAAAGCCCGAAACGCGTCCAGCATGAACTGTCTTGTGTGGCTGCAGCGGTGTCCTTGGTGCGATAGAATCTGTATCGAGTGCTTCCCACTAAAAGGCAACCTCTTTGTTTCTTGTATTCCGGCCCGCCAGGTCGAGGGATAGCACCACCGCATATTCAGCGGGTCCGTGTCTGTTTATTGGGACAGACGGAACGTGAGTAACAGATACGCACTGTGGATGTACAAGCTGCAGCTTTGGTAAAACAACGAACTTACTGTTTTTCCTTACAAGCATTTCACATGGAGTTTGAAAGACAGACTACCAGGCCCATGATGCACCAACAGGCGGAGAGTAAGCTGCCGGCCCACAAGGGAGTGTCCTAACTTTGAATAAATTGAGGGATGTACCTGGCAGTTGTGTTTGTTCGACTTTGTGATAGCTGCTAAGATGAAGGGCGTAAAGCCCGAAACGCGTCCAGCATGAACTGTCTTGTGTGGCTGCAGCGGTGTCCTTGGTGCGATAGAATCTGTATCGAGTGCTTCCCACTAAAAGGCAACCTCTTTGTTTCTTGTATTCCGGCCCGCCAGGTCGAGGGATAGCACCACCGCATATTCAGCGGGTCCGTGTCTGTTTATTGGGACAGACGGAATGTGAGTAACAGATACGCACTGTGGATGTACAAGCTGCAGCTTTGGTAAAACAACGAACTTACCGTTTTTCCTTACAAGCATTTCACATGGAGTTTGAAAGACAGACTACCAGGCCCATGATGCACCAACAGGCGGAGAGTAAGCTGCCGGCCCACAAGGGCGTGTCCTAACTTTGAATACATTTAGAGATGTACCTGGCAGTTGTGTTTGTTCGACTTTGTGATAGCTGCTAAGATGAAGGGCGTAAAGCCCGAAACGCGTCCAGCATGAACTGTCTTGTGTGGCTGCAGCGGTGTCCTTGGTGCGATAGAATCTGTATCGAGTGCTTCCCACTAAAAGGCAACCTCTTTGTTTCTTGTATTCCGGCCCGACAGGTCGAGGGATAGCAACACCGCATATTCAGCGGGTCCGTGTCTGTTTATTGGGACAGACGGAACGTGAGTAACAGATACGCACTGTGGATGTACAAGCTGCAGCTTTGGTAAAACAACGAACTTACCGTTTTTCCTTACAAGCATTTCACATGGAGTTTGAAAGACAGACTACCAGGCCCATGATGCACCAACAGGCGGAGCGTAAGCTGCCGGCCCACAAGGGCGTGTCCTAACTTTGAATAAATTGAGGGATGTACCTGGCAGTTGTGTTTGTTCGACTTTGTGATAGCTGCTAAGATGAAGGGCGTAAAGCCCGAAACGCGTCCAGCATGAACTGTCTTGTGTGGCTGCAGCGGTGTCCTTGGTGCGATAGAATCTGTATTGAGTGCTTCCCACTAAAAGGCAACCTCTTTGTTTCTTGTATTCCGGCCCGCCAGGTCGAGGGATAGCACCACCGCATATTCAGCGGGTTCGTGTCTGTTTATTGGGACAGACGGAACGTGAGTAACAGATACGCACTGTGGATGTACAAGCTGCAGCTTTGGTAAAACAACGAACTTACCGTTTTTCCTTACAAGCATTTCACATGGAGTTTGAAAGACAGACTACCAGGCCCATGATGCACCAACAGGCAGAGAGTAAGCTGCCGGCCCACAAGGGCGTGTCCTAACTTTGAATAAATTGAGGGATGTACCTGGCAGTTGTGTTTGTTCGACTTTGTGATAGCTGCTAAGATGAAGGGCGTAAAGCCCGAAACGCGTCCAGCATGAACTGTCTTGTGTGGCTGCAGCGGTGTCCTTGGTGCGATAGAATCTGTATCGAGTGCTTCCCACTAAAAGGCAACCTCTTTGTTTCTTGTATTCCGGCCCGCCAGGTCGAGGGATAGCACCACCGCATATTCAGCGGGTCCGTGTCTGTTTATTGGGACAGACGGAACGTGAGTAACAGATACGCACTGTGGATGTACAAGCTGCAGCTTTGGTAAAACAACGAACTTACCGTTTTTCCTTACAAGCATTTCACATGGAGTTTGAAAGACAGACTACCAGGCCCATGATGCACCAACAGGCGGAGAGTAAGCTGCCGGCCCACAAGGGCGTGTCCTAACTTTGAATAAATTGAGGGATGTACCTGGCAGTTGTGTTTGTTCGACTTTGTGATAGCTGCTAAGATGAAGGGCGTAAAGCCCGAAACGCGTCCAGCATGAACTGTCTTGTGTGGCTGCAGCGGTGTCCTTGGTGCGATAGAATCTGTATCGAGTGCTTCCCACTAAAAGGCAACCTCTTTGTTTCTTGTATTCCGGCCTGCCAGGTCGAGGGATAGCACCACCGCATATTCAGCGGGTCCGTGTCTGTTTATTGGGACAGACGGAACGTGAGTAACAGATACGCACTGTGGATGTACAAGCTGCAGCTTTGGTAAAACAACAAACTTACCGTTTTTCCTTACAAGCATTTCACATGGAGTTTGAAAGACAGACTATCAGGCCCATGATGCACCAACAGGCGGAGAGTAAGCTGCCGGCCCACAAGGGAGTGTCCTAACTTTGAATAAATTGAGGGATGTACCTGGCAGTTGTGTTTGTTCGACTTTGTGATAGCTGCTAAGATGAAGGGCGTAAAGCCCGAAACGCGTCCAGCATGAACTGTCTTGTGTGGCTGCAGCGGTGTCCTTGGTGCGATAGAATCTGTATCGAGTGCTTCCCACTAAAAGGCAACCTCTTTGTTTCTTGTATTCCGGCCCGCCAGGTCGAGGGATAGCACCACCGCATATTCAGCGGGTCCGTGTCTGTTTATTGGGACAGACGGAATGTGAGTAACAGATACGCACTGTGGATGTACAAGCTGCAGCTTTGGTAAAACAACGAACTTACCGTTTTTCCTTACAAGCATTTCACATGGAGTTTGAAAGACAGACTACCAGGCCCATGATGCACCAACAGGCGGAGAGTAAGCTGCCGTCCCACAAGGGCGTGTCCTAACTTTGAATAAATTGAGGGATGTACCTGGCAGTTGTGTTTGTTCGACTTTGTGATAGCTGCTAAGATGAAGGGCGTAAAGCCCGAAACGCGTCCAGCATGAACTGTCTTGTGTGGCTGCAGCGGTGTCCTTGGTGCGATAGAATCTGTTTTGAGTGCTTCCCACTAAAAGGCAACCTCTTTGTTTCTTGTATTCCGGCCCGCCAGGTCGAGGGATAGCACCACCGCATATTCAGCGGGTCCGTGTCTGTTTATTGGGACAGACGGAACGTGAGTAACAGATACGCACTGTGGATGTACAAGCTGCAGCTTTGGTAAAACAACGAACTTACCGTTTTTCCTTACAAGCATTTCACATGGAGTTTGAAAGACAGACTACCAGGCCCATGATGCACCAACAGGCGGAGAGTAAGCTGCCGGCCCACAAGGGCGTGTCCTAACTTTGAATAAATTGAGGGATGTACCTGGCAGTTGTGTTTGTTCGACTTTGTGATAGCTGCTAAGATGAAGGGCGTAAAGCCCGAAACGCGTCCAGCATGAACTGTCTTGTGTGGCTGCAGCGGTGTCCTTGGTGCGATAGAATCTGTATCGAGTGCTTCCCACTAAAAGGCAACCTCTTTGTTTCTTGTATTCCGGCCCGCCAGGTCGAGGGATAGCACCACCGCATATTCAGCGGGTCCGTGTCTGTTTATTGGGACAGACGGAACGTGAGTAACAGATACGCACTGTGGATGTACAAGCTGCAGCTTTGGTAAAACAACGAACTTACCGTTTTTCCTTACAAGCATTTCACATGGAGTTTGAAAGACAGACTACCAGGCCCATGATGCACCAACAGGCGGAGAGTAAGCTGCCGGCCCACAAGGGCGTGTCCTAACTTTGAATAAATTGAGGGATGTACCTGGCAGTTGTGTTTGTTCGACTTTGTGATAGCTGCTAAGATGAAGGGCGTAAAGCCCGAAACGCGTCCAGCATGAACTGTCTTGTGTGGCTGCAGCGGTGTCCTTGGTGCGATAGAATCTGTATCGAGTGCTTCCCACTAAAAGGCAACCTCTTTGTTTCTTGTATTCCAGCCCGCCAGGTCGAGGGATAGCACCACCGCATATTCAGTGGGTCCGTGTCTGTTTATTGGGACAGACGGAACGTGAGTAACAGATACGCACTGTGGATGTACAAGCTGCAGCTTTGGTAAAACAACGAACTTACTGTTTTTCCTTACAAGCATTTCACATGGAGTTTGAAAGACAGACTACCAGGCCCATGATGCACCAACAGGCGGAGAGTAAGCTGCCGGCCCACAAGGGAGTGTCCTAACTTTGAATAAATTGAGGGATGTACCTGGCAGTTGTGTTTGTTCGACTTTGTGATAGCTGCTAAGATGAAGGGCGTAAAGCCCGAAACGCGTCCAGCATGAACTGTCTTGTGTGGCTGCAGCGGTGTCCTTGGTGCGATAGAATCTGTATCGAGTGCTTCCCACTAAAAGGCAACCTCTTTGTTTCTTGTATTCTGGCCCGCCAGGTCGAGGGATAGCACCACCGCATATTCAGCGGGTCCGTGTCTGTTTATTGGGACAGACGGAATGTGAGTAACAGATACGCACTGTGGATGTACAAGCTGCAGCTTTGGTAAAACAACGAACTTACCGTTTTTCCTTACAAGCATTTCACATGGAGTTTGAAAGACAGACTACCAGGCCCATGATGCACCAACAGGCGGAGAGTAAGCTGCCGGCCCACAAGGGCGTGTCCTAACTTTGAATAAATTTAGGGATGTACCTGGCAGTTGTGTTTGTTCGACTTTGTGATAGCTGCTAAGATGAAGGGCGTAAAGCCCGAAACGCGTCCAGCATGAACTGTCTTGTGTGGCTGCAGCGGTGTCCTTGGTGCGATAGAATCTGTATCGAGTGCTTCCCACTAAAAGGCAACCTCTTTGTTTCTTGTATTCCGGCCCGCCAGGTCGAGGGATAGCACCACCGCATATTCAGCGGGTCCGTGTCTGTTTATTGGGACAGACGGAACGTGAGTAACAGATACACACTGTGGATGTACAAGCTGCAGCTTTGGTAAAACAACGAACTTACCGTTTTTCCTTACAAGCATTTCACATGGAGTTTGAAAGACAGACTACCAGGCCCATGATGCACCAACAGGCGGAGAGTAAGCTGCCGGCCCACAAGGGAGTGTCCTAACTTTGAATAAATTGAGGGATGTACCTGGCAGTTGTGTTTGTTTGACTTTGTGATAGCTGCTAAGATGAAGGGCGTAAAGCCCGAAACGCGTCCAGCATGAACTGTCTTGTGTGGCTGCAGCGGTGTCCTTGGTGCGATAGAATCTGTATCGAGTGCTTCCCACTAAAAGGCAACCTCTTTGTTTCTTGTATTCCGGCCCGCCAGGTCGAGGGATAGCACCACCGCATATTCAGCGGGTCCGTGTCTGTTTATTGGGACAGACGGAACGTGAGTAACAGATACGCACTGTGGATGTACAAGCTGCAGCTTTGGTAAAACAACGAACTTACCGTTTTTCCTTACAAGCATTTCACATGGAGTTTGAAAGACAGACTACCAGGCCCATGATGCACCAACAGGCGGAGAGTAAGCTGCCGGCCCACAAGGGCGTGTCCTAACTTTGAATAAATTGAGGGATGTACCTGGCAGTTGTGTTTGTTCGACTTTGTGATAGCTGCTAAGATGAAGGGCGTAAAGCCCGAAACGCGTCCAGCATGAACTGTCTTGTGTGGCTGCAGCGGTGTCCTTGGTGCGATAGAATCTGTATCGAGTGCTTCCCACTAAAAGGCAACCTCTTTGTTTCTTGTATTCCGGCCCGCCAGGTCGAGGGATAGCACCACCGCATATTCAGCGGGTCCGTGTCTGTTTATTGGGACAGACGGAACGTGAGTAACAGATACGCACTGTGGATGTACAAGCTGCAGCTTTGGTAAAACAACAAACTTACCGTTTTTCCTTACAAGCATTTCACATGGAGTTTGAAAGACAGACTACCAGGCCCATGATGCACCAACAGGCGGAGAGTAAGCTGCCGGCCCACAAGGGCGTGTCCTAACTTTGAATAAATTGAGGGATGTACCTGGCAGTTGTGTTTGTTCGACTTTGTGATAGCTGCTAAGATGAAGGGCGTAAAGCCCGAAACGCGTCCAGCATGAACTGTCTTGTGTGGCTGCAGCGGTGTCCTTGGTGCGATAGAATCTGTATCGAGTGCTTCCCACTAAAAGGCAACCTCTTTGTTTCTTGTATTCCGGCCCGCCAGGTCGAGGGATAGCACCACCGCATATTCAGCGGGTCCGTGTCTGGTTATTGGGACAGACGGAACGTGAGTAACAGATACGCACTGTGGATGTACAAGCTGCAGCTTTGGTAAAACAACGAACTTACCGTTTTTCCTTACAAGCATTTCACATGGAGTTTGAAAGACAGACTATCAGGCCCATGATGCACCAACAGGCGGAGAGTAAGCTGCCGGCCCACAAGGGAGTGTCCTAACTTTGAATAAATTGAGGGATGTACCTGGCAGTTGTGTTTGTTCGACTTTGTGATAGCTGCTAAGATGAAGGGCGTAAAGCCCGAAACGTGTCCAGCATGAACTGTCTTGTGTGGCTGCAGCGGTGTCCTTGGTGCGATAGAATCTGTATCGAGTGCTTCCCACTAAAAGGCAACCTCTTTGTTTCTTGTATTCCGGCCCGCCAGGTCGAGGGATAGCACCACCGCATATTCAGCGGGTCCGTGTCTGTTTATTGGGACAGACGGAACGTGAGTAACAGATACGTACTGTGGATGTACAAGCTGCAGCTTTGGTAAAACAACGAACTTACCGTTTTTCCTTACAAGCATTTCACATGGAGTTTGAAAGACAGACTACCAGGCCCATGATGCACCAACATGCGGAGAGTAAGCTGCCGGCCCACAAGGGCGTGTCCTAACTTTGAATAAATTGAGGGATGTACCTGGCAGTTGTGTTTGTTCGACTTTGTGATAGCTGCTAAGATGAAGGGCGTAAAGCCCGAAACGCGTCCAGCATGAACTGTCTTGTGTGGCTGCAGCGGTGTCCTTGGTGCGATAGAATCTGTATCGAGTGCTTCCCACTAAAAGGCAACCTCTTTGTTTCTTGTATTCCGGCCCGCCAGGTCGAGGGATAGCACCACCGCATATTCAGCGGGTCCGTGTCTGTTTATTGGGACAGACGGAACGTGAGTAACAGATACGCACTGTGGATGTACAAGCTGCAGCTTTGGTAAAACAACGAACTTACCGTTTTTCCTTACAAGCATTTCACATGGAGTTTGAAAGACAGACTATCAGGCCCATGATGCACCAACAGGCGGAGAGTAAGCTGCCGGCCCACAAGGGAGTGTCCTAACTTTGAATAAATTGAGGGATGTACCTGGCAGTTGTGTTTGTTCGACTTTGTGATAGCTGCTAAGATGAAGGGCGTAAAGCCCGAAACGCGTCCAGCATGAACTGTCTTGTGTGGCTGCAGCGGTGTCCTTGGTGCGATAGAATCTGTATCGAGTGCATCCCACTAAAAGGCAACCTCTTTGTTTCTTGTATTCCGGCCCGCCAGGTCGAGGGATAGCACCACCGCATATTCAGCGGGTCCGTGTCTGTTTATTGGGACAGACGGAATGTGAGTAACAGATACGCACTGTGGATGTACAAGCTGCAGCTTTGGTAAAACAACGAACTTACCGTTTTTCCTTACAAGCATTTCACATGGAGTTTGAAAGACAGACTACCAGGCCCATGATGCACCAACAGGCGGAGAGTAAGCTGCCGGCCCACAAGGGCGTGTCCTAACTTTGAATAAATTGAGGGATGTACCTGGCAGTTGTGTTTGTTCGACTTTGTGATAGCTGCTAAGATGAAGGGCGTAAAGCCCGAAACGCGTCCAGCATGAACTGTCTTGTGTGGCTGCAGCGGTGTCCTTGGTGCGATAGAATCTGTATCGAGTGCTTCCCACTAAAAGGCAACCTCTTTGTTTCTTGTATTCCGGCCCGCCAGGTCGAGGGATAGCACCACCGCATATTCAGCGGGTCCGTGTCTGTTTATTGGGACAGACGGAACGTGAGTAACAGATACGCACTGTGGATGTACAAGCTGCAGCTTTGGTAAAACAACGAACTTACCGTTTTTCCTTACAAGCATTTCACATGGAGTTTGAAAGACAGACTACCAGGCCCATGATGCACCAACAGGCGGAGAGTAAGCTGCCGGCCCACAAGGGCGTGTCCTAACTTTGAATAAATTGAGGGATGTACCTGGCAGTTGTGTTTGTTCGACTTTGTGATAGCTGCTAAGATGAAGGGCGTAAAGCCCGAAACGCGTCCAGCATGAACTGTCTTGTGTGGCTGCAGCGGTGTCCTTGGTGCGATAGAATCTGTATCGAGTGCTTCCCACTAAAAGGCAACCTCTTTGTTTCTTGTATTCCGGCCCGCCAGGTCGAGGGATAGCACCACCGCATATTCAGCGGGTCCGTGTCTGTTTATTGGGACAGACGGAACGTGAGTAACAGATACGCACTGTGGATGTACAAGCTGCAGCTTTGGTAAAACAACGAACTTACTGTTTTTCCTTACAAGCATTTCACATGGAGTTTGAAAGACAGACTACCAGGCCCATGATGCACCAACAGGCGGAGAGTAAGCTGCCGGCCCACAAGGGAGTGTCCTAACTTTGAATAAATTGAGGGATGTACCTGGCAGTTGTGTTTGTTCGACTTTGTGATAGCTGCTAAGATGAAGGGCGTAAAGCCCGAAACGCGTCCAGCATGAACTGTCTTGTGTGGCTGCAGCGGTGTCCTTGGTGCGATAGAATCTGTATCGAGTGCTTCCCACTAAAAGGCAACCTCTTTGTTTCTTGTATTCTGGCCCGCCAGGTCGAGGGATAGCACCACCGCATATTCAGCGGGTCCGTGTCTGTTTATTGGGACAGACGGAATGTGAGTAACAGATACGCACTGTGGATGTACAAGCTGCAGCTTTGGTAAAACAACGAACTTACCGTTTTTCCTTACAAGCATTTCACATGGAGTTTGAAAGACAGACTACCAGGCCCATGATGCACCAACAGGCGGAGAGTAAGCTGCCGGCCCACAAGGGCGTGTCCTAACTTTGAATAAATTTAGGGATGTACCTGGCAGTTGTGTTTGTTCGACTTTGTGATAGCTGCTAAGATGAAGGGCGTAAAGCCCGAAACGCGTCCAGCATGAACTGTCTTGTGTGGCTGCAGCGGTGTCCTTGGTGCGATAGAATCTGTATCGAGTGCTTCCCACTAAAAGGCAACCTCTTTGTTTCTTGTATTCCGGCCCGCCAGGTCGAGGGATAGCACCACCGCATATTCAGCGGGTCCGTGTCTGTTTATTGGGACAGACGGAACGTGAGTAACAGATACGCACTGTGGATGTACAAGCTGCAGCTTTGGTAAAACAACGAACTTACCGTTTTTCCTTACAAGCATTTCACATGGAGTTTGAAAGACAGACTACCAGGCCCATGATGCACCAACAGGCGGAGAGTAAGCTGCCGGCCCACAAGGGAGTGTCCTAACTTTGAATAAATTGAGGGATGTACCTGGCAGTTGTGTTTGTTTGACTTTGTGATAGCTGCTAAGATGAAGGGCGTAAAGCCCGAAACGCGTCCAGCATGAACTGTCTTGTGTGGCTGCAGCGGTGTCCTTGGTGCGATAGAATCTGTATCGAGTGCTTCCCACTAAAAGGCAACCTCTTTGTTTCTTGTATTCCGGCCCGCCAGGTCGAGGGATAGCACCACCGCATATTCAGCGGGTCCGTGTCTGTTTATTGGGACAGACGGAACGTGAGTAACAGATACGCACTGTGGATGTACAAGCTGCAGCTTTGGTAAAACAACGAACTTACCGTTTTTCCTTACAAGCATTTCACATGGAGTTTGAAAGACAGACTACCAGGCCCATGATGCACCAACAGGCGGAGAGTAAGCTGCCGGCCCACAAGGGCGTGTCCTAACTTTGAATAAATTGAGGGATGTACCTGGCAGTTGTGTTTGTTCGACTTTGTGATAGCTGCTAAGATGAAGGGCGTAAAGCCCGAAACGCGTCCAGCATGAACTGTCTTGTGTGGCTGCAGCGGTGTCCTTGGTGCGATAGAATCTGTATCGAGTGCTTCCCACTAAAAGGCAACCTCTTTGTTTCTTGTATTCCGGCCCGCCAGGTCGAGGGATAGCACCACCGCATATTCAGCGGGTCCGTGTCTGTTTATTGGGACAGACGGAACGTGAGTAACAGATACGCACTGTGGATGTACAAGCTGCAGCTTTGGTAAAACAACAAACTTACCGTTTTTCCTTACAAGCATTTCACATGGAGTTTGAAAGACAGACTACCAGGCCCATGATGCACCAACAGGCGGAGAGTAAGCTGCCGGCCCACAAGGGCGTGTCCTAACTTTGAATAAATTGAGGGATGTACCTGGCAGTTGTGTTTGTTCGACTTTGTGATAGCTGCTAAGATGAAGGGCGTAAAGCCCGAAACGCGTCCAGCATGAACTGTCTTGTGTGGCTGCAGCGGTGTCCTTGGTGCGATAGAATCTGTATCGAGTGCTTCCCACTAAAAGGCAACCTCTTTGTTTCTTGTATTCCGGCCCGCCAGGTCGAGGGATAGCACCACCGCATATTCAGCGGGTCCGTGTCTGGTTATTGGGACAGACGGAACGTGAGTAACAGATACGCACTGTGGATGTACAAGCTGCAGCTTTGGTAAAACAACGAACTTACCGTTTTTCCTTACAAGCATTTCACATGGAGTTTGAAAGACAGACTACCAGGCCCATGATGCACCAACAGGCGGAGAGTAAGCTGCCGGCCCACAAGGGCGTGTCCTAACTTTGAATAAATTGAGGGATGTACCTGGCAGTTGTGTTTGTTCGACTTTGTGATAGCTGCTAAGATGAAGGGCGTAAAGCCCGAAACGCGTCCAGCATGAACTGTCTTGTGTGGCTGCAGCGGTGTCCTTGGTGCGATAGAATCTGTATCGAGTGCTTCCCACTAAAAGGCAACCTCTTTGTTTCTTGTATTCCGGCCCGCCAGGTCGAGGGATAGCACCACCGCATATTCAGCGGGTCCGTGTCTGTTTATTGGGACAGACGGAACGTGAGTAACAGATACGCACTGTGGATGTACAAGCTGCAGCTTTGGTAAAACAACGAACTTACCGTTTTTCCTTACAAGCATTTCACATGGAGTTTGAAAGACAGACTACCAGGCCCATGATGCACCAACAGGCGGAGAGTAAGCTGCCGGCCCACAAGGGCGTGTCCTAACTTTGAATAAATTGAGGGATGTACCTGGCAGTTGTGTTTGTTCGACTTTGTGATAGCTGCTAAGATGAAGGGCGTAAAGCCCGAAACGCGTCCAGCATGAACTGTCTTGTGTGGCTGCAGCGGTGTCCTTGGTGCGATAGAATCTGTATCGAGTGCTTCCCACTAAAAGGCAACCTCTTTGTTTCTTGTATTCCGGCCCGCCAGGTCGAGGGATAGCACCACCGCATATTCAGCGGGTCCGTGTCTGTTTATTGGGACAGACGGAACGTGAGTAACAGATAAGTACTGTGGATGTACAAGCTGCAGCTTTGGTAAAACAACGAACTTACCGTTTTTCCTTACAAGCATTTCACATGGAGTTTGAAAGACAGACTACCAGGCCCATGATGCACCAACATGCGGAGAGTAAGCTGCCGGCCCACAAGGGCGTGTCCTAACTTTGAATAAATTGAGGGATGTACCTGGCAGTTGTGTTTGTTCGACTTTGTGATAGCTGCTAAGATGAAGGGCGTAAAGCCCGAAACGCGTCCAGCATGAACTGTCTTGTGTGGCTGCAGCGGTGTCCTTGGTGCGATAGAATCTGTATCGAGTGCTTCCCACTAAAAGGCAACCTCTTTGTTTCTTGTATTCCGGCCCGCCAGGTCGAGGGATAGCACCACCGCATATTCAGCGGGTCCGTGTCTGGTTATTGGGACAGACGGAACGTGAGTAACAGATACGCACTGTGGATGTACAAGCTGCAGCTTTGGTAAAACAACGAACTTACCGTTTTTCCTTACAAGCATTTCACATGGAGTTTGAAAGACAGACTACCAGGCCCATGATGCACCAACAGGCGGAGAGTAAGCTGCCGGCCCACAAGGGCGTGTCCTAACTTTGAATAAATTGAGGGATGTACCTGGCAGTTGTGTTTGTTCGACTTTGTGATAGCTGCTAAGATGAAGGGCGTAAAGCCCGAAACGCGTCCAGCATGAACTGTCTTGTGTGGCTGCAGCGGTGTCCTTGGTGCGATAGAATCTGTATCGAGTGCTTCCCACTAAAAGGCAACCTCTTTGTTTCTTGTATTCCGGCCCGCCAGGTCGAGGGATAGCACCACCGCATATTCAGCGGGTCCGTGTCTGTTTATTGGGACAGACGGAACGTGAGTAACAGATACGCACTGTGGATGTACAAGCTGCAGCTTTGGTAAAACAACGAACTTACCGTTTTTCCTTACAAGCATTTCACATGGAGTTTGAAAGACAGACTACCAGGCCCATGATGCACCAACAGGCGGAGAGTAAGCTGCCGGCCCACAAGGGCGTGTCCTAACTTTGAATAAATTGAGGGATGTACCTGGCAGTTGTGTTTGTTCGACTTTGTGATAGCTGCTAAGATGAAGGGCGTAAAGCCCGAAACGCGTCCAGCATGAACTGTCTTGTGTGGCTGCAGCGGTGTCCTTGGTGCGATAGAATCTGTATCGAGTGCTTCCCACTAAAAGGCAACCTCTTTGTTTCTTGTATTCCGGCCCGCCAGGTCGAGGGATAGCACCACCGCATATTCAGCGGGTCCGTGTCTGTTTATTGGGACAGACGGAACGTGAGTAACAGATAAGTACTGTGGATGTACAAGCTGCAGCTTTGGTAAAACAACGAACTTACCGTTTTTCCTTACAAGCATTTCACATGGAGTTTGAAAGACAGACTACCAGGCCCATGATGCACCAACATGCGGAGAGTAAGCTGCCGGCCCACAAGGGCGTGTCCTAACTTTGAATAAATTGAGGGATGTACCTGGCAGTTGTGTTTGTTCGACTTTGTGATAGCTGCTAAGATGAAGGGCGTAAAGCCCGAAACGCGTCCAGCATGAACTGTCTTGTGTGGCTGCAGCGGTGTCCTTGGTGCGATAGAATCTGTATCGAGTGCTTCCCACTAAAAGGCAACCTCTTTGTTTCTTGTTTTCCGGCCCGCCTCGTCGAGGGATAGCACCACCGCATATTCAGCGGGTCCGTGTCTGTTTATTGGGACAGACGGAACGTGAGTAACAGATACGCACTGTGGATGTACAAGCTTCAGCTTTGGTAAAACAACAAACTTACCGTTTTTCCTTACAAGCATTTCACATGGAGTTTGAAAGACAGACTACCAGGCCCATGATGCACCAACAGGCGGAGAGTAAGCTGCCGGCCCACAAGGGCGTGTCCTAACTTTGAATAAATTGAGGGATGTACCTGGCAGTTGTGTTTGTTCGACTTTGTGATAGCTGCTAAGATGAAGGGCGTAAAGCCCGAAACGCGTCCAGCATGAACTGTCTTGTGTGGCTGCAGCGGTGTCCTTGGTGCGATAGAATCTGTATCGAGTGCTTCCCACTAAAAGGCAACCTCTTTGTTTCTTGTATTCCGGCCCGCCAGGTCGAGGGATAGCACCACCGCATATTCAGCGGGTCCGTGTCTGTTTATTGGGACAGACGGAACGTGAGTAACAGATACGCACTGTGGATGTACAAGCTGCAGCTTTGGTAAAACAACGAACTTACCGTTTTTCCTTACAAGCATTTCACATGGAGTTTGAAAGACAGACTACCAGGCCCATGATGCACCAACAGGCGGAGAGTAAGCTGCCGGCCCACAAGGGAGTGTCCTAACTTTGAATAAATTGAGGGATGTACCTGGCAGTTGTGTTTGTTCGACTTTGTGATAGCTGCTAAGATGAAGGGCGTAAAGCCCGAAACGCGTCCAGCATGAACTGTCTTGTGTGGCTGCAGCGGTGTCCTTGGTGCGATAGAATCTGTATCGAGTGCTTCCCACTAAAAGGCAACCTCTTTGTTTCTTGTATTCCGGCCCGCCAGGTCGAGGGATAGCACCACCGCATATTCAGCGGGTCCGTGTCTGTTTATTGGGACAGACGGAACGTGAGTAACAGATACGCACTGTGGATGTACAAGCTGCAGCTTTGGTAAAACAACAAACTTACCGTTTTTCCTTACAAGCATTTCACATGGAGTTTGAAAGACAGACTACCAGGCCCATGATGCACCAACAGGCGGAGAGTAAGCTGCCGGCCCACAAGGGCGTGTCCTAACTTTGAATAAATTGAGGGATGTACCTGGCAGTTGTGTTTGTTCGACTTTGTGATAGCTGCTAAGATGAAGGGCGTAAAGCCCGAAATGCGTCCAGCATGAACTGTCTTGTGTGGCTGCAGCGGTGTCCTTGGTGCGATAGAATCTGTATCGAGTGCTTCCCACTAAAAGGCAACCTCTTTGTTTCTTGTATTCCGGCCCGCCAGGTCGAGGGATAGCACCACCGCATATTCAGCGGGTCCGTGTCTGTTTATTGGGACAGACGGAACGTGAGTAACAGATACGCACTGTGGATGTACAAGCTGCAGCTTTGGTAAAACAACGAACTTACCGTTTTTCCTTACAAGCTTTTCACATGGAGTTTGAAAGACAGACTACCAGGCCCATGATGCATCAACAGGCGGAGAGTAAGCTGCCGGCCCACAAGGGAGTGTCCTAACTCTGAATAAATTGAGGGATGTACCTGGCAGTTGTGTTTGTTCGACTTTGTGATAGCTGCTAAGATGAAGGGCGTAAAGCCCGAAACGCGTCCAGCATGAACTGTCTTGTGTGGCTGCAGCGGTGTCCTTGGTGCGATAGAATCTGTATCGAGTGCTTCCCACTAAAAGGCAACCTCTTTGTTTCTTGTATTCCGGCCCGCCAGGTCGAGGGATAGCACCACCGCATATTCAGCGGGTCCGTGTCTGTTTATTGGGACAGACGGAATGTGAGTAACAGATACGCACTGTGGATGTACAAGCTGCAGCTTTGGTAAAACAACGAACTTACCGTTTTTCCTTACAAGCATTTCACATGGAGTTTGAAAGACAGACTACCAGGCCCATGATGCACCAACAGGCAGAGAGTAAGCTGCCGGCCCACAAGGGCGTGTCCTAACTTTGAATAAATTGAGGGATGTACCTGGCAGTTGTGTTTGTTCGACTTTGTGATAGCTGCTAAGATGAAGGGCGTAAAGCCCGAAACGCGTCCAGCATGAACTGTCTTGTGTGGCTGCAGCGGTGTCCTTGGTGCGATAGAATCTGTATCGAGTGCTTCCCACTAAAAGGCAACCTCTTTGTTTCTTGTATTCCGGCCCGCCAGGTCGAGGGATAGCACCACCGCATATTCAGCGGGTCTGTGTCTGTTTATTGGGACAGACGGAACGTGAGTAACAGATACGCACTGTGGATGTACAAGCTGCAGCTTTGGTAAAACAACGAACTTACCGTTTTTCCTTACAAGCATTTCACATGGAGTTTGAAAGACAGACTACCAGGCCCATGATGCACCAACAGGCGGAGAGTAAGCTGCCGGCCCACAAGGGCGTGTCCTAACTTTGAATAAATTGAGGGATGTACCTGGCAGTTGTGTTTGTTCGACTTTGTGATAGCTGCTAAGATGAAGGGCGTAAAGCCCGAAACGCGTCCAGCATGAACTGTCTTGTGTGGCTGCAGCGGTGTCCTTGGTGCGATGGAATCTGTATCGAGTGCTTCCCACTAAAAGGCAACCTCTTTGTTTCTTGTATTCCGGCCCGCCAGGTCGAGGGATAGCACCACCGCATATTCAGCGGGTCCGTGTCTGTTTATTGGGACAGACGGAACGTGAGTAACAGATACGCACTGTGGATGTACAAGCTGCAGCTTTGGTAAAACAACGAACTTACCGTTTTTCCTTACAAGCATTTCACATGGAGTTTGAAAGACAGACTACCAGGCCCATGATGCACCAACAGGCGGAGAGTAAGCTGCCGGCCCACAAGGGCGTGTCCTAACTTTGAATAAATTGAGGGATGTACCTGGCAGTTGTGTTTGTTCGACTTTGTGATAGCTGCTAAGATGAAGGGCGTAAAGCCCGAAACGCGTCCAGCATGAACTGTCTTGTGTGGCTGCAGCGGTGTCCTTGGTGCGATAGAATCTGTATCGAGTGCTTCCCACTAAAAGGCAACCTCTTTGTTTCTTGTATTCCGGCCCGCCAGGTCGAGGGATAGCACCACCGCATATTCAGCGGGTCCGTGTCTGTTTATTGGGACAGACGGAACGTGAGTAACAGATACGCACTGTGGATGTGCAAGCTGCAGCTTTGGTAAAACAACGAACTTACCGTTTTTCCTTACAAGCATTTCACATGGAGTTTGAAAGACAGACTACCAGGCCCATGATGCACCAACAGGCGGAGAGTAAGCTGCCGGCCCACAAGGGCGTGTCCTAACTTTGAATAAATTGAGGGATGTACCTGGCAGTTGTGTTTGTTCGACTTTGTGATAGCTGCTAAGATGAAGGGCGTAAAGCCCGAAACGCGTCCAGCATGAACTGTCTTGTGTGGCTGCAGCGGTGTCCTTGGTGCGATAGAATCTGTATCGAGTGCTTCCCACTAAAAGGCAACCTCTTTGTTTCTTGTATTCCGGCCCGCCAGGTCGAGGGATAGCACCACCGCATATTCAGCGGGTCCGTGTCTGTTTATTGGGACAGACGGAACGTGAGTAACAGATACGCACTGTGGATGTACAAGCTGCAGCTTTGGTAAAACAACGAACTTACCGTTTTTCCTTACAAGCATTTCACATGGAGTTTGAAAGACAGACTACCAGGCCCATGATGCACCAACAGGCGGAGAGTAAGCTGCCGGCCCACAAGGGCGTGTCCTAACTTTGAATAAATTGAGGGATGTACCTGGCAGTTGTGTTTGTTCGACTTTGTGATAGCTGCTAAGATGAAGGGCGTAAAGCCCGAAACGCGTCCAGCATGAACTGTCTTGTGTGGCTGCAGCGGTGTCCTTGGTGCGATAGAATCTGTATCGAGTGCTTCCCACTAAAAGGCAACCTCTTTGTTTCTTGTATTCCGGCCCGCCAGGTCGAGGGATAGCACCACCGCATATTCAGCGGGTCCGTGTCTGTTTATTGGGACAGACGGAACGTGAGTAACAGATACGCACTGTGGATGTACAAGCTGCAGCTTTGGTAAAACAACGAACTTACCGTTTTTCCTTACAAGCATTTCACATGGAGTTTGAAAGACAGACTACCAGGCCCATGATGCACCAACAGGCGGAGAGTAAGCTGCCGGCCCACAAGGGCGTGTCCTAACTTTGAATAAATTGAGGGATGTACCTGGCAGTTGTGTTTGTTCGACTTTGTGATAGCTGCTAAGATGAAGGGCGTAAAGCCCGAAATGCGTCCAGCATGAACTGTCTTGTGTGGCTGCAGCGGTGTCCTTGGTGCGATAGAATCTGTATCGAGTGCTTCCCACTAAAAGGCAACCTCTTTGTTTCTTGTATTCCGGCCCGCCAGGTCGAGGGATAGCACCACCGCATATTCAGCGGGTCCGTGTCTGTTTATTGGGACAGACGGAACGTGAGTAACAGATACGCACTGTGGATGTACAAGCTGCAGCTTTGGTAAAACAACGAACTTACCGTTTTTCCTTACAAGCATTTCACATGGAGTTTGAAAGACAGACTACCAGGCCCATGATGCACCAACAGGCGGAGAGTAAGCTGCCGGCCCACAAGGGCGTGTCCTAACTTTGAATAAATTGAGGGATGTACCTGGCAGTTGTGTTTGTTCGACTTTGTGATAGCTGCTAAGATGAAGGGCGTAAAGCCCGAAACGCGTCCAGCATGAACTGTCTTGTGTGGCTGCAGCGGTGTCCTTGGTGCGATGGAATCTGTATCGAGTGCTTCCCACTAAAAGGCAACCTCTTTGTTTCTTGTATTCCGGCCCGCCAGGTCGAGGGATAGCACCACCGCATATTCAGCGGGTCCGTGTCTGTTTATTGGGACAGACGGAACGTGAGTAACAGATACGTACTGTGGATGTACAAGCTGCAGCTTTGGTAAAACAACGAACTTACCGTTTTTCCTTACAAGCATTTCACATGGAGTTTGAAAGACAGACTACCAGGCCCATGATGCACCAACAGGCAGAGAGTAAGCTGCCGGCCCACAAGGGCGTGTCCTAACTTTGAATAAATTGAGGGATGTACCTGGCAGTTGTGTTTGTTCGACTTTGTGATAGCTGCTAAGATGAAGGGCGTAAAGCCCGAAACGCGTCCAGCATGAACTGTCTTGTGTGGCTGCAGCGGTGTCCTTGGTGCGATAGAATCTGTATCGAGTGCTTCCCACTAAAAGGCAACCTCTTTGTTTCTTGTATTCCGGCCCGCCAGGTCGAGGGATAGCACCACCGCATATTCAGCGGGTCCGTGTCTGTTTATTGGGACAGACGGAACGTGAGTAACAGATACGCACTGTGGATGTGCAAGCTGCAGCTTTGGTAAAACAACGAACTTACCGTTTTTCCTTACAAGCATTTCACATGGAGTTTGAAAGACAGACTACCAGGCCCATGATGCACCAACAGGCGGAGAGTAAGCTGCCGGCCCACAAGGGCGTGTCCTAACTTTGAATAAATTGAGGGATGTACCTGGCAGTTGTGTTTGTTCGACTTTGTGATAGCTGCTAAGATGAAGGGCGTAAAGCCCGAAACGCGTCCAGCATGAACTGTCTTGTGTGGCTGCAGCGGTGTCCTTGGTGCGATAGAATCTGTATCGAGTGCTTCCCACTAAAAGGCAACCTCTTTGTTTCTTGTATTCCGGCCCGCCAGGTCGAGGGATAGCACCACCGCATATTCAGCGGGTCCGTGTCTGTTTATTGGGACAGACGGAACGTGAGTAACAGATACGCACTGTGGATGTACAAGCTGCAGCTTTGGTAAAACAACGAACTTACCGTTTTTCCTTACAAGCATTTCACATGGAGTTTGAAAGACAGACTACCAGGCCCATGATGCACCAACAGGCGGAGAGTAAGCTGCCGGCCCACAAGGGCGTGTCCTAACTTTGAATAAATTGAGGGATGTACCTGGCAGTTGTGTTTGTTCGACTTTGTGATAGCTGCTAAGATGAAGGGCGTAAAGCCCGAAACGCGTCCAGCATGAACTGTCTTGTGTGGCTGCAGCGGTGTCCTTGGTGCGATAGAATCTGTATCGAGTGCTTCCCACTAAAAGGCAACCTCTTTGTTTCTTGTATTCCGGCCCGCCAGGTCGAGGGATAGCACCACCGCATATTCAGCGGGTCCGTGTCTGTTTATTGGGACAGACGGAACGTGAGTAACAGATACGCACTGTGGATGTACAAGCTGCAGCTTTGGTAAAACAACGAACTTACCGTTTTTCCTTACAAGCATTTCACATGGAGTTTGAAAGACAGACTACCAGGCCCATGATGCACCAACAGGCGGAGAGTAAGCTGCCGGCCCACAAGGGAGTGTCCTAACTTTGAATAAATTGAGGGATGTACCTGGCAGTTGTGTTTGTTCGACTTTGTGATAGCTGCTAAGATGAAGGGCGTAAAGCCCGAAACGCGTCCAGCATGAACTGTCTTGTGTGGCTGCAGCGGTGTCCTTGGTGCGATAGAATCTGCATCGAGTGCTTCCCACTAAAAGGCAACCTCTTTGTTTCTTGTATTCCGGCCCGCCAGGTCGAGGGATAGCACCACCGCATATTCAGCGGGTCCGTGTCTGTTTATTGGGTCAGACGGAACGTGAGTAACAGATACGCACTGTGGATGTACAAGCTGCAGCTTTGGTAAAACAACAAACTTACCGTTTTTCCTTACAAGCATTTCACATGGAGTTTGAAAGACAGACTACCAGGCCCATGATGCACCAACAGGCGGAGAGTAAGCTGCCGGCCCACAAGGGCGTGTCCTAACTTTGAATAAATTGAGGGATGTACCTGGCAGTTGTGTTTGTTCGAATTTGTGATAGCTGCTAAGATGAAGGGCGTAAAGCCCGAAACGCGTCCAGCATGAACTGTCTTGTGTGGCTGCAGCGGTGTCCTTGGTGCGATAGAATCTGTATCGAGTGCTTCCCACTAAAAGGCAACCTCTTTGTTTCTTGTATTCCGGCCCGCCAGGTCGAGGTATAGCACCACCGCATATTCAGCGGGTCCGTGTCTGTTTATTGGGACAGACGGAACGTGAGTAACAGATACGCACTGTGGATGTACAAGCTGCAGCTTTGGTAAAACAACGAACTTACCGTTTTTCCTTACAAGCATTTCACATGGAGTTTGAAAGACAGACTACCAGGCCCATGATGCACCAACAGGCGGAGAGTAAGCTGCCGGCCCACAAGGGCGTGTCTTAACTTTGAATAAATTGAGGGATGTACCTGGCAGTTGTGTTTGTTCGACTTTGTGATAGCTGCTAAGATGAAGGGCGTAAAGCCCGAAACGCGTGCAGCATGAACTGTCTTGTGTGGCTGCAGCGGTGTCCTTGGTGCGATAGAATCTGTATCGAGTGCTTCCCACTAAAAGGCAACCTCTTTGTTTCTTGTATTCCGGCCCGCCAGGTCAAGGGATAGCACCACCGCATATTCAGCGGGTCCGTGTCTGTTTATTGGGACAGACGGAACGTGAGTAACAGATACGCACTGTGGATGTACAAGCTGCAGCTTTGGTAAAACAACGAACTTACCGTTTTTCCTTACAAGCATTTCACATGGAGTTTGAAAGACAGACTACCAGGCCCATGATGCACCAACAGGCGGAGAGTAAGCTGCCGGCCCACAAGGGCGTGTCCTAACTTTGAATAAATTGAGGGATGTACCTGGCAGTTGTGTTTGTTCGACTTTGTGATAGCTGCTAAGATGAAGGGCGTAAAGCCCGAAACGCGTCCAGCATGAACTGTCTTGTGTGGCTGCAGCGGTGTCCTTGGTGCGATGGAATCTGTATCGAGTGCTTCCCACTAAAAGGCAACCTCTTTGTTTCTTGTATTCCGGCCCGCCAGGTCGAGGGATAGCACCACCGCATATTCAGCGGGTCCGTGTCTGTTTATTGGGACAGACGGAACGTGAGTAACAGATACGCACTGTGGATGTACAAGCTGCAGCTTTGGTAAAACAACGAACTTACCGTTTTTCCTTACAAGCATTTCACATGGAGTTTGAAAGACAGACTACCAGGCCCATGATGCACCAACAGGCGGAGAGTAAGCTGCCGGCCCACAAGGGCGTGTCCTAACTTTGAATAAATTGAGGGATGTACCTGGCAGTTGTGTTTGTTCGACTTTGTGATAGCTGCTAAGATGAAGGGCGTAAAGCCCGAAACGCGTCCAGCATGAACTGTCTTGTGTGGCTGCAGCGGTGTCCTTGGTGCGATAGAATCTGTATCGAGTGCTTCCCACTAAAAGGCAACCTCTTTGTTTCTTGTATTCCGGCCCGCCAGGTCGAGGGATAGCACCACCGCATATTCAGCGGGTCCGTGTCTGTTTATTGGGACAGACGGAACGTGAGTAACAGATACGCACTGTGGATGTGCAAGCTGCAGCTTTGGTAAAACAACGAACTTACCGTTTTTCCTTACAAGCATTTCACATGGAGTTTGAAAGACAGACTACCAGGCCCATGATGCACCAACAGGCGGAGAGTAAGCTGCCGGCCCACAAGGGCGTGTCCTAACTTTGAATAAATTGAGGGATGTACCTGGCAGTTGTGTTTGTTCGACTTTGTGATAGCTGCTAAGATGAAGGGCGTAAAGCCCGAAACGCGTCCAGCATGAACTGTCTTGTGTGGCTGCAGCGGTGTCCTTGGTGCGATAGAATCTGTATCGAGTGCTTCCCACTAAAAGGCAACCTCTTTGTTTCTTGTATTCCGGCCCGCCAGGTCGAGGGATAGCACCACCGCATATTCAGCGGGTCCGTGTCTGTTTATTGGGACAGACGGAACGTGAGTAACAGATACGCACTGTGGATGTACAAGCTGCAGCTTTGGTAAAACAACGAACTTACCGTTTTTCCTTACAAGCATTTCACATGGAGTTTGAAAGACAGACTACCAGGCCCATGATGCACCAACAGGCGGAGAGTAAGCTGCCGGCCCACAAGGGCGTGTCCTAACTTTGAATAAATTGAGGGATGTACCTGGCAGTTGTGTTTGTTCGACTTTGTGATAGCTGCTAAGATGAAGGGCGTAAAGCCCGAAACGCGTCCAGCATGAACTGTCTTGTGTGGCTGCAGCGGTGTCCTTGGTGCGATAGAATCTGTATCGAGTGCTTCCCACTAAAAGGCAACCTCTTTGTTTCTTGTATTCCGGCCCGCCAGGTCGAGGGATAGCACCACCGCATATTCAGCGGGTCCGTGTCTGTTTATTGGGACAGACGGAACGTGAGTAACAGATACGCACTGTGGATGTACAAGCTGCAGCTTTGGTAAAACAACGAACTTACCGTTTTTCCTTACAAGCATTTCACATGGAGTTTGAAAGACAGACTACCAGGCCCATGATGCACCAACAGGCGGAGAGTAAGCTGCCGGCCCACAAGGGCGTGTCCTAACTTTGAATAAATTGAGGGATGTACCTGGCAGTTGTGTTTGTTCGACTTTGTGATAGCTGCTAAGATGAAGGGCGTAAAGCCCGAAATGCGTCCAGCATGAACTGTCTTGTGTGGCTGCAGCGGTGTCCTTGGTGCGATAGAATCTGTATCGAGTGCTTCCCACTAAAAGGCAACCTCTTTGTTTCTTGTATTCCGGCCCGCCAGGTCGAGGGATAGCACCACCGCATATTCAGCGGGTCCGTGTCTGTTTATTGGGACAGACGGAACGTGAGTAACAGATACGCACTGTGGATGTACAAGCTGCAGCTTTGGTAAAACAACGAACTTACCGTTTTTCCTTACAAGCATTTCACATGGAGTTTGAAAGACAGACTACCAGGCCCATGATGCACCAACAGGCGGAGAGTAAGCTGCCGGCCCACAAGGGCGTGTCCTAACTTTGAATAAATTGAGGGATGTACCTGGCAGTTGTGTTTGTTCGACTTTGTGATAGCTGCTAAGATGAAGGGCGTAAAGCCCGAAACGCGTCCAGCATGAACTGTCTTGTGTGGCTGCAGCGGTGTCCTTGGTGCGATGGAATCTGTATCGAGTGCTTCCCACTAAAAGGCAACCTCTTTGTTTCTTGTATTCCGGCCCGCCAGGTCGAGGGATAGCACCACCGCATATTCAGCGGGTCCGTGTCTGTTTATTGGGACAGACGGAACGTGAGTAACAGATACGTACTGTGGATGTACAAGCTGCAGCTTTGGTAAAACAACGAACTTACCGTTTTTCCTTACAAGCATTTCACATGGAGTTTGAAAGACAGACTACCAGGCCCATGATGCACCAACAGGCAGAGAGTAAGCTGCCGGCCCACAAGGGCGTGTCCTAACTTTGAATAAATTGAGGGATGTACCTGGCAGTTGTGTTTGTTCGACTTTGTGATAGCTGCTAAGATGAAGGGCGTAAAGCCCGAAACGCGTCCAGCATGAACTGTCTTGTGTGGCTGCAGCGGTGTCCTTGGTGCGATAGAATCTGTATCGAGTGCTTCCCACTAAAAGGCAACCTCTTTGTTTCTTGTATTCCGGCCCGCCAGGTCGAGGGATAGCACCACCGCATATTCAGCGGGTCCGTGTCTGTTTATTGGGACAGACGGAACGTGAGTAACAGATACGCACTGTGGATGTGCAAGCTGCAGCTTTGGTAAAACAACGAACTTACCGTTTTTCCTTACAAGCATTTCACATGGAGTTTGAAAGACAGACTACCAGGCCCATGATGCACCAACAGGCGGAGAGTAAGCTGCCGGCCCACAAGGGCGTGTCCTAACTTTGAATAAATTGAGGGATGTACCTGGCAGTTGTGTTTGTTCGACTTTGTGATAGCTGCTAAGATGAAGGGCGTAAAGCCCGAAACGCGTCCAGCATGAACTGTCTTGTGTGGCTGCAGCGGTGTCCTTGGTGCGATAGAATCTGTATCGAGTGCTTCCCACTAAAAGGCAACCTCTTTGTTTCTTGTATTCCGGCCCGCCAGGTCGAGGGATAGCACCACCGCATATTCAGCGGGTCCGTGTCTGTTTATTGGGACAGACGGAACGTGAGTAACAGATACGCACTGTGGATGTACAAGCTGCAGCTTTGGTAAAACAACGAACTTACCGTTTTTCCTTACAAGCATTTCACATGGAGTTTGAAAGACAGACTACCAGGCCCATGATGCACCAACAGGCGGAGAGTAAGCTGCCGGCCCACAAGGGCGTGTCCTAACTTTGAATAAATTGAGGGATGTACCTGGCAGTTGTGTTTGTTCGACTTTGTGATAGCTGCTAAGATGAAGGGCGTAAAGCCCGAAACGCGTCCAGCATGAACTGTCTTGTGTGGCTGCAGCGGTGTCCTTGGTGCGATAGAATCTGTATCGAGTGCTTCCCACTAAAAGGCAACCTCTTTGTTTCTTGTATTCCGGCCCGCCAGGTCGAGGGATAGCACCACCGCATATTCAGCGGGTCCGTGTCTGTTTATTGGGACAGACGGAACGTGAGTAACAGATACGCACTGTGGATGTACAAGCTGCAGCTTTGGTAAAACAACGAACTTACCGTTTTTCCTTACAAGCATTTCACATGGAGTTTGAAAGACAGACTACCAGGCCCATGATGCACCAACAGGCGGAGAGTAAGCTGCCGGCCCACAAGGGAGTGTCCTAACTTTGAATAAATTGAGGGATGTACCTGGCAGTTGTGTTTGTTCGACTTTGTGATAGCTGCTAAGATGAAGGGCGTAAAGCCCGAAACGCGTCCAGCATGAACTGTCTTGTGTGGCTGCAGCGGTGTCCTTGGTGCGATAGAATCTGCATCGAGTGCTTCCCACTAAAAGGCAACCTCTTTGTTTCTTGTATTCCGGCCCGCCAGGTCGAGGGATAGCACCACCGCATATTCAGCGGGTCCGTGTCTGTTTATTGGGTCAGACGGAACGTGAGTAACAGATACGCACTGTGGATGTACAAGCTGCAGCTTTGGTAAAACAACAAACTTACCGTTTTTCCTTACAAGCATTTCACATGGAGTTTGAAAGACAGACTACCAGGCCCATGATGCACCAACAGGCGGAGAGTAAGCTGCCGGCCCACAAGGGCGTGTCCTAACTTTGAATAAATTGAGGGATGTACCTGGCAGTTGTGTTTGTTCGAATTTGTGATAGCTGCTAAGATGAAGGGCGTAAAGCCCGAAACGCGTCCAGCATGAACTGTCTTGTGTGGCTGCAGCGGTGTCCTTGGTGCGATAGAATCTGTATCGAGTGCTTCCCACTAAAAGGCAACCTCTTTGTTTCTTGTATTCCGGCCCGCCAGGTCGAGGTATAGCACCACCGCATATTCAGCGGGTCCGTGTCTGTTTATTGGGACAGACGGAACGTGAGTAACAGATACGCACTGTGGATGTACAAGCTGCAGCTTTGGTAAAACAACGAACTTACCGTTTTTCCTTACAAGCATTTCACATGGAGTTTGAAAGACAGACTACCAGGCCCATGATGCACCAACAGGCGGAGAGTAAGCTGCCGGCCCACAAGGGCGTGTCTTAACTTTGAATAAATTGAGGGATGTACCTGGCAGTTGTGTTTGTTCGACTTTGTGATAGCTGCTAAGATGAAGGGCGTAAAGCCCGAAACGCGTGCAGCATGAACTGTCTTGTGTGGCTGCAGCGGTGTCCTTGGTGCGATAGAATCTGTATCGAGTGCTTCCCACTAAAAGGCAACCTCTTTGTTTCTTGTATTCCGGCCCGCCAGGTCAAGGGATAGCACCACCGCATATTCAGCGGGTCCGTGTCTGTTTATTGGGACAGACGGAACGTGAGTAACAGATACGCACTGTGGATGTACAAGCTGCAGCTTTGGTAAAACAACGAACTTACCGTTTTTCCTTACAAGCATTTCACATGGAGTTTGAAAGACAGACTACCAGGCCCATGATGCACCAACAGGCGGAGAGTAAGCTGCCGGCCCACAAGGGCGTGTCCTAACTTTGAATAAATTGAGGGATGTACCTGGCAGTTGTGTTTGTTCGACTTTGTGATAGCTGCTAAGATGAAGGGCGTAAAGCCCGAAACGCGTCCAGCATGAACTGTCTTGTGTGGCTGCAGCGGTGTCCTTGGTGCGATAGAATCTGTATCGAGTGCTTCCCACTAAAAGGCAACCTCTTTGTTTCTTGTATTCCGGCCCGCCAGGTCGAGGGATAGCACCACCGCATATTCAGCGGGTCCGTGTCTGTTTATTGGGACAGACGGAACGTGAGTAACAGATACGCACTGTGGATGTACAAGCTGCAGCTTTGGTAAAACAACAAACTTACCGTTTTTCCTTACAAGCATTTCACATGGAGTTTGAAAGACAGACTACCAGGCCCATGATGCACCAACAGGCGGAGAGTAAGCTGCCGGCCCACAAGGGAGTGTCCTAACTTTGAATAAATTGAGGGATGTACCTGGCAGTTGTGTTTGTTCGACTTTGTGATAGCTGCTAAGATGAAGGGCGTAAAGCCCGAAACGCGTCCAGCATGAACTGTCTTGTGTGGCTGCAGCGGTGTCCTTGGTGCGATAGAATCTGTATCGAGTGCTTCCCACTAAAAGGCAACCTCTTTGTTTCTTGTATTCCGGCCCGCCAGGTCGAGGGATAGCACCACCGCATATTCAGCGGGTCCGTGTCTGTTTATTGGGACAGACGGAACGTGAGTAACAGATACGCACTGTGGATGTACAAGCTGCAGCTTTGGTAAAACAACGAACTTACCGTTTTTCCTTACAAGCATTTCACATGGAGTTTGAAAGACAGACTACCAGGCCCATGATGCACCAACAGGCGGAGAGTAAGCTGCCGGCCCACAAGGGCGTGTCCTAACTTTGAATAAATTGAGGGATGTACCTGGCAGTTGTGTTTGTTCGACTTTGTGATAGCTGCTAAGATGAAGGGCGTAAAGCCCGAAACGCGTCCAGCATGAACTGTCTTGTGTGGCTGCAGCGGTGTCCTTGGTGCGATAGAATCTGTATCGAGTGCTTCCCACTAAAAGGCAACCTCTTTGTTTCTTGTATTCCGGCCCGCCAGGTCGAGGGATAGCACCACCGCATATTCAGCGGGTCCGTGTCTGTTTATTGGGACAGACGGAACGTGAGTAACAGATACGCACTGTGGATGTACAAGCTGCAGCTTTGGTAAAACAACGAACTTACCGTTTTTCCTTACAAGCATTTCACATGGAGTTTGAAAGACAGACTACCAGGCCCATGATGCACCAACAGGCGGAGAGTAAGCTGCCGGCCCACAAGGGAGTGTCCTAACTTTGAATAAATTGAGGGATGTACCTGGCAGTTGTGTTTGTTCGACTTTGTGATAGCTGCTAAGATGAAGGGCGTAAAGCCCGAAACGCGTCCAGCATGAACTGTCTTGTGTGGCTGCAGCGGTGTCCTTGGTGCGATAGAATTTGTATCGAGTGCTTCCCACTAAAAGGCAACCTCTTTGTTTCTTGTATTCCGGCCCGCCAGGTCGAGGGATAGCACCACCGCATATTCAGCGGGTCCGTGTCTGTTTATTGGGACAGACGGAACGTGAGTAACAGATACGCACTGTGGATGTACAAGCTGCAGCTTTGGTAAAACAACGAACTTACCGTTTTTCCTTACAAGCATTTCACATGGAGTTTGAAAGACAGACTACCAGGCCCATGATGCACCAACAGGCGGAGAGTAAGCTGCCGGCCCACAAGGGCATGTCCTAACTTTGAATAAATTGAGGGATGTACCTGGCAGTTGTGTTTGTTCGACTTTGTGATAGCTGCTAAGATGAAGGGCGTAAAGCCCGAAACGCGTCCAGCATGAACTGTCTTGTGTGGCTGCAGCGGTGTCCTTGGTGCGATAGAATCTGTATCGAGTGGTTCCCACTAAAAGGCAACCTCTTTGTTTCTTGTATTCCGGCCCGCCAGGTCGAGGGATAGCACCACCGCATATTCAGCGGGTCCGTGTCTGTTTATTGGGACAGACGGAACGTGAGTAACAGATACGCACTGTGGATGTACAAGCTGCAGCTTTGGTAAAACAACGAACTTACCGTTTTTCCTTACAAGCATTTCACATGGAGTTTGAAAGACAGACTACCAGGCCCATGACGCACCAACAGGCGGAGAGTAAGCTGCCGGCCCACAAGGGAGTGTCCTAACTTTGAATAAATTGAGGGCTGTACCTGGCAGTTGTGTTTGTTCGACTTTGTGATAGCTGCTAAGATGAAGGGCGTAAAGCCCGAAACGCGTCCAGCATGAACTGTCTTGTGTGGCTGCAGCGGTGTCCTTGGTGCGATAGAATCTGTATCGAGTGCTTCCCACTAAAAGGCAACCTCTTTGTTTCTTGTATTCCGGCCCGCCAGGTCGAGGGATAGCACCACCGCATATTCAGCGGGTCCGTGTCTGTTTATTGGGACAGACGGAACGTGAGTAACAGATACGCACTGTGGATGTACAAGCTGCAGCTTTGGTAAAACAACGAACTTACCGTTTTTCCTTACAAGCATTTCACATGGAGTTTGAAAGACAGACTACCAGGCCCATGACGCACCAACAGGCGGAGAGTAAGCTGCCGGCCCACAAGGGCGTGTCCTAACTTTGAATAAATTGAGGGATGTACCTGGCAGTTGTGTTTGTTCGACTTTGTGATAGCTGCTAAGATGAAGGGCGTAAAGCCCGAAACGCGTCCAGCATGAACTGTCTTGTGTGGCTGCAGCGGTGTCCTTGGTGTGATAGAATCTGTATCGAGTGCTTCCCACTAAAAGGCAACCTCTTTGTTTCTTGTATTCCGGCCCGCCAGGTCGAGGGATAGCACCACCGCATATTCAGCGGGTCCGTGTCTGTTTATTGGGACAGACGGAACGTGAGTAACAGATACGCACTGTGGATGTACAAGCTGCAGCTTTGGTAAAACAACGAACTTACCGTTTTTCCTTACAAGCATTTCACATGGAGTTTGAAAGACAGACTACCAGGCCCATGATGCACCAACAGGCGGAGAGTAAGCTGCCGGCCCACAAGAGCGTGTCCTAACTTTGAATAAATTGAGGGATGTACCTGGCAGTTGTGTTTGTTCGACTTTGTGATAGCTGCTAAGATGAAGGGTGTAAAGCCCGAAACGCGTCCAGCATGAACTGTCTTGTGTGGCTGTAGCGGTGTCCTTGGTGCGATAGAATCTGTATCGAGTGCTTCCCACTAAAAGGCAACCTGTTTGTTTCTTGTATTCCGGCCCGCCAGGTCGAGGGATAGCACCACCGCATATTCAGCGGGTCCGTGTCTGTTTATTGGGACAGACGGAACGTGAGTAACAGATACGCACTGTGGATGTACAAGCTGCAGCTTTGGTAAAACAACGAACTTACCGTTTTTCCTTACAAGCATTTCACATGGAGTTTGAAAGACAGACTACCAGGCCCATGATGCACCAACAGGCGGAGAGTAAGCTGCCGGCCCACAAGGGCGTGTCCTAACTTTGAATAAATTGAGGGATGTACCTGGCAGTTGTGTTTGTTCGACTTTGTGATAGCTGCTAAGATGAAGGGCGTAAAGCCCGAAACGCGTCCAGCATGAACTGTCTTGTGTGGCTGCAGCGGTGTCCTTGGTGCGATAGAATCTGTATCGAGTGCTTCCCACTAAAAGGCAACCTCTTTGTTTCTTGTATTCTGGCCCGCCAGGTCGAGGGATAGCACCACCGCATATTCAGCGGGTCCGTGTCTGTTTATTGGGACAGACGGAACGTGAGTAACAGATACGCACTGTGGATGTACAAGCTGCAGCTTTGGTAAAACAACGAACTTACCGTTTTTCCTTACAAGCATTTCACATGGAGTTTGAAAGACAGACTACCAGGCCCATGATGCACCAACAGGCGGAGAGTAAGCTGCCGGCCCACAAGGGAGTGTCCTAACTTTGAATAAATTGAGGGATGTACCTGGCAGTTGTGTTTGTTCGACTTTGTGATAGCTGCTAAGATGAAGGGCGTAAAGCCCGAAACGCGTCCAGCATGAACTGTCTTGTGTGGCTGTAGCGGTGTCCTTGGTGCGATAGAATCTGTATCGAGTGCTTCCCACTAAAAGGCAACCTCTTTGTTTCTTGTATACCGGCCCGCCAGGTCGAGGGATAGCACCACCGCATATTCAGCGGGTCCGTGTCTGTTTATTGGGACAGACGGAACGTGAGTAACAGATACGCACTGTGGATGTACAAGCTGCAGCTTTGGTAAAACAACAAACTTACCGTTTTTCCTTACAAGCATTTCACATGGAGTTTGAAAGACAGACTACCAGGCCCATGATGCACCAACAGGCGGAGAGTAAGCTGCCGGCCCACAAGGGCGTGTCCTAACTTTGAATAAATTGAGGGATGTACCTGGCAGTTGTGTTCGTTCGACTTTGTGATAGCTGCTAAGATGAAGGGCGTAAAGCCCGAAACGCGTCCAGCATGAACTGTCTTGTGTGGCTGCAGCGGTGTCCTTGGTGCGATAGAATCTGTATCGAGTGCTTCCCACTAAAAGGCAACCTCTTTGTTTCATATATATATATATATATATATATATATATGTATATATATATATATATATATATATATATATATATATATATATATATATATTCACTGAAAAAACCATAGGTTTCACACATGTTATAGTTAGCGGAAATTTTACTGATAAAAAACCAATGAAATTCCCCCGTTATAGTTAGTGCAGGAAACTATAACTCACGCGACCGCAATCCTCTGCTGATGCTAATACTGTATTTAGACACTTATTTGCCCATGTCTTCTTCCATAAATTTTTAGCTATACATATATTACAAATATTTTTTTTTCATAAAGACACATATGTCATCAGCAGAAGATTGCGGTCGCGTGAGTTATAGTTTCCTGCACTAACTATAACGGGGGAATTTCATTGGTTTTTTATCAGTAAAATTTCCGCTAACTATAACATGTGTGAAACCTATGGTTTTTTCAGTGAATTTGCAAGGTTTTTTAAATGCTAATTCCTAACTATAACGTGTGTGAAACCTATGGTTTTTTCAGTGAATTTGTACGGTTTTTTAAATGCTAAGTTACTTAACGGCATTCGTGGCGTGCGCGCCCACTTAACGCAGTTCGTTCCGTGCGCGCACGGTGCGCTTAGCGCACCGTGCGCGCACAGTGAGCACGCGGTGCGCTTCGCGCACCACGCGCCCACTTTACGCAGTTAGTGCCGTGCACGCACGGTGAACACGCGGTGCGCTACACACACCGCGTGCCCACGTTACGCTAGATGGGCCATGTACGCACGATGCGCTTCGCGCACCGTGCGCACATGGAGGACATATGATGCACTTCGTTATGAAAGGTTAAATTTTATTTTTTTTAAGTGTTGATAAGCCATGCACAAATTGTGCCCTTCGGGCACCATTTGCACACGGGGTGGGGAGGGTGTGGATAATTGTTTTTTTTTCAATAAGTTTTTACCGTACGCGTACGGTAAGCGTAATCGGCGAAATTAACGAAAATATTAAAATTGCGTTTTTGGCCTTGGGGGATCTTTGGGGACTCCCTCTACATGGCTAGGTGCTTTTGAGCTGGCTAAACAGCTCCTTTACATGTTTTTGCCCTTTGTTTTGTAATCCACACTCTGAGTGCGAGAGAGAAAATGGCGGCTGCCGCTTCCTGGTTTCGACCGATTCGAATGTTTACTAAGATCTAACAGCCAATCAGAATCGCGCTCGCGCACGTCACCGTACGCGTACGGTAAGCGCACCGTAAGCGCACCGTAAGCTGGCTCAGATATATATATATTGATTTAAAGGCTATTTTCTCAGAATCTACTGAACAGATTTACACCAAACCTACAAAAGGCACTTCATTGACCTGAGGACTACCTCTCTGCCAAATTTCTAGTAATTCTGTTCAGCCGTTCGGGCTGTAGCTGTGTCTAAAGGTCCTATGGAAAAATGCATGGGAAAAACGCGTTTTGGGACCCCCTTTTATCTCAGCCCCCGCTTGACGAATCCCCCGAGACTTTCAGGGTAGGAGCGGAGCGTAGCGCCCCACCTATTTTGAAAAATTCACGAGGATTCGTCAACCGGCGCCAAAGTTATTCAAAATAGAATGTTGCGGATTTCCTATGGAAACGTGGTCCTAACTATAACTACCTACTGGCGACCGCCAGTAGGTAATATATATATATATATTCACTGAAAAAACCATAGGTTTCAGGGGTGTTATAGTTAGCTGGACTTTTCACTTGTACAAAACCATTGAAATTCCCCCGTTATAGTTAGTTCAGCTAACTATAACTCGCGCGCCCGCAATGCACTGCTGATGACGTGACATATTACATCACTCATGACATGGTCAGTGACATCACTCATGACATCTCAAATGACATCACTGATGACATCATCCAGTGAATGTGTGTTTTTCTGAAAATTAAATATGTTTTATATATGTATATCTCAAGGTCGATGGAAGAATAAATGGGTATATAAGTGTCTAAATGGATGATTTGTTTTTGAAAAATTGATTGTGTAACTGACTGATTAAGTGTATCATAGTGAATACATGGCTTAGTGAGTAATGTTTAAATATGTAAATATCTGTATCAGTCTCTCACTTTGTGTATAAGTGGCTGCATGGGTTGGTGAGTAGCTACATGGGTGTCTATATAGGTTATTAGTTGGTTTTTTGAGTATCAGTCTGAGTGTCTGCATGGTTCGGTGGGGGGTATTACGTAGTGCATAGGTGCATGAATGAGTGACTCACTGTTTGTATGTGTTGAACACAGCATGTGTGCAGGACTGTATGGGTGGATGAGTGTGTGTATGGGTGTGTTAGTGAGTGAATGACTGTCTCAATAGTGTCTTTATGAGTAACTACATATGTTTTAAACTAGTATATGTGACTATTGGTGTATATATGTGAGTATATGTGAGAGTGAGAGATTGAAAGAGTTCCTGTATGAATAAGTATGTGTTTCTATAAGTGATTGTTTAAAAGACTAAGTATGTGTAAGTTTCCGTAGAAGTAAGTATGGTGGTGTGTGTATAACTGTATATGCAAGTAAATGTATGTTTGATTCTTTATTAGCATGAGTGACTATGTGTGTGAGTAACTCTATGGATGAGTGGCATTGTGTAACAGGATGTATAGGTGTATGAGTACATATGATGAGTGAGTACATGTATGAGTGACTGTATAGGACTGTTGGTGAATGAGTGGATGTGTATGTGGATCTTAGAATTACTGAAGAAGTTGTTGTAACTGGTATTGGTATGTCCATTGTTTTGAAAATTTTAGTCTCTATTTTTGAATGTGTGTATCAAAGGTTATATTAGGGTGAGAGGAGGTCTGCCACTCTATCACAAGGATGATGTCATCAGTGATGTCATCAGTGATGTCATTTGAGATGTCATCAGTGATGTCATGAGTGATGTCACTGACCATGTCATGAGTGATGTAATATGTGACGTCATCAGCAGTGCATTGCGGGCGCGCGAGTTATAGTTAGCTGAACTAACTATAACGGGGGAATTTCAATGGTTTTGTACAAGTGAAAAGTCCAGCTAACTATAACACCCCTGAAACCTATGGTTTTTTCAGTGAATTTCTGAGGTTTTTTAAATGCTAATTCCTAACTATAACGTGCCTGAAACCTATGGTTTTTTCTGTGAATTTCAAAGGTTTTTTAAATGCTAATTTCTAACTATGCCTACAGAGATAGGACATGTGAAGAAAGGAGAAAAAATGCACAGAAAGAAACAAAAGAAGTGCAGAAAGAAGCAACAGAAGTCCTCAAATACGAAGATAAGTGCAGGAAGAAGGATAACGTGCAGAAAGAACAAAAAGAAGAGCAGAAAGAAGCCTTGTTGCAAAATCATCCTGTACCCTCAACTTTTTCAGACGGATACTGGTGGTAACTGAGTCTGACTAACCAGTCCTAGAGCCAGTGCTATGTTAAAAGACACTTAGAATACAGTGAAAACACCTACATACACTAGGGAACATTATGCGTTGGGGTCCCCCTGTGATTAGCATGACCTCCTCTGTAAGCCCCTAGTGTATAATAGGGCATGGGGATTAAAACTACCTCTTAAAACAGGCCACAGGGCGTTTTTTCACACGTTAACTCAGGCCCCGTCCCCTCCCTTCACCACTGTGTAAACACGCCCTGTGTCCATTTTTAGTTGGGAGATTAAGTTCATTTGAATCCTGAGGGTCCCTAGGGTCCAACTAGCTCACTAGGTACCTCCAGTAAGTGCCACAGAGCTGCGTTGCAGAGAGGTGTAAAAAGTGGCACGGCCTGGACCACCTCTCTGCAATGCAGCCCAGTGGCGCTTACTGGAAGCACTTGGTGGGCTCGTTAGCCCCCAGGGGCCCTCAGTATTGAAGGGAAATTATAACCCCAATTTAAAACATGCCATAGTGCGTGTTTGCACACGTCACCTCAGGCCCCGTCCCCTCCCTTCACCACTGTGTAAACGCGCCCTGTGGCTGTTCTAAGTTGAGAGATTAAGTCCCCCTGAATCCTAAGGGTCCAAAGGGTCAAACTAGACCACTAGGTACCTCCAGTAAGCGCCACAGAGCTGCGTTGCAGAGAGGTGTAAAAAGGGGCTTGGCCTCAGAACACCTGGCTGCAGCGCAGCTCCCTGGCGCATACTGGAGATGCCTGTTGGGGGCGCGTTTGCAGAGTGCTGCACGGAGGGGGCATGGCCTCCGGCACGATGCCAGTCTTTTATTTATTTTAGTTTTTTAAGAAGGGGGGCTGTTTGGTTCCCCTTCTTATTCTAATTTATTGGCCCTGATGACCCCATCCCCCAGGGCCAGTCTCCTAATTATATTTTTTTGACCCCAATCCCCAGGGCCGGCCACTGTTTTTTATTATTTTTAAAAAATATATATTTATAGACACACCTAGGACATGCTGGACAAACCGTACGTACCTATCACCATGACGATTTGCGTGATATTCATTAAAAGGCGACTATGCATGCAATGAATCCACGTGGAATGTATTTACACCTCTAGTGAAGCTCTGACATGTCTGATGCCCTACCGTGCCTAATCCTGGTAGACACCCTTGTCGTTTATTTATACAAACATGGGTAGCTATTGACGGGCACATTTAATACACATGCACACCAAGCCATTCAAAGGGGATTCGACAAAAATTCGACCAAAACTATGCAAGAAACCCCCCTCACGGTTAATAAAACACACATCCACTGCCGGATGTGTAATACTTTTTATTTTACTCTCTGGAAAGGGGACGAACATCACTTGAGAGTCACAGCGTGCTCCTGACAGAGCCCAATGCTGTGTTACACCCACCATTGCCTGCCGAGTGCCACACACCTCTGTGTTGTATTCCACTAGCTAGTGCATATGCTATGACACTCTCTAGCCCATGTGCACTGTAACACCACCCCGTGAATATGTCATGCCACACTTGTCTTCGCACGGGTTATATTGCCCCATCTAACGTGCCTTTCTCGATGCCTATGTTATAACGCACAGTGCTATGCCATACATATTACAATCTGGGATCCATATCTTTGTCACAGTGCATATGCAACGTTACACTCCCCAGCACATATTTTATATTACAACTTTAGAGACTAGTTAGGTTACACAACACTGCCCTGTGCATATTACACTCCAAGGCGCATATCGCATAGCACGCGCTAGTGCCTGTGCTATCTCGCGCTCTCCAATGAATCTGTCATTGCGCACAATGTATTGCATATTATATTTCACGCCCGGTTCATCTTATATCACACTTTTTGGTGCATAGTTTATACCATACACTATATCTAGTTTTCATTTTCAATCGTGCTCTCAGGACTATGTTCTATATAACACTGTGTTCACCTACCCTTTTCACGGGCATTACATTTTGCGATAGGGGGTGGAGGGTCAGGGGGTGTTTCTGCCAAGTGAGCCCGGAGTCACAGTCACAAACGTCCTCTTCTTCCTGAATAAAAGTGAGATTATGCTGCATACTTGTTCATATTTTAAGTAGTTCGCACAGACACAATGTTTTAAAAACAATAAAGTTCCTAATACCCGCCTTCTCTGAACAGTTAGCTTGCTGCCCCATCCCCTTCCTCCCTGTCCTCTGTTGTGTGAATCCATGGACTAGCCTCCTCCCTCCTGCCATGCATGGTCTGATGTGCTGCCACTGCCCTCAATTTAGTATGATGTACCAGTCCACTCCTCCTGCCCTCCATTGCCCAATTCTATGCCCCATCATTGACCTCCTGCTTAAACTCTGTGCTTAGCTTGCTGCCCCTATTCTCCTTCCCCCTGCCCTCCGATGTCTTTGTGCATGCCCCTGCTCCATCCTTTTTGCCCACCATGTCCCATGGACCTGCCACTCCTATCTACTCTGAGTGTTCTGTTGAGCTGCCACTCCCCTCCCACCTGCCTAGCATTGTCAGATGACTGTAACCTGTCCCTGTCACCTCCACCCTGCCTGTCCACATAGCATGCCCCTATCCTTTTCCTCCTGTCCTACATGGTCCATTGTACTGCCACACCCTTCTGCCCTCCCTGGTCTGTTGTGCTGCAACTGCTCCTTCTGCCTGCCCCGTGTGGTCTGTTGTGAGGTCCCTTCCCCTGAACTTTCTTGTCTGTGCACAGGTCCTGACCCTCCCTTCTATCCTCCATCGTCCTTTGTGCATGCCCCTCCACCCTCCTTCTTGCCCATCATAGCCATTGTGCTGCCACTAACCCTCCCACTTGCCATGCATGGTCTTCTGTGCTGCCATGGCCCCTCCCACCTTCCCTGTGTGGTCAGTTAGCTGCCCCTGACCCCCTCCCACCTTCCCTCCATGGTCTGTGTGTATGCCATCACAGTCTCACTGTTGCTCTTCATGGTGTGTCTTGCTTCTAGTGCCCATCCTGCCTGACCTCCATGGCTATCTTGCTGCTCCTGCCCTGCCCCCTTGCCCCCAGCCCTACTCCCTCCCTCCTGGCTTGTCTGTTCCATTGTAATGCCCCTGATCCGTCCCTCCTGCCCTTTATGGTCTGTTATGCTGCAGCTTACTCTCCTGTCTGTCCATTATGGTCATCTAGCTACCATTGCCTCTTGCCCCTCTGTTCTCTGTTGTCCATGTGCATGGTCCTGTCCCCTCCCTCTTGCTTTCTATGGATTGTTGTGCTGCACTCCCGTCCTGCATGCCCTGTGTGGTGTATTGTGCTGCTGCAAACCCTGATGCCTGCCCTGCAGGGTCAGTTTGGTGCACCTCTCCATGTCCCTCCTGTCCTCTGTTATCCAAGTCCATGTCCCTATCCCATTTCCTTCCATGATCCAATGTACCATACTTGCGAACATTTTGAACTTGGTAAGAGGGAGATTTTGAAAAAAAACTGGGGTATTGATTTTCCCCTTTGAGTTACATTGAAAAAGAGGATATTGTAGACAGGAGACAGATCAAATAAAGCCCATTTGAGCTTAAAAACATTGGACGTTTCCTGGCTGAATCGGGTCTGTTGGCATGTATGGTTGTACTACCATTGCCTCTTCCTTCTGCCCACAATGGTCTATTACATTGCCACAGCCTTGAAGGAGGGTAGATTTTGTATCACAGGGGGCCCCTGGCCCGTTCTGTCCACACCTGAAGTATGAGACCCTTGTCCTTGCCCTGCCAGCTGCATTTGTAGGCCGTATTAAATTGACCAGCGGGTCCTGTGTTGCTATATAATTATCCTGAGACATCCTTACCACTCAGCCAGCATAAAACCCCTGTGTAGGCCCTTCTGTTCAATATGTAGGCCTCTTTGTTAAATTGACCATAGCTCTGCAATTTTAGTGTATAGCAGTCTGAAGGCAGGTCTGCGAGGCCTTCTGATCCAAACTAGTAGCCCCCACCCTACCCGAGTGCTCCGTGCTCGGTATCAAAGTTCAACATCCCCCTGAAGCTGTCGACATACAGTAGGCTGCATCCTGGACTGGTACTTGCTTCCTGGGCAGGTTTCCCGCTTTTAAGGAAGTGGCAACCGCAGAGCGTCAAGTTAGGAGAACTGAGGAGATTTTATACATGAATATATTGAATTCCCGTACAATACCCATTATTTTCTGCTTGCTCTATGGAACTTACGATAAGCGATTGGCCTGAGAGACTGACCTTTTCACCCAGTCCATTGTCAGCATTAAGTGGGTAAATGACGAAATGTCTGGTAAAATCTGCAGACGAAGCTTTTGGGTAGCATACGTAGGTAGATGTAGCGTGCAAAGGAGCCCACAAAATGATATAAAAAGGGAGCACCCACAGATATCGACGGACTACCTCGCCGTCTGTATGTAGGTTAACAGGCAGTGCAGGTTTTCCCCAAGAGCTGGGAGCTCTTGTCTTCCTTTGCTTAAAATGTCTTGCTCTGCTTTGCTTGAAGTATCTTATTCTATTTTACCTATATGAAATGTCATGTTATGTTTAACCATTGTTCTCTTTACTTTTGCATTTAAAAGATTTTGTATTGTAATTGCAGGAATGCTTGCTCTAAGAGTAAACGTGAGTGTTCCTAGGTAACATTTTCCTTGGTGTAACTTGTTTCTCATGATGCATTTATAGATGTGTTTTCTCTCTCTCTCTGTCAGTACATTAATTGAGATACAGAGAATATTATGACAGCTGTATGATTATCTGGATTCTGTATTTTGTACTTTATGTCTCTATTCTGCGGTTTCTTTGAAGTTGCATCTTCTCATTAAACTGCCATTGTATTCTGCCTCCAATTCCATGTCTCATATGTCTGTTTTCTTCATTTTTGGAGCAAGCGTTCCTAGGCACCCCGGCTCAAATTAAGGTGCCCCTTTTGTCCCTGACTCACTCTCCTGCTCAGTTCTGTGGTGGCTCCCGGGGATCTGGGGACCGCCCCTAGCTTCCTTGACCCGTAATAGATCTTCCCTCCAACAGCCTCTCTTGCAAGTCCTGTATTGTTGGTTTGTTGCCCCTGCCCCCCTTTCCACTGCCCTCCATAGTCTGTTGTGCTTCCACGGCCCTTCCTGCCTGCTCAGTGTGGTTAAATTGTTGCCTTTGCACCCTCCTACCTGCCTTCAATTTTCAGAGTCCGTGCCCCTGGCCTCTGCCTCTCAACAGTATCCTAATGAACAACTAGATTGCTAACATTCTATATTTATTACAAAAGTGTGAACGCCTGACATCATCTTGATGTAATCAAAACTGTAATACCTAGAGCATTTCCTTTAGAAATTACATATATGAGAGGGTCTTATTGGCATCAAAATTATGGTTAGTGCTCTAAAAGACTAAAATAAGGACATATTTTCTGAGTTTTCAAATAGCGACAAAGCACTTTTAAATTATTTGTTATCTTTATGTTTTTTTATCCAGTTGACCACTTGATTAAATGTTGCACTTAGGGGAGAGGATGTGGTGTTACTTCCAGAACTGCAGACTTTGCAACTGGGGAACCAGGTTGAAGTTTCTGCTTCAGCTCGACATTCTGTGATTCTGGTCAAATCACTTAGTCTCCCCATGTCTACAACCAAAATGAATTTGTTCTTGTGTGATGTAACCAATGCTCATGTAAAGCACTCCAATACCTGACAAGTCTGCACTATATAACACTGCAAAAACACAAAATAATAAGTGTTTTGCACACTTCTGTCATTGGGCTATATTTGGGCTACATCTGGGTGATTTTGGGCTACATTTGGGCTCTTTTGTCTCCGGTGGCCATCTTGGGAGATTTATTTGTTATGAAGTTTCCAAATTTTCTCATGTACTGCAGTCTCCTCAGTAGGAAATGCTTTCAGTTTTTTACTTTGATTCCATCATGAAGGTATTCAGATATGTCACACATTTGCCATACATTCTGAATGTTAGCACTCTAGTTGCTCATTAGATCACTGTAGTAAAACTACTGCACCATGGAAGTCTGCTCCTGGTATTAAAAGTGCATGTTTCAGTCTGCATGTCAGAATTTTTTAATGAAATAGAAGAGGATTTGAGAAGTCACTCAAAATGTGCCCTCATTTTCTTTCTTCAGCATTAATCATAATTTCTATGGCAAAATGAACCTCCTCATTGTGTTCCTTTTTAAATTAAATGTTTTAAGTGTTACCAGTTTATTCCAATCAAGATGGCTTCAGGTGTGCCATACTTTTGTCATAATGAAGACAGTAAGCGCTCTAGTTGTTTTTAAGAACATTCTGGGACATTCTGTCATTGGGCTATACTTGGGCTACATCTGGGTGATATTTGGGCTACATTTGGGCTCTTTTGTCTCTGGTGGCCATCTTGGGAGACTTATTTGTTATGAAGTTTCCTAATTTCCTCATTTACTGCAGTCTCCTCAGTAGGAAATACTTTCAGTTTTTTACTTTGATTCCATCATGAAGGCATTCAGATGTGTCACACATTTGCCATAAATTCAGAATGTTAGCACTCTTTTTGCTCATTAGATCACTGTAGTAAAGCTACTGCTCACCAGGGAAAACTGCTGCTGGTATTGAAAGTGCATGTTTCAGTCTGCATGTCAGAATTTTTTAATGAAATAGAAGAGGATTTGAGAAGTCACTCAAAATGTGCCCTAATTTTTCTTTCTGCAGCACTAATCATACTTTTTATGGAAAAATGAACCCCCTCATTTTGTTCCTTTTTAAATTAAATGTTTTAAGAGTTACCACTTTAATCCAAGCAAGATGGCTTCAGGTGTGCCATACGTTTATCATAAGTAGGACTGTTAGCGCTCTAGTAGTTCTTTGGAACACTCTGGGAAGCTGCAGTAGAACACAAAGGAATCAACTGACAGTCTCTGCCCTTGTTGGATGTACATGTTTTACTGAGAATGTCAGACTTCATTCTCACATGACTGAGAAAGATAATGTGAATTTACAGAAAATAAGCTCTCAGTTTAGCCTATAGATCACCTTCCAAACCTCTGTGGTAAAAGCATGAGAAAATATTTTTCTCTCAATCATGATATCCCAGCAGAAGGCTTTTTCACATGGTGAAATCACCTTAGAACATACCACAATTCCTAAAATGAGTATGGTACCATCAACAAATGATTTATAATGTAACTAAAGTCTTAAAACCTTCTATTAACTGCAATGCTTTTTAATGAGGTGCTATCATGTATATTGGTCCCAAGATGGCTGCCAACACTTCTTGGATGAAGTGCTGACAGCCAATCAGATCTCAGGATGAGATGTGTGGTTAGGCTCCGCCCACATATATATATGCTTTTAAATGCTATTTTCTCAGGAAATACTGAACAGATTTACACCAGACCTGCAAAAGGCACTTCCTTGACCTTATGGCTACCTCTCAATTTCAAGTAATTCTGTTCAGCCGTTCGAGCTGTAGCTGTGTCTAAAGGTCCTATGGAAAAATGCATGGGAAAAACGCGTTTTGGGACCCCCCTTTTTTCTCGGCCCCTGCTTGACGAATCCCCCCGAGACTTTCAGGGTAGGAGCGGAGCGTAGCGCCCCACCTATTTTGAAAATTTCGCGAGGATTCGTCGACCGGCGCCAAAGTTATTCCAAATAGAATGTTGCGGATTTCCTATGGAAACAGGGTCCTAACTATAACTACCTACTGGCGACCGCCAGTAGGTAATATATATATATATATATATATATATATAGTGATGCGCCCATATTGGGTGTTATTTGATGGACGCACTACAGGACCCAGAATGCTTTGCCCTATGAGGGGCGTGGGATGAAATTTAAAACTGTGGGTGTGTCCTCTTGCATTTGTCAAGCCTCTGAGGAAGAAGCAATCTAGCTTTGAAACGCGTCAGGCTTTTTGACATGCTGTAATGCCATCAGCGCTGTGAGATGTTTGCCTTATAAAGGATTGCAACACCAACTTTTTCGAGTGCATTTCTACGAGAGGGGCACCTGGAGCAGTCATCGAATACGCGGCAGCCCTCGCCGCGGGGAATGCACCCTCCTGATAACTAGGAGCTACGGGGCGGGGTATTTACCCGGCCTCATGTGTCGAGTGCATTTCTAAGAGAGGGGCACTTGGAGCAATAATTGAACACGCGGCAGCCCCTGCCGCGAGAAACGCACCATCCCGATAACTGGGAGCCACGTGGCGGGCTATTTACCTGTCCTCATGTGTGGGAGTCTGTTGATGGCGCAGGATGCATCTTCGCACTGGGGCCCATCTGTGGGCTTTGATTATGGACAGCAATGAAATAGTGATGCGCCCATATTGGGTGTATTTGATGGACGCACTACAGGACCCAGAATGCTTTGCCCTATGAGGGGCGTGGGATGAAATTTAAAACTGTGGGTGTGTCCTCTTGCATTTGTCAAGCCTCTGAGGAAGAAGCAATCTAGCTTTGAAACGCGTCAGGCTTTTTGACATGCTGTAATGCCATCAGCGCTGTGAGATGTTTGCCTTATAAAGGATTGCAACACCAACTTTTTCGAGTGCATTTCTACGAGAGGGGCACCTGGAGCAGTCATCGAATACGCGGCAGCCCTCGCCGCGGGGAATGCACCCTCCTGATAACTAGGAGCTACGGGGCGGGGTATTTACCCGGCCTCATGTGTCGAGTGCATTTCTAAGAGAGGGGCACTTGGAGCAATAATTGAACACGCGGCAGCCCCTGCCGCGAGAAACGCACCATCCCGATAACTGGGAGCCACGTGGCGGGCTATTTACCTGTCCTCATGTGTGGGAGTCTGTTGATGGCGCAGGATGCATCTTCGCACTGGGGCCCATCTGTGGGCTTTGATTATGGACAGCAATGAAATAGTGATGCGCCCATATTGGGTGTAATTTGATGGACGCACTACAGGACCCAGAATGCTTTGCCCTATGAGGGGCGTGGGATGAAATTTAAAACTGTGGGTGTGTCCTCTTGCATTTGTCAAGCCTCTGAGGAAGAAGCAATCTAGCTTTGAAACGCGTCAGGCTTTTTGACATGCTGTAATGCCATCAGCGCTGTGAGATGTTTGCCTTATAAAGGATTGCAACACCAACTTTTTCGAGTGCATTTCTACGAGAGGGGCACCTGGAGCAGTCATCGAATACGCGGCAGCCCTCGCCGCGGGGAATGCACCCTCCTGATAACTAGGAGCTACGGGGCGGGGTATTTACCCGGCCTCATGTGTCGAGTGCATTTCTAAGAGAGGGGCACTTGGAGCAATAATTGAACACGCGGCAGCCCCTGCCGCGAGAAACGCACCATCCCGATAACTGGGAGCCACGTGGCGGGCTATTTACCTGTCCTCATGTGTGGGAGTCTGTTGATGGCGCAGGATGCATCTTCGCACTGGGGCCCATCTGTGGGCTTTGGTTATGGACAGCAATGAAATAGTGATGCGCCCATATTGGGTGTAATTTGATGGACGCACTACAGGACCCAGAATGCTTTGCCCTATGAGGGGCGTGGGATGAAATTTAAAACTGTGGGTGTGTCCTCTTGCATTTGTCAAGCCTCTGAGGAAGAAGCAATCTAGCTTTGAAACGCGTCAGGCTTTTTGACATGCTGTAATGCCATCAGCGCTGTGAGATGTTTGCCTTATAAAGGATTGCAACACCAACTTTTTCGAGTGCATTTCTACGAGAGGGGCACCTGGAGCAGTCATCGAATACGCGTCAGCCCTCGCCGCGGGGAATGCACCCTCCTGATAACTAGGAGCTACGGGCGGGGTATTTACCCGGCCTCATGTGTCGAGTGCATTTCTAAGAGAGGGGCACTTGGAGCAATAATTGAACACGCGGCAGCCCCTGCCGCGAGAAACGCACCATCCCGATAACTGGGAGCCACGTGGCGGGCTATTTACCTGTCCTCATGTGTGGGAGTCTGTTGATGGCGCAGGATGCATCTTCGCACTGGGGCCCATCTGTGGGCTTTGATTATGGACAGCAATGAAATAGTGATGCACCCATATTGGGTGTAATTTGATGGACGCACTACAGGACCCAGAATGCTTTGCCCTATGAGGGGCGTGGGATGAAATTTAAAACTGTGGGTGTGTCCTCTTGCATTTGTCAAGCCTCTGAGGAAGAAGCAATCTAGCTTTGAAACGCGTCAGGCTTTTTGACATGCTGTAATGCCATCAGCGCTGTGAGATGTTTGCCTTATAAAGGATTGCAACACCAACTTTTTCGAGTGCATTTCTACGAGAGGGGCACCTGGAGCAGTCATCATATATATATATATATATATATATATATATATACATATATGAAACCAGGATCCCAAAGAACGACCGCGGTGGGCCAAACATGGCACAGACTCCAGTTGAAGATGCAATAGAGAGAATTTATTGTCTTAGCATGTCAAGATGACGCGTTTCGACCACAAGCCTGTGATCTTGATCACATAGTGCACTAAGGTGAGAGACATACAATTTATAGTGACGTGAGTGACTTTACTATTGACAAGGCAGAAAATGTTACACTTTTGCAGCATGTAGTAAAACATCTTGTCATACAGTGATGACTAGGCGCAGCAATGACAAGCAGTTTTGGTAGCAGGCATAGAGAAAAGACTACCCTTCTAAATGTAGGTGTAGATGGACATATGTTCTGTAACGTCAGTTGTGTGTGGTGGACTAGAAGGTAAGCTTGTGTAATGGCGGTGCTGGCTGCATTCTAAAAGATAAAAAAATGCTAAATAAATGCAAGAATTGGGTTTGAAGTCTCCCAAATTATGTCTGATAGAAAACAAAATGAAACGGTATCCCTCATTAATCGTGGGTGTGTGAATACATCCTAGAAACCATGAATGCCATGTGGCACAATTAAATGTGGGAGGAATCCGGTGTACCATCGTAACAAGGAGGGGAACAATGTATAAAACCCATTCATGTTAGTAAAAGTGTGTGGAAGCCAATGCCAAAGTCTCTGTATCTTTCAGCGCGCAACCAATGCGGTTGTATATTGTAAGCTTTGTGCTGGTGCGGACGAAGGGCCGAGATGTTGCTGGAGTTTAATCTTAACATGTTGAGGACTGAGCCTGATGTATGGAAATCGAGTCAACTGCCAAAAAATATGTCAAGTAAGTGAAAAATACTATACAGTGCAGTCACTTATGGGTAAAGTGAAAAAGGAGTGCATATTAGTGGGAAAACTTAGTGTTGGTGCCGTGAGATGTGGTGAAGACAAAAATCCAAACAGTCGCTAAAGGAATAGGCAAGATTGGAGCAGAATAGTTCAAAACTGTGTTTGTAGTGGATTAAAAACTGGACATCAAACTTAAAGTCAGCCGACTTCTAAAAAAATGTCATATTGGCAAAATTCTCAGAGCGCAAGACTGGAGTGAATATTGTAGAAGGGCACTATAAGAAGTTATAAAAAAGTTGTAAAGGTCTTCACTGATGTTTAATCCTGCCGGGGCCTTAGTGTTGAGTTTTATTATGTATTTCGACTTCAGTTGTCTCAACAATTTCTCTCTGTTGCCACCCTGTCTGAGTGGCGGAATGCTCTCAATGACGCAGTATTTAAGGCGGTCTAAGTTGTTCTGGTGTGTCTCTTTGAAGTGCCTGGCACCAGGGTATGTCGGGTCACTGTTGACAATGGCTCTGATGTGTTGCAAAATCCGTTGGTGCACTTGGAGCTTAGTGCTCCCTACATATTTTAGTCAGCAGCTGCAAGTAAGAATGTACACTGCAAATTCTGTTCTGCATGTGAGTTTCTGTTGTATCATTATGGGTTTGCTTCTGAATTCTGACGAGATTTGGGTGGTGTTAACTCCAAATCTGCATGCCCTGCAACTGCTGCATTAACGAAAATCTTTAACATTAGTTAAGCAATTGGTGTTATTGGTTATTTCAGGGCTGTTTCTGACTTTAGTGTCATGCGTGGACCAGGCTCTCCTGTAGGTGATGTCAGGCCTAGTGGCAACTATCGGTCTTAGTGTGGAGTCTGTTTTGATAATACCCCAGTGTTTGTTGAAAATGGATTTGAGTGCTCTTGACGCAGTATTGTGAGTCATGATGAGGTGTGTAGTTACATATCCCTTAGTGGCCAGGTCTTCTTGAGTGTCTGTATCAACAGTGGTCTCTGCGGATGTGTTCTGTAGTAACAGCTCTCTGGGAAATGAATTGGCTTTGGTGATTGCAGCAGTGATAGTCTTTTCAGTGTAACCCCTGGCTTTGAATCTCAATTCAGACTCAAATTGGCATTTGGCTAGGTCTGTGGGATTGCTGCAGATTCTGTGCAAGCACAGTCTTTCTCCGTATGGAATGCTAGCTATAAGATGTTTTGGGTGAAACTGGTGGCGTGAAGGGTAGAATTAACTGCAGGGATTTTTCTATGGAGGGTGGACTGTAGTGTGTTGTCTGAAACATACATTTTTCAAAAGGTATACCCAAGCACTCGTCAAGTATCAGTTAGCATAAATGCAAAACCATTTACGGCATGAAACACAATAAGTTAGTCTTTCGCTTCTTTCTTTGCAGTTTCTTTTCTTTAATATTCCTCTTTCAACAGTAGTTCATCAAGCCAACACGTGTTTCGTCGCCTCCGTAAAATAGTACATGCGACTTGATCACGGCTAAAGAAAGAATAATATGATAATCTACATTAATGTTGTCATTCTTGTCCACATTTTTCATTATTATTCAGCTTAAGTGCTCCCAATGGTGAATAAAGTGACAGTGACTTGTTTAAGGTGACGCTGTCACACAATTGTGACATACACTCATACGGGGTGCACAAATGGTGATGAGCGGTCCGGTCATGGTCCATATACGTGCTAAGCAAAAGGGCTGATCTGTGCCGAATATGCAAAGTGCACGTGAGAGAATGAGTGGTAATGTGGTAGGAGGTAATGTTATCTGTTACGCATTCCTATGGGACCGTAAGGTATGTATAGTTTCCAAAGATCAATCCCCGGTGAAAAAAATTAAATCAAAGCGGTACTTGTTTTAATAATATTTTATAAGCGGAAAAAGTCTCAAGTCTAAGGATCAGACTAAATCAGACCAGCAAGAATCAGACCACAAGTGGACCACTAACCTGAAAAACTGTTATCAATAGTGGTCTGAAAAAATAAAGAGAAACCCATACAACTAAGTAAATGGATGCTCAAGAGAAAACATTTGTAGTTGTCTATGCGTCTTAGAAAAATTATATTTTCCGGAAAGCCTTTCAATACATACATAAAGTGTGACGATAATTCCGGGTCACACTATCCTGTGACGCAAGGAGGTCCCTTGTTGAGGATTTGGCACGTTATCATGTGAAATTTCGGATTCCTGGTATATTTCGTTAAGTCTAAACGTAAAAAAATAAAAGCAATGTATCTGCTATTAGGACCTGGTGTCCACTCCCTCATTAGGAGTCAAGGCTTATTTCTTCGTATAACTAAGTCCTCACACATCTAACGTCGTGTGAGAGCAGGTGTTCGTAGAATCCCCTTACCTTCCTGTTACTTTCCCGTGGATCTCGATTGGGGGGTGTATCGCTGTCTCCTCGCGCCGGACTCCAAATACGAGTGCCGGTCTCCGCCTTGTAAGCCTGCTTATCTGGTGCTTCCGTAACACGTGACCAATCTTCAAAGTGATTGGATACTGCCAAAGCTAATGGGAGTGCTAGTTAGGGCATGGCGCACAGGAGAGCTAATCAGTATGCGACCATTGCGATTGGGGTCGCGTAACTACTGAAATGTGATAATGTCTGGACCACTATCAAAGATATACCTCCAAAAGGGTATACCAGACGGGGTTAAGTTGATCGTTTCTTGCCGTTTCTTCAAAGCCACACGTAATATTTTCTAACTGTGTAAGTATACACAGAGCCTGCGTAGCGGCCATTTTGTATTGGGATCAGATCTCGAACCGAAAAAAATGTCGAATCTTTATTAGCCCCGAGTGTGTGAGTTAAAACACAACACGAAAACGTAAATCGGTAGAATCAGAATACTGATTATCTGCTTAATGTTAGTAACGATCATGTGTTTACTAAAACCGAAACTATTTGTAAAAATTATATATCTAACCCAAAATGTTACCATCTAAACCCATTATTTAACATCTGAGTTCGTGATGTGAGAAGAAGATGAACTTAGACAACTGTTATCATTATATTAAAGCACTAACCAAAACCCAGCTGGAATAGAAATTTTTAAAGAATCATTAGAGACTACACATACCGGTCTATGTGTGGTCGAATGATATCTTCTTTCCGTGTCGACGTCCAGTGACTGTTATAAACGTCTGACAGACCCGTGTACATAGCAATACAGCATCACAAAATGGAAAGATATCTTGTAAGGCGCGATCCCACCCTTAGGTTAATATTTTCAACATATTACATGTTCATACAGAGAAAAGGAAAGAGAAATCAAATGCAGTTACATTACCAAAATACAGAAGACATCTCATATTCATTTGCCCAAGAAATAGTGTAGCTCATCATCAACATTAATCCCAGTCTCAGTTGTTCGTAGTTTCAGAATCCAAGATGCCTCGTTTCTGCGCAGCTTAAGTTTTCTGTTCTCACCCCTAGGGTTTCTTGTGGTATGGCCGCTACGTAGGCTCTGTGTATACTTACACAGTTAGAAAATATTACGTGTGGCTTTGAAGAAACAGCAAGAAACGATCAACTTAACCCCGTCTGGTATACCCTTTTGGAGGTATATCTTTGATAGTGGTCCAGACATTATCACATTTCAGTAGTTACGCGACCCCAATCGCAATGGTCGCATACTGATTAGCTCTCCTGTGCGCCATGCCCTAACTAGCACTCCCATTAGCTTTGGCAGTATCCAATCACTTTGAAGATTGGTCACGTGTTACGGAAGCACCAGATAAGCAGGCTTACAAGGCGGAGACCGGCACTCGTATTTGGAGTCCGGCGCGAGGAGACAGCGATACACCCCCCCAATCGAGATCCACGGGAAAGTAACAGGAAGGTGAGGGGATGCTACGAACACCTGCTCTCACACGACGTTAGATGTGTGAGGACTTAGTTATACGAAGAAATAAGCCTTGACTCCTAATGAGGGAGTGGACACCAGGTCCTAATAGCAGATACATTGCTTTTAGTTTTTTTACGTTTAGACTTAACAAAATATACCAGGAATCCGAAATTTCACATGATAACGTGCCAAATCATCAACAGGGGACCTCCTTGCATCACAGGATAGTGTGACCCGGAATTATCGCCACACTTTATGTATGTATTGAAAGGCTTTCCGGAAAATATAATTTTTCTAAGACGCATAGACAACTACAAATGTTTTCTCTTGAGCATCCATTTACTTAGTTGTATGGGTTTCTCTTTATTTTTTCAGACCACTATTGATAACAGTTTTTCAGGTTAGTGGTCCACTTGTGGTCTGTTTCTTGCTGGTTTGATTTAGTCTGATCCTTAGACTTGAGACTTTTTCCGCTTATAAAATATTATTAAAACAAGTACCGCTTTGATTTAATTTTTTTCACCGGGGGATTGATCTTTGGAGACTATACATACCTTACGGTCCCATAGGAATGCGTAACAGATAACATTACCTGCTACCACATTACCACTCGTTCTCTCACGTGCACTTTGCATATTCGGCACAGATCAGCCCTTTTGCTTAGCACGTATATGGACTATGACCGGACCGCTCATCACCATTTGTGCACCCCGCATGAGTGTATGTCACAATTGTGTGACAGCGTCACCTTAAACAAGTCACTGTCACTTTATTCACCCTGGGAGCACTTAAGCTGAATAATAATGAAAAATGTGGACAAGAATGACAACATTAATGTAGATTATCATATTATTCTTTATTTAGCCGTGATCAAGTCGCATGTACTATTTTACGGAGGCGGCGAAACACGTGTTGGCTTGATGAACTACTGTTGAAAGAGGAATATTAAAGAAAAGAAACTGCAAAGAAAGAAGCGAAAGACTAACTTATTGTGTTTCATGCCGTAAATGGTTTTGCATTTATGCTAACTGATACTTGACGAGTGCTTGGGTATACCTTTTGAAGACTGTTTTGTTGCTCTGCCACAATAATTTAGGGAGGCTGGTGGTTCTCCCCAACCCTTTAGCACCATGAATAACGTAATCTCCACTAGATAACAGGTGAATCGACCACAAGCGCCTATTACCTATCAACAATACCACTACCCACAACAAGTAAAAAGCTTTTTCAGAATAGAGGGCTGCTGTGGTACACCATGAATACATTTGAGAATATGAAAAATAATAGGGCAAAAGAAGCGGATGACCTCTTTAACAACAGGGTTGATAATGCATCAACATCCTCAACAAACCCAGGGGCTTCTACGAGACCGAATGAGGGTCTTAGGAATAAATTCCTACGACTTGAGAAACTTCGTAAGAATGAGACATCTAAGTGGTGGGACGGGGCAACTCTTCGGCAATACATTAAGATCAAACAAATACCAAGAGGGCTCCGTTCCCAAATTTTACCCACGTATGATGACCTAGACCCAGACTTACTATTAGCATGGGAACAGGAACTAACAGCAAACTCTAACAAACTGATGGGGATATTAATAGATAACTGTGATAGAAAAACAGCTCAACTCCAGGCAGAGATAGATACTCTAGAAACAGAGATAAAACAACTCAATCTCCCAGAAGCAACAGAAAAGAATTATAATATTCTGGATGATGTTCTGAAACATCACATTTCTGAGATTAAAGCACGCAAAACCAGGAAACTGAAAAGGGATGAAGCAGACTACCGTTATGGCAGAATTTTCACTTTCTCCACCAAGTATGATCATCTCATACCCAGAGATGACTCTATCGCATCTAAAAAATCCAACTCAGTCAGCTCTAGCAACACGTCACTTGATACACCTGTCACTAGTGGGTCAGAACAGGGAGATGCCCGACAGCAACAGCAGGTACCGAGAACTGTTTTTTACAAGAGGTTTTACGTATCAAGAAAGGCAACAAGGAACAAAACAGACGCCCTATAACAAATCCAAGACAAGGAGAGGCAGGAGAGGGGGCAGGAAAATAGGAGAGACCAGGCGTGAAAACAAGGTCCTGGAACAGGAAGAAGTAAACAATGTCAGTATTGTGAATCTATCCCCTAGGGTACTTACGAATGATGATATATCCCTCCTTAAGAAAGGCCTGAGTTTTTGCCCCAAAAGTCATGGGAGTGTGGTTGATTTGAAAATCGATTTGTTTAAATTTGTAAGGAAAATGAAAATCAGAAAGCATTTCATGTTGTATGATGTAGACAATAAAAGAATGGCTGATGACAGAATACCACTGATCAACACTAAACAAGCCACTCTATGGAACCTACCTCCCGTAACGGGCCATTATCCTTGTGGGTCGTGTGCTGTATGCCCTTTCACCAAGATGATGAAAAACATTGAATTCCCTAATGGGTTCACATGGCAATACAGAACCCATACCAATTGCAATACCACAAATTGTATTTACCTAATCTTATGCCCTTGCAATCTCCCCCAAAAAGGGATGACTACAAGACCGGTAAAAACCAGAATTATCGAACACCGTAGTAATTTTAGGTGCAACAAAGTCAACACCAAAATGACAACACACTTCTTTGACAAAAAACACTCCCCTGATTCTCTACAGTGGACGGTCCTCCAATCCTTCAAAAACATCAGCAAAGCTAAATTGTTCTCTATTAAACAAAGGTGGGTTATGAGATTATCATCCCACCAGGGAGGACTAAATGAAGATATACCGTGGTCCAGTCTGCTCAGTACTGATTCCTGACGATGATCTGCCGACTGGCTTATAGAGAACTTTAGACCGGACATGATCACCCTGTATTCACCTTACGTCAGAGAGTTTGTATACAGATGATGTTGGCCCGAGATAGGGTAGACATCATCTGTCATATTTTGGCTAGTGACTCTATCTCCCCGGTACCTTACATACCCGTAACTCCATCAGCAGCTTCAGCCCTTTTAGAGGACTCGCCCCTACCCTGCTGTTATGGTTTGGGAGAAGTTCCTAGTTCACGTGCATTATACTGTTACTTCCGACTTGCATGTAAATTACTGGACTGCATCCAGCGTCCACATCACCAATTTTTCTCTGACACACATAATCCATCCATATTGGAAAACGATCTGATATTGCCAACATTTCACCTGTTGGGTGTTAACATAAGGAGAACACCGAGGGTCACCTGATGGGTGTTAACACTAGGATAACACCGAGGGTCCTTCAAAATTCCGTCTGTTCGTGTTAATCACTGTCCGTTAGCTTTCTAAGCAACCATCCACAACTTCTTGTTCTCATGCCTAACTACGATTTGTTCGGCATTACAACTATCGACATACCAGCCACAGCACTTGGTTGCTTAGCGACTGCTGCTTAGATCTCAGGTTCGGTAACCGATCCCCCATTGGTCGACATACCGCGCCCTCAAGCGTAGATTGGTTATCGAGTACCATCTGATCGGACACAATAACCAATCATCGACATACCAGCCATAGCACTCGGTTGCTTAACGACGGTTGCTAAGATCTCAGGCTCAGTAACCTATCCCCCATAGGCCGATATACCGCGCCCCCGAGCGCTGATTGGTTGTCGAGTACCATCTGACCGGACACAAGAACCAATGAAAACGGTTCTATACCTTGCATACACTTCACTCTGGAAGTGCACCAATGAGCCCTCATTTCTGATTGGACCTGAGTGCCTATGTATGTTCAGCGACTGTGATCGGCATTGTCCACCGAGCTGGCGCGGACGGAGATTAGGATCCAGGCATTCAGAATCGCGAACTGCCGTAAGTAACTACTACGGTCCGGGGGTGAACTCATGGCTCTGCTGAGTCTCCCACTAACAAGTATAGAGGTAATACTTACTCACTTCCTTTATGAGAATTTGAAGATTATATTGATGTCTCTTTCGTGATCTCATGACTTTGTTGGCATCATCCGGAGACATACGTCCCCAGCGGGCGTTTTTAAATGATACTGCTATGTTGATAGATTCTGAGAGGAATGTGACACGCAATAAGTGACTTTCAGTCATTTATACTTGATTGCTTTATTTACACTCCTTTTTCTGGGGGGTGTTTTATGTTAACAGAACACTGCACTATTCAGTGTTTTTCCAGCGCCTTCTCGCTGACGCCAGAGGCCCGGTATACCAGGGTGAGTGAGATCCATGTCTGAGTATTGACTTAGGTTCATCCTGTGTTTGTCCCAACATTGAGATATATATATTTTTTTTAACACACTATCTCTGCAGCTACAATTATCACACTTGACTATTGCATTCCTTAAACTATTGAGATTTGTGGTTAACACATCACAGCATGTTATGTACTAGCACATCACCAAATACTGCATGACACCTCGTGGGTGCAGTTCACGAGGCGAGTTTATCTTATGATTGTTTACAGCAAATATGCTTGTTTGATTTGTATGTTTGTTCCCCTATTTTCTCTTTTACAGGCGTAATAATTCTATATTTCTAAGTAACCACTTATTAGGGTGCTGTAACAGTGGTAAGTATTAGTTGCTACCACTACCAATAAGTGTGTGAACTTTCTGGTCCTGAAGAATTGCGGCCAACTTGACCGATGCAAGAAACATGTTGACCACTATTCACTAGAGCGTAAATCAGACACCCTCACTGGAAGATTACGCATGCTACTGTTTTTAATTAAGAGTGGGACCTTCCTTATTAAAATTTGCTATTTAGGATCTCCACTACTTATTTTTAATACACTTAGTCTCACACGCACATCACAATAGGGCCCTCACTTGCACTCACCAACCGGCAAAGAATGGAATAAAGATCTCCACTAAAAGGCGCCTCTGAGGTCGCCGATCGGGGATTGCAGCGCCGCCCCGATTCGGAGCAGACCTGATGATGATACCTGACATCTGGGCCACCTGCTGACGATATATGACAGCTAGTCTGCCGGATGTGTGAGGGTCTCTTTCCTAAAGGAGGAATCTTCTCCTGACTCATACTTTTCTACAATCTTTGACAGCCTTTATAGGAACAGCATACCTCTGTACGTTTAGATTGATGACAGAATACCCCATTCATTGAGTGAAATAACGATACAAGAAATTATCGACACGAAACTACTCTTGTCACTCACAGACTGCGAAGATGAGATCACGACTGCAGAAATAGTAATGAGAGATCTAAATGTGATGAGTGACACACGTGTTGAGAGTGGTTTGAGAGAGAAATCCAAATGGACACCTACCTTACACAGTGGCAATAGCATTGACATTTTTTACAAATTGGTTAGCAATGACCTAGACAGATTTGAGTCTAAGAAACACACACCGCATATCATTAGGGACAACCTGACACATGGGGAGAGATAAGCACTGAAAAGGATCAAAAATGATGACAGCATAATCATAAAGGAGGCTGACAAAGGGGGTAATATCGTCAGTATGTCCAACACAGACTATGAAAATCAAATCTTGTCGCAATTAGGGGATTCTGAGTGTTATGAACACCTAACGACCAACCCAATTTGGAAACTAACTGACCATATTAACAGGCACCTAAAAGAGTGGTATGGCAGGGGCATATTGGATCAAGATGAATATAGTTATTTACAAGTAAATAGACCTAGATTCCCCTGCATATACACGCTCCCGAAAATACACAAGAACTTACCATTTCCCCCTGGGAGACCTATTATCTCAGGGATTGAGGGCCCCACTGAGAGGTTGTCGGAATATGTTGACATCTTTCTCAAACCACTGGTGGGTAACCTCCCGTCATACATAAGCGACACCAAACACGTCTTGGGCCTACTCTCAGATATTACTTGGGGAAACGAAATGACATTAGTAACACTTGACGTTACTGCTCTCTATACGAGCATTAGGAGAGAGTGTGGATTGCAAGCCATCAGAAAGACCTTTAGCATAAGATCAGCCAGCACATGGGAACACACAGAAATGTTGATCACCATGATTGAGCTGATCCTGGACAATAACTTTTTTCTTTTCAAAGATAAATGGTATCGTCAAAGACAAGGAGTTGCCATGGGATCCAGATTCTCTCCTTCGTACGCCAACCTTTTCATGGGATGGCTGGAGGAGGAGTGGATCTGGGGCACACCTGGCTCAAACTGGACAGAGTATATTCTTTTTTGGGGCAGATACATTGATGACTGCCTCATGATCTGGACAGGAAACAATGACAGACTAATGGAATTCATAAAACATCTCAATAGCAATACTTGGAATATTAGGTTCACACATGAATCCAGTAAGGACAAAATCACATTTCTTGACACTGAACTATACATAGAAAGCAACTAGCTACATAGCAGGCTGTATCGTAAAGATACAGCTTGCAACGCGATTCTACATGCATCAAGTGCCCACCCCAAACACCAGAACAACGCAATTCCATATGGAGAATTTGTCCGAGCTAGACGCAATTGCAGTCAAGATTCGGATTTCAAAAAATGCACAGAAGAAATGACAAAACGATTTAGATCTAGAGGTTACAATACACACACCCTAGGGAAAGCTGAAGCAAGGATTAGTAGAGTCAAAAGGGAGACTACCCTGAAGACCAACACCAACAGGAAAGACAATGGGGACAAGATTAGATTTATCACGAACTTTAATAATCTCTCTACAGCTCTGACTAAGAGCCTCAAGAAACACTGGCATGTTTTGACCAAAGATGAGACTATGATGGGAGTCATTGATAATAAACCAGAGATAACATACAGGAAAGGAATCTGTCTTAAAAGTATCCTAAGTCCTATTTACCCTACACCAGGAACGGACGGGAATTGGCTAACACCTCACTCGGTGGGCTTCTACAAATGTGGACACTGCTCAGTCTGCAAATGGGCTGACACTAAGAGACTGGACTTTATGGGTCCTTACAACAAACGTTACGGGATCACCACGAACATTAACTGCAACACTAACTTTGTAGTGTAGATGTACCAAGAGATATGTGGGCAGTACGATCCGTCCTTTACGTGTGAGAATAGGAGAACACATGAGGGCGGTGAAACAAGGCGATCTTAGATACCCAATCGCGACACACATCTCGGAATGCCAGCCACAGGGTCAACATAAGAACTTCACATTCTATGGAATAGAGCATACCACAAGAAACCCTAGGGGTGGGAACAGAGAACTTAAGCTGCGCAGAAACGAGGCATCTTGGATTCTGAAACTACGAACAACTGAGACTGGGATGAATGTTGATGATGAGCTACACTATTTCTTGGGCAAATGAATATGAGATGTCTTCTGTATTTTGGTAATGTAACTGCATTTGATTTCTCTTTCCTTTTCTCTGTATGAACATGTAATATGTTGAAAATATTAACCTAAGGGTGGGATCGCGCCTTACAAGATATCTTTCCATTTTGTGATGCTGTATTGCTATGTACACGGGTCTGTCAGACGTTTATAACAGTCACTGGACGTCGACATGGAAAGAAGATATCATCCGACCACACATAGACTGGTATGTGTATTCTCTAATGATTCTTTAAAAATTTCTATTCCAGCTGGGTTTTGGTTAGTGCTTTAATATAATGATAGCAGTCGTCTAAGTTCATCTTCTTCTCACATCACAAACTCAGATGTTAAATAATGGGTTTAGATGGTAACATTTTGGGTTAGATATATAATTTTTACAAATAGTTTCGGTTTTAGTTAACACATGATCGTTACTAACATTAAGCAGATAATCAGTATTCTGATTCAACCGCCTTACGTTTTCGTGTTGTGTTTTAACTCACACACTCGGGGCTAATAAAGTTTCGACATTTTTTTCGGTTTGAGATCTGATCCCAATACAAAATGGCCGCTACGTAGGCTCTGTGTATACTTACACAGTTAGAAAATATTGCGTGTGGCTTTGAAGAAACGGCAAGAAACAATCAACTTAACCCCGTCTGGTATACCCTTTTGGAGGTATATCTTTGATAGTGGTCCAGACATTATCACATTTCAGTTACGCGACCCCAATCGCAATGGTCGCATACTGATTAGCTCTCCTGTGCGCCATGCCCTAACTAGCACTCCCATTAGCTTTGGCAGTATCCAATCACTTTGAAGATTGGTTACGTGTTACGGAAGCACCAGATAAGCAGGCTTACAACGTGGAGACCGGCACTCGTATTTGGAGTCCGGCGCGAGGAGACAGCGATACACCCCCCAATCGAGATCCACGGGAAAGTAACAGGAAGTTAAGGGGATGCTACAAACACCTGCTCTCACACGACGTTAGATGTGTGAGGACTTAGTTATACGAAGAAATAAGCCTTGACTCCTAATGAGGGAGTGGACACCAGGTCCTAATAGCAGATACATTGCTTTTAGTTTTTTTACGTTTAGACTTAACAAAATATACCAGGAATCCGAAATTTCACATGATAACGTGCCAAATCATCAACAGGGGACCTCCTTGCATCACAGGATAGTGTGACCCGGAATTATCGCCACACTTTATGTATGTATTGAAAGGCTTTCCGGAAAATATAATTTTTCTAAGACGCATAGACAACTACAAATGTTTTCTCTTGAGCATCCATTTACTTAGTTGTATGGGTTTCCCTTTATTTTTTCAGACCACTATTGATAACAGTTTTTCAGGTTAGTGGTCCACTTGTGGTCTGTTTCTTGCTGGTCTGATTTAGTCTGATCCTTAGACTTGAGACTTTTTCCGCTTATAAAATATTATTAAAACAAGTACCGCTTTGATTTAATTTTTTTCACCGGGGGATTGATCTTTGGAGACTATACATACCTTACGGTCCCATAGGAATGCGTAACAGATAACATTACCTGCTACCACATTACCACTCGTTCTCTCACGTGCACTTTGCATATTCGGCACAGATCAGCCCTTTTGCTTAGCATGTATATGGACTATGACCGGACCGCTCATCACCATTTGTGCACCCCGCATGAGTGTATGTCACAATTGTGTGACAGCGTCACCTTAAACAAGTCACTGTCACTTTATTCACCCTGGGAGCACTTAAGCTGAATAATAATGAAAAATGTGGACAAGAATGACAACATTAATGTAGATTATCATATTATTCTTTATTTAGCCGTGATCAAGTCGCATGTACTATTTTACGGAGGCGGCGAAACACGTGTTGGCTTGATGAACTACTGTTGAAAGAGGAATATTAAAGAAAAGAAACTGCAAAGAAAGAAGCGAAAGACTAACTTATTGTGTTTCATGCCGTAAATGGTTTTGCATTTATGCTAACTGATACTTGACGAGTGCTTGGGTATACCTTTTGAAGACTGTTTTGTTGCTCTGCCACAATAATTTAGGGAGGCTGGTGGTTCTCCCCAACCCTTTAGCACCATGAATAACGTAATCTCCACTAGATAACAGGTGAATCGACCACAAGCGCCTATTACCTATCAACAATACCACTACCCACAACAAGTAAAAAGCTTTTTCAGAATAGAGGGCTGCTGTGGTACACCATGAATACATTTGAGAATATGAAAAATAATAGGGCAAAAGAAGCGGATGACCTCTTTAACAACAGGGTTGATAATGCATCAACATCCTCAACAAACCCAGGGGCTTCTACGAGACCGAATGAGGGTCTTAGGAATAAATTCCTACGACTTGAGAAACTTCGTAAGAATGAGACATCTAAGTGGTGGGACGGGGCAACTCTTCGGCAATACATTAAGATCAAACAAATACCAAGAGGGCTCCGTTCCCAAATTTTACCCACGTATGATGACCTAGACCCAGACTTACTATTAGCATGGGAACAGGAACTAACAGCAAACTCTAACAAACTGATGGGGATATTAATAGATAACTGTGATAGAAAAACAGCTCAACTCCAGGCAGAGATAGATACTCTAGAAACAGAGATAAAACAACTCAATCTCCCAGAAGCAACAGAAAAGAATTATAATATTCTGGATGATGTTCTGAAACATCACATTTCTGAGATTAAAGCACGCAAAACCAGGAAACGGAAAAGGGATGAAGCAGACTACCGTTATGGCAGAATTTTCACTTTCTCCACCAAGTATGATCATCTCATACCCAGAGATGACTCTATCGCATCTAAAAAATCCAACTCAGTCAGCTCTAGCAACACGTCACTTGATACACCTGTCACTAGTGGGTCAGAACAGGGAGATGCCCCGACAGCAACAGCAGGTACCGAGAACAGTTTTTTACAAGAGGTTTTACGTATCAAGAAAGGCAACAAGGAACAAAACAGATGCCCTATAACAAATCCAAGACAAGGAGAGGCAGGAGAGGGGGCAGGAAAAGAGGTGAGACCAGGCGTGAAAACAAGGTCCTGGAACAGGAAGAAGTAAACAATGTCAGTATTGTGAATCTATCCCCTAGGGTACTTACGAATGATGATATATCCCTCCTTAAGAAAGGCCTGAGTTTTTGCCCCAAAAGTCATGGGAGTGTGGTTGATTTGAAAATCGATTTGTTTAAATTTGTAAGGAAAATGAAAATCAGAAAGCATTTCATGTTGTATGATGTAGACAATAAAAGAATGGCTGATGACAGAATACCACTGATCAACACTAAACAAGCCACTCTATGGAACCTACCTCCCGTAACGGGCCATTATCCTTGTGGGTCGTGTGCTGTATGCCCTTTCACCAAGATGATGAAAAACATTGAATTCCCTAATGGGTTCACATGGCAATACAGAACCCATACCAATTGCAATACCACAAATTGTATTTACCTAATCTTATGCCCTTGCAATCTCCCCCAAAAAGGGATGACTACAAGACCGGTAAAAACCAGAATTATCGAACACCGTAGTAATTTTAGGTGCAACAAAGTCAACACCAAAATGACAACACACTTCTTTGACAAAAAACACTCCCCTGATTCTCTACAGTGGACGGTCCTCCAATCCTTCAAAAACATCAGCAAAGCTAAATTGTTCTCTATTGAACAAAGGTGGGTTATGAGATTATCATCCCACCAGGGAGGACTAAATGAAGATATACCGTGGTCCAGTCTGCTCAGTACTGATTCCTGACGATGATCTGCCGACTGGCTTATAGAGAACTTTAGACCGGACATGATCACCCTGTATTCACCTTACGTCAGAGAGTTTGTATACAGATGATGTTGGCCCGAGATAGGGTAGACATCATCTGTCATATTTTGGCTAGTGACTCTATCTCCCCGGTACCTTACATACCCGTAACTCCATCAGCAGCTTCAGCCCTTTTAGAGGACTCGCCCCTACCCTGCTGTTATGGTTTGGGAGAAGTTCCTAGTTCACGTGCATTATACTGTTACTTCCGACTTGCATGTAAATTACTGGACTGCATCCAGCGTCCACATCACCAATTTTTCTCTGACACACATAATCCATCCATATTGGAAAACGATCTGATATTGCCAACATTTCACCTGTTGGGTGTTAACATAAGGAGAACACCGAGGGTCACCTGATGGGTGTTAACACTAGGATAACACCGAGGGTCCTTCAAAATTCCGTCTGTTCGTGTTAATCACTGTCCGTTAGCTTTCTAAGCAACCATCCACAACTTCTTGTTCTCATGCCTAACTACGATTTGTTCGGCATTACAACTATCGACATACCAGCCACAGCACTTGGTTGCTTAGCGACTGCTGCTTAGATCTCAGGTTCGGTAACCGATCCCCCATTGGTCGACATACCGCGCCCTCAAGCGTAGATTGGTTATCGAGTACCATCTGATCGGACACAATAACCAATCATCGACATACCAGCCATAGCACTCGGTTGCTTAACGACGGTTGCTAAGATCTCAGGCTCAGTAACCTATCCCCCATAGGCCGATATACCGCGCCCCCGAGCGCTGATTGGTTGTCGAGTACCATCTGACCGGACACAAGAACCAATGAAAACGGTTCTATACCTTGCATACACTTCACTCTGGAAGTGCACCAATGAGCCCTCATTTCTGATTGGACCTGAGTGCCTATGTATGTTCAGCGACTGTGATCGGCATTGTCCACCGAGCTGGCGCGGACGGAGATTAGGATCCAGGCATTCAGAATCGCGAACTGCCGTAAGTAACTACTACGGTCCGGGGGTGAACTCATGGCTCTGCTGAGTCTCCCACTAACAAGTATAGAGGTAATACTTACTCACTTCCTTTATGAGAATTTGAAGATTATATTGATGTCTCTTTCGTGATCTCATGACTTTGTTGGCATCATCCGGAGACATACGTCCCCAGCGGGCGTTTTTAAATGATACTGCTATGTTGATAGATTCTGAGAGGAATGTGACACGCAATAAGTGACTTTCAGTCATTTATACTTGATTGCTTTATTTACACTCCTTTTTCTGGGGGGTGTTTTATGTTAACAGAACACTGCACTATTCAGTGTTTTTCCAGCGCCTTCTCGCTGACGCCAGAGGCCCGGTATACCAGGGTGAGTGAGATCCATGTCTGAGTATTGACTTAGGTTCATCCTGTGTTTGTCCCAACATTGAGATATATATATTTTTTTTAACACACTATCTCTGCAGCTACAATTATCACACTTGACTATTGCATTCCTTAAACTATTGAGATTTGTGGTTAACACATCACAGCATGTTATGTACTAGCACATCACCAAATACTGCATGACACCTCGTGGGTGCAGTTCACGAGGCGAGTTTATCTTATGATTGTTTACAGCAAATATGCTTGTTTGATTTGTATGTTTGTTCCCCTATTTTCTCTTTTACAGGCGTAATAATTCTATATTTCTAAGTAACCACTTATTAGGGTGCTGTAACAGTGGTAAGTATTAGTTGCTACCACTACCAATAAGTGTGTGAACTTTCTGGTCCTGAAGAATTGCGGCCAACTTGACCGATGCAAGAAACATGTTGACCACTATTCACTAGAGCGTAAATCAGACACCCTCACTGGAAGATTACGCATGCTACTGTTTTTAATTAAGAGTGGGACCTTCCTTATTAAAATTTGCTATTTAGGATCTCCACTACTTATTTTTAATACACTTAGTCTCACACGCACATCACAATAGGGCCCTCACTTGCACTCACCAACCGGCAAAGAATGGAATAAAGATCTCCACTAAAAGGCGCCTCTGAGGTCGCCGATCGGGGATTGCAGCGCCGCCCCGATTCGGAGCAGACCTGATGATGATACCTGACATCTGGGCCACCTGCTGACGATATATGACAGCTAGTCTGCCGGATGTGTGAGGGTCTCTTTCCTAAAGGAGGAATCTTCTCCTGACTCATACTTTTCTACAATCTTTGACAGCCTTTATAGGAACAGCATACCTCTGTACGTTTAGATTGATGACAGAATACCCCATTCATTGAGTGAAATAACGATACAAGAAATTATCGACACGAAACTACTCTTGTCACTCACAGACTGTGAAGATGAGATCACGACTGCAGAAATAGTAATGAGAGATCTAAATGTGATGAGTGACACACGTGTTGAGAGTGGTTTGAGAGAGAAATCCAAATGGACACCTACCTTACACAGTGGCAATAGCATTGACATTTTTTACAAATTGGTTAGCAATGACCTAGACAGATTTGAGTCTAAGAAACACACACCGCATATCATTAGGGACAACCTGACACATGGGGAGAGATAAGCACTGAAAAGGATCAAAAATGATGACAGCATAATCATAAAGGAGGCTGACAAAGGGGGTAATATCGTCAGTATGTCCAACACAGACTATGAAAATCAAATCTTGTCACAATTAGGGGATTCTGAGTGTTATGAACACCTAACGACCAACCCAATTTGGAAACTAACTGACCATATTAACAGGCACCTAAAAGAGTGGTATGGCAGGGGCATATTGGATCAAGATGAATATAGTTATTTACAAGTAAATAGACCTAGATTCCCCTGCATATACACGCTCCCGAAAATACACAAGAACTTACCATTTCCCCCTGGGAGACCTATTATCTCAGGGATTGAGGGCCCCACTGAGAGGTTGTCGGAATATGTTGACATCTTTCTCAAACCACTGGTGGGTAACCTCCCGTCATACATAAGCGACACCAAACACGTCTTGGGCCTACTCTCAGATATTACTTGGGGAAACGAAATGACATTAGTAACACTTGACGTTACTGCTCTCTATACGAGCATTAGGAGAGAGTGTGGATTGCAAGCCATCAGAAAGACCTTTAGCATAAGATCAGCCAGCACATGGGAACACACAGAAATGTTGATCACCATGATTGAGCTGATCCTGGACAATAACTTTTTTCTTTTCAAAGATAAATGGTATCGTCAAAGACAAGGAGTTGCCATGGGATCCAGATTCTCTCCTTCGTACGCCAACCTTTTCATGGGATGGCTGGAGGAGGAGTGGATCTGGGGCACACCTGGCTCAAACTGGACAGAGTATATTCTTTTTTGGGGCAGATACATTGATGACTGCCTCATGATCTGGACAGGAAACAATGACAGACTAATGGAATTCATAAAACATCTCAATAGCAATACTTGGAATATTAGGTTCACACATGAATCCAGTAAGGACAAAATCACATTTCTTGACACTGAACTATACATAGAAAGCAACCAGCTACATAGCAGGCTGTATCGTAAAGATACAGCTTGCAACGCGATTCTACATGCATCAAGTGCCCACCCCAAACACCAGATTAACGCAATTCCATATGGAGAATTTGTCCGAGCTAGACGCAATTGCAGTCAAGATTCGGATTTCAAAAAATGCACAGAAGAAATGACAAAACGATTTAGATCTAGAGGTTACAATACACACACCCTGGGGAAAGCTGAAGCAAGGATTAGTAGAGTCAAAAGGGAGACTACCCTGAAGACCAACACCAACAGGAAAGACAATGGGGACAAGATTAGATTTATCACGAACTTTAATAATCTCTCTACAGCTCTGACTAAGAGCCTCAAGAAACACTGGCATGTTTTGACCAAAGATGAGACTATGATGGGAGTCATTGATAATAAACCAGAGATAACATACAGGAAAGGAATCTGTCTTAAAAGTATCCTAAGTCCTATTTACCCTACACCAGGAACGGACGGGAATTGGCTAACACCTCACTCGGTGGGCTTCTACAAATGTGGACACTGCTCAGTCTGCAAATGGGCTGACACTAAGAGACTGGACTTTATGGGTCCTTACAACAAACGTTACGGGATCACCACGAACATTAACTGCAACACTAACTTTGTAGTGTAGATGTACCAAGAGATATGTGGGCAGTACGATCCGTCCTTTACGTGTGAGAATAGGAGAACACATGAGGGCGGTGAAACAAGGCGATCTTAGATACCCAATCGCGACACACATCTCGGAATGACAGCCACAGGGTCAACATAAGAACTTCACATTCTATGGAATAGAGCATACCACAAGAAACCCTAGGGGTGGGAACAGAGAACTTAAGCTGCGCAGAAACGAGGCATCTTGGATTCTGAAACTACGAACAACTGAGACTGGGATGAATGTTGATGATGAGCTACACTATTTCTTGGGCAAATGAATATGAGATGTCTTCTGTATTTTGGTAATGTAACTGCATTTGATTTCTCTTTCCTTTTCTCTGTATGAACATGTAATATGTTGAAAATATTAACCTAAGGGTGGGATCGCGCCTTACAAGATATCTTTCCATTTTGTGATGCTGTATTGCTATGTACACGGGTCTGTCAGACGTTTATAACAGTCACTGGACGTCGACATGGAAAGAAGATATCATCCGACCACACATAGACTGGTATGTGTATTCTCTAATGATTCTTTAAAAATTTCTATTCCAGCTGGGTTTTGGTTAGTGCTTTAATATAATGATAGCAGTCGTCTAAGTTCATCTTCTTCTCACATCACGAACTCAGATGTTAAATAATGGGTTTAGATGGTAACATTTTGGGTTAGATATATAATTTTTACAAATAGTTTCGGTTTTAGTTAACACATGATCGTTACTAACATTAAGCAGATAATCAGTATTCTGATTCAACCGCCTTACGTTTTCGTGTTGTGTTTTAACTCACACACTCGGGGCTAATAAAGTTTCGACATTTTTTTCGGTTTGAGATCTGATCCCAATACAAAATGGCCGCTACGTAGGCTCTGTGTATACTTACACAGTTAGAAAATATTGCGTGTGGCTTTGAAGAAACGGCAAGAAACAATCAACTTAACCCTGTCTGGTATACCCTTTTGGAGGTATATCTTTGATAGTGGCCCAGACATTATCACATTTCAGTTACGCGACCCCAATCGCAATGGTCGCATACTGATTAGCTCTCCTGTGCGCCATGCCCTAACTAGCACTCCCATTAGCTTTGGCAGTATCCAATCACTTTGAAGATTGGTTACGTGTTACGGAAGCACCAGATAAGCAGGCTTACAACGTGGAGACCGGCACTCGTATTTGGAGTCCGGCGCGAGGAGACAGCGATACACCTCCCAATCGAGATCCACGGGAAAGTAACAGGAAGGTAAGGGGATGCTACAAACACCTGCTCTCACACGACGTTAGATGTGTGAGGACTTAGTTATACGAAGAAATAAGCCTTGACTCCTAATGAGGGAGTGGACACCAGGTCCTAATAGCAGATACATTGCTTTTAGTTTTTTTACGTTTAGACTTAACAAAATATACCAGGAATCCGAAATTTCACATGATAACGTGCCAAATCATCAACAGGGGACCTCCTTGCATCACAGGATAGTGTGACCCGGAATTATCGCCACACTTTATGTATGTATTGAAAGGCTTTCCGGAAAATATAATTTTTCTAAGACGCATAGACAACTACAAATGTTTTCTCTTGAGCATCCATTTACTTAGTTGTATGGGTTTCCCTTTATTTTTTCAGACCACTATTGATAACAGTTTTTCAGGTTAGTGGTCCACTTGTGGTCTGTTTCTTGCTGGTCTGATTTAGTCTGATCCTTAGACTTGAGACTTTTTCCGCTTATAAAATATTATTAAAACAAGTACCGCTTTGATTTAATTTTTTTCACCGGGGGATTGATCTTTGGAGACTATACATACCTTACGGTCCCATAGGAATGCGTAACAGATAACATTACCTGCTACCACATTACCACTCGTTCTCTCACGTGCACTTTGCATATTCGGCACAGATCAGCCCTTTTGCTTAGCATGTATATGGACTATGACCGGACCGCTCATCACCATTTGTGCACCCCGCATGAGTGTATGTCACAATTGTGTGACAGCGTCACCTTAAACAAGTCACTGTCACTTTATTCACCCTGGGAGCACTTAAGCTGAATAATAATGAAAAATGTGGACAAGAATGACAACATTAATGTAGATTATCATATTATTCTTTATTTAGCCGTGATCAAGTCGCATGTACTATTTTACGGAGGCGGCGAAACACGTGTTGGCTTGATGAACTACTGTTGAAAGAGGAATATTAAAGAAAAGAAACTGCAAAGAAAGAAGCGAAAGACTAACTTATTGTGTTTCATGCCGTAAATGGTTTTGCATTTATGCTAACTGATACTTGACGAGTGCTTGGGTATACCTTTTGAAGACTGTTTTGTTGCTCTGCCACAATAATTTAGGGAGGCTGGTGGTTCTCCCCAACCCTTTAGCACCATGAATAACGTAATCTCCACTAGATAACAGGTGAATCGACCACAAGCGCCTATTACCTATCAACAATACCACTACCCACAACAAGTAAAAAGCTTTTTCAGAATAGAGGGCTGCTGTGGTACACCATGAATACATTTGAGAATATGAAAAATAATAGGGCAAAAGAAGCGGATGACCTCTTTAACAACAGTGTTGATAATGCATCAACATCCTCAACAAACCCAGGGGCTTCTACGAGACCGAATGAGGGTCTTAGGAATAAATTCCTACGACTTGAGAAACTTCGTAAGAATGAGACATCTAAGTGGTGGGACGGGGCAACTCTTCGGCAATACATTAAGATCAAACAAATACCAAGAGGGCTCCGTTCCCAAATTTTACCCACGTATGATGACCTAGACCCAGACTTACTATTAGCATGGGAACAGGAACTAACAGCAAACTCTAACAAACTGATGGGGATATTAATAGATAACTGTGATAGAAAAACAGCTCAACTCCAGGCAGAGATAGATACTCTAGAAACAGAGATAAAACAACTCAATCTCCCAGAAGCAACAGAAAAGAATTATAATATTCTGGATGATGTTCTGAAACATCACATTTCTGAGATTAAAGCACGCAAAACCAGGAAACTGAAAAGGGATGAAGCAGACTACCGTTATGGCAGAATTTTCACTTTCTCCACCAAGTATGATCATCTCATACCCAGAGATGACTCTATCGCATCTAAAAAATCCAACTCAGTCAGCTCTAGCAACACGTCACTTGATACACCTGTCACTAGTGGGTCAGAACAGGGAGATGCCCCGACAGCAACAGCAGGTACCGAGAACTGTTTTTTACAAGAGGTTTTACGTATCAAGAAAGGCAACAAGGAACAAAACAGACGCCCTATAACAAATCCAAGACAAGGAGAGGCAGGAGAGGGGGCAGGAAAAGAGGAGAGACCAGGCGTGAAAACAAGGTCCTGGAACAGGAAGAAGTAAACAATGTCAGTATTGTGAATCTATCCCCTAGGGTACTTACGAATGATGATATATCCCTCCTTAAGAAAGGCCTGAGTTTTTGCCCCAAAAGTCATGGGAGTGTGGTTGATTTGAAAATCGATTTGTTTAAATTTGTAAGGAAAATGAAAATCAGAAAGCATTTCATGTTGTATGATGTAGACAATAAAAGAATGGCTGATGACAGAATACCACTGATCAACACTAAACAAGCCACTCTATGGAACCTACCTCCCGTAACGGGCCATTATCCTTGTGGGTCGTGTGCTGTATGCCCTTTCACCAAGATGATGAAAAACATTGAATTCCCTAATGGGTTCACATGGCAATACAGAACCCATACCAATTGCAATACCACAAATTGTATTTACCTAATCTTATGCCCTTGCAATCTCCCCCAAAAAGGGATGACTACAAGACCGGTAAAAACCAGAATTATCGAACACCGTAGTAATTTTAGGTGCAACAAAGTCAACACCAAAATGACAACACACTTCTTTGACAAAAAACACTCCCCTGATTCTCTACAGTGGACGGTCCTCCAATCCTTCAAAAACATCAGCAAAGCTAAATTGTTCTCTATTGAACAAAGGTGGGTTATGAGATTATCATCCCACCAGGGAGGACTAAATGAAGATATACCGTGGTCCAGTCTGCTCAGTACTGATTCCTGACGATGATCTGCCGACTGGCTTATAGAGAACTTTAGACCGGACATGATCACCCTGTATTCACCTTACGTCAGAGAGTTTGTATACAGATGATGTTGGCCCGAGATAGGGTAGACATCATCTGTCATATTTTGGCTAGTGACTCTATCTCCCCGGTACCTTACATACCCGTAACTCCATCAGCAGCTTCAGCCCTTTTAGAGGACTCGCCCCTACCCTGCTGTTATGGTTTGGGAGAAGTTCCTAGTTCACGTGCATTATACTGTTACTTCCGACTTGCATGTAAATTACTGGACTGCATCCAGCGTCCACATCACCAATTTTTCTCTGACACACATAATCCATCCATATTGGAAAACGATCTGATATTGCCAACATTTCACCTGTTGGGTGTTAACATAAGGAGAACACCGAGGGTCACCTGATGGGTGTTAACACTAGGATAACACCGAGGGTCCTTCAAAATTCCGTCTGTTCGTGTTAATCACTGTCCGTTAGCTTTCTAAGCAACCATCCACAACTTCTTGTTCTCATGCCTAACTACGATTTGTTCGGCATTACAACTATCGACATACCAGCCACAGCACTTGGTTGCTTAGCGACTGCTGCTTAGATCTCAGGTTCAGTAACCGATCCCCCATTGGTCGACATACCGCGCCCTCAAGCGTAGATTGGTTATCGAGTACCATCTGATCGCACACAATAACCAATCATCGACATACCAGCCATAGCACTCGGTTGCTTAACGACGGTTGCTAAGATCTCAGGCTCAGTAACCTATCCCCATAGGCCGATATACCGCGCCCCCGAGCGCTGATTGGTTGTCGAGTACCATCTGACCGGACACAAGAACCAATGAAAACGGTTCTATACCTTGCATACACTTCACTCTGGAAGTGCACCAATGAGCCCTCATTTCTGATTGGACCTGAGTGCCTATGTATGTTCAGCGACTGTGATCGGCATTGTCCACCGAGCTGGCGCGGACGGAGATTAGGATCCAGGCATTCAGAATCGCGAACTGCCGTAAGTAACTACTACGGTCCGGGGGTGAACTCATGGCTCTGCTGAGTCTCCCACTAACAAGTATAGAGGTAATACTTACTCACTTCCTTTATGAGAATTTGAAGATTATATTGATGTCTCTTTCGTGATCTCATGACTTTGTTGGCATCATCCGGAGACATACGTCCCCAGCGGGCGTTTTTAAATGATACTGCTATGTTGATAGATTCTGAGAGGAATGTGACACGCAATAAGTGACTTTCAGTCATTTATACTTGATTGCTTTATTTACACTCCTTTTTCTGTGGGGTGTTTTATGTTAACAGAACACTGCACTATTCAGTGTTTTTCCAGCGCCTTCTCGCTGACGCCAGAGGCCCGGTATACCAGGGTGAGTGAGATCCATGTCTGAGTATTGACTTAGGTTCATCCTGTGTTTGTCCCAACATTGAGATATATATATTTTTTTTAACACACTATCTCTGCAGCTACAATTATCACACTTGACTATTGCATTCCTTAAACTATTGAGATTTGTGGTTAACACATCACAGCATGTTATGTACTAGCACATCACCAAATACTGCATGACACCTCGTGGGTGCAGTTCACGAGGCGAGTTTATCTTATGATTGTTTACAGCAAATATGCTTGTTTGATTTGTATGTTTGTTCCCCTATTTTCTCTTTTACAGGCGTAATAATTCTATATTTCTAAGTAACCACTTATTAGGGTGCTGTAACAGTGGTAAGTATTAGTTGCTACCACTACCAATAAGTGTGTGAACTTTCTGGTCCTGAAGAATTGCGGCCAACTTGACCGATGCAAGAAACATGTTGACCACTATTCACTAGAGCGTAAATCAGACACCCTCACTGGAAGATTACGCATGCTACTGTTTTTAATTAAGAGTGGGACCTTCCTTATTAAAATTTGCTATTTAGGATCTCCACTACTTATTTTTAATACACTTAGTCTCACACGCACATCACAATAGGGCCCTCACTTGCACTCACCAACCGGCAAAGAATGGAATAAAGATCTCCACTAAAAGGCGCCTCTGAGGTCGCCGATCGGGGATTGCAGCGCCGCCCCGATTCGGAGCAGACCTGATGATGATACCTGACATCTGGGCCACCTGCTGACGATATATGACAGCTAGTCTGCCGGATGTGTGAGGGTCTCTTTCCTAAAGGAGGAATCTTCTCCTGACTCATACTTTTCTACAATCTTTGACAGCCTTTATAGGAACAGCATACCTCTGTACGTTTAGATTGATGACAGAATACCCCATTCATTGAGTGAAATAACGATACAAGAAATTATCGACACGAAACTACTCTTGTCACTCACAGACTGCGAAGATGAGATCACGACTGCAGAAATAGTAATGAGAGATCTAAATGTGATGAGTGACACACGTGTTGAGAGTGGTTTGAGAGAGAAATCCAAATGGACACCTACCTTACACAGTGGCAATAGCATTGACATTTTTTACAAATTGGTTAGCAATGACCTAGACAGATTTGAGTCTAAGAAACACACACCGCATATCATTAGGGACAACCTGACACATGGGGAGAGATAAGCACTGAAAAGGATCAAAAATGATGACAGCATAATCATAAAGGAGGCTGACAAAGGGGGTAATATCGTCAGTATGTCCAACACAGACTATGAAAATCAAATCTTGTCACAATTAGGGGATTCTGAGTGTTATGAACACCTAACGACCAACCCAATTTGGAAACTAACTGACCATATTAACAGGCACCTAAAAGAGTGGTATGGCAGGGGCATATTGGATCAAGATGAATATAGTTATTTACAAGTAAATAGACCTAGATTCCCCTGCATATACACGCTCCCGAAAATACACAAGAACTTACCATTTCCCCCTGGGAGACCTATTATCTCAGGGATTGAGGGCCCCACTGAGAGGTTGTCGGAATATGTTGACATCTTTCTCAAACCACTGGTGGGTAACCTCCCGTCATACATAAGCGACACCAAACACGTCTTGGGCCTACTCTCAGATATTACTTGGGGAAACGAAATGACATTAGTAACACTTGACGTTACTGCTCTCTATACGAGCATTAGGAGAGAGTGTGGATTGCAAGCCATCAGAAAGACCTTTAGCATAAGATCAGCCAGCACATGGGAACACACAGAAATGTTGATCACCATGATTGAGCTGATCCTGGACAATAACTTTTTTCTTTTCAAAGATAAATGGTATCGTCAAAGACAAGGAGTTGCCATGGGATCCAGATTCTCTCCTTCGTACGCCAACCTTTTCATGGGATGGCTGGAGGAGGAGTGGATCTGGGGCACACCTGGCTCAAACTGGACAGAGTATATTCTTTTTTGGGGCAGATACATTGATGACTGCCTCATGATCTGGACAGGAAACAATGACAGACTAATGGAATTCATAAAACATCTCAATAGCAATACTTGGAATATTAGGTTCACACATGAATCCAGTAAGGACAAAATCACATTTCTTGACACTGAACTATACATAGAAAGCAACCAGCTACATAGCAGGCTGTATCGTAAAGATACAGCTTGCAACGCGATTCTACATGCATCAAGTGCCCACCCCAAACACCAGATTAACGCAATTCCATATGGAGAATTTGTCCGAGCTAGACGCAATTGCAGTCAAGATTCGGATTTCAAAAAATGCACAGAAGAAATGACAAAACGATTTAGATCTAGAGGTTACAATACACACACCCTAGGGAAAGCTGAAGCAAGGATTAGTAGAGTCAAAAGGGAGACTACCCTGAAGACCAACACCAACAGGAAAGACAATGGGGACAAGATTAGATTTATCACGAACTTTAATAATCTCTCTACAGCTCTGACTAAGAGCCTCAAGAAACACTGGCATGTTTTGACCAAAGATGAGACTATGATGGGAGTCATTGATAATAAACCAGAGATAACATACAGGAAAGGAATCTGTCTTAAAAGTATCCTAAGTCCTATTTACCCTACACCAGGAACGGACGGGAATTGGCTAACACCTCACTCGGTGGGCTTCTACAAATGTGGACACTGCTCAGTCTGCAAATGGGCTGACACTAAGAGACTGGACTTTATGGGTCCTTACAACAAACGTTACGGGATCACCACGAACATTAACTGCAACACTAACTTTGTAGTGTAGATGTACCAAGAGATATGTGGGCAGTACGATCCGTCCTTTACGTGTGAGAATAGGAGAACACATGAGGGCGGTGAAACAAGGCGATCTTAGATACCCAATCGCGACACACATCTCGGAATGCCAGCCACAGGGTCAACATAAGAACTTCACATTCTATGGAATAGAGCATACCACAAGAAACCCTAGGGGTGGGAACAGAGAACTTAAGCTGCGCAGAAACGAGGCATCTTGGATTCTGAAACTACGAACAACTGAGACTGGGATGAATGTTGATGATGAGCTACACTATTTCTTGGGCAAATGAATATGAGATGTCTTCTGTATTTTGGTAATGTAACTGCATTTGATTTCTCTTTCCTTTTCTCTGTATGAACATGTAATATGTTGAAAATATTAACCTAAGGGTGGGATCGCGCCTTACAAGATATCTTTCCATTTTGTGATGCTGTATTGCTATGTACACGGGTCTGTCAGACGTTTATAACAGTCACTGGACGTCGACATGGAAAGAAGATATCATCCGACCACACATAGACTGGTATGTGTATTCTCTAATGATTCTTTAAAAATTTCTATTCCAGCTGGGTTTTGGTTAGTGCTTTAATATAATGATAGCAGTCGTCTAAGTTCATCTTCTTCTCACATCACGAACTCAGATGTTAAATAATGGGTTTAGATGGTAACATTTTGGGTTAGATATATAATTTTTACAAATAGTTTCGGTTTTAGTTAACACATGATCGTTACTAACATTAAGCAGATAATCAGTATTCTGATTCAACCGCCTTACGTTTTCGTGTTGTGTTTTAACTCACACACTCGGGGCTAATAAAGTTTCGACATTTTTTTCGGTTTGAGATCTGATCCCAATACAAAATGGCCGCTACGTAGGCTCTGTGTATACTTACACAGTTAGAAAATATTGCGTGTGGCTTTGAAGAAACGGCAAGAAACAATCAACTTAACCCTGTCTGGTATACCCTTTTGGAGGTATATCTTTGATAGTGGTCCAGACATTATCACATTTCAGTTACGCGACCCCAATCGCAATGGTCGCATACTGATTAGCTCTCCTGTGCGCCATGCCCTAACTAGCACTCCCATTAGCTTTGGCAGTATCCAATCACTTTGAAGATTGGTTACGTGTTACGGAAGCACCAGATAAGCAGGCTTACAACGTGGAGACCGGCACTCGTATTTGGAGTCCGGCGCGAGGAGACAGCGATACACCCCCCCAATCGAGATCCACGGGAAAGTAACAGGAAGGTAAGGGGATGCTACAAACACCTGCTCTCACACGACGTTAGATGTGTGAGGACTTAGTTATACGAAGAAATAAGCCTTGACTCCTAATGAGGGAGTGGACACCAGGTCCTAATAGCAGATACATTGCTTTTAGTTTTTTTACGTTTAGACTTAACAAAATATACCAGGAATCCGAAATTTCACATGATAACGTGCCAAATCATCAACAGGGGACCTCCTTGCATCACAGGATAGTGTGACCCGGAATTATCGCCACACTTTATGTATGTATTGAAAGGCTTTCCGGAAAATATAATTTTTCTAAGACGCATAGACAACTACAAATGTTTTCTCTTGAGCATCCATTTACTTAGTTGTATGGGTTTCCCTTTATTTTTTCAGACCACTATTGATAACAGTTTTTCAGGTTAGTGGTCCACTTGTGGTCTGTTTCTTGCTGGTCTGATTTAGTCTGATCCTTAGACTTGAGACTTTTTCCGCTTATAAAATATTATTAAAACAAGTACCGCTTTGATGTAATTTTTTTCACCGGGGGATTGATCTTTGGAGACTATACATACCTTACGGTCCCATAGGAATGCGTAACAGATAACATTACCTGCTACCACATTACCACTCGTTCTCTCACGTGCACTTTGCATATTCGGCACAGATCAGCCCTTTTGCTTAGCATGTATATGGACTATGACCGGACCGCTCATCACCATTTGTGCACCCCGCATGAGTGTATGTCACAATTGTGTGACAGCGTCACCTTAAACAAGTCACTGTCACTTTATTCACCCTGGGAGCACTTAAGCTGAATAATAATGAAAAATGTGGACAAGAATGACAACATTAATGTAGATTATCATATTATTCTTTATTTAGCCGTGATCAAGTCGCATGTACTATTTTACGGAGGCGGCGAAACACGTGTTGGCTTGATGAACTACTGTTGAAAGAGGAATATTAAAGAAAAGAAACTGCAAAGAAAGAAGCGAAAGACTAACTTATTGTGTTTCATGCCGTAAATGGTTTTGCATTTATGCTAACTGATACTTGACGAGTGCTTGGGTATACCTTTTGAAGACTGTTTTGTTGCTCTGCCACAATAATTTAGGGAGGCTGGTGGTTCTCCCCAACCCTTTAGCACCATGAATAACGTAATCTCCACTAGATAACAGGTGAATCGACCACAAGCGCCTATTACCTATCAACAATACCACTACCCACAACAAGTAAAAAGCTTTTTCAGAATAGAGGGCTGCTGTGGTACACCATGAATACATTTGAGAATATGAAAAATAATAGGGCAAAAGAAGCGGATGACCTCTTTAACAACAGGGTTGATAATGCATCAACATCCTCAACAAACCCAGGGGCTTCTACGAGACCGAATGAGGGTCTTAGGAATAAATTCCTACGACTTGAGAAACTTCGTAAGAATGAGACATCTAAGTGGTGGGACGGGGCAACTCTTCGGCAATACATTAAGATCAAACAAATACCAAGAGGGCTCCGTTCCCAAATTTTACCCACGTATGATGACCTAGACCCAGACTTACTATTAGCATGGGAACAGGAACTAACAGCAAACTCTAACAAACTGATGGGGATATTAATAGATAACTGTGATAGAAAAACAGCTCAACTCCAGGCAGAGATAGATACTCTAGAAACAGAGATAAAACAACTCAATCTCCCAGAAGCAACAGAAAAGAATTATAATATTCTGGATGATGTTCTGAAACATCACATTTCTGAGATTAAAGCACGCAAAACCAGGAAACTGAAAAGGGATGAAGCAGACTACCGTTATGGCAGAATTTTCACTTTCTCCACCAAGTATGATCATCTCATACCCAGAGATGACTCTATCGCATCTAAAAAATCCAACTCAGTCAGCTCTAGCAACACGTCACTTGATACACCTGTCACTAGTGGGTCAGAACAGGGAGATGCCCCGACAGCAACAGCAGGTACCGAGAACTGTTTTTTACAAGAGGTTTTACGTATCAAGAAAGGCAACAAGGAACAAAACAGACGCCCTATAACAAATCCAAGACAAGGAGAGGCAGGAGAGGGGGCAGGAAAAGAGGAGAGACCAGGCGTGAAAACAAGGTCCTGGAACAGGAAGAAGTAAACAATGTCAGTATTGTGAATCTATCCCCTAGGGTACTTACGAATGATGATATATCCCTCCTTAAGAAAGGCCTGAGTTTTTGCCCCAAAAGTCATGGGAGTGTGGTTGATTTGAAAATCGATTTGTTTAAATTTGTAAGGAAAATGAAAATCAGAAAGCATTTCATGTTGTATGATGTAGACAATAAAAGAATGGCTGATGACAGAATACCACTGATCAACACTAAACAAGCCACTCTATGGAACCTACCTCCCGTAACGGGCCATTATCCTTGTGGGTCGTGTGCTGTATGCCCTTTCACCAAGATGATGAAAAACATTGAATTCCCTAATGGGTTCACATGGCAATACAGAACCCATACCAATTGCAATACCACAAATTGTATTTACCTAATCTTATGCCCTTGCAATCTCCCCCAAAAAGGGATGACTACAAGACCGGTAAAAACCAGAATTATCGAACACCGTAGTAATTTTAGGTGCAACAAAGTCAACACCAAAATGACAACACACTTCTTTGACAAAAAACACTCCCCTGATTCTCTACAGTGGACGGTCCTCCAATCCTTCAAAAACATCAGCAAAGCTAAATTGTTCTCTATTGAACAAAGGTGGGTTATGAGATTATCATCCCACCAGGGAGGACTAAATGAAGATATACCGTGGTCCAGTCTGCTCAGTACTGATTCCTGACGATGATCTGCCGACTGGCTTATAGAGAACTTTAGACCGGACATGATCACCCTGTATTCACCTTACGTCAGAGAGTTTGTATACAGATGATGTTGGCCCGAGATAGGGTAGACATCATCTGTCATATTTTGGCTAGTGACTCTATCTCCCCGGTACCTTACATACCCGTAACTCCATCAGCAGCTTCAGCCCTTTTAGAGGACTCGCCCCTACCCTGCTGTTATGGTTTGGGAGAAGTTCCTAGTTCACGTGCATTATACTGTTACTTCCGACTTGCATGTAAATTACTGGACTGCATCCAGCGTCCACATCACCAATTTTTCTCTGACACACATAATCCATCCATATTGGAAAACGATCTGATATTGCCAACATTTCACCTGTTGGGTGTTAACATAAGGAGAACACCGAGGGTCACCTGATGGGTGTTAACACTAGGATAACACCGAGGGTCCTTCAAAATTCCGTCTGTTCGTGTTAATCACTGTCCGTTAGCTTTCTAAGCAACCATCCACAACTTCTTGTTCTCATGCCTAACTACGATTTGTTCGGCATTACAACTATCGACATACCAGCCACAGCACTTGGTTGCTTAGCGACTGCTGCTTAGATCTCAGGTTCGGTAACCGATCCCCCATTGGTCGACATACCGCGCCCTCAAGCGTAGATTGGTTATCGAGTACCATCTGATCGGACACAATAACCAATCATCGACATACCAGCCATAGCACTCGGTTGCTTAACGACGGTTGCTAAGATCTCAGGCTCAGTAACCTATCCCCCATAGGCCGATATACCGCGCCCCCGAGCGCTGATTGGTTGTCGAGTACCATCTGACCGGACACAAGAACCAATGAAAACGGTTCTATACCTTGCATACACTTCACTCTGGAAGTGCACCAATGAGCCCTCATTTCTGATTGGACCTGAGTGCCTATGTATGTTCAGCGACTGTGATCGGCATTGTCCACCGAGCTGGCGCGGACGGAGATTAGGATCCAGGCATTCAGAATCGCGAACTGCCGTAAGTAACTACTACGGTCCGGGGGTGAACTCATGGCTCTGCTGAGTCTCCCACTAACAAGTATAGAGGTAATACTTACTCACTTCCTTTATGAGAATTTGAAGATTATATTGATGTCTCTTTCGTGATCTCATGACTTTGTTGGCATCATCCGGAGACATACGTCCCCAGCGGGCGTTTTTAAATGATACTGCTATGTTGATAGATTCTGAGAGGAATGTGACACGCAATAAGTGACTTTCAGTCATTTATACTTGATTGCTTTATTTACACTCCTTTTTCTGGGGGGTGTTTTATGTTAACAGAACACTGCACTATTCAGTGTTTTTCCAGCGCCTTCTCGCTGACGCCAGAGGCCCGGTATACCAGGGTGAGTGAGATCCATGTCTGAGTATTGACTTAGGTTCATCCTGTGTTTGTCCCAACATTGAGATATATATATTTTTTTTAACACACTATCTCTGCAGCTACAATTATCACACTTGACTATTGCATTCCTTAAACTATTGAGATTTGTGGTTAACACATCACAGCATGTTATGTACTAGCACATCACCAAATACTGCATGACACCTCGTGGGTGCAGTTCACGAGGCGAGTTTATCTTATGATTGTTTACAGCAAATATGCTTGTTTGATTTGTATGTTTGTTCCCCTATTTTCTCTTTTACAGGCGTAATAATTCTATATTTCTAAGTAACCACTTATTAGGGTGCTGTAACAGTGGTAAGTATTAGTTGCTACCACTACCAATAAGTGTGTGAACTTTCTGGTCCTGAAGAATTGCGGCCAACTTGACCGATGCAAGAAACATGTTGACCACTATTCACTAGAGCGTAAATCAGACACCCTCACTGGAAGATTACGCATGCTACTGTTTTTAATTAAGAGTGGGACCTTCCTTATTAAAATTTGCTATTTAGGATCTCCACTACTTATTTTTAATACACTTAGTCTCACACGCACATCACAATAGGGCCCTCACTTGCACTCACCAACCGGCAAAGAATGGAATAAAGATCTCCACTAAAAGGCGCCTCTGAGGTCGCCGATCGGGGATTGCAGCGCCGCCCCGATTCGGAGCAGACCTGATGATGATACCTGACATCTGGGCCACCTGCTGACGATATATGACAGCTAGTCTGCCGGATGTGTGAGGGTCTCTTTCCTAAAGGAGGAATCTTCTCCTGACTCATACTTTTCTACAATCTTTGACAGCCTTTATAGGAACAGCATACCTCTGTACGTTTAGATTGATGACAGAATACCCCATTCATTGAGTGAAATAACGATACAAGAAATTATCGACACAAAACTACTCTTGTCACTCACAGACTGTGAAGATGAGATCACGACTGCAGAAATAGTAATGAGAGATCTAAATGTGATGAGTGACACACGTGTTGAGAGTGGTTTGAGAGAGAAATCCAAATGGACACCTACCTTACACAGTGGCAATAGCATTGACATTTTTTACAAATTGGTTAGCAATGACCTAGACAGATTTGAGTCTAAGAAACACACACCGCATATCCTTAGGGACAACCTGACACATGGGGAGAGATAAGCACTGAAAAGGATCAAAAATGATGACAGCATAATCATAAAGGAGGCTGACAAAGGGGGTAATATCGTCAGTATGTCCAACACAGACTATGAAAATCAAATCTTGTCACAATTAGGGGATTCTGAGTGTTATGAACACCTAACGACCAACCCAATTTGGAAACTAACTGACCATATTAACAGGCACCTAAAAGAGTGGTATGGCAGGGGCATATTGGATCAAGATGAATATAGTTATTTACAAGTAAATAGACCTAGATTCCCCTGCATATACACGCTCCCGAAAATACACAAGAACTTACCATTTCCCCCTGGGAGACCTATTATCTCAGGGATTGAGGGCCCCACTGAGAGGTTGTCGGAATATGTTGACATCTTTCTCAAACCACTGGTGGGTAACCTCCCGTCATACATAAGCGACACCAAACACGTCTTGGGCCTACTCTCAGATATTACTTGGGGAAACGAAATGACATTAGTAACACTTGACGTTACTGCTCTCTATACGAGCATTAGGAGAGAGTGTGGATTGCAAGCCATCAGAAAGACCTTTAGCATAAGATCAGCCAGCACATGGGAACACACAGAAATGTTGATCACCATGATTGAGCTGATCCTGGACAATAACTTTTTTCTTTTCAAAGATAAATGGTATCGTCAAAGACAAGGAGTTGCCATGGGATCCAGATTCTCTCCTTCGTACGCCAACCTTTTCATGGGATGGCTGGAGGAGGAGTGGATCTGGGGCACACCTGGCTCAAACTGGACAGAGTATATTCTTTTTTGGGGCAGATACATTGATGACTGCCTCATGATCTGGACAGGAAACAATGACAGACTAATGGAATTCATAAAACATCTCAATAGCAATACTTGGAATATTAGGTTCACACATGAATCCAGTAAGGACAAAATCACATTTCTTGACACTGAACTATACATAGAAAGCAACCAGCTACATAGCAGGCTGTATCGTAAAGATACAGCTTGCAACGCGATTCTACATGCATCAAGTGCCCACCCCAAACACCAGATTAACGCAATTCCATATGGAGAATTTGTCCGAGCTAGACGCAATTGCAGTCAAGATTCGGATTTCAAAAAATGCACAGAAGAAATGACAAAACGATTTAGATCTAGAGGTTACAATACACACACCCTAGGGAAAGCTGAAGCAAGGATTAGTAGAGTCAAAAGGGAGACTACCCTGAAGACCAACACCAACAGGAAAGACAATGGGGACAAGATTAGATTTATCACGAACTTTAATAATCTCTCTACAGCTCTGACTAAGAGCCTCAAGAAACACTGGCATGTTTTGACCAAAGATGAGACTATGATGGGAGTCATTGATAATAAACCAGAGATAACATACAGGAAAGGAATCTGTCTTAAAAGTATCCTAAGTCCTATTTACCCTACACCAGGAACGGACGGGAATTGGCTAACACCTCACTCGGTGGGCTTCTACAAATGTGGACACTGCTCAGTCTGCAAATGGGCTGACACTAAGAGACTGGACTTTATGGGTCCTTACAACAAACGTTACGGGATCACCACGAACATTAACTGCAACACTAACTTTGTAGTGTAGATGTACCAAGAGATATGTGGGCAGTACGATCCGTCCTTTACGTGTGAGAATAGGAGAACACATGAGGGCGGTGAAACAAGGCGATCTTAGATACCCAATCGCGACACACATCTCGGAATGACAGCCACAGGGTCAACATAAGAACTTCACATTCTATGGAATAGAGCATACCACAAGAAACCCTAGGGGTGGGAACAGAGAACTTAAGCTGCGCAGAAACGAGGCATCTTGGATTCTGAAACTACGAACAACTGAGACTGGGATGAATGTTGATGATGAGCTACACTATTTCTTGGGCAAATGAATATGAGATGTCTTCTGTATTTTGGTAATGTAACTGCATTTGATTTCTCTTTCCTTTTCTCTGTATGAACATGTAATATGTTGAAAATATTAACCTAAGGGTGGGATCGCGCCTTACAAGATATCTTTCCATTTTGTGATGCTGTATTGCTATGTACACGGGTCTGTCAGACGTTTATAACAGTCACTGGACGTCGACATGGAAAGAAGATATCATCCGACCACACATAGACTGGTATGTGTATTCTCTAATGATTCTTTAAAAATTTCTATTCCAGCTGGGTTTTGGTTAGTGCTTTAATATAATGATAGCAGTCGTCTAAGTTCATCTTCTTCTCACATCACGAACTCAGATGTTAAATAATGGGTTTAGATGGTAACATTTTGGGTTAGATATATAATTTTTACAAATAGTTTCGGTTTTAGTTAACACATGATCGTTACTAACATTAAGCAGATAATCAGTATTCTGATTCAACCGCCTTACGTTTTCGTGTTGTGTTTTAACTCACACACTCGGGGCTAATAAAGTTTCGACATTTTTTTCGGTTTGAGATCTGATCCCAATACAAAATGGCCGCTACATAGGCTCTGTGTATACTTACACAGTTAGAAAATATTGCGTGTGGCTTTGAAGAAACGGCAAGAAACAATCAACTTAACCCTGTCTGGTATACCCTTTTGGAGGTATATCTTTGATAGTGGTCCAGACATTATCACATTTCAGTTACGCGACCCCAATCGCAATGGTCGCATACTGATTAGCTCTCCTGTGCGCCATGCCCTAACTAGCACTCCCATTAGCTTTGGCAGTATCCAATCACTTTGAAGATTGGTTACGTGTTACGGAAGCACCAGATAAGCAGGCTTACAACGTGGAGACCGGCACTCGTATTTGGAGTCCGGCGCGAGGAGACAGCGATACACCCCCCAATCGAGATCCACGGGAAAGTAACAGGAAGGTAAGGGGATGCTACAAACACCTGCTCTCACACGACGTTAGATGTGTGAGGACTTAGTTATACGAAGAAATAAGCCTTGACTCCTAATGAGGGAGTGGACACCAGGTCCTAATAGCAGATACATTGCTTTTAGTTTTTTTACGTTTAGACTTAACAAAATATACCAGGAATCCGAAATTTCACATGATAACGTGCCAAATCATCAACAGGGGACCTCCTTGCATCACAGGATAGTGTGACCCGGAATTATCGCCACACTTTATGTATGTATTGAAAGGCTTTCCGAAAAATTTAATTTTTCTAAGACGCATAGACAACTACAAATGTTTTCTCTTGAGCATCCATTTACTTAGTTGTATGGGTTTCCCTTTATTTTTTCAGACCACTATTGATAACAGTTTTTCAGGTTAGTGGTCCACTTGTGGTCTGTTTCTTGCTGGTCTGATTTAGTCTGATCCTTAGACTTGAGACTTTTTCCGCTTATAAAATATTATTAAAACAAGTACCGCTTTGATTTAATTTTTTTCACCGGGGGATTGATCTTTGGAGACTATACATACCTTACGGTCCCATAGGAATGCGTAACAGATAACATTACCTGCTACCACATTACCACTCGTTCTCTCACGTGCACTTTGCATATTCGGCACAGATCAGCCCTTTTGCTTAGCATGTATATGGACTATGACCGGACCGCTCATCACCATTTGTGCACCCCGCATGAGTGTATGTCACAATTGTGTGACAGCGTCACCTTAAACAAGTCACTGTCACTTTATTCACCCTGGGAGCACTTAAGCTGAATAATAATGAAAAATGTGGACAAGAATGACAACATTAATGTAGATTATCATATTATTCTTTATTTAGCCGTGATCAAGTCGCATGTACTATTTTACGGAGGCGGCGAAACACGTGTTGGCTTGATGAACTACTGTTGAAAGAGGAATATTAAAGAAAAGAAACTGCAAAGAAAGAAGCGAAAGACTAACTTATTGTGTTTCATGCCGTAAATGGTTTTGCATTTATGCTAACTGATACTTGACGAGTGCTTGGGTATACCTTTTGAAGACTGTTTTGTTGCTCTGCCACAATAATTTAGGGAGGCTGGTGGTTCTCCCCAACCCTTTAGCACCATGAATAACGTAATCTCCACTAGATAACAGGTGAATCGACCACAAGCGCCTATTACCTATCAACAATACCACTACCCACAACAAGTAAAAAGCTTTTTCAGAATAGAGGGCTGCTGTGGTACACCATGAATACATTTGAGAATATGAAAAATAATAGGGCAAAAGAAGCGGATGACCTCTTTAACAACAGTGTTGATAATGCATCAACATCCTCAACAAACCCAGGGGCTTCTACGAGACCGAATGAGGGTCTTAGGAATAAATTCCTACGACTTGAGAAACTTCGTAAGAATGAGACATCTAAGTGGTGGGACGGGGCAACTCTTCGGCAATACATTAAGATCAAACAAATACCAAGAGGGCTCCGTTCCCAAATTTTACCCACGTATGATGACCTAGACCCAGACTTACTATTAGCATGGGAACAGGAACTAACAGCAAACTCTAACAAACTGATGGGGATATTAATAGATAACTGTGATAGAAAAACAGCTCAACTCCAGGCAGAGATAGATACTCTAGAAACAGAGATAAAACAACTCAATCTCCCAGAAGCAACAGAAAAGAATTATAATATTCTGGATGATGTTCTGAAACATCACATTTCTGAGATTAAAGCACGCAAAACCAGGAAACTGAAAAGGGATGAAGCAGACTACCGTTATGGCAGAATTTTCACTTTCTCCACCAAGTATGATCATCTCATACCCAGAGATGACTCTATCGCATCTAAAAAATCCAACTCAGTCAGCTCTAGCAACACGTCACTTGATACACCTGTCACTAGTGGGTCAGAACAGGGAGATGCCCCGACAGCAACAGCAGGTACCGAGAACTGTTTTTTACAAGAGGTTTTACGTATCAATAAAGGCAACAAGGAACAAAACAGACGCCCTATAACAAATCCAAGACAAGGAGAGGCAGGAGAGGGGGCAGGAAAAGAGGAGAGACCAGGCGTGAAAACAAGGTCCTGGAACAGGAAGAAGTAAACAATGTCAGTATTGTGAATCTATCCCCTAGGGTACTTACGAATGATGATATATCCCTCCTTAAGAAAGGCCTGAGTTTTTGCCCCAAAAGTCATGGGAGTGTGGTTGATTTGAAAATCGATTTGTTTAAATTTGTAAGGAAAATGAAAATCAGAAAGCATTTCATGTTGTATGATGTAGACAATAAAAGAATGGCTGATGACAGAATACCACTGATCAACACTAAACAAGCCACTCTATGGAACCTACCTCCCGTAACGGGCCATTATCCTTGTGGGTCGTGTGCTGTATGCCCTTTCACCAAGATGATGAAAAACATTGAATTCCCTAATGGGTTCACATGGCAATACAGAACCCATACCAATTGCAATACCACAAATTGTATTTACCTAATCTTATGCCCTTGCAATCTCCCCCAAAAAGGGATGACTACAAGACCGGTAAAAACCAGAATTATCGAACACCGTAGTAATTTTAGGTGCAACAAAGTCAACACCAAAATGACAACACACTTCTTTGACAAAAAACACTCCCCTGATTCTCTACAGTGGACGGTCCTCCAATCCTTCAAAAACATCAGCAAAGCTAAATTGTTCTCTATTGAACAAAGGTGGGTTATGAGATTATCATCCCACCAGGGAGGACTAAATGAAGATATACCGTGGTCCAGTCTGCTCAGTACTGATTCCTGACGATGATCTGCCGACTGGCTTATAGAGAACTTTAGACCGGACATGATCACCCTGTATTCACCTTACGTCAGAGAGTTTGTATACAGATGATGTTGGCCCGAGATAGGGTAGACATCATCTGTCATATTTTGGCTAGTGACTCTATCTCCCCGGTACCTTACATACCCGTAACTCCATCAGCAGCTTCAGCCCTTTTAGAGGACTCGCCCCTACCCTGCTGTTATGGTTTGGGAGAAGTTCCTAGTTCACGTGCATTATACTGTTACTTCCGACTTGCATGTAAATTACTGGACTGCATCCAGCGTCCACATCACCAATTTTTCTCTGACACACATAATCCATCCATATTGGAAAACGATCTGATATTGCCAACATTTCACCTGTTGGGTGTTAACATAAGGAGAACACCGAGGGTCACCTGATGGGTGTTAACACTAGGATAACACCGAGGGTCCTTCAAAATTCCGTCTGTTCGTGTTAATCACTGTCCGTTAGCTTTCTAAGCAACCATCCACAACTTCTTGTTCTCATGCCTAACTACGATTTGTTCGGCATTACAACTATCGACATACCAGCCACAGCACTTGGTTGCTTAGCGACTGCTGCTTAGATCTCAGGTTCGGTAACCGATCCCCCATTGGTCGACATACCGCGCCCTCAAGCGTAGATTGGTTATCGAGTACCATCTGATCGGACACAATAACCAATCATCGACATACCAGCCATAGCACTCGGTTGCTTAACGACGGTTGCTAAGATCTCAGGCTCAGTAACCTATCCCCCATAGGCCGATATACCGCGCCCCCGAGCGCTGATTGGTTGTCGAGTACCATCTGACCGGACACAAGAACCAATGAAAACGGTTCTATACCTTGCATACACTTCACTCTGGAAGTGCACCAATGAGCCCTCATTTCTGATTGGACCTGAGTGCCTATGTATGTTCAGCGACTGTGATCGGCATTGTCCACCGAGCTGGCGCGGACGGAGATTAGGATCCAGGCATTCAGAATCGCGAACTGCCGTAAGTAACTACTACGGTCCGGGGGTGAACTCATGGCTCTGCTGAGTCTCCCACTAACAAGTATAGAGGTAATACTTACTCACTTCCTTTATGAGAATTTGAAGATTATATTGATGTCTCTTTCGTGATCTCATGACTTTGTTGGCATCATCCGGAGACATACGTCCCCAGCGGGCGTTTTTAAATGATACTGCTATGTTGATAGATTCTGAGAGGAATGTGACACGCAATAAGTGACTTTCAGTCATTTATACTTGATTGCTTTATTTACACTCCTTTTTCTGTGGGGTGTTTTATGTTAACAGAACACTGCACTATTCAGTGTTTTTCCAGCGCCTTCTCGCTGACGCCAGAGGCCCGGTATACCAGGGTGAGTGAGATCCATGTCTGAGTATTGACTTAGGTTCATCCTGTGTTTGTCCCAACATTGAGATATATATATTTTTTTTAACACACTATCTCTGCAGCTACAATTATCACACTTGACTATTGCATTCCTTAAACTATTGAGATTTGTGGTTAACACATCACAGCATGTTATGTACTAGCACATCACCAAATACTGCATGACACCTCGTGGGTGCAGTTCACGAGGCGAGTTTATCTTATGATTGTTTACAGCAAATATGCTTGTTTGATTTGTATGTTTGTTCCCCTATTTTCTCTTTTACAGGCGTAATAATTCTATATTTCTAAGTAACCACTTATTAGGGTGCTGTAACAGTGGTAAGTATTAGTTGCTACCACTACCAATAAGTGTGTGAACTTTCTGGTCCTGAAGAATTGCGGCCAACTTGACCGATGCAAGAAACATGTTGACCACTATTCACTAGAGCGTAAATCAGACACCCTCACTGGAAGATTACGCATGCTACTGTTTTTAATTAAGAGTGGGACCTTCCTTATTAAAATTTGCTATTTAGGATCTCCACTACTTATTTTTAATACACTTAGTCTCACACGCACATCACAATAGGGCCCTCACTTGCACTCACCAACCGGCAAAGAATGGAATAAAGATCTCCACTAAAAGGCGCCTCTGAGGTCGCCGATCGGGGATTGCAGCGCCGCCCCGATTCGGAGCAGACCTGATGATGATACCTGACATCTGGGCCACCTGCTGACGATATATGACAGCTAGTCTGCCGGATGTGTGAGGGTCTCTTTCCTAAAGGAGGAATCTTCTCCTGACTCATACTTTTCTACATTCTTTGACAGCCTTTATAGGAACAGCATACCTCTGTACGTTTAGATTGATGACAGAATACCCCATTCATTGAGTGAAATAACGATACAAGAAATTATCGACACGAAACTACTCTTGTCACTCACAGACTGCGAAGATGAGATCACGACTGCAGAAATAGTAATGAGAGATCTAAATGTGATGAGTGACACACGTGTTGAGAGTGGTTTGAGAGAGAAATCCAAATGGACACCTACCTTACACAGTGGCAATAGCATTGAAATTTTTTACAAATTGGTTAGCAATGACCTAGACAGATTTGAGTCTAAGAAACACACACCGCATATCATTAGGGACAACCTGACACATGGGGAGAGATAAGCACTGAAAAGGATCAAAAATGATGACAGCATAATCATAAAGGAGGCTGACAAAGGGGGTAATATCGTCAGTATGTCCAACACAGACTATGAAAATCAAATCTTGTCACAATTAGGGGATTCTGAGTGTTATGAACACCTAACGACCAACCCAATTTGGAAACTAACTGACCATATTAACAGGCACCTAAAAGAGTGGTATGGCAGGGGCATATTGGATCAAGATGAATATAGTTATTTACAAGTAAATAGACCTAGATTCCCCTGCATATACACGCTCCCGAAAATACACAAGAACTTACCATTTCCCCCTGGGAGACCTATTATCTCAGGGATTGAGGGCCCCACTGAGAGGTTGTCGGAATATGTTGACATCTTTCTCAAACCACTGGTGGGTAACCTCCCGTCATACATAAGCGACACCAAACACGTCTTGGGCCTACTCTCAGATATTACTTGGGGAAACGAAATGACATTAGTAACACTTGACGTTACTGCTCTCTATACGAGCATTAGGAGAGAGTGTGGATTGCAAGCCATCAGAAAGACCTTTAGCATAAGATCAGCCAGCACATGGGAACACACAGAAATGTTGATCACCATGATTGAGCTGATCCTGGACAATAATTTTTTTCTTTTCAAAGATAAATGGTATCGTCAAAGACAAGGAGTTGCCATGGGATCCAGATTCTCTCCTTCGTACGCCAACCTTTTCATGGGATGGCTGGAGGAGGAGTGGATCTGGGGCCCACCTGGCTCAAACTGGACAGAGTATATTCTTTTTTGGGGCAGATACATTGATGACTGCCTCATGATCTGGACAGGAAACAATGACAGACTAATGGAATTCATAAAACATCTCAATAGCAATACTTGGAATATTAGGTTCACACATGAATCCAGTAAGGACAAAATCACATTTCTTGACACTGAACTATACATAGAAAGCAACCAGCTACATAGCAGGCTGTATCGTAAAGATACAGCTTGCAACGCGATTCTACATGCATCAAGTGCCCACCCCAAACACCAGATTAACGCAATTCCATATGGAGAATTTGTCCGAGCTAGACGCAATTGCAGTCAAGATTCGGATTTCAAAAAATGCACAGAAGAAATGACAAAACGATTTAGATCTAGAGGTTACAATACACACACCCTAGGGAAAGCTGAAGCAAGGATTAGTAGAGTCAAAAGGGAGACTACCCTGAAGACCAACACCAACAGGAAAGACAATGGGGACAAGATTAGATTTATCACGAACTTTAATAATCTCTCTACAGCTCTGACTAAGAGCCTCAAGAAACACTGGCATGTTTTGACCAAAGATGAGACTATGATGGGAGTCATTGATAATAAACCAGAGATAACATACAGGAAAGGAATCTGTCTTAAAAGTATCCTCAGTCCTATTTACCCTACACCAGGAACGGACGGGAATTGGCTAACACCTCACTCGGTGGGCTTCTACAAATGTGGACACTGCTCAGTCTGCAAATGGGCTGACACTAAGAGACTGGACTTTATGGGTCCTTACAACAAACGTTACGGGATCACCACGAACATTAACTGCAACACTAACTTTGTAGTGTAGATGTACCAAGAGATATGTGGGCAGTACGATCCGTCCTTTACGTGTGAGAATAGGAGAACACATGAGGGCGGTGAAACAAGGCGATCTTAGATACCCAATCGCGACACACATCTCGGAATGACAGCCACAGGGTCAACATAAGAACTTCACATTCTATGGAATAGAGCATACCACAAGAAACCCTAGGGGTGGGAACAGAGAACTTAAGCTGCGCAGAAACGAGGCATCTTGGATTCTGAAACTACGAACAACTGAGACTGGGATGAATGTTGATGATGAGCTACACTATTTCTTGGGCAAATGAATATGAGATGTCTTCTGTATTTTGGTAATGTAACTGCATTTGATTTCTCTTTCCTTTTCTCTGTATGAACATGTAATATGTTGAAAATATTAACCTAAGGGTGGGATCGCGCCTTACAAGATATCTTTCCATTTTGTGATGCTGTATTGCTATGTACACGGGTCTGTCAGACGTTTATAACAGTCACTGGACGTAGACATGGAAAGAAGATATCATCCGACCACACATAGACTGGTATGTGTATTCTCTAATGATTCTTTAAAAATTTCTATTCCAGCTGGGTTTTGGTTAGTGCTTTAATATAATGATAGCAGTCGTCTAAGTTCATCTTCTTCTCACATCACGAACTCAGATGTTAAATAATGGGTTTAGATGGTAACATTTTGGGTTAGATATATAATTTTTACAAATAGTTTCGGTTTTAGTTAACACATGATCATTACTAACATTAAGCAGATAATCAGTATTCTGATTCAACCGCCTTACGTTTTCGTGTTGTGTTTTAACTCACACACTCGGGGCTAATAAAGTTTCGACATTTTTTTCGGTTTGAGATCTGATCCCAATACAAAATGGCCGCTACGTAGGCTCTGTGTATACTTACACAGTTAGAAAATATTGCGTGTGGCTTTGAAGAAACGGCAAGAAACAATCAACTTAACCCCGTCTGGTATACCCTTTTGGAGGTATATCTTTGATAGTGGTCCAGACATTATCACATTTCAGTTACGCGACCCCAATCGCAATGGTCGCATACTGATTAGCTCTCCTGTGCGCCATGCCCTAACTAGCACTCCCATTAGCTTTGGCAGTATCCAATCACTTTGAAGATTGGTTACGTGTTACGGAAGCACCAGATAAGCAGGCTTACAACGTGGAGACCGGCACTCGTATTTGGAGTCCGGCGCGAGGAGACAGCGATACACCCCCCAATCGAGATCCACGGGAAAGTAACAGGAAGGTAAGGGGATGCTACAAACACCTGCTCTCACACGACGTTAGATGTGTGAGGACTTAGTTATACGAAGAAATAAGCCTTGACTCCTAATGAGGGAGTGGACACCAGGTCCTAATAGCAGATACATTGCTTTTAGTTTTTTTACGTTTAGACTTAACAAAATATACCAGGAATCCGAAATTTCACATGATAACGTGCCAAATCATCAACAGGGGACCTCCTTGCATCACAGGATAGTGTGACCCGGAATTATCGCCACACTTTATGTATGTATTGAAAGGCTTTCCGGAAAATATAATTTTTCTAAGACGCATAGACAACTACAAATGTTTTCTCTTGAGCATCCATTTACTTAGTTGTATGGGTTTCCCTTTATTTTTTCAGACCACTATTGATAACAGTTTTTCAGGTTAGTGGTCCACTTGTGGTCTGTTTCTTGCTGGTCTGATTTAGTCTGATCCTTAGACTTGAGACTTTTTCCGCTTATAAAATATTATTAAAACAAGTACCGCTTTGATTTAATTTTTTTCACCGGGGGATTGATCTTTGGAGACTATACATACCTTACGGTCCCATAGGAATGCGTAACAGATAACATTACCTGCTACCACATTACCACTCGTTCTCTCACGTGCACTTTGCATATTCGGCACAGATCAGCCCTTTTGCTTAGCATGTATATGGACTATGACCGGACCGCTCATCACCATTTGTGCACCCCCCATGAGTGTATGTCACAATTGTGTGACAGCGTCACCTTAAACAAGTCACTGTCACTTTATTCACCCTGGGAGCACTTAAGCTGAATAATTATGAAAAATGTGGACAAGAATGACAACATTAATGTAGATTATCATATTATTCTTTATTTAGCCGTGATCTAGTCGCATGTTGGCTTGATGAACTACTGTTGAAAGAGGAATATTAAAGAAAAGAAACTGCAAAGAAAGAAGCGAAAGACTAACTTATTGTGTTTCATGCCGTAAATGGTTTTGCATTTATGCTAACTGATACTTGACGAGTGCTTGGGTATACCTTTTGAAGACTGTTTTGTTGCTCTGCCACAATAATTTAGGGAGGCTGGTGGTTCTCCCCAACCCTTTAGCACAGTGAATAACGTAATCTCCACTAGATAACAGGTGAATCGACCACAAGCGCCTATTACCAATCAACAATACCACTACCCACAACAAGTATGAAACATACATTTATACATCTAAAAATTCTACAGTGTCAATGCTGATGGTGGCATTGAACTCCAAATTTAAATCATTACAATTGACATCATTGATAAATGATTTAGCACTGTCCATAGAACCCTTCCATACCACAAAAACATCGTCTATGTAACAAAGCCAGCAAAGAATGTTTGTGGACCAGGCTTCAGAATGCGTGACCTGGAGGAGCCGCTCCTCCCACCAGCCCACATGAAGGCAGGCTTAGCCGGGGGAAAAGCAGGCTGCCATAGCCACACCCCTGAGCTGCTGGTATATCTTGTTGTTAAACATAAAATAGTTATGCTGTAGGCACCACTCAATAAGAAACATGATGAGCTTCTTATGTTTATAACAGTGGATAGGTTGTTTGGTCAAAAATTCACGGCATGTATTCAGTCCATCAGGGTGATGGATGCTCGTGTAGAGCGAAGTTATATCGAGGGACATCAGGATACAGTCTGGTGACCATGTAATGTTTTTGATTTTAAGCAGGAAATCTCTAGTGTCTCTCAAGTATGTAGGTAGTTTGGTGACGTGCTCTTGTAAGAAATAATCCACATATTTTGATATGTTTTCGCAAAGGCTTTTGCGTGCCGATATGATAGGCCTGCCAGGTACCAGCGATGTTTCCTTGTGTACTTTAGGCAGGAAGTACAAAATTGGTAATACAGGAAATTCATTGTTCAGAAAGTTGAACTCATCTTTGCCGAGAGCGCCTTGAGTCCTGTAATTGTTCAAGCATCTTTTGAGTTCTTTGGCACTAACGATCACTTCCTTCATGTTGGTAGGCCTGTAACATATGTCATCATTCAGGTGTCTGTGGGCTTCTTCCATGTACATGTCTTTAGGCCATAGGACGATGTTACCTCCTTTGTCTGATTTGTTTATGATAATATCAGTTCTGGCTTTGAGTTTACTCATAAGGTCCATAAATTGTATTTGAAATTCTTTTTGCTTTTTGCATGGGTTCTTCGTTTGTGCAAATTCTTGACTTCTTCCACAATGACATCATTGTAAATGTCAATGGCATCTCAAGGCATGGAGGGAGTGAAAGTGGATGGTGGCTTGAATGGACTCCTGATTGAGGTCGGTGTGTCAATACCAGCGTTATGTAATAGTACTTGCATAGAGAGATCTTCATTTGGAGATTCTAGCTCAAACATAGTTCTGATGGTGGCAATATCTGAAACTGCAAGAGTATCTGGCCTGTGAACCCCCACACTGCTGTTTGAAGGTAGGGATGTGTTGCCATGTTTTTGTTTGAAAAATTTGATGAGTTTAAGTTTCCGAATGAAATAAAAAATGTCAATTCGAGTGGTGGTGTAATTGAAACTGTTTTCTGGGCAGTAGGTCAAACCTAAAGAGAGAAGTTGTTTTTCCGCCTCTGTTAGTTGTAGATCCGAGAGATTGATAACTGTATTGGAGTTACTGGTTATTTTCGTCTCCAGATGCCTCTTTTTTTATTGAAGTTTCCTCTTTGATTTCCTGCGCTTTCTGCGCTCCCTCCTTCTGCAGTTCCGCCTGTGTTTTATTTCTTCGGTAATCGTGGCATCAGTGTTTGGTGCCTGTCTTCGACTAAAAAACCAGGTTCCTCCGTTAAGCTTAAGTTGTTTCTTAGTCTGGGGTCACTATTGCTTGTGATGCTGCCGTCTTCTGAGTCCGTGCCGGTGTCGAAAATGGAACTCAGGTCAGATGTTGATGCCAAGTCAGTTGGATCACGGGACATGGCTGCTAACGATGTTGGTGCTGTAACTTTGGTTATAGTATTGAGCTTTTGTCTTTTTACTGAACCAAATTTCCTCGCAAAGGTGAAAATCTGCCCACACTTATAATCAGACTTATCTTGCACAAATTTAAATGCCTTGCGTGTCTTTATAATTTCTTCATGTTTTTTCAATCTTACCATTATTTCCTCACGGCCTTTGCTCACAACTTCTTTTTGGTCTGAACTGTCGAGTTCCTCATTGATTTTCTCAATTTTGTCTTGAAGTTCCCTTCGATCAATGTCAGCATACTTGATGAGGATAATTATTAGGCGCATAGAAGCTTCTAAGTTGCTCTCCGTCCACTCTTTGAGCATGAGTGGGTTGGGATTGTCGAAACTTGGAGCTAATATGATCCTTAGGCCACGTGGAATCCGTCCTACATCATGGTATTTTTCCAGGGACTTGCACTCCCATTTAGTAAGTTCATTGCGCAAACGTTTTTCCAGTTTTTTAAGTCTGGATTTGATATCGCCACTTGGAGCCCCTACAGCCGCAGGGGCTGGTTGTTGGATATATATATATATATATATGTGTATATAAGCCAACATGAAAAGGACTACACATTGTTAACCAAAAAATTAAGTGATGACTATAGGATTATTGTGGCCACTGCTGACAAAGGAGGTAACGTGGTTATCTGGCCGCAGGAAGCCTACATCAGGGAAGCAATGAATCAGCTCAATAATCCATCATGCTACTCTAAGAGTACCATCAAGGACTTCAATGAAGCTAGAGAAGTCCTAAAAAAACTTTTGATGAAATGGAAAAGAGAAGGCATGATTTCCAAACAGGAATTTGAGTTTCTTCATGTTGAGCATCCTTTACTACCAAAATTATATCTTTTACCCAAGGTCCACAAACAAGTTGTTCCAGTGCCTGGGAGACCTATTATCTCTGCCATTGCGGGAGTAGCAGAACATGTGACTGAATATATCGACTACTTCCTGCAGGATTTGGTAAAGGGTCTTCCTACTTATATCAGAGACACTGGGGATTTCATTGGTAAGATCAAAGATGCTGGTTGGAGCGATGATATGCTATTTATCACCTTAGATATCGAATCGCTTTATACAAGTATTGACCATGCATCTGGTTAAAGGCCTTGGAATTTTTCCTGGGCAAAAGGCCGATCAATTGTTATAACCATAACAAATTACTGATGGAACTTACCAGCTGGTGTCTTAATAACAACTTCTTTCTGTTTGGAAATGATATTTACATTCAGAAGCGTGGTGTGGCGATGGGGGCATGCTTCTCTCCCAGCTATGCATGTTTACATGTAGGCTGGTGGGAGGAGCATGTCCTCAGACTAGCACACCATGATATTTACAAAGAGCATGTGGTACTTTGGATGCGATTTATTGATGATGTTTTTATCTTATGGCGTGGTGATCTTGCCAGTGCGACTAATTTTGTCACTACACTCAACATTAATCAGCAAAATCTTAGATTCACCTCTTCCATCAGTGAGTGTGAAGCTGTTTTTTTAGATGTTAAAGTATTTGTACATCAGAATCATTTGGCCACTAAACTTTATCGAAAAAGCACTGCTGGAAATAATACTCTTCATGCCAGCAGTGCACATCCCAAACATGTTATCGATAATATTCCGTTTGGAGAATTGTTGAGGCTTAAACGGATTTGTAGTGAAGCTGGTGATCTTAAAATTTGTACAACTGAAGCTCTGGAAAGATTTAGGCAAAGAGGCTATAGGGAGTCCATTTTGAGGGATGCAGTTCTTAAAATGGAAGCCAGAACCCGTGAGTCATTATTATTAACAACACCGAACTCCTCTGTTGATAATGACTCTACAAATAGTAACCAGACCCCTAGGCTCATCATAGCCTATAGTAAACAGGCGAGACAAATCAGGTCCATTGTTCAAGAACGATGGCCGATATTAAAAACTGATTTGGTCTTAAAACCCAGATTACCGGATGGGCCAATAATTACATATAGGAGGGGACCCTCTTTAAGGACCCAAGTTTGCCATGAGTTTCCCGAGCTCAGAAAACAAGAAGAGTGGTTGAAATCCCGGCCGGGATTTAAGCGCTGCTCTACATGTAGAGCGTGCAAATTTGGCAAAAACACCAACCAATATTGCACACCTTTTAGCCCAGACCCATTTAATATACGTGGATCTTTTACATGTAAAACCGAATTCGCTATCTATGTACTAACTTGTACCTGTGATCTTAGATATGTCGGGAGTACCCGGCAACCAGTACATGTTAGGATTCTTCAGCATTTACGTGCCATTGTAAACAATGATGCAGCGTATCCGGTGGCGAGGCATTTTAAGGCTTGTCACAATAACAATCTACAATGCCTTAATTATTTTGTAATTGCCTCGGTTCCTAAAATCAAGAGAGGGGGTGACCGTGACAAAATGCTTAGAAGATTAGAATCTGAATACATTCTAAAACTAGACAGCAGATTCCCCAATGGGCTTAATGCAACTGAGGATCTACATGTATTTCTTTAACTCTGTATTTCGTTTTGTATATGGATAGATTTTTATGGAGTGTATTGCCCTGCCTGCTTCCGCGCATATATATAATGAATTTCCAGTTTTGATCCCATTTCCTTTTTACACTCACAATTTTATTTTTCCTAATGTGTTTAATTACATGATTTAGGAATATATAACTGCGTTTTTTCACTTCATTTACTAGACATAGACTCTTTGACATGTCTGTTTGGACCATACAATTAATAATAGTGAATTCACTTGCAATGCTTTATAACATCTTTTCATATCTCAACTCTCAGGTGCTTAACAATACAATATGGTCATCATTTTGATTATGCTAACTGCATTATATGCGTTTAGATATTTTTTGTATTTTTATCTCCATGGTTTGGTACTTGTATCCAAAAAACATATTGTATCATTGACAATTTTTGCATTACTTGCACAATTTTTTGTGTTTACATTATTGCGTAATTTGCACATTATTTGTATATATATTGAATTTTAATCTAAAATATTTGCACTTTATTGCGTAATTTGCACGGTCAATCAAGTTTGGATATCATTGAATCAATGAATATGGAGTTTTATGTATTTTACACTAAATAATGATCCTGAGTTTGTTTGGATTTTAACCTGTTATTCAATTGCACAGCATATTCAATGTGGTCCTAAATTTATTGTTTGGAAAACAGACTTTCGAGGTTGGAGTAGTGTGTCTTCACTTTCTAAATGTCACATGGTGCAAAAAAACGGTGGAAAAAAATGCAGCCAATTGAAAGTCTTGTTGTATAAAATGGGCTCATTTTATTTAACTGATTGTCTGTGAGCAAGGGCGGATGCCCGAAACGCGTAAGATATTTGTGAAGACTCAGCTTTAAAATAAACTAACAACTATTGTGCCTGACTTTGGATCTGCGTGGTTTCTGCTTTCCATGGACACGGATTTTTTGGAGACTGCAAACATGGGATATGTGTATACATATATATATATATATATATATATATATATATATATATATATATATATATATATATATATATATATATATATATATATATATATATATATATATATATATACCATCCGATCCTCCTTTCCTTCAAAGAGGCACACCGACACTGGCTGGGTTGCAATAAATCATTTATTGGTAGTACACCACGAAGGCAAGAGGCTTTCTTATCCCAACGTTTCTGCTCTGAAGAGCCTTGATCACGGGAGGCAGTCTCTGAATTTTGAATTAACCCACGTGATACACTTTTAAACAGCGTGGGCCGTATTCTCTCACAGAGTGCGCAAAGGAAAAATATTTAGGCTTTTAAAAGAGCATCTCTTTCAATACTTTTTCTGCTCTCAAACTTTCTGATTTTCATGCCTTTTCCAGAACGCATAAATAAAGTCAGCTTCATTGCACAGTTCGTAATTTTGATATTCCACTCACTTGATTTAAAAGCAGCACCAGCCTGCAATTTTGGATATGCATCCTTCTGCTCCCAAACTCGCCACACATCGTGAACACCGTCACAAGGGGCAAGCAGGTCAGGTTCAAAGTTCAATAAATCCAGCCGAAAATGCCACGCAAATAAACCAGTTGGGTTGCACTGGCTGGGTTGCAATAAATCATTTATTGGTAGTACACCACGAAGGTTGCAACCCAGCCAGTGTCGGTGTGCCTCTTTGAAGGAAAGGAGGATTGGATGGTATGTTTTACTGGAAGCCTCGCACCAGTTGCACTGGCCGCCCTACTAAGGTCATGGTTTATTTGCGTGGCATTTTCGGCTGGATTTATTGAACTTTGAACCTGACCTGCTTGCCCCTTGTGACGGTGTTCACGATGTGTGGCGAGTTTGGGAGCAGAAGGATGCATATCCAAAATTGCAGGCTGGTGCTGCTTTTAAATCAAGTGAGTGGAATATCAAAATTACGAACTGTGCAATGAAGCTGACTTTATTTATGCGTTCTGGAAAAGGCATGAAAATCAGAAAGTTTGAGAGCAGAAAAAGTATTGAAAGAGATGACCTTTTAAAAGCCTAAATATTTTTCCTTTGCGCACTCTGTGAGAGAATACGGCCCACGCTGTTTAAAAGTGTATCACGTGGGTTAATTCAAAATTCAGAGACTGCCTCCCGTGATCAAGGCTCTTCAGAGCAGAAACGTTGGGATAAGAAAGCCTCTTGCCTTCGTGGTGTACTACCAATAAATGATTTATTGCAACCCAGCCAGTGTCGGTGTGCCTCTTTGAAGGAAAGGAGGATCGGATGGTATGTTTTACTGGAAGCCTCGCACCAGTTGCACTGGCCGCCCTACTAAGGTCATGGTTTATTTGCGTGGCATTTTCGGCTGGATTTATTGAACTTTGAACCTGACCTGCTTGCCCCTTGTGACGGTGTTCACGATGTGTGGCGAGTTTGGGAGCAGAAGGATGCATATCCAAAATTGCAGGCTGGTGCTGCTTTTAAATCAAGTGAGTGGAATATCAAAATTACGAACTGTGCAATGAAGCTGACTTTATTTATGCGTTCTGGAAAAGGCATGAAAATCAGAAAGTTTGAGAGCAGAAAAAGTATTGAAAGAGATGCTCTTTTAAAAGCCTAAATATTTTTCCTTTGCGCACTCTGTGAGAGAATACGGCCCACGCTGTTTAAAAGTGTATCACGTGGGTTAATTCAAAATTCAGAGACTGCCTCCCGTGATCAAGGCTCTTCAGAGCAGAAACGTTGGGATAAGAAAGCCTCTTGCCTTCGTGGTGTACTACCAATAAATGATTTATTGCAACCCAGCCAGTGTCGGTGTGCCTCTTTGAAGGAAAGGAGGATTGGATGGTATGTTTTACTGGAAGCCTCGCACCAGTTGCACTGGCCGCCCTACTAAGGTCATGGTTTATTTGCGTGGCATTTTCGGCTGGATTTATTGAACTTTGAACCTGACCTGCTTGCCCCTTGTGACGGTGTTCACGATGTGTGGTGAGTTTGGGAGCAGAAGGATGCATATCCAAAATTGCAGGCTGGTGCTGCTTTTAAATCAAGTGAGTGGAATATCAAAATTACGAACTGTGCAATGAAGCTGACTTTATTTATGCTTTCTGGAAAAGGCATGAAAATCAGAAAGTTTGAGAGCAGAAAAAGTATTGAAAGAGATGCTCTTTTAAAAGCCTAAATATTTTTCCTTTGCGCACTCTGTGAGAGAATACGGCCCACGCTGTTTAAAAGTGTATCACGTGGGTTAATTCAAAATTCAGAGACTGCCTCCCGTGATCAAGGCTCTTCAGAGCAGAAACGTTGGGATAAGAAAGCCTCTTGCCTTCGTGGTGTACTACCAATAAATGATTTATTGCAACCCAGCCAGTGTCGGTGTGCCTCTTTGAAGGAAAGGAGGATCGGATGGTATGTTTTACTGGAAGCCTCGCACCAGTTGCACTGGCCGCCCTACTAAGGTCATGGTTTATTTGCGTGGCATTTTCGGCTGGATATATATATATATATATATATATTCACTGAAAAAACCATAGGTTTCACACATGTTATAGTTAGCTGGACATTTCACTCGTGAAAAACCAATGAAATTCCCCCGTTATAGTTAGTGCAGGCAACTATAACTCACGCGACTGCAATCCTCTGCTGATGACATATGTGTCTTTATGAAAAAAAAATATTTGTAATATATGTATAGCTAACATTTAATGGAAGAAGACATGGGCAAATAAGTGTCTAAATACAGTATTAGCATCAGCAGAGGATTGCGGTCGCGTGAGTTATAGTTGCCTGCACTAACTATAACGGGGGAATTTCATTGGTTTTTCACGAGTGAAATGTCCAGCTAACTATAACATGTGTGAAACCTATGGTTTTTTCAGTGAATTTGCAAGGTTTTTTAAATGCTAATTCCTAACTATAACGTGTGTGAAACCTATGGTTTTTTTCAGTGAATTTGTACGGTTTTTTAAATGCTAAGTTACTTTACACCATTCGTGGCGTGCGCGCCCAGTTAACGCAGTTCGTTCCGTGCGCGCACGGTGCGCTTCGCGCACCGTGCGTGCACAGTGAGCACGAGGTGCGCTTTGCGCACCGCGCGCCCACTTTACGCAGTTAGTGCCGTGCCAACGTTACGCGGGATGGGCCATGTACGCACGATGCGCTTCGCGCACCGTGCGCACATGGAGGACATATTATGCGCTTCGTTGTGAAAGGTAATCATTTATATTTTCATTTGTATTACATATGCCATGCACAAATGGTGCCCTTCGGGCACAATTTGGACACGGGGTGGGGATAGTGTGGATAGTTTTTTTTTAAATTAATTTTTACCGTACGCGTACGGTAAGCGTAATCGGCGATTTTTCGAACAAAAAATAAAATTGAATTTTTGGACTTGGGGGTACTTTGGGGACACCATCATCATTGCTAGGTGGTTAGTAACTGAATACATTGCCCCTTTAGTTGTTTTTTGCCTTTGTTTTTGCTGCCTCACTCGGAGTGCGAGAGAGAAAATGGCGGCCGCCGCTTCCTGGTTTCGTCCGATTCGAATGTTTACTTAGATCTAACAGCCAATCAGAATCGCGCTCGCGCACGGCACCGTACGCGTACGGTAAGCTTACCGTAAGCGCACGGTAAGCGCACCGTAAGCTGCCACAGATATATATATTGATTTAAATGCTATTTTCTCAGGATCTACAGAACAGATTTACACCAAACCTACAAAAGGCACTTCCTTGACCTGAGGACTACCTCTGTGCCAAATTTCAAGTAACTCTGTTCAGCCGTTCGGGCTGTAGCTGTGTCTAAAGGTCCTATGGAAAAATGCATGGGAAAAACGCGTTTTGGGACCCCCCTTTTTTCTCAGCCCCCGCTTGACAAATCCCCCCGAGACTTTCAGGGTAGGAGCGGAGCATAGCGCCCCACCTATTTTGAAAATTTCGCGAGGATTCGTCGACCGGCGCCAAAGTTATTCCAAATAGAATGTTGCGGATTTCCTATGGAAGGAAACAGGGTCCTAACTATAACTATCTACTGGCGACCGCCAGTAGATAATATATGTATATGTATATATATATATATATATATATATATATATATATATATACCCGTTATATTTCACCTCAAAACCGGAGTGGCTTGCTTTTTCCTGCCAGGAAACGCAGGGATTCTCGTGTGCATATATAGATATATATATGCACACGAGAATCCCTGCGTTTCCTTGCAGGAAAAAGCGAGCCACTCCGGTTTTGAGGTGAAATATTACGGGTTTATTTTGGCAAACAAAAGACGCGTTTCGACCTCTAGCGAAGTCTTGGTCACATGACCTTCTGCCAGTTCCAAGTACATTTAGACATACAGTGACTCGCACAACGCAGCGTGCAGTGAATGACACAAACAAAATACTTCGGTGAGTTCAAATGAACAAAAGTGAAGTACTGGGTTTTTCAGAACCCAGCGGTGCCAGGGTACACACCCTAAGACTTCGAGTCCTTCCTGTTTCAGACTGCAGAAACACAGAGTCTTCTTGGTGAAGTCAAAGATCGTATTTATTGGCTGCAGCCAGTAACAGGTATCCTAGAAGTACAACACGGTGTATATTCTCAGGAGACTGCTCAACCTGACAAAGCCAGCCTTCTCTTTTTATACAAAATATTATGCTTTAGGCAAACATTCCTTAGTTTACAGTTGACTATTCACATATTTTCACTACAAAGAAAAAGCAGAGTCATGATGACAAGCCCATATTTCAGTTTGTCCAGCCCTCAATCAATTACCCGGCAAGGCTCAGTACTTTCATCAGATATCGACGGACCCCCAATAAAAACGGGCACCTCCTCCTCGTAAAGCAAGTCATAAGAAAAGAAACAGGGACAGGTGTGTGTGTAAGATTAGGCATGGTTTGTGTGTGATGAAAGGTTTTATAATATGTCGTGCCTTGATACTAATCTCATTCGGCCACTGGGAAAGGAACTGGCCGAACAGGTTTGGCTTCAGGCAGTGGAGTCAGCTTGCCCAGGTCACAGAGGAGTCAGCAAAGGTGAACATGTCCTTCAGACTCGTTTTTGGCCTTAGTCATTGGCCTATGTGAGGGCAATCACAAAATGGCTGCCGTTCAAATGGAAACCGAGGGTTCAGGACGGAAACTCTGATTTAAGGGTGATTTCGTCACCCGAATATGACGAAAATGCTTGTGCATAGTATTCTAATCATTCTCGGTCTGCTGATACCAAAATCGTCATGATACGACGATGTTTATAACACGGCTCCAGAATTTTCAGTACCACAGACCCTCCTTTTGCCCTTACATAGGCAATAACCTATACTCACGCTAATCTGAGTCCAGGTCTATGTTCATAAAGTCGTTGAGATGTTGCTGTAGCATCATCCTATTACTTAGCTCGTCTCTTGATACAGGTTTCCATCACATGATGTAGCACAGAGGCCACATATTGCAGGAGCACACTGTACACACAGACAGGACAGGAAAAGAATGGCTAAGATCATCCCAATGACTATCAGAATCTTCCATCCCCAGGCGGATATCAGTTCCCAGAACCACCCCATCAATGACCAATCTCCTTTATCCACGTGAATAGATTCGGAGATTTTATGCAGTTTGGAAATGGCCTGGTAGACTGTCGGAGCGTTATCTGGAATGAAAACACAGCAACTTGATTGGATCACTTTACATACCCCACCTCGGTCTGCAAGTATGACGTCTAATGCGACCCTGTTCTGAAGAGTCATAAGGCGATCCGACTGGAGCTCAGCAGTCAAATTACTAAGGGCACCGGCGGTTTCATCTACCGTGGATTCAACCACCCTTGTCAATTGGCTTATGTTCCTGCTGTTAACCATAGGCCCCCAAAACGGCAGAAAACCCTTTACGAAATCTCCAAGTTCTTGTCCTGTAGTGTCTTCTTTACTGATGACACCTCTAACTATCCTTGTCTTATGGTAATCTGCCGCGGCCGTGTAGGTGGGAGGCAACAGGAACGAAACAAAACATGTGCCTGAGAAGTCAGGGGGCAACCATGTATAGGCTCTATTATGGCAGATTAAATAGGTACCCTTAGCTGCTAAGAACGAAGGGGAAGTCTGAGACGCAAAAATATATGTTTCAGTGCAGATACTTTTCCCTAACTGAGCTCTGGGATTCTTGCCATTACCTTGCAGACATAGGTGACCCTGATGGGGTACAATCCAAATCGGGGAGGATCTCTTTGCTCGCTGGTTCTCACTCAGAGTAACTCCATATCCTGTTATGTTCCATCCAATGTATGCTAGTGTCTCATCTCTCGGGATAGTCTCATAGGAAATATCTTCCCTAATCATATCTACTATACCCTTAACTAGGCACTATTCTTAGGATTATCTTTCACAGAACGTAGGGGGTTGGCTTCATGAGCGTATATGAATATCGTTCTATATGCCCACACAGAACCATTATGGCTGAAAGGCAGGACCAGATCAGGGATACCTCGATCAATAGTATGCGGCATAAGACCACACACCCAACAGTTAGTTGTGTTCACTACTAATTGGTGTTGGTGTAGAAGCTGAATGAATGAATTATTGACAAATTCTAATCTTCTAGCGGACTCGTGTTCAGGCAGAGGGTGAAAAGAATGCGAGGAAACAGTAGAAGGAGGTATAGGCTGTGTAGTGGGTGCAAATGTCACTTGAAAAGAGAATAAAACATATCCTATTAAAAACGTCATTTCACTAAGCAACATGAAAATACATAATATCAAAAATCGTTTCTTTGTCATCATTATACACATTCTGGCTTTAAAGTCCATCTGTTTGGCAGGTCTCTCATTCTCGAAAAACTCCATCCTCTCTAATTGCTGCTCGCGGTGGTAGGGTGTTCTATGCTAAGGAATGCTTCTGTCAGTCCAGGGCAACTCCCTTAGACCGATCAGAACTGTCGACCTAACGTCTTCAGCTGCACTACAAAGACTTGGGCAACCACGACCCTACAGCTGAACCCGGATGGCGGTTCGAAAAACAAAAATAAGAAAGTTTCTCAGATGAGAGAGCTGCACTTTCAAAAATAGCAAAGAAAAAGAATTTTTTTTATTTGTCCATAGTTCTCGGCCTCAAATTATAACGGCTTTTCCCAGGTACTGTCTGGTTCTGGAACAAGAGTTCAGGCTCTGTAGTGTTCAATCGATTTGACGGTGGCACAGCTTCTTGCAAAATATTGTCACTTTCTCGTTCAGAAAGTGCTCCTTTTACACGTGCATCGCTAAAAGGCAGAAAACGAGGCACAGTCTCAGTCTCAGAGTCAGCGATCCCCTTCTGGACCCACCGGTCGTACGGTAGAGGCAAAGGGACCCTCTTGCAGTGTACGCCGTGGATCCAGTTCTTTTTCCCTTCCACTCGAACAGCTGATCTTGTTGAGAGAAGGACGAGGTGGGGGCCGGTCCAACGGGGCTGGTCATTCTTTGTCCGCTGAAAGTTCTTGACCAGCACCCATGATCCAGGATCGATAAGATGTCCTGGAGTTTCAGAGACCTGAGGCAGAGTATCGTGAACCTGTTGGTGTAAAACACGCAATTTAGCCGTCAATTCATACAAATAATCAAGCAGTACAGGGTGTTCGATCTCACTGAATTTTGTCGGCCTTGGCACTCCCCATATGTTGGCCGGGCGGCCGAACACAATTTCATAGTGAAATATATATACAAAAGGGGAGGGTGGAGCCTGATTAGAACCGCACCAGACAAATATTAGTGGTTGACGTAGACAATTCAGATAGTGCACGAAACCAGAGAGTACTACCCTCTTTACTCTCAACAATGTAGGACTAAGTCCTACAACATATGAATACACAGGAGGTTCAGCACTATGTACTATGGTAAGATATCCAAGTACCTATACACTTTTGTATCTTTAACAGGTAACGAGTAAACTTCTAATAAAGCATACGACACATTTAACATATAAGTTTTTTCTTTCTTCTTTATTGATTTTGAATGAAGATTTCTTCCATGTCATATTTCATATTTTCATAGCCATAGCCAACGCGTTTCGTCTCCCATGAGACTTCTTCAGGGCTATCAAAAGAGCATACACGAAAGAATTTTAGGATTCAATGTTAGCATTTCTAAACATTGTTTAAAAGCCTATTTCGATTCCTTCACAAACAAATGTTTGTCTATAAAAACATAGCATGTCTATATAGTTCTACATTGACCATATCATTCATAAAGCATTTTACATACACAGATGGAAGACCTAGTCTATAAAGGCATGAGACAACATTAGTGTTATTGTTTCTTAGTATTTAGTTATTCTATGCTTTCCTACATAATGGAGAATGGTTCTTACAGCGACGCGGGACTGCGATGGGCTCTAGGTTTGCTCCTTCTTATGCCAACCTCTTTATGGGGCTGTACGAGGGGGAGCATGTCTGGGGCCCGGGCGCCCAAACCTGGGTAAACAATGTAATCTTTTATGCTCGCTACATCGATGATATCATCATGATATGGCATGGCACAATTGAACAGCTAGAGGGGTATCATACTTACCTTAATGCAAACAGCTTTAATGTAAAGCTTACCATCCAGCACTCTGAAACAAATATAGAGTTCCTAGATCTAAAGCTATTTGTCATGGATGGAAATATACATAGTGACATCTATAGGAAGAGAACTGCCTGCAACAGCTACTTGCACGCAACTAGCGCGCATCCACGATCCACCATAGAAGCTATTCCCTATGGTGAAATGGTTCGCGTAAGACGCAATTGTAGTTTGGAAACTGACTTTAGAAGTAACATTGTTGAGAGTAAAGAGGGTTGTACTCTCTGGTTTCGTGCACTATCTGAATTGTCTACGTCAACCACTAATATTTGTCTGGTGCGGTTCTAATCAGCCTCCACCCTCCCCTTTTGTATATATATTTTTTCTTGGGCTGCCAGCACCAACATTTTGGGTTAAAACGTTTTTACTATGGACTATGATGATAAACGTGAAGAACTCTTGGAAGATCTATTCAACGATAGACCACCGTCAAAGGCACCTCAGAAAGGTGCATGCACAGATAAAAAGGAGGGCCTAAAAAGTAAATTCATGAGATTGGAGAAATTAAAGAAGGCAGAATTAGGCAAATGGTGGGATGGGGCCACTCTCAAGAAATACATTGAGAACAAACGTATCCCTAGAGGCCTCAGAATCCTTAACTTCCCTAATTTTGAGGATCTGGATCCTGATCTTTTAAAAGATTGGGAGGAGGGATTGTATGAAGCATCCTATAAAATGATGGGGACGTTAATCACAAATGCTGAGAGGAAGGTCACCAAGATTAAAGAGGAAATCAGAGTGCTAGAATTAGAAATGAATGAGAGCAACCTGAAGGAAACAATACAGAAAAACATGATAATCTTAAAGAAGGAGATAAGTAACTATCAATTGTATCTAAAAGATAAGAAACATAAGAAGATCTTGAGAGATGAGGGAGATTATAGAAGGGGACGCATTTTCACATATGCTAGGAAATATGATGACTTACCCCAGAAATCACAACAGACAGAAAAAAACGCTGATGAAAAACCTTGCAGTGTCTCCTCAAGCAACACCTCGATCTCCTCCATGGGAAGTGATCCCGGTGAAGGAACTAGCAATACATCTAATGCACACCCACCCTCGGTTTTTTTACAAGAGGTACGGAGGTACAGATTGGGAAACAGGGCAAGACCACCAAACGAGGACGCAGACGAAGGGGTGGCAAGAAACACAAGGTCAGGAGCAAGAGCCAGGGAACAAAACTTGGGCAACAAGAAATAGTGTTGGACAGTGATAATGAGACACACACTGATTCTGATATGTTGTCAATTGTTAATTTGTCTGCAAGAGCGTTGTCACCCCAGGAAGAACTTGTTCTGAGCAAGGGATTGAATTACTGTCCTACAAACAAATGTGACTTTGTAAATCTGCACACCGATTTATTTAAATTTCTACGCAAGATAAAGATTAAAAAATACTTTGAAGAACATCCTTCTGTCCACTGCACTCCTTCATTAATGTTCAATGATACCAATGTACCATCTATTGCAGAATTACACCATACACATTTACTGGCAACATTATATGATGAGGAGGAGATTGGGGATGTGAGACAGATGGCTAACCATCTAAACATCACACAGGACTATACAATTGACAGTGGCTTACGCTGTAGTTCTAAATTTATATCACCACAAATGAGGAACTCAGCCATAGATGAATTTCATAAAAATGTAACAAAAGATCTTTATGCATTAGAGGATTCATACTATAGTAAACATAGATGCGCATTCTCAAAAAATCTCAGTAAGGCAGAGAATGAGTTATTACTATCCCTAAAAAATGACAAGGGGTTGGTCATAAAAGAGGCGGATAAAGGTGGAAATATCGTCCTCATGAATCGAACTGACTACCTCCATGAAATAGAAAGACAACTTAATGACATCAACTGTTATGACAAACTGAAAATGAATCCCATGCCTAAGATAGAAGGAAATATCAATGCACATTTATGGGATTGGCATGAATCCAGTCTACTGACGGATCATGAATACAAATTTCTACAGGCACACCACTCTCGGTCACCCTGTATTTATGCCCTACCTAAAATCCACAAAGGGGGCCCTTTTCCACCAGGGCGCCCCATTATTTCTGGCAATGGAGGACCGACAGAAAATATGGCCAAGTATGTAGATAACTTTCTTCAACCCATTGTAAAGAACCTCCCCTCCTATCTTAGGGATAGCTCTGACCTTCTGTGTAAACTTGAAGACTTCAAGTGGGACCAGGACAACCTACATTTTGTTACAATGGATGTAGAAAGCCTCTACACCTGTATTCATATTAGGGAAGGAATGAGAGCCCTTAAACACTTTCTCTTCAGGAGAGGCGCACAGCATCTAGAACACACAGACATGCTTTTGAACATGGCGGAGATGATATTAACACACAATGCTTTCCTACATAATGGAGAATGGTTCTTACAGCGACGCGGGACTGCGATGGGCTCCAGGTTTGCTCCTTCTTATGCCAACCTCTTTATGGGGCTGTACGAGGGGGCGCATGTCTGGGGCCCGGGCGCCCAAACCTGGGTAAACAATGTAATCTTTTATGCTCGCTACATCGATGATATCATCATGATATGGCATGGCACAATTGAACAGCTAGAGGGGTATCATACTTACCTTAATGCAAACAGCTTTAATGTAAAGCTTACCATCCAGCACTCTGAAACAAATATAGAGTTTCTAGATCTAAAGCTATTTGTCATGGATGGAAATATACATAGTGACATCTATAGGAAGAGAACTGCCTGCAACAGCTACTTGCACGCAACTAGCGCGCATCCACGATCCACCATAGAAGCTATTCCCTATGGTGAAATGGTTCGCGTAAGACGCAATTGTAGTTTGGAAACTGACTTTAGAAGTAACATCAATAAAATCAAGAGCAGATTTAGACAGAGAGGCTATAACCAGGCATGTTTAAATAAGGCTGAAAAGAGGGCTATGACCCTTAAAAGGAAAGAACTACTGGTTGCGAAAGGCACAAATGAATCAACTAAAGAAAGTAATGAATCAGGGATACTTTTCATTACGGAATACAACGCTCAGAGTCATCTTGTATATAATATCTTAAAGAAAAATTGGCACCTTCTCTCTAAAGATGATCAGATAAGTACACATATGTCTAAGCGACCGAGAGTTGTCTACCGTAGAGGCAAAACCCTAAAAGAAGTCCTGAGTCCGAGCTACATCAGAGACTCACAGACACCTATACACACATGGTTACCAGACAAACCTCTGGGTTTCCACATCTGTGGCAACTGCTGCGTATGCCAATTTGGCATGAATAGGAATAAGAATTTCAGCAACAATTCACGAGAATACGCAATAAATTGCTTTATTAACTGCAATACCGATTTCACGGTATATATGATTATATGTGCCTGCCAGAAAAAATACATTGGAAGCAGTATACGCAGTTTGAAACTGCGTATACAAGAACATGCAAGAGCCATAAAAAATGGCAATGACAAATATCCAGTTTCAATACATGTTCAATGTGAACATCCCAATGACAAAAATTTCAAATTCATTGGTATCGATCATGTTAAGATGCCAGAACGTGGAGGTGATAGACAATTCATTTTGCGACAACGGGAGGCGTCATGGATATGCCGTCTTAGAACTGTGCAGTTTGGTCTTAACATCTATGATGAGATGCATCACTTCCTATGATCTAATTGGTGAAGGGAGTGACCCACACATGTCATGACTAGCTTGCGCCATATTTTCCCAACTCGAGTTTATTATACAAAGAAATGTTATGACAATGAATCAATACAATATTGTCCTAAACAATTTCTTTTCTTGACATGTCGATACGCTGACTTTTTAAAGATACCTAACGTGCATTTTCGTCAAAACGCTGTCTTTTATATTTTTTCGTGAGTTACTAAACCCACATAATCTTGTCAAAACCCTGCCCAATACATTTATTTGTATGTTACTAAACGCGCATAATCCGTTACTGTACATTTGAAATGTTGTTTTTAATAAGCAGGCTGGCCTTCATCAATTTACTAAGATGTCCGCTTTAATCATACTAGACCATTTTTACCACTCCAAGATGGCCGCGCTAGTAGTCCCGACAGCCTTGTCAAAACGAACCGGCTGTCATTTAGGACACGTGATATGAATAAAATCTAGCTGTTGGGTTCAAATTGTTACAAAACGTAATTGAAGAAACAAAGCAACTAACTCTGAAAATTAAAAAAGGCTTTTTTAGTTGAATTACTGCCCAGAATATTGCGTTCAGCTTTCACCCTTTAATTCTAAACGATTTTGTTCACAACTTATGTGTTTTTTATACCAGTCTAAGATGGCCGACAGATTTGCACCAACAACTTTAACAAACATTCTAAACGAGACATAGGGCATGTGACCATGATATCATCTGGCACCGAGTTTAAAAAGCCGTAGTCAACACGTACACGGCTTCGCTGAAATCATGTCCGGAGTCGGTGGTTACTAGATCGTCGCAAGTAAGTTAACTAGATAGAAAATCTTTGTTCAAACTGAAATGTAATATGGGCTCGGTATAGTTGGAGGTTAAAAAGAGGAGGACCTCTCATATTTTTTATCACCGTACTCGTCTAAACAGATGCATGCGGTTTCTGTAACTTTGAAATAGATCCAACCAATTCCGCGAGTATTTTACACCGATACGGGTTGGGTGGGGTGTAAACAAAAAAGACACGATTTTTATGTCTGATTGTGCGCGGCCATAGTTCATTTCCGAATACATGTTTGTTCAACTGAAATGTAATATGGGCTCGGTATAGTTGGAGGTTTAAAAGAGGAGGACCTCTCATATACATGCGGTCTCTGTTGTTTTGAAATAGATGCAATTAATACCGCAAGTATTTTACACCTATACGGGTTGGGTGGGGTGTAAACACAAGAGGCACGATTTCTATGTCTGATTGTGCGCTCATGATTCCCCGTCACACGCGATAATACTTCATTTCCGAATACATGTGAAAAAATGGTGATATTACTTAGCACATGCGAATATGATTTCGTATGGAGCAAGGATTGTTAATTGGTGTTATGAGGCCCATATAGGCGAATATCTACATAGCATCTGTATTTCAGTTGCATATGAAGTTAAGACTCCCAACTAGTGTCACGATGACATATACAAACTGACATTTACTCTCTGATATGAAAAATGTCTTCCTTTTTTTATCATTTTGTAAATAAGTGTGAATAAGGAAAGATGTCTCTATGTTAATTGTGAAACTTGTCTATCTCATTGTCATTTCTCTAAAGATAATTTGGCCATATTATAAGTCCACAATGTGACCACAGTATCGATCCATCTATAAAACATGCTATGTATTATAGCTTTTAAAATAGAAATTTATGTTTTTATATTTATTCTTAGTAATAGAACTACATGACTATGTGGTATGTTTTTATTCTCTAAATGAGTTTAGTGTATTAATAAATGGACATCACTACTGACTAATATGGTGAAGAAAAAACTATTTTGGTATGAAGATGTACATCATTATTAAGTATGAGACTAAACACACAACAAATATGGAATGAATACTGAAAGACTTTACAAATATACTCATTATAGATTACTTTATGATCTAGATAAAACCTGAATTGTGGAAACCATACCCTAAAGAACGACAAGACAGAAAAGAATTAGATTCACCATATCATTGAGGTATGCAAAGTAAATATGACTTTAAAGAATGTTATGTAATAGTGATGTAAATGTTTACTCATGATTGATGCTAAGATCATCGTATAAAATGTGAAGTTATTCAGCAATTTGATGTACATACAACATACTCAGATTTATCGAACTGAATTTCATAGAGTCGGCCCGCATTGGATAATCTCGGCGGCATAAGACATAAATCGAGCATAGGATATTGACAATGAGGATGTGACATTGTATTATAACAAAATTATGTATTCTATACTTTTAATTGAAGCTTTCTGTAATCATAAAGTCTTTAACCATTATGTGGTTTTTAGGCAAGTAGGATGTTACATACTTGTAAGCTAAGGAACCTAGGAGTTAAGGAACACGCGATATGTACTTATGAAGTCATTAATGCAGAGAATAACTAAATACTAAGAAACAATAACACTAATGTTGTCTCATGCCTTTATAGACTAGGTCTTCCATCTGTGTATGTAAAATGCTTTATGAATGATATGGTCAATGTAGAACTATATAGACATGCTATGTTTTTATAGACAAACATTTGTTTGTGAAGGAATCGAAATATGCTTTTAAACAATGTTTAGAAATGCTAACATTGAATTCTAAAATTCTTTCGTGTATGCTCTTTTGATAGCCCTGAAGAAGTCTCATGGGAGACGAAACGCGTTGGCTATGGCTATGAAAATATGAAATATGACATGGAAGAAATCTTCATTCAAAATCAATAAAGAAGAAAGAAAAAACTTATATGTTAAATGTGTCGTATGCTTTATTAGAAGTTTACTCGTTACCTGTTAAAGATACAAAAGTGTATAGGTACTTGGAGATCTTACCATAGTACATAGTGCTGAACCTCCTGTGTATTCACAATTTCATAGTCCCACTCGCGAATGCACAGTCATTCTTGTTGATAGGAGTGCTCAAGGCAGGGCGTCAGGCCATTTAAGACCAGAGCTCGCTTGTATCTTTGCCAATTTAAGTTTTAGCGTGCCATTATAGCACTCTACTAGTCCAGCTGATTGGGGGTGATTTGCAGCGTGGAATTTTTGCTGGATACCTAGCCCCTCACATACTTTTTTCATCACTCGACCCACAAATTCACACCTTTCCATGTGGATGAAATCTAGCTGCAAAACCTCGAACGGATACGTTGGAGGTGCAAAATGACCAGCTGGAGTTGGTGTTCCCCTACCAGGATTGTATTTCAGACACACCATGCAATTCTTGACCACATTCTCTGCACATTTAGGAATTCCAGCATTTTGCCATACTGGAGCCAACAACTCACAAATCCCTTTCACACTGATATGGGCCATTCCATGGGCCATTGTCACCACTGCAAGCACATACGCATCGGGTAACAACCATCGCTGATGTTCTGACAAGTCAACCCAACAACCATTTTCATCTAATTTACCCGTACTCTCTCCACACACTCAACTCTTTCTCTGAAGCTTCAGCTTGAAGAGACTTCACACTCTCTATCGTATCTTCAAACATTCCAACGTCACCAACCCATCTTGCAGGGCCTGCAACATACATTTGATTCATCACATCTTTTGCTGTTTCTTTTGCGATTTCGTCAGCAAATGCATTGCCACGACCAACATCATCAGTAACCTTCTTGTGTGCACTGCATTTCAAAATCGCGACTTGTAGCGGCAAGGTCAGTGACTCAAGAAGCTCATTCACCAACTGACCATGCTGAATCTTAGCTCCATGCGAAGTCAGGAACCCACGTTCTTTCCACAATCGTCCAAAACTATGAGCCACACCAAACGCATACTGGCTGTCGGTATATATGGTCACTTTCATTCCTTTGGATAACACACACGCTCTCGTAAGTGCAATTAACTCTGCTGCTTGAGCTGAATTATGTGGTATACGTGCAGCTTCAACAATCGTATGCAAAGTCGTGACAGCATATGCTGCAGTCGTATCACCATTCGGAAGCTTGAAGCATGAACCATCCACCCATAAGGTACCATCACACTTCACAAGAGGAGTATCTTTAAGATCTACTCTCCCTTTCGTTTCTTCTTCTGTCCTGAGAAAACAATCATGCTGTTCAACATCATCTGTCTCTACTGAAATCGGCAATAACGTGGCTGGATTCAACGTATTGCACCTCTTTATGTGCACATGACTCGCTAACAGTGTCAACTCGTAACCTGACAATCGAGCACTAGTTAAGTGCTGTGTCTTGGTCCTGTTTAACAATGTGTCCACTGCATGTGGAACCATCACAATCAACATATTATTCATCACTAACCCAGCAGACTGTCGAATAGAAACAGCTGCTGCCGCTGTGGCTCTCAAGCAACTCGGCAATGCTTTAGCTACCGGATCCAAAGTCGACGAAAAATATGCGCATGGACGCTGCTTGTCTCCAAAAGACTGTGTCAGCACTGACAATGCACAACCCTCTTTCTCATGGACATACAGTGTAAAGGGCTTACTGTAGTCGGGGGTACCCAACACAGGAGCCGAACACAATGCATTACGCAATTCGGAAAAACTTTTCTGACAATCTTCAGACCACGGAACGGGATTCGGTGTATCTTTACAGGTCAATGCTACCAAAGGTTTGGCCAGCAAAGAAAAATTCGGTATCCATTGTCTGCAGTATGATGTGATGCCCAAGAAAGCACGTACTTCTCTCTGTGTCCTTGGCACACTCAATTTTGCAATTGCCTGAATTCTTTCTGGGGTCAGTTTCCTTCCCTCCTTCGATAAGAGATGACCTAAGTAGGTCACTTCTTGTCGACAATATTGCAGTTTTAAAAGAGACACTTTGTGATGTAAATCAGACAAATGATGCAACAACGACAAGGTGGCTTCGTTACAAATCTCCTCAGTATCTGCAGCGATTAGCAAATCATCAACGTACTGAATAAGGGTAGCGCCATCAGGTAAAACAATTGCATCAAGCTGTGTTTTTAAAGCCTGACTATATATTGATGGACTTTCACAGTAGCCTTGAGGAGCGCGTTTGAAGCGGAAGCTTCGGCCTCCTAAACTGAAGCCAAAAATATCCCTGCTTTCCTCGGCAATCGGGATGCTGAAGAAAGCATTCTTCAAGTCAATCACCGAGAACCAGGTGGCGGAAGCTGGAATCATAGTCAATAGGGCAGTGATATCAGGAACAACTGGAAACTGTGGCACAACTATTTTATTGACCTCTCTAAGATCAATCACGAACCTGTAAACAGGTGGCTGAGAAGGGTCAGTACGTTTCAAAACAGGCAGAACAGGACTATTACAAACGTTGCCTCTTGTCTCTTCAAATACATCTTTTTCAATCAAATCATAAATGATCGCTAGCAACGCCTTTTCACCTTCACTAGAGATCTTGTATTGGGGAATGCGTGGCAATTTAACATTGGCTTTCAATGTCACAACATATGGCGGTATTTCCAAAAGACCCACATCATTAGGACCAGTAGCCCAAAGAATATCAGGAAGAAACGACAATTCGGTTGGAAGTTTATCCTTCGACAAATACATTGGAGAGATCACTTTCCTACCCAGTGTAAGTTGTACTCCCAAAGGAGAACAATATAATGTCGCATACAATCTTTTCAACAAATCCAATCCTAACAAGTTTTCACCACAACCTGTCGTCAGAATAAGGGGTGCTTCCAATTCACAAGGTCCAACAGAAAGGGACATAGGACTGGAAATCGGGTTCCTAACCGGGGCGCCAGAAAAACCTACTGAAACATTCATCTTGCCAGACAAAGGTGCGCCAGGGAGTTTTGAGTGCATAATAGAACTCTTTGTAGCACCAGTATCCAACAGAAAAGGCTCTGACACACCTGATGTAATCACCTCAACATAAGGTCCGCTCTGGTCTACTGGAACTGAAACAACTCCCTCTCTTTGTCTATGGCTGTCCTAGCAATCATTACCTTCCATATTCTCACCTTCAACGTAATAATCATCCGCATAGTACTGAGCCGTCCTACCAGACGCGTTATTTTGCTGGTCAAAACTATTCATTGAATTCTGAGACGGAAAGGAACGCGCGTTCTGGGGTAAACTTCCACGTCCTCTACCTCTAGGAGCTTGTTGAACACCTCGACCTCTTGCGCCAGAAGCACCATTCGTACGCTGTAACAAAATAGGACAACTATACTTGAAATGACCCTCTTCTTTACAATATGAACACTGATTGGGACCTACAGGAACACGTGGTTGAGAAAACTCGAACCTTTGCGAGTTTCTCTGAAACTGTTGAGGTTGCTGATAGTTACTCTGACCACCATGTGGCGGATACGCCTGTTGTAAAAGAACCTTCGTCTTTAATTCTTTAGTTTTCTTTTCTGCTCTATCCTTCTCATCTTTATCCCTATTTTCGTAGTACTGTGCAGTAGCCAATATTTGTGCTGAAGAGGAAACGGCCCAAGAACTCTCTGAATCTTTCAATTTCTTACACAGCTCGGGAAGCAAATTGTGCACAAACTTGTCAACGAACAACCGTTGACCACCTTCTGTACTCATATCTTGACCACTGTGGTCGATAAACGTTTCCTCAAACCTGGTGAAGAAATCAGACACTGTTTCATCTTTCTTTTGTTTACACGCAGACAATTTATCCCAATTCGCACGCATCGCAGGCATTAAAGTTTTCATGTAAGTAATGATCCTAGCAGGAAGTTCTGCTACCAAAGGCTCAGGCTTGGCACCACCAACTTGTCTATCATTTGCAGTACTAATATTAGTTCACGAGTCACCTAACTCTTGCGCATGATCTGTATGGCGAATCAATCCCCACAAAGGCTGTGGAACAACATTCCCAAATAACATGTCTATGTCGGCTAAATTCATAATGCATGAGTCTGCAGTCTGTGATAATTCCTTATAATACCCTGCAGGGTTTTTACGGGGGTCAGGCAAAGTCTGCTTAAGGGCTAAAACTTCAGCTCGCTTCCAAGGAACATGTACCCAAACACGCTGAAAATGAGCTGGAATAGCATCAATTTGATTAACGGCATCAGCCGCAATGGCGTCCTTCCATACCGGAGGGACTTCTCTCATTGGGTACTGTCGCACTTTTTTCCTAACTGAGGAGTCCTGTTCAAACAGTGACTGAGAAGGATCCTTATTTCTAAAGGACAACAATGTCGCAACTGCTTTCTCAACATCGGAACCCACAATCGTGCTCTTTGAAAACTCAAACCGTACACGGCACAAATCAGACGGATTTGCTTCCAAATCATTATCCTCCAATTCCTCACAAAGGAAAGCACACATCTTTTCAAAAACGTATCTTTGTTTTGGTGCTTCCCATTGACGGAAGACATCCACAACAGACTCCACATCATATCTTAAAGGGTAAGTAACCCATTTACGCGCCATATGGTCAAACGCTTCTCTCTCTCTCGAGAATCAGGCAGTTTACTACGCGACTGCTTATGCCCTGAGTCAGGGGTCAAACCAGATGACCCAAAGAGAGGTAATATAAGGCTAGCAACAGTATCAGTCATTCTCTGTCGGACAGAAGGAGAAGTTGACGAAAGAACAGGAGGAAAAACAGAGGGAGGCAAGGCAGGCGCAGATGCAGATGCAGAGGCAGTATCAGGAAGAACACCAGAGGAGGCAGTCGATGTAGTAGACAAAGTCGTAGGAAGTATAGATGGAGCAGGTAGCAAAGTCGACGGCCCTTGAGGGGGCTGCGCCATAGGAGTAGGAGCCAACTGAAGAGGAGCTGGCGGCTGTGGAAGAACCTGAGGCACAATAATTGGAGGTTGCACAACTAAAGGTTGCGGAGGTGCTGTAGCACTCTGCGCATAAGGGGGTGGCGAACTCAACAAGTGTGACATTAAAGGATCTTTCTCAAGTTCTTTTGCTGTATCTTGCTGAAGAAGCGGCAAAACAGGATAACATTTATCGATCACCATTTTACGTTGCCTGTGCAACTGCTCACTCATCTGTTCTTCTTCATTATCTTTAAACTGCATAGCAGCTTGCATTATCGAGACACCCTTTTCTCTCTTATTTCTCTTTGCTAATTTAATTTCCTTCTGTTTGGCTTCCTTACGCCATAGGCGGAAAGAGTCAAACATCGCCGGCCGGGCTTTCTTCTTAAAAAGTTTAACCTCCAGATTATCCAGAATCTCTGTGTCAAAACTACCATATTGGGGCCATTTTAAAACACCATCTTTCCTGGTGTATCGGATCCATACTTCATTATATGTGATGGGGCCTACGCCATGTTTCACATATAGTTCATAGGTTGGAGTTCCAATCGGAGGAACCGGACACAAGTCCTCCAATCGGGAATCCCTATTACAACCAAGACAAAACAAATTTCCAAGTCTGCTAAGACCAGGCATCTTCGCTCTCTAGTCTAGCTTCAAACTTCAAAGGATTATCGAATACGATAGTCTCGTGAATACACGAGTCCCTCGGCTTTGGTACTTGCAAGTTCCAAATCAAAGATCCCAAGGGGATACCAAACTAAGAACCAAACTAAGGACTGGGAGACGCTCCACTTATACTTAACTGAGGTATCGATGACGTCACCAGAAGACTCGTCTATCGTTTCGCTCTACCAATCATCAAGGGTCCAAAACAGGGCGATAGTCAGGGCAGCAGTCCTTCGTAGCCGTCGGGAAGCGGGGAACCTCGTAGCAAAGACTTTCGGACCACGTCGACATACAGGGGTCGATGAAGTGGCGGCCTTCCTCCAGAATTTTCACACGAAGCTCCTCCCGAACCTCTGGCTTGGACCGGTACCGCTGACATCGCCCTACGTTGGGCGCCAACTGAAGTACTGGGTTTTTCAGAACCCAGCGGTGCCAGGGTACACACCCTAAGACTTCGGGTCCTTCCTGTTTCAGACTACAGAAACACAGAGTCTTCTTGGTGAAGTCAAAGATCGTATTTATTGGCTGCAGCCAGTAACAGGTATCCTAGAAGTACAACACCGTGTATATTCTCAGGAGACTGCTCAACCTTACAAAGCCAGCCTTCTCTTTTTATACAAAATATTATGCTTTAGGCAAACATTTCTTAGTTTACAGTTGACTATTCACATATTTTCACTACAAAGAAAAAGCAGAGTCATGATGACAAGCCCATATTTCAGTTTGTCCAGCCCTCAATCAATTACCCGGCAAGTCTCAGTACTTTCATCAGATATCGACGGACTCCCAATAAAAACGGGCACCTCCTCCTCGTAAAGCAAGTCATAAGAAAAGAAACAGGGACAGGTGTGTGTGTAAGATTAGGCATGGTTTGTGTGTGATGAAAGGTTTTATGATATGTTGTGCCTTGATACTAATCTCATTCGGCCACTGGGAAAGGAACTGGCCGAACAGGTTTGGCTTCAGGCAGTGGAGTCAGCTTGCCCAGGTCACAGAGGAGTCAGCAAAGGTGAACATGTCCTTCAGACTCGTTTTTGGCCTTAGTCATTGGCCTATGTGAGGGCAATCACAAAATGGCTGCCGTTCAAATGGAAACCGAGGGTTCAGGACGGAAACTCTGATTTCAGGGTGATTTCGTCACCCGAATATGACGAAAATGCTTGTGCATAGTATTCTAATCATTCTCGGTCTGCTGATACCAAAATCGTCATGATACGACGATGTTTATAACACGGCTCCAGAATTTTCAGTACCACAAAAGTATTATTGGTATTTTACAAATACTTGATAATAACGTATTTTAATTTATAGAGTAATATATACAAAACAATGTGCAAGTACCACTTGTGATTTGCATATCGGCATTTTATTGCAAACTGACACTCTGTTGGATATGATGACACCGTGGTGAGGCTGCAATTTTCTTATCCCGGTGCCCCATGATATTGGATTGAATGGATTGTGACATTAACATCATGGCAGAATTCCAATAAATCTTGCAGTCAAGGTCAGAGGTCTCACGCTGGCTGTTAGTTATCAGCTTGAGAATGTTTTCCGGGACAATGAAATTAGTAATGTTGAACATTTTTTGTGACGCTGCGCAGCATGGCTTTTAAAGTTTATTTTTACATTATGTATTATATTGAGGCATTACAGGATGATGAGTTTGGTGATGTGTACCATTGCCCACACTAGACCCACTATGGCGGATGCTATAGCGATTTACATATTATTTAGATGCCTATGCTACACATAATAACAGTATTTTCTAATTTGCATTTTGCAACATACTTATTGTGTTATACCTTTCCTGAAACAACACAGAGTGTCAGCTGCAGCAAATATGTATTGTTGGCATTTGGACTATAGGCTGATTTCATACGTGGTGGTATGTTTTTTATGTTTATCTATGGATCGAGTGGAAAGGGCTATATAACATGTTTGTAAATTGGCACCAAACCAGATTGACAAAGACTTACTTGTAAGCCGAAATGCGTCTCTTCTTGCTCTTGAGATTAAGGGTGACTGTTAGACCTGTCAGCCCTTTGGGTGGTCCCTCCTCATCATTATTTATTTTGTCCCACTTTTGCCTCAAACCCTGTTATAATTTTTCCTTTTTGGGAACCACCAGACTTTTTAGTGTTGATGCAGGGTCAGGGAGCCATTTTCCCTACCCCTGGAACTTCTGTCTGAGGGCCTGAGACACAAAATGGTGGCCACCCATTGTCACCTGTGACATCATCAGAACCCACTGGAGATTTCTAGAACCTTCTGTAACATTCTAGAACCCTGTGACAGTGGGAGGCAGTTTAGAATGTTGGGAGGCCATCTCAGAGGGGCAGTTGGCAACTGACTGGAGAAGAGAGAGGACAGAGACAGAAGGAGGTCGGAGTAAGGCAGCAGAGGTGGAAACCAGTGCTTGGAGTGGGGTCCAGAAACCCACCCTTGATGCTAGTCTCTACTGACCAAGCCCAACCTAAAGCCCTGTGTGGGATCAAGACCAGAAGAACCATCTTAAAGGACTGAAAAGTTGGAACAGGCCTTAAAGAAGAAGAACAGCAAGTTCCTGACCTGTTCAGCAGTGTCCTCCTGGAGTCCTGACGTCGAGAAGCCTAGAGACCTGGGGCCTGAGGTGGAGAAGCGGCGCTGACAGAAAGCAGACGTCGTACCCGGAGCCTCCAGAGGTCGAGTGAGGGCGCCGACGGAGGTCGTGGAGAGACACCGGAGGTCGAGTAAGGAGTCACCCGAGGTCGGGTGAGGGCGCCGACGGAGATCGAGGTGAAGCGCGCCGGAGGTCGGGAGTGGAGATCGCACTCCGGAGATGCCGGAATCTGAGGTGAAGCGCGCCGGAGGTCGGGAGTGGAGGTCGCACTCCGGAGACACCCGGAAGCGGGGAGACCGTGACCCTGCGACGCCGGAAGGCGACATCGAGCCGGAGCAGCCCAGCGACATCGAGCCGAGGCCGCCCAGCGACATCGATCCGGAACAGCCCAGCGACATCGATCCGAAGCCGCCCAGCGACACCGAACCGGAGCCGCCCAGCGACATCGAGCCGGAGCCGCCTCACGACATCGACACGGCGCCGAGCGGAGCCGATCATCGTGAAAAGGGCAGTAAGTGGTAGAGGGGGCGTCTGAGGCCCCGTGGAGCCCTAAAAGACCATTCTAGGGGCTAGAGGGGTGTTAGAACCAGCCTGGGAGTGCCAGGGGTGAACTGAGACTGGTGCAGTGACCTCTGTGAGGGGTTGTGTATTTTGGGAGAACCAGATCCTTAGGTTACCCTTATTCCCGCTTCGTCCTACACCTACCTGGATCGTTGCTGCTGCCTGCTGTGCTGTCGCCCTAGGAGGGGCTCTGCTTGCCGTTTGTGGCCGCGAGTGGCCGAACTAGGACGGAGAGAAGGCACTACACGGGACTCCGATTCCCAGGAGCCTGTGCGTTGCTGCACCTGTGCATCTCCCCACCCACTTGCCACAGAAGGTTGAAAAAGCCTCGCGGAACCCGCTGGCGCGGGTCTCGCTTCGTCCTACACCTACCTGGATCGTTGCTGCTGCCTGCTGTGCTGTCGCCCTAGGAGGGGCTCTGCTTGCCGTTTGTGGCCGCGAGTGGCCGAACTAGGACGGAGAGAAGGCACTACACGGGACTCCGATTCCCAGGAGCCCGTGCGTTGCTGCACCTGTGCATCTCCCCACCCACTTGCCACAATATTGTGACGCCCTACTTAAGTCCTGACGGCATCCGCTTCGCGGTACGCGAGCGGGACGCGCCGGACTAAGCCCGGACAAAGGGCGGGCCCTCTGTGGCCCTCAGAGGCCAGAGGAGACAGGGCTGGGCCACAGATCTCGGCAAAATCAACAGCCTATATTGCCAAACATAACGCCGCAGGTTCTTGTTGTGTTCATCCCCACGTGTAAGTAGAAGTCAGAAATACAACAGGGTCACCCGGACAAAAGCACATTTGTTGCCTGTGCTTCCTAGATCACACGTGGATTCCTTGTATTGTGTTTGACGCTTGGCTGAACACGTTGCACAGGTCCCGCCTCACAGAGGGGTGCTCTTCGTTGTGGGCTGCTAGCTGTAGCAGGGGAAGGATAGGGGCAGAGGGCTGCGAGCAAGGGGGCTGGGACCATAGTTCCTAGGAGTCCCAGTAACCCCGCCTGTTTCACCTGGCCTGCTCTCCCTCCCTGCCCCCGACCCCAACAACCGGGTAGCCTCTGTTGGTGTTATAAATTAACACGTGAATACGTTGTGCGGGAGTGCGACGGAGCTTGCCGGGGGCTATAGTTATAGTTCCCTTTATAGTAAGTGAATCTCTTTGTACCCTGTATTGGCGTGAAGTAGGGCAATGTCTGCCACAACAAGTATAGCCAGCGCCCGTCCAACTACCTTACCGACTGAGATTGGTCTATTGGCTATAGGCCCTTTAGATAAATATTTTTTTAATCGTTCATCTTTAATCGATAAAGAGTTAACCTTGGCCGAGAGGCGCGCAGAGCGCAGACAATCAATTGAACTGCTCAAAAATTCAACGGACAAGTTTTTAACTCAAACATATCCCACTCTGGTGACTCCATTATCTTCAGTAAACTTTCCAGTTGCCAACGAACAATCTGAAGGACAGACACAAAATGAGGAAACTGCTACAGATGTGAACAGATCCAGTGGGAGTCACAACAGTCCCATATTGCTTCCTGAACCAGATGCTCAGGTTATTCCGACCCGACCTAAGCTTGGGTCTAAGAGGAAAAGATTAGCCCCACAAAGAAAATGCAAAAATGTGGTCAAACCCCCTTTTAAGCAAAGGAAGTTACACAAAATTGTGGGTATAAGAGAGGCTGTTATTGAAGAAAATCGCGGTAGAGGAAGTGTTCAGAACTTAAACCATGTTCCCTTGGGTATTTTAGACTCACACGAGAAAACTTGTCTTGAGGCTACTGTATCAAGCAACGATAAATTGTTATCATCTGCTAACCTGCTCCCCGAGCTAGAAAGGTTACTCAGACTAATACTTATCCCGATAGAGAATAGAATTGCCAAGCTCTCTGATAGGTTAAACCACTTTGAGCAGGCAACACTAGATAATTTTTATTCTACAAAATCACTGATTAAATCTAATGTCAGGGTGGATTCAAGTATAAAGCCCCAAGATAATACTAACCTTGTCACTCAAGATAAGGGTAGAAGGTTGCAAAACAGCTCTCCTTCACTCCCGAAGACAAGTAACACCATTGTGAAAACAACTACCAAATCTACTGATTTGGTATATTTAGGCCCTGTCCAACTCCAGCCTAACACTACTACTACTAATACCACAAATCCACCCCAGGTGGTGGCATTTCAGCCACAAAATCCATCACCTGTGGCTGGTTTAGGGGTTACCGTGCGTTCTCTAGTGGGTAAAGCTTTAGTTCCCACAAAAATAACCAATAAGCAGTTAGTTCTTAACAATCCTGCGGTTGGGACAGGGGACAATGTATGTCTCCCAGCAGGTAAAGTTTTAGTTCCAACTCAACCAACTAATATTCAGTTGGTGTCGAAACCTGCACCCTGTCCTGATCCTATAGTTTCCAAATTAATCCCACCTCCCGTGGCAAAGCCACACCACAGAAAACCCCCAGTAAACCTTACTCCGGATTCCTTCCCCTATGTAGCAGTCCTTACAAACGTCCCATCACTCCCCATAGGGCAGAGAGAAACCTTCCAGATGCTTAAAAATAAAACCATGCACTGGTTAAAGGAGAATAGACCTCTCCCAGGAGATCTTGATGGGTTAATCATAGGCGTAAGGAGAATAGACTGGATAGGGTACACATCAAAAAGCTTGGGTGGGGACTGTGTTGTGGTCAACTTTCAAGATCCTAGGGTGGCGGGATGGATAACTCGGCAGGGATGGGGGGAAAACAAGGGTGATATTAGAATCGTAGATCTCACCTTCTTCTACCCCCGTCCATCCAGCGCACTGACTAGCCTGCGTAAGGAACCCCTGAATCCTTCTGCTATATCATGGCCAATTACTTCCATACCAGCTTTATTAGTAGGCCAGAATCACTCCACATGTACTAGTCATAATCTCCAAGTTGGACGGTTGGACTCAGGGTGGGGATATTGACAAACTACTAGAGAGTGGAGTAGTAGTATTGGAGGGATTAATAATGAGTCCAAGGGGGCCCGTGAAGATCATGTTAGTTTTAGTGACACAATCTTAACTGCTGATTACACAGCGAAGGGGAATTTTGTTGTAGAGGGAGGTACCGGGATGGAAAATACAAATGTTAGTACTGTGAACCCTCCTGATCCCATTGATAATCTGGGGAAGGTAGCTACTAACACCAAAGGCTCAATGATTTCCGGAGTGTCTTCCTACACTAATAATCATGACGGGTCGGAGTTCAGCTTTGGTACGCTTGTATCCTGGAATGTGGCAGGGCTGAGTAGCAAGCTAGACTCCCAACTCTGGGTAGAATATATCTGTGGGTTCGATGTATGTTGCTTCCAAGAAACCTGGGCCTGCGACCCCCTGTTCTGTTGTGGCTATTTAAACTTTCCGATACCAGCATCGAAAGGTGGTAGGGGTCGGCCCAAGGGAGGTCTTACTGTATGGGTAAAACAAGATTTGGCCATTACAATTAAAATATTGGACCTGGGAAGTAGCGATTTACAACTGATAAGAATCTCAGCAGATAAGGGTCCATCTTTGGACCTGTATAATGTTTATATAAGAGGCAGTAACACAACCAATTCCTCGACCTTAGAACTGTTGTCTGCCTGCTTAGAGACAAAGTCCCAAGATAGCAGGGTAATAATAGCCGGGGATCTTAATAGGACTTTTGAACCTTTAGATTCTACAAGTGATCCCCTAGGGATGGACGAGGATAACCTATGGGGAGTACCATCCTTGTGTTTAAACCCCGTACCAAGGTGGACAAAAGACATCCTATTACTAAATGCTATCTGTATGGAACATGGTCTAAGAGCATTGAATGGGAGAACTACAGGGGACAAGGAGGGTAGCTGCACCTTTGATAATGGTAATAGCAGAAGCAGAATTGATTACATAATATGTAGTCTTCAGTTGTGGCAGGGGGTTATTGATATGGCCATTAGACCCAGAATAGAAAGCGATCATAATCCCCTTTGTGTGACTCATAGGTGGTGGAACCCAGGAGTGGGAAATTTGTTTTTAAAGAACGATCAGATCCCAGTCATGAGTAATGACGAACGTAGGCTGAAATGGCCAAGGGTATTGGCTAACGAAGAAACTATGACCTACATCAACAATGTGGTTGATAGCGCAATTATTGCTATGGAGGCGGTTGATCCAACAGTTCCTGGGGTTAGGGATATCACCGATATCCATAATAAGTTATTTTCCCTTCTCAAACCATGTTTTTTGACAAAGAGTAAGAAAGGGAATAAAACCCAGGAAGTGGGTAGGTGGTTCAATCACCAATGTAGATCAGCACGTCTAGTACTGGGACAAGCTATAAGGAACAGGGACCGCGTCGCAATAAAAGACGCAAGGAAACAGTACAAATTGGCCATTTTCCAAGCAAAGAAGAAATGGGATGAAGACCACTGGGCCGAGTTGAAAGAGGCCTCTAACAAGAAGGACTCTTGGTCCTTTTGGAAAATTATTAAGTGGGGCAGAGGAGGTGGCCCAGCAAAGCCGGATAATAATGTAGCTGAAGAAGCCTGGGTTGACTACTTCAGACCACAATATGCCGAAGTTATGCATCCAGGGTTAGGTGAAGGCATAGCGCCAGTCTATGCTATTGACAACATTTTCTCCCCCAAAGAAGTAGAAATCGCGATTAGATCTGTGAAAAGCGGGAGAGCCCCAGGGTTAGATGGGATACCCCCGGATATTTTTAAATATGACATGACGAGATGGGCGAGGTACATTTTTCTAGTAGCAAATGCCCTAGCCAAGGGCGCGGTGGTCCCCGACCTTTGGAAAGGTGCAATTATTATTCCCATCCATAAGAAGGGAGATCGTTCATCGCCGGCCAACTATAGGCCCATAAGCTTAATAGCAACCATACAAAAAGTAGTGGGAAGAATGGTTGCAAACCAGCTTATGGACTGGGTTGATGCCAATAATGCCCTTTCCATATACCAAGCAGGATTTAGACAAGCTACCAGTACCATCGATCAGGTCTTCCGCTTCACTATATTGCGGTGGAAGACGGTTCTATTGGGAAGAGGATGCCTATATGTCGCGTTTGTCGACCTACGGGCGGCATTTGATTTAGTCCCCAGGTTTAAACTATGGTTGGTCTTGCAAAAAATGGGTATTCCTATTGATTTGCTTACATTAATTATGCGTCTCCACGAATCCAATTTCGCAAGAATACAGTGGGGTGGGAACGGCGAGTTTACTTCGGACTTTCCCGTGGAAAGGGGTGTCCGACAAGGCTGCTCCATGGCTCCCTTACTCTTCTCATTATTTATTAATGGGATTGTTGGGCGAATGTTGGAAGCAAGCGTAGACGCACCCTCGTTAGCGGACGCCAGGGTTCCGATCCTGATGTTCGCTGATGATACTCTCATCTTGTCAAAAACCCCTGCAGGGTTGCAACGTGCATTAAATATTTTTGATGCATTTTGCACGGAGCACGGGCTTGAGGTAAACGTGGGGAAAACAAAATTAATGGCCTTTACCCCAAACCATAGAATCTATCCCAAGGTAACCCTAAATAATTGTAAGTTAGACATTGTAAAGGAGTTTACATATTTGGGGGTCCAGATAGCAGAGAGCGCTGGCTGGTCGCATCATTTGGAAAAAGTGGTCATCAAGCATCAACAAGTTTCAGGTGCTCTGAGGGGAGAACACCGCAAATCAAAAACAAAGCCGATTAAACCTGCACTTATAGTGTATGATGCCAAGGTCTTAGGTGCCACTTTATATGGCGCGGAGTTATGGGCCTGGGAGAATCTTGCGGCCTTACAGATATCCGAGAATAAGTTCCTCAGAGGGATTACAGGACTTCCTCAGAGCACCCCCCTAATACCATTGTTTCTGGAGTTGGGTAAACGCCCAATCACTGATAGAGCGCGATTGCGCCCTGCTCTCTACTGGAGGCGCCTTTGGACAACTCCAGAGATTAGGCAATATGCAGAGGGTTTTCTCTGGATAATTAAGGAAGACATTTTTCATAAGATAACTTGGCTTAAAAATCTAAGGGCAATGCTAATTGACCTGGGGCTTTCCAATCTTTGGAATAACCCAGCGGGTGAGGAGTTTCCAAGCAAAGAAGACCTCAAATCCCGTTATTGGGATTGGGTGGGTGGCAATTTGCTGAACGGCGTCAGGTCCGACTCTATGGCTGGCCGTTTCTTGGAGACAAAAATTTTTCCCATTCTAGAAAATTATTGGGATACTATTACGGTACCAATGGATAGGAAGCTAGTCTTCCAGCTAAGATCCGGCTCTATTCCTTTAAAAAAACTAACGTCACGTTGGCAAAAGTCGTGTAATAGGTTATGCCCAGCATGTGGTAAAGCAGAGGAGAGTGTAGGTCACTTTCTATTTGTATGCAAAGCTTACGCATCACCCAGGAGACTATGGCTCTCCCCTGTATGTAAAAACCTGGGGACACGTGATAGCACTGTGGCTTTAAGAATTATGTGTACAGCAACCCATGAATCAATAGTCATTGGGGTAGCCAAATACTTGGGTTGGGCCTGGGCCATTAGGCAACGTTTAATGAGCGGGACCAGTTAATCAGGTTTTCTTTTATTTTTCTTTGGCCAAAAATGTAAAATTACTTGTTAAATGTATACATTTTTATGCCAATATTGTATGAGCTGCACAGAACGCCAATATGGATTTTTATCTGTAAATATCTAGTTTTTTTTTAACCTTTGATGTGTCTTATGCTGTGTTATATGAATTTGTATCTGTAAATATCTTGTTTTTTAATCTACAAATGTTTTTATGCTGTGCTTTTATGAGAAACATCTCGAATAAAGCTTGTACAACCTTATTCTACCTCAGTTCAGGCCCAGCCTTGACCAATCTAGGTGGGACACCCCCCATGTCATCCAAATGACCACAAGCTGTACTTGGGCAAAGTAAAACCAAACTACCTCGTGAAAGGGTTGTGAACTGTAATTGTCATTGATTGTGTTATTTAAGTTATTGAGGGTGCTTTATTTATTATCTTCCACTAATTTATTCCTGCACTGTATTTATTGCACCTATATTTATTCCGTGTTTATTTATGACCTGAACCTATTTATTGAAACCCCACTGTGGTATTATTTATTTGACCTGCTATTTTCAAGAAAAGTCTTATGGTATTGTATGTATGTTTTGAAACCTGCAACTAAGAGAAAATAAGATAAAGACAAACTACTTTCTTTCATAATTTTTACGGTGTAGTGTCGTTTTTGGAACGGATGAACGCATGGTTATTGTGAGGGTGTGACGTACGCTTAACACGGTGCCTGACCCCCAACCGCTCGAGCCAAGCTACCATTGTGCTGGGAACCTGGTGACTGCTAACCCGGTTGCCCGGTTTCCAACATAAAATTGGTGTTCAGCGGTGGGATAGAGCTGTGCTTGCGTCTACTCGACAATAACTGTGGGTAGTCCATAGGCCTACACCGGGAGTTTTCTCCAAGCGGACTTCCTAATTTTGAGTTTTGTTTTTTCCAAATTTACTTCTGGTGGTGGGAGGAGGCATTACAAAAGGTACCCCCCTGCATAGCTTCTGTAAGCAACTGTCTTCTATCCTGAGTGGGCAAAATGGAGTTTGTGTTGGAGGATGTGGAAACTTACACTGTGGCCCAACTCAGAGAGTTTTGTGAGCGAGAGGGGGTGTTTTGTCCCCAAGGTGCAAAGAAAGGTGAGCTCCAGACCAGCTTGAGGGCTTGGGGGGAGGCACGTCGAGAAAGTAAGGTTGAGAAGGAGGATAGGGATGGAGAGCCTGTCAGCGAGGGGGCTGGTTTGTACCAACCTGAGGTGGGGAACCTATTAGCGGGACCCAGAACACTTTCAAGGAAGGGCAGCAGTGTCTCTAGTGGCGGCTTATCAGAAGCAGAATTAACTGACCGGAGGGAGAAAAGACAGCTCACATGGGAGTTGGCGAAGCTGGAGAAAGAAAAGGAGGAACGGAGGATGGCTCAGGAGTTGAGGCTCAGGGAGATAGATCTCCAGATCCTACGGGTCGGGGCACACACTGTTCCTAATGGTGGCAGCGAAGAAAGAGAAATCACCAGGGAACCCAAACCTTATTTGCCAAAAGACATAGTAGCCAGCTATAGTGCGGGAGATGACATCGCCAAGTGGCTAGCGGCCTATGAGGTCTCTTTAAGAGTCCATGGGGTTCCAGAGAAATATTGGGGAGGGGGATTGTATAAATACATGCCTCCAGCTGGCAGGGATACATTATTGGCCCTGGAGCAGGATGAGCAGACCCACTACCCCACCATGAATGTGGCGCTCGTGAGGAAGTTTGGACTAACACCCGAGAAGTACAGACAGAAGTTCCGGGGTAGCCACAAACTGGGCACACAGAATTGGGTGGATTTCCTGGACTATGCAAAGAAGGCATTAGAGGGTTGGATACAGGGCAGCGAGGTGAGGGACTACGAGGGGTTGTTTGATTTGATGTTGAAGGAACACCTGCTCGAAAAATGTTTCCCTGAACTGCGTCAACACCTGGTGGATAGCAAGCTGACCAATCCCCGGAAGCTTGCTGAGGAGGCGGACATTTGGGCTAGTACCCGGGTGTCCACAAGGGGGACTGGAGGGGACTCTCAAAAGACCGGACAGGGCGCCCCCCAGAAGAAAGAGGGAGGGGAAAAGAAAACGGAGTTCTCTAAAGGCCCCCAAAATAGTTTCCAAGGGAAGGGAACGGGATTCACCCCTAGGGCTAACCCACCCAGAAACCCTAATCCTGGCCAGAGTCAGCAGCCAAGGGTTGTCACTTGCTTCGAGTGCGGTGGAGTCGGACACTATAAGGGAGATGTGAAGTGCCCGAAAAGACCACCCCCTCCCATTGGAGGAAAGGCCCCCGGAGTAGCTAGTGTAGTGCTCGGGGAGGAGATGCCTTTAGATAAGGGAAGGGAGTGGGCGGGTGTCACTTTAGTGTCCCTGGGAGAACGGGAGATGGTTCCTAAGATCCAGGTGCCCGCAAATACCACAAAGTATGGGCAGTGGGTCACCATCAACGGCCAAAGAGGGGAGGCTCTGAGGGACACAGGAGCCAGTATGACTATGGTACGTAGCCAACTGGTGTCTCCAGAGCAGGGGATTCCCGATGTACTCCACCCTGCCGCGATGGCTGACGGCAGAATGGGCCACTATCCGGTGGCCGAAGTTCCATTTGAATGGGAAGTGGTTGCAGGGTTGCTTCGAGTTGCCGTAAGCCCTGCCGTGCCAGTCGATTGTCTGCTGGGGAATGACATGGAGCATAATGCTTGGAAGGAGGTGGAATACCGGACTCATGCCGAGATGCTGGGTACACCTGACTGGGCCTGTGTCAGCACAAGGTCTGCGACTACCCGGAGAGGGAGTTCGTTTAGGCGGGAGCCTGGAACAAAGGCACTGCCGGCTGCCAATCAAGGGAAGAACCGAGGACAGGAGGAGCCTGCCTCGGCATCCGCGCCCCGTGTGACGGATAGGCCACCGGAGGTGGTGGACCAGGAGTCCGCGGAGGGGGATGTTACTGAACTGGAGGACCTACCCATCCCGGCCGAGTGGCACGTGGAGGGAGGGCCGACCAGGGAGGAATTCTGCAAGGGCCAGAAGGAGTGTCCTACCCTTGAGGGACTGAGGCGACAGGCCGAAGCCCAGGCAGCAGGGAACGTTGAGGGGAACTATAATATTTACTGGGAGGATGGCCTCCTCTACAGTGAACCCAAGGCACCCATGCACGGATCGTCACGGGCCTTGGTTGTCCCTCAACGTTACCGAGCCTTCCTTCTGGAATTGGCTCATGAGATCCCCTTGGTAGAACACCTGGGGCAAGACAAGACCTTTGCCCGGCTTGTCCCGCACTTTTATTGGCCTCAGATGAAAGTGTCGTCCGACACCTACTGCCGGACGTGTGTGTCTTGTCAAGCCAGTGGGAAAACAGGGGTGAAGCTGAAAGCTCCCCTGGAACCACTTCCTGTCGTTAGCACCCCCTTTGAAAGGGTGGGCATCGACATTGTGGGTCCGTTAGATCCGCCTACTACAGCTGGTCACAGGTTTATCCTGGTTCTGGTGGATCATGCCACACGGTACCCAGAGGCTATACCTCTGAGGACCATAACTGCACCTGTTGTGGCTAGGGCCCTCATGGGAATCTTTACCCGAGTGGGTTTTCCCAAGGAAGTTGTGTCTGACAGGGGGACCAACTTCATGTCAGCATACATGCGGGCGATGTGGAAGGAGTGTGGAGTGACCTACCGGTTCACCACTCCTAACCACCCCCAGACCAATGGTCTGGTGGAGAGGTTCAATAAAACCTTGAAAGGCATGATCAGAAGTCTGCCTGAAAGCCTGCGGAGGAAATGGGACGTCCTCCTACCCTGTCTATTGTTTTCTTACAGGGAAGTGCCACAGAAGGGAGTGGGCTTCAGCCCCTTCGAGCTTTTGTATGGGCACCCTGTGCGTGGCCCTCTCAGCCTGGTGAGAGACGGATGGGAAAGAACTCCCAGAAAGCTTCCCCAGGACGTGGTGAGCTACATGCTGGCCTTCCGGAGCCAAATGGCTAAGTTGTGGAAGCAAGCTTCAGACAACTTGGAAGCCAGCCAAGCAGTGATAAAGGCGTGGTATGACCACAATGCTCACCCGGTGGAGTTGGAGCCTGGCCAGAAGGTGTGGGTGATCGAACCAGGAGAGCTTAGCGCCCTCCAGGATCGCTGGTCAGGACCCTTTGAGGTGTTGGAGAAGAAGGGTAAGGCTACCTACTTGGTGGATCTGAAGACCCCTCGTCAGCCCCTACGGGTGCTGCATGCCAACCGCCTCAAACCCCACCATGAGAGGCCCGAAGTCATATTGTTAATGGTGACTGACGGAGCAGAGGATGTGGAAAGCGAGCCTCTCCCCGACTTATTTGCGTCTCATGAGAAGGATGGGTTGGTGGAGGGAGTGATTCTCTCCCCGTCCCTAACTCCTGAACAGCAGGAGGACTGCCGCCAGGTCCTGGGGCAGTACTCTTCGTTGTTCTCCCTTGTTCCGGGTAGGACTCACCTGTGCGTCCATGACGTGGACACAGGAGACAGCCCACCTGTGAAGTCAAAGATCTACCGGATGACAGACAAGGTGAAGGCCAGCATTCACAGTGAAGTCACTAAGATGCTGGAGCTAGGAGTGATTGAACCTTCCAGCAGCCCCTGGTCCAGTCCGGTGGTACTAGTACCAAAAGCTGCACCACCGGGGGCCCAACCGGAACTGAGGTTCTGTGTGGACTACCGGGGACTGAACTCAGTAACCAAGACTGATGCTCATCCGATACCAAGGGCGGATGAATTGATTGACCGGCTGGGAGCTGCCCAATATCTGAGTACCTTTGACCTTACTTCCGGGTACTGGCAGATCTCTCTGACTGATGGAGCTAAGGAAAGGTCAGCCTTCTCCACGCCCAAGGGCCACTACCAGTTCTGCGTGATGCCCTTTGGGCTCAAGAACGCACCTGCCACGTTTCAGCGTCTGGTGAACCAGATCCTCACTGGAATGGAGAGTTTCTCTGCTGCTTATCTGGACGACATTGCCGTCTTCAGTAACAGCTGGGAGGATCACTTGCGTCACCTGCAGGCCCTGAAACGCGCTGGTTTAACGATCAAGGCCAGTAAATGCCAGATCGGGCAGGGGTCTGTAGTGTACCTTGGACACTTGGTGGGTAGGGGGGCGGTGCAACCCCTCCAGGCGAAAATCGAGGCCATCATGGCCTGGGAACCCCCCAAGACTCAGACTGAGGTCCGAGCTTTTCTGGGCCTCACCGGATATTACCGCCGCTTCGTGAAGGGGTATGGTACCATTGTGGCCCCCCTCACAGAGCTTACGTCCAAGAAGCAACCTCGACGGGTAGTCTGGACGGAGGCTTGTCAGCAGGCCTTTGTGAAACTGAAGCAAGCCATGTGCGAGGCCCCGGTCTTAAGGGCCCCAGATTTTTCCAAGGAGTTCATTGTCCAGACGGATGCATCGGAACATGGCATTGGGGCAGTGTTATCGCAACTCAATGAAGAGGGTCTGGATCAACCCGTGGTCTTCCTATCCCGGAGACTACTTCCCAGGGAACAGAAGTGGAGTGCAATAGAGCGGGAAGCCTTTGCAGTGGTATGGGCTCTGAAGAAGTTGCGGCCATACCTGTTTGGCTCGCACTTCCTAGTTCAGACCGACCACAGACCCCTTCGTTGGCTGATGCTGATGCAGATGAAGGGGGAGAATCCCAAGTTGCTGAGGTGGTCTATCTCCCTACAGGGAATGGACTTTCAGGTGGAACATCGGCCTGGAGTGGACCACGCCAATGCAGACGGTCTCTCAAGGTATTTCCGCCTTAGTGATGAGAACTCCCAAGGGGTTGGGTAGCTCTCCCCACTTTCAGCTGGGGGGGGACGCGTGTTAGACCTGTCAGCCCTTTGGGTGGTCCCTCCTCATCATTATTTATTTTGTCCCACTTTTGCCTCAAACCCTGTTATAATTTTTCCTTTTTGGGAACCACCAGACTTTTTAGTGTTGATGCAGGGTCAGGGAGCCATTTTCCCTACCCCTGGAACTTCTGTCTGAGGGCCTGAGACACAAAATGGTGGCCACCCATTGTCACCTGTGACATCATCAGAACCCACTGGAGATTTCTAGAACCTTCTGTAACATTCTAGAACCCTGTGACAGTGGGAGGCAGTTTAGAATGTTGGGAGGCCATCTCAGAGGGGCAGTTGGCAACTGACTGGAGAAGAGAGAGGACAGAGACAGAAGGAGGTCGGAGTAAGGCAGCAGAGGTGGAAACCAGTGCTTGGAGTGGGGTCCAGAAACCCACCCTTGATGCTAGTCTCTACTGACCAAGCCCAACCTAAAGCCCTGTGTGGGATCAAGACCAGAAGAACCATCTTAAAGGACTGAAAAGTTGGAACAAGCCTTAAAGAAGAAGAACAGCAAGTTCCTGACCTGTTCAGCAGTGTCCTCCTGGAGTCCTGACATCGAGAAGCCTAGAGACCTGGGGCCTGAGGTGGAGAAGCGGCGCTGACAGAAAGCAGACGTCGTACCCGGAGCCGCCAGAGGTCGAGTGAGGGCGCCGACGGAGGTCGTGGAGAGACACCGGAGGTCGAGTAAGGAGTTACCCGAGGTCGGGTGAGGGCGCCGACGGAGATCGAGGTGAAGCGCGCCGGAGGTCGGGAGTGGAGATCGCACTCCGGAGACGCCGGAATCTGAGGTGAAGCGCGCCGGAGGTCGGGAGTGGAGGTCGCACTCCGGAGACACCCGGAAGCGGGGAGACCGTGACCCTGCGACGCCGGAAGGCGACATCGAGCCGGAGCAGCCCAGCGACATCGAGCCGAGGCCGCCCAGCGACATCGATCCGGAACAGCCCAGCGACATCGATCCGAAGCCGCCCAGCGACACCGAACCGGAGCCGCCCAGCGACATCGAGCCGGAGCCGCCTCACGACATCGACACGGCGCCGAGCGGAGCCGATCATCGTGAAAAGGGCAGTAAGTGGTAGAGGGGGCGTCTGAGGCCCTGTGGAGCCCTAAAAGACCATTCTAGGGGCTAGAGGGGTGTTAGAACCAGCCTGGGAGTGCCAGGGGTGAACTGAGACTGGTGCAGTGACCTCTGTGAGGGGTTGTGTATTTTGGGAGAACCAGATCCTTAGGTTACCCTTATTCTACCTCAGTTCAGGCCCAGCCTTGACCAATCTAGGTGGAACACCCCCCATGTCATCCAAATGACCACAAGCTGTACTTGGGCAAAGTAAAACCAAACTACCTCGTGAAAGGGTTGTGAACTGTAATTGTCATTGATTGTGTTATTTAAGTTATTGAGGGTGCTTTATTTATTGTCTTCCACTAATTTATTCCTGCACTGTATTTATTGCACCTATATTTATTCCGTGTTTATTTATGACCTGAACCTATTTATTGAAACCCCACTGTGGTATTATTTATTTGACCTGCTATTTTCAAGAAAAGTCTTATGGTATTGTATGTATGTTTTGAAACCTGCAACTAAGAGAAAATAAGATAAAGACAAACTACTTTCTTTCATAATTTTTACGGTGTAGTGTCGTTTTTGGAACGGATGAACGCATGGTTATTGTGAGGGTGTGACGTACGCTTAACACGGTGCCTGACCCCCAACCGCTCGAGCCAAGCTACCATTGTGCTGGGAACCTGGTGACTGCTAACCCGGTTGCCCGGTTTCCAACAGTGACTTTATTGATTAAACAGATGCTGAATCCTTTATCACCTCGAGTCTGTGCCTTATTCCATGAAGTTTCTGTGGGAGCTGGATTTTTTGGATTTTATGCTCATTGACTACAAACATTATGAGGATTTTACCCACTTGGGTTTCATTTGCACAAATTGCCTATTTTGCACAGCTCATTTCGTTGTTGCATATGCAGGTGTCTGCTTTTTTAAACATACAAGTTTTTTTAAACTGCTACTGCCCGTTGGTTTTACCTTAATTTTAGATTGCACCTAATACCTGTGCTTTCTCTGTTTTTAAGGAGTGTTTTTACCAACTGTTCATTAATGTTTGTTACATTTATGTATTTTACTATTAGTGAACTACAAATGTGTATATATTTTTTTTCATATATCTCTTCCATGTCTATTACGCTATTCATGCGTTAGCCAATCAATGCACGTTATTCATTTGCACTTGCACTTTAAATTGATCCTGCTAAGCCTCGGCGTCATGTGATCAAGGCCTTTCGTAGGCTGAAACGCGTCATGCAGGCATTGCTGTAAAACAAGAATAAAGTAATTTTCTCACTTGCATCCTGGGTCAGCTTTCGTCTGTTCCTGTTCTCCTCGAGACTGTTGGTGCGCAGGAGCACACTTGGCGAAATTCTTCGTTAGCTACCTTACCGGCTTTGCTTCTCCGGTATTCACGCTGACCCCTCCTTCGCAACAGGCTAAGCGGCAGGAAGCAGTTCTTTCGGTGCTCCGGAAGGTCCCCTCTGTTCCTGTCAGGATCAGCTGCTACAGCCCCGCACCACCTGCACTACTCCCAAAATCGGCAGTGGACCTGAGTTGCTGAGTGTCGGACGACATCGTAAGCGCAAAGGGATTCACACCGGTAGGGAGCTTGGTTGTATTATGCGGTGAAGGAGTGCAGAGGATTTGGGCAGTTTCCGATTTTCTCCAATTGCCCGTTGATCCCGTGAGTACACATTTGTGTTTCATTGTATACAGCGCCATGTCTGCAGACGCCTTGAGAAGCAGGGAGGAGGCAGCCATCGGTGTGTTCGATGACTCACCGGCTGGTGGGTCAAACACCATAAACCAAACAGTTGAGCACATCAGTGGAACTCCCAATCCACGTGAAATCTTTAGACGTCTGGAAAAATTGATGAAGGCTGAACAAGCCAAATGGTGGGAGCACCGCTCCTTGAATCGTTATTTGGAGGTGGGGCGCATTCCTCGTGGGCTTCGAATAATGCTGGCACCAAGCTATGAGCAACCTGACCCCAACATGCTCAATGAATGGGCGGAGTGCAACCTGGAGTCATCACGCAAGCTGGTGATTATTTTGGTCAAGTATGCGGAGAGTGATCGCGCAGCATTGCAGACTCAGATTGATATTGTCGAGAATGAAATCCGTGCTTTGAATTCCTCCATGGACTGTGTCAAACTTAGGCAGAAGATGGTCTTTCGACATCGCAAAGAGGAGGAAATAATCAAAAAACGCAAGGCGTTTAAATTCCAACGCGATAAAATCGACTATCAAGAAGGTCGGATTTTTACCTTTGCTAGGAAGTTCGATGCCATCAAAACTTCTAAACTGCCTCCAACACAATTGTCGTCTGAGCCAGGTTCAAGTGCCAATCAAGTACATCAAGGGGCATCTTCAATCTCTGACCTGAGCTCAGTACCCAACAGTGAGTCTGATAATGAACGCCATAGCAACTTAATGCGATTGGGGTTTACCAAACATTCCCTAGCGCAAGAGGTGGACTGCTTGCGACAAGATCGGCGCGAAACCCTGAGACCGAGACGCCAAAATCCCAACAATGCAAAAGAATCGATCAAAAGCGCAGAGCGCGCCGACAAGCAGTCTCCAAGCGCCAAGCCAAAAAGAAAGTACAACAGAAAATTGAAGAAACAGTAGATGGGCAACATTTGGAAGGAGTAGAAAGCGGCTCCATATCTGTTCTCAATCTCTCAGACATCCAATTGAGCCAAGCCGACATCAAAATTCTCCATTTGGGCCTCTCCTACAGTCCAGTCAGCAACTTCAGCTACTCCAAAACACGAATCGATCTCTATAAGTTCATTCGCAAGCTGAAATTGCAAAAGTACTTCCGGCTTAATCCTCCAGCTCCACGACCCCAACCTCCATCTATGGCTACACAATTTCATGGACTGAGTGTCAGTGATTTTCAATTGCTGCAAGATCTACAACAACTGCATAATGAAGATTCCAGCTCCAGCCGTATAAATGATGAACTGATTCCAAACGTGTCTTGCCTTACCAAACTTAAGTCCAAATCAACGTTTTCTCCCTTGATGCTGCATGACAATCTAGACATTTTTCACGAATTATCCATAGCGGGCGTGAAAAAACTGTATGCATCTACGCTACGTGAAAAAACGCAACACACCGCACAGAATACCTGTTACATTCAGTTGGTTAAAAAACTGCAGGCAAACAACAACATCATTATCCGTCAATCGGATAAAGGCGGCAATGTGGTGCTTTGGCCTCGTGAACTCTATCTAGATGAAGCCAACAGTCAGCTTAATGATCCTCTGTGTTATAAACGGTGTGAGGCAGCTGTAATGAGAAAAGCACAAAATGACTTTCATGCTCGTTTGGTCGCCTGGGGAAGTACCGGACTTTTGAGTCAGGATGAACTCAAGTTCCTCAAGAATGAGCATCCAATCACCCGGTGATTTATTTCATCCCAAAAGTACAAAAGGACCCCGTTAAGACCCCTGGCAGGCCTATCATCTCAGCCTGTGGGGGGTTATTGGAAAATACATCTGTGTACATTGACAATTTCTTGCAGGAACATGTCCAAACCTTACCGTCATTTGTGCAGGACACAGGTGATTTTCTAAGAAAAATTGCAGACACCGCTTGGGACAATACGTATTTGTTGATTACACTTGATGTAACAGCTTTATACACAAGTATTCATCATTCTGATGGCTTGAAAGCAATTGTACATTATTTGGGGAACAGACCCATTATGCTAGCCAATCACAACAAGATGTTACTTGATATGATTTCATTTTGCTTGTATAACAACTTTTTTATGTTTGGTAACCAATATTTCCAACAGGTCAGAGGTGTAGCCATGGGGGCCTGTTTTTCTCCCAGCTATGCCTGTTTGCATATGGGCTGCTGGGAGGAACAGGTCCTCTTTGGCCAACACCATGACATTTTTTCCAAACATGTGATTGTATGGCTCCGCTATATCGATGACATTTTTCTGATATGGCAAGGTACCAAACAGGCAGCCCTTGATTTCATTAGTGCACTCAACATCAACACTCTTAACCTCCGCTTTACGTCCAACATAAGCCAGGAGTCGGTGTGCTTCCTAGATGTAGAGATTATTGCCAGCAATGACCATTTAACAACGCGACTCTTTAGGAAGCCCACTGCGGGTAATACAGTGTTGCATGCCTCAAGTCACCACCCGGCACATCTCATACGCAGTATACCCTACGGGGAGATGTTGCGTATCAGGCACATTTGCAGCACTGATCCAGAATGTGCTAAAGCTCAACAAGCTAGCAAAGCACGGTTTATTCTAAGGGGTTATACTGTTGCCATGGTTGATAGTGCTATTCTAAAAGCTAATCGCATCCCTAGGAGTGAGGCCTTAAAAAAGTCTGTGCCCATCGAAACGGGCGTACCAACTAATCAACCGATTAGATTGATTGTGACCTACAATCGTCAGCATCAGGCTCTACGCAAAATACTCAAGAAAAATTGGAGCCTTGTTTGTAATGACCCTGTCATTGGGGACCTGATGTCAGCTAGTCCAGTCATTACATTCAGAAAAGCTCGTTCGATGAAGGATGCGTTAGTTAAATCCAGTCCTGAAATTGTTGCCACTAAAACATGGCTACAGATGAGCAAGGGTTTCAAGCGCTGTTCGAGCTGCAAAGCTTGCAGGCATGGGGCTAGCAAGATGGAATTTCGTATTCCATTTTGTGACATTCCTCGCCCCATCAATAAATTTCTTACCTGCAAGACTGAATTTGCGGTGTATGTGCTGGAGTGTCCGTGTGGCCTGCAATATGTTGGTAGTACCAAGTTGCAGGTCCACAAGCGGATACTCCAGCACATACGGGCCATCAATGGCAATGATTCTACATACCCTGTGGCACGCCACTTCAAGGAGTGTCATGACAACAAAAGCGAACTCCTTAGGTTTTTTGTCATTGACTCTGTGCCCCCGTTGAGACGGGGAGGGAATCGCGAGGCCCTTCTTCGTGCACTAGAAACCCGCTATATTCTTGAACTAGATTCTAAGACCCCTGTGGGCCTTAATGCCAGTGAAGATGTCTTCACTTGTCTGTAAATCATATCTTTTCCACCAGTCTTAAAGAGGTTTTCAACTGTTGTTTCTTTGATGTTTAGCCTCCACATCTTTTTAGTACTCGAAAAAAATATATTTTTAGTAACATTACTTTATATTATATAAAGATCGTTTTTAATATAGCACTATTTTTGCACTTTGTACACTATGCATCATCTTGATTGGCACATTAATACAGACATGGTAGTGTTCATTTATGATGGTTATTTGTATTATATATGCTCATTGACTACAAACATTATGAGGATTTTACCCACTTGGGTTTCATTTGCACAAATTGCCTATTTTGCACAGCTCATTTCGTTGTTGCATATGCAGGTGTCTGTTTTTTTAAACATACAAGTTTTTTTAAACTGCTACTGCCCGTTGGTTTTACCTTAATTTTAGATTGCACCTAATACCTGTGCCTTCTCTGTTTTTAAGGAGTGTTTTTACCAACTGTTTATTAATGTTTGTTACATTTATGTATTTTACTATTAGTGAACTACAAATGTGTATATTTTTTTTGCCTATATCTCTTCCATGTCTATTACGCTATTCATGCGTTAGCCAATCAATGCACGTTATTCATTTGCACTTGCACTTTAAATTGATCCTGCTAAGCCTCGGCGTCATGTGATCAAGGCCTTTCGTAGGCTGAAACGCGTCATGCAGGCATTGCTGTAAAACAAGAATAAAGTAATTTTCTCACTTGCATCCTGGGTCAGCTTTCGTCTGTTCCTATGTGTAGGAGAGTAGGGTCTGCTTTCTATGTTCACCCCCACTTTTTGCTTTTGCTTTACTGGTTTTCGACTTAGATGTGGCTGTGGGCCTGCTAATCAGACCCACAGCCCTGCTGTTCTCTCTCTAAATTAATACTATGTACTTTAGGTGCATAACCCATTTGGATAGGATCACCTTATTGGCCCCTGTACAGTGTACCCTAGGTACCCAGGGCATAGGTGTACCCTAGGCCTACCAGGGGCTGCAGCATGTATTGTGCCACCCCTGGCCTGGCCTTCCATTTTGACACAACTGGCTGATCACTCAGCTGGGGCAAGGTCGTGTAATCACCCCTTGCTTAGGTGTAGTATTCCTATACCTAACTTACATATAGACACAGGTGTACCTATCAGTCACTCCTATGGCAGGCCTTGACAATCCTGGAGGCAGAGTGCTTGGTAACATGTGAGAGGGTGCTCTAGCATGAGCTGAGCCTGTCTGCAGCTTTCGGAACCATGTCCTTATAGCTGTTCTATGATATAGCCTACCATATACTCTTAAAGTACCTTATAATCTTAGACGGTTATGGTAACTATGGTTTGGCTTTATCAAAACATGTCGTGTAAGGTGTCTAACACTCGGGAATAATACCCCCATGCCATTTCTGGACATGAGAATATTATTCCCCCCTTCTAGAGGGAAAGACATGTTAAAATCATACTTCAACTGTTAGCCTCTGACCAAAGCCTCAGCATCACAAAATGGATGCTGCTGCCACGACACAAGTCTGACCTCCTGCAGCTGGGAGTGATCCCAGCCAGGGAGGCCTGGACAATAGGTTTCCTGCTTGGGGAGGTGCTAGCACCTCCCCAGACAGCCTTTAGTGTATTGGGGCAGGGTGGGCTGAAAGGAATGAGACATGCCTGGGGCACACAAGGTGTTCCTTGCATAGTCCAGTTCAAACCGGCGCTGGGGCACTCCAGCCCCAGCTCTGGCGCGAAACTGGACAAAGGGAAGTGGGTGTAACCACCCCCTCCCAGGTCCCACCCATAAGGCGTGACCTAGCAGGTATCCCAGCCCCCCAGATTAGTATAAGAGTGGGAGTTGGGCCTCAAGACTTTAGATTATCCTGAACCTGCAAAACTGAACAGAAACTCTGGACCTTCGACATTCGACGAAAGAAGAAGACTGAAGAATCTCCCTTGTAGCCAAGGAGTGGCTACCCTGTGCAAACAGGCACCATCAAGAGACTACCCTTTGCTTTGCGACCGTTCTACGAGGAACCGACTGCAGAGCCCGACCAGAGCCTTGACTTCCAGACTTCTCCGACCCTCATCCACATCTGCAGCAGAGCTGAGATCCGTGGAGGCAACGAGCGACGTGGGACCGGCTACCTGGGAAAAGTGGCTAGTAACTTACAGCGCAGCTTCTGAGGTACCCTCGAAGTTGTGCACCGGGGATTGAGAAGCCCCAACCCCAAGCACCAACTGCACCGAAGATCAGCCCCCCACACTCCACGAGTCCTGCGTGGGGCCCTTCAGCATTTTCCTGCTTGCCGCGTCTGTCCGGTTGCTTGCCCGCTGGCTAGTGGCCTCTGTGACGACGCTCCCTGAAATCTTCTGCGCTGGTTTGGCTCCTCCAGACTGGCTCCCGCTTCTCTGCAAAGAATAAGCACCCCAGACCTTCCTGGTCTGCACCAGAAGCAAGTCCCTTGTTCTTCGTGGGTTCCGCTTGCCAAGGCTTGGTGAGTCCTAGTCCAACTTCGACGCCGCCGACAGCAAGAGCCTTCGTGGGACAGCTCGCCTCCTGGTCCTGGTCGTCCTCGACGCTTCCTGGTCCTCCTGGCTGCAGCGACAAGCTTCACCTTCACCTGCAACTCTTCACGACATCGCCTGGTTCCTTCCTGGTTCCACGTGGTCAGTGACCTTGACTCTGTCCCTTCTGCTTGCAGGTTTCTTCTCTTCTTGATCCCAGCCTTGGGATCCACCGGACACTCTTCACTGACTGCCTGTCAGCATCTTTCTTCAGGCATCCATAGGAGTCGACGACGAAAACGACGCATCTTCACCCCTATGCACCCGCAGCCTGTGGGCTAGGTAACTTGGGTACTCCGGTGCTCATCAGGATAGTGACTATCCTAGTGTCTAGTTTTCAAGTCTCAACTTCCTAGCTACTCCGGAAGTGTCCTAAATCTATCTATTTCTAAACTGTAACATTGCTATTGACTTTTACGCATTACGCGTGAGTGTTTCCACTCTGCACACGAATCCCGTGGGCCTCCCACTTCCTAACTAACGCTAGTGTAGTGTAGCCCCAGCGATTCCCTAGGCCTAGGCCTATTCTATTTCCGTGACAGTGGTTCTTATACCACTTACTTAGTATATGGTTTGCGTGGTCCCTAGGGCCTAACTGTATTACTTACCTGTGTGACTTACTGTATGCATTAATAAGACTGTGTTGTACTTACCTCTAAACTCATAAAGAGTGCTGAGGGTTTGCTTAGAATAAATACACTTTATTTTATATATATATCTGTTGTGGTGTCCTTTCATTTGGTATTCAAGGGATTATATATGGTATCACAGCTGGCTTCACATGCCATTCAGAGTTTAGCCTAAGACTGCTCTTGTCCATGCTACCACTAGGATAGCTGGTCTATAAGGTTGACTTTACAACCAATCACCATAAGGGTATTTGGACTGATATAAGGTGTACACTATAACTAGTGACATCATACATCAGGCCAACTTCTCACACTATTCTCCTCGAGACTGTTGGTGCGCAGGAGCACACTTGACGAAATTCTTCGTTATATATATATAAATATATATATATATATATATATATATATATATTATATATATATATATATATATATATATATATATATATATATATATATATATATATATATATATATATATATATATAATCTACTGCCGGTCACCAGTAGATAGTTATAGTTAGGACCGTGTTTCCATAGGAAATCCGCAACATTCTATTTGGAATAACTTTGGCGCTGGTTGATGAATCCTCGCGAAATTTTCAAAATAGGTGGGGCGCTCCGCTCCACTCCTACCCTGAAAGTCTCGGGGGGATTCGTCAAGCGGGAGCTGAGAAAAAAGGGGGTCCCAAAACGTGTTTTCCCCATGCAATTTTCCGTAGAGACCTTTAGTCCAAGGTATAGCCCGAACGGCTGAACAGAATTACTTGAAATTTGGCAGAGAGGTAGTCCTCAGCTCAGGGATGTGCCTTTTGCATATATCGAGTCAATCTGTTTAGTAGTTCCTGAGAAAATCAAAAGTAAAATCATATATATATATGTGGGCGGAGCCTAACCACACATCTCATCCTGAGATCTGATTGGCTGTCAGCACTTCATCCAAGAAGTGTTGGCAGCCATCTTGGGACCAATATACATGATAGCACCTCATTAAAAAGCATTGCAGTTAATAGAAGGTTTTAAGGCTTTAGTTACATTATAAATCATTTGTTGATGGTACCATACTCATTTTAGGAATTGTGGTATGTTCTAAGGTGATTTCACCATGTGAAAAAGCCTTCTGCTGGGATATCATGATTGAGAGAAAAATATTTTCTCATGCTTTTCCCACAGAGGTTTGGAAGGTGATCTATAAGCTAAACTAAGAGCTTATTTTCTGTAAATTCACATTATCTTTCTCAGTCATGTGAGAATGAAGTCTGACATTCTCAGTAAAACATGTACATCCAACAAGGGCAGAGACTGTCAGATGATTCCTTTGTGTTCTACTGCAGCTTCCCAGAGTGTTCCAAAGAACAACTAGAGCGCTAACAGTCCTACTTATGATAAACGTATGGCACACCTGAAGCCATCTTGCTTGGATTAAAGTGGTAACTCTTAAAACATTTAATTTAAAAAGGAACAAAATGAGGGGGTTCATTTTTCCATAAAAAGTATGATTAGTGCTGCAGAAAGAAAAATTAGGGCACATTTTGAGTGACTTCTCAAATCCTCTTCTATTTCATTAAAAAATTCTGATATGCAGACTAAAACATGCACTTTCAATACCAGCAGCAGTTTTCCCTGGTGAGCAGTAGCTTTACTACAGTGATCTAATGAGCAGAAAGAGTGCTAACATTCTGAATTTATGGCAAATGTGTGACACATCTGAATGCCTTCTTGATGGAATCAAAGTAAAAAACTGAAAGTATTTCCTACTGAGGAGACTGCAGTAAATGAGGAAATTAGGAAACTTCATAACAAATAAGTCTCCCAAGATGGCCACCAGAGACAAAAGAGCCCAAATGTAGCCCAAATATCACCCAGATGTAGCCCAAGTATAGCCCAATGACAGAATGTCCCAGAGTGTTCTTAAAAACAACTAGAGCGCTTACTGTCTTCATTATGACAAAAGTATGGCACACCTGAAGCCATCTTGATTGGAATAAACTGGTAACACTTAAAACATTTAATTTAAAAAGGAACACAATGAGGGGGTTCATTTTGCCATAGAAATTATGATTAATGCTGAAGAAAGAAAATGAGGGCACACATTTTGAGTGACTTCTCACATCCTCTTCTATTTCATTAAAATATTCTGACATGCAGACTGAAACATGCACTTTTAATACCAGGAGCAGACTTCCATGGTGAACAGTAGTTTTACTACAGTGATCTAATGAACAACTAGAGTGCTAACATTCAGAATTTATGGCAAATTTGTGACATATCTGAATACCTTCATGATGGAATCAAAGTAAAAAACTGAAAGCATTTCCTACTGAGGAGACTGCAGTACATGAGGAAATTAGGAAACTTCATAACAAATAAATCTCCCAAGATGGCCACCGGAGAAAAGCCCAAATGTAGCCCAAAATCACGCAGATGTAGCCCAAATATAGCCCAATGACAGAAGTGTGCAAAACACTTATTATTTTGTGTTTTTGCAGTGTTATATTGTGCAGACTTGTCAGGTATTGGAGTGCTTTACAAGAGCATTGGTTACATCACACAAGAACAAATTCATTTTGGTTGTAGACATGGGGAGACTAAGTGATTTGACCAGAATCACAGAATGTCGAGCTGAAGCAGAAACTCCAACCTGGTTCCCCAGTTGCAAAGTCTGCAGTTCTGGAAGTAACACCACATCCTCTCCCCTAAGTGCAACATTTAATCAAGTGGTGAACTGGATAAAAAAACATAAAGGTAACAAATAATTTAAAAGTGCTTTGTCGCTATTTGAAAACTCAGAAAATATGTCCTTATTTTAGTCTTTTAGAGCACTAACCATAATTTTGATGCCAATAAGACCCTCTCATATGTAATTTCTAAAGGAAACGCTCTAGGTATTACAGTTTTGATTACATCAAGATGACGTCAGGCGTTCCACACTTTTGTAATAAATATAGAATGTTAGCAATCTAGTTGTTCATTAGGATACTGTTGAGAGGCAGAGGCCAGGGGCACGGACTCTGAAAATTGAAGGCAGGTAGGAGGGTGCAAAGGCAACAATTTAACCACACTGAGCAGGCAGGAAGGGCCGTGGCAGCACAACAGACTATGGAGGGCAGTGGAAAGGGGGGCAGGGGCAACAAACCAACAATACAGGACTTGCAAGAGAGGCTGTGGCAATGTAATAGACCATTGTGGGCAGAAGGAAGAGGCAATGGTAGTACAACCATACATGCCAACAGACCCGATTCAGCCAGGAAACGTCCAATGTTTGTAAGCTCAAATGGGCTTTATTTGATCTGTCTCCTGTCTACAATCTCCTCTTTTTCAATGTAACTCAAAGGGGAAAATCAATACCCCAGTTTTTTTCTCCAAATCTCCCTCTTACCAAGTTCAAAATGTTCGCAAGTATGGTACATTGGATCATGGAAGGAAATGGAGTAGGGACATGGACTTGGATAACAGAGGACAGGAGGGACATGGAGAGGTGCACCAAACTGACCCTGCAGGGCAGGCATCAGGGTTTGCAGCAGCACAATACACCACACAGGGCATGCGGGACGGGAGTGCAGCACAACAATCCATAGAAAGCAAGAGGGAGGGGACAGGACCATGCACATGGACAACAGAGAACAGAGAAGCAAGAGGCAATGGTAGCTAGCTGACCATAATGGACAGACAGGAGAGAAAGCTGCAGCATAACAGACCATAAAGGGCAGGAGGGACGGATCAGGGGCATTACAATGGAACAGACAAGCCAGGAGGGAGGGAGTAGGGGTCTGCACATGTAAACAGAGGGCTGGGGGCAAGGGGGCAGGGCAGGAGCAGCAAGATAGCCATGGAGGTCAGGCAGGATGGGCACTAGAAGCAAGACACACCATGAAGAGCAACAGTGAGACTGTGATGGCATACACACAGACCATGGAGGGAAGGTGGGAGGGGTTCTGGGGCAGCTAACTGACCACACAGGGAAGGTAGGAGGGGCCATGGCAGCACAGAAGACCATGCATGGCAAGTGGGAGGGTTAGTGGCAGCACAATGGCTATGATGGGCAAGAAGGAGGGTGCAGGGGCATGCACAAAGGACGATGGAGGATAAAAGGGAGGGTCAGGACCTGTGCACAGACAAGAAAGTTCAGGGGAAGGGGCCTCACAACAGACCGCACGGGGCAGGCAGGAGGAGCAGTTGCAGCACAACAGACCAGGGAGGGCAGAAGGGTGTGGCAGTACAATGGACCATGTAGGACAGGAGGAAGAGGATAGGGGCATGGCATGTGGACAGGCAGGGTGGAGGTGGCAGGGACAGGTTACAGTCATCTGACAATGCTAGGCAGGTGGGAGGGAAGTGGCAGCTCAACAGAACACTCAGAGTAGATAGGAGTGGCAGGTCCATGGAACATGGTGGGCAAAAAGGATGGAGCAGGGGCATGCACAAAGACATCGGAGGGCAGGGGGAAGGAGAATAGGGGCAGCAAGCTAAGCACAGAGTTTAAGCAGGAGGTCAATGATGGGGTATAGAATTGGGCAATGGAGGGAAGGAGGAGAGGACTGGTACATCATACTAAATTGAGGGCAGTGGCAGTACATCAGACCATGCATGGCAGGATTGAGGAGGCTAGTCCATGGATTCACACAACAGAGGATAGGGAGAAGGGGGATGGGGCAGCAAGCTAACTGTTCAGAGAAGGCGGGAATTAGGAACTTTATTGTTTTTTAAACGTGTGTCTGTGCGAACTACTTAAAATATGAACAAGTATGCAGCATAATCTCACTTTTATTCAGGAAGAAGAGGACGTTTGTGACTGTGACTCCAGGCTCACTTGGCAGAAACACCCCCTGACCCTCCACCCCCTATCGCAAAATGTAATGCCCGTGAAAAGGGTAGGTGAACACAGTGTTATATAGAACATAGTCCTGAGAGCACGATTGAAAATGAAAACTAGATATAGTGTATGGTATAAACTATGCACCAAAAAGTGTGATATATGATGAACCGGGCGTGAAATATAATATGCAATACATTTTGCGCAATGACAGATTCATTGGAGAGCGCGAGATAGCACAGGCACTAGCGCGTGCTATGCGATATGCGCCTTGGAGTGTAATATGCACAGGGCAGTGTTGTGTAACCTAACTAGTCTCTAAAGTTGTAATATAAAATATGTGCTGGGGAGTGTAACGTTGCATATGCACTGTGACAAAGATATGGATCCCAGATTGTAATATGTATGGCATAGCACTGTGCGTTATAACATAGGCATCGAGGAAGGCACGTTAGATGGGGCAATATAACCTGTGCGAAGACAAGTGTGGCATGACATATTCACGGGGTGGTGTTACAGTGCACATGGGCTAGAGAGTGTCATAGCATATGCACTAGCTAGTGGAATACAACACAGAGGTGTGCGGCACTCAGCAGGCAATGGTGGGTGTAACACAGCATTGGGCTCGGCCAGGAGCGCGCTGTGACTCTCAAGTGATGTTCGTCCCCTTTCCAGAGAGTAAAATAAAAAGTATTACACATCCGGCAGTGGATGTGTGTTTTATTAACCGTGAGGGGGGTTTCTTGCATAGTTTTGGTCGAATTTTTGTTGAATCCCCTTTGAATGGCTTGGTGTGCATGTGTATTAAATGTGCCCGTCAATAGCTACCCATGTTTGTATAAATAAACGACAAGGGTGTCTACCGGGATTAGGCACGGTAGGGCATCAGACATGTCAGAGCTTCACTAGTGGTGTAAATACATTCCACGTGGATTCATTGTATGCATAGTCGCTTTTTAATGAATATCACGCAAATCGCCATGGTGATAGGTACGTACGGTTTGTCCAGCATGTCCTAGGTGTGTCTATAAATATATATTTTTTAAAAATAATAAAAAACAGTGGCCAGCCCTGGGGATTGGGGTCAAAAAAATATAATTAGGAGACAGGCCCTGGGGGATGGGGTCATCATGGCCAATAAATTAGAATAAGAAGAGGAACCACACAGCCCCCCTTCTTAAAAAATTAAAATAAATAAAAGACTGGCATTGTGCCGGAGGCCACGCCCCCTCCTTGCAGCACGCTGCAAACGCGCCCCCTGGCGAGTTTTAAGTTGGGGAATTAGTTCCTCTTCAATACTGAGGGTCCCTGAGGGCCAACTAGCCCAACAGGCATCTCCAGTATGCGCCAGGAAGCTGCGCTGCAGACAGGTGTTCTGAGGCCAAGCCCCTTTTTACACCTCTCTGCAACGCAGCTCTGTGGCGCTTACTGGAGGTACCTAGTGGTCTAGTTTGACCTTAGGGACCCTTAGGATTCAAGGGGACTTAATCTCGCAACTTAGAACAGCCACAGGGCGCGTTTACACAGTGGTGAAGGGAGGGGACGGGGCCTGAGGTGACGTGTGCAAACACGCACTATGGCACATTTTAAATTGGGGATATAATTTTCCTTCAATACTGAGGGCCCCTGGGGGCTAACTAGCCCACCAAGTGCTTCCAGTAAGCGCCACTGAGCTGCATTGCAGAGAGGTGGTCCAGGCCGTGCCACTTTTTACACCTCTCTGCAACGCAGCTCTGTGGCACTTACCGGAGGTACCTAGTGGGCTAGTTGGACCCTAGGGACCCTCAGGATTCAAATGAACTTAATCTCCCAACTAAAAACGGACACAGGGCGTGTTTACACAGTGGTGAAGGGAGGGGACAGGGCCTGAGTTAACGTGTGCAAAAACGCCCTGTGGCCTGTTTTAAGAGGTAGTTTTAATCCCCCTGCCCTATTATATACTAGGGGCTTACAAAGGAGGTCATGCTAATCACAGGGGGACCCCAACGCATAATGTTCCCTAGTGTATGTAGGTGTCTTCACTGTATTCTAAGTGTCTTTTAACATAGCACCGGCTCTAGGACTGGTTAGTCAGACTCAGTTACCACCAGTATCCGTCTGAAAAAGTTGAGGGTACAGGATGATTTTGCAACAAGGCTTCTTTCTGCTCTTCTTTTTGTTCTTTCTGCACGTTATCCTTCTTCCTGCACTTTTCTTCGTCTTTGAGGACTTCTGTTGCTTCTTTCTGCACTTCTTTTTTTTCTTTCTGTGCATTTTTTCTTCTTTCTTCACATGTCCTATCTCTGTAGGCATAGTTAGAAATTAGCATTTAAAAAACCTTTGAAATTCACAGAAAAAACCATAGGTTTCAGGCACGTTATAGTTAGGAATTAGCATTTAAAAAACCTCTGAAATTCACTGAAAAAACCATAGGTTTCAGGGGTGTTATAGTTAGCTGGACTTTTCACTTGTACAAAACCATTGAAATTCCCCCGTTATAGTTAGTTCAGCTAACTATAACTCGACGTCACATATTACATCACTCATGACATGGTCAGTGACATCACTCATGACATCACTGATGACATCTCAAATGACATCACTGATGACATCATCCAGTGAATGTGTGTTTTTCTGAAAATTAAATATGCCTGAAACCTATGGTTTTTTCTGTGAATATATATATATATATGACCAAAAACTCTCTCCATAGAAAGAAATGAGTCGCACTCCTCACGGTGAAACTTTCATTTAATGAACAGCAGTGGCAATTCCTAACGCGTTTCAGTCAACATTTGACTTCTCTCAAAGGCTAGCCACGGCATCCATGAACTGAAAAACAAACCAAACAATCAATTGCTCACATTTAAAGTTTTTGCCCCCTGGTGGGCGCCTCAATAGGCTAAATTTTTCGAGCATGCTGGTACTTGTTGTTTGTTTTACGTTCATCAATTATTCCCCTCCGGTGGGTGATGCCGTTTGATTAACTGTATTTTTCCCTAACCGTGGCTCCCATTGCATGCCCATTTTCAAAGCTGCAGGAGACCTTTTCCAAAGTTAATCCTTGGCGGCACCTACTGTCCCATAGAAGCTTTCGCTGGCAAATCATACAGGGTCCAATTTCGGGCAGTCCTGGCGCTGTTTTAAGTGGTGGTGCGAGAATATATATATATGCACACGAGAATCCCTGCGTTTCCTGGCAGGAAAAAGCGAGTCACTCCGGTTTTGAGGTGAAATATTACGGGTTTATTTTGGCAAACAAAAGATGTGTTTCGACCTCTGGCAAGTCTTGGTCACATAACCTTCTGCCAGTTCCAAGTACATTTAAAGATACAGTGACTCGCACAACGCAGCGTGCAGTGAATGACACAAACAAAATACTTCGGTGAGTTCAAATGAACAAAAGTATTATTGTTATTTCACAAATACTTGATAATAACGTATTTTAATTTATAAAGTAATATATACAAAACAATGTTCAATTGTGAATCTGATGTCTGTCTCCATAATCTGCAGACCGTTAGGCTGTGCCTCCTGGATCATGGGTATATTACCCCCCTACCCCGTGAAATAAAATGTCAGTCGCTTTGGGTCAAGTGCCCTATCCCTTTGAGGATGTTCACAACAGTGAATTGCAATTGATTGATGGCAAGTGACATGTTAGACATATGGTTAGACTATACCTGTATGGGCAGGCAGAAATGGAAGCTATTGTGATTGGTAGTGACTTTCATCAATAATGCACTCAGTGCTTGTCTGAAACCCTATCATCATAATGTATCGATCCTCATGCCCTGTCCGGATAAGAGACATATTGTGGAGGTGTGCTCTGTTCTATGTGAGTGGCTGTGCATAGCTACTTATATCATGACCAAAATCTATGGAGAGATGACAGTTCCAAGGAACATACTTCAATCTCCTGTGCTCTTAGCAGTATTCTGGTGGCTATCCAGCTTCTGTCAAGTTTGAGTGATCTGTTAAAAGATATGAGAGAAAGAGAATGTTAGTATCACAAATCTAAGAAGCCCATTGATTCATCCTAAAGTAGGACATGTCAATACATTTCATAGCATAACCACAAGATTAACCAATTCTGGTACCAGTGTTGCAATACATCAAATATTTTTAAAATTTCATTCAGTGCTTAGTACTTCACGGTGGCAGCAGTTTACTCAGAGCAGACATCATGAAGAAACATAAACTCAATAGTATTCACATACTGTCGTGAAATTAAAATCGGGACTGCATGGTCTCACTTAAAAGGAACTGAGTGAGTTGTGTGACGGGAAGCGTCAGTCTAATATAATTCCTCATCGTTATTCAACCCTGTAGGGAACATGCTGCCTGACAGTAAGATTAGTCTAGACTCAAGTCTGCGCAGTGCTAGTACTCGATTCCCTCCTCTTGGGTGCTTTGGAATCGTAGCAAGATCAAAGTATTTGCCTTTCGTCCAATCTCCCTCATGCGCCTCATTGAAGTGTCTGGATGTACTATAACTGAAGTCACAGTTCGTTATCGCTCTCCAATGCTCAAGGATTCTTTTCTTGACTGGGAATGTTGTCGATCCGACATACCATTTCCCACAAGGACACATGATGGCATAGACCACGAATTCTGTCCCACAAGTAATGTGCCTTGTTATTTTCCACTTCCTCTTTGTTCTCCGCAGTGATATTCCCTTACATTCTCACTGTGGCTGCAGGCTTTGCATTTACTGCATTTGTAAAAGCCTCCCCTTTGTTCAAGCCAAGTCTTTCTGTTGCTTAGTCAGTGGCTACTGACCGGAATGTCTTTAAGGGACAAACATTTTCTGAAAAGTAACTGATGGTGAGTGGCCTAGCTTCTTCTCAAGAAGTGGGTCTTGTGTCAGAATGTGCCATCCTTTCTTAAGTACACTCCTCAACTCGCCTGCTTGAGTGTTGTATGTAGTTATGAATCGCACTGGTGTTCCTACTTCTTCTAGTTCGTGGTGAACCTTAGGTGGTTGGTATAAAGAATCATTTCGGCTGATGGTGTCTGCTTTGGTAACACTCTTCCGGAGCATTTTGGTTGGATACCCTCTATTTCTGAACCTTTTAATCATGTTTTGCTTGGTTTTCTCACAAGAGGCTTGTGTGCTGCAATTGCTCTGAGGAGTTTGCTGTAGAGGATGCTCCATCTAAAGTTCGGGGGATGGCAGCTGGCTGAGTGGAGGATGGAGTTCCCTGCAGTGTTTTTCTGTAAAGATCAGTTGTTATTTTGCCTTAACTAATGGTTAGTCTAATGTCGAGGAAATCAATTGTATCCTGGCTATGCTGCATTGTGAATTTTAAATTCATGGTGTTACAATTCAATTGTTTGACAACCTCAAGGAGGTCACCTTCATCGCCCTCCCACAGAAAGAACACATCATCAATAAATCTTAGCCAAAGGCCCACTTTATTGGACCAGGGTTCCATCTCATCACTCCACAGGACCTGCTTCTCCCACCAGCCTACCACAAAATTGGCATAGCTGGGGGCAAAGCAGGTACCCATTGAAGTGCCCTATAGTTCCTTGTACCACTTCCCATCGAACAACATGAATACATTTTCTCTGAGGCATATTTCGATTATTTGCAAGATCATGCGGGTATGTTCCAGAAATTCAATGTTTCTTGCTTTATATATATATATATATATCTATATATATATATATATATATATGCACTCAAACACCTCTCAGCACTTCCTTTACGGCGAACTGACAGAAACGGACCACCAGGACAAGTTAGTGGCAATATTTCTTCTTTTTATTGTTCTTAATTCCTCATTTCATGACGCGTTTCGGGCATCAAGTGCCCTTGATCACATACAGAGCTTATAGTACGCCGTCTTTATATATGTACTAAATGGGAAAGAACACACCCCTATAGTGCTAAACAGTGAAGAAACACTCTTTTTTTTTATTTTATTTTTATTATATATATATATATATATATATATATATATATATATATATATATATATTTTGTCGCTCCAACCGCACCAAACAAGAATCACTCATGGACGGGTGCTCTGTTGCGGCGGTGCATTCCGCAAATATTAAAGCTCAAAATTCCTTTGTTTCACAGGAAAATAAGCACTCACGGTGGCGTTGTCACGGATCTCGTTTATTTTCAGAACAAACGCGTTTCGGCGGTCTGCCTTCTTCGGTGTTACCGACACATCGCATGCAGCCGTCTTTTAATCATGCATGCATTGGGGTAAACATCAACAATGGACAAACCAAAAGCGTAAGATTAGACGCCATCTTGTAATGGGTTATATATGTATTTCATTACAATCTTGCTATGCTAGTGCCAACCGACAAACAGATATCGCAATGTAATTCATAATTCATTTGCATTGATAAATACCAATTCATTATACAAAGGTAATAATAATGATACTGCGTGTCGGACATTGGTCATATGTACAATATGTACCATTACTTGCAATCTGGCCGTCGATCGGCATATGTCCATTGCAATTTATATACCCTCATTATGCAAATTCTCAAAATTTTAAAACATGTTGCAAGTGACTACTGGAGACAATATCTTTCGATAAAAATCAATACCATATTGTAATTCTTGATATAAAACTTGCCCCTTCTCTAATACATGTCACAATGTTGTGATATAGTATACTAACGTGGCTCACTAATGTATATCTAGCCGTAAATCGGCAAATCTCCAGCTTAAAAGTGTACCTGCATAAAGAGAACAGACAATTCATGACTATATCTCCTCAATAGAATCAGACGCCCAGATGCGATGCTAATTCTTCACTGCTATTCAACCCTCTGGGAAATTTTGTCTGTAGATCAATTATGTAGCGCGACTCTAACCTGCGCAATCTTTTCAGTCTGTCACCACCCCTAATACTATCTGTCACGTAGTCCAGGCCATAGTAATGTAGCACATTCCTATTGCTAGAATGTTTTTTAGCATAATGTCTCGCTACTGGGTATGTTAGATCAATTTTTGCAATTGCCCTCAGATGTTCAAGTATCCTGATTTTCAATGGATGAATGGTGCTACCAATGTAGCATAAACTACATGGACACTCCAAACAGTAAACAGTATATGAAGTGCTGCAAGTAAAAAATTTAGTTATAGGTCTTTTCAAACTCGTGTCCGGAACTGTGTATGTCAGAACCCTTCTGCTGTTTAAACAGGCTTTGCATTTTCCGCATGGAAAGAAACCTCGCATTGCCTTTAGGGTCCCCATCGTGCGAGATTCCTTTTCTAAATGGCTTCGTACTAACTTGTCACTTAATGATCTCGACTTTTTGAAGGTCACTAACGGATATGTTGGAATATCTTACTTATAACATTATCCGTTTTTAAAATATGCCAATTCATTTTCAGCATATGTTTCAGGAAATTGGCTTCTGCAGAATAGGTGGTAATCATCCTGAACTTGCCTTCATGCGCATTGTTAGACCCTCTTTGTTTCTGTCTTTTGCTGTCTTTCAATAGGTACTTTCTAGGAATCCCTCTCACTTTCTGGAGTGTCCCTTCCAAGAGGGCCAGTTCGTAACCTCTCACCTCAATTCTTGCTACACATTCCTTAGCAGCTGCTTCAAAGTTGCATGTTCTTGAGCTATTCCTTTTTAATCTTAAAAGCTCTCCATAAGGGATGCTTTGTTTCAGTTTGTACGAATAATTACTTATTGCAAACAGGGTTGAGTTTCCCGCTGTTGACTTGCGATAGAGAGCTGTATGTAATTCATCGTCTGACACAAAGACCTTCAGGCCTCGGTAGTCCACTGCCACTGGACTAACCATGCCTGAAAAGTGCAAGTTTAGATTATTATTATTCAGATCCTCAATATAACCTCTTGCACTCTCAGACGTGCCCTCCCATACAATAAAAAGGTTGTCAATGTATCTGTGCCAAACTATGGTTCTGCCTGTACTGGTACCCCTTTCGTAGCTTCTGGACACCTGCTCCTCCCACCAGCCAACGAATAAATTTGCATAGCTGGGAGCGAAGCAGGTGCCCATCGCCGTACCAGAGATCTGTTTGAAATACATGTCCTCAAAAACAAAAATTTTATTGGTAAGGCAGAATTTTGTGAATTCAATTAGCATTAGATTGTGTTCCAAAAAGCGTAATGATCTTTTGTTTAAGTAAAATTGTACAGCTTTTAAACTGTCCTCATGATTTATACAAGTATATCAACTAGTAATGTCCAACACTAGTAATTGATATGAAGGGTCCCAGGTTACACTTGCAATCTTATTCAAGAAATCTTTGGTATCCTTCACATACGATTTCAATTTCATCACGGATGGAAATAGGAAATGATCGATGAACATGGACAAGTGTTCAGTAAGGCTACCCTGCGATGACACAATTGGCCTGCCCGGGGGGCGTAGATTATCCTTATGAAGCTTCGGAATATGGTAGAAAGTTGCAATAACTGGACTCGTATTGCATAGGAATAAATGTTCTTCCGTTCCTAGCATGGACTTATTGTACCATTTTCTGATCAGAGTCTCATAGCACTGCACACTGTCTTGGTAGCTTTCCTGTGTGGTCTTTAAGTAATACTTACTATCAGACAGTTGCCGCAGAGATTCTTCACAGTATTGCATCCTTGTTTGCAGGACTACGTTTCCGCATTTATCCGAAGGCTTGATAATGACGGAAGTATCCTGTAATAGACCATTGAGTGCCTGCTTCTCTTCTTAAGTTAAATTGTCATGCCTAGGACTCTTGTAGTTTTTGCATCTGAATTTTATTAGATCACTAACTATGGCATCAGAGAAGACATCTATGGCATCGAATGGCATTTGTGGTACAAATGTGGACCTAGGTTTAAATGGGCTCTCTTCCATTTCCTGGTCTATCCCCACTCGCACCGCTCTCTGTGCCATATTTTCCATGGTGTTAGATTGATCTTCAGGATCCTTATCAAGATTATGCAAAAGTTCTACTCCTGGCAAATCGTTACAGGTTAAAAGGTCTGTTGCTGTCATTCTTACCAATGTTGGTTTAATTTCTTTCATAGTTGGCCTTAGTTTGAAATATTTATGTAGCTTCAATTTTCATATGAAGCTAAAGAGGTCAATCCTTGTCTGTGTAAACTCCAGACGACTTGTCGGACAGAATGTTAGTCCCAGAGTTAGTACTTTAATCTCATTAACAGACAGATGATTAGGCGTAAGATTGACCACTGTCAAATTCGTACTGTGCATTATCATTTGTTGTACTTCTTTTTCCGCGACACCCAGGCCGATGCTCTTCCTCTGCCTCTTCCTCTTCCTGCCCCATCCTGATCGGCGTGTTCTTCTGTGGTTTGCTCGGGAGGTTTGTTCTTGCCTCCCGCAGCCATGATTGTCTGATTATTTGAAATTCGTCGTGAAAAGGGGTCGTTGTCTTGACCCCTCCTATGACAACTCCAACTCTCTCATCACACTTCTCATTCTCGGTTATATCTGATTCAGATGTTTCCACTCTAGAAGTTGCCGCTTTTGTTGTTCTTTGTGTTAATTCCTTTCTGGGGCTGTCAAATTTGCGTGCAAATGTTAGCACTCTGCCTTGCAGATAATCATTTTCGTTGCGCTCAAATTTTTCTTGTTTTCTTAATTTTATTTTGTGTTCATATTTCAATAACCGTGCTTTCATCTGGCCAAGTAGTTCCTCTACTTTGTTCTTATCATCTTCTTTAGACAGCAAAACCTCAAGGTCTTTGATCTCTCCCAATGCCTTTTCCTGGTCACTCCAGGCATATTTTACCAAAATCGCTGGGGTGCCTTGACAGTATTGTGCCATATAGTCTGCCTACTCTGATAGTAGGTCCGGGTCAGGATTCTCATAAGATGGAACAGTGTACACCCTCAGACCTCTCGGAACCCTATTTGCTTCAATATAATTCTGAAGGGAAGTTGCCTCCCACCACTTCCGTGTTTCACGTTCATATAGTCTCTCCAATTTAATAAGGATTTGATTTAGATTGCTTGTAGGTTTAAGTTGTTGCATCGCGCTAACACGTTCAGTTCCCCTTTGGTTTTTAAACATGTCATTGGCCGCTTCACGGCGAGCCGATTCACTAAACATGTTGATTTTAGTTTGGTGAGTATTTCCTGAAGACGGCAGTCCGCCGAGACGCGTTTGTTCTGAAAATAAACGAGATCCGTGACAATGCCACCCGTGAGTGCTTATTTTCCTGTGAAACAAAGGAATTTTGAGCTTTTTATATATATATATATATATATATATATATATATATATATATATATATATATATTCAAAAAAACAATTGGGTTGCAGGAGAATTGCCCGGCGCTTTGGAGTCTCAGACACTGGTCCCCACCAATGTTATTCAAATATTAAACAAAAAACATCTGAGAGCAATAGTAATCAATTATTCAAGGATCCATAGATGATTAGTCTTCTCTTTCATTTATTTCATGATGTTTATTGTTTCTCATTTCTTTTAGAAGCCAACAGTTCACAGAGGAAAATCACAGAGAATTGCCAACACGTGTTTCGCGCCAACTGCGCTTCTTCAGGGCTGTTATATAAACAAAAATTTGGTATGTTTTAGAATTCGCTTATCCACCATAAACATACATCAAAAATTATACATTGTTGACAGTAGTTAAAGGAATACATTTTTTTAACCTTCAGTGATATTAACTTAAAATGAAACAGTAAATTAATACATAGAAAATATACAAACACAAGTATGGAAACGAAATTAGGAGCATCGGGCCTGTCACATTGTTATATAATCATTAATCTAAATTTGCTCTCACATATATCAGAGTCCACTTAGCTTAAATGGGAAAATTTTCTATAGAAAATGTTTTAACTAAGGAGCAGAGATTACCTCTTCGTCCATTGTTAGTGTATTTATAACTCGTTAAGAAACATTCTTCATCCTTAATACGATTTTCCTATATTTTTGTTTTTTTGTTTCCTTTTCCTAAAGATAAAATGAACCAATATTAACTAATATACAGAATGCAAACCTAATTGTTAAAGCGATATTGTAAATTTTTTTTTTATATTCTCACCTTTTTATAACTCTAATTTCATACAGTCTTGAGATAAAGCACTAATAGTCAGTAAGGTAGTTCAGTTACCGATCCATGATACGATCTATGAAAAAATATTGAGCAATTTAGTTTATTTTTAGTATAATCCTAAAAAGGTATTAATATATTTTCTTATTGTGAGTATGTAATTAGTGATTGAAAACATCTATACCTTGGAAGCATCAGTTCGACCATTTAGCATTATAAAATAAACACAGTGCTAAAATACGAAAGATCTATAAAGAACATGCACCTTTTAGGCTAGCCTGCCTGTTTTATTCCTATATTCTCACTCAACAGCCGCTCTAACTTCAAATTTTTAGTTATATTACTTAGGGCTGTTTGTAAAACCTTATTTCACCCATCAACGAAATCTACCTAAGTCCTTGTAAAAGAAAAATATTAGCATACAAAGACGTATGCCTGGCTTAAGATCTACCACGTCTCCTTACCGCTAGTTGAAATTGTGATTCGAATTCAGTCCTCTCGTCAGGAAACACCCGTACAGCCCAGTTAGAGCCCAAGCCGTTATATATACTCTCCTACTCAATTAGCATTTTCAAAAAACGGCGGGAAGAAGGAGCGTTTACTTATTGAATATACATCTTTATATTCATTAAGTCAAAGGATTGGTTCAAAATTACTGTTGTTAAAAATATAAATCTTAGATTCAAATACTAGTATTGTGGACCTAAATTGTATGTAAAAATATAAACTGATATAAAGAAGTAAACACATTTAATACATAAAGATCTGAAAGGGGTAAGATTCGAACCCCAGTCTTTGTCTATGTGAATCTCATCGCTAACTCTAGTGAGCTAAACAGTATGGTCAAAAAAACTTGAAATTTGTATCTTAATGGTAAGTAAAAAGACGGCAGGCAGGAGACAGCGTCTGCTATTGGGTATAAATCTCTTGATAGCTTAATGTTCTAAAGAATAGATTAAAGATGCTGTTGATAAGATTATATAGTATCGATTTAAATACCGATATAGTAGGCCTGAATTGTAAATATGAATTTAATTTATACTTGAAAAGTGTAATTTGGGTTCTATAAAGGTAAGATTCGAACCTCGAACTCAATCAACATCGAAAAGCACCGCTGATTCAAGTGAGCTAAACTATATTGTCCACGTGTGACGGGTTTTCTATCTTCTAAATTAGTATTTTTAGACAGCGGGCCCCAAAATTATTATGTTTATTCCAAAACTAACAAAATTGAAAAAATCATCTAGATATTCTTATTACTCATCCCAAGATTGGATGCGAACCTCAGTGTTATATATAATAAAATAATTAATTTTTTATCAATATTAAGAGAAAAGAATTCAGGTAAGCCACTGGTCATTAAATTGAAGTTAATCTCATGTCCACATAATGGTGGACATTATAATAAAGTATATATCTGGAGAGAGATACAACAGACAGCACACCAGGTGAATCCTGCCTCTTATTAATTACTCCGGTTCGCATCCAATCTTGGGATGAGTAATAAGAATATCTAGATGATTTTTTCAATTTTGTTAGTTTTGGAATAAACATAATAATTTTGGGGCCCGCTGTCTAAAAATACTAATTTAGAAGATAGAAAACCCGTCACACGTGGACAATATAGTTTAGCTCACTTGAATCAGCGGTGCTTTTCGATGTTGATTGAGTTCGAGGTTCGAATCTTACCTTTATAGAACCCAAATTACACTTTTCAAGTATAAATTAAATTCATATTTACAATTCAGGCCTACTATATCGGTATTTAAATCGATATTATATAATCTTATCAACAGCATCTTTAATCTATTCTTTAGAACATTAAGCTATCAAGAGATTTATACCCAATAGCAGACGCTGTCTCCTGCCTGCCGTCTTTTTACTTACCATTAAGATACAAATTTCGATTTTTTTTTACCATACCGTTTAGCTCACTAGAGTTAGCGATGCGATTCAATGTAGACAAAGACTGGGGTTCGAATCTTACCCCTTTCAGATCTTTATGTATTAAATTAGTTTACTTCTTTATATCAGTTTATATTTTTACACACAATTTAGGTCCACAATACTAGTATTTGAATCTAAGATTTATATTTTTAACAACAGTAATTTTGAACCAATCCTTTGACTTAATGAATATAAAGCTGTATATCCAATAAGTAAACGCTCCTTCTTCCCGCCGTTTTTTGAAAATGCTAATTGAGTAGGAGAGTACATATAACGGCTTGGGCTCTAACTGGGCTGTACGGGTGTTTCCTGACGAGAGGACTGAATTCAAATCACAATTTCAACTAGCGGTAAGGAGACATGGTAGATCTTAAGCCAGGCATACGTCTTTGTATGCTAATATTTTTCTTTTACAAGGAATTAGGTAGATTTCGTTGATGGGTGAAATAAGGTTTAACAAACAGCCCTAAGTAATATAACTAAAAATTTGAAGTTAGAGCGGCTGTTGAGAGAGAATATAGGAATAAAACAGGCAGGCTAGCCTAAAAGGTGCATGTTCTTTATAGATCTTTCGTATTTTAGCACTGTGTTTATTTTATAATGCTAAATGGTCGAACTGATGCTTCCAAGGTATAGATGTTTTCAATCACTAATTACATACTCACAATAAGAAAATATATTAATACCTTTTTAGGATTCTACTAAAAATAAACTAAATTGCTCAATATTTTTTAATAGATCGTATCATGGATCGGTAACTGAACTACCTTACTGACTATTAGTGCTTTATCTCAAGACTATATGAAATTAGAGTTATAAAAAGGTGAGAATATAAAACATTTTTTTACAATATCGCTTTAACAATTAGGTTTGCATTCTGTATATTAGTTAATATTGGTTCATTTTATCTTTAGGAAAAGGAAACAAAAAAATAAAATATAGGAAAATCGTATTAAGGATGAAGAATGTTTCTTAACGAGTTATAAATACACTAACAATGGAAGAAGAGGTAATCTCTGCTCCTTAGTTAAAACATTTTCTATAGAACATTTTCCCATTTAAGCTAAGTGGACTCTGATATATGTGAGAGCAAATTTAGATTAATGATTATATAACAATGTGACAGGCCCGATGCTCCTAATTTCGTTTCCATACTTGTGTTTGTATATTTTCTGTGTATTAATTTACTGTTTCATTTTAAGTTAATATCACTGAAGGTTAAAAAAATGTATTCCTTTAACTACTGTCTACAATGTATAATTTTGGATGTATGTTTATGGTGGATAAGCGAATTCTAAAACATACGAAATTTTTGTTTATATAACAGCCCTGAAGAAGTGCAGTTGGCGCGAAACACGTGTTGGCAATTCTCTGTGATTTTCCTCTGTGAACTGTTGGCTTCTAAAAGAAATGAGAAACAATAAACATCATGAAATAAATGAAAGAGAAGACTAATCATCTATGGATCCTTGAATAATTGATTACTATTGCTCTCAGATGTTTTTTGTTTAATATTTGTATATATATATATATATATATATATATATATATATATATATATATATATATATATATATATATATATATATATATATATTACCTACTGGCGGTCGCCAGTAGGTAGTTATAGTTAGGACCACGTTTCCATAGGAAATCCGCAACATTCTATTTTGAATAACTTTGGCGCCGGTCGACGAATCCTTGCGAATTTTTCAAAATAGGTGGGGCGCTACGCTCCGCTCCTACCCTGAAAGTCTCGGGGGGATTCGTCAAGCGGGGGCTGAGATAAAAGGGGGGTCCCAAAACACGTTTTTCCCATGCATTTTTCCATAGGACCTTTAGACAGGGCTACAGCCCGAACAGCTGAACAGAATTTAATGAAATTTGGCAGAGAGGTACTCGCCAGGTGAAGGAAGTGCCTTTTGTAGGTTTGGTGTAAATCTGTTCAGTAGATTCTGAGAAAATAGCCTTTAAATCAATATATATATCTGTGGCAGCTTACGGTGCGCTTACCGTGCGCTTACCGTGCGCTTACCGTACGCGTACGGTGGCATGCGCGAGCGCGATTCTGATTGGCTCTTAGAACTTAGTAAACATTCGAATCGGTCGAAACCAGGAAGCGGCGGCCGCCATTTTCTCTCTCGCTTCCTGAGTTGGGCAGCAAAAACGAACCCCAAAAATGTGTAAAGAGGCAGTTTCATGAGATCCTAACCACCCAGCATTGATACAGGGGTCCCCAAACCACCCCCAAGCCCAAAAAAAAAAAAATTTTTTTTTTCGGAAAATCGCCGATTACGCTTACCGTACACGTACGGTAAAAAATTGTAAAAAAAAAAAAATTATCCACATTCTCCCCACCCCGTGTGCAAATGGTGCCCGAAGGGCACCATTTGTGTATGGCATAAAACATGTAAGAAGTTAACAAAGAATACATTTCACAAAGATGCGCAAAATATGTCCCCCATGTGCGCACGGTGCGTGAAGCGCATCGTTCGTACATGGTCCACCCCGCTTAACGTGGGCACGCGGTGCGCGCAGTGCACCGCGTGACCACTGTGCGTGCATGGCACTAACTGCGTAAAGTGGGCGCGCGGTGCGTGAAGCGCACCGCGTGACCACTGTGCGTGCATGGCACTAACTGCGTAAAGTGGGCGCGCGGTGCGTGAAGCGCACCGTGCGCGCACGGAACGAACTGCGATAACTGGGCGCGCACGCCACGAATGGCGTAAAGTAACTTAGCATTTAAAAAACCTTGCAAATTCACTGAAAAAACCATAGGTTTCACACATGTTATAGTTAGCTGGACATTTTACTGATAAAAAACCAATGAAATTCCCCCGTTATAGTTACTGCAGGCAACTATAACTCACGCGACCGCAATCTTCTGCTGATGACATATGTGTCTTTATGAAAAAAAAATATTTGTAATATATGTAAAGCTAAAATTTAATGGAAGAAGACATGGGCAAATAAGTGTCTAAATACAGTATTAGCATCAGCAGAGGATTGCGGTCGCGTGAGTTATAGTTGCCTGCAGTAACTATAACGGGGGAATTTCATTGGTTTTTTATCAGTAAAATGTCCAGCTAACTATAACATGTGTGAAACCTATGGTTTTTTCAGTGAATATATATATATATATATATATATATATATATATATATATAATATATATATATATATATTAGTAGTTATAATTAGGATTGCCAGAAATAGGAATTCCTTGGATTTCTGACTGTTGTTAACTTTGCGCTCTTTTGATTAATCTTCATGATAATACATATTCCTTGTTCTACATTGGCAGAGGATGGAAAGTTTTGCTGTGACTGGACAAGGGGGACAAAGATAAAAGGGAGTCCCAAAACGTGTTTTGGCACCAATGCATCTTCCATAGACTATGTGCTGGCCTAGCAGCCAAACGGCCTGTCATATTTTCATGAAACTTGGCAGGATTACACATTATGGTGTGCAGATCATCCTTCTGGATACTACAGGTAAGTAGGGTAGGTTTTTTAAAGTTGTAAGCCATTTTAACTTAGCGATATTTGTTGTCACTATATTTTTGTAAAGTTTCACTGTATTTCTCTGTTTTTCATTGAAGTACTGTGGTACATTGCAATGACAAGGCATTAAGTAATTTGCTAATGACTGCCAAAAGTTGAAGACAGCCATGTTGTTTTCAGGTACACTTTAGCTGTGTTCTGTGTTCGCCCTTAATATAGGTAAGTTTTAGGTTTGATATTTTTCCCTACCTATTTCCAATTTATCAAAGTGGTGATAGGTAGGGAAAATATTGCTAAATTTCTATGTAATTAAAAAAATATGTACAGAATACTGCGGTACTACCTCGGGAGTACCGCAGTACTCACTTTCTTTTAAAATAAATATGTTCAACATTTCAAAATACACTGTACTAGACTATATTTTACAAATATAGTGTACTACAATGTATTTAATTTTTTTAGCATATTTAAATCTTTACAAAAATGTCAGCAGAGTACCACAGTAATACTTACAAAATTACTGCATTAGTTAAATCTTGTTTTTTCAACAGCGTAGTTTTCCCTAAACTGCTGGAAAAATCTATAGAAAATTATAAATACAATTCTCCAGCTAATATCAACTTTATAAAGTGATAATAAGTAGGAAACAGCTATAAAACCTAATACATACCTATCTATAACCCAGATTGCCGCAAATTGGTGCTGAAAACGGCATAGCTGCCTTCTACGTTTTCTAGTCAATCAGATACTACCTCCTTATCGGCATGTACCGCGGTATACAATGAAAATACAGCAGTATACCACAATGCAATATATTACTAAGTATTTTAACATTCATAACTTTAATAATACTTACAGTATTTACACCTACTAGCAGAAATTAGCATTTACACCTCATAATCTATTTTCCAGACACAATATATTTACACCTGTTCTCCCACTTTAATGCTACATCTGTTTTTCACTACCACTCCACTCTACATCACTACACTATATGCCACTCCACTCTATGCTAATACACTGTACGCCACTCCAGGTTACCCCACTCCATTGTATGCCAATCCACTTTACACCACTCCACTTTACGCTGTTCCTCTCTATGTCACTCCATTCTATGCCACTCAACGGTATGCCCCTCCACTCTACACTACTCCACTCTACGCTATTCCAAAGTATGCAGCTCCACTCTACAATACTACCCTCTATGCTATTCCACTATAATCCAATCCATTGTATGCCACTTTGGTGTACACCACTCCACTGTTCGCTATTCCATTATACACCACTCCACTCTATGCTGCTGCACTGTTCGCCACTCCACTATAGGCCACTCTACTATACGCCAATCCACTCTATGAAAATCCACTGTACGATATTACACTGTACACAACTACATTCTACTCCACTCCACTCTATACCACTCCACTCTGTACTATTCTACTGTAGGCAACTCCATCCTGCACCACTCCACTCTGTGCTATTCAACTCTACTCCACTCTGCTCTACGTCATTCCAATTTATGCCACTCCACTTTATGCCACTCCACTCTCTACAACTCAACTCTACGCTATTCCACTCTATGCCAGTCCACTCTCTGCCACCCCACTATATGCTGTTCCACTCTACTCCACTCCACTGTACAACACTCCAGTCTATGCCACTCTACTGTACATCATTCCACTCTATGGCAATCCACTCTATGCTACTCCACTCAACGCTATTCAAAAATATGCAGCTTCACTCTACTATACTACACTCTATGCTATTCCAGTATAATCCAATCCATTGTATGCCACTTCGGTGTACACCACTCCACTGTACGCTATTCCATTGTACACCACTCCACTCTATGCAGCTGCACTGTTCACCACTCCACTATAGGCCACTCTACTATATGCCAATCCACTCTATGACAATCCACTGTACGATATTACACTGTACACAACTACATTCTACTCCACTCCACTCCATGCCACTCCACTCTGCACTCTTCTACTGTAGGCAACTCCATTCTGTACCACTCCACTCTATGCTATTCAACTGTACGCCACTCCGCTCTACGTCATTCCAATGTATGCCACTCTACTCTTCGCTATTCCACTCTATGCCACTCCACTCTCTGCCACCCCACTGTATGCTGTTCCACTCTACTCCAATCCACTGTACAACACTCCAGTCTATGCCACTCTACTGTACGTCATTCCATTCTATGGCAATCCACTCTACGCTACTCCACTCTTCGCTACTCCATCGTACACAACTCCACTCTGTGCTATTCCACTGTATGCCACTCCTCTGTATGGTACTCCACTCTATGTCACTCTACTCTACACCACTCCACTCTACGCTATTCCATAGTATGCCACTACATTCTATGCTACTTCTCTCTACGCCACTCCACTGTACACTCCCCTCTACGCCACTCCCCGCTGTGCTATATTCCACCGAACGCAAATTCACTCTGCGCCAGTTGAGTCTATGCTATTCCACTCTGCCCCACTGCACTGTATTCCACCCCAGTCTTACCACTCAACTGTATGACACTCCAGGCTATGCCACTCCACTGTACACCACTTCACTCTATGCTGCTCCACTTTACGCTATGCCACTCTACTCCACTCAATTTATGCAGTATAAAAGAGAGTACTGGAACACATGCATACCACTCCACTCTGCACCACTCTATGCCACTCCGCTGTATAACACTCTATATTACTACACTCTAGGATACTGTACGGTACAACACTCTACTCTACAACACTCTACTCTATGCCAGTCCACTGCACTCAACTATCCAACACTTTCCAACAGCCTACGACACACCACTCCACTGTACACCACTCCGCACTATTAAACTCTATGCCACTCCACTCTGTGCTGCTGCAGTGTACATCAAACAACAAAAGAGTGTGACCTACAAGGGAAGAGCAGGCACGAAGCATCACAATAGATTCTTAAAAGAGCCCTCACTCACCAACCTAGTTGGTGACATGCTTCATCATTGGGCCCCCACCAGAGAGGCTGAGTGTCTCTCCGGTGTGCTTCAATGTCAGAATTACTGCGGAGCGGGTTAGTGGTGTGGACAGTGATAGTGACAGCGAAGTGGTTTAAAAATGTCTGGATTGTATCCAAAAGATATTTATTAAATGGACAATCTGACATGGCCAAAAAACAGAAGTAGAGGATGTTCAAGCTGGATAAATTGGCCGGCTACATCCAAGTGTATATGGTCAACATGTTTCTGCCTTCAAGTACTATTCGGAAGGCATTCGTCAGGACCAGTGGAAACTACGGCGGTATGAGCACGAGAAGGCTCACCCAAACCTGTGGTTGTGAAACAAATTATATATGTGAAAAAAGGGGGGTTTGTAACTTACAATTACTTGGACCCAGTCCTCAAATTTTAGAAAGAACAAGGTAGATCTGTGGAAGGAAAAGAGGACAGACAAACACAGACACACATAAAAAGAAACAAACTGTTCAATGCATGATATATTACAGTACTGTCAGGTCTGTCAGTGGTACCAAGACATGCACATGTGCTCTTCGGGAGGTGCACTATAAACGTATCTTTAACCAGTGCTGTACATTATCGTGAAAGAGTGTGTGGTAATATCACACTAGTAGTGATTCTAATCAACCATTTGTATGAACTTCGCCACACGCTTTCAATTCTGCACGTCGGCAGTGGAAAACATCCATTAAAGTTACCCACTAAAATGTTGGGAGCATCAAATTTGATAATTTGATAAGGACAAACTGCAAAACCATATGGAGAACCTGCTTACATGAGGTTTAAGGATTACAAACACCAAGGGTCTCAGGAGGGTGGTGGTGGCATATAGTCACACTCTAGAAACACAAACAAAAAAGAAAAAAGAACACTTTTGTCAGCAGCTCGAACTTGCATGAGTTACGGCGAAGAAAAGAGTTACCTCGATGAGAGCCAGGATTATGTCATAATCACTACACCAATGCCAGGCACCCGCTCGGTACCTGATGTTGCCCTTCAGAACCGAACCCCGAAGATACCGGAGCTCTTGCCCAGGCAGCTAATAAAGGGGCGGTGGGCTCGTGAAGTGCGTCCGTGGCGTCAGCACGCCAGGTGTTAGGTCTTGACCAATTGAATAAGGTCTTTCGGAGGCTCAGAGTGAAATAGGCCAATCCCGTGCTCCATTTGAAACCAGGGTCCGAAGTTGATAATGGCTCAAACCTCTCTAAGTAAGCAGAGGACTAGACCGCTAAACAAAGCAATTGAGTCAAGGTTTCTTTCAACAACAACTTTACTATTCTCGCGAGGTCAATTACACAGAGGCAAAAACCCTCACGCTCATTCACTACCCAGTTATAAACAAAAGGGCAATATATTCAAAAGATTAATACAAAAAAAGGATATATTTATTGTATATAAACCATCTCCAGACCACATCAATGGTCGTAATGCCAAATCAATCTAAGTATTAACCAAGGAAGACGGGGAGCGGGGGGGGGGGGTTGTGTTATGTCATATTGATCCCCAAGGCATGTCAGGAGTATGTATGGTTTATGTCATTTGCGATTTTACCAAATTTCAAAGTGAAGACTGACGAGTCTAAACAGTCACAGGTAACTAGAAAAATAGGGAATCATGTTATCACTACCGTGGTAACACTGTGCCCCAAGGAATATTATCATTCAAACCTTGTCTGTGTGTGCCCAGACAGTAGACCCAATGTTGTTCCTTTTCTAATAATACCTGTGTGATGTTATTCCTTGTTTTTTCTTGCTCTATAATAGTCCACCTTAAATCATTTGTGGTGTGATTTTGCTCTAGGAAATGTTCGCTGAGCTTAGTTGTGATTTTCTTACACCTTACATTGCTTCTGTGTTCACAGAGTCGTTGTTTAACTTTTCTTGAGGTCATGCCCATATACAGTAACCCACAAGGACACCACTCCAATGGTGGTTCGGACCGTTCCCACGCCCTCAGAGCGTGGGTACGGTCCGTACCACCATTGTAGTGGTGACGTAGGGGTATGCGTGGTACGGACTGTACACACGCCCTCAGAGCGTGGGTACGGTCCGCACCACCATTGTAGTGGTGACGTAGGGGTACGCGTGGTACGGACCGTACCCACCCTATGAATGCGGGGGTACGGTCTGTATCACTCGTACCCCTACAGCACCAGTACATTTGTGATACAAGGCATACACACGCCACAAATGTTGGCTTAGGGCCTGGTGCAGCATATAACCAGTATATTGGGGTGTGTGTATGCCCAGGACAGCAGTGTACTGCACCAAGGGTGCGGGTGGCTGGGTGGGTGGCTGCCTAGGATTCCCAGCAGTGGACAAAGACATGTGAGGTGTGGGTGCCTATCACTCCCAGCAGTGGACAGAGACATGTGAGGGGTTGTGCCTATCACTCCCAGCAGTGGACAGAGACATGTGAGGGGTGGGTGCCTATCACTCCCATCAGTGGACAGAGACATGGGGGTGGGCACCTATCACTCCCAGCAGTGGACAGAGACATGTGAGGGGTGGGTGCCTATCACTCCCAGCAGTGGACAGAGACATGTGAGGGGTGGGTGCAGAGGAATACCAGCAGTGGACAGAGACATGTGAGGGGTGGGTGCAGAGGAGTACCATCAGTGGACAGAGACATGGGGGTGGGTGCCTATCACTCCCAGCAGTGGACAGAGACATGTGAGGGGTGGGTGCCTATCACTCCCAGCAGTGGACATAGACATGTGAGGGGTGGGTGCAGAGGAATACCAGCAGTGGACAGAGACATGTGAGGGGTGGGTGCAGAGGCATATCAGCAGTGGACAGAGACATGGGGTGGGTGCCTATCACTCCCATCAGTGGACAGAGACATGGGGTGGGTGCCTATCACTCCCAGCAGTGGACAGAGACATGTGAGGGGTGGGTGCAGAGGAATACCAGCAGTGGACAGAGACATGTGAGGGGTGGGTGCAGAGGAATACCAGCAGTGGACAGAGACATGGGGGTGGGTGCCTATCACTCCCAGCAGTGGACAGAGACATGTGAGGGGTGGGTGCCTATCACTCCCAGCAGTGGACAGAGACATGGGGGTGGATGCCTATCACTCCCAGCAGTGGGCGGAGACATGGGGGTGGGTGCCTATCACTCCCAGTAGTGGACAGAGACATGTGAGGAGTGGGTGCAGAGGAATACCAGCAGTGGACAGAGACATGTGAGGGGTGGGTGCAGAGGAATACCAGCAGTGGACAGAGACGTGGGGGTGGGTGCCTATCACTCCCATCAGTGGACAGAGACATGGGGGTGGGTGCCTATCACTCCCAGCAGTGGACAGAGACATGTGAGGGGTGGGTGCAGAGGAATACCAGCAGTCGACAGAGACATGTGAGGGGTGGGTGCCTATCACTCCCAGCAGTGGACAGAGACAAGTGAGGGCTGGGTGCCTATCACTCCCATCAGTGGACAGAGACATGGGGTGGGTGCCTATCACTCCCAGCAGTGGACAGAGACATGTGAGGGGTGGGTGCCTATCACTCCCAACAGTGGACAGAGACATGGGGGTGGGTGCCTATCACTCCCAGCAGTGGACAGAAACATGTGAGGGGTGGGTGCCTATCACTCCCAGCAGTGGACAGAGACATGTGAGGGGTGGGTGCCTATCACTCCCAGCAGTGGACAGAGACATGTGAGGGGTGGGTGCAGAGGAATACCAGCAGTGGACAGAGACATGTGAGGGGTGGGTGCCTATCACTCCCAGCAGTCGACAGAGACATCTGAGGGGTGGGTGCCTATCACTCCCAGCAGTGGACAGAGACATGTGAGGGGTGGGGGCAGAGGAATACCAGCAGTAGACAGAGACATGTGAGGGGTGGGTGCAGAGGAATACCAGCAGTGGACAGAGACATGTGAGGGGTGGGTGCAGAGGAATACCAGCAGTGGACAGAGACATGGGGGTGGGTGCCTATCACTCCCATCAATGGACAGAGACATGGGGGTGGGTGCCTATCACTCCCAGCAGTGGACAGAGACATGTGAGGGGTGGGTGCAGAGGAATACCAGCAGTGGACAGAGACATGTGAGGGGTGGGTGCCTATCACTCCCAGCAGTCGACAGAGACATGTGAGGGGTGGGTGCCTATCACTCCCAGCAGTGGACAGAGACATGTGAGGGTTGGGGGCAGAGGAATACCAGCAGTGGACAGAGACATGTGAGGGGTGGGTGCAGAGGAATAACAGCAGTGGACAGAGACATGTGAGGGGTGGGTGCAGAGGAATACCAGCAGTGGACAGAGACATGGGGGTGGGTGCCTATCACTCCCATCAGTGGACAGAGACATGGGGGTGGGTGCCTATCACTCCCAGCAGTGGACAGAGACATGTGAGGGGTGGGTGCAGAGGAATACCAGCAGTGGACAGAGACATGTGAGGGGTGGGTGCAGAGGAATACCAGCAGTCGACAGAGACATGTGAGGGGTGGGTGCAGAGGAATACCAGCAGTGGACAGAGACATGGGGGTGTGTACATCATTATCAGATGACCACAACTCCATGGGTGTATGTATGCATCCCTAATTTTCGACTATGTTGATGGTGCCATAACAACACATCACTGACAGCAGTGCCCCACTCCCATGAGGATGGATGTCTTTCCCGCACTGCATGACACACCACATGTGGGTGTGAGGACAAATGACACATGCATACCCACCCCTGGCAGATGCAGCACAATACACACACTGAGATCATGCCACAAGACTGTATAGTCATGTCAATGCCTACTAAACTAAGAGCCAAAGGGAACACACACTGTCGTGCACATCCCAGGACTGATAGGAATGTACAGGTGCTGGGACAGCCACCAAGATGTTGTCTCTCATGGAAGGAATGGGGTGGAGTCCCCACAGATACAATGCCCACAATTGTGAGTCAGGTGCCCAAATACCCTTCAGAACAAGTACCATATGTGTGCCAGGCTGGGATTACACACATGCATAGTGCGGAAAAGGGAGAATTTCTCCATGAAGGCATGTCAACATACTCAATACACAAGTACAGTGACTAGCAAGGATGGCACAGATGATGCAGCCGGAGACATTGCTGAGCAGGCATGGCCATAGTTGATGGGATCCGTCACCAACAAAGGGAATGTATACACAGGTCAGCACAACAATTGTGCGACTCTCTGCAGGGAAGATGTCACGTGCCACGGAGGAAGGAACACTCCTTGGTACAATGTCTCAAAAAACAAATAACACACACGACCAAAGATCTTTCGCAGAGACCTTGTGATGGCACGCAGATCCCATGGTCCACCTCATGACCATCAGACTCGAACCTTTGCGCCAGAAACATAACACATTACCACAACCCCAACTCCTGGAGCATCAGCACCAACATCAATACCTGAAATGCAATAGTGTTCAAAGTAAAAAGAAAATGATTTAATCAGCATAAAATTTTTTTCAAGAACACTATATACGGGGCGTGGTCTGGCCACGCAGGAAGATGGCCGCCTGACGAGTGAGCTCCGCCGCGGGATGGGCTCTTAACGGAAATATTTCACCCCATATCGGCTTTGGAGTCCTCTTCACGTGCCCTGCGGCAGCCGGAAGGTGGTGGGCACGATTTGAGCGTGTTTCAGAGATGTGACGGCGAAGTCTCCCTGGTGTTGACCGTCTTGACGAGGTTGTGTGGCGCTGCATGTCCGACGCAGTCTGTCTGACGTACTTCCTTCGGCCGCCTCATCTTCCCCCTGAAGCCGAGCCTCTGTTGCTCACGAAGAGCGCCTGCCCCCTCATGAGGCCGCGCCTTTGTTGTTGCTGAGGAACGCTTGCTTCCTTATGAGGTCGTGCCTTCGTTGTTGATGTCGAGCGCCCGCCTCCTCATGAGGCCGCGCCTTCGCTGCTGTTGCCAAGCGCCTTCCTCATGAAGTCACGCCTTCGCTATTGTTGTTGAATACCTGCCTCCTCATGAAGCCGCGCCTCCTTCAATTTTGCCTGCTGCAATATTTCCTTCAGAAGTATTACCCGACAGGAGTCATGGTTCTTGTCGTGCTGATGGTCTGCTACTGGTAGGATTAACTCCTTCTACAATTTTGTTGTGGCGCTTTTGTCACTCACCTCATCCAGTCATTTTGCGCTTCATCCTCTGCAAGGTTAGCGGCCCTCTAGCATGATTCATCACACAAAACTGAACTTCCAAACTCAACCTTTTCACCCTTCTATGAGTGGTCTCACCTTTGTTACAGTTGCAGTTTCGCGCCCTTTGACTTTGATAACGACTGGTGCTTCATGGAAATGGCTCTTTTTAGCGCAATCTGTGTGACTCACATAATAGTGTGCCTTATTTCAATGTCATTATAGTGTCCTCGTCAACCTTTTCAGTCAGGCTGTGTATTCTCTGCTCTGATATGGGCCATGACTCCTCTGAATTTTGCAGTCTTGTTTACTTTGTAAATACAACTGTGTTTACCATTGTCATAAGCGCGCATATGTTGTTTCATTTTATCTCAGTTCTATTTATGCGCCTTTGAGCATAGCGACAGTTAACACTACATTCACAAATGTAATAATTCTATGCTTATGGTTTTGGGGATCACTAAGCAGTGATTTCTCCTCCATATGATGTACTTTTGCATTTTAGTGACTGGAATTGCGACATAAGTTCTTTTTGGGGTAATTAGCATATTATCACCATACATATACAGTTATTGTATTGCTTTTGCATGTCCTGGTACTTCACTGTATTTTTTGTGATCATATATAAGCATTGTCTAACGGCAAGACGTCTTCACGTATTTTCAAAGTTTCTATCAAATAATCTCCTCAAATGTCTGCTCCTAAGCAAGGAAATAAGTCTTCTAAACCACTTCTTTTTGCAGAAGCTCTTAAACAGTCCACCAACATGCCAACAAAAGGTAATGCCTCCTCCCCTTCCGCTTCACCTCTGGCTTCGGCCTCTAATGGTGGGCAGGCGTCGGCGGCAACTCTACAATGTATTCTGCATGAAATATCTGAGGTTAGTCGTCGATTAGATGACATGAACCTTACAATTACATCATTAGCTGAGGAGACTAAATCAATTAAAACAGAAATCACCAGCTTTCATGCGAAGATTGAATCCCTTGACTCTAGAGTTCAGACAGTGGAGAACCGATTGGACTCCCTTCCAAATAAAGACCGGGACCTTTTATTCTTCCATAGCAAACTTATTGATTTGGAGGACAGAAGTAGGAGGGACAACGTTAGTTTTTTTGGCTTTCCAGAGCGCATTGAAGGGCAGAGTTCCAGTGCATTTCTGTGTCGTATTCTTCCGAAGCTGACTGGCATTTCTTTCACTCCACCTCTGGAGATACAGCGGGCTCATAGAATTGGCCCTCCACGTGGTGATCCTGCTGTGCGCCCACGGCCGATCATTGCCTGTTTTCTTCGCCATGAACAAACAAGACAATTACTGTCTGCTGCTCGGCTTCAAGGTTCCTTCTCTTTCGAAGGCCATCGCATTCATATGGCAGCTGATTTCTCCAAGGAAACCAATGAGCGGCGGAAAGCCTTTCTCTCCATGCGACCTCAATTACGTCAGTTAGACATCAAGTATGGTCTATTTGAACCTGCACGTTTTCGCGTTACCAAAGATGGAGTCTCTAAGGACTTTTTTGATCCAGAGCATCTTCAGCAATTTTTGGACTGCCTTCACCCTCAAGATATGGAGGTTCTCACTACATCTTCACAGCAAGTTCCGTTCCAATCACCCTCTAAGTCTTCTACTCCAATGTCAGATCGTAGCAGGCGCCCTCCCAGTAGCCCTCGACCTCGGGGTAGGGATCTTGAACGACTTCATCGCTCACAAGAAGATAGGAAATCTGCATTACAATCGGTTTCGGCTGCTACATTCCCACAAGACTTGCAAAGAGACAAGTCCCGTTCTCCTCTTAAAACTCCTTCAGATGCGGATTGAATAATTCTTTCTCCTGTGGAAATAGTTATCTCCAGTCCTATTGGCAGTTAACTGTAGACTCTTTTTCCTTGTGAGTCTTGTTTCTATTGTTAACCAATTACCGCATTTTTGACATATTTTGCTGTTCTTATAATATTTGATTGCCTTTTTTCATCTCTTTCTCACTAGCTTCCTACTTTATTTCCTTTCTCTTTCACTCTGCCTTCTGTTATTTCTCTGCTTTATAATATTATTCTTTTTTCTTCCTGTATTTATTGCTCTCCATGTTACAATTTATTGCATATTTTTAACTGGTTTTGCAGTTACTTGGGTGCTTTGGCGCCTAATTGTTTGATTATAGCTGTACTATTCTATTTGCACGCATGCATGTTGGTCTATGCTTTTTTGAAATGCGCATGATATGCCTTATGCTCTTAGGTTACTTTACATCTAATTATTATTAGATCTCTCTTTTTACGTAATGTTGCTTCTCAATTTCTATTTTGCTCTTTCTACTCTTCTATCGTACTTATGTTCTTTTTTACAATGCTCTTCTGGGCTTTCCTTCTATATTATTAACCCCTTCCATGCTGCGCAGATTCCGCCGCTGTGCTGACGGAATCTTGCGCGGGCGTGGTCATGACGGAACGGTTCCGTCATGAGCACAGCTCAACCGTGGCTCATGACGGAACCGTTCCGTCATGAGCACCGAAGGGGTTAATACCTTCCTAACCGTTTCTCTCTTTCTGTGGGGTCTTTTCCCGCGGCGGCGCTCTAGTGCGCCCAGACCCGCGGGTAACAGTTTACGGTTTCTTGTTCTCTACTTGCTACTATTCAATATTTTATAGTTTTCTTTATTATTGTATCGCTTTTCTAAATCTCATCTCCTTTCTTCATTACTCCTTTTATTGTTTCCTTTATGTATCTCACCTAAATCAGAGTATCGTTTCCACTTATTTTCTTTTTGTTTCCCCCTCTTTTTGTCATTTCCTTTCCTTTTTCCTTTGTCTGGTTCAACACGTTGTTTTGTGCTTCATTCTCCTGTTTCTGATTTTTGCTTTATTCTAATATGGCACAAGCACATTCTCTTAATGCAATTACTTGGAATGTACATGGTCTCACCCATTACATAAAACGGAAGAAAGTACTCTCTTATCTCCAGACTAAACATGTAGATGTGGCCTTGCTTCAAGAGACCCATTTGGATGCTCTAGAATCAGATAAACTTTGTAGAGACTGGGTGGGCAAGGTTATCCATAGCAGTGTCCAACAAGATGATTCCACAGACGCAGGTCCCCTCCGCAAGTGTGGAGTTGCAATCCTCCTTCGCAAATCCCTTCCGGTCACTGTCTCTAAAACATGGTCAGATGTAAATGGCCGCTATGTATTTGCTAAACTTAAAATTGGAGAGTCTCACATTTGTGTAGGGTCTGTTTATGCCCCTACGGGTACCAAAAAAACATTCTTTCTTCAATTATCCCGCCTGCTGCTCGAAATTAATGCATCGCAATATTTGATTGGCGGAGACTGGAATGTAACGCAAGACTCCATTCTAGACAAAACTGGCCCATTAGATAGGGGCAATGCGTCAGATAGAGCTTTGTTAGGGGACATCATATCAGATATTGGATTGGTTGACCATTGGCGTTTCAGCCATCCAACGGATAAGGAATATACTTTCTTTTCATCGGCTCATGGTACATTTTCTCGTCTTGATTATTTCCTCATCTCACATAACGCAGTTCAATTGGTTACAGATTCCTGCATCCTGGAAGCGGCCTTGTCTGACCACTCTCCGGTTCTCCTTTCCCTTGATCTGGGACTTTCTAGGCCTGGACGTAAGCCCTGGCGAATGAATATCCAACGCCACAGGACTCCTACTGGTAAATCCCAACTGCAATCACACCTTCAAAATTATCTTTCTATTAATCAGGGGTCTGTGGCCTCCAGCAGGACTCTTTGGGCTGCGGCGAAGGCTACTTTGAGGGGACAATTAATGCGTGATGCAGCAATCGCTAATAAGCAAAATGCAAAGAGACAAGTTGAGCTCGAACATGACATACAAACCTATTCTCGCCTGTACACCACATCTCCGTCCTTACAAAATCGTAAATCACTCGAGCAAGCCCGAATGGCCTTAAACAGTCTTTTTACATCTAAAGCAGAATACGCTTTACAGAAAATGAAAGGTCGACATTACGAGCAAGGGGAAAAGGCGGGAAGGTTATTAGCTGCGCAGTTGCGTCAGAGGGAGGCGTCTATGGCCATTCCGGCCATTAGATCTGCGCAAGGACACTTGTGCAGAAAGCCTCAAGACATTGTTAATGAGTTCGCCTCCTTTTACGAATCCCTTTATACTTCTGATAATCGAATGGATTCGGATAAGATGACAGCATTTCTTGCAAAGGTGCATCTTCCTTCTCTTTCGGCGGATGGCAGAGCCATTCTCGAGGGTGAAATAACCAGGGATGAGGTTTCTAGTGCGGTCGCTGCCCTGCCCTACCACAAGGCCCCTGGAGAGGATGGATTTCCTCCTGAATTTTATCGATGGGCAGGTCACAATATTATTGACACTCTACATGCCGCATTCCAGGAGGCGGACAGTGCATCTTCATTAGGACCCCTTTCTAACAAAGCTATTATTGTTGTGCTTCCGAAGCCAGGTAAAGATCCCCAGCTTTGCAGCAGTTATCGTCCCATTTCTCTATTGAACTCTGATATTAAAATCTTGGCTAGTATTCTTGCATCTCGTTTGCGTAAAGTCTTGCCTTCTTTGATACACCATTCTCAAGTAGGCTTTGTACCGGGACGTTCTTCCCGGAACCATCTGCGTTCTCTGGCCCATGCACTGTGGTCGGCTCAACATCTTACGGACGATGCGTTAGCCCTTTCACTTGACGCAGAAAAAGCGTTCGACCGCATCGAATGGAATTATCTCTTCAAGGTCATGGATAGATTTGGTTTAGGTACGAAATTTATTGATAAGGTACGCTTACTATACGATCACCCTTCTGCCCAGGTAAATTGTGGTGGGTTTCTGTCTGACACCTTTACGATTAAGAGAGGGACACGCCAAGGTTGTCCACTATCCCCCCTTCTGTTTCTTCTGGCTATGGAGCCTTTGGCTGCTACCATTCGCCAATCTGATGAGGTCTCTGGTGTCCCCCTCCCAATTGGACATTCTAAAATATACTTGTATGCTGATGATATTTTACTCACCCTTACTCTCTTCCTCGGTCGATCCCTTCTCTTCTTCAAATTATTAATGATTTCTCTTCTTTTTCAGGTTACAAGATTAATTGGGACAAGAGTGAGGCTTTACCCATCTCTAACGGTACACAAAAGCAGCCATTTATGGATTTCCTTTTCACTGGCAGCCTTCACGCCTTAAATACTTGGGTGTCCTCGTTAATAAAGGATTGCAAGACATGGTTGCAGATAATTTGTCTCCTCTTATCTCCCAAATGCAACGGGATTTTGATAAATGGAAGGCTTTGGGTCTTTCTCTTTGGGGTAGAACCCAGGCTGTTAAAATGGTTACTCTTCTGAGATTTATATACATTTTAGGTATGCTTCCCCTACAGATCCCCTTATCTTTACTTCGATCAGTAGATGCCCAGATTAAAACTTTCATTTGGGGTACTGCTAAGCCTCGCCTTGCTATAGCTAAGTTAAAGGCTCATCAGTTATCTGGCGGAATTGGCCTTCCATCCATTGAACACTACTCTTTGGCGTTACATATTTCCCAAATCTCATATTTTTTACTTGGTATCAAAGACTTACCACAATGGGTTCAAATAGAACGACATCTTCTATCCTCAGAATCGAATCTTTCTCCTCTGTATGGTAGTGGCACTAGTCGTCTTGACCCAAAAAACCCGATATTATCTGCCATGCATAAATCCTGGCAGAGAAGTCATAGATTATTAGGCTCAAACCCAAGAATCCATATTAAGGCTCCCCTATGGAATAACTCGGGTATCCGTATTAATGGTCGTATGTTATCCTGGCCTGAATGGCGAGCTGCAGGTATCCTCTGTCCGGATCAACTTCTGCATGATGGGGATTTTAAGCCATTCTCTCAGCTTAGTGTAGAATTTGATCTTCCCCTTCATCATTCTTCCAAATACCTTCAGCTTCAGCAATGTTTGAAGACCCATATGGGATCATCACCGTGGCTCCTGCAAGACTCCCCTATATCATCCTATTTGCACATCTGGGGGAAATTTAAAGGTGTTACTTCTGGTATATACAAATTTTTTTCGTCTCATCTTTTTTCTAAATCTCTTTCAAACGATCTTCAGCGTAAATGGCAATCTCGCCTCTCAATCTCCTTTTCCGATACTGAATGGGATTTGCTTCTGGAGAGTTTAAATAAGGGAGCTCGAGAATCAAGGCTCAAATTTTGTCTTTTCAAAATACTGCATGATTGGCATTGGTCTCAAGTCAAATTACACCAAGCTGGCCTTCTCTCTCATTCTAATTGCTGGAGATGCTCCAATTCAGGTTGTGATATTACTCATATCATTTGTGAATGTCCTAGTATCCAATCCTATTGGACTTTTATTGGTGCTACTTTGAACTCCACTATGCCCCTAAAATTGCCACTCACACCAACTAACATTCTCTTGCATGATTTACGTCACTCTCCAAAGCTCACGAAACCACAACTCCGCCTTTTTCATACCTCACTTGCTACTGCCAAAATATGTATACTGCGTCATTGGAAATCATCTTTACCTCCCTGTTAGACTTGGGGGTCTCTGGTTGGCGCAAGGTTGCCCTTGTGTCAAGCAGGAACCCTCTCCTCTACGTCAGGGCGCAGGATAACCCCTTGTGAATGACCCTTGCTCACCCTCTAGGTGCGTGGCGTGAGCAGCCAAGGCGATTCCTCAGGCGTTGTTGGTTAAGCACTTATAATCACACACACAGTAAATACATCAATCCCCCCAGAAACGGACGCCAGACTTGGATATGTAGAAAAATACGCTTCTTTATGTAAAAATAGGTATATATATCTCAGCAGACTTATCACAAGACCAATAACGTTTTCGCTATGCCACCAGGTTATAAAGCAGGCAAATGTTCTTTGTTCGTAGCTTCAAATGGATACTTTGTAGTCTCTTGCAAATGTTACTTGTGGTTCCAGTACTCACAGAGATCGGCTCCTGCGAACGGGGAAATAAGGCGTTGCGGGCCCCGAGCCCGATACGGGAACTTCTTTCGTGATGTGGAGAGTCGGCACAGGTCGGTGCGACTCTCAGCTTGGGGAGTGGTCTTGGGTCCTCGATCAGCGGGTGTGGGCAGGTAGGCAGGCGCGGCCAGCGACCCTCAGCACGGCGGTGCAGGGGGGGGTCTCCACAGCGGGGGCGGCGCGGCCTGAGATGTCCGGGGATAGCGAAGCGGGGTCACAGGGCACGGTCAGTGCAGCTGGATGACCCGGCGTAGATCACAGTCGTCGGACGGTTTCCGGCGGGAGGGGTGATAGCGCGTTCAGCGCGCTCCAGTGGCAGGCAGTGACAGGGGTGCAGGCAACCTAGCCCGGGGACAGAGAGCGGCTCCGGACGGAGCGGGGCTCTCACGGGGTTGCGGCAGGCAAGCTCCTGAGTGTCACGGCCCTAGGAGGGGCGATGAGGGGCGCAGTCTCTTTCCAACGGGATGCACACACGGCTCGAATCGGAGGACGAGCAAAAGCACAGAGAACCCACTGGTCCTGGGGTTCAGTTCAGGGGGCAAGCTCAGATCAAGCCCTTGGAGAATGTTTAAAGCACAAAGCAGCAAAGTCTTCTCAGTAGTCTCTTCCTCTCCTTTCTCAGCAAGGAAAGCAGCAGGCCAGCTCCTCCAGCGTCTCCTTCTCCTTCTAGTCGGGCAGAGGTTCTTTGTGGTAAAACAGGATTCTGATTTCTTAGGAGCCAGGCTCCTACTTTTATACCATGATTCTTTTGTTCTTTAGCGCCAGGGGGCCTAGGCCTGGCTCAGTCCAGTTCTGGAGCACTTTGTTATGGTGACTCTGCTCTTTCCTTTCAGCAGCAAGGCAGAGACATCAGCCGCCCCACAGGGGGCGGCGCCGGCTTTGTGGTGGCAGAGCACAGGTCTATTCAAGAGTCAAGGTGTACTCCTCCCACCCATCCTGGTGTCATCTCCCTACCCACCACCTGGCAGCCAACCTGTCTCTGGGGATTCCCCAACCCTGCTCCTTACTGTTGCTAGGCAGAACACACACACACAGCAGAGGCGGACTGAAATGGTCAGGTCAGTAAATACTAACTTTCTAAAAGTAGTATTTACAAACCCAGTAAAATAAAATAAACTTGACTACAAGAAGTATTTTATTATTCTGAGTTCAGGCATACTAAACTTGACATTCTACTATGCTCTCTGAGTCCACTGGGGTCACAGCGTGTAGTGACTCCAGCAGCCCATTCTGGCCTATGGAGAGCAGGTAGCCTTCAATAGTGAAGAACGAAAATGGCTGTAATTCACTACTAAGACATGCCACACACATCAGGGCATGTCCTACCTTATGCCTACAATGCACCCTGCCCTTGGGCCTACCAGAGGGGTGGCTAATATGTAGGTAAGGGAAGGTTGAGGGACTGGCAAGTGGGGGCACTTGCGCAGTCAGCGCGACGGTCCCAGACCGCGCACAGGGTCTGCGGTGGCAGACCCTAGACACATTTTACAAAGCCGCTTTCTGTGGGTGGCGCAACCAGCGCTGCAAGCCCACCAGCAGCATTGGCATTCACAAGCCCTGGCACCCCTGGTGCACTCTACTGGGGACTGACAGTGAATCCAATAAACCAATCATGAACATCAATTACAGGTACACTTTACCTAGGGAGCACTTGCACTGCGGCACGGATTAGCCGTGGCGCAGTGCCCTGAGCGGACAACACCAGCAAAGCAATCGAGGCACACCATCAAAAAGTGGAAGGGAAACTCACGCCAAGGTGCCAGGTCTAACACTCCCTCTCAGGAAGATTGGTTGGTGGCAATGATGTAAACTGCCTCCCATGAACGCACAATTTATAACCTTCAGGACCAAGCTGACATTTTTCTCCGAATTTGGTCTCCATTTCTTAAATCAAATGCTGCTGAACCCCCGGCCTCCACTTCTACCCAAGCACATTAATCAGCTTTTACTCTTTTCTGTCCTTTGTTTATCTCTTCTCTTTGCTTTCTCCATCCTTTGCTTCATCCGTTGATGTGTTCTTCTGTCTTGATCCAATTACCTTTTCTTCGTTTTATTTATTTATATTTTCTGCACTTTTTATGTTCTAGGTCTTCCCCCTCTTCTTTTCCTCATAGCTTATTTTTATTATATATCATTCTATGTTTTGATCTCATTGTTGCATTAACTAGTATTTATTTATTTAAATGCATATTTATATCGTATTTATTCATCAGTATCTTTTTCCACTATTCCTTTCAACATGGATTTATTTTCTCTTTATTTATTGTTGTATATGCTCTGATGTATTCGTCTTATAAAAACTCAATAAAAAATTTCAACACAAAAAAAAAGAACACTATATACAAAGGCCAATGGCCAGTCCAGAATAGAAGTTCTTGGGGGGGACACATGGGCACGCGTCTCCCCTAGCTTGCCTGCACAGTGGAACCCTCAGGTTCGTCCACTGGGGGGGGGGGGGGGGCATCATGTGGGGAAGGACCAGGCAACGCAGGGACAGGAGGTGTAAGGGTAGGTGTGGTGGGTGCAGGGCTGGACGCCTCCACCACAGGGGGTGGGGCAGCACCAAAGGTGGAGGTGAGCTATGCGCTGCACACTTCTGCCAGGGCATCCAGAGTATCCCCTGCACCGGAAGAAACCACAGGCACAAAGGAGGGGGGGGGTCGGAGGGATGGGGTGCAGCACTTCTGGGGGAGGGGGTGGACATGGTGGGGAATCAACTGCCCTGCCCGGGGAGTCCCTTCCCGGCTTGCGGGGTGGTGACACAGTGGGGCTGAGGCCCAGCACAGACATGTAGCTCTCCTTGTCTGACTGTGTGGCAGGGGAGCCAAGGGGAGTGCTTTTGGAGGGACTGGGTAGTGAGGCATGCGGACTCAGACTGTGGCTGCGTGTATGTCTGTGTGCCCCAGACCCAGTGGGTGTGCCTTTATCCCCCTGAGTGTGCGTGCCAGGAGGTGTGTGCTTGCCCTACGTGGTGGTGTGCTGCCTGTGTCTGGTGGGGTGCGTGCTTGGGAATGTCTGGGTGTGCATGGGACAGGCATGGGAATGGGAAGTGTGGATGGGGCTGGGGTAGGGGGGGACGAAACGCTGCAGGAGACTCACTGCTGCCGTCAGTGAAGAGTCCATGGACCTCAGCAACATCTGTTGGTCAGACATCGTTGCTGATATGCCCTCCATGAACAACACCATCTGTGTCAGCAGTGTGGTGTGGCCATGGAGGACATTCAGCATCGATGTCTGGCCAACCTGCAACTGCCGCTGAATGTCCACAGACTCTGCAGTGATGGCAGCAGGGGTGACAGGGGCAGGGGGTGCGGTGCCTGGCACGAAGGAGACATGGTGGAGCCCTGCACGGACAGAAGGGACCGGAGCAACTGGGAGGGCGGTGATGGGAATGGAGGAGGCGGGGACATATGTTGTGCTGCTGCCAGATGTTGTAGCAGCCTCCGCCCCCTTGATGAGTTCAGCCTCGGACCCGTCAGCCTCGTAGTTGGTCTCGCCACCAGACAGGTCCTCCGCCTGACTCCCCTCGCCCCCCATGCCACTTGCTCCCGCAGATTCGCCAGCACTGGTGGCACCGGTGCTGTATCCCTCCTCCAGGTCCGTGCAGGTGTCTCCCTCGGTTTCCTCCGATGATGCTGTGGGCAAGGTGAAGATACAGAAAATAATCAGTCACCTGTATACATCTGACACATGAGTCAAAACAAAATAGGTCATAGTGCATATCAGGCAATGCATCATGAGTAACATCTAGATTACTCCGCACATATGTAAGCCCTGTACTCCCCAGTTGGTTGACCCACCATGCCACTTGGAAACAAGGAAAAATAGGACACAACAGCCAAAAACTTGAATTAGAAATATACTGAGAAGCTAGTGTCTGGGAACAGTTGAGCACAGCAATACTATGAAGGCATGCCACCTCTTGTTTACTGTGAAAGAAACAGTATTGGTGCACCCAAGGCTAAATAACAGACCTCAATGCTAAAGGTGTCCCCACACTCAGAGACCTGTAAGTACTTTGGAAACCCAAACGAAATACATTTTGATCCCTTGGGAATCACACCACTTTACACAATCTACATGTTTAGAATGTGTGAATGTGCCACTTTGTGAACAGAACACACATGTGCCTGTATAAAAGAAGTCACACAAGGAGGTGCACACAAAACTACATTTACACAGTCATTGTATGAGCTGCCAGCCTTATTCAAAGAAGCCACTGTTAGAAAGAAATGGGGTTTCAGAAAGTACATATACATGGGACCACGGCGGTCTGGATGACTTGACACTCGTAAGTTGGTATCACTAACAACCAAGGACTTACCCAAATGCCACCACACTGTGGGAACATGGATATGTATTATCTCAAAAACAGTCTTATTCGAACTGTGCCTTTCTTTAAAATGTGCCAGCGTGTTCCCTGAAAGTGTAAAGGTGGTTTCTTGTGCACTTCCTTGGGAGACATCTGTCATGCAGGCACATTATTGTCCTGCACAACAAAACACCAAAGTAAAGCATTGAAAACATGAAGACATGTTGACAAGTGTAGTGAGTGCCAAGGTACAAGACTTTTTGACTAACAACTTGAATCATGCCACCTGTCACATGGCCATCCGTACCATGATGACACAGTTGGCAATACATCTGATCCACTGCCTGTCATGTGGAGTGGCACACATGTCCAAACACAGGACAATGCATAAGCTAATGGGCCTGCAATTGTGTTGGAATAAGGCACACCTGCACTGAGGAGACACCCTCCTGGCAAGCCAGAATGTCCACACAGATGTCAGCACACAAAGACAAAACTACGTAGCATCTAGACCACACACTGGTGCCAAAAATGGATGAGCAGGAATCATGTATTTAAACTTTTGACACATGCTGCAAAGCACAAACATTAAACCCTGCACAACATCACTGGGTCACTGCATGTTGAGTGTCTGTCCAGACAATTATCCCACACGGGTCAGACCTGGCAAGGAGACATAAGGTTTGGACATGTAGGCCTCGCCCGCACAAACCCCCCATACCTGAGACGATTTGTGATTGAGACAGATCAAGAAGTGACACCTGTTAATCAGGGTATACAAAAATGTGCATCAAGAATTCCCAAATGTACTCCACATCACCTCGTGAGGCTGCCAACACATATTTGTGACAAACAACCATCAACAGATAGTTGTGAATAGACACACAGGCACTGCCCAGTGTGAGTATGCACAAGCCAAATGGGGTCACCCTGTCCAGTGGACACATGTAGCACACTTTAGATAAATACAAATGAGGCCAGGGAACAATGCCACAGAGGTCAACCTATGCTGAACACACAGAGAATGGGCACAGTGTTGGATGACACACATGATTACGAGGTAAGGGTGTCTCAGGGGACTGTAGTGGGCACACTGCTCCATGGTCCTGGAATGATCTGACTGTAACATGAGCAACCGTCCTGGCACTATGCATATCTCCCACTCATGCACATCATGTCTGAGGCCACAACATCGGTCATGCATGCTGCAAGTCTGTTCATTTGAAACCTAACACTCCTATGTTGAGACTCAGCATCAGTGCCAACAAATATGGACCCCCAGATGACTGAACAGGACAGGGCACAGGCAAGGTACCAACACATGTCACAGACCACCCCCACACATGATGCAGAAAGCAATGTGCACTTGGATTAACTGGCAGCCTAGATGACCATGTGCAATGGTGATTATACACAGACCAGGGAACACATGTCAAGGAGGGGAAGGGAGGAAGAACAGCACCGGTTGACTTGGGGGAACAGGATATGCACTGCACATATAAACCCTGGCAGTGTATCCAGGCGACTGAGCACTTCCAAAAGCTGGTGACACACAACAAACACACATGTACCTACCCCCTCCTTGCTGCTGTCTCTCCTGTAACTGCCAATCCATGTCAGGGAAGACCACCGCCAGGACACGCCTCATCTGGTGGGTCAGGCGTCGGCGCCCGCCGTGGGGGCATGGAGGTGAGTCCCCCAGCTGGACCCGGGCGATCCTCCGGGTCCAGCACCGGATGTCCTGCCACCGTTTTCGGACTTGGGCTAGGCGCCGACTGCGACCCTCCACCGATCTCACGGCCCTGACGTCCCGCTTCCAGATCTCCCCCTTCTCGTAGGCAGTTACCTGTGAGGATGACAAAGTGAGTCAACATCACTACACCTGCTCCATGTCAGAGAGACACACATTTGAACATCTTTGATATGTTGAACAGGGCATAGGATGCTGCCAAGGAATAGCATCTTTGTCATATGGACATTGGCCCCTGTGGAAGCCCCAATGCACTACATGGCATTGAAAGTACACAGGTGGCATGAGGGGTGTGACACACTCCATGATCATGGCACACACTGTGCATCACAAGCAACACCAGGCTGATGGACAGCACCTCCAAGCAGTTACATACCCCAGGCCACTGACGCAACCTCAGCAGAGTACACAGACACACACAGGCACAGATCAATCACCTGCCATTGGCAACAGCGGATACAAACCTCACTCTGCACATGTGCCACTTGCCTGTGGGGTGTCACAGGTGTGGGGCTAGCTCAGCAAGTCAGACACACAGCACGGCTTAATTCTCACACCAGATGGGTAGAGCTGTTGCCTCCTCCATGCAGCTGTGGTGCAACACTTCACATAGACACTCACCCACATGACAAGGAACATTCACACACATCAATGTCCAGGGGGTGTACACATCACTTGGACACTCTCACCACAGCTCCACTCAACTCACACACATCTGTGGGTACAGTCACCTGTCACACCGGGGGGACCACTGAATCACCTCAGGACTATAGACAAAAAATGCCACAAAGGATTAGCCAGGCTGAATGTGTCATGCACTCTGCAGTGAATGTCACAGTAAGCACAATGCAAGTGAGGAGTGCACACATGAACTACATCATGCTATGCACGGGAGACATAAGCCATTCCCCCCCCTGGCACCCACTCTAAACAACATTGCATGTCTGTCACACCTGGACACAATGCCAGAAGTGACAGTCACAAAAAAGGTGCACAGTCAAAGGTAGTGGAGTCAGCACTCACCTGCTCCCCTGGTCTCCCTTACAGGCTGGTGTACTGTGGGAGGATGACATCCAGCAATGCCTCATTCTCCTCCTGGGTGAATGGCTGGGTCCTCTCCACAGACCTTGACATGGTGCCAGAGGAAGCACAGACAGCAGCAGTGTTGTCAACAGGAAAGTTGTGCAGGCAAGTGCCCTCTCATGGGTTCTGGCTGACTTATATCTGTCTTGCTGAGGGGCATTCATTTGGAGGAGTACATAGTGATTGGTCAGATTCATTCGCATCTTACGTTTACTCCAATCCCTTTCCACATACACCAGTGACAGCATTGGCATCGTTCAAATTTTGAGCATCATGTCAAGTCAACAACCACTTTGCAACATTGTATTTTGTGGCCAACTGACTTTTCCAGGATACCTGATGGAAAAATTTGAACTGAAAACTCGTTAGCCATGACAACCAGCATGCATTTAGTGCCTAATACTAGTCCCTTATGTAATTTTAAAATCCACACACAGGTACGGTGCGTTTCACATGTACCCGCACGGCACCAGTTGCACAGTGCGTTTGACACATATGTGTACGCACTGGTAGTACACGTACCCGTACGTGTACTACCAGTGCCTACACGTACGTGTACTACCAGTGCCTACACGTACGTGTACGCACTGGTAGTACACGTACCCGTACATGTACTACCAGTGCTTACACGTACGTGTACTACCAGTGCCGACACGTACGGGTACGCACTGGTAGTACATGTACCCGAACGTGTACTACCAGTGCCTACACGTACGTGTACGCACTGGTAGTACACGTACCCGTATGTGTACTACCAGTGCCTACACGTACGTGTACGCACTGGTAGTACACGTACCCGTACGTGTACTACCAGTGCCTACACGTACGTGTACTACCAGTGCCTACACGTACGGGTACACACTGGTAGTACACGTACCCATACGTGTACTACCAGTGCCTACACGTATGTGTAGGCACTGGTAGTACACGTACCCATACATGTACTACCAGTGCCTACACATACGGGTACGCACTGGTAGTACACGTACGGTACGTGTACTACCAGTGCCTACACATATGGGTACGCACTGGTAGTACGCGTACAGGTACGTGTACTACCAGTGCCTACACGTACGGGTACGCACTGGTAGTACACGTACTGGTACGTGTACTACCAGTGCCTACACGTACGGGTACGCACTGGTAGTACACGTACGGGTATGTGTACTACCAGTGAGTACCCGTACGTGTGGGCACTGGTAGTACACGTACGTGTAGGCACTGGTAGTACACGTACATGTGTACGGTCCGTACCACGCGTGCTCCTACGGCACCACTACTATAGTGATACGGACCGTACTTGTACGGTCCGTACCACGCGTACTCCTACGGCCACACAACTCTAGTGATACGGACCGTACACACGCCCTCAGAGCATGTGTATGGTGCGTTTCACACACTTACACTGTTGATAGGATGTGCACACGAAAGGAATGGAGGTCTCAGACTCGCACAAGGATGTACATCAAGTCATTGTCATTGCTGTCCTACATGTGCAGGGCCTAGGTGTGTCAGGCAGTGATATTGCACATGTCTCCTCATGTATTTGCACAATTGATGTGTGATGACCTGTGTACACATGTCATGTGTGATGGGGCACTATGTGGCACACTTCCCCTTCACACTTTGCACATGTGTGCATGTAGTACAAACGTGTCAAGCATAGCATCACTGGTATGGCACAGTCACCACCACCCACAACTGTCCCCTGATGCCAGGGACAGGGACACTAACAACTGGCATTTAACGACCAGCGTGCACCGATGTGACTATGTCATGTGTGTGTCATGTGTTCCCATGAGCTTGCTGTTGGTGTTCCATCAACTGCATCTGCTGTTGCTGCATCCAACATGTGTCTGTGTGTAGATGGGCATGGCACACATCTACGCACACCATGCCATGTGTGGATTTCCACGTAACGTGTGTCTGTATTCATCTAACATGATATTTTGACATGAGGACATATCTGCGTCGTCTCAAAGTCTGTGTTTTCTGTTTTCCTGTGTACCCCCATCGCAATATGTGTGATCTGTACATTTGACATTCCATGTGATCTGTGCGTCTAGCTTGCCGTCAGCTGTCTGTATGAGATGACGTCCTTCAATTGCAGATATGTGGATGTATGTCACTCTTGTGATGTCTCTGACTGGTCACTGACACTGGCCCACAGCTCGTTTCAGGGCATGTCATGTAGACTTGACAATCAACAGGTGTAGCTGGCTTTTCGTAGGAGTATCACCTGGCTGGCATACGTGTCCTGGATGTATTGCACAGACCAGACTCTGTATTTAGCAGATGTGTATTAGCAGTTGAGCATGTGCTCAGTTCATTGACATTGATGTTGTTATGTTCTCACTCTTCGTTATTCATTCCAATTTTCTGCAGGGCACCGCCTGTCCCCAGACCAATGCCAGACTTGGGTGCCATGAGGGAACGTGACTGCATATGACGTTACAGTTTCACCCAACAGTTGATTGAGGACTTGACCGCCAAGCTGGCACCACACCTCCAACCACGACACAGATATCCTACTGCGCTGACCCCCAAGATGAAGGTGATGGCAGCCCTACATTTTTTTGCCAAAGGTACGTTTCAATTCACCATAGCTGATGTTGGTGGCATGTCACAGACGATGTTCAGCCGTGTCCTGCATGATGTTTTAGCAGCCATGTTGGAGCACCTGGATGAATTCATCCATTTTCCGACTCCTGAGGAGTTGACAGGTGTCAAGGGGGATTTCTATGCCCTGGGAGGGATGCCCCATGTCATTGGGTCCATTGATGGGACACATGTGGCTTTGGTACCACCACAGGCACAAGAAGTCGCCTATCGCAACCGTAAACATTACCACTCTATAAATGCCCTTGTGGTGTGTCTTGCTAACATGCTGATTTCCCATGTCTGTGCACGTTTTTCAGGGTCAGCACACGATGCCTACATCATGAGGCGTAGCAGGGTGCCACAAATGATGCTGCGGCTGCACAACGAACGAGCATGTCTTGTTGGTGGGTATACTCTGTTTGTCCTGTGTTTTGCGGTATCTTTGTATCTTACGGCATCTCCTGACCCACTTCTTTACATGATGTTTCCATGTAGGGGACTCTGGCTATCCGAACATGCCATGGCTGATGACGCCTCTCCGCAACCCAAGACCAGCTGCAGATCACCGTTACAACAATGCACACGGGCAGACCTGGCGAGTGATTGAGAGGACGTTTGTCCTTCCTTCACAAGACAGGCGGGTCCCTCCCATATGCACCGGCAAAGGTCTGCAAAATCTTCCTCGTGTGCTGCATGCTGCACAACATGGCAGTGGAGAAGGCAGTGCCACTCATCCTGGAGCAGCATGAGCAGGAACATCCACCCGTGGAGGATGGAGGGCTTGGTTACGAGGCAAGTGAGGAGGAGGATATCCGTAGTCAGCTCATACGCAACTTCTTCTCATAATGGTGAGTCACTGGGTCTGAGTGTGCACGCTTGGAGCCTTGTGTGGCATGTGTTGCAATGTGTGTATCCAGCTGACTGTATGCTAAGTGACTTAGATTTGTGTTCTGATGTGTCACTCGAGTGATGATGTCATTCCACACATTTTAGCTGAGACACTAAATTTTCAATTTGCATGGTGATAACATTATTCCTGTAGAGTAAATGACCATGTATGCGGATAACAATCTTTTAGATGACTTCTTGTGTGTCTGTCATCCACAGGTTCTTGCGCATGTTGTCTGGTCGTGTCATCGTTGGCCTCCTGCTATTCCTCATGAGTATTGCAACGTGTGCTGAATCAGCGTTCCATGCACGGACATGGGGAAAAGTCATTTTGGGTGAGGATTGCAGCAAGGCATTTTGGGGGTATTACGTGTTTGGAATGTGTGGGGACTGCTCCTGTGCATGTTGGGTTACCATGCATACATGTCGACTCACCATGGGGCACATGACATGTAGCATGACTCCCATGAATTGATAGTCAACCTTCGTGACAGTCATCTGTAATGGTTTGTGGATTCTGATGAAGGCATCAATGTGTGTAAAACTTCCCTCAGAAACTTACGGGATGCTACGGGTGGACATAGTGTGGGACATCCCCATAAGAGGCTCAATGGGGAAATGCAGCCTCTCCGTGTGCAGCAGGGGTGTTTGGCTCATCCCCTTAACTTGTGTGCCAGGCCATTTGGATTTACAACATCTGTGTTGTGAAGGGGGTGTCCAGTGTGGGTCCCACATGTTCAGCCAAATGACCTGTGAGTCTGTTCATATTGATGCATTTCCCTTAGAGTGAGCCTGAGTAATAAAGGTGTTCCTCACCCTCCAAGGTGCCTCATCTCTGTCAATGCAGGTCTCTTGCCACTTTGCATGCGGCATCTCTGGCATAGTTGTCAAAGATTGTGCATATGAGTGTATGTGTAGTTTGGCAACATGCATGCAGTTCTTCATGGGTTAGAATCTCTATTGTGCATGAAGTCCATGGTTGTGTATGTATTTGGGCATGTTGGTCCCCAGGACGGGCCGTCAACGCCTGATGAGGGTGTGTCTCCTGTGCACAGCTCGGCCTTCTGTTTCCTGATCCTGTGTCAGTCATCTTTGGTGATTGTGCATCCATTTTCTCTGGGTGTGCCATGGGTAACCGGACACTCCTTCCTTTACATACACCTGTTGCAGTTGTCCTTTCTGACATCCTTGTCTTTGAGTGCTACTTTTGGCATAGTTTCCAAGACATGCCGCCTGCTGCTGCGGCCCCTGCAGCAAGGGCCCACAAAGTAACGGGATTTGGCAACACACACGCCTCAAAGATGCTCCTCCCTGCCTCCCTCCACCCATTCATTTGGCTGTCATCATCTTGTATGTGCCACTGTTGCGGCCACGCGGAGCCAAAGGCAGGACCGTCAGCACATGCAACGTGCACATTGCACGACCCTCATGTCCTTGCATGACCCACATCACACTACAGTCTGATGTTGCAGCCGCCCTCCAAGCAATGTCCATCCGAAAATCAACCGCCTGCTCTCAGGCATACCCTAAGCGCACACACAACACCTTTGCATGCTGAGTGTGCAACTCCAACTGCCTACACAGCGCTGCCCCACCTTCCAGGCCCTGTCACACCAACCAGGTCATGTCCCTCCTACTCCACACCGGTTCCGTCCACCAGCAAGGCCATAGGAGTGGGACTCAAGCCTTCAGCATGTGGTATAGTGGCGTCATCTGGCACATGGCCCAGGGATCATCTCTCAGCGTGTCAATATTCAATGTGTCCAGGACCCCCTCTCCACCATCACATGTGCACACAACCTCATCATCATGTCGTATGCCATTGACAGCCAGGTGCTCCTCACCCTCACAAAAGACGCAGCCATTGCCAGTTCCAATATTCAAGAAGGCATGAGGTCCGTGGATGAATGGCTGAACATCAGCTGCCTGAGGCTGGACGTGTACAGGACTGAGGTAATCATCTAAGGATTGTCCCCTTACAGCTGGCTCAACTCCTTGTGTCCCACCCGCAGGGGCCCTACATAAGCACCCAGTGGCCACGCACACAAGATGGTGTGCATCATGGATTTGTCACTCACATTTGCCATGCAAATCACCAGCATCTGTACCTCATGCTGCAACACCTTCTGCATGATGCACATGATCCACAGATAGATCCACTCCAAGGAAAGACAGACCATCCCCCAGGTCCACGACACCAGCCGTGTCAACTACTGCCCTGCCCTCTACGGAGCAAGTACATCCAAACTCACAGGAAACTTGTCCACATCCAGGGTGCATCTGCACACCTCAGCTTCAACATCCCGCACCCCATCCACATCACCGTCCACCTGAGATAGCTGCAATGGATCACTGTCTGCTGCAGGATGACCTTCAGACTCCTCAACCACACTCAGGAGGCAGTCCACAACCCCAGACCCCAAACAAACCTTAGACGTCTGTCATCCGAGACTCCGTTGGGCCAACTCGGTGCATCCAACCTTGCCCTGGCCACCATTCTTCACATCCACCGTACTCCAGCATGCAGGACATAGTTTTCACACCTGGCCAAACATACCTGATACTCCCTCCCCAGAAACATCCACATGAGCCATGATCTCTACGCCTTAATAATACTCTTCAAAATTGGTCTGTCCGCACAGTATTGCAAGCTCCTTCTCAGCAGATTGAGGCCATCACGGGTGAGTATTGTGCGCCATGTCTGTATTGGATGATACATTGTGACCCATGTGTGTCCTGTACCAGACTCAGATCCCAGGGTATGGATGGCTGGAGTTAGTTATACACTCAGGCATAGTTTGACATGTCCCCACATGTAGGTTGTGTACTCATGAAAAATGACTGCAACATCTAATTAAGGAAATTTACTTTTATTCTAGGTGGGGGGCGTGTTTAGTGTTGAAAAATAGTTGCTATACAGTGTGCATAGAATACAAAGTTCACAGGGGGAGATGGGATCCTTGTCATTTGAAGTCATCAGAGTCCAGCCCACAGTGTTTGGCATCATTGATCAGACTGTGACCAGCAAGTCCATGTGGCAGAAAATGTCATTGAATGAGGTGCTGCTGTTGCGCATGAGGGCCAGGTGCCAGGCCAGGTGACCTGGGAGATGTGGATGGTCCGCTGCCTCTCACGGTCTTTTCCGTGGACGACCCACCTTCCTCGGGGGACCCTCAGATGCAGGCCTTGACGATGCTTAGGACGCTCCGTTGGACAAATCCTCCTCCTCCTCCCTCCCTGTGGCTGGTGGTGGTCTTCGCCTGGTGGCACAGGGAGAGTTGCCCATGTTGCCGGCGATCCTACGGAGTGAACGGCTTATGTCCGTTTGCACCGCCAGGAGCTCAGCCAGTCTTGCCTCCATCCGTCCTTGGTGTTGTTGTTGACTGGCGTGTTGCTCAGCCTGCTGGTTCTTAATCTCTGTGAGGGTCTCCACTACCTGGCTGATGGCCCTGGTGTCACGCCGGTATGTGTCCAGGATGTGGCGTATGTGTGACATACCGGTCCCTTCAGCTGGCTGGTCAGGTTCTCGCCTCCGCCTGCCTCCACTCCCACCACCCCTGCCCACACGAGCCTGGCCTGCCGTTGTGGGCACATCGGGTCTACGGGACCCCTGAGGGATGGCATTTGCGGGGTTGTCTGCCTCCTCCTGGGTGCCCGGAGAACCTTGTCCCTCCAGGTCAGACTGGCTCAGTTGTTCAGTGCGGGCAGGGCTCCTGGGGGTCTCCTGGGATGTGGCAGGAATGGGGGTGGTGGTTGGCACAGATGTACCTGAAGCAGGTGCTGCAGGGGCTTGGGCACCAGAGGGTCCAGGTGGGTTGGGGTCATCCCCGGAGTGTTGAGAGTCGTGCTGCCGGTGGGATCAGCTTCCTGCCGAGCCTGGGACTGTGATTCTTCCCCCCCATTGTTGGGGGGAGATCCATGACGTTGCCCTGTGTGTGAGAGAGAGACAATGTTAATGCTGTTCCATGCGACATCCATGTTTCATACATATTCAAGTTGGCACAGTTCCTCCAGGTAGTTGGATGTGCCTAGCATTCCTCTCAATGTTCACTTGTGGATGGGTATGTTGCGGGGGACAGATTGATATGTTCTCATGAGTGTTTGGCATGTAGATTTTTGGCTGTGATGCTTCTTTGGCTATGGATTGATCTTGTTGTGTCACATGTCCATTGTGAGAGTGGGTAAATCCATTGCCTGCCCCGGGGGTGTGTGCTTGGGTAAGGGGTGTGTGTGACAGGGCCTGCTGGTGGGTGTAGTGTGATTTGACTGTGGGTCTAGCAGGTGATGTATCTGTCCCCTCATGGTGCATGCTGCCATGCCAGTGAGTGTGAGTTCCTGTCCTAGATATCTGAGCTTGTGGTGTTGGTGTTTGAATTTACAGTGGTCACAGGAGGGCCTTGTGCTGCCTACAGCAGGGCCAAGTGTCAGCTACCTTGTCAGTACTTTGCCAGTCCCTGTGCATTGATCATGGTGCATCGGTATGTACCTGGGCCAAATGGGCTGAGGGTAATGGTGTCTGATTCAGAGTTGAACAATGTGTTTTGTGAGCCCCACCCTCCCAGCATCCCGGACATCCAGTCTTGGGTTTGTGCTTCGTGTAGCCTGGGACATGGCATGGCCTTACTTTATGGATGGGGCATACACATGTTAGTGGTATGAGCGTTGTTTTTGAGGGTGGTGGTGTCCGGTGAGGGCTTGGGGGTAGTTGCGTGCAGTTGGTGTAGTTGGGGTGTGGGTGCCATTACCCCATGTTACGTAAGTTGTTTGTGTACTCACCGGGCTCTGCAACTCCTTCGACTCCGTGTACTCCCACCGGCGGAAGCAGGGCCATCACTTTCTCCTCCCAGGGATGGTAATGTACTGGTCTGCGGGGCAGCCCACCTCCAGTGATGTTGCTCTGGGCGTAGTCCTCGTTCATTTTGCGCTTGACTGCCCTCCGCAGATAGTAACACCTGGCTTGGCATTCATTCCTGGTCCTTCTGATGGGCGCAACAGCATTCACCCTATCGACGATCCTCTGCCACAGGCGTGATTTTTCGGTTATGCTGGTCTGTCTGACCAATGTTCCAAAGAGCTGTGGCTCGAATGATGACTTCGTTGACAAGGATGTCCAGCTCCTCCCTTGTGAACTTTGGATTCTTGTCTGTGGGCATGGTGTGGGGTGTGGGTGTGGATGGTTGTGGGTGTGTGGGTGTGAATGTGACAGTGTGGATCTGAATGTGAAGAGGGGGTCTGTGTGAAGGTTGTTGTGTGAAGGTGTATGGGTGCAGTTGTTTGTGTGTGGTGTCTGTCAGCAGTGGGTCTGTTGCAAAGGCTCATGGTTTGTGAGTGTGGGCCCTTTTTATTGGTCCATTTGTGGGTGTGGCTGGGTTAGAAATTTTGGTGGGTGTGTTATAAGAGGTGGTTGTGAGTTTGGGCCTCTGTTTGCCTGTTTGGATGTGCCAGGTCAGTCATTTAGATGTTTTTTCTACTGTGGACGTGTTTTGTGGTGTTGTGCGAGACGAATTGACCCTCCTTGTGCTGTTTTACAGTGTCCTGGTTCTGTACGAGTCATTTTAGCGTATGTAAGGTGCGTACATACGCGATGTTGTACAGTGCTCACATATGCAATGTTGTTGTACGGTTCATACATACGCGATGCTGGGGTACGGTGGTGGGGTATGGTGCGTCCCAGTATGGGGCTGGGGTATGGTCTTGGGGTACGGTGCGTACAAGTACGGTGCTGGGGTATGGTGCGTCCAAGTACGGGGCTGGGGTACGATGGTGGGGTACGGTGCGTACAAGTACGGGGCTAGGGTACAGTGGTGGGGTACGGTGCGTACATGTACGGGGCTGGGGTACGGTGTTGGGGTATGGTGCATACAGGTATGGGGCTGGGGTACGGTGCGTCCAACTATGGGGCTGGGGTACGGTGTTGCAGTACGGTGCGTACAAGTACGGTGCTGGGGTACGGTGCGTCCAAGTACGGGGCTGGGGTACGGTGGTGGGGTACGGTGCGTACACATACGGGGCTGGGCTACGGTGGTGGGGTATGGCACGTACACATACGGGGCTGGGTAGAGTGCGGACATGGGGGGGTACGGTGCTGACATATGCGGGGGGAAGGGGGGACTGTACGACTCGTATCCCGGGCACAAGTTTATCCGGATATGAGTGGTACGGCGTATGCTCCGTACGGGGCCTTTTCCATGCGCTTGTGTTTTTGGAAGGGCGGTACGGATCGTACTTGCGCGCTCGGACTTCAGTTTTACGATTTGGATGTAAAACTGTCCGGGTACTTTTCCCGAAGCGATTTGTATGTATTTTTCACGTACGAATCGTAATTCACCGGTTGTACGGGACTTGTACGATTCGTACGTAAAAAAATACGGATACGAGTCGTACGGTAATTGTTTTTAACGGATCGGAATCGGCACCTTGGTGGTTGGTCACTACTTCAGATTAGATTTCTATTTGCCTTCTAGTTGATGATATATGAATTGATATTATGTATTTGTCTGTTTTTTAGAAATAGCATGGAAACAAGGGCTACAATTTTGGGCAGCAGTGGCCCAACTGGACTTAATTTCACATTGTGTTCTTGTTTGTTAAAGCTGCAGATATTTCAAATTACTAAACAAGTTAATCATTTAATTTGAAGTTATAATTTTTCCTTCTGTGACTACATATAATGTCTGTAGAGAAATATCTATTTTATTTAATTATATGTAGAATATATTTGGTCTGTTGCAGTTCTGCACACTACTACACCTGAATTTTAATTATAATATCATTATATTCGACTATGGATTCATGCTTAGAATGTGATTGATTGGATATTTTGTAAATAATTGTTTATGTCCCATTTGAAATTAAGAACTTACTCTCTAAGATGGCACCCATTTTCAATATGTCAAATCACTTGGTTCACCGTTTTTGATGTCTAGGGCTTTTTAAGGTTTGATGTCACAGCCTTGGTCATGTGAACAAGGCCCCTGGAGGCCGAAAAAGCATTGTGTGCTGCTTTAATAAAACATCGTTTGAGGTTGCAGCTACAGAGTGAGGGATATATTTCTTTTGTGACACAATATATTACCTACTGGCGGTCGCCAGTAGGTAGTTATAGTTAGGACCACGTTTCCATAGGAAAACCTCAACATTCTATTTTGAATAACTTTGGCGCCGGTCGACGAATCCTCGCGAATTTCTCAAAATAGGTGGGGCGCTACGCTCCGCTCCTACCCTGAAAGTCTCGGGGGGATTCGTCAAGCGGGGGCTGAGATAAAAGGGGGGTCCCAAAACGCGTTTTTCCCATGCATTTTTCCATAGGACCTTTAGAACGAGCTACAGCCCGAACGGCTGAACAGAATTACTAGAAATTTGGCAGAGAGGTAGTCCCTAGGTCAAGGAAGTGCCTTTTGTAGGTTTGGTGTAAATCTGTTCAGTAGATTCTGAGAAAATAGCCTTTAAATCAATATATATATCTGAGCCCGCTTACGGTACGCTTACCGTACGCTTACCGTACGCTTACCGTAAGCTTACGGTGGCGTGCGCGAGCGCGATTCTGATTGGCTCTTAGATCTTAGTAAACATTCGAATCGGCCGAAACCAGGAAGCGGCGTCCGCCATTTTGTCTCTCGCACTGAGTGTTGTTTATCAAACATGATGGCCAAAAACATGTTACGGGGCTGTTTTGACAACTCCCTCCCACATAGTCATGTTGAGGGAGTCCCCAAACATCCCCCAAGAGCAAAAACGGTTTTATTTTTTTTTCGGCAATTTCGCGGGGTACGCTTACCGTACGCTTACCGTACGCTTACCGTAAGCTTACCGTACGCTTACGGTAAAAAAATAAAAATAAAAAAAACACTATCCACACTTACCCCACCCCCTGTGCTTTTGGTGGCCGCAGGCCACCAAATGTGCAGGGCTTATTAATAGAGAAAAAAAACGTAATTTTGGCAACATGAAATTATAAAATCGAAATAAAAAAAACACTATCCACATTGACCTCACCCCCTGTGCTTTTGGTGGCCGAAGGCCACCAAATGTACAGGGCTTATTAAAGTTGATAAAAACCGTGCACGGAACGAACTGCGTTAAGTGGGCGCGCACGCCACAAATGGCGTAAAGTAACTTAGCATTTAAAAAACCGTACAAATTCACTGAAAAAACCATAGGTTTCACACACGTTATAGTTAGGAAATAGCATTTAAAAAACCTTGCTAATTCACTGAAAAAACCATAGGTTTCACACATGTTATAGTTAGCTGGACATTTTACTGATAAAAAACCAATGAAATTCCCCCGTTATAGTTACTGTAGGCAACTATAACTCACGCGACCGTAATCCTCTGCTGATGACATATGTGTCTTTATGAAAAAAAAATATTTGTAATATATGTATAGCTAAAATTTAATGGAAGAAGATATGGGCAAATAAGTGTCTAAATACAGTATTAGCATCAGCAGAGGATTGCGGTCGCGTGAGTTATAGTTGCCTACAGTAACTATAACGGGGGAATTTCATTGGTTTTTTATCAGTAAAATGTCCAGCTAACTATAACATGTGTGAAACCTATGGTTTTTTCAGTGAATATATATATATATACACAGTCGCACAATCAGCAGTGCATTGCGGGCGCGCGAGTTATAGTTAGCTGAACTAACTATAACGGGGGAATTTCTATGGTTTTGTACGAGTGAAAAGTCCAGCTAACTATAACGCCCCTGAAACCTATGGTTTTTTCAGTGAATATATATATATATATATACACACACACACACACATATATATAAATAAATAAATATACATATTTGTGTGTGTATATATATATATATTCTCTGAAAAAACAACAGGTTTCAGGTAAGTTATAGTTGGGCTGACATCCCACACGTACAAAACCTGAGAAATTCAGCCGTTATAGTTAGCTGAGCTAACTATAACTCGCGCCCCTGCAATGCACTTCTAATGACTTCACATATAACATCACTCATGACATGGTCAGGGACATCACTCATGACATCTCAAATGTCATCACTGATGACATTATCCAGTGACTGAGTGTTTCTAAAAGGTTTAAGAATGTTACATATATATATTTATCTATTTTAGGAGGATTCCTGCAACTACACGGCCCCCCCTTCACACGGAATTGCAGCGCAAAAGTTGAACTTACCTTCCTGTTAACGCATTTTGCCATGACAGTGCATTCTGGGAGTTGCGGTCTCATACATGATCACAGCTGCCGTCAGTTGAACAGGATCAGCTGCTCTCCCACCAATGGGAGTACTGCAGTAATAAATGAAGGAGGGACGCTGCACAATGTGTGAATAAAGGACTCCTGAAAGAATCCCCGCTGTGTCCTTGGGTCATTCTGAAATGAGTGGTCTCTCCTGTGATATTTTCCGCACAAGCCAGAAGTGCGGTACAAGGACCCGCCCTGTCAAGAGTCCCGGATACTACTGGCATCTTTGTTATGGCTACCAAGGGATTGGTGTTTACCGGGACCGCCACGAGAACGGATCAAGCCTGTGGCTGCTGTCAGAAGGCAGACCGTGACTGCACGGGAGAGAGGACTCACTGCAGTGCTCTCTACGGCCCGATTTGTTCTGAACTTGAGGCTGGGGCGTCGGGGACCCGAGGGAGCCCTGACACTTCTATTTTAGGAGGGTTCCTGCAACTACACGGCCCCCCCTTCACACGGAATTGCAGCGCAAAAGTTGAACTTACCTTCCTGTCAACGCATTTTGTCATGTCAGTGCATTCTGGGAGTTGCGGTCTCATATATGATCACAGCGCCATCAGTTGAACAGGATCAGCTGCTCTCCCACCAATGGGAGTACCGCAATAATAAATGAAGGAGGGACGCTGCGCAATGTGTGAATAAAGGACTCCTGAAAGAATCCCAGCTGTGTCCTTGGGTCATTCTGAAACGAGTGGTCTCTCCTGTGATATTTTCCGCACAAGCCAGAAGTACGGTACAAGGACCCGCCCTGTCAAGAGTCCCGGATACTACTGGAATCTTTGTTGTGGCTACCAAGGGATTGGTGTTTACCGGGACCGCCACGAGAACGGATCAAGCCTGTGGCTGCTGTCAGAAGGCAGACCGTGACTGCACGGGAGAGAGGACTCACTGCAGTGCTCTCTACGGCCCGATTTGTTCCGAACTTGAGGCTGGGGCGTCGGAGACCCGAGGGAGCCCTGACACTTCTATTTTAGGAGGGTTCCTGCAACTACACGCCCCCCCTTCACATGGAATTGCAGCGCAAAAGTTGAACTTACCTTCCTGTCAACGCATTTTGCCATGTCAGTGCATTCTGGGAGTTGCGTTCTCGTATATGATCACAGTTTCCGTCAGTTGAACAGGATCAGCTGCTCTCCCACCAATGGGAGTACCGCAATAATAAATGAAGGAGGGAGACGGTACCCTCTAGTTGCAATGGCGTCTGAGGAAGGTCGCTCTGGCCGAAATGCATAACGCTGCGCAATGTGTGAATAAAGGACTCCTGAAAGAATCCCAACTGTGTCCTTGGGTCATTCTGAAACGAGTTGTCTCTCCTGTGACATATATATATATATATATATATATATATATATATATATATATATATATATATATATATATATATATATATATATATATATATATATATATATATATATATATATATATATATATATATATATATATATATATATATATATATATATATGTATATACCAAGATGTACTGAAGAATGAGTGGGTGCATGAGTGTCTGAACGGATGATTTAGTGGGTGCGTGACAGATTGCATAAGTGGGTGATTAAGCGTGTCTTAGTGAATGTATGGGTGAAGGGCTAATCTATGTGAATGTCTGTATCAGTCTGTCAGTTGGTGTGTAAGTGGCTGCATGGGTTTGTGAGTAGCTACATAGTGTCTATATGAGTTAATGATTGGTTGTCTGAATGCCTGGATGGGTGCCTGAGTGGGTATGTGGGGGTTGTGTGACTCCCTGTATGGATGTGTGAGTGGGTGATTCACTGGGTGTATGGGTTCATGTGTGCATCTGCGAGGGGCTCCTATGGGTGAGTGAGTGTACGTATGGTTGTGTTGGTGAATGAATGGATGTCTCAGTGGTATATGTGTGAGTAACTACATATGTGAAAGGCAGTATATGTGAGTGTTGGAGTATATAAGTGACTGAATGTGAGAGTGAGTGATTGTGAGAGTGGCTGTATGGATGAGTGTGTGCTTGTGTCAGTGATTGTATAAGAAAGTAAGTATGTGTTAGTATCTGTATGAATAAGTGAGGTGGAATGTGTATAACTGTATAGGTGAGTAAATGGCAGTGGGATTGACTCTTTGGGTGACTGACTAGGTGTGGGAGTAACTATGGGTGAGTGGCGGTGTGTGAGTGCCTGTATGGGTATATGAGTGCATATATCAGTGGCTGTATTAATGAATGACAGTGTGTCTGAGTGACTGTATGGGTGAGTGAGTGGATGTGTATGTAGACCTATGAATCAGTGAGTGGGTATGTACTAACTGTCAGGATTCCAGCGTAATGGCGCCTACGTAGCCCCGGACTACATTTCCCAGAAGCCCGCAAGCGAAGGGCAGTACTTCAGACGCCGACGCGCGGGCGTCGGCGTGCGTAATTCCGTTTCCCGACGTTTCGTTCTCGCTTGGCTGAGCGATGGGAGTTCCTATGGCGCATCCAAAAGCCGCTTCATCGTTCATGGCCGGGAATCCAGCTACCGAGAGAGCACTGACCTCGTCGCTGGACTCCGCTACCTGTAGGTAGGGAAGCGGGCGGGTGTTAGTCGAAATTTGCCTATTCTCCCAGAGCGGAAGGCAGCAGCGTAAGTGTTGGAGCCGCGCCTTACCATTTCCGGAGTCTGGGCTACACTTGTTGACCGCTCGTGAAGGAAACGAGCCTTGGAAGTCAAGTGGCACATAGCGGAACGTGGTGGGTATTCTCCACGCGTTGCTGTGTATAGTCGCTCAGGTAACATATTGCTGCCAGAGAGAAGTGGTGAATCCAACCACGCTTTGGCACCCTGGAATAAACTATCAAGGGAAAACTACAATTGCTAAAATCGGCGATTAGGGACGAAAGACCAGTTACGTGGAGTGGGTGTGACCTGAACATCCTGCTGCACGGAATCCGGCTGGGAACTGTGTCGTTCTTCTTTTTGTTTACTTTGGATTTGGTCTTTATTCTTTACAAAAGGGATTAGGGAAGAGCACTCGTGAGGGTCTATGGATTGTTCCTTGCTTCAAGCCATACGGCATTGGAGGTGGTTGAAACTGTGGCTATGTACGTTGCAGGAGAGGAGTGACGATCATCTGGCATATGTGGTTGAACAGTTATTTACTGAGTTATGTATTCTAGATGGCGACCTGGAAGTGCAAAAGGTTTTGAGGTGCTTGAGGGATTCACATCTGCCCGTAAAGGTATACAACCCACCTAGTGAGAATTAATGAGAGTAGACCTTTTTGATGCTCCTTGCTTATACTGTGTTCCTTGTTGTTACAGGTCCTTGCAAATCCCACGCTGTTCCTTCCCTTTTACCCTTCCCTCGCCTGATCCCTTGAACACCCCGTGCCTACAGGTATAATCGGGGTGTTGGTGATATCAGGAGGTGGACCATTGCTCGCCGCATCCGGACCCTGCGAGGAAAGAACCTGACACTAACTGGTATTGGTGTGTCTATGGTTTTGAAATGGTAGTCTATATTTTAGAGTGGGTGTATGAAAGGTTATATTAGGGTGTGAGGAGGTGCATCAGAGATTAAGTGGATGATGTCATCAGTGATGTCATTTGAGATGTCATCAGTGATGTCACTGAACATGTAATGAGCGATGTAATATGTGACATCATCAGCAGTGCATTGCGGGGCGCAATTTATAGTTAGCTCAGCTAACTATAATGGCTAAATTACTTGGGTTTTGTATGTGTGAAATGCCAGCCTAACTATAACGTACCTAAAACCTGTGTTTTTTTCAGTGTATTTTTAAGGTTTTTTAAATGCTTATTTCTAACTATAACATCTCTGAAACCTGTGGTTTTTCAGTGAATTTCTAAGGTTTTTTAAATACTAACTCCTAACTATAACATCTCTGAAACCTGGGTTTTTTGCAGTTAATTTCTAAGGTTTTTTAAATGCTAATTTCTAACTATGCCTACATAGGTAAGACGTGCAGAAAGAGAAAGAAAGGCGCAGAAAGAAGCAATAGAGGTGCAGAAAGAGGCCTCCTTTGACTGCACCTTTCCACAGACTCATACAAAGTAGCCTAATCGCTAATCCTTCTCCCAGGATGTCTTAAGGCTCACTTTTCTTTTGAAGGTTCACTATTCATCGACTGCTCAGAATGTTAGGCCTACCAAATGCAAAACAGCAATCCTAACTATATCACTGTTGTAAGTCTCACCAAGTTTGTGAATTAATGCATGCGTGTCTGTGCTTTTACATAGTGACATGTTACATAAAAATAAACATACAAATACTTGCATACCTCTGTTTCAAACAGCACACCCTGTAAATTTCTGTACAAGAAGGTGTATGGATTTCTTTGTGCTCATAATACTGGGCACATGGGTATTCAATAGTAAATTTGAGGGGTCTATGACACCTGCATACGTAAGACATGTCTGCCTATGCAACCGAATGACAGAGCAGAACTGAGAAGATTTGACCACCTATAGGAGAAGCTACCAGCTTTTAAAACTACCATCTTCAGATGCGTAAGATATGTGAGAATACATGTACAAGTAGACATACACCTCAGTCACAAGCGCATGCAGACCTTTAAACTTGACAGCTTGCACTTCCCATTTGAGTACAGAAAGAGGCAAGAGAAGTACAGAAAGAGGCAAGAGAGGTGCAGAAAAAAACAAGAGAGGTGAAGACATAGTAAGAAATGTGCAAAAGAGGCAAAAGAAGTGCAGAAAGATGCAAGAGACGTGCTCAAAGGGACAAGAGAAGTGTAGAAAGAGGCAAGAGAAGTACGGAAAGACGGAAGAGACATGCAGAAAGAGGCAAGAGAAGTACAGAAAGATGCAAGAGAGGTGCAGAAAGAAGCAATAGATGCACAGAAAGAGGAAGAAAGATATAGAAAGAGGCAAGAGAAGTGCAGAAAGAGGAAGAAAGGTGCAAAAAGAAGCAAGAGAAGTACAGAAAGAGGCAATAGAAGTGCAGAAAGAGGAAGAAAGATGAGGAATCAAGCAAGACAAATGCAGAAGGGGAAGAAAGATGTAAAAAGAACCAAGAGAAGTGCAGAAATAAGCAAGAGAAGTGATAAAAGAGACCAGAGAGTTACAGGAAGAAACAAGAGAGGTGCAGAAAAAAGCAAGATGTGCACAAAGAAGCAAGAGAGGTGCAGAAAGAGGCAGGAGGAGTGCAGAAAGAAGCAAGAGAGGCGCAGAAAGAGGCAAGAGAAGTCCAGAAAGAGGCAAGAGTGGTGCAGAAAGAGAAAACAGGTTTCAGAAAGAGAGAAGAGGGGTATAGAAAGAAGCAAGAGAGGTACAGAAAGAAGCAAGAGAAGTGCAGAAAGAAGCAAGCGAGGTACAGAAAGAGGCAAGAAAAGTGCAGAAAGAGGGAAGAGAGGTGCAGAAACAGGCACGAGAACTGCAGAAAGAAGCAACAGAGGTGCAGAAAGAGGCAACAGACGTGCAGAAAGAGGCAAAAGAGGTTCAGAAATATGCATGAGAGGTGCAGAAAGAAGTGCAGAAAGAAGCAAGAGAGGTGCAGAAAGAGGCAAGAGAGGTGTAGAAAGAAACAAGAGAGGTGCAGACAGAAGCAAGAAAAGTGCAGAAAGAAGCAACAGAGGTTCAGAAAGAAGAAAGAGAGGTGCACAAAGAGGCAACAGACGTGCAGAAAGAGGCAAAAGAGGTGCACAAAGAGACAAGAGATGTGCAGAAAGACGGGTGCCAAAAGAGGCAAGAGGGGTGCAGAAAGAAGCAAGAGAGGTGCAGAAAGAGACAAGAAAGGTGCAGAAAGAGGCAACAGAAGTGCAGAAAGAGGCAAGAGAAGTGCAAAAAGAGCAAGAGAGTTGCATAAAGAGGCAAGAGAAGTGCAGAAAGAAGCTAAAGAACTGCAAAAAGAGGCAAGAGAAGTGCAGAAAGAGGAAGAAAGGTGCAGAAAGAGGAAGAGAGGCACAGAAAGAAGCAAGAGATGTTTGTGCACTGTTAGTACCAATTTAACACCCACATTTAGCAATAAGTAACGAGTGACCATTCCAGCATTGCTAAAGGCCCTCCAACACTCTGTAACACGTGTTGCTACATTTTCGGTAACGTTTGAGCTAGAATCAAGGTTTTTTGCTCAAATCTGCAGATTATGCGTCAGATGATGGATAATGTGGCAGATGCAGAAAATGTATAATTTGTTTTAAATCGTTGGGCCGAACAGTTGCATAATGCCAGTGGCCATGCTCATACCTCTAATTAGGTCCAGAAGTGTTCCTCTGTTGTTGCTTTTTTTTTGTGTCCCATTGAGTTTATAGTTTTGCTTCTATGGAAATGAGGAAGTCTAAACCTGAGGTTACCATTCCACAACACAGACTACCATACCACATAATTACTCTCCATAACACATAATCCCCCTCCACATAACTCCTATACACTAAATACCACATACTTTCTATCCACATCATTTCACTGCACAACATACCACATAATTCCACTACACACAACGTACATTATTCCATTCTGGAAAACATTAGTAAATTTTTTTTTTACATTTAGGACGCCAATAGCTCTAACTCTCGCAAATGCGAGACCTATTGCATTGCAACTACTTGTTCAACTAGTAGTCGCATTTGCAGAGTGGTGGAGAAAGGGGGCTGGGCCTCCAACCAGAGCTCAGGAATTCTGCTGTGTAGGACTTACAGGAGGTACCAAGAGGGCTTCTTGGCCCCCAAAGTCCCTCAGGAGTAAAGTGGACTTCATCCCCCAACCAGTAGTTTGCCAGGAGGTGCTTTGCAGAGTGGTGGAGAAAGGGGGGCATGACCCGAAGACCTCTTAGCAATTCCACTGTATGGGACTTACTGGAGGTAACAGGAGGGGTAGTTAGCCCCCAAGGATGCCGTTGGGGGCCAATCTTTCCCTTCTATTGCCTCCAATAAGTCCCACACAGTAGGATTAGTTCTGACAGCAGGCCATGCCCCCTTTCGCCACAGCTCTGCAAAAGTGCCTCCTGGCGCGCTCTTGTTTCGGGGATGAAGTCCCCTTTGCTGCTAGGGGTACTGTAGGGCCAACTAGCCTACCTGTTACCTCCAGTAAGCCCCACGCAGTGAGATTACTGAGAGGTGAACGTAGGCCACACTCCCTTTCTCCACCACTCTTCAAACGCACCTCCTGGTGCGCATGTGGTTGAGGTACGAAGTCCCCTTGCCTCTTGAGGGTCCCTGGGGTCAACTAGCCCTCCTGTTACCTAGTAAGTCCCACACAGCTGGTTTGCTGAGAGGTAGTCAGAGACCACATTCCCTTTTTGCATCACTCTGCAAATGTGCCTCCTTGCGCACTGCTGCTTGGGAGATGAAGTCCACTTTAGTCCTGACGTCCTCAGGACACAAGGGTACCTTATCGCCCCACCACCAGTGCGCCAAGAGGCGCGTTTGCAGAGTGGTGTAAAAAGGGGCAGGGCCTCTGACCACCTCTCAGCAATCCCACTGTGGGGCTAGTTGGCCCCCAGGGACCCTCAGTAGCAACAGAGATTTCCTCCGCCAATCCAGGGCACGCCAGGAGGCGTGTTTGCAGAGTACTGGTGGAATGGAGTGGGGCTTCTGACGAGTTGCCGCTTCCTTTTTTTTTCCAGAAGGGGGCTGTGTGGCCCGCTTCCCTTTACCCTTTTGGGCCCCGGGGACACCATCCCCCGGGGCCTGGCCATTTTTTTAAATGTATTTTAAGGGATGGGGCCACGCGGCCCCCCTCCCCGGGCCGATTTTGGCCCCGGGGACCACATACCCTGGGGTCCGGAAATTTCTTTTTATTAAAAAAAGTGAGTGGGGCCAAGCATGGCCCCCCTCCTAGGCCATTTTTGGCCCTGAGGACCCCATCCCCGGGGCATGGCCACAATGTTGAGGACCATGGGGGAGCCCCAATGCCCTGCGGTCCCTGTTGACTCCCCGCCTCCTGCGGGAGCCAGCACTGCTTCTGGGCAAAGGGAGCTGCAGGTGCCCAAAAGCAATTCTGCTTTTCAGCAGAAGTTTGCTATGGCATGGTGGTAGCAGTGCTCCTGCCATGCCATAGCAAACTGCAATGTCCTGGGGGTGGGCACCCCCTGGACATTGCTGGAGCCGGCCCAGGGATGTGGCATCCCCAGGGCTTTGGAGGGCTCCTGGAGGGGGGTGCGCGGCTTCTCTCCATCATCTGTGTAGCCACAGGGAGGTGGTGGTCCCCGGCAAGGTGGTGGCCCCTGGGGCCGGTGGTCTGCAAGGGACTCCCACATTTAAATAAAGTGTGGTCTGGGGAGGTGGTGGTCCCAAGAGCAGTGTGGGGGGATTGAGCACCCCCAAACTTCATTTAATAAAGTTAGCCCTGCCCATTAATAATTATAGCTCTGGGGAGCTGGCGGTCCGCTGGGCAACGTGGAGGGGGCAGAGCTGCGGGGGGCCACATGCCCCCCTGCATTTCATGCTTAAAGCCCCAGGGAGCTGGCGGTCCCCGGGCTGTGCGGGCCCAATCGGGCCTGCATCTATTTACATTATGGGCCACCCGGTGGCTTAATAAAACGAAGCGTGGGAGACCGAGCTTCATTTGTTTTAAAATTTTTGGTGGAATTCTTTTTTTTTTTTTAAATGCTTTTTTTGGCACTTGGAATCCCTGTGGCACCCCCTGAACAGGCCTTGGGGGTCAGGGTGTTTCTAACCTGACCCCTTTTCTTATTTTTAATCCATTTTTACCTTTTTCCTTGTGACTTGGTTCAACCGAGTCACAAGATGGCTGCCAACACTTCCTGGTTGGAATTGTTGGCAGCCAATCAGATCTCACCCTCGAGATCAGGAGGGTTCGCAGACCCTTCGTGTCCATATATGGATATCTGTAAATATTTAAATTTCTCAGAAACTACTGAAAGGATTGACATCATTTAACAAAAATAGTGCACTCTGGACCAAGAGCTAAGTTTTTGCCAAATTTTGTGTAATTCTGTTCAGCCGTTCAGACTGTAGCTGCGTCAACAGTTTCCTATGGAAACTAACATGGAGAAAATGCGTTTTGGGACCCCCCCCTTTTTTCTTGGCCCCCGCTTGATTAATGACCCCGAAACTTACAACACAACACCTGATTTGAGCGGGTCTTTCGTTTTGAGAAGTTTTAGAAGATTCATCAAACGGCGCCAAAGATATTGGCAAAAGCAAAAACGCCTTTTGAATAGAAAGAATGTCCTAACCATAACTACCTACTGGCGACCGCCAATAGGTAATATATATATATATATATATATATATATATGTATATATATATATATATATTCACTTAAAAAACCATAGGTTTCACACATGTTATAGTTAGGTGGACATTTCACTCGTAAAAAAACAATGAAATTCCCCCGTTATAGTTAGTTGAGATAACTATAGCTCGCATGCCCGCAATCCTCTGCTCATGACATCACATATTACATCACTCATGACATGGTCAGTGGCATCACTCATGACATCACTCATGACATCATCCTTGTGATAGAGTGGCGGTCGCGCGAGTTATAGTTATCTCAACTAACTATAACGGGGGAATTTCATTGATTTTTTACGAGTGAAATGTCCACCTAACGATGACATGTGTGAAACCTATGGTTTTTTGAGTGAATTTGCAAGGTTTTTTAAATGCTAATTCCTAACTATAACGTGTGTGAAACCTATGGTTTTTTCAGTGAATTTGTACGGTTTTTTAAATGCTAAGTTATGTATTTATTATTATATTTTTTATATATTTATTTTACAATAAACTACGTATTAAAATTATTATTTTTTTAATGGTTTTTCACCTTGTGCGCACGGTGCGCGCACGGTGCTCGCACCCGGCGATTTAAAAAAAAAATCTAAATGTTTTTTTTTGCCTTCGGGGTCCTTCAGGGACCCCCTGACAAAGGCTAGGGGGTCAGGAACTCTCTACCCTGCCCCCTTTTCACGTGCGCCACCTTCCTTTTTCACTCTCGCACTCAAAACAAACAAAATGGCTGCCGACACTTCTTGATTTAGACCGATTCGAACGTTGACTGACATGTAACCACCAATTAGAATTACGCTCGTGCACGTTAGGGTGTGCGCACGGTGCGCGCGCACGGTGCGTGGCTATAGATATTTATGTACTTTAACTGCAATTTTCTCAGGAACTACTGAACAGATTGACTCCATATATGCAAAAGGCAAATCCCTGACCTGAGGACTACCTCTTTGCCAAATTTCAAGTAATTCTGTTCAGCCGTTCGGGCTGTACCTTCGACTAAAGGTCCTATGGGAAAATGCATGGGGAAAACGCGTTTTGGGACCCCCCTTTTTTCTCAGCCCCCGCTTGACGAATCCCCCCGAGACTTTCGGGGTAGGAGCTGAGCGGAACGTCCCATTAGTTTTGAAAATTTCGCGAGGATTCGTCAACCGGCGCCAAAGTTATTCAAAATAGAATTTTGAGATTTTCTATGGAAACACGGTCCTAACTATAACTATCTACTGGCGACCGCCAGTAGATAATATATATATATATATATATATATTACCTACTGGCGGTCACCAGTAGGTAGATATAGTTAGGACCTATTTTCCATAGGAAATCCGCAACATTCTATTTGGAATAACGTTGGCGCCGATTGACGAATCTTCGCAAAATTTTCCAAACTTTTGTCCAGCTCCGGTCCGCTCCTATCCTGAAAATTTCACGGTGATTCGTCAAGCGGGGGCCGAGAAAAAAGGGGGGGTCCCAAAACGTGTTTTCCTCATGCATTTTTCCATAGGACCTGTTGACGCACCTACAGCCTGAACTGCTGAACGGAATTACACCAAATTTGGCAAAGAGATAGTCCTCAGTTCAGACTCGTGCCTTAAGCTTAAATGGTGTAAATCTGTTCAGTAGTTCCTGAGAAAATTCGAGTTAAAAGTACATATATATCTATGGCCTCGGAGGATCCGTGCACCCTCCCCGCACCCTCCAGAGCACAAGCTGAATGCTGATTGGCTGCCAACACTCTGAATCAGGAGATGTTGGCAGCCATCTTATGCCTCGGTAGAACCGAGGCACAAGAAAACCAGAAAAAAAGGCGCAAAACGTGACAACGGGTCAGGGTAGAAACACCCTGACCCCCTAGGCCACAAGGACACCCAAGGCCAAGAAAAATTATTATTTTTTTTTTAAATCGCAGGATGCGCTGACGAAAAAAACAAACGAAGCGCGGACTCCCGTGCTTTGTTTTTATTTAGCCCCCGGGGGGCCAAGTCCTGGGGGCAATATCTTTATCATAATGGGGGGCCCAGAGGGGCCCCCCAGCCCCGGGGTCTGCCACCCCCGGGGTCTGCCACCCCCGGGGTTTATCAGAATTATGGGGGGGCTCCCAGCCCCCCCAGCCCCGGGGACCGCCACCCCCCGGAGCTTTATTAGATATAGGTGGGGGGGCTCAAAGGCCCCTTCAAGCCCTGGGGACCGCCACCCCCCGGGGCTCTATATCAATGTATGCGGGGGGATCATGGCACCCCCGCAGTCCCGGGGACCGCCACCCCCTGGGGCTTGTTTTTTTAAATAAAAAAAACCCTGTGTGGGGGGGCTCGAGCCCCCCCACACGCCCTGGGGACCACCACCCCCCGGGGCTTTAAATTATGTGGAAGGGGGGCCGTGTGGCCCCCCTCCTGGAGCCAATGATGGCCCTGGGGACCGCCAACCCCCAGGGCCGGCTCCTGCAGTGTCCTGGGGTGCCCACCCCCGGGACACTGCTGTTTGCAATGGCGGGGCGGGAGCCTCGTGGCTCCCACCCTGCCATTGCAAACTGCTTTGCTTCATTGAAGCGAGAGCAGGGAAACCTGCTCTCGCTTCAATGAAGCAAAGCAGATTGCTTTTCCATATGGGGAGCAGCATGTTAGCTGCTCCCCATGTGGAAAAGCAATGCTGGCTCCCGCAGGAAGCGGGAGCCGGCTGGGACAGTGGGGGGGATTGGGACCCCCCTATGGTCCTCAACGAGGTGGCCAGGCCCCGGGGGATGGGGTCCCCGGGGACAGTAGTGGCCCGGGAGGGGGGTCATGCGGCCCCCCTCCTAAAAATAAAATAAGTTAATAAATAAAAAAAACGGCCCCGGGGGATGGGGTCCCCGGGGTCAAAAGGGGACACAGGAGCCCCCCTCCAAAAAAAAACCTAAAAAAAAGGCTATGCCCCGGGGGATGGGGTCCCCGGGGCAAATTATGGCCCCATTTTTTTTTTTTTTTATAAAAAAAACAAATTGGGGGCAGGCTAGGGTATGGGGTCCCCAGGGCCAATAAATTAGAAAAAGAAGGGGGCTACACAGCCCCCCTTCTAAAAAAATAAAAAAAATAAAAAAGAAGGGATCGGGCCTGAGGCACGCCCCCTCCTTGCACCACTCTGCAAACGTGCCCCCTGGCGCGTTTGCAGAGGGGATCTAATTCCCCTTGAATACTGGGGGTCCCTGGGGGCCAACTAGCCCACCAGAAACCTCCAGGATGCACCAGGGGGCTGCGTTGCAGGGAGGTGTAATGAGGCCACGCCCCTTTTTACACCTCTCTGCAACGCAGCTCCGTGGCTCTTACTGGAGGTACCTGGTGGGCTAGTTGGCCGCCAGGGGACCTCAGGATTCAAGGGGACTTAATCTCCCAACTTAAAACGCGCCATGGGGCGCGTTTGCACAGTGGTGAAGGTAGGGGGCGGGGCCTGAGATGATACTGTGCAAACACGCCCTGTGGTGCGTTTTAAGTTGGGGAATTCATTCCTCTTCAATCCAGAGGTCCCCTAGGGGATAACTAGCCCACCAGGTACCTCCACTAAGCGCCACGGAGCTACATTGCAGAGTGTTGTAAAAAGGGGCGTGGCCGCTGAACACCTCTCTGCAACGCAGCTCCCTGGCGCATACAGGAGGTACCTGGTGCGCTAGTTGGCCGCCAAGGGACCTCAGGATTCAAGGGGACTTAATCCCACAATGTAAAACACCCAACGGGGCGCGTTTGCACAGTGGTGAAGGTAGGGGGCGGGGCCTGTGGTGATATGTGTGCAAACACGCCCTGTGGCGTGTTTTAAGTTGGGGAATTAATTCCTCTTCAATCCTGAGGGTCCCTGGGGACCAACTAGCCCATCAGGTACCTCCAGTAAGCGCCACGGATCTGCGTTGCAGAGTGTTGTAAAAAGGGGCATGGTCTCTGAACACCTCTCTGCAATGCAGCTCCCTGGCGCATACTGGAGGTACCTGGTGGGCTAGTTGGCCCCCAGGGGACCTCAGGATTGAAGAGGAATGAATTACCCAACTTAAAACGCGCCACAGGGCGTGTTTGCACACATCACCTCAGGCCCCGCCCCCTTCCTTCACCATTGTGCAAATATTCTTCTAAAATCAGCCGAACTACGAAGTCCGATTTACTCACCTGTTATCAGGAGAGAACCCAGGGCTGCATCTTTTAGCCCAGCACTGACCCTGAAAAGTAATTCTAAGCGTACTTACCAGTAACTTGTATTTCCTTCCATAGGAATCCATTGTGTGGTTTTCACCAGAAAATTTTCTAAATGTCCATTTTTGAAACGTACAAATATTCCTCTAAAATCAGCCGAACTACGAATTCCGATTTACTCACCTGTTATCAGGAGAGAACCCAGGGCTGCATCTTTTAGCCCAGCACTGACCCTGAAAAGTAATTGTAAGCGTACATACCAGTAACTTGTATTTCCTTCCACAGGAATCCATTGTGTGGTTTTCACCAGAAAATTTTGTGTCCATTTTTCAAACGTACAAATATTCCTCTAAAATCAGCCGAACTACGAATTCCGATTTACTCAGCTGTTATCAGGAGAGAACCCAGGGCTGCCTCTTTTAGCCCAGCACTGACCCTGAAAAGTAATTATAAGCGTACCTACCAGTAACTTGTATTTCCTTCCATAGGAATCCATTGTGTGGTTTTCAGCAGAAAAGTTTCTAAGTGTCTATTTTCACAAACTAAAAATATTCCTAAAAAATCGTCTGTATGACTTAAACACATTCTTTCAACTGTTTACAGGAGGTTGGCCAGTGCTGGATCCAGGATCCACCACTGAGTAAGAAAAAGTAACGATAACACTACTTACCTGCTAAGTGAATTTTCTGCCATAGGATAACATTGGTGATTCTATGGGAAAAAGTTTCTAAGTGTCAACTTTTAAAATACAATAATATTCCTTAAAAATTACTACTGTAACCAAAGCGCTTTTACTCAACTGTTTACAGGAGATGCCCAAGGACTGAATCTAGGATCCAGTCCTGTGGTTAGAAAAGTAAGCCCTAAAGTAACTAATTGCATTTAACTAGAAATTCACATTGAGCTCAATGTTGCTTTGTGTTTGAAATGTGTTGCCCATTGCAACAACTGTAACTAATGTACTTAAAAGTCTGTTGCCTATTTGCCAAGTATTTAAACTAAAGTAATTCATTCTGAGAAAGTATATTTTGTATTGTAATGTATAATGTAATTATAATGTAATTAAAAAAATATATCTAAAAATAAATAGTTTTAAAAATGTAGTAAATCAGTATCAAAAAAATCAGTATAATAATTAATACATGAAAAATTGTCATTTACAAAACCTTTGAAATTCACTGAAAAAAACATAGGTTTCAGGCCTGATATAGTTAGGAATTAGCATTTGAAAAAACCTTTGAAATTCACTGAAAAAACCATAGGTTTCAGGCCTGATATAGTTAGCAATTAGCATTTAAAATACCTTTGAAATTCACTGAAAAACCATAGGTTTCAGGCCTGATATAGTTAGGAATTAGCATTTAAAAAACCTTAGAAATTCACTGAAAAAACAATAGGTTTTAGGGGTGTTATAGCTAGCTGGACATTTCACTCGAACAAAACCATTGAAATTCCTCCGATATAGTTAGTTGTACTAACTACATCTCGCGCGCCCGCAATCCACTGCTGATGATGTCACATATTACATCATTCATGACATGGTCAGTGACATCACTGATGACATCTCAAATGACATCACTGATGACATCACTGATGGCATCATCCACGTGACAATCAGATACACCTCATCATACACTAGTATAACCTTTCATCACTCACTGTAAAATACAGAGTGCCAGATTTAAAACCATTGACACACCAATACAAGTTTCTAAACACCCACTCAGTGATTCCAAGATCTATACACACATCTAATCACTTACCTATAGATTCACTCATACATGCTGTCAATGATCAATAGAACACTATCACGTATACACCTTTATTGACATTACACACCAGCACACATCCTAATCACTTATGAAGTCATCCTACTCACTTATGCAAACAATGGATCATACTTACTTTTACTTACCTATACACTTATAAAAACACCACTTCATCTATTCATATAGATAATAAATCATACTTAGTGTGTTATAAAAACACTGTTACAAGTATACAGTTATCCATACAGTCACTCATACAATCACTGAGTCTTATGTATACTTATTTATATACAACTGACACATACACTGGCTTTTATTTTCCTAGTTTGTTGGACATGTACCATTGAGACATGTATTGGCTCATCGCCACACCCATGAAGATATTCACTCACCCAAACAACTGTTATAACATGTAGTTTTAACTTCATATACGTACTGAATCAACTATTCACACATCTTTGGGCAGCCACACCCCCCCCACCGAACCACACACACATTCACTCTCCCATACAAATACTCAGTTAACTAATCAATCAATAATATAGACTTTCACGTAGCTAGTAACCAACTGGTGCAGCAGTTTACACAACAACTTACAAATTGATACAGATATTCACACAGTTTAGTCACTATCCAATATATTTAGTGAGACACTATAAATTAGTCAAGTAAACAGTCAATCACACTGCTACTAAATCCTCCATCCAGATATTTATATTTATATATCCACTCACTCTTCAATGCAAATTGCTATATATATAATACATATTTAAATAACGAACCAAACCACATTCACTGGACGATGTCATCAGTGATGTCATCAGTGATGTCATTTGAGATGTCATCAGTGATGTCACTGACCATGTCATGAATGATGCAATATGTGACATCATCAGCAGTGGATTGCGGGCGCGCGAGATGTAGTTAGTACAACTAACTATATCGGAGGAATTTCAATGGTTTTGTTCGAGTGAAATGTCCAGCTAGCTATAACACCCCTAAAACCTATTGTTTTTTAGGTGAATTTCTAAGGTTTTTTAAATTCTAATTCCTAACTATATCAGGCCTGAAACCTATGTTTTTTTCAGTGAATATATATATATATATATTATATGTGTATATATATATATGTATATATACAAACATACTTTGAAAGAATAAATACAATATTTAAACAATTACAAAAAATGCATTGAAAATATTTACAGTAATGTAAAAGTTGAAGTGAAGAAAGATATATTAACAAAAACATATATCACTGTTATTAAAAAATAAAGTAAATCTAAAAAACAAAAATGAAAATTAGAGAAATGATCATGATGCTTATTGTAAATAATACAAACATTACATTACAGAAAAAATAATATAAACTAATAAAACTATAAAAAGTATTTCACTTTGAAGAGTTAGATGTACTATTCCTAAACAAGTCTAAACAGCAATAGGGAAAGTGTTGAACTTTTGAGGGGTTCAATTTGCTATGCCCACTACCTTTTAAGCAACAGTAAGGAAAGTATTGAACTTTGATAGGGTAAGGTTTACTATTCCCTATCACCTAAGCGACAATAGGGAAAGTGTTGGACTGTGGAGGAGTTACATTTATTATTTCCACTACAATCTAAATAAAATCAGGGAAAGTGTTGGACTTTGAAGATGTTCAGTTTACTATCCCTCTCCAATGTACGCAAAATCAGGGAAAGAGCTGAGCTGTGGATGGTTTAAATTTAGTATTCCCGTCAGATCTAGGCAACAGTTGAGAAAGTGTTGGACACAGGAGATGGAGATAGAGTGCAGGGTAAATAGGCTCGAGCTGTTACAGTAAAACATTTTAAAATTTTAATCATGTTTTAAAAAAACATTTAAATATGTTACAATGTAAAAATATTGTAAAATATCTCAAATAAAAATAGATATGCTATATAAATAATTAAAATTGTAATAAGAAACAAATGATGTAATAATATGAAAATAAAGTAACACATATAAAGCAAAACAAACAGATTTGAAATAAATACACTTCCCTTAAAACTGTTAAAAAAGTAATAAATTAAACATTAGAAGAAGTACAACAGTAATTAAAAAATAGATAACTTATAAATAAAACATGAATAACATTAAAAAAGTAATTAAAAACATAAACTTAAAACAAAAATGCACAGTAAAATTCTTTCAAAAACATTTGTTATTAAATATAGTTATCAACAAATTAACAATTAATTAAAATACAACAAATAACAAATATTGAAACAATATACATAATGAAGTATCGATAAATATTTTAATTAACTGAAAAACGCATACAAATAAAAAATTCTAATTTATTATTTTTCTATACCCGCCTACCTTAATACCCTAAAAACGTAACAAACCACTACTAAATTTCAAATTGATCATTAAACTGTAGAACATGTAAATTCCACATAAAAAATAAAAAAATACACTTAAATAATTTTTAAAAATTATTATTTACATCTTTAGTACCAAATTTAGTTACTATATAAAGTGAATTTACCAATCAATTATAATATAAAAACCTTTCCACTGATTTCCCGAACAAATCCAACAACTAGCTTTTAAATCATAAACTAATAATTGTAGTAACATTTAAATTATGAATTGAAAAACACAAAAGACAAGTAATTAAAATAACAAAGAATCAAATTATTAATGTACATAATTATCAGGTAAATATTTAATTAACAATTAAAAAAATAAATTAAATAATAAATTATCATTTAAATAACTTCCCACCCTCTTCCCCTACAAATACTAGAACAACCTGCTTCTAAGTTCTAAATTACTAAGTAAATGTAAAAAAATAATTACACATTAAAATGTACAAACTGTGCTTAAAAAAATAAAACAATCATAATAATATTAATGCCTAAAAATATTATATTTAGTATATATTACATTAATTGAAAGACAACATATTTAATACAATTAAAGTTAATAATATTATTTACAATTTAACAAAAAGCAATATTGTGTACATTAAAAAAACAATATTCTTACCTTCTATATTCTTTCCCTCAATATGTCAAGAACACATTCTTCCATATCCTCATCCGGCGTTCTCAGAAGAAGCTCTTGCAGTAGGCTATACAAGTGGCGATAATCTTCCTATGTTGTCAAGGTAAGCACATATAATCCTACATGCATGCACGTAAAGAGTTTCTTCTCTTCTCTTCTGTGAATGTCTTCATCTTCATTCGTGTTGTTCTTGCTCTTTGACATAGGACTGCTAATCAACAATCCCTTCTTGTCAACTTCCTTTCTCTCATTTACATCTTGTATTTTGGTCCAGCCTTATTGCACAATAATTGGTGAATTTAAGAATACCGAAAGGAAAAGTATTACCATGCAGAGCTCTATTTTGTGGTCTATTGTGGACGGTCTTCTACATTGGTGCGAACAAGTGTTGTTTTCTCTCTTTTGGGTCATAAACGTTTTGAGGATATTGCCATTGCTGATTTAAACCTAGTGACATGGAAGCATATTTTTTAATGCTAGTTAAACAACCATGAATGACCTTCATTATCTCTCAAGTGAATTCATCTCAAGGCGCTCATATGGGTACTATTGGTCTCTGAGCCCATTAATTCTTTCTAGCAGTTTTAAGACACGTCCCTTCTGCCCTTATTTCTGAATTCTCATTCCAATGATAAAGTCACCTTGGTGGTGGAAGATTCTTGACTAAAATTTTGTAATCATTTTTAACATGGCCTTTCCTTCTTTGTTTATTTTATTATCCATCAGGGATCATTAAGTCAGCCCTAGATAACATTTTAAAGCACGTTTTTCTTATATTTACTGTTTGAAGAATGTACTGATAAGGGAGAACCAAAAATTGGCTTTAGGAGATTTTCCTAATTTTTGTTATAGCTACGACATTATAATACTGGTCATGCCCGTAATAAATGGCTAGCTGGCAACCCTATTCTGAGCTAAAAAAAGAATTTCCAAAGCAAATGGAGCAGTCCGTTGAGCAAAATGAAGGGGTTTTAAAGTGCATGTATCTGGAAGTAGTTTATGTAAGTTAACATGCAGTTGGTTTATAAATGCTTGCTTTCCAGTTGGCTGCAGTGGTGACCCAAATCCTTTCCTGCTTTTGATATGACTGCATAGAAATGCAAGAATTTTGTCTTAAAAAACAGCAGCAGTTCTAGGGCACTACTTCTCCCAATATTTTTACTGTCTAAACATGAAACTTTGCTTTCCTGCTGTGGTTATTTGTTTTACATAACGCTTGATAAAAATGTCCAATGTGAAATGTGTTGGATTGGCATCTTTTCAAGATATAAACACAAAACTGAAACCCTTCACTACTATATATATTCTTATTTTTCTGTGTTTGGGGTATCTCCTCCCTAACTCCCCTCTTTTAATTCCTTTACCCCATTTACCTCTTCTCTCCTCGAACCCTAAAACCCCTTACTTCCTCTTACTTCCCTTTACCTCTACCTGGCCCTGAACTTTCCAGCCCCCTTACCTCCCTTTACTTTTACCCACCCCTGAATCCCAAAAACCTGTTACCACTGTTTACATCTACCTGCCCGAGCCCTAAAAAACACTGACTTTCCTTCACCTCTACCCACTACCAAACCCTAAAACCCCTTACCTTGCTTACCCCCTACCCATTCCGCAAACCATAAACCCATTACCACCCTTTAACTCCACCCACTACTGAACCCTAAAAACCTTACCTCCCTTTATCTCTACCCACCACTTAACCCTAAAAACCTCTTACATTTCTTTTCCCTCTACCTGCTCTTGAACCCTAAAACCCCTTACTTCCATTGTCCTCTACCCACCGCTGAACCCTAGAGGGCAGAACAAACACATAATATGTTCAGAAATGACTCCTACTTTTAACTACAAGTTTTTACTATGTGTATCTTAACCCAATGTGGCATAAAAGTAATTATAGGTATTAAGCCAAATAAATATTGTATTTTAAACCTTGCCAGGAACTTGCTCCTACATAAAGTTAGCTATAATACTGGGTATATGAGTTTGCAACTGTCCAAGAACGTGTTCTTTTGCTGAATGCCACTTGGACCTCTGAGTATGAAATAAGTTTGAGAGATCTAAATAGTGCAGAGTAAATTAAATATGACTTGTTAATGAATGTAATTGTTCTTTAGCTTTCAAAGGTTGAAAGCAGTCTAAAGGTCTAAAGCAGATTCAAAGTAAACATTTCTTTCCAATGCCATCTCCCCCCCACATAAGTTTTTTCAGTGGCAAATCTGGGGCATTTTCTAAAAATGATTGTATCACATTTTAACTTACGCAGCTTGCTGTGAAAGAAATTTGTTTAATCAGACATTATGCCAGCTATGTTTGGGCCTGTGGCATAGAAATGTGTAATGCATATAACATTCTGTAAATATTACAGTGGGCCAGATGAGAAACTAGGCAAGTTTCCATAATGTTACCATGGACCTACTTGTCAAAGCAGCAGTGGAAGTCCAAAAAATAAAGCATGGGAACTGTGATTCTGAGCGCACATGGGGGGCAAGGTCAAAGAGTGTGAGGAGGAGTAAAATGTATAACTAAAAAGTAAAATATGTTCTGTACTTATATTACCGGACTTTAACCTAGAGGTAACTGCATGTAGAATATAATGCACATGCCTTAAATGAAAAGCAAATGCAAGTCAAACCAATCTTCACACTGTAGGAGACCCCCTTATTTCCTTTTAAACTGAAGTAAGTCGTGGTAGGCAATAGCAGTGCAGGAACAGTTATTATTTACCAAAAAGTATGGTAACTGTTTTAATAAAAGTAAAAAACAGCTTGGGGGTGAGGAGGACGACTGAGTTGTCCAGGCCTCCACATCCAAGTACAACCCTGGCACGTTCCCTACCATGCCACCGGATAGGGAATCCAAGAAGCTGGACTCCTTTGGGAAGAGGATCTTCCGCCAGCCTTACACTGCGGTTGGTGAATACTGCATACCTTTTTGGCCAATACATCTATATAGTTTGGGATTCAGTTGTGCAAGTGTTTCCCACGGTCTCTGAGGAGGCCGGAACCATACTGTCACAGGCTATTGTAGATGACAGAGATGCAGCAAAGTTCATCATTCCATGCGTACTGGATATGATCGGCTCGCTAATCAGAGTGATTGTGTCGTCAGTGACATTCAGATGCCAGCCCTGGATGACATCTACTGATTTTTCGGGGGGATGTTCAGACATGCATTATGGAAGCCCTTCAATGGCACTTGTCTCTTTGGAGACAAGGCAGGTTCAGTACTGGAGCGCTTTAAGAGCAGCTGGGCCACTGCCAGGTCATTGGGCATCTCCATGTCCCCACACCAACCCCATTCTGCCTTTGCCTTTTTTGTGGCTACTGTAGGGACTACCAACTGCATCCATTTCCATCCAGGCACCAAAGCCAAAAGCCTCTCCAGTCCTTTTGTGGCCACAGATGCAGTTCCGACAAGCCTCGTGGGACAAACAGCCTGAGGCCTACCCTGTCCGCCCCCCCACCCCGGCACACACAGCCTCAAAACCACTTTTGTTTACCTTCATACCATGATGGTCACCCAGTTGAAGGCAGTATTCATCATCACCTGCTCGACTGGCAGTCCATTACATCTAACAAGTGGGTATTACGAATTGTTCAGAGGGGATACTCCATTTCTTGGCTAGAAACCCCACCACTCATGCAACCATCAGACCCGCTGACAGAGGATCCGCTCTCCCTGCTCTGTCAGGAAGTTCAAGCTTTTCTGGTCAAATAAGCTATTGAAATGGTGCCGACACCAGAAGTAGGTCATGGTTGTTATTTCCGCAACTTTAGGTGCCCAAGAAGGACAGAGCCCTCTGCCCTAATTTAGACCAGCGCCTTCTCAATTTCTTCCTGACTAAGGAGAAATTCAGGATGCCCACGTTAACTCAAGTTCTATTTGTCCTAGACCCGGGAGGCTGGATGGTAGCATTGGGCATGCAGGACACCTACTTCTATGTTCCCTTCCTGCCTGCCCAAAGATGTTACCTGCAGTTCATGGTGGGCCATGAGCTTTAACAGTTTTCTGTGCTCCTTATGGCCAGTGGGACCAGCATCAGGGGAATCTCTCCGACCAGGTCCAGATATCGGAGGGAAATGTAAAAGACTTGCAGTGGTGGCTGACAAACTGCAATTGGGTCAGTTGCAGACTGTAGTGACAGATGCGTCACTCCTGGGATTGTGCCGCCATCTGGGAGAGGTAGAGATTAGAGGACTCTGACCTCCGGTGGAGTCTCAGTTCCACATCAACCTTTGGACCTGAGAGCTATCTGACAGGCATTGAAAGCCTTTCTGCCTTCCATCAAGGGATGGCTAGTTCAGGTGTTCATGGATAACATCACCACCATGTGGTATTGCAACAAGTAGGAAGGGTTGGGGTTGTTGACCCTGGGTCAAGAGGCCCTGCATCTCTGGACATGGCTGGAACATAGGGGCATTTCCTTGATAGTTCAATTTCTGGTGGGCCCTCTGAACGGCAGTGCGGCCAAACTCAGCTGTTGATGCTTAACGGATCATAAATGGCAGCTCCATCCGGAGGTTGCACAAGTTCTCTTCAAAGATTGGGGATACCCTTCATTTAATCTATTCGCCACTGCCAAGAACGCTCAATGTCAGCACTTCTGGGTGCTGGAGTTTCCCAAGCGTTTCTCCCTCAGAGACTCTTTTTGTCTCAAATGGAGCTTGTGCCTCCTGTATGTCTTTCTGCCGATACCACTCCTGCCAAGAGATCTCGAGAAGATCATGAATGACTGGGCCCAAGTCATTCTTGCGGCTCCGGATTGGACACGGAGAGTATGGTATCCCGAACTCCTGACTATGAGCATCGGTCCTCCGATTTAGTGAGGACCTACTGTCACAGCAACAGGGCAGGTTTCTACACCCAAACCTGTGCACACTCCACCTTCACGCGTGGAGATTGAGCTTCAGCAGTTGACAGGTTTTGACCTTCCTCCAAAAATCTGTTATGTCATTTGCCAGCCAGGTGTCCCTCAACCAACTGCCGTTGGGACAAATTTGCTGCTTGGTATGCTACCAAAAATGTCGATCCCCTTTCTACACCTTTATCTGATGTTTTGCTATCTCTTCTTTTGTTGGCCCAGCAAAGCTATGCTTTGGGCATTGTTAAAGGATATCTTTCAGCCATATGGTGTTCTTGCGGTTGCTGTATCAGCCTTCCCTCTTCAAGTCACCTCTGGTGACTTGTTTTCTAAAAGAACTACAGCATATGTTCCCTCCTTAATCCTTCATCATAGGCCAGATGAACGACCCATTTTTGCATGTGCAAACGGGTTAGCGACCCATTTGGGCATGCAGAAACTGTTAGGGTCATGTACAAACCCTATTTAGCGAGTCGCAATTTATTTGCGACTCGCTAAATAGGAATTCTGACTCGCAATTAGGAAGGGGCGTTCCAAGAGCACCCCTTCCTAATTGCGACTCGCAACCCTATGTAAGAATGTTTTGCGACCGCAATTGCGGTCGCAAAACACTCACAATTTACTGCCCTCTTCAAGAGGGTGGTAATGCAGTCGCAAATGGGAAGGGGTCCCCAGGGGACCCATTCCCCTTTTCAAATGCAGGGGCAAATATTTTTTAGGGGCAGGCAGTGGTCTCAGGGACCACTACCTGCCCTTAAAAAAGGAAACAAAAACGTTTCATTTTTCTTATTTTAAATGTATCCCATTTTCCTTTAAGGAAAACGGGCTGCGTTAAAAAAAACTGCTTTATTTAAAAGCAGTCCTAGACATGCAATTTACGACCTCATTGGGAATCGCAATCAGTGTGCAGACACTGTTGTACATACCAATTTGCGACTTGCAATTTGCGAGTCGCGAATTCCTTGGATGTACATCTGGCCCCATGTCACATCTGGCCTCATGTCTCATTGGGACCTGAACTTAGTCTTGACCTTTCTGATGCGTTCACCCTTTTAGCCCTTACACAATTGCCCTCTACATTTGTTGACCCTAAATACAGCCTTTTTAGTGGCCATCACATCGGCCAGGAGGGTTAGTGCACTGCAGACATTTTCGATGCACCCTCCTTACATGACTTTTTTCCCCCGTAAAACTGGTTCTGAGAACACGTGCCTCTTTTCTGCCAAAAGTGTTAACACCTTTTCACGTAGGCCAGCTCATCACATTGCCTACCTTCTTTACACGGCCTCACCCTACCAAAGTGGAGGAGAAACTCTACCGCCTGAACACAAAAAGAGAGTTATCATTCCATATTGATCACACCAGAGAGTTCTGGGTAATCGATCAACTCTTCATTGGGTTTGTTGAGCAAAGAAAGGGAAGAGCATGCAGAAACAGGCCATCTCACAATAGACAGTGATCAGCATTAAAATCTGCTGCACACTGGCCAAGAGGCAACCACCTGATGGCTTGTGGGTTCATTCCACCGGAGCCAAAGCTGAAACCACTGCGTAAGCTTGCAGATTCCCTGTCCTGGACATCTGTCAGGCAGCAACCTGGGCATCTCTGCACACATTTACCAAGAATTACTGCCTGAACAGTCAGGTCCGTCATTCGGTCCTCCAGGACTTACTGGTCAAAATCTGTTTGCAGACCCACCTCTGGAGAGGTATTGCTTGGGTATCTATTCCAGGATAAGGAATCTGAGGCTAAATGTCTCTATCAGAAGAACAAGCTACTTAACCTTTGATAATGTCTTATCTAGTAGATACTCTATCTGGCTACAGATTCCTTACTGGCTCTCTTATCCTCCCCAATCTGTGAACTGATTTCTCCATATAGATACAACCCTTATGAGGTCCTTAGTGTCTGCACACTGGTACATCAGCAACCTTCGGGGCTCCTCGCTTCTGGCATGGAAAAGTCGCAAAAGTAACTGATGTGAGTGGTGTGGGGTGGGATGGCGCCTTTATAGGCACCGTGCTCGTCTCTTCTGATTTGGATGATGTGAACCAACACTACCTTCTGGCACACACAGGTACTGCTTGAAAAGTTTACTGACACAGTCTGACATCTGGACATTATTCTGAGGTAACGGAATCTGTGGCTAGATGGCGTCTATCACATAATGTGTTACCAAAGGTAAGTAACTTGTTCTTTGAGTACCTGAAAGAGCAGTTCCAATAAAGGGCTACTCAGTTTCTTTGCTAGGGTGCTAAAAGCTGAACCAAAAGGCCAGACCGCTGACCTTAATGACGAAAACTGCTGTTGTCAATTAAGACACTGAGGTACTTGTAACAGAACAACCTCTCGATTCTATATTGATGTGCCATGAGCCTTGCTTTTTTATTTTTATTCAAATGTTTACCACTATTGTTTTATCTAAGTTAACTTCCATAACGTATGTTGTGTATTAGATCACTAGTGCAGTAATCAGTCTCTGAAGAGCTACTGATATTTTACTCAGTAATATCATAATGTCCACATAGTGCAGTGACATACTGATTGGGCTCCAATTTTCTGAGAAGAGATGCATGCTGTTAGAACAGTTGTTTAGATCAGCAAAATACTGATTAATGAAAAGCCGCACTGTCGCACAACTCTGCTTGTGCCCACCCATTATGTGCTCCTTTGCATAGACAGTGTGAGTGGTGCCTATCTTTACATACACTCACGTATCTATATAGAGCTTTATTGCACAAAGAAGGGAGCTATCCCACAGGCTAAGCTTATTCCATAGGTGGTTTCTGAACACTTTGATGAAAGTCCATTTGAACTGAACAAATCAGGCATGTGCGAGCGTGGATGGCTGCAGGTTGTAAAACTGTCCGGGTACTTTTTCCCGAAGCGATTTGAATGTATTTTTCACGTACGAATCGTAATTCACCGGTTGTACGGGACTTGTACGATTCGTACGTAAAAAAATACGGATACGAGTCGTACGGTAATTGTTTTTAACGGATCGGAATCGGCACCTTGGTGGTTGGTTACTACTTCAGATTAGATTTCTATTTGCCTTCTAGTTGATGATATATGAATTGATATTATGTATTTGTCTGTTTTTTAGAAATAGCATGGAAACAAGGGCTACAATTTTGGGCAGCAGTGGCCCAACTGGACTTAATTTCACATTGTGTTCTTGTTTGTTAAAGCTGCAGATATTTCAAATTACTAAACAAGTTAATCATTTAATTTGAAGTTATAATTTTTCCTTCTGTGACTACATATAATGTCTGTAGAGAAATATCTATTTTATTTAATTATATGTAGAATATATTTGGTCTGTTGCAGTTCTGCACACTACTACACCTGAATTTTAATTATAATATCATTATATTCGACTATGGATTCATGCTTAGAATGTGATTGATTGGATATTTTGTAAATAATTGTTTATGTCCCTTTTGAAATTAAGAACTTACTCTCTAAGATGGCACCCATTTTCAATATGTCAAATCACTTGGTTCACCGTTTTTGATGTCTAGGGCTTTTTAAGGTTTGATGTCACAGCCTTGGTCATGTGAACAAGGCCCCTGGAGGCCGAAAAAGCATTGTGTGCTGCTTTAATAAAACATCGTTTGAGGTTGCAGCTAAAGAGTGAGGGATAGATTTCTTTTGTGACACAATATATATATATATATATATACACACACACACACACACATATATATAAATAAATAAATATGCATATTTGTGTGTGTATATATATATATTCTCTGAAAAAACAACAGGTTTCAGGTAAGTTATAGTTGGGCTGACATCCCACACGTACAAAACCTGAGAAATTCAGCCGTTATAGTTAGCTGAGCTAACTATAACTCGCGCCCCCGCAATGCACTTCTAATGACTTCACATATAACATCACTCATGACATGGTCAGGGACATCACTCATGACATCTCAAATGTCATCACTGATGACATTATCCAGTGACTGAGTGTTTCTAAAAGGTTTAAGAATGTTACATATATATATTTATCTATTTTAGGAGGATTCCTGCAACTACACGACCCCCCCTTCACACGGAATTGCAGCGCAAAAGTTGAACTTACCTTCCTGTTAACGCATTTTGCCATGACAGTGCATTCTGGGAGTTGCGGTCTCATATATGATCACAGCTGCCGTCAGTTGAACAGGATCAGCTGCTCTCCCACCAATGGGAGTACTGCAGTAATAAATGAAGGAGGGACGCTGCACAATGTGTGAATAAAGGACTCCTGAAAGAATCCCCGCTGTGTCCTTGGGTCATTCTGAAATGAGTGGTCTCTCCTGTGATATTTTCCGCACAAGCCAGAAGTGCGGTACAAGGACCCGCCCTGTCAAGAGTCCCGGATACTACTGGCATCTTTGTTATAGCTACCAAGGGATTGGTGTTTACCGGGACCGCCACGAGAACGGATCAAGCCTGTGGCTGCTGTCAGAAGGCAGACCGTGACTGCACGGGAGAGAGGACTCACTGCAGTGCTCTCTACGGCCCGATTTGTTCTGAACTTGAGGCTGGGGCGTCGGGGACCCGAGGGAGCCCTGACACTTCTATTTTAGGAGCGTTCCTGCAACTACACGGCCCCCCCTTCACACGGAATTGCAGCGCAAAAGTTGAACTTACCTTCCTGTCACGGAGATTGCCCTGCATCAAAACTCCAACACACTTTCGAGTTCTCTTCTTTATTTGCGGGCAGCAGGGGAAAAAATGTACACTCCAGTCAGCCGCTTGCCATACGCGTTTCGGGCTCTTCCGCCCTTGTTCACTGGCTACTGCATCAAAGTCTTGGCAGCAATTGAGGGACATTTAAATAGTGCAAGACCCGCCTCTGCACCAAACGAAAGACAGCACCTATTTAGGTGCAAGAAGGGACTACAAGTACCATGAGGTAATGGGGCCGCTCAAGCCTACAGAGGCGGGTCTTTGCACTATTTAAATGTCCCTCAATTGCTGCCAAGACTTTGATGCAGTAGCCAGTGAACAAGGGCGGAAGAGCCCGAAACGCGTATGGCAAGCGGCTGACTGGAGTGTACATTTTTTCCCCTGCTGCCCGCAAATAAAGAAGAGAACTCGAAAGTGTGTTGGAGTTTTGATGCAGGGCAATCTCTGGTTTTGTTGATTGAATTGCGGCGTGCCCCGCCGCCAGAACGCCCCGCCGCCGAGAAGCGGACCTGCAGCACCCTACGAGTGGCGCAGTGCGAGGACTTTCGAGCCTGAATTTGTGGGGATTCCTTATCAGCGGGGGCACAGGTGTCTCCCTCTCAGCGGATCCACTTGGAGAAAGTATTTATTGCACCAAACGAAAGACAGCACCTATTTAGGTGCAAGAAGGGACTACAAGTACCATGAGGTAATGGGGCCGCTCAAGCCTACAGAGGCGGGTCTTTGCACTATTTAAATGTCCCTCAATTGCTGCCAAGACTTTGATGCAGTAGCCAGTGAACAAGGGCGGAAGAGCCCGAAACGCGTATGGCAAGCGGCTGACTGGAGTGTACATTTTTTCCCCTGCTGCCCGCAAATAAAGAAGAGAACTCGAAAGTGTGTTGGAGTTTTGATGCAGGGCAATCTCTGGTTTTGTTGATTGAATTGCGGCGTGCCCCGCCGCCAGAACGCCCCGCCGCCGAGAAGCGGACCTGCAGCACCCTACGAGTGGCGCAGTGCGAGGACTTTCGAGCCTGAATTTGTGGGGATTCCTTATCAGCGGGGGCACAGGTGTCTCCCTCTCAGCGGATCCACTTGGAGAAAGTATTTATTGCACCAAACGAAAGACAGCACCTATTTAGGTGCAAGAAGGGACTACAAGTACCATGAGGTAATGGGGCCGCTCAAGCCTACAGAGGCGGGTCTTTGCACTATTTAAATGTCCCTCAATTGCTGCCAAGACTTTGATGCAGTAGCCAGTGAACAAGGGCGGAAGAGCCCGAAACGCGTATGGCAAGCGGCTGACTGGAGTGTACATTTTTTCCCCTGCTGCCCGCAAATAAAGAAGAGAACTCGAAAGTGTGTTGGAGTTTTGATGCAGGGCAATCTCTGGTTTTGTTGATTGAATTGCGGCGTGCCCCGCCGCCAGAACGCCCCGCCGCCGAGAAGCGGACCTGCAGCACCCTACGAGTGGCGCAGTGCGAGGACTTTCGAGCCTGAATTTGTGGGGATTCCTTATCAGCGGGGGCACAGGTGTCTCCCTCTCAGCGGATCCACTTGGAGAAAGTATTTATTGCACCAAACGAAAGACAGCACCTATTTAGGTGCAAGAAGGGACTACAAGTACCATGAGGTAATGGGGCCGCTCAAGCCTACAGAGGCGGGTCTTTGCACTATTTAAATGTCCCTCAATTGCTGCCAAGACTTTGATGCAGTAGCCAGTGAACAAGGGCGGAAGAGCCCGAAACGCGTATGGCAAGCGGCTGACTGGAGTGTACATTTTTTCCCCTGCTGCCCGCAAATAAAGAAGAGAACTCGAAAGTGTGTTGGAGTTTTGATGCAGGGCAATCTCTGGTTTTGTTGATTGAATTGCGGCGTGCCCCGCCGCCAGAACGCCCCGCCGCCGAGAAGCGGACCTGCAGCACCCTACGAGTGGCGCAGTGCGAGGACTTTCGAGCCTGAATTTGTGGGGATTCCTTATCAGCGGGGGCACAGGTGTCTCCCTCTCAGCGGATCCACTTGGAGAAAGTATTTATTGCACCAAACGAAAGACAGCACCTATTTAGGTGCAAGAAGGGACTACAAGTACCATGAGGTAATGGGGCCGCTCAAGCCTACAGAGGCGGGTCCTTGCACTATTTAAATGTCCCTCAATTGCTGCCAAGACTTTGATGCAGTAGCCAGTGAACAAGGGCGGAAGAGCCCGAAACGCGTATGGCAAGCGGCTGACTGGAGTGTACATTTTTTCCCCTGCTGCCCGCAAATAAAGAAGAGAACTCGAAAGTGTGTTGGAGTTTTGATGCAGGGCAATCTCTGGTTTTGTTGATTGAATTGCGGCGTGCCCCGCCGCCAGAACGCCCCGCCGCCGAGAAGCGGACCTGCAGCACCCTACGAGTGGCGCAGTGCGAGGACTTTCGAGCCTGAATTTGTGGGGATTCCTTATCAGCGGGGGCACAGGTGTCTCCCTCTCAGCGGATCCACTTGGAGAAAGTATTTATTGCACCAAACGAAAGACAGCACCTATTTAGGTGCAAGAAGGGACTACAAGTACCATGAGGTAATGGGGCCGCTCAAGCCTACAGAGGCGGGTCTTTGCACTATTTAAATGTCCCTCAATTGCTGCCAAGACTTTGATGCAGTAGCCAGTGAACAAGGGCGGAAGAGCCCGAAACGCGTATGGCAAGCGGCTGACTGGAGTGTACATTTTTTCCCCTGCTGCCCGCAAATAAAGAAGAGAACTCGAAAGTGTGTTGGAGTTTTGATGCAGGGCAATCTCTGGTTTTGTTGATTGAATTGCGGCGTGCCCCGCCGCCAGAACGCCCCGCCGCCGAGAAGCGGACCTGCAGCACCCTACGAGTGGCGCAGTGCGAGGACTTTCGAGCCTGAATTTGTGGGGATTCCTTATCAGCGGGGGCACAGGTGTCTCCCTCTCAGCGGATCCACTTGGAGAAAGTATTTATTGCACCAAACGAAAGACAGCACCTATTTAGGTGCAAGAAGGGACTACAAGTACCATGAGGTAATGGGGCCGCTCAAGCCTACAGAGGCGGGTCTTTGCACTATTTAAATGTCCCTCAATTGCTGCCAAGACTTTGATGCAGTAGCCAGTGAACAAGGGCGGAAGAGCCCGAAACGCGTATGGCAAGCGGCTGACTGGAGTGTACATTTTTTCCCCTGCTGCCCGCAAATAAAGAAGAGAACTCGAAAGTGTGTTGGAGTTTTGATGCAGGGCAATCTCTGGTTTTGTTGATTGAATTGCGGCGTGCCCCGCCGCCAGAACGCCCCGCCGCCGAGAAGCGGACCTGCAGCACCCTACGAGTGGCGCAGTGCGAGGACTTTCGAGCCTGAATTTGTGGGGATTCCTTATCAGCGGGGGCACAGGTGTCTCCCTCTCAGCGGATCCACTTGGAGAAAGTATTTATTGCACCAAACGAAAGACAGCACCTATTTAGGTGCAAGAAGGGACTACAAGTACCATGAGGTAATGGGGCCGCTCAAGCCTACAGAGGCGGGTCTTTGCACTATTTAAATGTCCCTCAATTGCTGCCAAGACTTTGATGCAGTAGCCAGTGAACAAGGGCGGAAGAGCCCGAAACGCGTATGGCAAGCGGCTGACTGGAGTGTACATTTTTTCCCCTGCTGCCCGCAAATAAAGAAGAGAACTCGAAAGTGTGTTGGAGTTTTGATGCAGGGCAATCTCTGGTTTTGTTGATTGAATTGCGGCGTGCCCCGCCGCCAGAACGCCCCGCCGCCGAGAAGCGGACCTGCAGCACCCTACGAGTGGCGCAGTGCGAGGACTTTCGAGCCTGAATTTGTGGGGATTCCTTATCAGCGGGGGCACAGGTGTCTCCCTCTCAGCGGATCCACTTGGAGAAAGTATTTATTGCACCAAACGAAAGACAGCACCTATTTAGGTGCAAGAAGGGACTACAAGTACCATGAGGTAATGGGGCCGCTCAAGCCTACAGAGGCGGGTCTTTGCACTATTTAAATGTCCCTCAATTGCTGCCAAGACTTTGATGCAGTAGCCAGTGAACAAGGGCGGAAGAGCCCGAAACGCGTATGGCAAGCGGCTGACTGGAGTGTACATTTCTTCCCCTGCTGCCCGCAAATAAAGAAGAGAACTCGAAAGTGTGTTGGAGTTTTGATGCAGGGCAATCTCTGGTTTTGTTGATTGAATTGCGGCGTGCCCCGCCGCCAGAACGCCCCGCCGCCGAGAAGCGGACCTGCAGCACCCTACGAGTGGCGCAGTGCGAGGACTTTCGAGCCTGAATTTGTGGGGATTCCTTATCAGCGGGGGCACAGGTGTCTCCCTCTCAGCGGATCCACTTGGAGAAAGTATTTATTGCACCAAACGAAAGACAGCACCTATTTAGGTGCAAGAAGGGACTACAAGTACCATGAGGTAATGGGGCCGCTCAAGCCTACAGAGGCGGGTCTTTGCACTATTTAAATGTCCCTCAATTGCTGCCAAGACTTTGATGCAGTAGCCAGTGAACAAGGGCGGAAGAGCCCGAAACGCGTATGGCAAGCGGCTGACTGGAGTGTACATTTTTTCCCCTGCTGCCCGCAAATAAAGAAGAGAACTCGAAAGTGTGTTGGAGTTTTGATGCAGGGCAATCTCTGGTTTTGTTGATTGAATTGCGGCGTGCCCCGCCGCCAGAACGCCCCGCCGCCGAGAAGCGGACCTGCAGCACCCTACGAGTGGCGCAGTGCGAGGACTTTCGAGCCTGAATTTGTGGGGATTCCTTATCGGCGGGGGCACAGGTGTCTCCCTCTCAGCGGATCCACTTGGAGAAAGTATTTATTGCACCAAACGAAAGACAGCACCTATTTAGGTGCAAGAAGGGACTACAAGTACCATGAGGTAATGGGGCCGCTCAAGCCTACAGAGGCGGGTCTTTGCACTATTTAAATGTCCCTCAATTGCTGCCAAGACTTTGATGCAGTAGCCAGTGAACAAGGGCGGAAGAGCCCGAAACGCGTATGGCAAGCGGCTGACTGGAGTGTACATTTTTTCCCCTGCTGCCCGCAAATAAAGAAGAGAACTCGAAAGTGTGTTGGAGTTTTGATGCAGGGCAATCTCTGGTTTTGTTGATTGAATTGCGGCGTGCCCCGCCGCCAGAACGCCCCGCCGCCGAGAAGCGGACCTGCAGCACCCTACGAGTGGCGCAGTGCGAGGACTTTCGAGCCTGAATTTGTGGGGATTCCTTATCAGCGGGGGCACAGGTGTCTCCCTCTCAGCGGATCCACTTGGAGAAAGTATTTATTGCACCAAACGAAAGACAGCACCTATTTAGGTGCAAGAAGGGACTACAAGTACCATGAGGTAATGGGGCCGCTCAAGCCTACAGAGGCGGGTCTTTGCACTATTTAAATGTCCCTCAATTGCTGCCAAGACTTTGATGCAGTAGCCAGTGAACAAGGGCGGAAGAGCCCGAAACGCGTATGGCAAGCGGCTGACTGGAGTGTACATTTTTTCCCCTGCTGCCCGCAAATAAAGAAGAGAACTCGAAAGTGTGTTGGAGTTTTGATGCAGGGCAATCTCTGGTTTTGTTGATATATATATATATATATGTATATACCAAGATGTACTGAAGAATGAGTGGGTGCATGAGTGTCTGAACGGATGATTTAGTGGGTGCGTGACAGATTGCATAAGTGGGTGATTAAGCGTGTCTTAGTGAATGTATGGGTGAAGGGCTAATCTGTGTGAATGTCTGTATCAGTCTGTCAGTTGGTGTGTAAGTGGCTGCATGGGTTTGTGAGTAGCTACATAGTGTCTATATGAGTTAATGATTGGTTGTCTGAATGCCTGGATGGGTGCCTGAGTGGGTATGTGGGGGTTGTGTGACTCCCTGCATGGATGTGTGAGTGGGTGATTCACTGGGTGTATGGGTTCATGTGTGCATCTGCGAGGGGCTCCTATGGGTGAGTGAGTGTACGTATGGTTGTGTTGGTGAATGAATGGATGTCTCAGTGGTATATGTGTGAGTAACTACATATGTGAAAGGCAGTATATGTGAGTGTTGGAGTATATAAGTGACTGAATGTGAGAGTGAGTGATTGTGAGAGTGGCTGTATGGATGAGTGTGTGCTTGTGTTAGTGATTGTATAAGAAAGTAAGTATGTGTTAGTACCTGTATGAATAAGTGAGGTGGAATGTGTATAACTGTATAGGTGAGTAAATGGCAGTGGGATTGACTCTTTGGGTGACTGACTAGGTGTGGGAGTAACTATGGGTGAGTGGCGGTGTGTGAGTGCCTGTATGGGTATATGAGTGCATATATCAGTGGCTGTATTAATGAATGACAGTGTGTCTGAGTGACTGTATGGGTGAGTGAGTGGATGTGTATGTAGACCTATGAATCAGTGAGTGGGTATGTACTAACTGTCAGGATTCCAGCGTAACGGCACCTACGTAGCCCCGGACTACATTTCCCAGAAGCCCGCAAGCGAAGGGCAGTACTTCAGACGCCGACGCGCGGGCGTCGGCGTGCGTAATTCCGTTTCCCGACGTTTCGTTCTCGCTTGGCTGAGCGATGGGAGTTCCTATGGCGCATCCAAAAGCCGCTTCATCGTTCATGGCCGGGAATCCAGCTACCGAGAGAGCACTGACCTCGTCGCTGGACTCCGCTACCTGTAGGTCGGGAAGCGGGCGGGTGTTAGTCGAAATTTGCCTATTCTCCCAGAGCGGAAGGCAGCAGCGTAAGTGTTGGAGCCGCGCCTTACCATTTCTGGAGTCTGGGCTACACTTGTTGACCGCTCGTGAAGGAAACGAGCCTTGGAAGTCAAGTGGCACATAGCGGAACGTGGTGGGTATTCTCCACGCGTTGCTGTGTATAGTCGCTCAGGTAACATATTGCTGCCAGAGAGAAGTGGTGAATCCAACCACGCTTTGGCACCCTGGAATAAACTATCAAGGGAAAACTACAATTGCTGAAATCGGCGATTAGGGACGAAAGACCAGTTACGTGGAGTGGGTGTGACCTGAACATCCTGCTGCACGGAATCCGGCTGGGAACTGTGTCGTTCTTCTTTTTGTTTACTTTGGATTTGGTCTTTATTCTTTACAAAAGGGATTAGGGAAGAGCACTCATGAGGGTCTATGGATTGTTCCTTGCTTCAAGCCATACGGCATTGGAGGTGGTTGAAACTGTGGCTATGTACGTTGCAGGAGAGGAGTGACGATTATCTGGCATATGTGGTTGAACAGTTATTTACTGAGTTATGTATTCTAGATGGCGACCTGGAAGTGCAAAAGGTTTTGAGGTGCTTGAGGGATTCACATCTGCCCGTAAAGGTATACAACCCACCTAGTGAGAATTAATGAGAGTAGACCTTTTTGATGCTCCTTGCTTATACTGTGTTCCTTGTTGTTACAGGTCCTTGCAAATCCCACGCTGTTCCTTCCCTTTTACCCTTCCCTCGCCTGATCCCTCGAACACCCCGTGCCTACAGGTATAATCGGGGTGTTGGTGATATCAGGAGGTGGACCATTGCTCGCCGCATCCGGACCCTGCGAGGAAAGAACCTGACACTAACTGGTATTGGTGTGTCTATGGTTTTGAAATGGTAGTCTATATTTTAGAGTGGGTGTATGAAAGGTTATATTAGGGTGTGAGGAGGTGCATCAGAGATTAAGTGGATGATGTCATCAGTGATGTCATTTGAGATGTCATCAGTGATGTCACTGAACATGTAATGAGCGATGTAATATGTGACATCATCAGCAGTGCATTGCGGGGCGCAATTTATAGTTAGCTCAGCTAACTATAATGGCTAAATTACTTGGGTTTTGTATGTGTGAAATGCCAGCCTAACTATAACGTACCTAAAACCTGTGGTTTTTTTCAGTGTATTTTTAAGGTTTTTTAAATGCTCATTTCTAACTATAACATCTCTGAAACCTGTGGTTTTTCAGTGAATTTCTAAGGTTTTTTAAATACTAACTTCTAACTATGACATCTCTGAAACCTGGGTTTTTTGAAGTTAATTTCTAAGGTTTTTTAAATGCTAATTTCTAACTATGCCTACATAGGTAAGACGTGCAGAAAGAGAAAGAAAGGCGCAGAAAGAAGCAATAGAGGTGCAGAAAGAGGCCTCCTTTGACTGCACCTTTCCACAGACTCATACAAAGTAGCCTAATCGCTAATCCTTCTCCCAGGATGTCTTAAGGCTCACTTTTCTTTTGAAGGTTCACTATTCATCGACTGCTCAGAATGTTAGGCCTACCAAATGCAAAACAGCAATCCTAACTATATCACTGTTGTAAGTCTCACCAAGTTTGTGAATTAATGCATGCGTGTCTGTGCTTTTACATAGTGACATGTTACATAAAAATAAACATACAAATACTTGCAAACCTCTGTTTCAAACAGCACACCCTGTAAATTTCTGTACAAGAAGGTGTATGGATTTCTTTGTGCTCATAATACTGGGCACATGGGTATTCAATAGTAAATTTGAGGGGTCTATGACACCTGCATACGTAAGACATGTCTGCCTATGCAACCGAATGACAGAGCAAAACTGAGAAGATTTGACCACCTATAGGAGAAGCTACCAGCTTTTAAAACTACCATCTTCAGATGCGTAAGATATGTGAGAATACATGTACAAGTAGACATACACCTCAGTCACAAGCGCATGCAGACCTTTAAACTTGACAGCTTGCACTTCCCATTTGAGTACAGAAAGAGGCAAGAGAAGTACAGAAAGAGGCAAGAGAGGTGCAGAAAAAAACAAGAGAGGTGAAGACATAGTAAGAAATGTGCAAAAGAGGCAAAAGAAGTGCAGAAAGATGCAAGAGACGTGCTCAAAGGGACAAGAGAAGTGTAGAAAGAGGCAAGAGAAGTACGGAAAGACGGAAGAGACATGCAGAAAGAGGCAAGAGAAGTACAGAAAGATGCAAGAGAGGTGCAGAAAGAAGCAATAGATGCACAGAAAGAGGAAGAAAGATATAGAAAGAGGTAAGAGAAGTGCAGAAAGAGGAAGAAAGGTGCAAAAAGAAGCAAGAGAAGTACAGAAAGAGGCAATAGAAGTGCAGAAAGAGGAAGAAAGATGAGGAATCAAGCAAGACAAATGCAGAAGGGGAAGAAAGATGTAAAAAGAACCAAGAGAAGTGCAGAAATAAGCAAGAGAAGTGATAAAAGAGACCAGAGAGTTACAGGAAGAAACAAGAGAGGTGCAGAAAAAAGCAAGATGTGCACAAAGAAGCAAGAGAGGTGCAGAAAGAGGCAGGAGGAGTGCAGAAAGAAGCAAGAGAGGCGCAGAAAGAGGCAAGAGAAGTCCAGAAAGAGGCAAGAGTGGTGCAGAAAGAGAAAACAGGTTTCAGAAAGAGAGAAGAGGGGTATAGAAAGAAGCAAGAGAGGTACAGAAAGAAGCAAGAGAAGTGCAGAAAGAAGCAAGCGAGGTACAGAAAGAGGCAAGAAAAGTGCAGAAACAGGGAAGAGAGGTGCAGAAACAGGCACGAGAACTGCAGAAAGAAGCAACAGAGGTGCAGAAAGAGGCAACAGACGTGCAGAAAGAGGCAAAAGAGGTTCAGAAATATGCATGAGAGGTGCAGAAAGAAGTGCAGAAAGAAGCAAGAGAGGTGCAGAAAGAGGCAAGAGAGGTGTAGAAAGAAACAAGAGAGGTGCAGACAGAAGCAAGAAAAGTGCAGAAAGAAGCAACAGAGGTTCAGAAAGAAGAAAGAGAGGTGCACAAAGAGGCAACAGACGTGCAGAAAGAGGCAAAAGAGGTGCACAAAGAGACAAGAGATGTGCAGAAAGACGGGTGCCAAAAGAGGCAAGAGGGGTGCAGAAAGAAGCAAGAGAGGTGCAGAAAGAGACAAGAAAGGTGCAGAAAGATGCAACAGAAGTGCAGAAAGAGGCAAGAGAAGTGCAAAAAGAGCAAGAGAGTTGCATAAAGAGGCAAGAGAAGTGCAGAAAGAAGCTAAAGAACTGCAAAAAGAGGCAAGAGAAGTGCAGAAAGAGGAAGAAAGGTGCAGAAAGAGGAAGAGAGGCACAGAAAGAAGCAAGAGATGTTTGTGCACTGTTAGTACCAATTTAACACCCACATTTAGCAATAAGTAACGAGTGACCATTCCAGCATTGCTAAAGGCCCTCCAACACTCTGTAACACGTGTTGCTACATTTTCGGTAACGTTTGAGCTAGAATCAAGGTTTTTTGCTCAAATCTGCAGATTATGCGTCAGATGATGGATAATGTGGCAGATGCAGAAAATGTATAATTTGTTTTAAATCGTTGGGCCGAACAGTTGCATAATGCCAGTGGCCATGCTCATACCTCTAATTAGGTCCAGAAGTGTTCCTCTGTTGTTGCTTTTTTTTTGTGTCCCATTGAGTTTATAGTTTTGCTTCTATGGAAATGAGGAAGTCTAAACCTGAGGTTACCATTCCACAACACAGACTACCATACCACATAATTACTCTCCATAACACATAATCCCCCTCCACATAACTCCTATACACTAAATACCACATACTTTCTATCCACATCATTTCACTGCACAACATACCACATAATTCCACTACACACAACGTACATTACTCCATTCTGGAAAACATTAGTAAATTTTTTTTTTACATTTAGGACGCCAATAGCTCTAACTCTCGCAAATGCGAGACCTATTGCATTGCAACTACTTGTTCAACTAGTAGTCGCATTTGCAGAGTGGTGGAGAAAGGGGGCTGGGCCTCCAACCAGAGCTCAGGAATTCCGCTGTGTAGGACTTACAGGAGGTACCAAGAGGGCTTCTTGGCCCCCAAAGTCCCTCAGGAGTAAAGTGGACTTCATCCCCCAACCAGTAGTGTGCCAGGAGGTGCTTTGCAGAGTGGTGGAGAAAGGGGGGCATGACCCGAAGACCTCTTAGCAATTCCACTGTATGGGACTTACTGGAGGTAACAGGAGGGGTAGTTAGCCCCCAAGGATGCCGTTGGGGGCCAATCTTTCCCTTCTATTGCCTCCAGTAAGTCCCACACAGTAGGATTAGTTCTGACAGCAGGCCATGCCCCCTTTCGCCACAGCTCTGCAAAAGTGCCTCCTGGCGCGCTCTTGTTTGGGGGATGAAGTCCCCTTTGCTGCTAGGGGTACTGTAGGGCCAACTAGCCTACCTGTTACCTCCAGTAAGCCCCACGCAGTGAGATTACTGAGAGGTGAACGTAGGCCACACTCCCTTTCTCCACCACTCTTCAAACGCACCTCCTGGTGCGCATGTGGTTGAGGAACGAAGTCCCCTTGCCTCTTGAGGGTCCCTGGGGTCAACTAGCCCTCCTGTTACCTAGTAAGTCCCACACAGCTGGTTTGCTGAGAGGTAGTCAGAGACCACATTCCCTTTTTGCATCACTCTGCAAATGTGCCTCCTTGCGCACTGCTGCTTGGGAGATGAAGTCCACTTTAGTCCTGACGTCCTCAGGACACAAGGGTACCTTATCGCCCCACCACCAGTGCGCCAAGAGGCGCGTTTGCAGAGTGGTGTAAAAAGGGGCAGGGCCTCTGACCACCTCTCAGCAATCCCACTGTGGGGCTAGTTGGCCCCCAGGGACCCTCAGTAGCAACAGAGATTTCCTCCGCCAATCCAGGGCACGCCAGGAGGCGTGTTTGCAGAGTACTGGTGGAATGGAGTGGGGCTTCTGATGAGTTGCCGCTTCCTTTTTTTTTCCAGAAGGGGGCTGTGTGGCCCGCTTCCCTTTACCCTTTTGGGCCCCGGGGACACCATCCCCCGGGGCCTGGCCATTTTTTTAAATGTATTTTAAGGGATGGGGCCACGCGGCCCCCCTCCCCGGGCCGATTTTGGCCCCGGGGACCACATACCCTGGGGTCCGGAAATTTCTTTTTATTAAAAAAAGTGAGTGGGGCCAAGCATGGCCCCCCTCCTAGGCCATTTTTGGCCCTGAGGACCCCATCCCCGGGGCATGGCCACAATGTTGAGGACCATGGGGGAGCCCCAATGCCCTGCGGTCCCTGTTGACTCCCCGCCTCCTGCGGGAGCCGGCACTGCTTCTGGGCAAAGGGAGCTGCAGGTGCCCAAAAGCAATTCTGCTTTTCAGCAGAAGTTTGCTATGGCATGGTGGTAGCAGTGCTCCTGCCATGCCATAGCAAACTGCAATGTCCTGGGGGTGGGCACCCCCTGGACATTGCTGGAGCCGGCCCTGGGATGTGGCGTCCCCAGGGCTTTGGAGGGCTCCTGGAGGGGGGTGCGCGGCTTCTCTCCATCATCTGTGTAGCCACAGGGAGGTGGTGGTCCCCGGCAAGGTGGTGGCCCCTGGGGCCGGTGGTCTGCAAGGGACTCCCACATTTAAATAAAGTGTGGTCTGGGGAGGTGGTGGTCCCCAGAGCAGTGTGGGGGGATTGAGCACCCCCAAACTTCATTTAATAAAGTTAGCCCTGCCCGTTAATAATTATAGCTCTGGGGAGCTGGCGGTCCGCTGGGCAACGTGGAGGGGGCAGAGCTGCGGGGGGCCACATGCCCCCCTGCATTTCATGCTTAAAGCCCCAGGGAGCTGGCGGTCCCCGGGCTGTGCGGGCCCAATCGGGCCCGCATCTATTTACATTATGGGCCACCCGGTGGCTTAATAAAACGAAGCGTGGGAGACCGAGCTTCATTTTTTTGGCACTTGGAATCCCTGTGGCACCCCCTGAACAGGCCTTGGGGGTCAGGGTGTTTCTAACCTGACCCCTTTTCTTATTTTTAATCCATTTTTACCTTTTTCCTTGTGACTTGGTTCAACCGAGTCACAAGATGGCTGCCAACACTTCCTGGTTGGAATTGTTGGCAGCCAATCAGATCTCACCCTCGAGATCAGGAGGGTTCGCAGACCCTTCGTGTCCATATATGGATATCTGTAAATATTTAAATTTCTCAGAAACTACTGAAAGGATTGACATCATTTAACAAAAATAGTGCACTCTGGACCAAGAGCTAAGTTTTTGCCAAATTTTGTGTAATTCTGTTCAGCAGTTCAGACTGTAGCTGCGTCAACAGTTTCCTATGGAAACTAACATGGAGAAAATGCGTTTTGGGACCCCCCCCTTTTTTCTCGGCCCCCGCTTGATTAATGACCCCGAAACTTACAACACAACACCTGATTTGAGCGGGTCTTTCGTTTTGAGAAGTTTTAGAAGATTCATCAAACGGCGCCAAAGATATTGGCAAAAGCAAAAACGCCTTTTGAATAGAAAGAATGTCCTAACTATAACTACCTACTGGCGACCGCCAATAGGTAATATATATATATATATATATATATATATATGTATATATATATATATATATATTCACTTAAAAAACCATAGGTTTCACACATGTTATAGTTAGGTGGACATTTCACTCGTAAAAAACCAATGAAATTCCCCCGTTATAGTTAGTTGAGATAACTATAGCTCGCACGCCCGCAATCCTCTGCTCATGACATCACATATTACATCACTCATGACATGGTCAGTGGCATCACTCATGACATCACTCATGACATCATCCTTGTGATAGAGTGGCGGTCGCGCGAGTTATAGTTATCTCAACTAACTATAACGGGGGAATTTCATTGATTTTTTACGAGTGAAATGTCCACCTAACGATGACATGTGTGAAACCTATGGTTTTTTGAGTGAATTTGCAAGGTTTTTTAAATGCTAATTTCTAACTATAACGTGTGTGAAACCTATGGTTTTTTCAGTGAATTTGTACGGTTTTTTAAATGCTAAGTTATGTATTTATTATTATATTTTTTATATATTTATTTTACAATAAACTACGTATTAAAATTATTTTTTTTTTAATGGTTTTTCACCTTGTGCGCACGGTGCGCGCACGGTGCTCGCACCCGGCGATTTAAAAAAAAAAATCTAAATGTTTTTTTTTGCCTTCGGGGTCCTTCAGGGACCCCCTGACAAAGGCTAGGGGGTCAGGAACTCTCTACCCTGCCCCCTTTTCACGTGCGCCACCTTCCTTTTTCACTCTCGCACTCAAAACAAACAAAATGGCTGCCGACACTTCTTGATTTAGACCGATTCGAACGTTGACTGACATGTAACCACCAATTAGAATTACGCTCGTGCACGTTAGGGTGTGCGCACGGTGCGCGCGCACGGTGCGTGGCTATAGATATTTATGTACTTTAACTGCAATTTTCTCAGGAACTACTGAACAGATTGACTCCATATATGCAAAAGGCAAATCCCTGACCTGAGGACTACCTCTTTGCCAAATTTCAAGTAATTCTGTTCAGCCGTTCGGGCTGTACCTTCGACTAAAGGTCCTATGGGAAAATGCATGGGGAAAACGCGTTTTGGGACCCCCCTTTTTTCTCAGCCCCCGCTTGACGAATCCCCCCGAGACTTTCGGGGTAGGAGCTGAGCGGAACGTCCCATTAGTTTTGAAAATTTCGCGAGGATTCGTCAACCGGCGCCAAAGTTATTCAAAATAGAATTTTGAGATTTTCTATGGAAACACGGTCCTAACTATAACTATCTACTGGCGACCGCCAGTAGATAATATATATATATATATATATATATTACCTACTGGCGGTCACCAGTAGGTAGATATAGTTAGGACCTATTTTCCATAGGAAATCCGCAACATTCTATTTGGAATAACGTTGGCGCCGATTGACGAATCTTCGCAAAATTTTCCAAACTTTTGTCCAGCTCCGGTCCGCTCCTATCCTGAAAATTTCACGGTGATTCGTCAAGCGGGGGCCGAGAAAAAAGGGGGGGTCCCAAAACATGTTTTCCTCATGCATTTTCCCATAGGACCTGTTGACGCAGCTACAGCCTGAACTGCTGAACGGAATTACACCAAATTTGGCAAAGAGATAGTCCTCAGTTCAGACTCGTGCCTTAAGCTTAAATGGTGTAAATCTGTTCAGTAGTTCCTGAGAAAATTCGAGTTAAAAGTACATATATATCTATGGCCTCGGAGGATCCGCGCACCCTCCCCGCACCCTCCAGAGCACAAGCTGAATGCTGATTGGCTGCCAACACTCTGAATCAGGAGATGTTGGCAGCCATCTTATGCCTCGGTAGAACCGACGCACAAGAAAACCAGAAAAAAAGGCGCAAAACGTGACAACGGGTCAGGGTAGAAACACCCTGACCCCCTAGGCCACAAGGACACCCAAGGCCAAGAAAAATTATTATTTTTTTTTTAAATCGCGGGATGCGCTGACGAAAAAAACAAACGAAGCGCGGACTCCCGTGCTTTGTTTTTATTTAGCCCCCGGGGGGCCAAGTCCTGGGGGCAATATCTTTATCATAATGGGGGGCCCAGAGGGGCCCCCCAGCCCCGGGGTCTGCCACCCCCGGGGTCTGCCACCCCCGGGGTTTATCAGAATTATGGGGGGGCTCCCAGCCCCGGGGACCGCCACCCCCCAGAGCTTTATTAGATATAGGTGGGGGGGCTCAAAGGCCCCTTCAAGCCCTGGGGACCGCCACCCCCCGGGGCTCTATATCAATGTATGCGGGGGGATCAGGGCACCCCCGCAGTCCCGGGGACCGCCACCCCCTGGGGCTTGTTTTTTTAAATAAAAAAACCCTGTGTGGGGGGGCTCGAGCCCCCCCACACGCCCTGGGGACCACCACCCCCGGGGCTTTAAATTATGTGGAAGGGGGGCCGTGTGGCCCCCCTCCTGGAGCCAATGATGGCCCTGGGGACCGCCAACCCCCAGGGCCGGCTCCTGCAGTGTCCCGGGGTGCCCACCCCCGGGACACTGCTGTTTGCAATGGCGGGGCGGGAGCCTCGTGGCTCCCACCCTGCCATTGCAAACTGCTTTGCTTCATTGAAGCGAGAGCAGGGAAACCTGCTCTCGCTTCAATGAAGCAAAGCAGATTGCTTTTCCATATGGGGAGCAGCATGTTAGCTGCTCCCCATGTGGAAAAGCAATGCTGGCTCCCGCAGGAAGCGGGAGCCGGCTGGGACAGTGGGGGGGATTGGGACCCCCCTATGGTCCTCAACGAGGTGGCCAGGCCCCGGGGGATGGGGTCCCCGGGGACAGTAGTGGCCCGGGAGGGGGGCCATGCGGCCCCCCTCCTAAAAATAAAATAAGTTAATAAATAAAAAAAACGGCCCCGGGGGATGGGGTCCCCGGGGTCAAAAGGGGACACAGGAGCCCCCCTCCAAAAAAAAACCTAAAAAAAAGGCTATGCCCCGGGGGATGGGGTCCCCGGGGCAAATTATTGCCCCATTTTTTTTTTTTAATAAAAAAAACAAATTGGGGGCAGGCTAGGGTATGGGGTCCCCAGGGCCAATAAATTAGAAAAAGAAGGGGGGCTACACAGCCCCCCTTCTAAAAAAATAAAAAAAATAAAAAAGAAGGGATCGGGCCTGAGGCACGCCCCCTCCTTGCACCACTTTGCAAACGTGCCCCCTGGCGCGTTTACAGAGGGGGTCTAATTCCCCTTGAATACTGGGGGTCCCTGGGGGCCAACTAGCCCACCAGAAACCTCCAGGATGCACCAGGGGGCTGCGTTGCAGGGAGGTGTAATGAGGCCACGCCCCTTTTTACACCTCTCTGCAACGCAGCTCCGTGGCGCTTACTGGAGGTACCTGGTGGGCTAGTTGGCCGCCAGGGGACCTCAGGATTCAAGGGGACTTAATCTCCCAACTTAAAACGCGCCATGGGGCGTGTTTGCACAGTGGTGAAGGTAGGGGGCGGGGCCTGAGATGATACTGTGCAAACACGCCCTGTGGCGCGTTTTAAGTTGGGGAATTCATTCCTCTTCAATCCAGAGGTCCCCTAGGGGATAACTAGCCCACCAGGTACCTCCACTAAGCGCCACGGAGCTACATTGCAGAGTGTTGTAAAAAGGGGCGTGGCCTCTGAACACCTCTCTGCAACGCAGCTCCCTGGCGCATACAGGAGGTACCTGGTGCGCTAGTTGGCCGCCAAGGGACCTCAGGATTCAAGGGGACTTAATCCCACAATGTAAAACACCCAACCGGGCGCGTTTGCACAGTGGTGAAGGTAGGGGGCGGGGCCTGTGGTGATATGTGTGCAAACACGCCCTGTGGCGTGTTTTAAGTTGGGGAATTAATTCCTCTTCAATCCTGAGGGTCCCTGGGGACCAACTAGCCCATCAGGTACCTCCAGTAAGCGCCACGGAGCTGCGTTGCAGAGTGTTGTAAAAAGGGGCATGGTCTCTGAACACCTCTCTGCAATGCAGCTCCCTGGCGCATACTGGAGGTACCTGGTGGGCTAGTTGGCCCCCAGGGGACCTCAGGATTGAAGAGGAATGAATTCCCCAACTTAAAACGCGCCACAGGGCGTGTTTGCACACATCACCTCAGGCCCCGCCCCCTCCCTTCACCATTGTACAAATATTCTTCTAAAATCAGCCGAACTACGAATTCCGATTTACTCACCTGTTATCAGGAGAGAACCCAGGGCTGCATCTTTTAGCCCAGCACTGACCCTGAAAAGTAATTCTAAGCGTACTTACCAGTAACTTGTATTTCCTTCCATAGGAATCCATTGTGTGGTTTTCACCAGAAAATTTTCTAAATGTCCATTTTTGAAACGTACAAATATTCCTCTAAAATCAGCCGAACTACGAATTCCGATTTACTCACCTGTTATCAGGAGAGAACCCAGGGCTGCATCTTTTAGCCCAGCACTGACCCTGAAAAGTAATTGTAAGCGTACATACCAGTAACTTGTATTTCCTTCCACAGGAATCCATTGTGTGGTTTTCACCAGAAAATTTTGTGTCCATTTTTCAAACGTACAAATATTCCTCTAAAATCAGCCGAACTACGAATTCCGATTTACTCAGCTGTTATCAGGAGAGAACCCAGGGCTGCATCTTTTAGCCCAGCACTGACCCTGAAAAGTAATTATAAGCGTACCTACCAGTAACTTGTATTTCCTTCCATAGGAATCCATTGGGTGGTTTTCAGCAGAAAAGTTTCTAAGTGTCTATTTTCACAAACTAAAAATATTCCTAAAAAATCGTCTGTATGACTTAAACACATTCTTTCAACTGTTTACAGGAGGTTGGCCAGTGCTGGATCCAGGATCCACCACTGAGTAAGAAAAAGTAACGATAACACTACTTACCTGCTAAGTGAATTTTCTGCCATAGGATAACATTGGTGATTCTATGGGAAAAAGTTTCTAAGTGTCAACTTTTAAAATACAATAATATTCCTTAAAAATGACTACTGTAACCAAAGCGCTTTTACTCAACTGTTTACAGGAGATGCCCAAGGACTGAATCTAGGATCCAGTCCTGTGGTTAGAAAAGTAAGCCCTAAAGTAACTAATTGCATTTAACTAGAAATTCACATTGAGCTCAATGTTGCTTTGTGTTTGAAATTGTGTTGCCCATTGCAACAACTGTAACTAATGTACTTAAAAGTCTGTTGCCTATTTGCCAAGTATTTAAACTAAAGTAATTCATTCTGAGAAAGTATATTTTGTATTGTAATGTATAATGTAATTATAATGTAATTAAAAAAATATATCTAAAAATAAATAGTTTTAAAAATGTAGTAAATCAGTATCAAAAAAATCAGTATAATAATTAATACATGAAAAATTGTCATTTACAAAACCTTTGAAATTCACTGAAAAAAACATAGGTTTCAGGCCTGATATAGTTAGGAATTAGCATTTAAAAAAACCTTTGAAATTCACTGAAAAAACCATAGGTTTCAGGCCTGATATAGTTAGCAATTAGCATTTAAAATACCTTTGAAATTCACTGAAAAACCATAGGTTTCAGGCCTGATATAGTTAGGAATTAGCATTTAAGAAACCTTAGAAATTCACTGAAAAAACAATAGGTTTTAGGGGTGTTATAGCTAGCTGGATATTTCACTCGAACAAAACCATTGAAATTCCTCCGATATAGTTAGTTGTACTAACTACATCTCGCGCGCCCGCAATCCACTGCTGATGATGTCACATATTACATCATTCATGACATGGTCAGTGACATCACTGATGACATCTCAAATGACATCACTGATGACATCACTGATGGCATCATCCACGTGACAATCAGATACACCTCATCATACACTAGTATAACCTTTCATCACTCACTGTAAAATACAGAGTGCCAGATTTAAAACCATTGACAAACCAATAAAAGTTTCTAAACACCCACTCAGTGATTCCAAGATCTATACACACATCTAATCACTTACCTATAGATTCACTCATACATGCTGTCAATGATCAATAGAACACTATCACGTATACACCTTTATCGACATTACACACCAGCACACATCCTAATCACTTATGAAGTCATCCTACTCACTTATGCAAACAATGGATCATACTTACTTTTACTTACCTATACACTTATAAAAACACCACTTCATCTATTCATATAGATAATAAATCATACTTAGTGTGTTATAAAAACACTGTTACAAGTATACAGTTATCCATACAGTCACTCATACAATCACTGAGTCTTATGTATACTTATTTATATACAACTGACACATACACTGGCTTTTATTTTCCTAGTTTGTTGGACATGTACCATTGAGACATGTATTGGCTCATCGCCACACCCATGAAGATATTCACTCACCCAAACAACTGTTATAACATGTAGTTTTAACTTCATATACCTACTGAATCAACTATTCACACATCTTTGGGCAGCCACAAACCCCCCACCGAACCACACACACATTCACTCTCCCATACAAATACTCAGTTAACTAATCAATCAATAATATAGACTTTCACGTAGCTAGTAACCAACTGGTGCAGCAGTTTACACAACAACTTACAAATTGATACAGATATTCACACAGTTTAGTCACTATCCAATATATTTAGTGAGACACTATAAATTAGTCAAGTAAACAGTCAATCACACTGCTACTAAATCCTCCATCCAGATATTTATATTTATATATCCACTCACTCTTCAATGCAAATTGCTATATATATAATACATATTTAAATAACGAACCAAACCACATTCACTGGATGATGTCATCAGTGATGTCATCAGTGATGTCATTTGAGATGTCATCAGTGATGTCACTGACCATGTCATGAATGATGCAATATGTGACATCATCAGCAGTGGATTGCGGACGCGCGAGATGTAGTTAGTACAACTAACTATATCGGAGGAATTTCAATGGTTTTGTTCGAGTGAAATGTCCAGCTAGCTATAACACCCCTAAAACCTATTGTTTTTTAGGTGAATTTCTAAGGTTTTTTAAATTCTAATTCCTAACTATATCAGGCCTGAAACCTATGTTTTTTTCAGTGAATATATATATATATATATATTATATGTGTATATATATATATATATTTGTTCTCCAAGGATGCTCTCAGCATTGAAAGAGCACTCGACCGTGTCCCCACCATCTGGCATTCGTCACCTCGCTGCAGCTTGCCTCTCACATGCCAAGAAATATCTTCATGTCCGACGCGTTTCGAGGTAAACACCTCTTTTTCATGGGCTCAAAAGACACGCATTGCAAGTAAGTTCATTTCCGGTATTTATTGCATTTGCCTGATTGGCTTTTACTTCGTGCTTTGCATTGTGGATGTTACAGTCCCGTTAAATGAGTCTTCTTTAATCCTCCTATAGTAGGCTCAATGTCGTGTCCAATTAAAAGCTAGTAATTCACCTTGGTAGGTTTGGCGCACTTGAGGCAGGCATAATTAATTGCTGGAACACGGTGCTGCGCGGAGACAGACATTCAGCTCCTCAGCCTTTCAACTTCTTGAAATGGTGCTCATTTCCACGGCGAGCGGCCGTGTTTAAATGTTTGTTCTCCAAGGATGCTCTCAGCATTGAAAGAGCACTCGACCGTGTCCCCACCATCTGGCATTCGTCACCTCGCTGCAGCTTGCAATAAATACCGGAAATGAACTTACTTGCAATGCGTGTCTTTTGAGCCCATGAAGAAGAGGTGTTTACCTCGAAACGCGTCGGACATGAAGATATTTCTTGGCATGTGAGAGGCAAGCTGCAGCGAGGTGACGAATGCCAGATGGTGGGGACACGGTCGAGTGCTCTTTCAATGCTGAGAGCATCCTTGGAGAACAAATATATATATATATATATATATATGTATATATACATACATACTTTGAAAGAATAAATACAATATTTAAACAATTACAAAAAATGCATTGAAAATATTTACAGTAATGTAAAAGTTGAAGTGAAGAAAGATATATTAACAAAAACATATATCACTGTTATTAAAAAATAAAGTAAATCTAAAAAACAAAAATGAAAATTAGAGAAATGATCATGATGCTTATTGTAAATAATACAAACATTACATTACAGAAAAAATAATATAAACTAATAAAACTATAAAAAGTATTTCACTTTGAAGAGTTAGATGTACTATTCCTAAACAAGTCTAAACAGCAATAGGGAAAGTGTTGAACTTTTGAGGGGTTCAATTTGCTATGCCCACTACCTTTTAAGCAACAGTAAGGAAAGTATTGAACTTTGATAGGGTAAGGTTTACTATTCCCTATCACCTAAGCGACAATAGGGAAAGTGTTGGACTGTGGAGGAGTTACATTTATTATTTCCACTACAATCTAAATAAAATCAGGGAAAGTGTTGGACTTTGAAGATGTTCAGTTTACTATCCCTCTCCAATGTATGCAAAATCAGGGAAAGTGCTGAGCTGTGGATGGTTTAAATTTAGTATTCCCATCCAATCTAAGCAACAGTAGGAAAAATATTGGACTTTGGAGCGGCTAGATTTACTAGTCCCACTCCAACGTAAACAAAATCAGGGAAAGTGTTGGACTTAGGACGGTTTTGATTTACTAGTCCCACTCCATTCTAAACTATAAAAAGTGTTTCACTTTGAAGGGGTTAGATTTACTATTCCTAGACAAGTCTAAACAGCAATAGGGAAAGTGTTGAATATTGGAGGGGTTAGATTTACTATTCCAACTACCTTTTAAGCAACAGTAGGGAAAGTATTGACCTTTGGCAGGGTAAGAGTCACTACTATACTCTCAAACCTAAGCAACAGTAGGGACAGCATTGGACTTTGGAGGAGTTACATTTATTATTCCCACTACAATCTATGCAAAATCAGCGAGAATTTGAAGGTGTTCAGAACACTATCCCTCTCCAATGTAAGCAAAATCAGAGAAAGTGTTGAGCTGAGGATGGTTTAAATTTAGTATTCCCGTCAGATCTAGGCAACAGTTGAGAAAGTGTTGGACACAGGAGATGGAGATAGAGTGCAGGGTAAATAGGCTCGAGCTGTTACAGTAAAACATTTTAAAATTTTAATCATGTTTTAAAAAAACATTTAAATATGTTACAATGTAAAAATATTGTAAAATATCTCAAATAAAAATAGATATGCTATATAAATAATTAAAATTGTAATAAGAAACAAATGATGTAATAATATGAAAATAATGTAACACATATAAAGCAAAACAAACAGATTTGAAATAAATACACTTCCCTTAAAACTGTTAAAAAAGTAATAAATTAAACATTAGAAGAAGTACAACAGTAATTAAAAAATAGATAACTTATAAATAAAACATGAATAACATTAAAAAAGTAATTAAAAACATAAACTTAAAACAAAAATGCACAGTAAAATTCTTTCAAAAACATTTGTTATTAAATATAGTTATCAACAAATTAACAATTAAATAAAATACAACAAATAACAAATATTGAAACAATATACATAATGAAGTATCGATAAATATTTTAATTAACTGAAAAACGCATACAAATAAAAAATTCTAATTTATTATTTTTCTATACCCGCCTACCTTAATACCCTAAAAACGTAACAACCCACTACTAAATTTCAAATTGATCATTAAACTGTAGAACATGTAAATTCCACATAAAAAAAAAAAATACACTTAAATAATTTTTAAAAATTATTATTTACATCTTTAGTACCAAATTTAGTTACTATATAAAGTGAATTTACCAATCAATTATAATATAAAAACCTTTCCCGAACAAACCCAACAACTAGCTTTTAAATCATAAACTAATAATTGTAGTAACATTTAAATTATGAATTGAAAAACACAAAAGACAAGTAATTAAAATAACAACGAATCAAATTATTAATTTACATAATTATCAGGTAAATATTTAATTAACAATTAAAAAATTAAATTAAATAATAAATTATCATTTAAATAACTTCCCACCCTCTTCCCCTACAAATACTAGAACAACCTGCTTCTAAGTTCTAAATTACTAAGTAAATGTAAAAAAATAATTACACATTAAAATGTACAAACTGTGCTTAAAAAAATAAAACAATCATAATAATATTAATGCCTAAAAATATTATATTTAGTATATATTACATTAATTGAAAGACAACATATTTAATACAATTAAAGTTAATAATATTATTTACAATTTAACAAAAAGCAATATTGTGTACATTAAAAAAACAATATTCTTACCTTCTATATTCTTTCCCTCAATATGTCAAGAACACATTCTTCCATATCCTCATCCGGCGTTCTCAGAAGAAGCTCTTGCAGTAGGCTATACAAGTGGCGATAATCTTCCTATGTTGTCAAGGTAAGCACATATAATCCTACATGCATGCACGTAAAGAGTTTCTTCTCTTCTCTTCTGTGAATGTCTTCATCTTCATTCGTGTTGTTCTTGCTCTTTGACATAGGACTGCTAATCAACAATCCCTTCTTGTCAACTTCCCTTCTCTCATTTACATCTTGTATTTTGGTCCAGCCTTATTGCACAATAATTGGTGAATTTAAGAATACCGAAAGGAAAATTATTACCATGCAGAGCTCTATTTTGTGGTCTATTGTGGACGGTCTTCTACATTGGTGCGAACAAGTGTTGTTTTCTCTCTTTTGGGTCATAAACGTTTTGAGGATATTGCCATTGCTGATTTAAACCTAGTGACATGGAAGCATATTTTTTAATGCTAGTTAAACAACCATGAATGACCTTCATTATCTCTCAAGGGAATTCATCTCAAGGCGCTCATATGGGTACTATTGGTCTCTGAGCCCATTAATTCTTTCTAGCAGTTTTAAGACACGTCCCTTCTGCCCTTATTTCTGAATTCTCATTCCAATGATAAAGTCACCTTGGTGGTGGAGGATTCTTGACTAAAATTTTGTAATCATTTTTAACATGGCCTTTCCTTCTTTGTTTATTTTATTATTCATCAGGGATCATTAAGTCAGCCCTAGATAACATTTTAAAGCACGTTTTTCTTATATTTACTGTTTGAAGAATGTACTGATAAGGGAGAACCAAAAATTGGCTTTAGGAGATTTTCCTAATTTTTGTTATAGCTACGACATTATAATACTGGTCATGCCCGTAATAAATGGCTAGCTGGCAACCCTATTCTGAGCTAAAAAAAGAATTTCCAAAGCAAATGGAGCAGTCCGTTGAGCAAAATGAAGGGGTTTTAAAGTGCATGTATCTGGAAGTAGTTTATGTAAGTTAACATGCAGTTGGTTTATAAATGCTTGCTTTCCAGTTGGCTGCAGTGGTGACCCAAATCCTTTCCTGCTTTTGATATGACTGCATAGAAATGCAAGAATTTTGTCTTAAAAAACAGCAGCAGTTCTAGGGCACTACTTCTCCCAATATTTTTACTGTCTAAACATGAAACTTTGCTTTCCTGCTGTGGTTATTTGTTTTACATAACGCTTGATAAAAATATCCAATGTGAAATGTGTTGGATTGGCATCTTTTCAAGATATAAACACAAAACTGAAACCCTTCACTACTATATATATTCTTATTTTTCTGTGTTTGGGGTATCTCCTCCCTAACTCCCCTCTTTTAATTCCTTTACCCCATTTACCTCTTCTCTCCTCGAACCCTAAAACCCCTTACTTCCTCTTACTTCCCTTTACCTCTACCTGGCCCTGAACTTTCCAGCCCCCTTACCTCCCTTTACTTTTACCCACCCCTGAATCCCAAAAACCTGTTACCACTGTTTACATCTACCTGCCCGAGCCCTAAAAAACACTGACTTTCCTTCACCTCTACCCACTACCAAACCCTAAAACCCCTTACCTTGCTTACCCCCTACCCATTCCGCAAACCATAAACCCATTACCACCCTTTAACTCCACCCACTACTGAACCCTAAAAACCTTACCTCCCTTTATCTCTACCCACCACTTAACCCTAAAAACCTCTTACATTTCTTTTCCCTCTACCTGCTCTTGAACCCTAAAACCCCTTAATTCCATTGTCCTCTACCCACCGCTGAACCCTAGAGGGCAGAACAAACACATAATATGTTCAGAAATGACTCCTACTTTTAACTACACGTTTTTACTATGTGTATCTTAACCCAATGTGGCATAAAAGTAATTATAGGTATTAAGCCAAATAAATATTGTATTTTAAACCTTGCCAGGAACTTGCTCCTACATATAGTTAGCTATAATACTGGGTATATGAGTTTGCAACTGTCCAAGAACGTGTTCTTTTGCTGAATGCCACTTGGACCTCTGAGTATGAAATAAGTTTGAGAGATCTAAATAGTGCAGAGTAAATTAAATATGACTTGTTAATGAATGTAATTGTTCTTTAGCTTTCAAAGGTTGAAAGCAGTCTAAAGGTCTAAAGCAGATTCAAAGTAAACATTTCTTTCCAATGCCATCTCCCCCCACATAAGTTTTTTCAGTGGCAAATCTGGGGCATTTTCTAAAAATGATTGTATCACATTTTAACTTACGCAGCTTGCTGTGAAAGAAATTTGTTTAATCAGACATTATGCCAGCTATGTTTGGGCCTGTGGCATAGAAATGTGTAATGCATATAACATTCTGTAAATATTACAGTGGGCCAGATGAGAAACTAGGCAAGTTTCCATAATGTTACCATGGACCTACTTGTCAAAGCAGCAGTGGAAGTCCATAAAATAAAGCATGGGAACTGTGATTCTGAGCGCACATGGGGGGCAAGGTCAAAGAGTGTGAGGAGGAGTAAAATGTATAACTAAAAAGTAAAATATGTTCTGTACTTATATTACCGGACTTTAACCTAGAGGTAACTGCATGTAGAATATAATGCACATGCCTTAAATGAAAAGCAAATGCAAGTCAAACCAATCTTCACACTGTAGGAGACCCCCTTATTTCCTTTTAAACTGAAGTAAGTCGTGGTAGGCAATAGCAGTGCAGGAACAGTTATTATTTACCAAAAAGTATGGTAACTGTTTTAATAAAAGTAAAAAACAGCTTGGGGGTGAGGAGGACGACTGAGTTGTCCAGGCCTCCACATCCAAGTACAACCCTGGCACGTTCCCTACCATGCCACCGGATAGGGAATCCAAGAAGCTGGACTCCTTTGGGAAGAGGATCTTCCGCCAGCCTTACACTGCGGTTGGTGAATACTGCATACCTTTTTGGCCAATACATCTATATAGTTTGGGATTCAGTTGTGCAAGTGTTTCCCACGGTCTCTGAGGAGGCCGGAACCATACTGTCACAGGCTATTGTAGATGACAGAGATGCAGCAAAGTTCATCATTCCATGCGTACTGGATATGATCGGCTCGCTAATCAGAGTGATTGTGTCGTCAGTGACATTCAGATGCCAGCCCTGGATGACATCTACTGATTTTTCGGGGGGATGTTCAGACATGCATTATGGAAGCCCTTCAATGGCACTTGTCTCTTTGGAGACAAGGCAGGTTCAGTACTGGAGCGCTTTAAGAGCAGCTGGGCCACTGCCAGGTCATTGGGCATCTCCATGTCCCCACACCAACCCCATTCTGCCTTTGCCTTTTTTGTGGCTACTGTAGGGACTACCAACTGCATCCATTTCCATCCAGGCACCAAAGCCAAAAGCCTCTCCAGTCCTTTTGTGGCCACAGATGCAGTTCCGACAAGCCTCGTGGGACAAACAGCCTGAGGCCTACCCTGTCCGCCCCCCCACCCCGGCACACACAGCCTCAAAACCACTTTTGTTTACCTTCATACCATGATGGTCACCCAGTTGAAGGCAGTATTCATCATCACCTGCTCGACTGGCAGTCCATTACATCTAACAATTGGGTATTACGAATTGTTCAGAGGGGATACTCCATTTCTTGGCTAGAAACCCCACCACTCATGCAACCATCAGACCCGCTGACAGAGGATCCGCTCTCCCTGCTCTGTCAGGAAGTTCAAGCTTTTCTGGTCAAAGAAGCTATTGAAATGGTGCCGACACCAGAAGTAGGTCATGGTTGTTATTTCCGCAACTTTAGGTGCCCAAGAAGGACAGAGCCCTCTGCCCTAATTTAGACCAGCGCCTTCTCAATTTCTTCCTGACTAAGGAGAAATTCAGGATGCCCACGTTAACTCAAGTTCTATTTGTCCTAGACCCGGGAGGCTGGATGGTAGCATTGGGCATGCAGGACACCTACTTCTATGTTCCCTTCCTGCCTGCCCAAAGATGTTACCTGCAGTTCATGGTGGGCCATGAGCTTTAACAGTTTTATGTGCTCCTTATGGCCAGTGGGACCAGCATCAGGGGAATCTCTCCGACCAGGTCCAGATATCGGAGGGAAATGTAAAAGACTTGCAGTGGTGGCTGACAAACTGCAATTGGGTCAGTTGCAGACTGTAGTGACAGATGCGTCACTCCTGGGATTGTGCCGCCATCTGGGAGAGGTAGAGATTAGAGGACTCTGACCTCCGGTGGAGTCTCAGTTCCACATCAACCTTTGGACCTGAGAGCTATCTGACAGGCATTGAAAGCCTTTCTGCCTTCCATCAAGGGATGGCTAGTTCAGGTGTTCATGGATAACATCACCACCATGTGGTATTGCAACAAGTAGGAAGGGTTGGGGTTGTTGACCCTGGGTCAAGAGGCCCTGCATCTCTGGACATGGCTGGAACATAGGGGCATTTCCTTGATAGTTCAATTTCTGGTGGGCCCTCTGAACGGCAGTGCGGCCAAACTCAGCTGTTGATGCTTAACGGATCATAAATGGCAGCTCCATCCGGAGGTTGCACAAGTTCTCTTCAAAGATTGGGGATACCCTTCATTTAATCTATTCGCCACTGCCAAGAACGCTCAATGTCAGCACTTCTGGGTGCTGGAGTTTCCCAAGCGTTTCTCCCTCAGAGACTCTTTTTGTCTCAAATGGAGCTTGTGCCTCCTGTATGTCTTTCTGCCGATACCACTCCTGCCAAGAGATCTCGAGAAGATCATGAATGACTGGGCCCAAGTCATTCTTGCGGCTCCGGATTGGACACGGAGAGTATGGTATCCCGAACTCCTGACTATGAGCATCGGTCCTCCGATTTAGTGAGGACCTACTGTCACAGTAACAGGGCAGGTTTCTACACCCAAACCTGTGCACACTCCACCTTCACGCGTGGAGATTGAGCTTCAGCAGTTGACAGGTTTTGACCTTCCTCCAAAAATCTGTGATGTCATTTGCCAGCCAGGTGTCCCTCAACCAACTGTCGTTGGGACAAATTTGCTGCTTGGTATGCTACCAAGAATGTCGATCCCCTTTCTACACCTTTATCTGATGTTTTGTTATCTCTTCTTTTGTTGGCCCAGCAAAGCTATGCTTTGGGCATTGTTAAAGGATATCTTTCAGCCATATGGTGTTCTTGCGGTTGCTGTATCAGCCTTCCCTCTTCAAGTCACCTCTGGTGACTTGTTTTCTAAAAGAACTACAGCATATGTTCCCTCCTTAATCCTTCATCATAGGCCAGATGTACGACCCATTTTTGCATGTGCAAACGGGTTAGCGACCCATTTGGGCATGCAGAAACTGTTAGGGTCATGTACAAACCCTATTTAGCGAGTCGCAATTTATTTGCGACTCGCTAAATAGGAATTCTGACTCGCAATTAGGAAGGGGCGTTCCAAGAGCACCCCTTCCTAATTGCGACTCGCAACCCTATGTAAGAATGTTTTGCGACCGCAATTGCGGTCTCAAAACACTCCCAATTTACTGCCCTCTTCAAGAGGGTGGTAATGCAGTCGCAAATGGGAAGGGGTCCCCAGGGGACCCATTCCCCTTTGCAAATGCAGGGGCAAATATTTTTTAGGGGCAGGCAGTGGTCTCAGGGACCACTACCTGCCCTTAAAAAAGGAAACAAAAACGTTTCATTTTTCTTATTTTAAATGTATCCCATTTTCCTTTAAGGAAAACGGGCTGCATTAAAAAAAAACTGCTTTATTTAAAAGCAGTCCTAGACATGCAATTTACGACCTCATTGGGAATCGCAATCAGTGTGCAGACACTGTTGTACATACCAATTTGCGACTTGCAATTTGCGAGTCGCGAATTCCTTGGATGTACATCTGGCCCCATGTCACATCTGGCCTCATGTCTCATTGGGACCTGAACTTAGTCTTGACCTTTCTGATGCGTTCACCCTTTTAGCCCTTACACAATTGCCCTCTACATTTGTTGACCCTAAATACAGCCTTTTTAGTGGCCATCACATCGGCCAGGAGGGTTAGTGCACTGCAGACATTTTCGATGCACCCTCCTTACATGACTTTTTTCCCCCGTAAAACTGGTTCTGAGAACACGTGCCTCTTTTCTGCCAAAAGTGTTAACACCTTTTCACGTAGGCCAGCTCATCACATTGCCTACCTTCTTTACACGGCCTCACCCTACCAAAGTGGAGGAGAAACTCTACCGCCTGAACACAAAAAGAGAGTTATCATTCCATATTGATCACACCAGAGAGTTCTGGGTAATCGATCAACTCTTCATTGGGTTTGTTGAGCAAAGAAAGGGAAGAGCATGCAGAAACAGGCCATCTCACAATAGACAGTGATCAGCATTAAAATCTGCTGCACACTGGCCAAGAGGCAACCACCTGATGGCTTGTGGGTTCATTCCACCGGAGCCAAAGCTGAAACCACTGCGTAAGCTTGCAGATTCCCTGTCCTGGACATCTGTCAGGCAGCAACCTGGGCGTCTCTGCACACATTTACCAAGAATTACTGCCTGAACAGTCAGGTCCGTCATTCGGTCCTCCAGGACTTACTGGTCAAAATCTGTTTGCAGACCCACCTCTGGAGAGGTATTGCTTGGGTATCTATTCCAGGATAAGGAATCTGAGGCTAAATGTCTCTATCAGAAGAACAAGCTACTTAACCTTTGATAATGTCTTATCTAGTAGATACTCTATCTGGCTACAGATTCCTTACTGGCTCTCTTATCCTCCCCAATCTGTGAACTGATTTCTCCATATAGATACAACCCTTATGAGGTCCTTAGTGTCTGCACACTGGTACATCAGCAACCTTCGGGGCTCCTCGCTTCTGGCATGGAAAAGTCGCAAAAGTAACTGATGTGAGTGGTGTGGGGTGGGATGGCGCCTTTATAGGCACCGTGCTCGTCTCTTCTGATTTGGATGATGTGAACCAACACTACCTTCTGGCACACACAGGTACTGCTTGAAAAGTTTACTGACACAGTCTGACATCTGGACATTATTCTGAGGTAACGGAATCTGTGGCTAGATGGCGTCTATCACATAATGTGTTACCAAAGGTAAGTAACTTGTTCTTTGAGTACCTGAAAGAGCAGTTCCAATAAAGGGCTACTCAGTTTCTTTGCTAGGGTGCTAAAAGCTGAACCAAAAGGCCAGACCGCTGACCTTAATGACGAAAACTGCTGTTGTCAATTAAGACACTGAGGTACTTGTAACAGAACAACCTCTCGATTCTATATTGATGTGCCATGAGCCTTGCTTTTTTATTTTTATTCAAATGTTTACCACTATTGTTTTATCTAAGTTAACTTCCATAACGTATGTCGTGTAATAGATCACTAGTGCAGTAATCAGTCTCTGAAGAGCTACTGATATTTTACTCAGTAATATCATAATGTCCACATAGTGCAGTGACATACTGATTGGGCTCCAATTTTCTGAGAAGAGATGCATGCTGTTAGAACAGTTGTTTAGATCAGCAAAATACTGATTAATGAAAAGCCGCACTGTCGCACAACTCTGCTTGTGCCCACCCATTATGTGCTCCTTTGCATAGACAGTGTGAGTGGTGCCTATCTTTACATACACTCACGTATCTATATAGAGCTTTATTGCACAAAGAAGGGAGCTATCCCACAGGCTAAGCTTATTCCATAGGTGGTTTCTGAACACTTTGATGAAAGTCCATTTGAACTGAACAAATCAGGCATGTGCGAGCGTGGATGGCTGCAGGTTTTTTCTATGCAATTAGAGATAGAGCTAAATATTATGAATTGCGCTCGTAGATGAATGTTTGGAAACCAGATTAATTAAGGAACACACTGGATTGAGGAGGACCAGTCTTCCAGTTCATTCAATGGAGCTTTAGTAAAAACGTGGCATCCAAATCTAGTACAGCTTTAATCCTATAACTTGTCATGTTCAAAGCATGGCTCTTCTTATTGTATATGATTATATAATAGACACAGGACTCCTGCCCAAAATAGTTCATAATGTTCAAACAGGCCAGATGAGAGGCCATTGAGGACTGAGATCTGTCAGATCTGTAGCTCTTAGGGCCATACGTACGAAGGCATTTTGCATTTCTTAATGGTGCAAGTCGCAATTTTAGGTCATAGGAAATTCAAAATGACATTTTAGAATGTACGAAAGGCATTTTCGGTGGTGCAAATCGCTTAATAGGAAATTACAAATAGGGATTTCCAAATAGCAATTCACTAACACCATTTACAAAGGATTTCCTAATTGCGAATAGTCACAAAATGGGCATTTAGGAAATGCAATTACTATCAATCTGTATCAGGTGGTAACCAGTTGCACACTATAAAAAGACATCCAAAATGCATCTGGCTCTTTCAGCATGGCGGCTCTGTATGTTTTGGCGAGGAGAATAAGGATTTTGGCTGGCAGGTCGAGAAAGAGGAGGAGACAGGAGAGGATATTTATGGTTATGTTATGTTATGTTTGAATTGATAGAGGAGGAGGAGATATATGAGAAGTACAGACTCAGTAGTGAGGTAATCACGGAATTAATTGCTGAGTTACAATCTCAGCTTCAGACCCCAATACTCAGAAGCAATGCAGTCCCACCACATCTGCAAATATTGTGTTGCCTACACCTTTTAACTTCTGGCAGTTACCTGGGGGTCATAGCAGTGGCGGGGGGGGGGGGGGGGGGGGGGGAATCACAAAGTGTATTTTCCAGGGGCTTTCCCAGATTTCTGGACATATCTTTTCCAAATACCCCCAAACATTTGCAACAGACCAAATTACTGTTTTGCCGGGTAGCACAGTTACACAATGTTATGACAAGGAGCGCACTGCGGACAGGAGCGTTACGGCGCTTGCTGCTTAGCTGAATTTTAACTCACCTGATTGTTTTTCTTTTAGGTCTTTCAGACCCTCGCTCTCCTCCTCCCCTTACTTGCACTATAATCGTGCCCCTCACCGCCGCTTGGCGGGTTGGTCCTGGGGTGGCGGACATCTTGGTTTGGGGTGAGGTGAGGGATTAGACCGACAGCGCTTCATTGCGCATGCGCCAGCGGGGGAACGCATATTTAATGCTCCTCCCCTAGCGCAGCGGGATCGCGCAGCGGGCGTGTCTTCGCGTGGCCGGAGTCGTGCCAGAGTCCTGCCCGTCTGCGCCCGTCCGCGCTAAGGCCGTGCGGGACGTGGCGGGCTCTGGTCTGCAATAGTCATTACTTCTGTTTCGTCGCCATGCGGACATACTCCAGGGAGAGCCTGGTTTCCATCGGCCAGGTGAGCTTCTGCTGTACATTTCCGCTTGTCCACCCTCTCTGTGGTCCGTATCGTTGTCCCTGCAATGGCCTGATACTTGACCCCCCAATGCCTCTCCCCCGGAAATATCCTTCTGTCGTCCACCATAGTAGGGGCTCTCCTCCCTCTCTGCGGATTATGAACCTAAATGTGAGGTCGGTCTTGAAACATCAGCAGAACTTGTACGACCTTATTGAGGATGAAGCCCCGGATATCCTCGCCATAACTGAAACATGGCTTCAGGAAGCTGACACTGCCATTCTTAATCTGGCATGCCCCTCTGACTATTCTATGTACACCTTGAATAGAGCATCTAGAGGGGGTGGAATAGCGCTGATAGTTAGGTCTCGTTTTCCCTGTGTGTGGAACAGCCTTAAGATCGCTGGCTGTGAAAGTGCCTCTTTTAAAGTCTCTGTCAGCCCAGAGTTCACACTCTCTGGGATGGTGGTATATCGTCCGCCGGGCAGTGACGTGCTGTTCAGAAATACTTTTTCGGATATTGTCGGCACCTTGATCACTGACTGCGCCAATTTTTCCATACTGGGTGATTTAAATCTGCATTTCGATACACTGTCCAGTCTGACAGCTCGTACCATCTCTTTGGACTTAGAGGCTCTTCAACTTTCCCAGCTGGTTTTCCAGCCTACTCACATCGGGGGACATATTCTTGACCCTTTTTTCACCAATCTGACTGAGGCTAAAATCACTGTGATTACTCCAGTAGAATGGTCTGACCATTTCCTGGTGTCTATCCAGTGTCCCGTGTCAGCGACCACTCCCACTTCTTCAGCTAGACGGGTACCTAGGAGACCTTGTAATAAACTCAGGCTGGAAGATTTTCATCGTCTTCTGTTAGTGGAGCCCCTGGGCCCATCTAACAATGTAGACGAGGGGTATGACCTCTTCTGCTCCTGGCTTACTAGGGCTCTGGACGCTCTGATACCTATTGTATCGACTAAGATCAATCCTCGTGAGTCGAGTCCCTGGTATGATGGGGCCTTACGCGCCTTGAAGGGAGCCAATAGACGGGCGGAGAGGGCTTGGCGGAAGACATATGGGGCCGATTTAAAAGCAGCATATGCCGCGTCCGTAAAGCTCTATCATCGGGCCATATGTCGTGCTCGAGCGGCCTTCTATGCCGAAGAATTCCGGAACAGCACCAACCCGTCAAAGGCCATCTTCAAGGCGGTTAAAGATCTTATGGCTAAGCGGACTACCTCAACAGCCGAGAGTTCTGTCTCCCACTGCGAATCCCTTGCTTCCTATTTCTTGGGAAAAGTCCAAGCTATTTATCGGACATTCCCTAGCATTGGGGTCTCGTCGGGAAGTTCCAATGAGACACCTCGTCAGATCACCCTGCTCTCATTTCCCCCTCTCACCTCGGATGGGTTTGATAAACTTGCTTTGCAAGTAAAATCTGGATCTCCATCCGATCCAGTGAGGCCTGCTCTCTTTCGAGACCAGACCTTTATGGGACGCCCTGTTGTGCGTTCCCTTGTCAACCTCTCCTTGGAGTCGGGGGTAGTTCCAACTAAATGGAAGCAGGCGGTGGTGTCCCCGATTATTAAAAAACCCTCCTTGGACCCGTCTAAGCCTGAAAGTTTTCGTCCCATCTCGCTGCTACCCTGGCTGGCAAAGTTGACAGAGGCCCATGTTAATCTGGCCCTGTCAGAACATCTAGCCCGGACCAACGCCCTCGACCCCACACAGAATGGCTTCCATGCTGGTCACAGCACGGAGACCGCTCTTCTTGTGATGGTGGAACATCTGCGTGCAAGGTTGGATGCTGGTCAGACAGCGGCGCTGATATTGTTAGATCTCAGTGCCGCCTTCGATACGGTATCTCACAGCATCCTCCTGCATCGGCTCGAGGAGATTGGTATCAGTGGTTTGGCGCTGCAATGGCTCCGCTCCTTCCTGGACAACCGCTCCTTCTGTGTGGCCATCCCTCCCTTCACGTCCAGTTTCCAGCCTCTGGCCATGGGGGGTTCCGCAAGGGTCCTCGCTGAGCCCCACGTTGTTCAACCTTTACGTGAGACCGCTGGCTGATGTCGCGAGGCAGTGGGGCCTAACTTTGGTCTCATATGCCGATGACACTCAGCTGGCGGTTACTCTCAGCGGGGATGTACAACAAGATGCCCCCAGGTTTCAGTCTGGACTGAAGGCGGTGGCTAGCTGGTTGACAGGAAACTGTCTCCAGCTTAATGCCACAAAAACGGAGGTAATGGTTGTCGGGAAGGGAGTAGAGCTATGGGGCGATCAGTGGTGGCCTTCTGAGCTGGGCCCCACTCCGACCTCGGTGTCGGAGGTGAAAAATCTGGGGGTCTGGTTGGACGCTGGCCTTACCTTTGTAGGGCATACCAAAAAAACTGCAGCCGGTTGTTTTGGTCTGTTAAGAGGACTTAGACCAGTTCTTAAATGTTTCGATGCCCCAACCAGACAGCTTGTAGTCCAGGCAACTATCATCTCTCGTCTGGACTACGCTAGCTCTCTCCTGGCTGGGGCCAACCAGGCTGAGTTAACTCGCCTACAGCAGGTTCAAAACGCTGCGGCTAGAGCCATTGTTGGCCTACCCAGATTTTGCCCGGTGGCGAATGTCCTCCGCTCCCTGCATTGGCTCCCTGTAAGGAAGCGTATTCTTTTTAAGGTCCTTTATTTGGCCTTTAAAATCTTAAGAGGTATAGGCCCTGAAATCTTGTCCAACTGTATCTCTTTCTATGTCCCCACCCGCAGTCTCCGATCTCAGGGCCAGGCCCTTGCTGTGGTCCCCAGATTTAGACTCAGCCGGATGGGGGGTCGTTCCTTCAGCGTGAAAGCTGCACTAATTTGGAACACCCTCCCAGTTGAAATCCGTCAGTTAGATGATCTGCTGTCTTTCCGGAGAGCTATTAAAACATTCTTGTTTTAGTTGTCCATTTTAGGTCTTTTTTTCCTGTTGTGTTATGTTTCTCCTTGTCTCTGCGCCGGGACGCTCCTTGGCTGGAGTAGCTGTGCGCATAATAAATTAATATAACATAACATAACATAACATAACATGTGTTGATGGCACACATATTGCCATATGCCCCCTAAGCAAATGATAGAAATAGGAAAAGCTCTCACTCACTCACTCAATATACAGGTGGTGTTTGATACCTCATGCATCATAACAGACCTTATGGACCGATTCCCAGGCAGCGCCCATGACTACTTCATGTTCTGCCACAAGGGAATACCCTCACTCACTCACTCAATGTACAGGTGATGTTTGATGCCTCATGCATCATAACATACCTTGTGGACCGATTCCCAGGCAGCACCCATGACTCCTTCATGTTCTGCCACGGTGGAATACATAAGCGACTGTCTCAGGGTGAATTTGACGATTGCTTTTTACTCGGTAAGAGAATTACTGAGTCAATGTATAGAGTGGCAAAACTCTTTGTTTAATGTGACCTAATGGTTTATCCTTCTCATGATCTTAAAGGAGACAGTGCATATGCCTTGCGTTCTTAGATACTGACACCATACTTGACTCCAAAGAACCAGAAGTGAAAGGCAGTACAGCAGGGCATATAAGACAACACAGTCCATCATCGAACGTACCTTTGGCATACTGAAGTCCAGGTTCCTCTGCCTCCACAAAACTGTCAGAGCACTACTTTACAGACCTGAGACTTGTTGAAAAATCATTGCCACATGTACCATTCTACACAATATTGCCATGAGAAAGGTTCTGCACAACTTCAGCATAGAGCTCGAATCAGACTGAGATGAGGAATTTCCACCACTACAGGTGCATCAGGAAGGGGCACGTGCAGCAGAGGGTCATTCACAATGCACAGAGATCACCAACAGCTATTTTTGTGGTAAGAATGATTACCCCATCTAAGACATAGACATCATACATGATGGTAATGCATGGTGCATAACTGAAAGATCACCTTTCATTCAGGTTGTGACAATAATGTATCTCTCCTTAATCAATTGTATCCATTGTGGATGTAACATTGTCTCAACAAAGCACCAAAGTATGTAATAACAAACAAAACAAAGTAGATTTGTGACTCTGAGCGTTCCGTAGATTTACTCTCTCAGGCCTCTATGGTTGGTTGCCTTCTCTGCAACACTGGCCTGTAGAAGAGGGAACATGTCAGATCTAGAAGTGCTTTGGCGTGTACGCCTGGTACAGCATCCTTCTTGCATAGATATGGCTCTGATGCTAGAGCTGTCTTCATTCTGAGGTGTTGGCTGAATTTTGTAGACAGACAGGTTCTGTGTCTGTATGTCATGTTATTTTGTATATTGACAGTTCTCCTTGCAAGCGTGGCCGTGGCTACTTCCAATCGATTCATTGAACGAGTGAATGCATCAAAGCGTGTCATGTGCTGCCTGGGTCTTTTCAGATGTTGCTCCTTCTCCATAGCAACAAAACAACGGTCTTGCCCTTTCTGCAATTGCAGCATTGACCTTGACATGCTTTGCAGATGCCTATTAACAGTCGTAAATTGTTTGATTTGAAGGCGCTCTACTGAGATGATGGATTTCTCCAGGCAGGCAAACATAGGAGAAATGCCTGCCATGTCATCTGACATTATCATTGTGGTCTGTTGCTGATTGGATTCTACGGTGTCTGTGTGTCCTACCTGCAGCTGTAGTTGTGTTCCCTACTATGGCATTGTCCCTCATCACCATCCACAAAGTCTAGTAGTTGTGCAACCGTTACTCTCCTATTTAGTATTTAGTATTTTGAGTTGAAGTAATCAGCAAAGGATTTGTTATTTTGCTGTCCTCCATTTCTATGTGTGTGTCAGTAGCTTCTTCAGCCTCAATTGTTTCTGACACATCCTGGGTGTGATCTGTGCAAATGCATATATATAGTTAGTGTAAATAAATGGTTAATTTTTGTTCACAATGTTGTAGTAACTGTGCTTTATGTGTTTGTGACATGTTTATGATGTACAGATATGTGCAGTGTAGTCATCAGCATGAGGTACAGCATGTAACTTTGGTGTACTGCAACTCCCATGATGCATTGCCAAGGCACATTATGCATCTCAATGGAGCTTTGTTTGCTTAGATGTTTTACTTGAGAAATGTAAAACATTATGTTATGTAAGTAAAGGGGGGTTGACCTACCCTGACTGGTACCTGCAGGATTGGAGGTGTCAATGTCTGACACCCCACCACACATTGTGGTTCAAGTGTTCCCTCGATCAGTGATTCCATGGGAGTGGGAGGGGATGTTTGGAGGGTCTACCACCTGTGCCCCAACCCTCAGCCATCCTGCTGGCCACCTTCTCCTTGGTGCGGAATCTAAAGTCAAACCAGCGTTTTCTGATCTCTGGTATGGTCCTCTGGATGACAACAAGGAAGTTCACCTTCTCCAGGATACTGTGTCATATTGTGTTCTTCTGGCTCCCAACAACAGTAAATGAAGCCTTCCCAAATAGCTGGTCCATATGTGTGATGCATTCTTCAGTTAGAAGCTTCAACTCCTATTCAGAGAACTTGACTTTGCGCTTCCTGCTCCCAGAATCCTCAGACATGATGTTCTCTAGGTATGGATATTCCACTTCCAGTGGTGAAACAGGTACACTCCTTTCTCCCAGGACCTTCCTAGGTTTCTGGGTTGTGCCACACCCTGTATTTCTTAACTTCCCAGTATGACATCATCATTCTGCATCCAGAAAGCGACTTTTCCTAATTTGTGATTTCTTATCAGGAAATCAAAATTTTGCGATTTCCAAAATAGCGATTTTCTAAATGCGATTGCGATTTTGTAGAAATTGCTATTAGTGGAATTCACTGTTACATACATCTCATTTTGTGATACCCTAATAGCGATTTCTACAAATTCGCTATTTGGAAATCGCAAAGCCTTACTTTTGTTCATATGGCCATTAATGAAATATGAAACCTGATGGTTTTGAAGGTGACTTGACACATCACACGCTAGAGGTGCAACTGAACATCTGCTATGAACTGGAAGACTTAATATAAGTAATATAATTCATTCAGATGCCCACAGAAACATTACTAAGAGGCACAGGGTAATGAATGTTTTCCTAGCTTTCGCAACAGAAAGTTTAAATTCTATTAAGTACATGGATGCTAAGATTACGCTATACTTTCTTCACTTTACTTCAACAGAAGCCATTTAAGACAACAATAGTAATCTTCATTTTCCATGAACCCTTGGGAAAGGGAATTTTTTTAAGTCCAACCGATCAGCAACCAGGATCTCTCCTCATAGTCCCTTGTTGACTCTCTTGGCTCCTCTTTCTTCCTGCGACAGAAGTCAGTAATCAAGCTCTTCATTCTTGTTTGGTTGACTCTGCCCCTACAGAAAAGTAGACTTAAGTTTACGGTCAAGAATCCCCCAAAGGACTAGGCAAATAAAACACACAATCTCAAATGATGAACAATAGTTTAACCATCTAATCATCAGCATTTCATCTAATGCATGCACAATACACTGTAAGTGTATGAGAATTAAATACCTATGTGGAACATTCGGAAGTCATTTCCTCTGCCGTGGGGGGGAATAACTGATAATCAAGCATTTGGTGGGCTAATCCTTGCCTCTGTGTTCTTAATAAACTTGAAACTTTCCGTTATGAAAGTTAGGAAAATTTTCAATCAATGACAGGAACGGAGGCAAGGATTATGCCAATTTAAAGCTTGTTGACTACCAGTGTTGTAATTCTGGGGCCTGGCTTAAAGTAGAACCTTTAAAAAGATGAGTCTGAAGACCAGTCCGCCGCATTGAGGATGTCCTGTAGACATGCCCCCAGGACAAATGCCTTGGGGCATGAGGAACAGAAAATAGTCATTTCTGCCAGAAATCCATCACAGGTGGTAATCTCATTCAAGGTAACCACAAATGCGGCACATGCCATGCTTGCACTAATGCAATTGTGGCTGACACCATAAGAATCAACAACAGAACTGTCTATTTAAAGTACATCACTAACTGTTGCTCATCTGACATCATTTACCTTATCGTAAGCCCCTGTAACACTGGATACGTTGAGGACCTGAATGTCGGAACATAAGTCCAGCATTCGCAAAGAAAAGTACACATCCCTGCAGGTCCAGCACTGGAAGGACTTGAATCATTCAGATAACGACTTGAGGTGGACTATTATAAGAAACAGGAGTTTTTTTAATGTTTACTCTTAATACCAATAAGAAGGGTGTTAATGAACAGACCCCTTGGGAGAATGTGATATAGATTCTCCTTTCTGCCTCCTTCAATATATGCCTACATTTCAGATCCATTCCATGTGCCCTTGGGCAGATAGGCTTGTTTTGCCTCCCGGGACAGTATTTTGGACGTTTCTTTTCTGGTCTATCCATATCTATGTGATCGTATTCTGATTTTCCTGTTGCTACTTTTGGCTTTGGCACATGTCATTATATGTATGGCTTAGACAGAGTATTTGATGTATGTCTATTGGTCCCTGAGGCCAGACTCCTTCCGGTGAGTATCCCCGTTCTCTCCCCAGATGCCACTATTGACACAGTTATTCCTAGCCAATATGGCTGCCATTTTCGCCATCCGGTGTATCCAGTGCAATTCTCTCTCTCTCTCCCGATCCTTTTTCTTCTTCTGGGTCACTGGGCTCCTTCAAGGTTGATGCCTCCGGTCCACAATTTTGCTTCCGGAGAGTGAACTTTGTGGAGTCCTCGACCCCAGCCGATGAGGATTTCTCTCGCGAGTCTTGGTATCCATTACATAGGGTAAGAGTTCAGGGAAGGGTTTCTGCTCTCTACCCGCGCCTTCATTTTATATCTTTTATACCGTATAGGTTCATTTCTGGTTTTTGCCTGCCAGTTCATCACCACCTTCTTCTTGCCCCTTAGGGCGATCACCTTATCAGGTGATGTAGGCCCCCCTGACCTAATGACACACCGGTCAAAGTATTGGGAAACCGATTGGCTACGGGCAGTGTGGTTTGTATCAGAAAGACCTGACTTCTCTATATGCCATGCTTTTCTCACCGGGTATTCTTCCCCTTTCGTGACTAGGCTACCCTGCTACTGTCTATTCCCCTTGTTTTAATCTCTATTATGCTGACCAGAACTGTTAACGTTATTTTTGCCCAGTTCTTGTGCCGTCACGCTAGCAGGATCGCGTGTGTTGGTCTTTTCTGGTACCCCTATTCCGTCACTCCTCTTTTTTACTACATATTTTGTCCTTTTTGGTTATTTCTTTAATCCACACATAGCGTTGTTGTTCCATTTTATAAATCTGTTCCGTTGCCTTTTAGATGTATCCTTCCCTGTAAGGTTTCTTTGTTTCAGCACGCCGCTTATGGATGTTGGTTCCATTTACTGTGAATTCCTGCTCCACAAATCTTGCCCCGAGAGCTCTGGGCTCCATCGTTTTCATCGTGTTATGAGCCTTGCCTCATATGTCTTACTTCTCGTGAGGTATCCTGACTTTATTGGGTTTCTCTTGTCTCCTTTTTCTGGCACCATTCTCGATAGCATTTGTTATCCCTCATGTAGCATTGTATTTTGTTACTAGGTGGAGATTTCCCTTGCTGGATCGTCGTTATTTTTCTAGTCTCCGTGGACTGACTTTGTGGGTGAACCGAAGAGCCCAGTTCAGGTTGAGTTCATCCTTATCGTCTGGCCTCTACTCTTTTGAGGCAAGCATGCTGTCATTGTACTTAGAATCTGCTTGTATTTTTTTTAGACAACTCAGACGTGTGCGACCCCTTATGTTCATCTACCCAGCGCCCAGAAGAAGGAGCGACCACTGTATCTGGGTCCTGCACCGAAACACGTGTCGGCTCATTTTTCTACATTACTGGTACTACTTTTCTACGAGCTTGGAAATTATCAATTACCTCTGGGAAAGTGAGCTCATTAAAAATTTAAAAAATGTATTAAACATTTTATAAATAGAACACAGTAACCACTGATACCATCCATGACAGATACCAGGAAATAGTCGTTATTCAAAATTAGCCTTCTATTTATTTGTTTCATTATACATTGATGTACATGTTGTATTCGTGTTGAGGTGACCAGTCGTGTCTTGTGTTGTGTCATGTCCATGTGTTTGAGTGAGTGATTGGAGAAGTGTAACTTTGTTTTCATATTTATGATTATGCAAGGTTTTCATGTATAATATTTATGGTTCACACGTCTGTCTGGGAGGTGTCCTTGATGTCACTTTTTACCAATAGTTGTTTTATGTACTGACATCCTATAAGCAATTAATGTATTTTGCTGTAACTATGCATTACTCATCTGCATAACTAAGGTTTTATGTCCCAATAAAATGAAAAACCATTTATCATCCAGGTGTCTATTTCTACTCTGGTGTCTGCACATTGTCCTTGCTCTGTAGTGAGGAGCTTATTCTTTCCCCTCTTCATATCTAGACTTTGTTGCGTTATTCATGAAATAGTTTGCAGGCAGTGGGTTTACCTGTTTGATAGTAGACGTTTACCCTGTCCCCTGCCTAAGTATCAGTTCAAGGGTCCCCTTCTGTGTGATCTTTTGAGCAAATGCCTTGGAAGCCAGCGCTCCCCTTAAAGAATGTGCCCCAAACATCTGTATGTCTGTGCCAGCCTCCTACATGGCCCATCATACCAATCTATCAATGGTAGGTGAAGAGACTGCTTTGTGGGGCTTCCTCCCAGCAATGAGTAACTGCTTTTCCCCAGGGGAGCTAATGTTTTCCGTCATAGCATCGTACGCCTTAATACTACGGACCGCGCATAACTTGGATTATTGCGAAACAGCAGAGTATGAAACAAAGCGGTAGATACATTTTGTGCGTTTGGGTATGTGGAAGGTAACGCCGTCCGTGGTGAATACTCTACCTGTTAAGTCCAGGGCTCTGACGTTTGACACTTGTCTACAGGATACCAGGCATAGCAGTGTAGCCAGTTTTGTTGACATCTCTTTTCAGGAGAGGTATTTGAGACTAGGCCAGGAAAGAAACAGATTTAAGATCTTGTTAACACCCCAAAGGGTGGAATACTTCGGTTCCGGAGGTAAGGATAATTGAATCTCATAAAGAGATTACTGGCCAGTGGGTGTTCACCCACAGGGTAGTCCCCAATGTGGGAATGCCCCGCTGAGTTTGCCGATTGAAAGTTATTGATTGACCTATGCGCCATGCTGTCTGAGACTAGGGAAACAAGGAAGTTTAAGATATGGACAACGTCTGTCCCCACAGGATCCATGTGTCTCTGCGGACACCAACCCATCCATCAAGATCAAGCCGATCCGTAGCACTTGATCGTGCTGTCGGCCCACGCCCTGGAGAGTAGCCTGTCTTGAGAGGCCTGGGACCTGGAAACAGGGTTAGACGGATTGGAGAATCCCAGGAAAGCTCCTTCAGAACTGGATATCACACTTGAGATCTCCAGGTTGGAGTCACAACCACCATGTTCTGAACGTGTGCCAAGAGCCTCATTATCACTGAGAAGGGGGAAACGCATATCCCACTTCCACCTCCCTATCTTGTAGGAAGGCGTCCATCATCATTGCATTGGGATCCGGTCGCCTGCTGAAATACCTGACTAGATGGTGGTCCAGGAAAGATGCAAAGAGGTCCACCGCGAATGGACCATATTTGGTTACAAGTGCTTGGAACACCGATGGGTCCAGTTTCCAAAGACTCACATCCTGCAAATATGGTGACTGCCAATCCGCTACTTGATTGGCCTTCTCCGGGAGGTGTTCTGATGTTACTGAGATTTGATTTTTGAGGCAGTAGTCCCAGAAGCTCCAAGCCAGATCTGATGGGGCCCTGGATCTCATTCCTCCCAGGTGATGGATGTATCGGACCGCTGCCACATTCTTCATCTTCTGGAGGATGCAGCATTGTGTTTTGTCTTTGGTACAGCATTTCACTGCGAACAAACTTGCCATCAGTTCTGGGCAGTTGATGTGTAGTTTTTTTCGTCAGCAGACCATTTTCAACCATTGGAGAATTCCCTGCACCTTGCCCTTAGCCTGTGCCGCTGGCATCGGACTTGATTATTAAGTCCGGTTGGGATCTGAAGATGGCTCACCCTTTCCAGGCTCCTATGTGGGCGATCCACCACCAAATTGCCTCTCTGGCTTAGTTCGATAGAGGGACCCTCTGTTATGCTATGTTAATATAGCGCTAGCGACTCGTCCTGGAAAGGGCATCTCAGCACTGTAGCAGAAGTCAGATGAAAAGGTGGCAAATCAGAATGACCATGTTTTGAGATGTTTTTTAAAACCTGTGAAGTCAGTGCATTAATGGATGTACAGGGGCAGCCTATTCCAATGGTAGGGGGCAAGATAAGAAAATGCCCGACTGCTGTAATTTGATGTACGGCTACTGCGTGGACATAGTAGAAGTTTATTTTTTTATCTTAAATTTCTGACTGGGTAATAAAAGGTGAGTTTCGCTTGTAAATATCTATGGCCTTTGCTGATAAGGGATTGTTGAGTCAAACAGAGCAGTTTGAACAGCGTTGTTTTCCTGATGGGGAGGATAGACCTCGCCGGATATGTCCTGCTATTGTCCTCGTTCAAATTCGGGGCCTCTGGAGGGGGCATGATACTGGGAGCAGCCAGCCGAGTGCCCCTGCCAAGAACCAGCCCCAGCAAAAGCCCAGCATGTAAGATTGTTTATATAGGGGCTTGGACTTTGTTGGGCAAATTAAAAATGGCCACAAACTAGCAACATTTCCTTATAAAAAGGGGTGCCAAAAAGTCCCCCTGTGTGATTTGGCCCACTTTTGAAGTCGCCAGGCCCCCCAGCTTCGGGTCTATTTTGATTAGAAGAGACCTGTGCCACTCCATGGAGAGGGCGCAGTTGGCATTTCCCAGAAGCATAATGGCTCGTTGAGACCTACCCCGATTTCTGGGGATTTTAGGGATCTTAACACCCTGGCATCCTCTGCCATGTCAAAGATCTTGGTCAGGGGGCCGGATATATCGAGGAGTTTATCCTGACATGACTTCCAGGATTGGTTCATCCCTTTCTTAGGGTCCTGGATGTACTTGGCCAGGAAGGTGGCCATCCTGGCATGTATTCCAGGTTAGTGCCACTTTGCCATCCAGCGATGGACAGGGCACTCTGCCCGGAGGTGGATATGCATTTCCTTGTCCAGGGGCTTTTAACTCTCCCTGCCACATATGTGGCTACTTTCTCTGCCAGGGTGCATTCTGCAGAGCGTGGGTGTATTAATTCCTCTGTATCTAGCATATCAGACCCTTCTCCTGGATGGATTAGTCGCCTGGCATTTTTGTGCCAGTGGACAGGCACCAGGGCCTATCAGGTTCATTGTCCCCATCAGAGGCTGTGAGGTGACTTATCACCATCTAGGGGTTCTGGAGAGGAGGGCTGGATATTTGTGTCCACAAGATGCCCGCCCAGGGTCCCAGAGGGTGAGTATGACTAACAAGCATTGAAAATGCAATAGGTCTGGCCTTCGTTTAAGTTAAAGCAATTTTGTTTGTAAATAGTTTGCTTTTTAGCTTTGCTTTTATTACCGTGTTTCAAACTTCCATGAACATAACATGCATATGTATGCATATATGTATATGTATATATATGCATGCTTATATTTGTATTTATGAGAGGTAGAGGTAGAGAGTAGAGTAGTAGAGGTAGAGAGAGAGGTTGAGAGTAGTAGTATAGAGTGAGTAGTAGAGAGTGAGTAGTAGAGAATGAGTATTAGGTAGTAGAGAGTGAGTAGTAGAGATTGAGTATTAGAGAGTAGTAGAAAGTGAGTATTAGAGTAATAGAGAGTGAATAGTAGAACATGAATAGTAGGAGTATTAGAGAGTTAGTAGATAGTAGCAGAGATTGAGTAATAGAGAGTGAGTAATAGTGAGTAGTAGAGAGTGAGTAGTACAGAGTAATAGTGAGTGAGTACTATATTTTCTTATCCACCTGTAGAGATTTGATTAACCATTTATTGGTGGAAATAGCCACACCAAATGGAGCACTTTTGTTGCTGGACCTTTGAACTAGTTCAGCAGTGTACTGTTTTGTAAGTGTATCCCATTGAGAACAAGGCCGACAATACCTCGATCTGTCATTTTCTGTGAAAGGGCATTTCATCTTTTTCTTAATACACATTAAGAGCCTTAACTATGGTATGTTACAATTACCCAAGATCTAGTTGTTATTAAAAAGCTAAAACAGAGGTGCTTTCTGTCGGTACTCTTTCTAATTCAAAATCAAAACAAGAAGACATGTAGATTGTCAAGCAACCTCTTGCATGCCCAGTTTTGGCCAACATCTTGACCAGACCCCATTTGGGAGTCTACTGGCAAGTAGGAGTAACTAGGCATGAACCGTGGTGACTGGAATTGTTTGCCCCTATATCCCAGGGTCTGCCCTACCATAGTTCTACAGACAGGGCCAAGTGCAACCCCTTCAGCACTTGACACTCAGTGGTAGGGATGTTGAGCAGTCACTGGCTCCTCTCGCAGGTAGTGAAGGGATGCTCAAGCTCAAGAGACAACAATCACACAGCAGGTGCAATAATTAATTGTTCAACCAAGTACTTTAATGCACATTAGAACTAAGTACTACATACAGCGTACAAGCAAGATCCAATTTAGTGCACTGGACACCGGGGCAGGCTACACTTCTACCCACTACCTCCTCTACCCTGCGCCCCCCCCCCACACAGGAATAATCATGATAACATAATTTAGGTTTAGGTGCAGATTATCCCCTTTTTATGTACCAGTGTGCTGTGTTCCACAGATTAAACAGTCTGATTTGATGTGAAGCTGGTCCCTGGTGCTGCTGTCTGTCAGGTAGTTGCAAGATTGTATCAACACGCTGCTCCTCTCCCTGTTGTGGGAATGCACGCAAACTGTGAGTCCAGCAGGGCTCCTCCTGGGAACCTTTGCTTCAGTCTCGTCTTCAGTGAGGTTGCGGCTAGGACAGAGTAGTCTCGTGAGCAGGAGTTGTGGCAGATGCAGGAGTAATCCAGGTGCAGGTGGGCAGGTGTTCCATGGTCGCAACAGCCTCAGGCCAATTTTGTTGTAGCCACGCACAGACCACCTTCAGGGGCTACAGGGCTTCTCATAGCTGCCACTCCCTAAGCCTAGCCACACTCTTTTTTTAGGCACAGTGGCTCAAGGGCAAACTGCAGTCATCTTTTTGAGGTTACAGTGGTGCATGTCAAGCCACAAACGTCTTCTTGGCCACAGCTGCATAGGTCAAGCCACCTTTCCCAGTGGTTCCTACCTGGAACTGTAAATCCAAGAATCTGCTTTCTGTAGACACCTGGGGAATGCACAACAATCGCCTCCATTCTCCTCATCTGGCAGACCCCACCAAGACTTTAGGGCCGATTACGAGTGGGGTGCGGGGCCAGGTGGTACTCCGGCACCACACCCCCACACTGCCAATAGTCGCCGCCGCCTGCCAGATTATGTTATTTGTAGTCTGACAGGTAGGAGGCATGGTGTTCCCATGGAGGTGCCTCTTTTAAAGGCCATGGTGACTCGAACGTCCATGCAGTGCAGGAACTTTTGTGCATGCACAGGGGGGAACAGGTTATGCCACCCCTGTGTGCATGCACAAAGGGAGGAGGCACAGGGGGTCTTTGTCTGCGCTCTTCCTGGATTATCACTCCTCCTGCAGGCTTTTCAGGCTCCTTCCCTCTCTCAACTGACGGCACTTTAGGTCATATGAGCAGCTTCTTCCAGCAAGAAATAGACTTTGGTAAATTCCCCTGACCTCTGGGAAGCTGGCATTAGGTAGTCACCAGGTCTTGTTGCACAGCATTCCCCTGAGTGTTCTGTGGAGAACTCCCTCCCTTGGTCATAGAAAACTTGAAACTGGGGCAACAAGCGAGTCAGTGAGTCCCACTGTTATAGAGTCAAAGCAGACAGGACATGCAGATCCACTGTCTAAACTTGCAAAACCAATTTGGGGTGTTTTTATTTTCAAATGTCCATTCCAGTGTACTCTTGAGACCTAGCCTTTGTGTAGAGTGATGTTTCTTGCAGCTGGGTAGTCTATAGCCTGGAGCACCCACAGCAGAGACACAAAGAGGTATGAGCTTTCTGCAACTGGTTGCCATCAGCCACACTGAAGAGTGATTAGGAGAAAAACAAAATGCTGCCCTCGCTTAAGAACTAAGCCTGGGTGAAATTTAAATTACATCAGTGTAATTCACGTCTCTAATTTTATTTAATGCTTGTTACACAAAATTCCCAAAAGTAGGACATTACTTCAACTTGCATAATTACATACCATTCACTGAAAAATGTACTCCAAACATGCCACATTCAAGGTAAAGATTTACCATGAATGCACGGGAAAAACAGTGTGCTTTTATTTTTTGCACTATTTGAGTTTGAAATGCGCCCTTGCCTCAAAAATTGAGACGAAGATGCATGTTTCTATAAAATGTAGCGTGAAATGATGGATTTCATATAATTACACATAATTTCATCTAATTTTGCACAATTACGGGGAAGCAAATCAAGCAAATTTTGCTCACCCCTTCTGAGGCCACCCTTTCACCTGAAACAACTGAGACTGCAGCCCTTATCTTCAATCCCACCATCTTCCAAATAGTAGGCCTGGGCAAAGCACTACGCTTCGCCCAGTTTGCGAAGTTCGCGCTACTTCGCACTACGCGAACTGCACGTAGCACAGTGCGAACACGCGTAGCGTAGTGTTGCGTAGTGCTGCGGTCATTTTGCTTGCTCGCGGTCCTCAACGTCAAGTTGGCGACCGCGAGCAAGCAAAATGACATCCCGGCGAGACTTTTTCCTTGTTCGCGATCAGCAACATCAAGTTGGCGACCGCGAGCATGGAAAATAAACCCCCCGGCGAGATTCCCAACGCGAGGAGGTCAGGTTTCTCATTGCGAGGGGTCGCGTAAGTTCGCGACCGCTCGCGATGAGAAACTACCAGTTCGCGTTGAGAAAGCTGCCGCTCGAGTAAAAATCTACTCGAGCAGCAGAAAACTACAGCTCGCACTGTGCAAGATGCCATTTTCAATGATTGCACAGTGCCGGTTGCTTGTCCGCACTGTGCAATCATTGAAAACAACATCTTGCACAGTGCGAACATGTTACTACGCAGTTCGCGAAGTGCTACGCTTAGCTCGCGTAGTGCGAACTTCACTTTGCGTAGCTTCGCGAAGTGCTACTTCGCGAACTACGCCCACCCTTACCAAATAGCAGTGCTACATGAAGACTAGTCAGCAGCTTTTCTCCTCAAAAGGCCTAATTGAATTTTTAAAGGAGCGTGGTTTCCTCTTTCCCCACTTCAGTGTCTAGGTGTTCTCTCTCTTGTTTCAAGAATGTCAGCATTTCAGTTCCCCTATCTGGGAAAACAATCTCACCTCCATGTTGTGCACAAGGCCAGGCCTGGAGAATCCAAAATGGACCCCAAAGGCCTTCGTTATTCTGGCTCACTTGTACAGATTATGCATGTAACCCACAGGTCACATACACAAACATACACAACATATGCTTGGGATTTTAGTGCTAGGATCTGAGTTAGCATTCAAAACTATGGTGCCGATCACGATCCGGTAAAAAAATTCCCCGTACGACTCGTATCCGGTCTTTTTACCGTACGAATCGTACAAGTGCTTTACAAACTGCCAATTACGATTCGCATGGGAAAAAGACCATACGAATCGCATTGGGAATTATTCCCCACACGTCCTCGGGTCGGAAAATGTGTCCGACACGTCCCCGGACGATTTACCGTACACATGTGAAAAGTGAAGTCCGACCGCGGAATCACGATCCATCCCGTGCGTCTGATGTTACAACCGTATGGAAAAAACACCGTCCGCACCGAACTCCCATAGCAACCATGGAGACATGTGCCCGCATACGTGCCGACCCCCCCCCCAGCCCCCGTACGTTCGAGTCGTACCCCCGTGTATGTACACCCCCACCCATGTATGTACACCCGTGTACGTTAGAGACGTACCCCCCGTGTATGTACACCCGTGTACGTGTCATACCCCCCGTGTATGTACACCTGTGTACGTTAGAGTCGTACCCCCGTGTATGTACACCCGTGTACGTTCGAGTCGTAACCCCACCCGTGTATGTACACCCGTGTATGTGTCGTACCCCCGTGTATGTACACCCGTGTATGTTAGAGTCATACACCCCGTGTATGTACACCCGTGTACGTGTCGTACCCCCGTGTATGTACACCCGTGTACGTTAGAGTCGTACCCCCGTGTATGTACACCCGTGTACGTTCGAGTCGTACCCCCACCTGTGTATGTACACCCGTGTACGTGTCGTACCCCCCCGTGTATGTACACCCGTGTACGTTAGAGTCGTACCACCCGTGTATGTACACCCGTGTACATTCGAGTCGTACCCCCACCCGTGTATGTACACCCGTGTACGTGTCGTACCCCCCGTGTATGTACACCCGTGTATGTTAGAGTCGTACACCCCGTGTATGTACACCCGTGTACGTGTCGTACCCCCGTGTATGTACACCCGTGTACGTTAGAGTCGTACCCCCCCCGTGTATGTACACCCATGTACGTTCGTGTCATACCCCCACCCGTGTATGTACACCCGTGTACGTGTCGTACCCCCCGTGTATGTACACCCGTGTACGTTAGAGTCGTACCCCCCGTGTATGTACACCCGTGTACGTTTGAGTCATACCCCCACCCGTGTATGTACACCCATGTACGTGTCGTACCCCCCGTGTATGTACACCCATGTACGTTAGAGTCGTACCCCCCGTGTATGTACACCCGTGTACGTGTCGTACCCGCCGTGTATGTACACCCGTGTACGTTAGAGTCATACCCCCGTGTATGTACACCCGTGTACGTTCGAGTCATACCCCCACCCGTGTATGTATACTCGTGTACGTGTCGTACCCCCCGTGTATGTACACCCGTGTACGTTAGAGTCGTACCCCCGTGTATGTACACCCGTGTACGTTCGAGTCGTACCCCCACCCGTGTATGTTCACCCGTGTACGTGTCGTACCCCCGTGTATGTACACCCGTGTACGTTAGAGTCATACCCCCGTGTATGTACACCCGTGTACGTGTCGTACCCCCCATGTATGTACACCCGTGTACGTTAGAGTCGTACCCCCGTGTATGTACACCCATGTACGTTCGAGTCGTACCCCCAGTGTATGTACACCCGTGTACGTGTCATACCCCCCGTGTATGTACACCCGTGTATGTTAGAGTCGTACCCCCCGTGTATGTACGACCCGTACCCTCACCCGCGTACGTATGTAGCGTACCCCCCACCCCAACCGTGTATGTACGACCTGTACCCTCACCCGCGTATGTATGGAGCGTACCCCCACCCCAACCGTGTATGTACGACCCATACCCTCACACGCGTACGTACGGACCGTACCCCCACCCCAACCGTGTATGTACGACGCATACCCCCACCCGCGTTTGCATGGAGCGTACTCCCACCCCAACATTCTAAGTACGGAGCGCACCACAGGCCCAAACATCACCACCTTCACACAACATCGACACAAGGACAGCACTGTACAACAAAATGGCACATGTACACACCGTACACACGCTAAAAACGCACGTACACAACCAGGACAAAGCAAAACAACACAAGAATACACCATTCGAATGGCACAAAGCCACAAAACATGTCCAACAACCACTAAAACAACACATTCACTGACCTGCAACTGCCAAAATCCAAAACAGAGGCCCAAAACACAACCGCTCCTTATAACACACCCACCCAAACTTCAAACACAGCCACACCCACCAATGGACCAATAAAAAGGGCCCACACACACAAACCATGAGCCTTTGCAACAGACTCACTGCTGCCAAACCCCACAGACAACCTACAGCACCAAACTAGAACCTTTACTACACCTTACACTTACACACCTTCACACACACACCTTCACAAACACCCCCTCATCACATTCACACACACACCTGCACAACCACACCCACACACCCACAACCATCCACACACCCCCCCACCATCCACACCCACACCCCTCACCATGCCCACTAACAAGAATCCAAAGTTCACTAGCCGAGAGTTGGAGGTCCTTGTTGATGAAATCCTCAGAGTTGAGCCACACCTCTTTGGAACATTGGTCAGACGGACCGTACCCCCACCCCAACCGTGTATGTACGACGCGTACCCCCACCCGCGTTTGCATGGAGCGTACTCCCACCCCAACATTCTAAGTACGGAGCGCACCCCAGGCCCAAACATCACCACCTTCACACAACATCGCGCATGTACGAGTCGTACCAAGCCAGACACAAGGACAGCACTGTACAACAAAATGGCACATGTACACACCGTACACACGCTAAAAACGCACGTACACAACCAGGACAAAGCAAAACAACACAAGAATACACCATTCGAATGGCACAAAGACACAAAACATGTCCAACAACCACTAAAACAACACATTCACTGACCTGCAACTGCCAAAATCCAAAACAGAGGCCCAAAACACAACCACTCCTTATAACACACCCACCCAAACTTCAAACACAGCCACACCCACCAATGGACCAATAAAAAGGGCCCACACACACAAACCATGAGCCTTTGCAACAGACTCACTGCTGCCAGACCCCACAGACAACCTACAGCACCAAACTAGAACCTTTACTACACCTTACACTTGCACACCTTCACACACACACCTTCACAAACACCCCCTCATCACATTCACACACACACCTGCACAACCACACCCACACACCCACAACCATCCACACACCCCCCCCCACCATCCACACCCACACCCCTCACCATGCCCACTAACAAGAATCCAAAGTTCACTAGCCGAGAGTTGGAGGTCCTTGTCGATGAAATCCTCAGAGTTGAGCCACACCTCTTTGGAACATTGGTCAGACAGACCAGCATTTCAGAAAAAACAGCCATGTGGCAGACGATCGTCGATGCTGTGAATGCTGTTGCGGACACCAGAAGGACCAGGCGTGAATGCCAAGCCATGTGGTACGATCTGCGGAGGAGGGTCCGAGCCAAAATGACCGACGAACACAACCAGGCCAACGTCACTGGAGGAGGGCCGCCCCGCAGAACCGTACAATACCATCCCTGGGAGGAGAGGGTGATGGCCATACTGCCGGTGGTGGCAGTCGAAGGGTTAGAAGGACTCCAAGACCCGGGTGAGTACACAAACAACTCACCTCACATGGGGGGAACGTCATCCACAACCATACTCACAATCAGGCACGCAACCACCCCAAGCTATCGCATGACTCAACCACACTCCATGAACACGCACATGCCACTGGCGCCACCATGCCCCATGCACCCAGCTGGACAATGTCAAGTCACAGGCCACAGAAAACACCAACACATGACACGGTAAGCCGGATGGCGGGAGGGTGGGCCCCAAAAATCACATAGTGCAAATCAGAAGCAGACAACAATGCCCCCTGCCCATATGGCCTAGGTCACAGCCAGACAAACAGTGTGTCCCCACACAGGAATGACTTGCCAGCAAATGGCGGACGCCTTGCATCAACACATGGGGGTGACGGCACGTTCTTGCACATGACAGCAGCTATTGAACAGCCAACACTGTGAAAGAGTGGCAGCACACACCACCACAGCAGCAGCGCAGACACAGACACTACACCCAATGGGTGCCTGGAGATCAGAAACAAACTCACATCAACAAGCCAAGGGCCATTCAAAGATCTGCTAACAGTGTGTGCCCAGGAAGCTGGGCTGAGGTGACAGAGGGTGACACACAGAGGGAGGGAGAGGGGGACAGAGAGGGAGCGAGACACAGGGAGACGGACAGAGGGAGGAGGCTGACACACAGAGGGAGGGAGAGGGGGACAGAGAGGGAGCGAGACACAGGGAGACGGACAGAGGGAGGAGGCTGACCACAGAGGGAGGGAGAGGGGGACAGAGAGGGAGCGAGAAAGGGACACACAGGGAGAGCAAATCAGCCTTGTGGTGTGTGGGAATGTCTGCTCGTCAGCAGGTGGACTGCGTGCATGTAGACAAGGGTGGCCAGTGCCAGAACCCCCCCTCTTCTCCATGGCAAAACACAGGGCCATGTCACAACCTGTGCACGAGCACAACGACAGCTACCTGCATAATCTAAGTGTGTGGAACCACTCCATGTGCCCACGTACAGTGCTACACGGAAGGCGCCAATGCATGGCTAGCCACACCTGCCCACTCCACTGCTGACTGCAGTCACAATTGACGCAGCTAGTAAGACTGTGCCACACATAGGTAAAGTCGCAAAAGCTGTGCCCAAGGGACATACCCATGAACAAGTGCACTGTGAGTGGAATGCAAGACATATCCAAATTCCCAGAGGAAATGTGCCAACTTAGAAACTAATGAAACATGGATGTTGCATGGAACAAAATTAACATTGTCTCTCTCACACACAGGTCAACGTCGTGGATCACCCCCCAACACTGGGGGGGAAGACTCACAGGACCCGGCTCGGCGGGATGACGGAGCCACCGGCAGCGACGAATCTCACCACTCTGTGGACGAACCCGACCCCGACCAACCTGGCCCCTCTGGTGTCCAACGACCTGCAGCACCTGCGTCAGGTACAACTGTGCCAACCACCACCCCCACTCCTGCCACATCCCAGGAGACGCCCAGGATCCCTGCCCCACCACCACAATGCAGCCAGGCTGGCCAGGAGGGACACGGTGTCCCGGGCACCCAGGAGGAGGCAGGCGACAACGCCAATGCCACCCCTCAGGGGTCCCGGAGACCCGATGTGCCCACAAGGGCAGGCCAGGTGCAAGTAGGCAGGGGTGGTGGGAGTGGAGGACGGTGGAGGCGCGAGCCTGACCGGTTGGCTGGGGAACCGGTATATTCCCATGTCCGAAACATCCTGGACACATACCGGCAGGACACCACGGGCATGGCCCAGGTTGTGTCCATCCTCGAGGAGATAAAGACCCCGCAGGCCCAGCAACATGCGGAGCAACATGCCTGTCTACTGCAACACCAACGGCAGATGGAGGACAGACAGGCTGAGCTCGTGACGGTGTTCACGGGAATTCACAGTACACTCCGTCGGATGGCCGACAACATGGGCAACCCTCCCTGTGCCATCAGGCGTAGAACATCACCACCCACAGGGAGGATCAGGAGGAGGAGGAGGAGACATCCGATGGAGCATCCCAAACATCGTCACGGCCTGCTTCTGAGGGTCCCCGCAGGAGGGCGGGTCGTCCACGGAAAAGACCGTGAGGGTCGGCGCAACAGCACCATCTCCCAGGACACCTGGCCTGGCACCTGGACCACTGGAGCAACAGCAGCACAGCAGCAAAAGACATTCTCTGCCACATGGACTTGCTGGTCACTGTCTGACCAATGTTGACAAAGACTGTAGCATGGACTCTGAGGATTTCAAATGGCAAGGACACCAACTCCCTTAGTGAACTTTGGATTCCACACACCCGGAAAGCCCCTCATGTCAAACCCCCCCCCCCCCTACCCCAACCAAAATAAAAAGTCACACCATAAAGAAAAGATGCCTACTGATTGCATTATTACCTTACATGTGTCTTGTAAAGTCTAACCATGCCTGAGTTCTCATTTGACTTCAACCATCCACACCCTGGGGCCTGAGTCTGGCACTGGACACACATGGGTCACATTGTATTAGGCAAGACAGACATGGAGCACCATACACACCCGTGATGGGCCCAACCAGCTGAGGGGGTGGCCGCACAACCGTGCCGACAGACATATTGAGTACAGCGACAGCCATGCGCAGTGGTCAGGGATCATGTGGAGTGTCCTGGGGGGCACCCAGGTATGTGTGGACAGGTGGCAGAACCATGTCCTGCAAGCTTGAGTCAGGTGGATGCAGAGAATGGTGGCCTGGCCAACGTTGGATGTATGGGGATGTCACAATACCCACACAGTCATGGACATCATGCACAATACACAGTCTAATCCCAGACAAACAGCTTGCATCTTGCTACTCTACACATGGACACATAGCCACTATCACGGAAAACCATGCCAGACATGCCGGATGCACCGTGGCAACACACCAGCATTGACTGAGAAGAGGCACCTTGGAGGCATAGGGACACCTTTATTAATCATGTATTCGGGATTGCAGAGGCAACTCGGAGTACACATGAACGGGTCATGTGGAGTAACATGTGGGTCCAACACTGGCACCCCCCTTCTGCAGCACAAATGCGTGATAGCCAAGGAACTGGCACACAAGTGTCGGCTAACAGCTAAACACCCCCTGCTGCTCACGGAGAGACTGCCATACACCATTGATCCGCTGATGTGGAAGTCCCACACCATGTCAAGCCAATGCAAACCGTATGTGTCCGAGGGCAGTGTAACACACATTGATGCCATCATCTATTCAGGTGTACCCAGCTGCATTTCATGTGTACCATGGTGATGCGACATGTCTGCAGAGGAACCAAACATCGACAGGGGCAGTGTGCATATATCGTAAACAACTGCCACACCCAATACACCCCTGATGCATCCCTTACCCTAAGGAGACTTCCAAACTTGTCCGTGCGTGTAACGCTGAGTCAGCACACGATGACGTGTCCATGAGGAATAGCAGTGCCACAACAATGCAACCAGCAGACGGCATGCGCAAGTACCTGGGGATGAGAGACACACAAGAAGTCAGCCACAAAAAGCACAGCCACTTGCATGTGCATGTATTTGACACATGTAAGGATGACAACATGCCAGGTCACAATTATGACTGGGGAAATACACATCACTGGCACCATCACTCCAGTGACACATCCACACACACCTCTGACTCACGTGGCATACATGCAGATGGACACACACATCGCAACACATGCCACACGGGGACCAATGCGTGCACACACAGACACTGGTACTCACCACTAAGCAAAGAAGTCGCGTATGAGCCGAGTCCAGATGTCCTCTTGCGGAACCACATCCTCCACATCACTAGCCCCATTGCCAAGACCTTCGTCCTCCACGGGTGGATGGTCCTGATCATCTTGATCCAGGATGAGTGGCACAGCTTTCTCAACTGCCATGTTGTGCAGCATGCAGCAGACCATGAAGATTTTGCAGACCTTCGCCGGGGCATATGGGAGGGCGCCGCCGGTCTTGTGGAGGCATCGGAATCGGCTCTTCAGGAGGCCAAATGTCCTCTCTATCACTCGCCTTGTCCGGCCATGGGCGGTGTTGTAGCGGAGCTGGGCCGGCGTGATGGGGTTGCGGAGAGGTGTGATCAGCCATGGCATGTTGGGATAGCCAGTGTCCCCTACATGGAAAGCACATGGACATAAGTAGGACAGGAGAAGCGGTCGTGCTGGAAGTCTACGCAAAATACAGGACAGACAGAGTGTACCCACCAACAACACATGCTCGTTCGTTGCGCAGCTGCATCATCATTTCAGGCACCCTGCTACGCCTCATGATGTAGGCATCGTGTGCTGATCCTGGAAAACGAGCACAGACATGTGAAATCACCATGTTGGACAGACACACCACAAGGGCATTGATGGAGTGGTAGTGCTTGCGATTCCTGTACGCTACCGCCTGTGCCTGTGGTGGTACCAAAGCCACATGTGTCCCATCTATGGACCCAATGACATGGGGCATCCCTCCCAGGGCATAGAATCCACGCTTGACCCCAGTCAACATTTCAGGGGTTGGGAAATGGATGAACTCATCCAGGTGAAGCAACATGGCCTCTAAGAAATCATGCAGCACACGGCAGAACATGCTCTGGGACATGCCACCAACATGAGCTATGGTATTTTGAAAGGTACCCGTGGCAAGAAAATGTAGGGCTGCCATTACCTTCAGCTTGGGTGTCAGTGCCGTAGGATACCTGTGCAGCGGTTGCAGGTGTGGTGCCAGCCTCGCCGTCAACTCCAGAATCAACGGTTGGGGGAAGCGGTAGCACCGGATACAGTCATTCTCCCGCATGTCAGCCAAGTCCGGAATTGCTCGGGGAAGAGGTGGCGCTCTACAGTAATTTGGAAGTGACAAGGAAGAGCGAGTGCACTACAACAACAGTTTTTTGGTGCTGAGCACATGTTAATCTGTCAATACACATATGCGACATACGGAGTCAGGTATGTGCCACATGCCCTGGACACGTATGGCTGCCAGGTGACACTCCTACCAAGACCCAGATACACACGGAGATTGTGAACCTCCACATGCCATGGCATGGGATTAGCTGTGTCCCAGTGTAAGTGAACAGCCAGACGCAACACAGGAGTGACATACATCCACACATCAGCAGAAGTAGGATGTCGATTGCAGAGACTGGTAGCGGAACACTAGAGCCACAGGTCACATGACATTACACTAGGACAGCCCACACATCTTGCCATGTAGGTGTACATGTGAGGACTCACCACACATTCATAGAGAGGATGCAGACATGTCCTTGTTATGCTACTCCGTGTCCCATGCATACATACGCACCTCACATCCGATACCACATGTGGCCTGGTGTGCGTAACTGTGTGCCATGTCCATCTACACACAGACACATGTTGGTTGCTGCAACAGCTGATGCTTTTGAGGGAGCTCCAACATCAAGCTAATGGGAACACACCACACATACATGACATAGACACATCGTGCACCGTGGGTAGTGACATGTCTGGTGTGGTAACCCCTGTACCGGGCATCAGGGGATACTTGCGTGTGTTGTGGACCGCGCCATGCCAGTGACGCTCATCCCAAGTGTGCAGTACGACATGCACACATGTCAAAGGAGTTAAGGGCATGCCTGGCACACATTGCACCGTCACACATAACATCTGTACACATCTCATTATACATCTGGTGCCTTCTCCACTCAGGAGTAATGTGCCACATCACAGCCTTTCACACCTGTGCCCCACACATGTAGTACTGGCCAGACAATGCCTTGATCCATGGACAAGTATGTCAGCCCTATTCCTTCCTGTGTGCTGCCTGTCACCACTGTGATGTGTGAAAGGCACCGTACTTTCGCTAAGAGGGCCTGTGTCCGTTCCCTATCACTATGGGAGTGCTGCCGTATGTGTACCCATAGTGATAGTGAGCGTATGCACGCGTGTACGGTCCGGCCCACTATGGGTACGCATACTCGAGCACACCCATAGTGGTACGGACCGTACACGCATGCGTACGCTCACTATCACTATCGGTGTTCTCGCGTATGCGTACTCATGGTGGTACGGACCGTACACACGCCTGTACGCTCACTTTCACTATGGGTGTTCTCGTATGGGTGTTCTCGCGTATGCGTACCCATAGTGAAAGTGAGCGTACGCACGCGTGTACGGTCCGTACCACTATGGGTGTTCTCGCGTATGCGTACTCATGGTGGTACGGACCGTACACACGCCTGTACGCTCACTTTCACTATGGGTGTTCTCGCGTATGCGTACCCATAGTGAAAGTGAGCGTACGCACGCGTGTATGGTCCGTAACACGATGAGTACGCATACGCGAGAACACCCATAGTGAAAGTGAGCGTACAGGCGTGTGTACGGTCCGTACCACCATGAGTACGCATACGCGAGAACACCCATAGTGATACGGACCGTACACGCGTGCGTACGCTCACTTTCACTATGGGTACGCATACGCGAGAACACCCATAGTGAAAGTGAGCGTACAGGCGTGTGTACGGTCCGTACCACCATGAGTACGCATACGCGAGAACACCCATAGTGAAAGTGAGCGTACAGGCATGTGTACGGTCCGTACCACTATGAGTACGCATACGCGAGAACACCCATAGTGATACGGACCGTACACGCGTGCGTACGCTCACTATCACTATGAGTACGCATACGCGAGCACACCCATAGTGGTACGGACCGTACACACGCCTGTACAGGCTGTTGACATGCATTTGGGGTGCCCTTGGGCCCCGGGACACACCGTACCTGTGTGTGGAGCTCCAAATTACATAGGGGACACATGAGGGACAAGTATTAAGGCCTACATGCATGCTGGTTGTCATGGAGACCCAGTTTAAAGTTTGAATTTATTTAAACAGGTGCACAGCAGTAGTCAGTTTGAATGAATCTACTTTGTTGCAATGTGGTTCTGGAGGTGACATCATGCTGAAGAAAAAAACACAATAAGAACCCACTGACTGTGCTAGGTTTGAAGGGATTGGAGGAAACATAGGATGCAAATGTGAGTGACCAATCACTCTGTACTCCTGTGCATGAAACAGGCCAGCAAGGCAGATATAAGGCAGCCAGGTCCCATGAGGGAGCACTTGCCTGCACATCTTTGTATTCAACGACCCAGCTGCTGCTACTGATTCCCTGGAACCATGTCAAGGTCTGTGGAGAGGGCGCAGCCTTTCACCCTGGAGGAGAACCTGGCATTGCTGGATGTGATCCTCCCACAGTACCCCCTGCTGTATGGGCGACCAGGGTATCAGGTGAGTGCAGAGTCCACTAGCACAGACTGTGTCCCTTTTTGTGACTGTGACTTCTGGCATTGTGTCCAGGTGTGACACACATGCAATGTACTGTAGGGGGTTCCCAGGGGGGGGAATGCCTGATGTCTCCCAGCCAAAGCGTGCTGTGGTGCATGTCTGCCGTCCTCACTTGCATTGTGTTTACTGTGACAATCACTGCATGGTGCATGCCACAATCTGCCTGTCTTGTCCTCCTGGGAATGTAGCCTCTACAGTCCTCATGTGATTATGTGGTCAGCCCAGTGTGACAGGTGACTGTACCCACAGATGTGTGTTAGTTCTGTGTACCTGTGCTGAGAGTGTCCACATGATGTGTTCGTATCCAGGACATGTGTGTGTGTGTAAGTCCCCTGTCATGTGGGTGGGTGCATATGTGGAGTGTAGCACCCGGGCTGCATGAGGGATGGAGATACCCTGCCCATGTGATGTGAGCAGGGAGCAGTGCTGTGTGTCTGATGTGCAGAGCCAGCCCCACACCTGTGAGCCCCCCGTCTAGTGGCACATGTGCAGAGTGAGGTTTGTCGCTGCATTTGGCAATGGCAGGTGAATGTCCTGTGCCTGTGTGCGTCTGTGTACTCTGCTGCGGTAGCGTCAGTGGCCTGTGGCATGTGACTGCTTAGAGGTGCTGCACATTATCCTGGTGTACCTTCTGATGCACAGTGTGAGCCTGGATCATTGATTGTGTGGTTGCCCTCATTCCACCTGTGTACTTTCAATGGCACGTACTGCTTTAGCCCTTCCCCAGAGGATCATGTCCCTATGACAAAGGTGCAATGCGTTGGATGCATACCATGCCTTGTTGTAAACAGCAATTTTGTTCAAATATGTCTCTCTGTGACATGTGCCTGGTGTATTGATGTAGTGTCACTTGTTCATCCTCACAGGTAGGCGCCTCTGCCAAGAAGCAGATATGGCTGACCGCCGTCAGTGCCGTGAGGAGTGCGGATGGTCGCAAGCGGCGCCTGCCCCAGGTGAGGAAACGCTGGCAGGATATCCGGTGCTGGACGCGGAGGATCGCACGGGTCCTGCTGGGGGACTCACCTGAGACCCATAAGAACCGCGGGCGCCGCCGTCTGACCCACATCCACAAGTGCGTGCTGGCGGTGGTCTTTCCAGACTTGGACAGGCGCTTACAGGAGAAGCAGCAGCAGGAAGGGGGTAGGTACATGTGTGTTTGTTGTGTGTCACCAGCATTTGTAAGTGCACAGTTGCATGGATACACTGCCAGGGTTTAAAGGTGCTGTGCAGATCCAGTTACCCACAGTATAGCGGTGCTCTCCTGCCTCCCTTCCCCTCCTTGCAATGTGTTCCCTGGTCTGTGTGTAGTCACTCCTTCACAAGGTAATGTCGGCTGGCGCTTTCTCCACGTGAACTATGCCTGTAGCATCATGTGTGGGGGTGGTGTGTAACAGGTTTTGGGACCTTTCCTGTGCCCTGTCCAGTTCAGTACATGTGGGTTCCATGTCAGTTGGCACTGATGTTGAGTCCAGACATGGGAGTTAGTCTCTCAAGTGTAATGCCTTACAGCGAGCATGTCCTATGTTGTGGCCTGTGACATGATGTGCATGAGTGTGCGATACGCATGGTGCAGGGATGGTTGCGTTTGTTGCAGTCATTCCCATTCAGGACCATGGAGTTGTGTGGCCACTACTGTCCCCTGGGGCATATTTTCCTAGGTGTCATGTGTGTCATCACAAAACGTGGACACTCTCAGTGTCTACAGCATAGGTTGTGCTCTGTGCCATTGTCCCCTGGCGCCATGTATAATGACGTAAAATGTAGTACAAGTGTCCACTGTACAGCCTGACCTGATTTTCCTTGTTCATACTCACGGTGGCCAGTGCCTGTGTGTCTTGTTACAATCATCTGATGGTGGCCATTTGTGCATGATTATTTGGACAGGCGCACCTTGGGTATTTGGCGTCCAATCTTGCATTTATGCAGCCCCTGTGTATTTCACCCAGACTAAGAGATGTAAGTGCCACCTGTGTCTCAACAAATTGTCTCATGTAGGGGGTGGTTGGTGCGGGCCAAGCCTACATGTCAAAACCAGAATTCTCCTTGCTAGGTCTGGCCAGTGTAAGATGTTTGTCTGGACATACACTCAAGGTGCAGTGAGCCAGTCATGGTGGGCATGTTTTCAGTATTACCTATGCAGCATGTGCCTCAAGTTCATGGATATGGTCCCTCCTCATCCCTATTTTCGGCGACGCTGTGTGGTGCAGATGCAGTGCTGGATTGTCCCCAGGGCCTGGCTCCTATGTCAAACTCCATTTCATGTAATTTGCTATTGTGTCATGCTCTCCATGGATTTTCATTGGCATGGTGGGTCAACCAACTGTGTGTTGCATGCCCTACATCTGTACCTTGTTTTGTAGGTGTTACTGATCTTTCTTTGCAGGCTATGCACTGTAACCTATGTAGATTGGACTCATGTGACATATGTATTCAGGTGTGTGATTAATTGCTCTCTTCACCTTGCCCACAGCATCGTCGGGGGACACGGAGGGAGACATGAGCACAGACGGAGCGGAGGGACCGAGCACCAGTGCCAGCGTTGACATCGTGCCTGGCACATTGAGTGGTACAGAGGCGGAGGAGAGTGAGGCCGAGGACCTCTCCACTGGCACAACTGAATATGAAGCTGACGGGTCCGAGGATGATCTCTCCGAGTGGGCGGAGGCTGCACCAGCAGCTGACAGCGGCACAACATTGCACCCCGCCCCCTCCATTGCCATCAGCTGCCTCCCACTTGCTCGTGTCCCTTCCCAGCGTGCCCGGTCACCACATGTCTCCTTCCTGCCAGGCACCGCACCCCCTGCCCCTGTCTCCACTGCTGCCGCCAATGCTGAGTCTGTGGACATCCAGCGGCAGTTGCAGGTTGGTCAGGCTGTGATCCTTAATGTCCTCCATGGCCACAGCCAAGTGCTGCACAACATGGAGGCATACTTGGAGGGCATTTTTTCATCGCAGGCTGACCAACGCCAGTTGCTGAGGTCCATAGACTCAACACTGACTGCAGCAGTGGGTCTCCTGCAGCGCTATGTCCCACCCCCTACCCCTGCCCCATCTACACTTCCCACTCCCAAGCCTGTCCCACGTACACCCAGACGTCAGCATGCACCCACCACAACAGACACAGGCACCACACCAGCAGAGAAGGTCATACGCACACCTCCTGGCACGCACACACAGGGTGAAGTAGGCACACCCACTGGGTCGGGGGGCAAACGCAAGTCATGCAGCCAGAGTGGGAGTCCACATTCCACCCAATCCACTCCCTCCAAATCCCCTCCCCTCAGCTCTCCTGGCCACATATCCGGCAAGGACGCCTTCATGGCCGCTCTGTCCCTGAGCCCCACTGTGACACCACCTCGCAAGCAGTCAAGGGAGTCCCCGGTCAGGGTGGTTGAGTCCCCCCCTGTCCACACCCTCCCCCAGTGGCGCTGCGACCCATCCCTCCACCCCCCCCCCCTCCTTGGGGCCTGTGGTTCCTTCGGGTGCAGGGGAGACGCTGGAGGACCTTGCTAAGGTGTGCAGCGACATCCTGGCCTCCGCCTTTGGCCCTGCCCCACCCCCTGTGGTGGAGTCCTCTATCCCTACACCCACGACGCCTACCCTTCGCCCTCATGTCCCTGCGGTGCCTGGTCCTTCCCCCCCACATGATGCCCTCCCCGCTGTGGAAGACGAAGGAGTCTGACTGTGCAGGCAAGCTAGGGGACACGCGTCCCACTGTGTCCCCCATCCAGCTGTGACTCATGGACTGCCCTATGGGCTTTGTAAATATTGAACTTTATCCACACAAACATTTTTTGGTAATGCTGAATAAAGCCAATTTTGTTTTTCCTTAGATCACTACTGCTTTTCTGGTATTGCTGTTGGTGGGGCTGCTACATGATTTTGGGTGGTGAACATGTGTTGGGTGTGTGGGAAATGTAGTAGTGTGCTGGTCATAGGGGGGACCCTGGTATCTGTGTGCCATCACAAGGTGTTAGCTAAGTGTCTTTGTTCATGTAAGCAGTTACTGCATGGTGAAATTGTCCCAAGGTGTGTTCCTTCCTCTGTGTACCCTGACATCTTCCCTGCAGGGTGTTTCCACTATGTGGTGCTGAGCTGTGTCTACATTGGCTGGGTGTGTGACGGACTCGTTAGACTTGGGCCATGCATGCTGAGCGATGTCTCCACCTGCATCATTCGTGGCGTACTTGTGTATGTAGACTGTTGCCATGACTTCATGTGGACATGTTTTCTTTTTGGCGCTATGCATGTGTATACTCCCAGCCTTGCACACATGTGGTACATGTACTGCAGGATCTTTGTGCACCTGACTGACATTTGTGGGCATTGGATCTGTGGGTACTCCGCCCTTTTCTTTGCAGGGGCACTGCTGTGAGTGTTAGGCACCCACCCCTCCTGCGTCTGGGCACTGCTGGGAGTGATAGGCACCCACCCCTCCTATGTCTGGGCACTGCTGGGAGGACTCTGCACCCACCCCTCCTGTGTCTGGACACTGCTGGGAGGAATCTGCACCCACCCCTCCTGTCTCTGGGCACTGCTGGGAGTGTTAGGCACACACCCCTCCTGTGTCTGAGCACTGCTGGGAGGACTCTGCACACACCCCTCCTGTGGCTGGGCACTGCTGGGAGGAATCTGCACCCACCCCTCCTGTGTCTGGCCACTGCTGGGAGGACTCTGCACACACCCCTCCTGTCTCTGGGCACTGCTGGGAGGACTCTGCACACACCCCTCCTGTCTCTGGGCACTGCTGGGAGTGTTAGGCACCCACCCCTCCTGTCTCTGGGCACTGCTGGGAGTGTTAGGCACCCACCCCTCCTGTCTCTGGGCACTGCTGGGAGTGTTAGGCACACACCCCTCCTGTGTCTGGGCACTGCTGGGAGGACTCTGCACCCACCCCTCCTGTGTCTGGGCACTGCTGGGAGGAATCTGCACCCACCCCTCCTGTGTCTGGGCACTGCTGGGAGGACTCTGCACACACCCCTCCTGTGTCTGGGCACTGCTGGGAGGACTCTGCACACACCCCTCCTGTGTCTGGGCACTGCTGGGAGGAATCTGCACCCACCCCTCCTGTGTCTGGGCACTGCTGGGAGGACTCTGCACACACCCCTCCTGTCTCTGGGCACTGCTGGGAGGACTCTGCACACACCCCTCCTGTCTCTGGGCACTGCTGGGAGTGTTAGGCACCCACCCCTCCTGTCTCTGGGCACTGCTGGGAGTGTTAGGCACCCACCCCTCCTGTCTCTGGGCACTGCTGGGAGTGTTAGGCACCCACCCCTCCTGTGTCTGGGCACTGCTGGGAGGAATCTGCACCCACCCCTCCTGTGTCTGGGCCCTGCTGGGAGGACTCTGCACCCACCCCTCCTGTCTCTGGGCACTGCTGGGAGTGTTAGGCACACACCCCTCCTGTGTCTGGGCACTGCTGGGAGGAATCTGCACCCACCCCTCCTGTGTCTGGGCACTGCTGGGAGGACTCTGCACCCACCCCTCCTGTGTCTGGGCACTGCTGGGAGGACTCTGCACCCACCCCTCCTGTGTCTGGGCACTGCTGGGAGTGATAGGCACCCACCCCTCCTGTGTCTGGGCACTGCTGGGAGGACTCTGCACCCACCCCTCCTGTCTCTGGGCACTGCTGGGAGGACTCTGCACACACCCCTCCTATTTCACGATATGTACGCTTAGAACATACATGGGTGTGGGTTAGCTCCATGCATACGAGGGGGGGGTACGTGTCGTACATACACGGTTGGGGTGGGGGTACGCTCCATGCATAGCGGGTGAGGGTACGGGTCGTACTTACACTGTTGGGGTTGGGGGTACGCTCCATACGTACGCGTGTGAGGGTACGGGTCGTACTTACACTGTTGGGGTGGGGGTACGCTCCATACGTACGCGTGTGAGGGTACGGGTCGTACTTACACTGTTGGGGTGGGGGGTATGCTCTATACGTACGTGTGTGAGGGTACGGGTCGTACTTACACTGTTGGGGTTGGGGGTACGCTCCATACGTACGCGTGTGAGGGTACGGGTCGTACTTACACTGTTGGGGTGGGGGGTACACTCCATACGTACGCGTGTGAGGGTATGGGTTGTACTTACACTGTTGGGGTTGGGGGTACGCTCCATACGTACACGTGTGAGGGTACGGGTTGTACTTACACTGTTGGGGTGGGGGGTACGCTCCATACGTACGTGTGTGAGGGTACGGGTTGTACTTACACTGTTGGGGTGGGGGGTATGCTCCATACGTACGCGTGTGAGGGTACGGGTCGTACTTACACTGTTGGGGTGGGGGGTACGCTCCATACGTACGCATGTGAGGGTACGGGTCGTACTTACAGTGTTGGGGTGGGGGGTACGCTCCATACGTACGCGTGTGAGGGTACAGGTCGTACTTACACTGTTGGGGTGGGGGGTACGCTCCATACGTACGCGTGTGAGGGTACGGGTCGTACTTACACTGTTGGGGTGGGGGGTACGCTCCATACGTACGCGTGTGAGGGTACGGGTCGTACTTACACTTTTGGGGTGGGGGTACGCTCCATACGTACGCGTGTGAGGGTACGGGTCGTACTTACACTCTTGGGGTGGGGGTATGCTCCATACATACGCGTGTGAGGGTATGGGTCGTACTTACACTGTTGGGGTTGGGGGTACGCTCCATACGTACGTGTGTGAGGGTACGGGTCGTACTTACACGGTTGGGGGTACGCTCCATACGTACGCGGGTGGGGGTACGGGTCGTACTTACACTGTTGGGGTGGGGGGTACGCTCCATACGTACACGGGTGGGGGTACGGTCCGTACATATGCGTCCCCACGCTATGTGGTGCTTGTGCGGGCCGTACCCAGGCCTTTGCCACGTGGGTACAGCCGTCCCGCCATTGTTGGGATGACGTAGGTGTGGGCGTGGTACGACTCGTACCCACGCTCTTAAGGCGTGGGTACGGGACGTACCTGTATTGTTGTGTTGCCGGTTCGCGTCGTCAGGCACTTCCGTTGTGGCGGACGCTGGCTTTGCTGGACACGCCCCCACCCCCTCGTGGTGACCAGGGCCTGGGGGTCAGGTATGTCCAGGGCATGTGTGCTGTGTGACTTTGGTGGGGGTTTTGTGGCATGCCCCTGGTCCTGCCCCCCCCTTCCCCCCTCCCTTTGTTGTTCTGACCTTCTGCGGCGTCTGCGTCCGAACCTGTAGAGGAGGTCGACTGCTATGAGGGCCGGAATGACACGTAGGTTCGGGTCCATGTCTGTCCGTCGCGTACAGGTTCTCCTTGTTCGCGTCGTCCTGATTTCCCGGCAGTTTTTGGCAGCCGGAAAATATTCACCGTGCGGGATGACGTCGGTGCGAATCGTGATTCCTGGTTCGTGAATGGCAGGCTGCGTTCGTCCCGACGTCACGTCGGCGCTTTCCCGGATCACATTTGTATGTTTATTTTCGTCGGTCGGGGTTTTGTACGATTCGTACGGAAATGGAGTTTCCGTGCGAATCGTAATATCATGTTTGTATATTTTGACGACCGGGTACGCGTCGGACGGAGAATATGCTCCGTCCGACGGTTCGTACCCGGTTTTTACCGGATCACAATCGGCACCTATGTCTTTACACGAGTGGAACAGTTGGTTTTGACTCCAATGCCACAGACAAAAAGGTCTGGTCACAATTTTGGATTTACAAAACATGGTACGCTGTCACCACTGTTCTGAACCCATGACAGAGACAGTAGTCCTCTGTCTGTAGAAAGAGATAACCCTTGGCACACCTCTCCAGGTCACAGGACAGGTCCAGAAGTTCACTTGTCAAGGGACGGGCCTTGGTCTCTGTGAACACACTAGATTAGTGTCAGGCTATGATACGTGAAATTGGGAACTCAGGGCTGGGGACCTCCACTGTGTGCCATGCAAGGAATATTCCCATCCCCAAAATCTGTAAAGCTCATTGAAGGGGACTCACACCAGGTTTCTTGAAGTAAAATTAAGTTGAATTGCTTCCAGAAATTTGCAACATCAGTACCTAGAGCCATATGAAATAAGCCACCCACATTCCATTGCATCTTTGCAGTGGCTGGAATGTCAAGCGGTGATCTCTTGTTTACCATATTTACTTAATCATACCTGATCCCTGATATAGCTTGAGATAACCAACTTCAGTCCTTATTCTGAGGTTTCGGAATGCTTATTGCATTTGTTGAATCACATGTCAAAAATATCACATCCGCTACATCGACTACCACTATATGATTTAGGTAACTAGATGAAGAGTTTAAGATAGTAAATATATACTATACTTACCGCAATGCTGAGGTCTCTCTTATTGAGGGTATCCATTGTCAAGTCATCAGGAGTTTGTAAAGCAGACACTGGAACCGTTCATCATGCTGTCTGGAAACCTTTCCTGTGGGTGTCAGCTCCAGGTTGGAGGCTCCATTGAGACAAACATTTTTAGGTCTCGCCTGGCGTAGACTGCACAGACATGCGCAGTCTCGCTGGCGAGATTTAACGTTTTAGAGGAGCTTTCACTAGCGGGTTTTAAGGCCCGGCCCCCTTTTCCATTGGCTGGCGTCACCGTTTATGCTAAACGGTGGCCCGCCATTGGAAAAGAGCGTCCAGTTCTCTAAAATAGAAAAGCGTACGAACGAAAAAAACGTAATTGCGAGCGCTTGTTAAACTAAGTAACCCGGGCCGTTTTGTCCACACCTGGTAAAGCCTATAAGAAAGACAGAAAATGTATAATCGTCCTACTGACATTAAAAGGGAGAAACGTTCGCCTCCTCCCAGCCCATGTACAGTAAGCTCTGCCCGCAAACGACTTCACTGGGAGAGCATAGTGTCAGTCCAGGACATTTGTGTGATTTTGTACGGTAGGGAACGCTTATGGCTAAAACTCCTGAATAAAGGTAGAACGTTCTAAAATTCAGTACAGGGAAACCGGGCAGCAGCAGTTCCCATAATATGCTACCATGGGGGAAGTAACAGAACCTACTCCCATCTTTCCCTTAGAGCGTATAAAGACAGTTCTATACCTTAATCTACCGGGTTTTCTTGTTCCTTTGGCCGTTACCCATGTCCTTTGCCATTGCCCCCTTCTGTCCTGCCAGAGCAGATGCAGACTCCATGTGCCACCACCAAATCGTAGCTCCTCCTCACTCGGACGCCATGTTCTGTGCACGCACACTGCATTCTGGGTAGAGGTAGAAGGGACACGATAGATTTGGTTCCCTTTAGAGGTGCAGGTAAGGGGGTCTGCCTTCTCATGTGGTAATCAGAGTGCAGTGTGGTATAGCTCCTCACTTGAACCCTAGCAGTCCCATGCATGCTTCCGTAGGTGCCTGTGTAGTGGGGTGGGGTCTTGGCTTCGTAGTTTCTCACACAAGCGCATGAGTTATAGCACTTGACCAAGACCATGCGAGTGTGTGTGAATGCATGTGAATGGTTTCTCACTGTGGAGCACAGGTGACGCTCACAGAGAGTCTGAACAATGCAGAGCGTGTGCGTTGGGTGTAGTGCGGTTTCTCATACTCGCGCACGAGTGACCGAGTGTGAGCAAGAAGGCAATGTGCGTGGGGTGGTGTTAGTATGAGTTCAGACAGCCGGAGGGGTAGTTCCCTGCGGGCCGGAATACCAGACCTGGGCCTCGTAGCCTCCCACAGAAGTGCAGAATGAAGGGAAGTGTGTGTGTGTGTGCGGGGGGGGGGCGTGCACGTTGAGCGGCACCCGAAGTGATCTCTTTGACATGGGTGCTGTAGGGGGTACCACCAAGGGAGCACACACCAGCTGCTCCTGGGGTTTTCAGACACCCCTCATTACAGCTGTGACTCGAGCATGTGCATGCGGTGGTGTTCTGTACTACACATGCACGCCCAGGAGTTAACGCTGTGCCACGTACACGTGTGTGCACGTTAAAGCCGTACCTCCTGTGCGCGTGTTCACAATGACCGACTGGTTGGCGTGATAAAGTTTATGTTAGTTTGCATTTAAAATGCGTGACAGCGCAGGTGTCATCCCCTCCAGTTGCGTACAGACCTTGCCTTTCAGCCTACACAACCATGCACACCACTATTAATACCCATATTAAAATCGTAACAATTAAACTACATGTCCCACAATGCAAAAGGCCAGAGCTGGCTACCTGAGATGTGGGTCTACTTGCTAGCAATGACCAAGTGTAGACTGCAGCACTTCTGTATGTAAAACAGGCTCATTGGTTAAATGTAGGAATCTACCTTCAGAAACACAAATAAAGTGGGGGCGGGGGGCACATTAAATCCGTACTGCAAACGGTCGGAAGTATCTCGGCACCAAGACTGGGAGGACTGCTGCACTTGGGACTTCCCTGCGCCGACTGCTCTCCTTCCCCTTGATAACATAATCTAATCTTGCCTGCAGGAAAGGGAAAACAAGCATTAAAAATGCAAAAGGTCTCGCCTTTCATGAAGTTAAAGCCATTTGCTTTGCTATACAATACCATTAGCCAAGCAAATGGCTTTAACTTAATCAAAGGCGAGACCTATTGGATTTTCAATGCTTGTTTAAATTGATCTTTGTGGCGATGTGGGTGTTATCTGCTGTCTTCGTTGATTTCATATTACCATGATTTACACTTTATCAGAAATCTGTAGAACGGGGGGCTAGGTGTATGAGAATGTAGAAAGTACTCTCCATAGTCATTCTTGTACTCCTATTCCTAACTTTCCTCCAAAGTCTTAAGTTTGAATATTTTCACAATATGTGCAAAACCAGGAAAAAGTCCCTTTACAAGGTGGAAACAAAATAATTTTGTCCTCATATTTCACGTGGCTGTTTGGGAAGTGGTCTCTACAGGGGATAAAATGTTTTCTAGCTGGTGAAAAATAAGTTTTTAAAATGTCTATTTGCAGATTTCGTTCACGCACATTTGAACGGATTGTCCACAATGCGGACAATTCGCTGGAGTATGCGTAGGTACCATACCGTATGCCTTTTAAATCTACATCTTCGTCACATTACCATGGCATATCTATTTGGAATATGTGAATCACTCAAATGTGTAAATCATCGCAAATCATGGGCGTTTGTCTCCCATGTAAATGTTCTCGTTTTTATTAGTCATTGTCTTTGGAGCACTAGAGCCACCGTGGGACACATACATTGTATCCTATTATTAGGATAACTTAGATGTACATGATCCGTCTTCTCGGATAGGGATCACGTCATTTTTACAGTCACAAATAATACTACCCAGTTACGGAAGCCAACATCTGGGTTTATTTTTTGAAAGATACAAGGTTGAGATGACCTCATGCTGTGCCACTCATAAATATGCAGATGGTACAGAATATGCCATACACGGATAAGCTATTACTCTAGTCTCCTTCATCATTTCCTGACATGATAACTAGATTCCTTGCAATAACAGAGCTGCAATGAAGGATTGGTCACTGTCAGACATAGCGAAACCTCCTGGGAGAAGTGAAGCTTTCTGTCCTTCGCAGGGTTGCTGCTAGCGAATTCTGCACACGGACGCTGCTGATGGAATATTGCCTTTCTGCTTGTAAATATGATGAAGATTTGTTGTTGGAGTGCAGTGCAGGAATTTTATTAGACATGGTTGACATCCCTGTCAGACAAAATATACACTGGAACAACCTCTGGATAAATTCACAGCAGACTGTTCATAGAGATAGCAGGTTTTTACAAGTATTGTGGCATGCACTGAACTGGCATTTAGAACCATGATCGAAGATAAAAGATCGGGCTTGTCTTCTCTTTCCAACTATTTTTCTGTGTAATTTAAGAAGTGGATGACATGTAGGAAACTAAATCAAAATTCCTGAATACAGCTTGAAACACTATCCACACACCCACAGACCATGCATAAAAGGTAGTTGCTTCATAATGGAGTGCAGTTACTCGTTTATAAATTACTGTACAAGAATATGAGCACTTTGGCTTTCTCCGCCTTCAGTGCTTAATTTGTAAAAGATGAACTGTCAGGGCCTAAAATATTTCTCAGGAGTCCACCACAGCTGGCACCACCCACAGCTCCTTCCACTGCTGCCAAAAGCCAGTCGTAGCATCACCTATGCGCAAGTGTTATCAGTTTTTCAAATGTGGATTAAATCGATGTATTCTGCTAAAACATAGACACAATGCCCCTATGTGGTGGTTGCATACGTGCTTGTGTTTAGAATAAGTATGGGTGCTGAGCACTGGCAAACACCGGCACAAATTAAGGACTATCTGCCTCACGTGTATTCAACTGGTAGCCCAGGTTGCTATCCAAGATAAGAGCAATTGCATAACCAGTTCACCAGGGTTGGAGTGACCTTTAGGGCAATCAGCCAGTGCCAGATGGGCTAGTCTGATAGGTCACAGTATGGGCCATTTGTAGATCTCGCCTAAGCAGCGCGCATGCGCTGTCTCTCCGAGACATCTAGTAATCTATATGCATGGTGAAACTCCTCCTATTACTGGATAATTTCTCGCCGCTTTCCATTAGTTAACTTTTGCATTTTTTTGTTAGCAGGCTTATTATTGGCGATTCAGGTCTATACGTAGCTTTCGTTCATTCCGGAAGCAGCACCGTCTAACTTCAGTCTTGTTACTCTTAAACAGCGTAATTGTTTTTTAAAAAATAGTGCGCATTAACATGCACGCGCAACCTTACATTATACGCACCTGCCAAAATGCGCAAATGCTTGTTTTCCTTGTGATCCTGGAAGCTGGCGCCAACCTTTTTTTCTTTTTTAATTTATTTACTTTTCTTTTATAATGACTGCACCCGCGCTTAGACTTTAAACATCTTAAGCTAAAGCTTGGGTGTCGCAATAGCTTTAAAAGTAAAGAAATAAAAAAAATCTTTACTTTCAGAGCAATCGTGGCACCCACGCTTTAGCTTAAGATGTTCAAAGCCTAAGTGCGGGTGCCATCATTGTAATAGAAAAGTAATCAAAAAAGCATGCGTCCGCCACTACCACCGGCGACCTAGACCTCCCTCGGCCCCTGCTCTGAAGGGAGTTTTCCTAAATGGGCCGCGATCACTTGGCCGGCCTTAGAGACTGCTGATACACCCAGATACAGGTGACGGCTGGAGTGGGTCGGCATGGGCTTGTGGCAAGACGGGCCAGCGGCCTGCCGGGACACGTGCGCGATCTAAGACTGGCCCTGTTTTCTCCGTCCCCCAATTAATAAGTGGTGGCTCCCATCCCCTGGGGGCTGCAATGTGGGCTGCTGGGGTCGAGCGAGCGCCTGGAGTCTCCTGCTGGAGGCTAGAGACTACTTCCATGGCCCGAACAGGCCAGCGGCAACGAACTTTGGAAACATTGTTATCTCCACAGGATTTCTCTGCCTCTAAGCAGTTGCTCTCATCAGGCTCCAGTGTTTCTTGTGATGAACTAACATTGGAGTGAGGCTGCAGACTGGGATAATGTTTAGGCACCTGTGATCACAGCACAATCCGATGAAGATCAGATTCAACCCGCTTGCTGCAATCCAAAGTGGCACTACCTTGGATCATGAGTTCGTATGTATAACGCATGCCTGTAACTGATTCGCCTCTAAGCAAGTTTTAAGAATGTGCATGATGCATCTGCGCTAGTTAGTACCACTAAATTGAGAGCACAGGTATCTGAGGTCCTTCGCCGTAGTGACAGCTTATAGCAGGCATATGGGTATTATGTTTGGCCAACATTTGTTTTGCTCTGAGCTTCTGTTATTTAGGTGTATTCTTATAATAAAGCAATAATCCCATATAATTACCAGGACGACTGGCTTTATCATGCCTACATTTACATTTTGATACATGTAATTTTGCTTTCCTAATGAAAATGCAGCAACTTTATTAGCAAACAACTGAATTTACCAACTACGGCACTGAGGAAAATGACCCAGGATAAAGACGGAAAACAAATAAAACCTACAGTCTCGGAGCAGTGCACGCAAAGGGGCAGTTCATCATCATCAAACTTTATTTGGTTTGTTTGTACAAAACCATCAAAGTACACAAAAGGTAAAAACATTGTCAATTTACAGTTTAAAAATATAAAAACAGGTACATTTTCAGGTAGCTTATTAAAAAGAACACTAAAAAGATGGCAGGCCGAACATACATCAGTATACATTGAGAAACAGCTAAGGGGCATTCTTCCTGAAGAAATGAGGAGAACGTTCCTAAAGTGCACAATGCATAGGTACATATTTTGCAGAACAATTAATAATACGGTGCAATCTATAATACAATTTTTTGGCGAATTATCCAGAAGGCAAATAAAAAGCGACTGACAGAAAAAACTATCGGTTCTGATACATCTGATTTTAAAATTCTGTACGCAATCTGATACTGCCTAGCTCCTAGATGAAGGCAGATTGGTCTTATCCACTTCCTGCGTATCTGCTGGTATCTGGGGCAGAAAAACAAAATGTGTTCTTCAGTTTCTCTGACAGAAGTACAGGAAGAACATAAATCCAATACTAGGCCAGACGCCTCCTTACTAGGAAATTTTAGAAGCAGATTGTTGTATCTGAATCTCACATATAGATTTCTTGCAAGAGGGGGAGAAATTCGATCCAGAAAGGGTTCAAATTGTGGGCCTGAGTTTACAGCTAAAAATTTAGATGTTAACTGACCATTGGTCAAATTATTAGTATAGTTGACGGCCACCACCTCCCAATATCTGGCTTTTAATCTCAATAAATTTTCTCTTGTAGCCCTATCCGGATGTTCCAACAGGTCCTTCATACTCAATGACTTGCACCAGTCTGCAATGTGTTTAAACCATGGTAAACTTTTTGCACCATTGCTCATCATAACCTCCCGAAGAGAATTTCGATAATCGATAAGTTGGGGGGGTTATCCATAGGCGCAGCCAGTAGGTTAAAGGTTTCAGAGCAGCCAGATCCCCAATTGTCTTCAGCCCAAGGTCACAGAAGAGGGGAATGAGAGGAGGTATAATCGGTAATGAGATGAGGGATCTAACAAAGATGTTTTCACAAGTCGTCAGCTTATTGGCGTTGGTGTAGCCCCAGATCTCAGCTCCATACAGGGCTCCGCTTTGGGCTTTTGCACAATAGATTTCCAGTGCTGGGGATAGGGGTTGAGTATAAGATTGTTTTTCTGATGGATACATCTGCCAGTGGATTCCTCACCTTGTGAATATCCCCTGCGCCAGCAACATTCGGAAACTTTTGTAGCACTCCACGCCGATGAGGTTGAAGTCCACATCACAGAGACGTCGGCTCCGCACGCGGTTCCGCTGACGTCACCGGATCCATAAGAAGACCTCATCGGCATGATGTTCCCTGTTTTTCCGCGCCGTCGACGCCAACGGTTTTCGGGACTCTCTCTGTATCTTTAGCTCGATACTTTGTTTTTCTACTGGTATCTCTCTCTTTCTTCTTGTCTGCAGCTGAAGATGTCGACTAAGAAGTCCGGGTTTAAGCCTTGCAGGGAGTGCAGTAAGCACATGTCAATTACGGATCCGCATGAGGACTGTGTATGGTGCCTTTCATCGGATCACGATGTCGAAGGATGTTTATGCAGCCGCAAGATGAGCACAAAGGCTCTCAAGGAAAGGGAGGCCAAGGTATTCATCGCCAGGATGAAAAAGGAGAAAAGAGGTCGGAGAAGATCAAGATCGAGGTCGAGGTTGGCGTCGAAGTCGACGTCGGGGCATGCTTCCAAGTCCAAGAAGCATAAGAAAAAAAAGAGGCACGGATCTCGACATCGCTCGGACAGGGATGCGGCTCCGAGATCGACCTCACCTTCTCGACGTCGTAAGGACTTTGTATCTCCTTCTCCTGTCTCTGTTCCTGATTCTCCTAGTGGCCTGACATCGCCTGCTGCTTCCTTGGAGCGTTTTCCGGCTCTGGCCCCGGCTCCAGTTGACGATCTTCCAGCTCCGGATGAGTCCTCGACTCCGCTGGTTCCACCGTCGGCGCTGATCGGCCCGAGTCTGGTGATGCCTCAGCCTGTGCCATATCCTTCGTTCCAGGCCCAGGTCAAGATCCGACGCATTATCTAAATGCTATGTATGGGGTCTTTTCCAGAGCCTTGTACCCCTCTGGTGTGCCTTCGGGTCCCCTGGGTCCTATGGCATTCAGCTTGGGAGTTCCTCAATCTTACCCTCAGGCTCCCTTCATGCCATTTTTCCCGGCGACACCGTCTTGGCATTTACCGGCGCCGAGGACATCGACGCCGCTTCCATCTTCACCGGCGCCGGCTCGGCCTCGTTCGACGCCGGCTGCTCCTCTGGATCCGCGTTCGACGCCGGCGCCGTCGGATTCGGTTACGGCACCGCCGACTCCTGTTGTGAGAATCAGATCCAGGAGGGAGGCTCAAAGGGTACGGGAGGAACAGAGGTACCAGATGGAAGAAGTGGAAGAAGGTGAGTTCATGGAATCAGACGATCTCTTTGAGGAGTTAAAGGAGGCTAGTGACCTGGACTTATCACCTGAATGGGAGATTACTCCTCCTGCTGATGCTCCTTCAAAAGATGTGGCTCCCTACCACTCAGTTATTAAGAAGGCGGCTGAGCTTCTGGATCTGCAGTTACCATCTGCAGAGTTCAAACCGAACATCCTCACAGAGGTCTTACATTCTCCTTCCTCTGTATCGGAGCCCTTGCTTCCTTTTAATGACGCCATTATTGAACCTGTAATGGAAGTATGGCGTAAGCCCTTCTCTGATCAAGCGGTCTCTAAGGTTATTGCAAGGAGATATAGAGGATCCTGACTTTCTGACCTCCCATCCTTATCCGGAGAGTCTGGTGGTTCAGGCTGCCTGTTCCAAAAGATCTTCAGGTGCTTTTCCCCAAGTACCTGGTGACAGGGATGCAAAGAAATTAGACCAGTCAGCCAAGAAGGTCTTCTCCACGGTGATAATGGATGCATCCACTTTAGGGTGGGGTGCGCATCTGGGGGTATCTGGAGATCAAGGGTCTTTGGTCTCCAGAGGAAAGGTTGCTTCACATTAACCTTCTGGAATTACGGGCGATACGTTTGGTGCTCAAGGCCTTCCTCCCTTCCCTTCGCGGTCAGTCGGTTCAAGTCCTGACGGACAACACTACTGCGATGTGGTATGTCAACAAGCAGGGAGGAGTGGGGTCACATTGTCTCTGCAGAGAGGCTCTGCGTCTCTGGTCATGGGTTCAGGATCATCAGATTTGTCTGATGGCAAATCATCTGTCCGGAGTTCTGAACGTGCGTGCAGACAGTCTCAGTCGGCAGTTCTCCACCGACCACGAGTGGAGGCTTCATCCGGAGGTGGTTTGTCACGTCTTTCGGGTGTGGGGAACTCCTCAGGTGGACCTGTTTGCCACTCACGAGAACGCTCACTGCCTGTCATTCTGCAGTCTCTAGTATCTGTTGCAGGGAGCGTCGGGGACGCTTTTCAGTTGAGTTGGAGCTCACAACTCCTTTACGCGTTTCCTCCCATACCCTTGATTTCTCGGGTTCTGAGGAAGATTCGCCAAGACCTGGCCCAAGTCATATTGATCGCCCCGGATTGGCCAAGAGGGGTGTGGTACACCGATCTTCTCCACCTCTCCTCGTGCCCTCCGCTCTGTCTCCCTCTCAGGGCAGACCTCCTCTCGCAGTCGGAGGGGCAGGTTCTACACCCCCACCTCCAGAGCTTACACCTTCATGCCTGGAGATTGAACGGGGCAACCTGAATTCTTTTTCTCTCCCGCCAGATGTGGTCGATGTAATATTGTCTGCCAGAGGTCATTCCACCAAATCTATCTATTCCTATAGGTGGTCTAAATTTGTTCTTTGGTGCGGAGATAAATCTATTGACCCTTTGAGGGCTTGTTTGTCTAACATTCTTCAGTTTGCCCTTTCTCTTGCTCAGCAAGGTTTTGCTGTGGCCACTGTGAAGGGATATCTTTCAGCCTTGTCGGCTTTCCTTTGTTTGCCGGATCAGCCGTCATTGTTCAAATCACCTATTGTTTTACGATTTCTTAAGGGCCTTACAAACAAGTTTCCGCCTACTCCTTTTATTGTACCTCAATGGGACTTAAATCTTGTCTTAACTTACCTGATGGGTTCTCCCTTCGAGCCCTTGCACAAGTGTCCCTTGAGACTGTTGTCTTTCAAAAAGTCTTTCTTATTGCTATTACCTCGGCAAGGAGGGATAGTGAGCTTCAAGCTCTGAGTTCAAAACCCCCGTTCTTGACCATTCATGCTGAAAGAATGGTACTCAGGACCAGAGCTGCTTTTCTGCCTAAGGTGGTAACTCCTTTCCATCTGGGGCTATCCATTACCTTCCCTACCTTCTATCCTCCCCCACACCCTTCCAAGGAGGAGGAGCGGCTTCACCGCTTGGACCCTAAGAGGGCGGTGCGCTTCTACCTTGACAGAACTAAGGACTTTCGAGTTGACGACCAGCTCTTCATGGGCTTTGTTGGCTGCAGGAAAGGCAGAGCGGTGCACAAGCGAACCCTTTCCAGATGGATTATCTTGTGCATCAAGATATGTTACTCTTTGGCCGGTAAGGAACCTCCAGAGGGTATAAGGGCTCATTCTACAAGGGGCTAAGTCTTCTTCTTCTGCCTTGTCTAGGGGTGTTCCTGTGGAGGACATTTATATGGCGGCAACTTGGGCCTCCATCCACATTTTCGCGAAGCATTACTGCTTGGATTCCGAGGTGAGGAGGGACGGACACTTTGCTCGTTCCATCCTTCAGGACTTTCTGGTATAGAAGGGTGGACACCCTCCTCCGGGAGTGGGACTGCTGTGGGAATCTTTTCACAAGGTGAGGAATCCACTGGCAGATGTATCCATCAGAAGAACAAGTTACTTACCTTCGGTAACGCTTTTTCTGGTGGATACAGTATCTGCCTGTGAATTCCTCACTGACCCACTCGCTTCCCCGTTGTCCACCCTTGTATACCTACATTTCTAATCATGGTGTTTCAAAATGTATTTGTTACTGTCAAAGGCATTGTGTTATTTCTTTTGCCTTCCTATATTATCTCCACACTGTGTGTGTTGCTTTGTATATTATGTTCTGTGTATACTGTATATGTATTGCTGTCAGTCCGTCCGTGTGCCTCGAAGGCACGGGAAAAAAGGGCGGAACTGACATCATCACACCGACGAGGTCTTCTTATGGATCCGGTGACGTCAGCGGAGCCATGTGCGGAGGCGTGTCTCTGTGACGTCGTCTTTTAACTCATCGGCGTGGAGTGCTACAAAAGTTTCCGAATGTTGCTGGCGCAGGGGATATTCACAAGGTGAGGAATCCACAGGCAGATACTGTATCCACCAGAAAAAGCATTACCGAAAGTAAGTAACTTGTTCATCAAATCTTAAAATAGATTTAGACCTTTGGCATAGGATTAGGTAACTCTTGTTTAGCTGGTAATCCCAACTGAGTGACTCACTCAAACCTATGCCTAGATAATCAAACTTTTTTACCCGCTCAAGGGGCTCGTGTGTAATCTTGATCTCCCGAAGGCCACCCCGAACTTTCGAAAACACCATATATTTTGTCTTGGAGGTGTTGAGTTCCAGTCTCCCATCTCTACAAAATTCTAAAAATCTATCCAATAATATTTGCAAACCCATTGGAGTCTTAGATATTAATAAGGAGTCGTCTGCAAAGAGCAGGGTAGGAACTTTTTCCCCATTCAGGCAGGGTGCATCATTCTCGCCAACCATTAAGCAACTCGCCACATCATTGATGAACAGGGAAAACAGAGTGGGGGCTAAAACGCACCCTTGTCAAAGTAGCATTAAATAAAGCCAAGCGAGACGCCGCCGAGAAGATACCGATACAGCATGTGATTACATGCTGTATCGGTATCTTCTCTGTTAGTTCACCATTTCCCCCCCATCTGACTTGGGCATAATTATCCATGTGGAGTCTTGCTATCACTGTAACCAGATCCGAAGGGGCACCCAGATCAAGCATAATCTTCCATAACAAGTCACGCGGTAGCAGATCAAACGCGGCTCGCAGATCAATGAAAGCTACATAAAGCTTCTGCTTCCTAAGTAGCACATATTTCCAGGTTAGTAAGGTGAATCTGAAAGCTTGATCACACGTGCTTATTTTGGAACGAAAGCCCTCCTGGTATGTTGACAATATCGTGTGGTCATCCATCCAACATTGTAATTTATCTAGGACTTGCCTGGAAAAAATCTTTTGTAAATTGTCTATCAGGCTGATGGGTCTGTAATTGGAGGGGATAGCAGTATCGCCCTTTTTGTAGATGGTAATTATCTCGGCTCCCCTCCATGTTTCTGGAATGTCCCCACCAGCCAATATACTATTAGACAAAAGATTTATGTATGGGGCCCATATCGTTGGTTCTGATTTGTACAAATCACCCGGGATCAAATCGGGGCCAGGGGCTTTTCCCGCCTTAAGTCTGCTGATTGCTGACAGACCAAAGATGGGTTATTAGCATTCGCCGCAAGGGTAGTAATAGATGGGGTGCATTTGGCCCTATCGGTGTTTAAACTGCCCTGAACCTCTATCCCGGAATATAGTTTTGTAAAATGGTCCATCCAGGTCTCCGGTTTGATGTGATAGCTAAGAGTGAAAGCATTCTCCTTACTCCCCTTTGAGACAATATGCCAAAAAAGGCGACTATCCCTTCACTGGGCAGCCAGGACCAAATCTTGCCAGTTTTTGTCGGCGGCGTCTCGCTTGGCTTTATTTAATGCTACTTTGTAACTGTTGCGAGCCCGAATTAATTCAGCTCTAGAGTGCTCTCTAACTGCTAATTGTAGAGCATTCTTGGCTATCTTACAGTCATTATTAAACCACTGGTTTACCCCAGTGCTAAGGGGCCTTCTGCCAGGGCTATTTTTTAGTGAAAACAGTTTGTAAAGCCTAAAGAATTTAAGATGCACCGATACAATGTGAGTTGGTACCGGGGGTTGTATACTTTCCACACTGCTACACAGATTAGTTAAAAATGATGTGAAGAGCTTGTATATTCTAGTATACAAGCTCTGGTCAACTTGGACTTTAGGCCACGCAACTCTTCTGCGGTTATTAGTTACGCGCGGCTCCTCGTCTTTAGAGATATGACAAAAGAAACTCCTGTCCAAATCAGTACCCCTCATTTTTAATAATAAAGAATTGTGGTTGCTGTCGTCCCTTTGTTCGATGCTCATATCTTCAACCAGTGACCACACTCTTACATCAATGAATATGTAATCGATGATACTAGAGTAGGCACCCCTTTTAAAAGTGGCCTTCCTTCCTAAATCAGTTGCAGTTCTCCCATTACAGGCTCTCAGGCTCCTACCAGTGATTAGAGAAGCAATCTGCAGGGAGACATTTGATAGGCGTGAGCCTTGTTCGCCAGCAACCAGATTAGGGATACCCCATAACTCGTCCACTTCCTTGAGCAGAGTGCTCAATAATGTAGATGGTTCAAAAGCAGCATTAAAATCCCCTGCAACAATGACTTTAGAGTTAGATTGATATATTCCAAGCAGATCGTCCAACAATGAGAGTACGGAGGAGTCGATTTTATATGGTTCAGACCTAGAATAAACGTTAAAAAGGGTCAAAATTAAGCTGTCCAGAGAAACAAGCTGTATCCCTATAATATCTTGAGAGTCAATTGATATGTGCTTATATTTGCAAGATAAAAAGTTTTTTACAAGTATTAGTTGCCCACCACTAGCCCTACCCGTCGTCTCGGGCAGGATAGCTTCCACACTAAGTAGTGTAACGTTTATATGTACCCTATCTACGGCCCAGTTCTCTTGAAAGACATAGATGTCATTTATCGATATATAGGAAAACCAATCTGGGTCTTGGAGTTTACAGTGGATACCGGTCAGGTTCCACGATATTATTGTTAAAGTGTTGTTTACCTCCTTATTGATTATGGGTGTACACCCATGGGTGTCTGTACCGATTGGAAGATCACTATCACAGGGGCAGTTCATGTTGGGCCTTGCATCCTCCTTTCTATGAGGTTCTGACAGCTGAGCAAACACAACACTCGGCATGTCACAAGAGCTAACACAACCAATAGTAACACGCTTCAAGTTCTAGGAATTATTTATTTCCATGGTGCCCCGCAATCTATTATATTCTCTATAAAGGGTGCTGATGGTATGAACATGAACACCGTGTACACCCGTCGTGAGTCGGGAAGGGTGGAGCCCTGCTGATGCCATGTGTGACCCTGGACAGGTCAGCGAAGCTTCTGTGATTTGAGCTGTTACTTGGCTAAGCTATAAAAAAGTGCATTAGCATAACTGTTAAGATCGCTATCGGTGTTAGCACTAGCATATGTGCTTTCTTAAACATTGTGTCACCAATCCGTGATTTGCCTGAAATTATCCGGCTGTGGTTCTTCCTACAGAGACTGGTGTCTCGTTCCCAAGATGACTTATTTGTTTCACATTGCAAGCCATATGTATTTATGTTTAAGAAAACAAAAGTGTGGAAGTGTTTCAATAATTTAGGTGTTGATAAAAGGTGAATTATGTGGAATAAAACAGCACATTTTTTGTAGTTTATATTACATAATAATTTGTTCTTTTTTATATGTTAAAAGTGCCTGGCATAAGGAATAAAATATTATTATATTAACACATATTTTTTGAGAGGCAATACAGTTTTATATTTAAATGTTTTTTTTAGTTTACAATGGCTACATCTTTCTCTATCTTTATGTCTATTCCATGCAGCTCTCACCCCTATCTATTCACTATGCCTCATAATTACAGTAGATAAATATACTCCACAACACAAAATTCCACCCCACATAATTCCACAGCTAGCAATTCCAATACAACCCACATAATTCCAATCGAAACCAAAACACATGGGTTTGGAGTGGGTAAAAGACATTGTCATTTACAACACCACTAGCTCTAACTCTCGCAAATGCGAGACCTATTGCATTGCAAATGCTTGTTTTGTTTGTGGCCTGTTTTATGGTCTGGTGGAGCACCTTTTATAATTGTTTTCTCGGCTATTGTGGGATTCTTTTTGAGTTCATACTTATGTGCACTAATAATATACAGTAAGGGGTTTTGTGGGCTCCAGTGGTAAGGGGACATGGGAAAGGGTAGCAAGGGTTTTTAGTTATCAGTGATGGGGAAGGTTATGGAGTAATAACAAGCGGTCGCCAATAGGTAGTTACAGTTAGGATTACATTTCACATATTTTTCAAAAATAATTTGCCAGTCACTTCAGTTGCTTTCTGGAAAGTTTTTGCATGATCTGTATGGGGAAGGGGTTTGGAAAAAAGGGGGTGGGGTGTCCCAAAACACCTTTCTCTATGCGATTTCCTATAGGGATTTTATACACAAATACAGCCCGAGCCACTGAACAGAATTAAAATAAATTTGTCAGAAAGCTAGATCTTGGTCCAGAAAGAGTGCTTTTTGTAATTCGGTGTCAATCTATTCAGTAGTTTTGGAGTTATTATAGTAAAAAGATTTATGTATATCTAAAGACATGGATCCACAACAGATCCATTGCAGCAGATCTGTGGAGCCACCAGCAATGCCATGATTGGCTGGCTGCAACCTGAAAGGAAAGAAGCAGTTACCATTTTGTGAAACTCTGTTCTCGGGGGGAATAACATTTCAAAGTGATAGAAGGAGTCAGGTACCCTGACCCCATGGGTCTGTGAGGGACCCCTCAAGGGCATAAAAGTGTCCAAAAATGTTTTTTTAGTGCACAAGGGACTGTGGATCCTCTGCAAGGCTCAGTGTGACCCCTGTGTGCTCCGCGATGGATCTGCAAATCCAGACCCCAATTTAAAAGATGCATACACCCACTCACAGGCCCATTCATCTACTCACAGACTCACTCACAAACTCACTCACCCACATACATACCTACACACCCACTCACACACCCATACAGCCACTCACACACCAACAGATGCACAAAACCACTCACACACCCATTCACTGACCCACACGGCCACTCACACCCACTCACACACTCACACAACCACTTACACACTCACACCCACACCCACTCACATACCCATACAGCCACTCACACACCCACTCACTGGTTCCTAAATCCACTCATACACCCACTCAAACACTCACACAACCACTCACACAACCACTCACACACCTACTCACACATCCATGCAGCCACTCACACAACCACTCACAGACCCACACAGCCACTCACACGGCTACTCAAACACTCCCACATCCACTCACAGACCCACAAAACTAATCACACACCCATGGACAGACCCACACAGCTACTCACACAGCCTCTCACACACCCAATTACACACCCATACAGCCACTCACACACCCAATCACAGACCCACAAAACCACTCACACACCCACTCACAAAACCATACAGCCACTCACACATCCACTCACACACTGACTTACACACCATCACAACCACTCACATGCTGACTCACTCACCCACTCACAGACCCACAAAACCACTCACACACCCACACAGCCACTCACACACCTACACAGCCATCCCTCATCCTCTTACACACCCACAAAACCACTCAGACACCCATATAGCCACCCACACACAGGCAGTGATAAATTTATAGAAATTGCAATAGCAGATGTTTGTATTAAATGTTTTGTTGTTTTAGTTTTGATTATGTGCTTTTGGTTGGGAACAGATCTGCAGATTCATAAAATGAATTTAAAACAAGAAAGACTTGGTGCATTGCATTTATAGAAAGATTACATAAATAGTACACCATCTTTAAAAACTGATTATAGTTCAGATAATATATGTTAGAAATACTAACGCTCATTACTAGTACAGAAAGAGTAATCATTTAATGTTTTCAGTAGCTCAGTATATATCTTTCAGTGTCAGAAACGTTTACAAAACACTCACACTCACTGGAGGATGTCATCAGTGAGGTCATCAGCTATGTCATTTGAGATGTCGTCAGTGATGCCATCAGTGTTGTCACTGACCATGTCATGAGTGATGTAATATGTGAGGTCATAAGCAGTGCATTGCAGGGGGCGTAAGTTATAATTAGCTCAGATAACTATAACTGCTGAATTTATATGGTTTTGTACGTGTAAAATCTGACCCTAAGTACAACGTCCCTGTAACCTTTCCCAATCGCAAAATCCCCATGCATTTTCCATAGACTTCTTTAAGAAGCACTACCGCAAAAACTGCTGGATGGAATTACACCAGATTTGGCAGTAAGCTAGATCTTGGTTTGCAGATTATGCTTTTTGTCATTTAGTGTAAATTTAGTGTACGTTTTTGAGAAATTAAAGTTCACAAATATGTGTATATCTGGACGGTTGGGTCTGAATGAGTCTCTCGAGAGGCTTGCGGAAGCACCAGCTTAAAAATAGAGCGTTCTGATAGGCCCAGGGAACTTTTTCCCTTTGGCCAATTCGCTCCCATGGGAGTCAGACTCCAATGGGAGTGAGCGCTCTGATTGGCTGCCAGCAACATCAGAAAAATGTTGCTGCCAGCCATTACAGGACTTTAGGAAATAGTTCCCTGTCCTGAACTTTAAAAAATATATACATATAAGGGGGCAAGGTAGGGACATCCTGCCCCCATAGGTGCCAAGAAGGACCACCCACTATACATATATATATAGCCCTGGGTGATGGGGTCCCAGGGCCCAAAAAGGCTCATGGAGGGGGGCTGCGTGTCCCTCCCCTTTTTAATTAGCTTTGGACCCAGGTAATGTATTCCTCAAGGCCTGATAAAGCTCAGGGCACCCCTCCCCATTTAATCCCCAAAGAAAGCTTGGGTGGGGGGCTCTGCCACCCCCTTCTATTTTTTGTATTTGGCCCGGGGAGGTAGGGTCCCTGGGCAAATTAACGATTGGGGAGTGGGCTGCATGCTGCCCTCCACTTAATATATTTGTTTTGTCCTCAGGGATGGGGTCCTGGGGCCTGAAAGCCAACCGTAAGGCTGTGTGCGATAGGGTGTTGTCATCCTGCTGGGAGTTTGACCACAGGGCTTTGGGGCAGGCCAAGCTGTGTGTCCAACCCTCCTCTGCGCAAAGCCAAAGGTATGCTCAGCATGGAGTTAGCTGCCTGCAGGGAGTTGGAAGCAGGACCTGGCTGCAACATAGGCCCTGTGGCTAACCCCACCCCATGCACAAGCAAATGCCATGCACAGCGCGGGGTTGGCTGCCTTTGGGAGTAGGACACAGGGCCTGGCTGCTAGCCAGGCCATGCAGCCAAACCCATGCCACGCACGTCATAAGGCCGCATGCAGCATGAGGTTGGCTGGCTGCTGGGGGGGTTGTTTGCCTCCAGGTGGTTTGGCAGGCCCTTTTGCTAACTCTCTGCTGTGCATGGTCCAAGGCCGTGACCAGTGTGGGGTTGGCAGCCTGTAGTGGGTTTGCCACAGTGCCTGGTCGTTTTTTTTGTTTTTTTGTATTACTTAATGTAAAAAACAGCCTAGAAATTAACTGAAAAAAACATAGGTTAAAGTAATGTTATAGTTAGTTGTGATAAAAAGATCTGTTTTTGTTTAAAAAGCCTTAAAAATTCACTGAAAACAACCAAAGGTTAAAGTAATGGTATAGTTTTTTGTTTTTAGTTTTTATTTATTAGTTTCATCATGAAACCTAAAACAGACGTCTATATGCACAGTTATACCATATGTGACATCCAGTGACAAAATTATTTGCATGCTCCAAAATAAAATCCAGGTATTTCAAAATTACCAACAATGCGGTACCAGCTATGTAGAACAGTCCCAACAACCGCAGGGTGACTCCATGGTACTACAGGCCAGTGGCTCACAGGAGGCCCATGGCCCAATATCCAACTCGATAATGAATGACATGTCATTATGCATAAATACAATACATTTCTGTATTTACCTCTCCTGTGATAGAGTCTTAGGGGCCGCAATCTGTGGGTCTGAGTGTACATCAGCAGCTTTATTTACAAGGTAAGTTTGATACGGTCTCCAATAATTCCTAGGTCGGCTTCTAGGTGGAAGCGACTCATTATATATATCAGCTTGTGTGCACTCGGACTCTGAAAACAGTTTGGCATTGTTCCCCCTGGTCACCCGGCAGAATGCAAATGACTATCTGGGATGATCACTATGAATGTCTCATGCTGGTATCTTACTCTAACAGATGAGTATATACAATGTTAAACTTTGACTGTGGATGGTCTCAATGTAACTTGTACTTATAGTATAATGGGGCCCGGGTTGGGGCACTACAACTGTGATTGACGTGTGTTGTATAATGCAGTCTAAGAAAATGGTGGTTTTCCCCTGTGGCGACTGCACTATGTTATGGACTATACAGGGTTCATGTTGAACTGGTTTTCATTGTTTGGTCCTCTAAAGTTCTAAAGGGGAACCTGGTATTGGGAGTTTTAACGGGATATGTATGTACAGACTCAGCTGCAGATAACCTTTTTTATAGTCAGCAAGAAGGGGCGAGCGCCTGTATATCACTAAGTTACACAAAGATGAATGGCTCCACCTGATAAATATACATACACATCCTGGAATGTAAGGGGTCTTGGTTCGGTGCACAAAAGACACACATTGGTTTTATTCAGGAATCCGTCCTTACGCACAAGGAGGCCCTTAAGTTAAAAAAGAAGTGGAGAGGTCAACTATTTTTTACCTCCTACCCAGCATTTGCACGTGGGGCTGTGATATGGATAAGAAGTGGTATCCTTTTCGTGCTCTTGGAACAGAGGATAGACTTGAATGGCAGATATGTGCTATTGCATGGCATGTTGGATTGAGAGAATATAGTGCTAGGAAGTTTATATGCCCCGAACTCAGAGCAAGACAAGTTTCTAGGAGTACTCACCTCTGCGCTGATGGGTTGGGACGACCCCTGGGTTTTGGGAGGTGACTTTAATGGGGTACTAGATATAGGGCTGTGGAAAAGTAGCTCGTAACTGAACATTATCTGCGCCATCTTGTCTCTCCCCAGCGCGACACACAGGAAAGCGCACGGCAGCCATTTTAGGCACCCTGTTCTCTCTCCCTGCCCATTGCCGATCGCCAGCGCGTCCCCCTGGCGCTGCGAACATTCCCCCGCGCGCCGGCCACCCCCGCTCTCTCATACATGGGCCATAAACCCTCTCCTTCTGCGCGACCCTGCCATGGAACCACATCCCACGCCTGACCGACATCCCATACATGGTCATACATCTCTTTGATAACCCCCTTCCTCTACGCCCAATTGTCCGAACCGATCCCAGGCCATCACCTAGCCCTGCGGATGCAGTTTATTGCCCCTACCGTAAGGGAAACACCCCACATCAAAGGGATTACAGTAGATCAAGGCCCCCCCACCCCCTGAGACCCGACCAGTCGCACACACCCCCGGGAATTGGCAGAATGTCCAGCTGTGTGATAGCCATCTCCTACTGTGTGTGGGGTGGGGACTTCCACTGTAGATATGTGTGGGAACGAGCTTGAAGTGGGGATTCTGAGGATGTTCTTTCATGTATCAAAGCGATCTCAAGAATGTGCCATGTATGATAAACCTGCAATAAAGTCATAAACCTGTGTATAAGAGGCCAGGCCTCAGAGATGTGGTTAGAGCACCTCGTGACGATACCTTGCTGTCTGATCTGATGTGTTCTCCTCCGGAGAGAATAAACCTTGGTTTCCTGCCTTCCAGTCTCCGGCGCCTGCCTCTTTGTTGGTTAATTATCGAATGGTATAAGAGGCGATTACCGCAGGGCAATACTCGAAAGGTTATCGACTGCAACTGCCGCTACCTTTTAACAATTGGCGTCCCAAGCGTGGGGCCCATCAGCGACACGTGGATCCAGTGGGAGAGGTCCCGACGACAGAGTGAATGACTGCAACGATCGGAAAGAGCTCCTGCCCGATAGACCCTCGTCTGGCAGCCGATCATCCGAACTTCACTAGTTCCGAACCGACCTCTCTCGAGTGATCTACGGTCCTGACTGGGAACCATCAGGAGTGCCGCAGCAAATACGGAGAGTAGAGGACGATCGGGCGCTGGAGGCGGAAGACGAGAAACTGTCCATGCGGTCCGGGTAAGGTTGTGAAACACGACAAATTGCGAAACGATTGATTGATTGATTGAAAATACTAGTATTGCTTATTGATTGTTCTCTTTGAGATATTCGCTGTCTACAAACGGGGAGGAGTAGAAATACTCTCTCTTCCTTTGCAGATAGTGAAGGGTAGGTAACGCAGACTTTTGTCCCCATTGTAACCCGTCGTGCCTATTTTTATCTCCCCACTGATTGATTGTCCGAACATTGATTGTTTTGAAGAATAGTGCTCTTTGAGATATTCTCTGTTTGCAAATAACGTAGAATAGAAATATTCTGTCTAGTCTTTGCAAATAGTGAAGGGTAGGTAACGCAGACTTTTGTCCCCATTGTAACCCGTCGTGCCTATCTCTTTCTCACCATTGATTGATTGATTGTCTGAACACTGGTTGTTCGATATTGGTTCTTTGGAGGTATTCTCTGCTTACAAATAACGTGGAACAGAAATATTCTGTCTAGTCTTTGCAAGCAGTGAAAAGATAGGTAGTGCAGACTTTTGTCCCCGTTGTAACCCGTCATGCCTGTCTTCTCCCCACTGATTGGTAGTTGGTTCTGCCCGGACCGCTTATTAGAGATGAACCATCCGGCTCCTCTGGAAGGCACCCCTAATAAGGACATGTTTACTAAATATCGACTAGTCGCTGTAGCTTATAGCAAACTATGGCATAAATATACAAAGAAGGACTCCGAAAACCAGTAGACCACTGATGGGATCCTTTTTCTTTTAAGAAACACTAGGAAATAGCCCTTTGCGAAAAATATGAAACTAGGGGAAGGAGCCAAGCTCACGGTCAAGATGGCCACGAGGTAGCTCAGCTCCATCGCTCTCGCTGCCTAAACATGTCTGCCCTACCACCCACCCCGCCCAGTAAACACGACAAAATCTTGCACAACCGGAAGCCTGCTGATACCCACCATCGACGTCACCAAACTGGGCTAGATCACGCACAATTGGGCTATGTCATTTTCCGATTACGCAGTAACATCCTTGTGCTCGTTGCCAGATTGCAAATATGTACAACACTCCAACAAAGTAGTATGATTAAAACATTTTAATAACTTATAGGTATAACAACATTCCGACAGGGTGAACACGTTAAAACACGTTTTTTAACAACTATTTACATGACAGCCTGCCGCAACCTCCATCCCAAAGCATTCACGTCCGCGTGACACAGTCCCCACCCTCCTTCCTCGAAGTAGCAACATTGGCTTGTTTTGGGCGGTCCTTTTAGTCGGCTTTGGGCTATAAAAGACATGCAAAATCCATCGGCCTGTAGGGCGGCATCAGTGGCGGACGGTTGTGCGAATAGGCCGGAGGCTGCACGCAGCGCTGGGACCCTGGCGGCGCCGAGGAGGAGTCTAGCGGGTTTTTGTACTGGTCTTGCCATCCTCTTCTGCTGCACAGATCGACAACGAAGGGTGCCCTGGCGGGGGGGAAGCGACGCGAACGGGCCTCCCCCGCCTCCCCAGGTGGAGGCTCACCAGCCAAGAAGGCACCCCTGCCGTTTCACTCGCCGTCCAGCTGAGTAGCCGCCCCTGCACTCACCGGCCAGCTGCAGCAGGGGAGCCATTTACGTCCCGCCTGCCGGACGACCACCCAGGCACGGGTTCTTTTCTGCACCAAGATTGCCATTAGCGTTCGATGCAAGAAGTGGGCCCCCGCAGCCAAGTGGTCGGAGGGACCCACCCCGGTGGCTGTAACGAAGAGCTGCTGCTGCTGCTGCCACTGGACTCTCGAAATGGCGGTCGGCTCTTCAGATTCAGGCCTGGTCCACTAAAAGATGGCTCTGGGCTACCTTGGAACTCGGAAGCTTGCCTGCTCGGGCATGGGCCACACCCTTGAAAACGCCCACTCTGAGTTTTGCAGATTCTGCGGGAGTCATTGGCCTTCGACTCCCGTGGACTTCCGGTGGGGGCAACCACCGCTATTGCTTGATCATTCCACATTAACTTGTCTTTGCCCCGGGCGGCAGCCATCTTGCCTCCTTTTGGTGCCCTGAGAGAGACTGATTCAAGGCGTTGGCAGCGAGACCCGCCTGCTGTCCCACCCTGAGAATGGATCATGGCATTGCTGCGAGACCGTGGTGACGCCATGCTGACGCAAGCTTCTGTTTGAATTATCAGGAGACACTGTAGCCTAGCCGCTCGGATCAGTTCCGGTGGAACCTCAACATGACCCGGTAGGAACAAAAACTGTGCTTCCCCACCCCCGAATCACGATTCATGCTGTCTGTTCTTTCCGTTGGCTCCAACGAAAGTTCTCGAACTGCCGAAAGGGATTCTGGTCTGGCAGCTAGTTAGTGGAAGGACTTAGACTGTACGCTGGACCCGCCCGACCTCGCCCCAAAATGGCGCCGATGTAGGAGGGGCCTACAACTCCTTATGGCGTTTCAGTTACTTGACATTATGTTAAAAGGATATGAATGCGATGTTTTCACACATGATGGGTGGAGGGGCGGGGAGGGTACTGATCGAGCATACGAACAACCTTATTAATGCTGGCCTTCCCATTTTTATTATCATTTTTTATTTTTATTTTCGCATTAAGGTAGTATTGCTCATGATACTCGACGCCTCTTGCATCGTGGCCGGCCTATACGGTTGTAGGCCCGTATTTGTATACTGACATTTTCACAATAAAGGGTTTTCGAAGGAATTATGGAATCAGCGTCTTAACAATCGTCTAGGTTGGTAGGGTCTTGAATAACGGCTGTCATTTCCAAACAATAGAAGACAGATAATGCAGGCCCTTTACCTGAAGTTTGGATTAATGAAAATTTGTATCCATGTAAGGTATGGTATTTTGTCCAATAATATGCGGCTAATTGAGAAACAAATGCACGAAGAGGGAACTCGAATTTAGGGAAAAATAAAAAAAAATAAAAATGAAGAAATTTTGGTATAGTAGAAAAGAAGGGTATAGTACACAGAAAGAAAAATGCGAAAAGGATAGTCAAGGTCTGTGGTATTACCCGCCCCTGCAACTAGCCTGGTACTTGGTAAGTAGAACTTTTTCGTGTCTACGCGCGCTAACGTACTTTGAATGCTGCATACCCCCCCCCCCTCTCTTTTCTCCTCTGCAGGTCACATCGGAGTTCCGACTGAAGAATGGAGTGAACATGGACCGCACCGTGCTCAATATAGGGAAAAATATAGACAAACGTTGTGGGATGGTGCGCGAAGTGCAGACCACCACTGAGAACGTGAAAAACTGTATGGTATGTGCGTACGTGCCATGATTATACGGTATGAATGTGTATGCATTTCGTATGCTTGGGTCGCTGGAAGAGAACGTCATCGCATGACTGAAGTGCTTGTCTATCGATCAACATGCATAGGAAAGAGGACAGGAAAGGAGAGGTCCCCATACTCAACGTAGCCCTGTGTCTTCGTCTTAAGTTTCTGCGCTTGATGTATGTACTGTCACGCCCTCTCCGGTATTTATGTGTACGTGATCGCCGAATTTATGTCTTTTTCCCGCTTGTGTTTTCTTACATAGAATTGACCCGTGCTACTCCATGTTGTGTGTGTGCGCCAAATAGCCTACTTGATGCGCACGTCTCTCTCTCTCTCTCTCTCTCTCTCTCTCTCTCTCTCTTTCTCTCTCTCTCTCTCTCTCTCTCTCACTCTCTCTCTCCCTCCCTTGCTGAAGGCTCTCTTGCCCTCTTTCTTTTTGAATAAATTAACGACGCTATACCTCCTCAGCATGTGTATAATTGGCCTCAAACACGACAGTGTTCGAACAAATTGACAGAAGCAAAACGACCATATTTTCCCACATTACTACCTCTCCTTTCTGTAAAATGTTGACCTCAACTGGCTGAGAAAGAAAGGACAGGTAAGACGACTGATGTCCCCCAATCTGGCCCTCACCACGGGGACTATATGTCAGTGGTTTTCGTTTTAGAGCTCTAACGGCACCACCTCCACCGCTCAGAGTCGCCCCGCCCAATTGCCCAGAACTGGAACGTCTAAACACCCCGTCCTCGCAGAATAGCCCCAGTTTGGTACTAGCCATCCCAGGGTATTTAGAACAGTACAGCTGATGACTTTATTTTCTGAAGACACGTCGTCTAAACTAATGAGGGTTACCTATTATCTTTAGCTTGTGTCCCTCCCCAAAATAGACATTGCGAACCCATGACTGTAGCATCTCGCACTTTTTCATAAACTTAGCAGTCCTAGGGGAAAAATGTGAATTAACAAGAGCTTGTGTTAGAAGAACGAGTCTCTACCAGAGAAGCCGGTTCAAATTTTTGATAGACCAGAAAGTTGACCGATGTCAGGCCTCCCGCAACGATTATAAGGTACAGGAATGGACACCTAGCAGGCCAGACGATGGAAATTTGCAAGAACACCCACAAAACATGCACCACAGCAATGATTAATAAGTTAGTAACATACACCGACATAAGAATTAATAGACATCCATCATAGAGCGACCGACAAAACATTTCCCCGACTACTCGGTGGTTGGGAGAGAGGATGAAGTGCGTAAATGTCTTCCCTGCCAACTCTCTAAGATTTTGTTTTTTGTACTCATTCAAAGATAACATGCAGTCATCGGAAGAGAAGGGGTCGGACGTGACGCACAGCCTGGCTGCGGATCATGGAACACCTATGGCATCGACCAAGGGGGAGCCACGAAGCAAAAAGGGCACGGGACGAGGCACCATTATCATCATGAAAAGCGATAGAACGAAGGGCTATCCCGAGGCCCCCTGCTCGCTGATCAACGTGCCTGAAGTCCCAACCCGTCGGACCCGATTGATGGGCCCAGTGCTGAAAGATTCTACTCTCCTTGGTCCGCTTTTTGATCCAATCCCACTCCGCCCCCTCTTCCCTCGGCATCCCAAAGCACGCCCCTATTACCCCCCCTCTCGTTTATATGGGATTTTGAATTTGACTTGACAACAGAAGAACAAAATGCGGGTACCCCGTCTCAAGGTACCTATGATAAGATGAGTTAGGAAACAGGACTGTGATCCGAGAACAACGAAGGGTCACACCCTGCTACGTGAAAACTTGGATTTGAGCTGGACCTTAGCTCCACCGCCGGTGCTCAACAGTGCCAACAAAAGAAGAAGAACAATGAGAGCTTACCAGTGATGGCTCGTTATAATAGGACACTGGAAAGAAGAGCCCCCCCCCCCCCCTGACTGTAACCCTTGTTAAGTTGAATTCCTCTCCCAACCGCTTTCGTATTGACTATCTTCCAATCGAGTTTTCATGATATTGCATCGGTTACTTCCAACTGTACACTGATAGTTAAGAAACTCTGACTTTGTATAATGACACTTGTATAACACCAGCCGTGCACATGACTATACTGTCTATTTTTGATCCACACAAAGCCTAGGCCTTAAGTAATGTACGTAATATTCCTTGTTTTGCCAGAAACATTTTTTATTACTTTACGGTATCATGTTTGTGTTCAAGCGAGCTTCCCTCCTCCTATCTCCGGGTCTGACATGTGACGCAGCTGACGTAATTTTGTATGCACTTCCTCCTCACCTATCCCATCAACTACATTTAATTATGTACAAATGTGTCGGATTATTCCTGTCCGCCCTAAAACTCTGAACTTTGAAGCAGAATATATGAAAGCTCTGTACAAGGCAGAAGTTCGTGGCATTATGGGGATAGATCCGAACTAAACAAGCTGGCGAGATATGTTAAAAGGGAGGACTGTGGAAAAGTAGCTCGTAACTGAACATTATCTGCGCCATCTTGTCTCTCCCCAGCGCGACACACAGGAAAGCGCACGGCAGCCATTTTAGGCACCCTGGTCTCTCTCCCTGCTCATTGCCGATCGCCAGCGCGTCCCCCTGGCGCTGCGAACATTCCCCCGCGCGCCGGCCACCCCCGCTCTCTCATACATGGGCCATAAACCCTCTCCTTCTGCGCGACCCTGCCATGGAACCACATCCCACGCCTGACCGACATCCCATACATGGTCATACATCTCTTTGATAACCCCCTTCCTCTATGCCCAATTGTCCGAACCGATCCCAGGCCATCACCTAGCCCTGCGGATGCAGTTTATTGCCCCTACCGTAAGGGAAACACCCCACATCAAAGGGATTACAGTAGATCAAGGCCCCCCCACCCCCTGAGACCCGACCAGTCGCACACACCCCCGGGAATTGGCGGAATGTCCAGCTGTGTGATAGCCATCTCCTACTGTGTGTGGGGTGGGGACTTCCACTGTAGATATGTGTGGGAACGAGCTTGAAGTGGGGATTCTGAGGATGTTCTTTCATGTATCAAAGCGATCTCAAGAATGTGCCATGTATGATAAACCTGCAATAAAGTCATAAACCTGTGTATAAGAGGCCAGGCCTCAGAGATGTGGTTAGAGCACCTCGTGACGATACCTTGCTGTCTGATCTGATGTATTCTCCTCCGGAGAGAATAAACCTTGGTTTCCTGCCTTCCAGTCTCCGGCGCCTGCCTCTTTGTTGGTTAATTATCGAATGGTATAAGAGGCGATTACCGCCGGGCAATACTCGAAAGGTTATCGACTGCAACTGCCGCTACCTTTTAACAGGGCTGGATCGGTCGCATCCTCCACTGCAGGGTACCGGCCGCAAAAAACAGGCAGACGCACATAAGGGATGGGCGGAGGAATGTAATATAGGTGATGCATGGCGTATACGCCACCCTGCTAGTAAAGAATATTCATTCTTTTTACCGCCACATGGGCTACACACACATATTGATAGGATCTTCTGCTCTATTCATTTGAATGCCAAGGTAGTAGACACCACATACCTAGGCAAAACCTTATCTGACCATAATTTCCTCGGGATCACACTCAAATGGGGGAAGATCCCCACTCCAATCCTGACCTGGAGATTACAGCCCTCACTCCTTGAAGACCCTGTCTTTAGTAGCCCCTTTCTGCTGCGATTACTAACTATTTTGTTGAAAATGTAGACACTGCTAGTACACGTCAAGTGGAGTGGGATGCATTTAAAACTGTGATACGGGGAGTAGCAATTAGCACACGAGTGGGGGTCCGTTCTTTCCTGATCAGGGAGTTGGCGGACGTTGAAAATAGCTTGGGTAACCTGGAACGGGAAGCAGCAACCAGTGACACGAACAGGGATAACTTACAGGAGGCCCACATAAGGCGTGCAGAAATTCTGGAAGAACTCCACATTGTAGGTTACCGCCTATACACACAAAAACAGCACACAGAGGCAGACAGAGCGGGACCACTCCTTGCTAGGATAATAAAGGATGCGCCGGTGATAGCCCCCATTACCAAGGTCACTTCTCAGGAGGGCACTACTCAGTGCTTAATTTGAAAACCAATAAGTGCCGGGGCTCTCGTTGGGAGGCCACTGCAGCTTTTACCACACATTGCCCCTGCCAGCTGGCAATGACAGTACAAACACAGCTACTAACCATCACACACAGCTGTTGTTGTGCTAATACCTAAATTAGCCAGACAGCGCCACCATAGGACAGACTGTCATAAGCCTCGGTGCTGGCAATTAGGTGTCGGTGCTGAGCACAGAAAACCAATGGAACAAATTAAGCACAGGCACTACTGCCCATACCCAGCTAGAGATCAACACAGCCTTTAAAAATTACTATGAGACGCTGTATGCAGCTCCGGAGGAGCTTCGAAAAGCTGATTACGAGTCTTTCTTCAAGGGGCTGCAAGTTCCACAATTGACGGCGGACCAAATAGCAGAAGTAGAGAGGCCTATAAGCACAGCGGAAATAAGAGCAGCAATAAAGCTTTACCCCGTAACAGAACACCGGGTATTGATGGAATTCCAATAGAGTTTTATGCAATGTACTCAGCATTACTAGTTCCACATTTGCAGAGACTGTATCAGGTCTTGCTCAACACGGGCTCTCTTCCACCAACTACATTGCAAGCAGTAGTCTTCTCACTGCTGAAACCGGGTAGGGACAGTAAAGATATGGCAGGGCATCGCCCCCTTACAATACTAAACACGGATTATAAGATATTAAGCAAGTTATTAGCGAATAGGATCCTCCAATACATACCAAAATTAGTCCTTATGGACCAGTGTGGGTTTGTGCCTGGAAGATGCACGGTGCTTAATATTAGAAGGTTACATCAGGTCATGTCACATATGGCAGACAATACACAGGGTTGTGTCTCTCTAGACTTACGTCAGGCATTTGATTCATTGCACTGGAATTAAATTTTCCGTACTCTCCTCAAATTTAGAATACCCACAGAGTATGTGAGATGGGTCAACCTCCTGGTGCATGCACGTACAGGGGCTCATATATCGCAGCAATATACAGTAGCACGGGGTACCCAGCAGGGGTGCCCGCTTTCACCCTTGCTGTTTATACTAGCATTAGAACCACTTGCCACCAAAATACGTACATTAGCGGAACACAAGGGAATACGATTGGGAAATGATACACATATCGTCTCGGCATATGCAGATGACCTATTATTATTTTTTTTAAATCTCAAAGAAGATCATGAACCAGTCCCTACAATATTCCACGTGTTCCAATTACTGTCTGGGCTAGCTATCAATGATAACAAATCCTATGCATATTTCTTTAAAGACATTGCACAAGTAGACCCACTGCACTTTGGACTCTGGACGTTCCAAACAGTGACAGTCACCTTTAGATACCTTGGCATACACGTGTACAGAGAGGCGGAATACCTATTATTTGGCAATTTGATCCGGGCCATTACAGCTCTTAAAGCGCAGATAACATTCTGGACATCATTGCCGATATCAGTGGCGGGAAAGGTGGCTATCGCCAAAATGGTGATGCTCCCCAGGCTACTTTATTACTTCACAAATTTACTGATAACAATTCTAGCTCATATGTTTAAAACATTAGATACCCTACTGGTGGAATTAATATGGGGGCGGGGCGCAGAAGAATAGGCTTATCGAAACTCCAGTTGGATACAAAGCAGGGAGGATTGGGGGTTCCAGATTTGAAAGCATATTGCTACGCGAGCCAACTGCAATGGTTGGCGTATTGGATCTCAGGGCGCAACCTCCACGAGATTGGCATGACTGAGCATGAAAGGGAAAGGGGGGCACTCCACAGACAGCTGGTGCCGAAATTACCGAAAAGCAGACATCCACAGACTGCTCCGCCATTATTGAAGATTGCATTGATGTACTGGAAAAAGGCACTTCGTTATACAAATGAATTGGTCCCATATGTCCCAACATTCCATTAATAGGACTTCCTATGCTGCTAGGGATTATACCACTCCAACGCATAACTGCCTGGGTGGAAACAGGAGTAAGTACGGTGGGAATGTTTTTTAGGGATAACACCCTGATGAACCATGACACATTTGTGAGGGAACAGGGAGTACCAAATACATTATTTCTTCTTCATGCAAACATTATTAGATATGTCAGAGCCATGTGGGCCCCAGTAGGGACGGAAACCCCAACACATGAATTGGTACACATACAGTATAGTATCTAATGGGTAATGGCACTCACCTGACCAAATGGCTATACCTGGGGATCCGCACGCATACTGCAGTCTCATTACAGACACTCTGTGCTAAATGGAATGGGGACTTAGGCCACGAGATGACGGACAGGGAATGGGGAACTATATTGGAATATCCGAGGAAGGTATCGCGAAACCCCAAGTTCAAATTTATTCAGCTCATGATAGCACATTGTGCTTATTTAACCCCCAGCAAATTAAGTCGAATGTTTCCAGATATGGCGAACGTTTGTCCTCACTGTCATGCTTCAAATGCAAATTTGTTACATATGTTATGGGCTTGCCCACGACTGACACACTACTGGACAACGGTGCACCAAATAATATGCACTGTCGCCCCGGGGGGGGGGGATGGGGGGGGACCAGCTAGAATACTGTATATTAGGGCTTAATCCTAGATGCAAGAAGGGAGGCCCCAAAAATAGATTTGCAAATCTGGCACTGATTCTAGCTAAGCGCACCATAACCATGAGATGGAAGGCTACAAAAGCGCCACTAGTACTAGAATGGTACTATGAAGTAGTTAGGTGGGTTAAAGCAGAAAGTATGGAGCTAAAACGCAAGGAACATAGGGGACTCTGAAAGAAACCTATATCTTTGGAATAGAATGTGTAGCTTGAAGAATGTATAGCCACAGAGATACAGGCATTATAGGATGGGTATTGCACTTTACTCAGCGCAACAGATAGGATGTATCAGAGAGAAGGACCAGGATGTTGTATTACTGTAACATATTATGGGAGCTACTGGCTGGATTTGTGTTAAGAATTACAATTAGCATGTACAGTTTTGCTGAGTGACATCAACGTTTATACAGGAAAAACTGAGTCTGTGGGATGGGGAGGAGGGGGATATAGTTGGTTTGTTATTAGTTGTGGGCGGGGGACGATAACATGCTGTATGTGTGGGAATGCCATATGTCTTGCGGACTCTGCATTGTAACAAAGGTGTAAATGCTAAACTCAATGGACAGTATTACTGGTGAACCGTACCTCTTTGTAATATTATATATTTCCTCTCTTCTTTGGTTGGCAAGCACCGATGTGCTATGATGTACACCAGTGATTAAGAAGGCTGTTATATTAAGAAAATCATTAAAATATGTTTTTTTTTTAAAGTGCAGGAACTTGAAGTGGAGAAGCCTATGCCTTCCGTTTAGAGAGCACGAGGTACGAGAACAGCAATGCTGCCACTCTTTTTCGCTCAACGGAGTACCCAGCTGCCAGTTGTGCCTAACTGTGAGGACCTCAGTCTTACGAGTGTCTTGTAGGCTAGTGTAGAATTTTGTGATCAGCTCAAGGGGCTCCTCCACCTTATTGAGTGTTGTGAAGGACGATGTGGCCTGTGGTTCCAATAAATCTTCACCCAGCAGAGCACACCATGCCTGGCTCTAAAGAAATGGAAAAGCGCAGTGCCGGCCGGCCGGATGTCCGTCTGTTGGAGGGCTTCCAAGGATACTAGTGAGCCATCTCTAAAGAAGTCGCCCATTTTTGTGACACCTATAGTGGGTAGTGCCTTTCTCGCCCCCATGTCTTGCTCCAGCGAGAACCACAAACCCCACTGGAGAGGCATCTCTGCAGAATACAGGAAGGCCCCCACTTGCATATGCAGTCGTGTCTGCCAGGCCTGCACTGTGACAGCCAATGGATCAAAAAACCGAACCTTCGGGAGGCTGGTCATGTGAGGAGTTGTGGTAAGGATAACGGATCTGCTGCCATCTTTTCTATATATAGGAACGGTGTGTCATGGGGGCCGTGTATCCAGTAGTGGCCAAAGGTACTGTTTGCGGCTCTGTAATACTTTTCTAAATCTGGGGCTCCCAAACCGCCCAACTCATAGGGTAAAGTAAGCGAGTCCCATTGTACTCGGGGTTGTTTGCTGGCCCACGCAAGCCGTACCAGCTGTGAGCGCCATATTTTGAACATAAGTTTAGGTAATAGGATAGGTATATTCTGGAACAGGAATAGAAATCTGGGGAGAATCACCATTTTCATTATGGAAACTCTACCCATTAGTGAAAGTGGGAGCCTAATCCATTTCTACACATTTTCGGTCAATCATTGTGTAGCCTTGCCATAGTTTTCCCGCATCACCATCACCGGGTCTGTGTGAAATTGGAGACCCAGATATCTCACTGGATCTGTAGTCCAGCGAAGCGGGAAATCCATGATGGGTTACTGGGTGGTGGGAGTGAGTGGGAATATGATGGATTTATCCCAATTTACACGTAGACCAGAATGCCCACCAAATTAAACCACCTCACGTAATATGGGGGACAAGTTGGCTTCCGGGTTATGAATAAACAATAAAGTATCATCAGTGTAAGCGGAGATATTAAGTGTGTACTCAGAGAATCGCAGCCCCCTATGTGCATGATACTCCCGGATGGCGCAGGCTAATGGCTCTGCAACTATCGCGTACAGGAGCAGAGAGAGAGGACAGCCCTGACGTGTTCCCCGAGTGATGGTGAATGATTGTGAGACTACATTCCCGATTCGGACTCTGGCGGTGGGTGATGTGTAAATCAAAGAAACTAATCGAAGGAAAATGTCTCCGACTCCTATCTTCCGCAGGACTGCGATCATAAAGATCCATTCCACGGAGTCGAAAGCTTTCTCAGCATCGAGAAAGACTGCCGCTGCTTTGACCCCCAGGTTCAATCTTTGCACAGCACCAAACAATGTTCTTAAATTTTGGGATAGATTCCGGCCACGGACAAACCCTGCTTGTTCCGGCCGAATAATCCCAGGCAATAGTGGGGCACCCTATTCGCTAAAACTTTCGCATAGATCTTTGCATCTACATTCAGTAGACAGTGGTCGATACGAGGAGCAACTGCTGGGTGATTAGCCTGGTTTAAGGAGCGTGAAAATGACCGCCTCATGCATGGAAGGCAGCATAGTGGCCGACTCCGCCATTTCCTCGTATAGCAGCTTGAGATACAGTGTCAGTATATTTTGGAATGCTTTATAGAATGCCACTGAAAAACCATCCACCCCCGGGGCCTTCGCTGCTGCCATCCCCTTCAACGTTTCCCTTATCTCGTCTGTAGTCAATGGGCCCATCAAGTGTTCCCTGTGCTCAGTGACTAGCCAAGGTATTTTAATATACAATAGATAGTCCTCTAGGGCTGCGCTATCTGTGTGAATTTGGGAAGCATACAAAGCCTGATAATGAGAACGGAAATGCGTTGCCAGCTCCTCAATGGTGCTCAGAGGCGTACCATTGTAGTCCGTCATGCCTCTCATTTTGTCCTCTTCCCGTTTGGGCCTCATTAACCATGCCAATGTGGCACCTGGGACATCCCGCTCCCCGTAGCTACGTGCAGTAGCATATTTACCCATGTGTTTGAGTTCGTAGTTAGTGGTGTCTTGGAATTCTGCAAGTTTTGCTTTAAGTTGTGCAACAGTTTGGGTATGCCCTGACCCAGGTAGTTGCTGTTCGAGATGTCCTATTTCTTTTTCCAAGAGGTCTAATCTCCCTCGAATGGAGCGCAGCACTCCTGCATGTGTAGAGATCACTACGTCCCTAATGTAAACTTTAAATGTTTCCCAGACCGTAGTGAAAGACTGCACTGAGCCTATATTGTTGGAGAAGAAGTCCTCTATCGCCGTGGTCAGTCCTGCCATGAATACCGTGTCTAATAAGGAGTAGAGAGGGAAGCGCCAAGTGAATGCAGGTATTCTTGGGGAGTGATACCGTAGTGCAAATTGAACCGGGAAATGGTCGGAATACAGGCGCGGGAGGTGTGCGCACCTTCTCCCTAGCCCTCCAGATATGAGCCAGAAGTCTATACGAGTGTGAGTGTCAAATGCAGAGGAATAATGTGTGTACCCCCGTGTAGCAGGTAATTTGTACCGCCAAACATCAATGAGACTCTCCATGTGAATGATGTTATGTAAGGCCACTGCAGCAGCCGCTGGTCGTCTAGGCAGACCCCGGGACCTGTCCAAAGTGGGATCCAGAATACAATTGAAGTCTCCTCCCCAGACCTGTTTACGTTGCACCTCTCCACTACGTTCCGGGGCTAGATGCGTCTCCTGTAATACTGCAATGGACACTGAGTGTCTCTTTAGGTAGGCCCCTATATGTCTAACCTTCCTATTATCGTTGAGGCTGCATACGTTCCATGTAATAAGTTGAAGAACCTGCGGTGACAAACCCTCAGCAGCCATGCAATGTGGTGGAGTACCATAATGGATGGAGTTCTTTTTTCCTGCTATATTTACTGTGCATCTATAATATGACAAAAACTTACAACAACACAAATAATCATACAATTTAAACAAACCTTCCCACCCACGCTACGAAAATCCGCAACTGTCGCAGCCATGTATGGCACACCCACCCTTCCCAAAACTCTGAACGACAACAAAACACCATGAAACAAAAGCAATAATGATAGTGTGATACACTTGGGGGCAGATGTTACCATCAAAAATACCACCCTCTGCCACCATATCAGTTCACTTAGTTGCGAATAACTGATGCATATTTCACTGAGAGATGCAGCTTGACCCCGATTGAGTACCCCGTCAGATAGCCAATATAGGTAAATCAAGCTATAAGTAAAGCAGTTTGCCTAACAGGGAAATTCCAATCAGTGCACTCGGGCCTGGCCGGCACACGGCGACGATTACCACCCCAATACAGTACAATATGTTAGCTGCCAACAGGGCATCCTGTCACTTTTTGATACAAGTCCAACAACTTAGCTGCTGCATTCACTCGTCCTGCTCTTGCTCCTCCCGACTGCTTGGAGAATCCTCTGCATGTGTCTGTGCAGACGCGTGCGAGCTCCGACGTTTCAGGCGCTGTTCCCTGTCTTTGACTGCCCGCAGAACGGCCTCAGGGCCCGTGACAAAGTGCACTTTACCGTCTATTTTAAGTCACAATTTGGCCGGGTAGATCATGCTATATTCCAGATTTAGATCCTGGAGTTTCTTTTTCACCAGAACGAAGAGTCATCGCGCTTCCTGTACCTGCAATGTAAAATCCAGGAAAAAGGATATTTCAGCTCCTTCATGTCGGAGAGTACCCAGCTCGCGCGCTTTTCGTAGGGCAGCATCGCGATCCCTGTAGTTCAGTATCTGCACAATTATTGGCCGAGGGGGTGCAACCGGAACCGGCCTTGGCGCAAGTGAGCGGTGCGCTCTTTCTATGATGAATTTGTCTGAAAATTTGTCCCTCCCTTGTAGTGTAACAAGAAGCCGCTCCACATACTGCTCCATGTTCCCGATGTTGGAGGATTCGGCCACACCTAGGATGCGAACGTTGGGGCCGATTCACAGAACTAATCTGAGATAAAATCCTAAACTCACTACTTTTGGTATTCACAGAAAGCATTTAATAGTAGTAAAGGTAGGCGTCCTAACTTTACTACTACTAAATGCCTTCTGTGAATACCAAATGTAGTAAGTTTAGAATTTTATCCCAGTTTAGTAGTATTAAAGTTAGGAGTCCTAACTTTACTACGACTAAATGCCTTCTGTGAATACCAAAAGTAGTAAGTTTAGGACTTTATCTCAGATTAGTTTTGTGAATCGGCCCCGTTGTTTCTCCTAGATCTCGCTTCGAGATCTACGGTTTTGGCTTGCAGGGCACGCAGTATCCTATCCCTTTCCTTGTCAGTCTCCGCGTCTGCTCGTACCACGTCCTCTAGGTCAGAAACCCGTTGTTCCGCCGTGTCAAGTCTGTCTCCATGCTTGTCCAGTTGCTCCGACATCCGGTCCATAAGGAACGATAGCGCAATCTATTTTACTGTCAATTTTTGACAAACTTTGCTGTATAGTGCGGAACGCGAGCTTCACGTCTATGTCAGCCTCCGCTTCTGGGTCTGCCGACACGACATCCTGCTCGGCAGACGTGGGATCTTTCGATCTGGGAGTTTTGCGCAAATCAAACTATAGCTTGGGTTGGAGCTTGTCGGCCTTGTCCATGATGTGGGGGTGTCCACGATCACAAGGGCACAGTGTCAAAGGTATTGATTATCCACTACTAGGTTGGACAGTGGGTCAGAGTCGTCAAAGTATGCGTGCATCATTAGCCACTAAGGTCTCTTGACACCTGCGCTGTGCAAACCCCTAGATCTCTTATTAGCAATTCACATTTACTACGTGGGTGCAGCACGCCAGCAGCTGGCTTCCACTCTGTTTGATTAGGGTGCTGACGACCACCAGTGGATTATGCCCCACCATAGCTGTACCTTTGTCTGCAGCAGTTATGGACCTGTACTATGCCCATACACGTGATCCCTTGGAGTCCAGCAGGCTAACTCTTGTTGGGCTTACAGTGTCCCGATGCTAGCACAGCATGCGCGACAGTGCCCCCTCAAAGTCGCCTGCAGCGTAGAGCCTTTGAGCCCCTCTGGCCCCGATGTGCAGGAGAATGCGCCGGGCAGAAGGAGATCGCACTTCTCGTTAATACGAGGCTCACCACCGTCGCCAGGCTGAGTCCAACACGGGCCTCAGGAGCCGGTTGCAGGATAATGCTCTGTCCGGTAGGGCAGTGCCTCGTTTTGTTCCCCAGGCGCCACAGCCAAATTTGCCACCCGCAGGGTCCCGCTGGCTCACAGATGGCACCTCAGCCAGCTCCGCTCTTAAGATGTGACCCCTGGTATCAAGGGGCCGCTCGCCGGAGTGCTCCATGCCCGCGAAGCCGCCTCGGATGGGCAGCACAGTGGGTGGGCCTCACACCATGACGGAGGCAGAGTGCGACGTGCAGAATTTCTCCCGTTTCACAGTATCGATCACGGTCACACCGGGCTCCATGAGAAGCGCTCGGCAGCAGTGAGTCAGTGACACCTCCCAGCAAGTTTAAAGGCTAATTACAATTCCGGATTTTAGAGGATTTATGGTGGCAATCGGGAGAGCTGCTCTTACTCGCGGCCATTCCGAAGTCAGGCAAGCTCCGCCCCCTCAAGTAATGTTATAGTAATGTTATAGTTAGGTGAATATGTCAGTGACAAGATTAACATTTGGAACTCGAAAAACGACAAAGTTACCAGCTATATCTAACTATAACTTTCTCCCCCGCCATTCACTGCTTATGACCTCACATATTTCTTCACTCATGACATTCTGTGACATTATTTATGACATCACTGATGGCATCTCAAATTAAATCATTAATGATATCACTCTTGACATCATCCAAGCTTCTATGGTACAAATTACTCTATAAACTGTTATTGCATTAGAGTCCTGAAATTAAGTTCAAATTAGCTCAGAATAATATGAAGCATCATTATTTCCACCACAGATAAACTCCTCTATGTGTAGCAACCATGTATTATGTGTAATATTGACGCTATAACATACACTTCATGGGTACCGAGTTCACATTTGCAATAAACCACAGATAGATGGGTAACCCCAACTTTACACAGTGTTCGGTCTGTATACAACTATCTCAGAGAAAACCAAGTTCATCAAGATTCTCAAAAGTTGTTCCAAAATTATTGCCCTACTACAGACAGCTTTTATCTGTATCAAGCCCCTCAGAGTCACGTACTTACATTGAGAAATGAAGTTCATATGAGTAGAAAGGTGGGTACTCTAAACAGTGTTTCATCTAGATAGAGTTTACTATGTACTACATTGTTTTTAGACAGTGAAACTCTCATGAGAAATACACCACAGAGTATTAAAAAGCATGTAGTAAGAACAGTGTAAGAACAGCATACTCTCTATAAAACACTTCTGAAAAAGTCACTATTTGCTTAAAATAACCAAGGTCTGAAGGTGCTAAAGATCATTCTTCCTGTAACCTTTATATTGTGGTGAAACTGTACAGACCCACCAAGTTCATATGAGTAGAAAGGCGGGTAATCTAAACAGTTTTTCATCTAGATAGAGTTTACTATGTACTACATTGTTTGTAGACAGTGAAACTCTCTTGAGAAATACACCACAGAGTATTAAAAAGTATGTAGTAAGAACAGTGTAAGAACAGCATACTCTCTATAAAACACTTCTGAAAATTCACTATTTGCTTTAAATAACCAAGGTCTGAAGGTGCTAAAGATCATTCTTCCTGCAACCTTTATATTGTGGTGAAAACTTTACAGACCCATCTTATGAAGCAATAGAAGCCCATATACATACATTAGTACCTGGTGCACACAGTCTTCTATGTCATCTTCTATGTTACATAGACATTGTCATGCTGAGACGATTATAAGGCAAGCCCTTCTGCGCCCGTCCGCGCCTGAATGAGACCAGAGGCTCGACACTCTGCCCTGGGGCTCATTGGTGAGTTTGGGTATTCCTCATATCAGCTTCATTCACTTAGACCGCTTTCTACCCCTCATCTGTGCCCTCCCTTAAACCTCGAAAACCGGAACTTCATTGCACATCCTAAAGTTTTTACCTGGACACCCTTGACAACATTAATGAAAAGATACCTGAATCTCCAACAAAAAGCAGATGCTAGAATATGTTCCTAGTTAACTGTAGGTCTCTCCCATGTCACAAAATCGAGATGTTTATGATAATAGAGGATGAACAGCCAAACGCTATATTCCTTATGGAAACATGGTTACATGAAAGTGCCACACCGAATATTATTCAGGCTCTGCCCCCAGGATTTCATATATGTAGGTTAGATTGGATTAATAAAGCAGGTGGTGGCATTGCGATTTTTCTAAAGGACTTGTATAGGTGCGTGGCGAACCCCCTTCGTAACCCGGACTGCGAAAACAATCTGCTTACTATATACTTGTCACCCATATGCGCCCTCCTGGGGGATCTAATATACAGACCCCCACGAATGTGTTGTAAGTTTGCAGAGGCCCTTCCAGACTTGATTGCCCACCTGGCCATTGAAAAAACAAATATTATCCTTTTGGGAGACCTTAATGTCCATTTTGATGAGACTAATAACCCTACAAGCTTTAAGGTTAATTCATGCTGGTCCTACGCACGATAAAAGTAATCTATTGGGCCCACTCTTTAGCAACATTCTTAAAATCAATATAAGCTAGCCTCGCCCTATGGCTTGGAGAGATCATTTCTTTAATCCTTTTACGCTTGACAAAGTGGCATCCAGAGCTGGACTGCATCCCTTGCCGTGACTATACCAAAGCTAGATGAAAATCTGGATTCTGCCTACACACAAGTGGAATAATTGATTACACTGGCTCTTTATAAAAGTATTCCAGCCACTAAGATAAAATATGGATGAAAATCAATACCTTGGCTTACTGCCCACCTGCCTTCTTAAAAAAAGAATATAAAAAATTAGAAAGGAAATGGACTACCGAACAGTTATAAGGCATTACCATGTAGAAATTAAAAAGGCTCAGGCAGATTACTATGAAGACAAAATCAGCTAGACGTCCTATGCACCAAGGAAACTTTTTAATATTGTTGAATCCCTTACTACTCCGAATAATGAAAGCCCCCTCCCAACCCCTACCCAAGCTCGCTGCAATGAGATGGCTGCCTTTTTTAAGAGCAAAATAACTGATATCAATAGGTCACTACAAAAAAATCACTCTTTTCCCACTATTGTTGCGGAAATGAACACATCCAATTTCCCCCTATGTGTTTAGCTTCCTTCCACTCCATCACCTAGAACGGCTTTTTTGCATTAATCAGCAAGGTTAATTCAGGCTTCACACTGGACCCTGCTCCTCTGCACATGTTGTCTCCAGGAATGCAAGTAATTCTTCCTACTCTATTGGAACTGCTCAATCTCTCTCTCTCCATTGGAGTCGTACCTTTGAAGTAAATCATGCAGTAGTTAAGCCCTTGCTAAAAAAAAACTCATCTAGACGCCACTTGTCCAGGAAATTATAGACCAATTTCCCTGCTTCCTGTGTTTGGGAATGTATTGGAAAAATATATCGAAGAAAATCAGCTCCTGCACAGTACTCAGATGGAATTCCGCCAAAACACAGCACGGAAATTAAGCCTGGGCTAAATTTCCGTTCCGCTCGCGGAAATTGCGATAATTTGACATTTTCGCGTTCCGCGGAGAGCGCGAAAATGTCAAAATTTCCGCATTCCGCAGCTTAGCGATAATTTGTTTCTTGCTCGCGCTGTAAAATAATACATTCTCGCGCGCGCGCGATCGCCTTACCTGAATCCCCACGCTCGCCGACAAGTTTTCCCGATCCGGTCGCGTTCTCCACGAGATGTTGCATTGTTGGTAGCCATTTGCGCTGTCTCGCGACAGTTCGCGCTGCAAGAATGTCATTGGTCGCCCGATCACGTCTTTCTTCTCGCGATCATGCACCGCGAGAAGAGTGAAAACAAGATGGCCGCGCCCGCGAGCAACCGCATGGGTAAGTTGGCGAGCCGCGACCACGCAGAAAATACCGCGAACGGGCGGGAAAAAAACTTCCGCATCTTCGCGATATTTCCGCGTGTTTGCGGAGATTTTTGACATTTTCGCGATAATTTGCGAAAGTCACTTTCGCAAATTCCGCCCACTCCTACCGGAAATGTCCCTTCTAGAAGTAACAGAGGAGCTAAAAATGATGTTATATCTGGGAGGAACCACTGCTGTCATCCTACTGGTTTTTAATTCAGCGCATGATACAGCTGACCATGTGATACATACTAATAGAGTGAAGCAGGAATTCAGTATCCTGCGCATGAATGGCTTATCTAATTTCTGAATGATAGATCATTCGAAATCTGTCAGAACTCCTGTTTCTCTGATGTCCTCCTACTAAAGTGTGGGGTGCCCACACTTTGTAGCATGTATTTGCTCCCTTTGGCGGATTTTGTGCAGGAATTTGGACTATCAATAGTCTCCTACACTGACGACACACAACTGGTTGTATCCCTCTCACCTGGTAAGAGGTCACTTTAACACCAGTTGTCCCCCTGCCTGGAAAATGTGTCCAGATGGATGGCGAACTATTGCCCAAAATTTGAATAGGGACAAAACAAAACAAATGATCCTTGGGAACAGACTGGCCCCTCAATTGTTAATCGATTGGCCTGAATGTTTGGGCAATCCTCTCACCCCGCCATCCCCATAAAAAGTCTTGGAATGTGGTTAGATAATTCTCTTTGCATGGATGAACTGGCAATAAAGCTTGTTGCTCCCCACATTGGTACTCTCAGAGAATTACATAAAATCCTAGATCTTATCCCGAGTGCATCAAGAAGAATTGTGGTCCAATCCTTGCTTTTGTCCCGGTTGGACTACAGCAACTCACTTTACATAGGTTCCCCAAAATATGTCATAAAGAGGCTACAGATTGTCCACAATACTGCTGCAAGGACTCTTTAAAAGATCCCTGAATCTTCCTCGGTTAAGGAGGCTGTCACCTCACTACATTGGCTTCCCATTGAAGAGAAGATAAATTCAAAACAAGTTGCTTGGCACATAGAGGTCTCAACTTCAAAACATCCCCCCATGATCAGAACACTTCTGACCCCCTACCTGCCCTCTAGGACTCTAAGGTCCACCACAGGATGACTATTGAAAGTCCCCAAAATTCACAAATCCAGGAAGGGTTGAAGGTCCTTCTCACCTCGTTCCTAATATGGAATTTGTTGCCTATAGAATTAAGAAGCCTAGACAACGAGCCTCAATTCAGAAAAATGCTTAAGGCTTGGCTCTTCCCCCATTCATTTTCCCCCGCGGCCTCTCCCCATTGACATTTTCTGAGAAAATTAGAGTTTAAAATGACATGTTAGATTTGGTTATAATATTTTACTTTACATTTAAAAAATCTGAGAATTTCACTGAAATAAACAAAGGTTAAAGTGATGTTATAGTTAGACGAAAATGGCAGTTAAAGTCTTACTTCTTAAACTCAACTAAACACTGAAATTCACCAGTTATAATTAACTGAAGTAACTGTAACACACACCCTTGCCAGGCACTTCTTATTAACTCACACATGACAACAGGCATCACATGGTCTATGACATCATTGATAACATCAATGCAACATCAATGCGGCATCTGAAATTACATAATTGATGACAATATTGTGAATTGCCTGGGAGCTAAAAAGGAACTTGACTAGTGTTGACGCATATGAGCTTGCAAAGGATGATTTGTTGCTCAGAATAAGGGATGAAAAATGAAAAAAGAGGGATAGGCACTTAACGCTACAAAGAGTTAAATCGCATTACATTAACGATATAGAAACATATGAATGTGTCCTGAATAATATATTTGCTATGATATTCTCTAATGTAGAGTTGCTTTTTATAACAAAACCAACAAAAGAGTGTATACGAAGGAGAAAACGAGAAAAAGATATATGTAAGGAGTCCAAAGAAAAGGAACTCACAATGTGTCAAAGTGCCCTAAACAAATCCATCTGGTGTATAAAATGAACCCTCACTCACCAACCTGGTTGATGACATGCTTCATCATAGGGTTCCACCAGAGGTGCCTACTGCACCTCTGGTGTGCTTCAACGTTTTTTTTACAACGGAGCAGATATAACCAACCAGAAAAAATAAATTAAAGGTGATGAGTGCACAGTATGAATAGTGTCAATTAAAAAGTGCACAGGATTCGACCACAAGAAATTTTAATGGCGACGAACCTGGTACTGTTTAAAAACAAATGTAGAAGCGGATAATTTCAACTGACATTAACTTGGTCAGATATATCCTATTATAATTGGGTCGACATGTTTCAGCTTCTAGACGTCATTGCACGAAGCTTTCTTCAGGACCTATTAAACACACAGGGCCTGATTCACAGAACTAACTTAAGACAAAATCCTAAACTTACTACCATTTTGGTATTCACAGAAGGCACTTACTCATTTTGGTATTCACAGAAGGCACTTACTCATTTCGGTATTCACAGAAGTTAGGAGTCCTAACTTTAGGACTCCTAAATGCCTTCTGTGAATACCGAAAGTCTTAAAATTAGGATTTTTCTCAGTTTAGTAGTAGTATAGTTAGGACTCCTAACTTTAGGACTCCTAAATGCCTTCTGTGAATACCGAAAGTCTTAAAATTAGGATTTTTCTCAATTTAGTAGTCCTAAGTCTAAACTTAGGACTACTAAATTGAGAAAAATCCTAATTTTAAGACTTTCGGTATTCACAGAAGGCATTTAGGAGTCCTAAAGTTAGGACTCCTAACTTCTGTGAATACCGAAATGAGTAAGTGCCTTCTGTGAATACCAAAATGGTAGTAAGTTTAGGATTTTGTCTTAAGTTAGTTCTGTGAATCGGGCCCACAGTCACCTGGGCGGTATAAGCTCACTAAGGCTTACCCTATCCTCAGGTGAAAGACAAAACCGAATTAACTCACGGTTTTAGCAGGATGCCTTTGAGAATTTCCCAAAAGCCTTCAAGTGTCTGTAAAAAAACAACATAAACGTGTAGTACATATATATATTGTTAATACCAGATCATTGTTCGATATACGCATCTCAAACACGCGAGGAGATACCGAAAAAATTGTGGGGGAGCACAAATGCACATTCTTACAAAATTATTAAGTTTAAATAGACGGTGACATAAATCAATGTCTAACTGTCTTTTAAATGAAAACAGAACGAGAGAAACAAACATTGTATGCTAATCTCAATGTATTCATCAATAGAAACGGATCTTTTCATCATTTCTATCGTTCAATTAAATACTAGGTGACGAAAGAATTTACTCAAAACCCTATACTGGTAAACCAAGGTGCCGATTCCGATCCGGTAAAACCCGGGTACGAATGGTCGTACGGAGCGTTTCTTCCGTCCGACTTCCACCCGGGAACAACACCTTACAAACTCGCAAGTACAATTCGCACAGAAATACCATTTCCGTACGAGTCGTAAAAAACACCGACCGGCAAAAAAATACATACAAATCTGAATCTGGGTGGCGCATACGCGACGTCCGGACAGAGTCAGGCAGCGTTCTACGGACCACCAAGTACGATTCGTGCCGACGTCACTCCGCACGCAGCATTTTTTACGGGAGCCAAAAACTGCTGGGAAATTGAGGACGACGCGAAGAAGGAGCACCGGTACGCGACGGACAGCGATGGACCCCAACCTACGCGTCATCCCGGCCCTCATAGCCTACGACCTCGTGTTCAGAAACCGACGCAGATGCCGCAGAAGGTCAGAACAACACCCAGGGGCCAAGGGGGGGGGGTGTGCAAGGGGCAGGAAACATAACCCACACCCCACAAAATAATAATACATCCTGCACATTAATTACCTCCATGGTCTGGTCACTTCGGGGGGCGTGTCCACCAATCCCACGTCCCGCCACAACGGAAGTGGACGTGGACACGTAACCGTCACCACCACAATGGTGGTACAGGACGTACCCACACCCCCCAGAGCGTGGGTACGGCCCATACCACCATTGTAGTGGTGATGTAGGGGTACGCATGTACGGACCGTACCCACGCCCCCAGAGTGTGGGTACGGGCCGTACCATGCGTACCCCTACGTCACCGCCACTATGGTGGTACGGCCCGTACCCACGCCCCCAGAGCGTGGGTATGGACCGTACCCAGGCCCCCCAGAGCGTGGGTACGGCCCGTACCACCATTGTAGTGGTGATGTAGGGGTACGCGTGTACGGACTGTACCCACGCCCCCAGAGCGTGGGTACGGGCCGTACCACGCGTACCCCTACGTCACTGCCACTATGGTGGTACGGCCCATACCCACGCCCCCAGAGCATGGGTACAGGCCGTACCACGCGTACCCCTACGTCACCGCCACTATGGTGGTACGGTCCGTACCCACGCTCTCCAGAGCGTGGGTACGGGCCGTACCACCATTGCAGTGGTGATGTAGGGGTACGCGTGTACGGACCGTACCCACGCCCCCAGAGCGTGGGTATGGACCGTACCCAGGCCCCCCAGAGCGTGGGTACGGCCCATACCACCATTGTAGTGGTGATGTAGGGGTACGCATGTACGGACCGTACCCACGCCCCCAGAGTGTGGGTACGGGCCGTACCATGCGTACCCCTACGTCACCGCCACTATGGTGGTACGGCCCGTACCCACGCCCCCAGAGCGTGGGTATGGACCGTACCCAGGCCCCCCAGAGCGTGGGTACGGCCCGTACCACCATTGTAGTGGTGATGTAGGGGTACGCGTGTACGGACCGTACCCACGCCCCCAGAGCGTGGGTACGGGCCGTACCACGCGTACCCCTACGTCACTGCCACTATGGTGGTACGGCCCATACCCACGCCCCCAGAGCATGGGTACAGGCCGTACCACGCGCACCCCTACGTCACCGCCACTATGGTGGTACGGTCCGTACCCACGCTCTCCAGAGCGTGGGTACGGGCCGTACCACCATTGCAGTGGTGATGTAGGGGTACGCGTGTACGGACCGTACCCACGCCCCCAGAGCGTGGGTACGGTCCGTACAGGCGTACCCCTACATCACCACTACAATGGTGGTACGGCCCGTACCCAAGCTCCCCAGAGTGTGGGCACGGGCCGTACCACGCGTACCCCAATGTCACCGCCACAATGGTGGTACGGCCCGTACCCACGCTCTCCAGAGCGTGGGTACGGGCCGAACCACCATTGCAGTGGTGATGTAGGGGTACGTGTGTATGGACCGTACCCCTACGGCCCCAATACATGATGGATACAAGGCGTACACACGCCACGGATGTAGGTGTACGGCTTGGTGCAGCACATCAGCTGTAAATTGGGGGTGGTGTATGCCCAGGACAGCAGTGTACCACAGCAAGGGCGCAAGTGGGTTGGTGGGTGGGTGCAGAGGACCCCCAGCAGTGCCCAGACATATGAGGGGTGGGTGCCTATCACTCCCAGCAGTGCTCTGACATATGAGGGGTGGGTGCCTATCACTCCCAGCAGTGCCCAGACATATGAGGGGTGTGTGCCTATCACTCCCAGCAGTACCCAGACATATGAGGGGTGGGTGCAGAGGACCCCCAGCAGTGCCCAGACATATGAGGAGTGGGTGCCTATCACTCCCAGCAGTGCCCTGACATATGAGGGGTGGGTGCCTATCACTCCCAGCAGTGCCCAGACATATGAGGGGTGTGTGCCTATCACTCCCAGCAGTGCCCAGACATATGAGGGGTGGGTGCAGAGGACCCCAGCAGTGCCCAGACATATGAGGGGTGGGTGCAGAGGACCCCCAGAAGTGCCCAGACATATGAGGGGTGGGTGCCTATCAATCCCAGCAGTGCCCTGACATATGAGGGGTGGGTGCCTATCACTCCCAGCAGTGGACAGACATACGAGGGGTGGGTGCAGAGGACCCCCAGCAGTGCCCAGACATATGAGGGGTGGGTGCAGAGGACTCCCAGCAGTGCCCAGACATATGAGGGGTGGGTGCCTATCACTCCCAGCAGTGCCCAGACATATGAGGGGTGGGTGCAGAGGACCCCCAGCAGTGCCCAGACATATGAGGGGTGGGTGCAGATGACCCCCAGCAGTGCCCAGACATATGAGGGGTGGGTGCCTATCACTCCCAGCAGTGCCCTGACATATGAGGGGTGGGTGCCTATCACTCCCAGCAGTGGACAGACATACGAGGGGTGGGTGCAGAGGACCCCCAGCAGTGCCCAGACATATGAGGGGTGGGTGCAGAGGACTCCCAGCAGTGGACAGACATATGAGGGGTGGGTGCCTATCACTCCCAGCAGTGCCCTGACATATGAGGGGTGGGTGCCTATCACTCCCAGCAGTGGACAGACATATGAGGGGTGGATGCCTATCACTCCCAACAGTGCCCAGACATATGAGGGGTGGGTGCCTATCACTCCCAGCAGTGCCCAGACATATGAGGGGTGGGTGCAGAGGACCCCCAACAGTGCCCACACATATGAGGGGTGGGTGCCTATCACTCCCAGCAGTGCCCAGACATATGAGGGGTGGGTGCCTATCACTCCCAGCAGTGGACAGAAATATGAGGGGTGGGTGCCTATCACTCCCAGCAGTGCCCAGACATATGAGGGGTGGGTGCCTATCACTCCCAGCAGTGCCCAAACATATGAGGGGTGGGTGCCTATCACTCCCAGCAGTGCCCAGACATATGAGGGGTGGGTGCCTATCACTCCCAGCAGTGGACAGAAATATGAGGGGTGGGTGGCTTTCACTCCCAGCAGTGCCCAGACATATGAGGGGTGGGTGCCTATCACTCCCAGCAGTGCCCAGACATATGAGGGGTGGGTGCCTATCACTCCCAGCAGTGCCCAGACATATGAGGGGTGGGTGCAGAGGACCCCCAGCAGTGCCCAGACATATGAGGGGTGGGTGCAGAGGACCCCCAGCAGTGCCCAGACATATGAGGGGTGTGTGCCTATCACTCCCAGCAGTGCCCAGACATATGAGGGGTGGGTGCCTATCAATCCCAGCAGTGCCCAGACATATGAGGGGTGGGTGCCTATCACTCCCAGCAGTGGACAGACATATGAGGGGTGGGTGCCTATCACTCCCAGCAGTGCCCAGACATATGAGGGGTGGGTGCAGAGGACCCCCAGCAGTGCCCAGACATATGAGGGGTGGGTGCCTATCACTCCCAGCAGTGCCCAGACATATGAGGGGTGGGTGCCTATCACTCCCAGCAGTGCCCAGACATATGAGGGGTGGGTGCAGAGGACCCCCAGCAGTGCCCAGACATATGAGGGGTGGGTGCCTATCACTCCCAGCAGTGCCCAGACATTTGAGGGGTGGGTGCCTATCACTCCCAGCAGTGGACAGACATATGAGGGCTGGGTGCCTATCACTCCCAGCAGTGCCCAGACATATGAGGGGTGGGTGCCTATCACTCCCAGCAGTGCCCAGACATATGAGGGGTGGGTGCAGAGGACCCCCAGCAGAGGACAGAGACATGGGGGTGTACATCATTATCAGATGACCACAACTCCATGGGTGAATGTACGTATCCCTAACTTAGGACAATGATGATAGTGCCATAACAACACATCACTGACAGCAGAGTCCCACTCCCAGGAGGAAGGAGGTCTTACCCCCACTGCATGACACACCACATGTGGGTGTGAGGACAAATAACACATGCATACCCACCCCTGGCAGATGCAGCACAATACACACACTGAGATCATGCCACAAGACTGTATAGTCATGTCACTGCCTAACAAACTAAGAGAGCCAAAGAGAACACACACTGTCACGCACATCCCAGGACTGATAGGAATGTTCAGGTGCTGGGCTAGCCACCAAGATGTTGTCTGTCATGGAAGGAATAGGGTGGAGTTCACACAGATACAATGGCCACAATTGTGAGTCAGGTGTTCAAATACCCAGCAGAACAAGTACCATATGTGTACTAGGCTGGGATTACACACATGCATTGTGCGGAAAAGGGACCATTTATCCATGAAGGCATGGCAAAATACTCTATACACAAGTACAGTGAGTACCAAGGATGGCACAGACGATGCAGCCGGACACTTTGCTGAGCAGGCATGGCTAGAGTTGAAGGGATCCATCACCAACAAAGGACATGTAGACACAGGGCAACACAACAATTGTGCAACTCTCTGCAGGGGAGATGTCAGGTGCCACAGAGGAAGGAACACACCTTGGGACAATGTCTCCAAACACAAAGAGCAGACACGACAAAGAATCTTTGCAGAGATCGTGTGATGGCACGCAGATACCAGGTTCCACCCCATGAGCAGCAGACTACAACATATTCCTGAAACATAACACATGTCCACAACCCCAACTCCTGTAGCATCAGCATCAACATCAATACTTGAAATGCAAGACTTTTCAAACGAAAAAGAAAATGCCTTATTCAGCATGAAAATAATAATGTGTAATCGAGACTATTCACAAAGGCCAATGGCCAGTCCATATCATCAGTCTTTGGGGGGGGACACATGGCCATGCGTCTCCCCTAGCTTGCCTGCACATCACAGGACTGTGTCGTCGACTGGGGGGGGCATCATGTGGGGAAGGACCAGGCACCGCAGGGACAGGAGGGGGAAGGGTAGGTGTTGTGGTTGCAGGGACGGACAACTCCACCACAGGGGGTGGGGCAGCGCCAAAGGTGGAGGCGAGCTCGGCGCTGCACACTTCTGCCAGTTCTTCAAGTGTCTCCCCTGCACCCGGAGAAACAACAGGCCCCAAGGAGGGGGGGGGGGTCGGAGGGATGGGTTGCAGCGCTACTGGGGGAGGTGGTGGACGGGCTGGGGGACTTAACTCCCCTACCGGTGGAGTGCCGTGACCGTTTGCGTCCAGGTGAACTAGTGGGGCTGAGGCCCAGCCCAGCAAAGTAGGCCCTCTTCTCCGAATCTGGGGCAGGGGAGCCAAGGGGAGTGACATCGGAGGGACTGGGGAGTGAGTCATGTGGATGAGGACTGTGGCTGCGTGCCTGCCTGTGTGCCCCAGACCCAGTGGGTGTGCCTGCAACCCCCTGAGTGTGCGTGTCAGGAGGTGTGTGCTTGCCCTTACGTGGTGGTGTGCTGCTTGTGTCTGGTGGGGTGCGTGTGTGTGGATGTCTGGGTGTGCTTGGGACAGGCATGGGTGTTGGACTTGTGGATGGGCCAGGGGTGGGGGGGGATGCAGCGCTGCAGGTGACTCGCTACTGCCGTCAGTGACGAGTCCAGGGACCTCAGCAACATCCGTTGGTCAGACATCGCTGATGACATGACCTCCATGTACGACACCATCTGGGTCAGCAGTCTGGTGTGGCCATGGAGGACAGTCAGGACCGATGTCTGCCCAACTTGCAACTGCCGCTGAATGGCCACAGACTCGGCAGTGAGGGCAGCAGGGGGGACAGGGGCAGGGGGTGCGGTTCCTGGCACGAAGGAGACACGGTGTGGCCTAGCATGGACAGAAGGGACCCGAGCAAGTGGGAGGGCGGTGATGGGAATGGAGGGGGCGGCGAGAGATGTACTGCTGCTTGTAGCTGTGGAAGCAGCCTCCGCCCCCTCTGGGAGCTCAGCCTCGGACCCGTCTGCCTCGTAGTCTGTGTTGGTACTGGGCAGGTCCTCCGCCTCACTCCCCTCGCCCTCCATGCCACTAGATTCCACCGACTCCACAGCAGTGGTGGCACCACTGCTCGATCCCTCCTCCATGTCCGTGCCGGTGTCTCCCTCGGTGTCCTCCGATGATGCTGTGGGCAAGGTGAAGAGACAGGACAAAATCAGTCACCTGTATACATCTGACACATGAGTCCAAACAAAATAGGCAACAGTGCATATCAGGAAAGGCATCAGGAGTAACATCTAGGATACTCCCCACATATGTAAGCCCTGCACTCCCCAGTTGGTTGACGCACCATGCCACTTGCAAACAATGAATATTAGGACACAACAGCAAATAACTTGAAATCACAAGATCATGAGAAGCTAGTGTCTGGGATCAGTTGAGCACAGCAAGACTATGTAGGCATGCCACCTCTTGTTCACTGGGAAACAAACAGTATTGTCGCACCCAAGGCCAAATACCACATGCCAATGCAGAAGGTGTCCCCACACTCAGAGACCTGTGAGTACTTTAGACACCCCAAATAAATACATTGTGACTCCTGGAGAATCACAACCCTTTACAAAATGGACATGTCTAGCATTTGTGAATGTGGCACTCTGTGAACACAACACACATGTGTCTGTATAGCAGAAGTCACACAAGGAGGTGCACACCAAACTACATGTACACAATTATTGTCTGAGCTGCCAGACTCAATCAAATCAGCCACTGTTAGGCAGAAATGGCGTAGCACCAAGTGCATATACATGGCACCAGGGTGGCTGGATGACTTGACACTCGTAAGTTGGTATCAGCAACAACCAAGGACTAACCCAAATGCTAGCACACTGTGGGAACATGTCTATGTATGAACTCCAAACAAGTGTTGTTCAAACTGTGCCTCACTTTAAAATGTGCCAGCGTGTCCCTGGAAAGTGTAAAGGTGGTGTCTTGTGCACTTCCTTGGGAGACATCTGTCATGCAGGCACATCATTGTCCTTCACAACCAAACAACAAGGTCAAGCATATGAAACATTGAGACATGTTGACAGGTGTAGTGAGTGCCAATGGGCATTTTCCCAGAGTAACAACTTGAATAATGTCATTTGTCACATGGCTATCCGTCACCTCATCACACAGTTGGCTACACATATGACCTACTGACTGTCATCTGGAGTGGCACACATGTCCACACCCAGGACAATGCATAAGCTAATGGGCCTGCAATTGTTTAGCAAAAAAGCCTAGCTGTACTGTGGGTTACCCCTCATGGCAAGGCAGAATGTACCCACAGATGTCAGCACACAAAGTCACTACTGTGTAGCATCTGAACCACACACAGGTGCCAAAAATGTCAAAGCAGGATACATGATTGCCAAGAACTGACACAGGCAATGAAGCACCAACAGCAAGCACTGGCCAACATCACGGGGGCACTGCACGATGACTTTCTGTACTGCGAATCATCACACACAAGTCAGAACTGGCAATGAAACATCAGGGTTGAACATGTACGCCCCTCCCGCGCACACCCACCCATACCTGAGTCAATGTGACTGATACCAATCAAGAAGTGAAAGCTCTTATTCAGGGTTACAATAACTGTGCTTGAAAACTAGCTTCATTAACACGACATCACCTTGTAGGGCTGACAAAACATATTGGTCACAAACAAACATCAACAGATTGTTTTGAATAGCCACACAGGCACTGCCCAGTGTGAGTATGCACAAGCAAACTGCTGTATCCCTGTCCAGTGGGCAAATGTATCACACATGTGAAAACTACTACCTGGGCCAGGGAACAATGCCACAGAGGCAGAGCCATGATGAACTCACAGTGAATGTGCACAGTGTTGGATGACACACATGAGTAGGAGGGCAGGCTGTGACAGGGGACTGTAGTGGGCACACTGCTCCATGATCCTGGAATGAGCTGACTGTTACAGGAGCAACCGTCCCGGCACTATGCATATATCCCACTCATGCGCATCATGTCCGAGGCCACAACATTGGTAATGCATGCAGCAAGTCTGTTCATTTGAAACCTCACACTCCTATGTTAGGACTCAGCATCAGTGGCAAAAAATATGCACCCCCTAATGACTGTACAGGACAGGGCACAGGCAGACCACCCCCACACATGATGCTGAAAGCAGTGTGCACCTTGATAAACTGGCAGCCTAGATGACCATGTGCAATAGTGATAACACACAGACCAGGTAACACATGTCAAGGAGGGGAAGGGAGGAAGAACAGCACAGGTTGACTGTGGGGGAACAGGATATGCACTGCACATATATACCCTGGCAGTGTCTCCAGGCGACTGAGCAGCAACAAAAGCTGGCGACACACAACAAACACACATGTACCTACCCCCTTCCTGCTGCTGTAACTCCTGTATCCGCCTATCCAGGTCAGGGAAGACCACCGCCAGGACACGCCGGATCTGGTGGGTCAGGCGCCGGCACCCGCCATGCTTGTGAGGAGCCTCCTCCTTCAGCATGACCTGGGCGATCCTCCGGGTCCAGCACCGGATGTCCTGCAATCTCTTCCTCACTTGTGGCAGGCGCCGACTGCGACCCTCCGCCGATTGCACGGCCTTGACGGCGTCCTTCCAGATCTTCCCCTTGTGGTAGGGGGATACCTGTGTGGATGACAAAATGGGACAACATCACTACACCTGCACCATGTCACAGAGACACACAGTTGAACATCTTAGATTTGTAGAACAGGGCATAGTATACTGGCAAGTAATAGCACCTTAGTCATAGGGACTTTTTCCACTGGGGACGCACCAATGCACTACATGGCATAGTAAGTACACAGGTGGCATGAGGGGTGCGAACCAATCCCTGATCATGGCACACACTGTGCATCCCAAGCAACACAAGGCTGATGGACAGCACCGCAAAGCAGTCACATGCCCCAGGCCAGTGACGAAACCTCAGAAGAGTACACAGACACACACAGGCATACATCAATCACCTGCCATTGGCAACAGCGGTTGCAAACCTCACTCTGCACATGTGCCACTTGCCAGGGGGGGGCCACAGGTGTGGGGCTAGCTCAGCAAGTCAGACACACAGCACGGCTTATTTCACACATCAGATGGATTGAGCAGTTGCCTCCTCCATGCAGCTGTGGTGCAACACTCCACATAGACACTCATCCACATGACAAGAAACATTCACACGCATCAATGTCCAGGGGGCGTACACATCATTTGGACACTCTCACCACTCTCACCACAGCTCCACTCAACTCTCACACACATCTGTGGGTGCAGTCACCTGTCACACCAGGGTGACCACTGAATCACCGCAGGACAATAGAACAAGAATGCCCAAGAGGATTTGTCTGGCGGAATGTGCCATGCACTATGCAGTGAATGTCACAATAAGCACAATGCAAGTGAGGAGTGCACACATGAACTACATCAAGCCCTGCACGAGAGACATAAGCCATCCCCCCCCGGGGACCCACTCCAACCAACATTGCATGTCTGTCACACCTGGCAACAATGCCAGAAGTGACAGACACAATAAAGGTGCACAGGCAAAGGTACTGGAGTCAGCACTCACCTGCTCCCCTGGTCGACCATACAGCATGGGGTACTGTGGGAGGATCACATCCAGCAGGGCCTCGTTCTCCTCCTGGGTGAAAGGCTGGGCCCTCTCCACAGTCCTTGACATGGTGCCAGAGGGAGACAATACAGCAGCAGTGGTATCGACTGACATGTTGTGCAGGCAAGTGCCCTCTCATGGGTTCAGCCTGCCTTATATCTGCCTTGCTGGCCTATTTCATTTACAGGAGTACAGAGTGATTGGTCAGACTCATTTGCATCCTACGTTTCCTCCAATCCCTTTAAACATACACCAGTGACAGCCTTTGCATCTTTCGATTTTGCAGCATCATGTCAAGTCAACAACCACTTTGCAACAATGTTAAATGTGGCCAACTGATTTTTCCAGATCACATGATGTAAAGTTTTGAACTTGAAACTCGGTATCCATGACAACCAGCATGCATTTAGGCCCTAATACTTGTCCCTCATGTGTCCCATTGTAATTCTTAAATCTCCACACAGGTACGGCGCTTTTCACACGTACCCCTAGGGCACCATCACTACAGTGATATGAGCCGTACTCACGCGTGTACGGGCCGTACACGCGTGAGTACGGCCCGTATCACTATCGTTGGGGGTACCGTAGGGCCTAGTGATAGGCACATACTCATGCGTGTACGGGACGTACACGCGTGAGTACGGCCCTTATCACTATTGTTGGGTGTACCGTTGGGCCTAGTGATAGGCACGTACTCACGCGTGTACGGGCCGTACACGCATGAGTATGTGCCGTATCACTATTGTTAGGGGTACCGTAGGGCCTAGTAGGCACGTACTCACGCGTGTACGGCCCGTACACGCGTGAATACGGCCCGTATCACTATCGTTGGGGGTACCGTAGGGCCTGGTGATAGGCACGTACTCACGCGTGTACGGGACGTACACGTGTGAGCACGGCCCTTATCACTATCGTTGGGGGTACCATAGGGCCTAGTGATAGGCACGTACTCGCACGTGTACGGGCCATACACGCGTGAGTACGTGCCGTATCACTAGGCCCTACGGTACCCCCAACTATAGTGAGAGGCACGTACTCACGCGTGTACGGGCCGTACACGCGTGAGTACGTGCCTATCACTAGGCCCTATGGTACCCCCAACGATAGTGATACGGGCCGTACTCACGCGTGTACGAGCCATACACGCGTGAGTACGTGCCTATCACCAGGTCCTACGGTACCCCCAACGATAGTGATATGGCACGTACTCACGTGTGTACGGCCCGTACACGCGTGAGTGCGGCCCGTATCACTATCGTTGGGGGTACCGTAGGGCCTAGTGAAAGGCACGTACTCACGCGTGTACGACCCGTACACGCGTGAGTACGTGCCTATCACTAGGCCCTACGGTACCCCCAACGATAGTGATAGGCACGTACTCACGCGTGTACGGGCCATACACGCGTGAGTACGGGCCCTACACACGCCCTCAGAGCGTGTGTACTGCGTTTCACTGCTTACACTGGTGATAGGAGGCACACACGAAAGGAATGGAGGTGTCAGACTCGCACAAGGCTGTACACCAAGTCATTGTCAGTGCAGTCCTTCATGTGCAGGGCCTAGGTGTGTCAGGCAGTAATGTGGCACATGTCTCCTCATGTTGTGGCACAATAGATGTGTGATGAGTTGTTTAGACATGTCATGTGTGATGGGGCACTACGTGGCACACTTCCCCTTCACACTTTGCACATGTGTGCATGTGCGACACACATGTCAAACACTGCATCACTGGTATGGCACAGTCAGCAACACCCTCAACTGTCCCCTGATGGCAGGTACACGGATAATTACACCTCACATGTGACTCCCAGTGTGCCACGATGTGACTATGTCATGTGTGTGTCATGTGTTCTCATGAGCTTTCCGTTGGTGTTCCGTCAACTCCATCTGCTGTTGCAGCATCCAACATGTGTCTGTGTGCATATGTGCATGACACCCATATACGCACACCATGCCACATGTGGACTCACACGTTACATGTGTCATGATGGTTCGAAGATGACTTCCTGACATGAGGCAATATCTGCGTTGTCTCAATGTCTGTGACATCAGTTTTTGACATGGACCCCTTAATGGAAATGTGTGTCATCTGTCCATTTCCAGATAACATGTGACCTGTGCGTCTAGACTTCCGCCAGCTGTCTGTATGAGATGACATCCTTCAAATGCTGATATGTGGATGTCTGTCACTCATGTAATGTGTCTGGCTTGTCACTTACACTGGCCAACAGCTATTTCATGGCATGTCACGTCAACATTGCCATGCAACTATTGTGGCTGGCTCTTGGTAGGAGTGTCACCTGGCTGGCCCACGTGTCCTGGATGTATTGCACAGCACAGACTCTGTATTAAGCAGATGTGTATTAGCTGTTGAACATGTGCTCACCTCAGTGACATTGGTGTGGTAATGTACTCACTCTTCGTTATTCCTTCCAAATCTCTGCAGGGCACCGCCTCTCCCCAGACGAATGCCAGACCTGGATGCCATGCGTGAACATGACTGCATACGCAGATACCGCTTCTCGCAAGAGTTGATAGAGGACTTGACCCGCCGGCTTGCACCACACCTCCAACCACAACACAGGTATCCTACAGCTCTGACCCCCAAGATGAAGGTGATGGCAGCCCTACATTTTTTTGCCACCGGCACGTTTCAATTGACCATTGCTGATGTCGGTGGCATGTCCCAGACAATGTTCAACCGTGTCCTGCATGATGTTATAGAAGCCATGTTGGTGCACCTGGATGAATTCATCCATTTTCCCACTCGTGAGCAGTTGACAGGTGTCAAGGGGGAGTTCTATGCCCTGGGATGGATGCCTCATGTAATTGGGGCCATTGATGGGACACATGTGACTTTGCTACCACCACAGGCACAGGAGGTAGCCTATAGAAACAGAAAACATTACCACTCCATTAATGCCCTTGTGGTGTGTCTTGCTAACATGCTGATTTCCCATGTCTGTGCACGTTTTCCAGGGTCCGCACACGATGCATACATCATGAGGCGTAGCAGGGTGCCAGAAATGATGCTGCAGCTGCACTCGGAACGAGCATGTCTTATTGGTGGGTATACTCTGTTAGTCCTGTGTTCAGCACTATCTTTGTATCTTACGGCATCTCCTGACCCACTTCTTCACATGATGTTTCCATGTAGGGGACTCTGGCTATCCCAACATGCCATGGCTGATGACACTTCTCCGCAACCCCAGAACAGCTGCAGAACACCGGTACAACGACACCCATGGGCAGACGAGGCGCGTGATTGAAAGGACGTTTGGACTCCTGAAGAGCAGATTCCAGTGCCTCCACAAGACCGGCGGTGCCCTCCCATATGCCCCGGTGAAGGTCTGCAAAATTTTCATTGTGTGCTGCATGCTGCACAACATGGCAGTGGAGAAGGCCGTGCCACTCATCCTTGATCCGGATGAGCAGGATCATCCACCCGTGGAGGATGAAGGGCTCGGGCACGGGGCAAGTGAGGATGAGGATGAGGATGAGGATGAGGATGAGGATGAGGACATCCGGAGTCAGCTTATCCGCAACTTCTTCTCATAATGGTGAGTCCCTGTGTCTGAGTGTGCACGCTTTGAGCCTTGTGTGGAATGTGTTGCAATGTGTGTGCTAAGTGACTTGGAGGTGTGTTCTGATGTGTCATTCAAGTGATGATGTCATTCCACACATATTAGCTAGGACACTAAATATGTTAAGGGCATGGTGACAACATAATTCCTGTAGAGTACATGTACATGTCTGCGGATTACTAGCTCTTGGCTGAATTGTTGTGTGTCTGTCCTCCCCCAGTTCTTGCGGCTGTCGTCTGCTCATGTCATCATTGCCCTCCTGCTATTCCTCATGAGTTTTGCAACGTGTGCTGGATCAGAGTTACATGCACAGACATGGTGAAAAGTCATTCTGGGTAAGGAGTGCAGCAAGGCATTTTGTGGGTGGTACGTGTTTGTGATATGTAGGGACTGCTCCTGTGCATGTTGTGTTACCATGCATACATGTCGACTCACCATGGGCCACATGTCGTGTTGCATGGCTCCCATGAATTGATGGTCACCCTTCCTGACTGTCATCTGTAATGGTGTGTGGATTCTGATGAAGGCATCAATGTGTGTATGACGTCTCCAAGGAACATACGGGATGCTGATGGTGGACATAGTGTGGGACATCCCCATATGAGGCTCAATGGGGTATTGTAGACTCTCCATGTGCAGCAAGGGGTGTTAGGCTCAACCCCATCACTTGTGTGCCAGATCAATAGGATTTACACATCTGTGTGTTGAAGGGGGTGTCCAGTGTAGGTCACACATGGTCAGCCAAATGACCTGTGAGTCTGTTCCAATTGATGCATTTCCCTTAGTGTGAGGCTGAGTAATAAAGGTGTTCGTCACACTCCAAGGTGCCTCATCTCTGTCAATGCAGGTCTCTTGCCACTTTGCATGCGGCATATCTGGCATAGTTGTGGAAGATTATGCATAGGAGTCCATGTGTAGTTTAGCAACATGCATGCAGTTGCTCATGGGTTAGGCTCCCTATTGGGCATGGAGTACATGGTCGTGTATGTTTTTTGACATGTTGGTCCACGCAATGGGCCATCAACAGCTGCTGAGGGTGTGTCTCCTGTGCGCAGGTCGGCCTTCAGTTTACTGATCCGGTGTCATGCTTCTTTGGTGATTGTGCATGCACTGTCTCTGGGTGTGCCATGTGACACTGGACACTCCTTACTTTACACACGCGCCTTTTGCAGTTGTCCTTCTGACATCCTAGTCTATGTGTGCAAATTCTGTCATTTTGCAAGGAGATGCCGCCTGCTGCTGCGGCCCCTGCAGCAAGGGCCAACAGAGTATCCAGATTTGGCAACACACACGCCTCCAGGATGCTCCTCACTTCCTCCCTCCACCCATTCATTTTGCTGTCCTCAGCTTGTCTATGCCACTGTTGCCGCCACGTGGTGCCAAAGGCTGGACTATCAGCACATGCAAGGTGCACATTGCACCACCATCCTGTCCTTGCATTACCCACATCACACTACAGTCTGATGTATCAGCCACTCTCCGAGCTATGTCCATCCGCACATCTAATGCCTGCTGTCAGACATACCCTGGGCACACACACAACACCTTTGCATGCTGAGTGTGCAACTCCAACTGCCTACACTGCGCTTCCCCGCCTTCCAGGCCCTGTCACACCAACCAGGTCACGTCCCTAATACTCCCCACTGGCTCCGTAGCCCAGCAAGGGCATGGGAGTGGGACTCAAGGCTTCAGCATGTAGTATGGTGTCATCGTCTGGGATATGGCACAGGTATCATCTCTCAGCATGTCAATCTACAGAGTGTCCAGGACCCCCCTCTCCACCATCACATGTGCACAGCACCTCATCATCAGCTCGTATGCCATTGACAGCCAGGTGCTCCTCACCCTCAACAAAGACACAGACATTGGCAGTTCCATCATTCAAGTATGCATGAGATCCATTGATGAATGGCTGCACACGAGCCACCTGAGGCTGGACTTGTACAGAAATGAGGTGAACAGCTGAGGATTGTCCCCTTCCAGCTGGGTCAGGTGCCTGTGTCCCACCCGCAAGAGCCCTGCACAAGCACCCAGTGGCCACACACACAAGATGGTGTGCATCATGTTTGGCTCGCTCACATATGCCATGCTAGTCCACAGCATCTGTACCTCATGCTGCAACGCCCTCTGCATTATGCACATGATCCACAGATAGATCCACTCCAAGAAAAGACAGACCATCCCCCAGGTCCATGACAACATCCGTGTCAAATACTGCCCTGCCCTCTACGGAGCAAGTACATCCAAACTCCTAGGAAACTGGTCCACTTCCAGGGGGCATCTGCACACCTCAGCTTCAACCCCCTGCGCCCCAGCCACCTCACCGTCCTCCATGGATAGCTGCAATGGATCACTGTCTGCTGCAGGGTGACCTCCACACTCCCCACCCACACTCAGGAGGCAGTCCACAACCCCGACCCCAACCAACCTTGTACCTTTGTCATCCTAGATCCCGTTGGGCCATCTCCCTGCATCCAACCTTGCTCTGGCCACCGTTCTTTACATCCACCGTACTCCAGCATACAGGACATAGTTCTCCCACCTGGCCACAGATACCTGGGGCTCCCTCCCCGGGAACCTCCACTTGAGCCATTCCCTCTACGCCTTGATGATGATCTCCCTAATAGGTCTCTCCGCACAGTTTAGCAAGCCCCCCCTCAGCAGCCAAAGTCCATCACAGGTGAGTGTTGTGCTCCATGCCTACATTGAATGATACCTTGTTACCCATGTGTGTCCTGTACCAGACTCTGATCCCAGGGTATGGATGGCTGGAGTAGGTTCAACACTCAGGCATAGTTTGACATTTCCACACACATATGTCGTTGAATAATGCAAAATGACAGGAACGTCTCATGTCCAAAGTGAAATATTTATTTACGGTGGGGTAAGTGGTTTGGTAGATGCAATTAGGTGCTGTACCGGGGGAATAGAATCCAAAGTTCACAGGGGGAGATGGTATCCTTGGCATTGGAAGTCATCAGAGTCCAGATCACAGTGTTGGTCATCATTGGTCAGACTGTGACCAGCAAGTCCATGTGGCAGAGAATGTCATTGGATGAGGTGCTGCTGTTGCGCCAGAGGGCCAGGTGCCAGGCCAGGTGACCTGGGAGATGGGGATGGTCCGCTGACTCTCACGGTCTTTTCCGTGGACGACCCACCTTCCTCCGGGGACCCTCAGATGCAGACCTTGACGATGCTAGGGACGCTCCGTGAAATGAATCCTCCTCCTCCTCCTCCCTCCCTGTGTCTGGTGCTGGTCTACGCCTGGTGGCACAGGGAGGGTTGGCCATGCTTTGGGCGATCTGACGGAGTGATTGGCTCACGTCCCTGTGCACCGCCAGGAGCTCAGCCAGTCTTGCCTCCATCCGTCCTTGGTGTTGTTGATGACTGGCATGATGCTCGACCTGCAGGTTCTTAATGTCATCGAGGGTCCCCTGCATCTCGGAGAGTCTTGACACGACCTGGTTGATGCCTCTGGTGTCACGCCGGTATGAGTCCAGGATGTTGCGTATGTGTGACATACCGGTGTCCTGAGCTGGCTGGTCAGGTTCGCGCCTCCGCCTGCCTCCACTCCCACCACCCCTGCCCACTTGAGCCTGGCCTGCCCTTGTGGGCTCATCGGGTCTACGGGACCCCTGAGGGATGGCATTTGCAGGGTTGCCTGCCTCCTCCTGGGTGCCCGGAGAACCTTGTCCCTTCTGGTCAGACTAGCTCTGTTGTTCAGTGTGAGCAGGGCTCCTGGGTGTGTCCTGGGATGTGGCAGGAATGGGGGTGGTGGTTGGCACAGATGTACCTGACGCAGGTGCTGCAGGGGCTTGGGCACCAGAGGGTCCAGGTTGGTCGGGGTCATCCACGGAGTGGTGAGAGTCGTCGCTGCCGGTGGGATCGTCTTCACGCGAAGCTTGGGACTGTGATTCTTCCCCCCCAGTGTTGGGGGGAGATCGACGACGTTGCTCTGTGTGTGTGAGAGAGACAATGTTAATGGTGTTTCATGCAACATCTATGTTTCATACATATTCAAGTTGACACAGTTCCTCCAGGTAGTTGGATGTGCCTAGCATTCCTCTCAATGTCCACTTGGGGATGGGTATGTTGCGGGGGACAGATTGGGATGTTCTCCTGAGTGTTTGACCTGTAGATTGTTGGCTCTGATGCTTATTTGGCTCTGGATCGGTCTTTTTGTGTCACATGTCCATTGTGGGAGTGTGTAAATCCGTTGCCTGCCCCGGGGGAGTGTGCTTGTCTTAGGGGGGGGGGGAGGGGTTGTGACCGGGCCTGCTGTTGTGTGTAGTGTGAGTTGTCATTGGGTCTCCCAGGTGATGTGTCTGTCCACTCATGGTGCATGCTGGCATGACAGTGAGTGTGAGTTCCTGTGCTAGATACCTGTGCTTGTGGAGTTGGTGTTTGAGTGTACAGTGGTCCCAGGAAGGCCTTGTGCTGCATACAGCAGGGCCAAGTGTCAGCTACCTTGTCAGTACTTTGCCAGTCCCTGTGCATTGTGCATGGGTATGTACCTATGCCATATGGGCTGAGGGCATTGGTGTCTGCGTCTCATTTTCACAATGTGTTGTGTGGGGCCCACCCTCCCAGCCTCCCGGCCATCCAGTCTTGTGTTTGTGGTTGTTGTAGCCTTGGACATGGCCTTGCCTTGATTTGTGAAGGGTGCATGGAGATGTTAGTGGCATGAGCGTGGTTTTTGAGTGTGGTTGTGTGCGGTGAGTGCTTGGGGGAAGTTGCGTGCATTTGGTGTATATATGGTGTGGACCCCATTGCCCCCATGTTACGTAAGTTGTTTGTGTACTCACCAGGCTCTGCGACTCCTTCGACTCCGTGTACTCCCACCGGCGGTACCAATGCTGGCAATGAGGTAAAGTTTCATCCATGGCGAACTTTGAGTGGGAAGTGGATACTTGCCTGAAGAAGGTAGCTGCGTACCTCAGAGACCCTGTGTTAGAAGGCGACCCCAGGGGAGACAGGGAGGTTACCTGAACACCCTGAGACCGACCCTCGGGGTAACGTAGCCGGGCACTGGCGGGAGACTCCTCAGGGGAAGAGTCTCGTATCTAGGATCGCACACACGGCACCACACGACAAAGAGACACCACACGGTAGGTTCTTGGGAACAGATCTTTTATCTACTCAGCTACGTCGGATCTTTATGATCACCAAGGTGGATATGTACAAATAGAGCACAGGCTCAGAGAGTCTCGGTAGGGAAAGGGGGTAGCGGGACAGTCTTTGGGGATCCAGATCAATGCAGGGGTGTACCCAACGCACAGCTCACAATCCTCGAGCCGGGGGATACGCTGCGGTCCAGCCGGACTGGGGGAGTCTTTAGGAGCCACGAGTCACTCAGCAGGGCTCAAGCACAAGTTCGGAGGTCTTACGATCTTCAGGGGAGCCGCGAGTCACTCAGCAGGGCTCAAGCACAGACAGATTCTCCACGTGGGGAGGTGTGGGGGACCCCGGCTGGGACAATCCTGTCCTCGTTGGCAGGTGCGTCCTCGACTTCCCCAAGGGGGGGTAGTCGGGCCGCCATAGATTGGGTGGTGGCGCACACCCACTCAGGGAGACCCATCATCCCTAGGTGGGCCTTGCGCTCGACTTGCTTCCAGGGGGAACTTTCCAGGTCGTTCCCCAGGAGACAGTCGACCGGCTGGGAGGTTCTTACTGCTACTTTCAATTTACCGACCACTCCGCCCCATTCAAAAGGCACCAGGGCTACCTTACAGAGACTCTCAGTGTTGTCAGCTGCAATTACAGAGCAAAATATATTGGGGAGGATCTGGTCTTCGTGTACTAAGTGGCTGAGGACACCGGTGATGCTCGCCCCGGTGTCACGAAGGGCCTTTACCTGTTGGCCATTGATCGTCACTAGCTGCCCTTATTTCTTCGTGTTGGAGGGCAGGAGGCTCCCAGGGACCATTTCTTTGTCTCCTAATGATACCAAGGCCATGGCGGCGGGTTCCCATTCTACGGTCTCCTCAATCTCTTCCCCTAGGGCTACATTGGCTATCTGTCTGGCTGGGGGGGGCTGTAGTGGGGACGCGCAGGGCCATGGGGCATTCGGGGTCATTGGCGTAATGCCCAGGCTTCTGGCAACGGAAACAAGTGATGGTCACCCGGTGCCCCCGTCTCACTGGTGGACCGGATACAGCTGGTGGGGGTGCCGGGAAGTGCGGAGGTTGGCTTTTCGGGGGACTGGACTGGGATTCCCTCTGCCCTCCCTGGTTTCCCCCCCCTCTCTGGTGGGGTGGTCCTGACTGGCTCGGGGGTATTCTCCTACAGGGCCCCGGGAGACCCGGGTGTTGGTCCAGCGATCCGCCTCGACAGCCAGCTTCCTCGGATCCGTGAGCTTGCTGTCGAGCAGATGCTGGCGTAGCTCCACAAAACAGATCGCCGCCAGGTGTTCCCATAACATGAGGTCGGTTAGTTCGTCCAGGGTGGTTACTTTGCTGCCCTTAATCCACCCGTCGAATGCACGGCTGAAAAAGTTCACATACTCCACCCATGTGGTGCCGGGGATCTTCTTGCAGTCCCGGAACCGCTGGCGGTACATCTCCGGGGTGAGGCCGTACCTTGTGAGAAGGGCCTCCTTCATGTGGCTGTAGGAGGTCTGCATGGAGGATGGTAGGTCGAGCAGGGTGTCTCTCCCCTCGCTCAAAAATCGGCCCCACAACCCGGCCCCCCAATCTTTCTGCGGGACTCGGTGGGAGGTCATGGCGACCTCGTAGGCCCTGAACCATTGTTGGATGTCATCGTTTTTGTAATATTCCTTGACCACATCTTTGGGGATGTGGACCTTCTGTTCCGCCGGTGGTGGAGCCCCCTGGTTCTCCGGGGGTCGAGCTTCTTCGCTCCTTGCCTTGAGCACGATTTCTTTCAAGCTTCGTTCGTGCTCCAGTTGAAGTCTTCGTCCCTCGTGCTCTCGTTGGAGTTTCTTCTCTTCCAGTTCGCCTTGTACTCGCATCTGTTCCACTGCTAGCTTCTTCTCAGCTAATTTCAACTCGCCCTCAATTTTCAGTTTGGCCAGTTCGAGTTCGTGATTACGACTTCTCTCTCTGTCTGCGAGTTCTTCCGGGGATAGACCCCCGTCTGGTACGAAGCTTCATACCTGGTTGCTGCTACTTTCTCTTGGGGAGAGTCCAGCTTCGTCGTGGAGCTCCACCGCTCCTTCTGGGCGGGGGGCTCCGGATTCCACCCAAGCTTTCAGTGCCTTCTGCATATCTTCTTTGGTGTTGAGACCAGTGGTAGTGATTTTTAGTTCTTTGCAGAATTGCTTCAGTTCTTTGTGCGTGTACTCTTCCAGTTGTTCCGCCTGGAACACAGTACTCGCGTTGGTTTCTGTGGGACTCATGGCGTTTCCTTCTGCCATTTTTGCCGGTAGTGCGTCAGCTGCTTACGGTACGATCTCTAGATGATGGGCCCGAATCCCGTCGCTTGCCACCAATGTTAGAAGGGGACCCCAGGGGAGACAGGGAGGTTACCTGAACACCCTGAGACCGACCCTCGGGGTAACGTAGCCGGGCACTGGCGGGAGACTCCTCAGGGGAAGAGTCTCGTATCTAGGATCGCACACACGGCACCACACGACAAAGAGACACCACACGGTAGGTTCTTGGGAACAGATCTTTTATCTACTCAGCTACGTCGGATCTTTATGATCACCAAGGTGGATATGTACAAATAGAGCACGGGCTCAGAGAGTCTCGGTAGGGAAAGGGGGTAGCGGGACAGTCTTTGGGGATCCGGATCAATGCAGGGGTGTACCCAATGCACAGCTCACAATCTTCGAGCCGGGGGATACGCTGCGGTCCAGCCGGACCGGGGGAGTCTTTAGGAGCCGCGAGTCACTCAGCAGGGCTCAAGCACAAGTTCGGAGGTCTTACGATCTTCAGGGGAGCCGCGAGTCACTCAGCAGGGCTCAAGCACAAGTTCGGAGGTCTAACGATCTTCAGGGGAGCCGCGAGTCACTCAGCAGGGCTCAAGCACAAGTTCGGAGGTTTTACGATCTTCAGGGGAGCCGCGAGTCACTCAGCAGGGCTCAAGCATAAGTTCGGAGGTCTTACGATCTTCAGGGGAGCCGCGAGTCACTCCGCAGGGCTCAGAGGTTCCAAGGTTGTAAGGGAGCCGCGACCACGTCAGCAGGGCTCTCGTCGTTCCAGAGTCGAATCTGCCAGATAGTCCCAGAGCACCCCTTGTTATAGGTCAGCTCCTCTTTGATGTCCGGGGTCCGTGTAGGCAGGGGTCTAAGCGCCTGGGGGCCGCTCGTTGGAGATTCCTGCCATGTTGTCCTTTGATCCTTTTAGGGCCGGGTCGGGAGGAGTCCCAGACACCCAGCAGGCGTGGAGCCAGCCCTCAGGGAGGCCGGAGGGCCGATCGAAACCCATCTCCCGAGGGGAGGCCAGAGGTGAGATGGAAACTGCTCCTCCCTCTCTCACTCCATGGGAGCGCAATGTTCCGCAGCCGGGGCGGCGCCTCTAGGCCTGGGTTGTGCTGGGGCCGGGCGGCCATCGTAGGTGCATGAAGTGGGCACGCAGGCCCTGTGGTGCTGGGAAGATGGAGGGCACGGACAGGGGAGTCCGGGTCGGGTGTGTGTGGGTCCTGGTGGGCAGGACCAGCTGGGCCGTGTACTGAGGGACTAAATTAGGTGTACGGGTCAGGGGGTGAGGCCAGGGGTCAGGGATGGCCATGCCACAAGGCCGGGTCTAACACCCTGGAGTTTCTCTGGTAAATTATTTGGAAACTTCAGCTTGGTTAGATATAAAGAAGAAGACTCATGTAGAGATGTTGGGTCTCCCTAAGTGGGTGTGTGCAGCAACAGGGCCTGAACCACACTTCAGGGGAGTCAAGGGAGGTTGGAGCATAGAGTAATAGTACAGTACGCTACCAACAAGAGGAAGTGCAAAACTCCTGGGAAACCAGACTCCCAGGTACCCAGGGCCCATAAGGATTCTGCTCTTGGGGGAGGACCTGGAACCTAAAGCAGAAAGGCCCCCCAGAGACCCGCTAGAGCTCGCAGAATTGCAAGGGGCAGGTGAACCCACCTGGGAGGAGTTTTGTCAAGGGCAGGAGAACTGTCCTACTCGGTGCGCAGTCAAAATATCGATTTTCTTTATATCGACCTACACTAATATCGAGTTTTTAATATCGTAGGGACAGAATATCGATGTCAAGAATATCGGTGACCAGAATATCGACCTTAAGGTAAGTAATATTGTTTTTTTAATACCGAAGTAAGTAATATCAAAGTAAGTAATATCATTAGCAAAAATATTGTTGTTAATAATATCGATATTTATATTAGTGTTATGTATTTTAGTAGGTATTTTATATGACTGTTTAACATTTTTTGTAATGTATTTTTTATTATTTTTAAATATATGTATTAAATGTTTAGAAATAAGTAATTTTTTTTTAAGTAAATTTTGCGTTTTAGTATCAGAGCGGGTTGTGGGTGTATAGAGGAATAGGGTGCGAAGAAGTTTAATTTTAATTAATTAATTAACATGTTTTTATTTATTGTTATTGATCATTAATTTATTGTTAATTAATTAATAATTGGTAATTATTTTTTATTAATTGAGTCATTTATAATTATATTACATATACATATTTTTTAATGTATTTATTGGTATTGTTGATACATGTATTGTTAATTAATTATTAATTGGTAATTAATTTCTATTAATTGATAATTAAATTAATGATGTTAATTTTTATGTGTAGCAGTTTGTGAGTTTATAGGGGAATAGGGTGGGAAGTAATTTAATTATAATTAATTAATCTGTTTTTATTTATTGTTATTGATTATTAATTAATTGTTAACTAATTATTAATAGGTAATTACTTCTTATGAATTGATTAATTTATAATTATGTTAATTATAATTAATCTATTATTATTATTTGTTATTGTTATTGTTTATTTTTAATTTATTGTTTATTGGTAATTATTTTTTATTAATTGATAATTAAATTGTGTTATTTTTTATGTGTAGTGGGTTGTGTGTTTATGGGGGAATAGGGTGGGAAGTAATTGAATGTTTTTAAGTAAATATTAATTTTATTTTATTGGTATTTATTATTAATATTTGTGTTAATTAATTATTATGTTATTTATTTAGCTAAAATAATTTAATTAAGAAGTATGTTAATGTAACCCCCATGCTATCCTACATTTTCCACACTGTTACACTCACTGTAGTTGGAATAGTAATTTTTACCCCTACACTATCCAACACTTTCCCTACTGTTGCACTGCCTAGAGTGAGAATAGTAATTTTTACCCCTACGCTATCCAACGCTTTCCCTACTGTTGCACTCACTCGAGTGGGAATAGTAATTTTTACCCCTACGCTATCCAATGCTTTCCCTACTGTTGTACTCACTGGAGTGGGAATAGGCATTTTAACCCCTACGCTATCCAACACTTTCTCTACTGTTGCACCCACTGGAGTGGGAACAGTAATTTTAACCCCTACGATATTCAATGCTATCACTACTGTTGCACTCACTGGAGTGGGAATAGTAATTTTAACCCCTACGCTATCCAACGCTTTCCCTACTGTTGCACTCACTGGAGTGGGAATAGTAATTTTAACCCCTACGCTATCCAACGCTTTCCCTACTGTTGCACTCACTGGAGTGGGAATAGTAATTTTAACCCCTACGCTATCCAACTCTTTCTCTACTGTTGCACTCACTGGAGTGGGAATAGTAATTTTTACCCCTACGCTATCCAACGCTTTCCCACGCTTTCCGTACTGTTGCACTCTCCGGAGTGGTAATAGCAATTTTTACCCCTATGCTATCCAACGCTTTCCCTTCTGCTGCACTCGCTGGAGTGGGAATAGTACATTTTACCCCTATGCTATCCAACGTTTTCCCTACTGTTACACTATGTGGAGTAAGCATATATATTAATTTATATGTATATGTTTAATTTATTTTAACATTATGGTGCCGATTCTGATCCGTTAAAAAAATTTACCGTCCGACTCGTATCCGTATTTTTTTACGTACGAATCATACAAGTCCCGTACAAACGAAGAAGTACGACTCGTACATGAAAAATACATACGAATGACCTCGGGAAAAGTCTGCAAGACGTCCCCGGACAGTTTTACGTACGAGTCGTAAAACTGAAGTCCGAGCGCACTAGTCCGATCCGTACCGGCGTCCCGAATACACAAGCGTATGGAAAACGTCCCGTACGGAGCGAACTTTGCACGACCCCTACCTCGGGTACACTTGTGCCCGGGGTACGAGTCGTACGGCCCCCCCAGCCCCCCACCCCCCGTATGTACGCGCCGTACCCCCAGCCCCCCGTATGTATGTGCCGTACCCCCAGCCCTGTATGTACGCGCCGTACCCCCAGCCCTCCATATGTACGTGCCGTACCCCCAGCCCCGTATGTACACGCCGTACCCCCAGCCCCCCCCCGTATGTACGCGCCATACGGGGCTGGGTGTACGGCGCGTACATACGAGGGGGCTAGGGGTACGGCGCGTACATACGGCGGGGGCTGGGGGTACAGCGCGTACATACGAGGGGGGCTGGGGGTACGGCGCATACATACAGGGGGCTGGGGGTACGGTGCATACATACGGGGGGCTGGGGGGTACGGCGCCTACCGGGCCCCCTTTTCCTCATGCATCGCGGCGTACTTAGCTTTTCCGGCACTTTTTGGCTCCCGTAAAAATATAGCCGTGCGGAGTGCTGTGGGTATGAATCGCACTTGCTGGTCCGTAAAACGCTGCCTCACTCCGTGCGGACATCGCGTACGCGCTGTCCAGGATCGGAATTGTATGTGTTTTTTAGCCGTACGGTGTTTTTATGATTCGTACGGAAATGGTATTTCTGTACGAATCGTACTTGCTGGGTTGTACGGTGGAATTCCCGGGTACGAGTCGTACCGAGAAAACGCTCCGTACGACCATTTGTACCCGGGTTTTACAGGATCGGAATCGGCACCTATATATTAGTTATTATTTTTAAACATGTTTTAATATTTTTAACTATTTTTCTTTTAATTATATGTATTACTTACTTAATTTGACATTATTATTAAAACAGTAAAAAAACAATATTTTTAACATCGATATTTTTGACAACGATATTTTGTTCCCGATATTTTTGTACTTACCATTATGGTGCCGATTCCAATCCTGTAAAACCCGGGTAAAATTCGTCGTACGGAGCGTATTCTCCGTATGACTCGTACCCGGGAAATCCACCGTACAATCCAGCAAGTACAATTCGTACAAAAATACCATTTCCGTACGATTCGTACAAAACACCGTACGACTAAAAAATACCTACGAGTCTGATCCTGGACAGCACGTACGTGACGTCCGTACGGAGTCAGGCAGCGTTTTATGGACCAGCAGGTACGAATCGTCCCTACGTCACTCCACACAGCTATTTTGTTACGGCAGCCAAAATATGCCGGAAAACTGGGTCCGACGCGAAAACGGAGCCCCGGTACGCGACAGACAGCCATGGACCCCATTCTACGTGTCATCCCCGCCCTCTTAGCCTACGACCTGGTGCACCGAACCCGACGCACACGCCGCAGAAGGTGAGCACAACACCCAGGGGCCAAGGGGGGTGAGGGGCAGGAAACATACCCCCTACCCAAATTAAAACCTACAATATTGAGGACATAGATTACCTCCAGGGTCTGGTCACTCTGGGGGGCGTGTCCACCAATCCCAACGGAAGTGGACGTGTACGCGTACCCCTACGGCAACACTACAATAGTGATATGCACCGTACTCACACATCCATAGCGTGGGTACGGTCCGTAGCACTATATTAGTGGTGCTGTGGGGGTACGCGTGGTACGGACCGTACACACGCTCTCAGAGCGTGTGTACGGTCCGTATCCCTATTGTAGTGGTACCGTAGGGGTACGCGTAATACGGACCATACACACGCTCTCAGAGCGTGTGTACGATCCGTATCACCATTGTAGTGGTGCCGTAGGGGTACGCGTGGTACGGACCGTACACATGCCCTCAGAGCATGTGTACTGTCCGTATCACCATTGTAGTGGTGCCGTAGGGGTACGCATGGTACGGAACGTACACACGCCCTCAGAGCGTGTGTACGGTCCGTATCACCATTGTAGTGGTGCCGTAGGGGTACGCGTGTGTACGGGCCGTATCACTATTGTAGTGGTGCCGTAGGGGTATGCATGGTACGGACCGTACACACGCTCTCAGAGCGTGTGTACAGGCCGTACCATGCGTACTCCTACAGCACCACTACTATAGTGATACGGACCGCACCCACACATACATAGCGTGGGTACGGGCCATATCACTATTGGATTGGGGCCGTGGGGTACGCGTGGTAAGGACCGTACACACCCTATGAATGCGGGGGTATGGTCCGTATCACACGTACCTCTACGGCACCAGTACCTTTGGGATACAAGGCGTACACACGCCACGAATGTCAGCCTACGGCCTGGTGCAGGTTATTTCCTTTATATTGGTGTGTGTGTAGGCCCAGGACAGCAGTGTACTGCACCAAGGGGGGGGGGGGTGGGTGTGTGGGTGGCTGCATAGGATTCCCAGCAGTGGACAGACATGTGAGGGGTGGGTGCAGAGGACTCCCAGCAGTGGACAGACATATGTGGGTGGGTGCAGAGGACTCCCAGCAGTGGACAGAGACATGGGGGTGGGTGCATATCAACACCAGCAGTGGACAGAGACATGCGGGTGGGTGCAGAGAACTCCCAGCAGTGGACAGAGACATGGGGGTGGGTGCATATCACTCACAGCAGTGGACAGACATATGAGGGGTGGGTGTATATGACCACCAGCAGTGGCCTTCAATATGAGGGGTGGGTGCATATCACTCCCAGCAGTGGACAGACATGTGAGGGGTGGGTGCAGAGGACTCCCAGCAGTGGACAGAGACATAGGGGTGGGTGCAGAGGACTCCCAGCAGTGGACAGAGACATGGGGGTGGGTGAATATCACTCCCAGCAGTGGACAGACATGTGAGGGGTGGGTGTATATGACCACCAGCAGTGGCCTGCAATATGAGGGGTGGGTGCATATCACTCCCAGCAGTGGACAGGCATGTGAGGGGTGGGTGCAGAGGACTCCCAGCAGTGGACAGACATATGTGTGTGGGTGCAGGGGACTCCCAGCAGTGGACAGAGACATGGGGGTGGGTGCATATTAACACCAGCAGTGGACAGAGACATGGGGGTGGGTGCAGAGGACTCCCAGCAGTGGACAGAGACATGGGGGTGGGTGCATATCACTCCCAGCAGTGGACAGACATGTGAGGGGTGGGTGTATATGACCACCAGCAGTGGCCTGCAATATGAGGGGTGGGTGCATATCACTCCCAGCAGTGGACAGACAGGTGAGGGGTGGGTGCAGAGGACTCCCAGCAGTGGACAGAGACATGGGGGTGGGTGCAGAGGACTCCCAGCAGTGGACAGAGACATGGGGGTAGGTGCAGAGGACTCCCAGCAGTGGACAGAGACATGGAGGGGTGTACATCATTATCAGATGACCACAACTCCATGGGTGTATGTACGCATCCCTAACTTTGGACAATGATGATAGTGCCATAACAACACATCACTGATAGCAGTGTCCCACTCCCAGGAGGATGGATGTCTTTCCCCCACTGCATGACACACCACGTGTGGGTGTGAGGACAAATAACACATGCATACCCACCCCTGGTGGATGCAGCACAATACACACACTGAGATCATGCCACAAGACTGTAGAGTCATGTCACTGCCTACTAAACTAAGAGAGCCAAAGGGAACACACACTGTCACGCACATCCCAGGACTGATAGGAATGTGCAGGTGCTGGGCCAGCCACCAAGACGTTGTCTCTCATGGAAGGAATAGGGTGGATTTCCCACAGATACAATGCCCACAATTGTGAGTCAGGTGCCCAAATACCCTGCAGAACAAGTACCATATGTGTGCTAGGCCGGGAGTACACACATGCATAGTGCTGAAAAGGGAGAATTTCTCCATGAAGGCGTTTCAACATACTCAATACACAAGTACAGTGACTAGCAAGGATGGCACAGACGATGCAGCCGGAGACATTGCTGAGCAGGCATGGCCATAGTTGAAGGGATCCGTCACCAACAAAGGAAATGTAGACACAGGTCAGCACAACAATTGTGCAACTCTTTGCAGGGAAGATGTCAGGTGCCACAGAGTAAGGAACACTCCTTGGGACAATGTCTCAAAACCAAAATAACACACACTACCAAATATTATTTGCAGAGACCTTGTGATGGCACGCAGATACCATAGTCCACCTCATGACCATCAGACTAGAACATTTCTCAGAACCATAATACATTACCACAACACCAACTCCTGGAGCCTCAGCACCAACATCAATACCTGAATTGCAATAGTGTTCAAAGTAAAAATAAAGTGCTTTATTCAGCATAAAAAAGAAAATATGAAATCACACTATATACAAAGGCCAATGGCCAGTCCATAATAGAAGTCCTTGGGGGGACACATGGGCACACGTCTCCCCTAGCTTGCCTGCACAGTGGAACTCTCAGGTTCGTCGACCGGGGGGGGGGCATCATGTGGGGAAGGACCAGGCACCGCAGGGACAGGAGGGGGAAGGGTAGGTGTGGTGGGTGTAGGGGTGGACGTCTCCACCACAGGGGGTGGGGCAGCGCCAAAGGTGGAGGTGAGCTCGGCGCTGCACACTGCTGCCAGGGCATCCAGGGTAAGCCCTGCACCGGAAGAAACCCCAGGGCCAATGGAGGGGGGGTGGCAGAGGGATGGCGTGCAGCGCTCTTGGGGGAGGGGGTGGACTCAACTACCTTGCCCGGGGACTTCCTCGCCCGCTTGCGGGGTGGTGTCACAGTGGGGGTGATGGGCAGCTCACCCATGTCGACCTCTTTGGGTGTCAGTTTGGCAGGGGAGCCAAGGGGAGTGCTTTTGGAGGGACTGGGTTGTGAGGCATGCGGATTCAGACTGTGGCTGCATGTATGTCTTTTTGCCCCAGACCCAGTGGGTGTGCCTACATCCCCCTGAGTGTGCGTGCCAGGAGGTGTGCGCTTGCCCTTACTTGGTGGTGTGCTGCCTGTGTCTGGTGGGGTGCGTGCTTGGGAATGTCTGGGTGTGCATGGGACAGGTATGGGAGAGGGAAGTGTGGATGGGGCTGGGGTAGGGGGGGACGAAGCACTGCAGGAGAGTCACTGCTGCCGTCAGGGAAGAGTCCATGGACCGCAGAAACCTGCATTGTTCAGACATCGTTGCTGACATGCCCTCCATGAACGACACCATCTGTGTCATAGGTGTGGTGTGGCCATGGAGGACAGTCAGCACCGATGCCTGCCCAACCTGCAACTGCCGCAGTATGTCCACAGACTCTGCACTGAGGGCAGCAGGGGTGACAGGGGCAGGGGGTGCGGTGCCTGTCCCGAAGGAGACATGGTGGTGCCCTGCACGGACAGAAGGGACCGGAGCAACTGGGAGGGCGGTGATGGGAATGGAGGAGGCGGGGACAGATGTTGGGCTGCTGCCAGGTGTTGTAGCAGCCTCCGCCCCCTCGATGAGTTCATCCTCGGACCCGTCAGCATCGTAGTTGGTCTCGCCACCAGACAGGTCCTCCGCCTGACTCCCCTCGCCCTCCGTGCCACTGGCTCCCGCAGACTCTCCAGCACTGGTGGCACTGGTGCTGGGTCCCTCATCCAGGTCGTGCAGGTGTCTCCCTCGGATTCCAATGATGATGCTGTGGGCAAGGTGAAGATACAGAAAAACATCAGTCACCTGTATACATCTGACACATGAGTACAAAACCAATAGGTCACAGGGCATATCAGGCAATGCATCATGAGTAACAGCTAGATTACTCCGCACATATGTAAGCCCTGTACTCCCCAGTTGGTAGACCCACCATGCCACTTGGACACAAGGAAAAATAGGACACACCAGCCCAAAACTTGAATGAGAAATACACTGAGGAGCTAGTGTCTGGGAACAGGTGAGCACAGCAATACAATTAACCCTGGGCGTAGTTTGCGAAGTAGCACTTCGCGAAGCTACGCAAAGTGCAGTTCGCACTACGCGAGCTACGCGTAGCACTTCGCGAACTGCGTAGTACCTTGTTCGCACTGTGCCAGATGTCGTTTTCAATGATTGCACAGTGCGGACAAGCAACCGGCACTGTGCAATCATTGAAAATGGCATCTTGCACAGTGCGAGCTGTAGTTTTCTGCTGCTCGAGTAGATTTTTACTCGAGCGGCAGCTTTCTCAACGCGAACTGGTAGTTTCTCATCGCGAGCGGTCGCGAGCATACGCGACCACTCGCAATGAGAAACCTGACCTCCTCGCGTTGGGAATCTCACCGGGAGGTTTATTTTTCATGCTCGCGATCGCCAACTTGATGTTGCTGATCGCGAACAAGGAAAAAGTCTTGCCGGGATGTCATTTTGCTTGCTCGTGGTCGCCAACTTGACGTTGAGGACCGCGAGCAAGCAAAAAATGACCGCAGCACTACGCAACACTACGCTACGCGTGTTCGCACTGTGCTATGTGCAGTTCGCGTAGTGCGAAGTAGCGCGAACTTCGCAAACTACGCGAGCGTAGCGTAGTGCTTTGACCAGGCTTAAATACAATGAAGTCATGCCACCTCTTGGTTACCCTGAAAGAAACAGTAGTGGTGCACCCAAGGCAAAGTAACACACCTCAATACCAAAGGTGTCCCCACACTCCGAGACCTGTAAGTACTTAGGAAAACAAAACGGAAAAATGTTGGTCCCTTGGGAATCACAATACTTGACACAATCGACATGGTCAGAATGTGGGAATGTGCCATTTTGTGAACAGAACACACATGTGCCTCAATAAAAGATGGCTCCCAAGGAGGTGCACACAAAACTACATTTACCCAGTCATTGAAGAAGCTGGCAGCCTTCTTTAAAGAAGCCACTGTTAGAAAGAAATGGTGTTGCAGAAAGTACATATACATGGGCCCACGGAGGTCTTGATGAGTTGACACTCGTAAGTTGGTATCACCAACAACCAAGGACTTACCCAAATTCCACAACACTGGGGGAACATGTATATGTATAATCTGAAAAACAGTCTCATTAGAACAGTGCCTTCTTTTCAAATGTGCCAGCGTGTTCCCTGAAAGTGTAAAGGTGGTTTGTTGTGCACTTCCTGGGAGACATCTGTCATGCAGGCCCATTATTGTTCTTAACAACAAAACATCAAACTAAAGCATTTAAAACATGAAGACCTGTTGACAAGTGTTGTGAGTGCCAAGGTACAATACCTTTTGACTAACAACTTGAATTATGTCAGTTGTCACATGGCCATCCGTTACCTGATGACACAGTTGGCAACACATCTGACCCACTGCCTGCCATGTGGAGTGGCTCACATGTCCAAACCCAGGACAATGCATAAGCTAATGGGCCTGCAATTGTGTCGTAAAAAGGCATACCTGCACTGAGGAGACACCCTCATGGCAAGCCAGAATGTCCACACAGATGTCAGCACACAAACACATAACTACGTAGCATCTGGACCACACACTGGTGCCAAAAATGTATGACCAGGAATCATGTATTTAAACAATTGACACATGCTGCAAAGCACAAACATTAAACCATGCACAACATCACTGGGTCACTGCACGTTGAGTCTCTGTCCAGCCAATTATCACACACAGGTCAGACCTGGCAAGGAGACATAAGGTTTGTCTATGTAGGCCTCGCCCGCACAAATCTCCCATACCTGAGACAATGTGATTGAGACAGATCAAGAAGTGACACCTCATAATCAGGGTTTACAAAAATATGCTGCAAGAATTCCCAAATGTACTCCACATCACCTCGTGAGGCTGCCAACACATATTTGTGACAAACAACCATCGACAGATAGTTGTGAATAGACACACAGGCACTGCCCAGTGTGAGTATGCACAAGCCAAATGGGGTCTTCCTGTCCAGTGGACACATGTAGCACACTTTGGATAAATACAAATGAGGCCAGGGAACAATGCCACAGAGGCAAACATATGCTGAACACACTGAGAATGGACACAGTGTTGGATGACACACATGATTACGAGGCAAGGGTGTCTCAGGGGACTGTAGTGGGCACACTGCTCCTTGTTCCTGGAATGATCTGACTGTACCATGAGCAACCGTCCTGGCACTATGCATATCTCCCACTCATGCACATCATGTCTGAGGCCACAACATTGACATGCATGCTGCAAGTGTGTTCATTTGAATCCTCGCACTCCCATGTTGAGACTCATCATCAGTGCCAACAAATATGGACCCCCAACAGAGTGAACAGGACAGGGCTCAGGCAAGTTACCAACACATGTCACAGACCACCCTCCCACATGATGCAGAAAGCAATGTGCACTTGGATTAACTGGCAGCCTAGATGACCATGTGCAATTGTGAATACACACAGGCCAGGGGACACATGTCAAGGAGGGGAAGGGACGAATAAGAGCACCGGTTGACTTTGGGAAACAGAATATGCACTGCACATATAAACCCTGGCAGTATATCCAGGCTACAGAGCACTTCCAAAAGCTGGGGACGCACAACACAACAAACAGACATGTACCTACCCCCTCCTTGCTACTGTCTCTCCTGTAACTGCCTATCCAGGTCAGGGAAGACCACCGCCAGGACACGCATCATGTGGGTGGTCAGGAGTCGGCGCCCGCCGTAGGGGCGTGGAGGTGAGAGCCCCAGATGGACCCGGGCGATCCGCCGGGTCCAGCACCGGATGTCCTGCCATCGTTCGGACTTGGGCTAGGCGTCGACTGCGACCCCCCGCCATTCTCACGGCCCTGACGATCTCCTTCCAGATCCCCCCCTTCTCGTAGGCAGTTACCTGTGAGGATGACAAAGTGAGACAACATCACTACACCTGCTCCATGTCACAGAGACACACATTTGAACATCTTTGATATGTTGAACAGGGCATAGGATGCTGCCAAGGAATAGCATCTTTCTCATATAGACATTGGCCTCTGTGGAAGCCCCAATGCACTACATGGCATTGAAAGTACACAGGTGGCAGGAGGGGTGCGACACACTCCCTGATCATGGCACACACTGTGCATCACATGCAACACCAGGCTGATGGACAGCACCTCAAAGCAGTTACATGCCCCGGGCCACTGACGCAACCTCAGCAGAGTACACAGACACACACATGCACAGATCAATCACCTGCCATTGGCAACAGCAGATACAAACCTCACTCTGCACATGTGCCACTTGCCTGTGGGGTGCCACAGGTGTTGGGCTAGCTCAGCAAGTCAGACACACAGCACGGCTTACTTCTCACATCAGATGGGTAGAACTGTTGCCTCCTCCATGCAGCTGTGGTGCAACACTTCACATAGACACTCACCCACATGACAAGGAACCTTCACACACATCAATGTCCAGGAGGGCGTACACATCACTTGGACACTCTCACCACAGCTCCACTCAACTCATACACATCTGTGGGTACAGTCACCTGTCACACCGGGGGGAACACTGAATCACCTCAGGACAATAGCCAGAAAATGCCACCAAGGATTTGCCAGGCTGAATGTGTCATGCACTATGCAGTGAATGTCACAGTAAGCACAATTCAAGTGAGGAGTGCACACAGGAACTACTTCATGCTCTGCATGAGAGACATAAGCCTTTACCCCTCCCTGGGACCCACTCTAAACCACATTGCATGTCTGTCACACCTGGACACAATGCCAGAAGTGACAGTCACAAAAAAGGTGCACAGTCAAAGGTAGTGGAGTCAGCACTCACCTGCATCCCTGGTCTCCCATACAGGCTGGGGTACTGTGGGAGGAGGAAATTCAGCAATGCCTCATTTTCCTCAAGTGTGAATGGCTGGGCCCTCTCCACAGTACGCGACATGGTGCCAGAGGATGCACAGACAGCAACAGTGTGGTCGACAGGAAAGTAGTGCAGGCAAGTGCCCTCTCATGGGTTCTGGCTGACTTATATCTGTCTTGCTGGGGGCTTTCATTTACAGGAGTACAGAGTGATTGGTCAAACTCATTTGCATCCTACGTTTCCTCCAATCCCTTTAAACATACACCAATGACACGAATTTGCATGGTTCAAATTTTGAGCATCATAGCAAGGCAAACACCACTTTGCAACATTGTAATTTTTGGGCCAAATGACTTTTCAAGCCCACATGATGGCCACATTGCAACTGAAATCTCTGTATCCATGACAACCAGCATGCATTTTGGGACTAATACTTGTCCACTATGTAATTTTTTAATCCAAAAAAACTGCACCACTACAATAGTGATACGCACCGTACTCACACATCCATAGCGTGGGTACGGTGCGTATCACTATAGTAGTGGTGCCATAGGAGTACGCGTGTGCGTACGGTCCGTACCACGCGTACTCGTATGGCACAACTACTATAGTGATACGGACCGTACACACGCTCTGAGAGCGTGTGTACTGTCCGTACCACGCGTACCCCCATGGCACCACTACTATAGTGATACGGACCGTACACACGACGTGTGTACGGTCCGTACCACGCGTACTCCCACGGCACCACTACTATAGTGATACGGGCCGTACACAGACGACGTGTGTACGGTCCGTACCACGCGTACTCCTATGGCACCACTACTATAGTGATACGGACCGTACACACAACGTGTGTACGGTCCGTACCACACGTACCCCCACGGCACCACTACTATAGTGATACGGACCGTACATACGACGTGTGTACGGTCTGTACCACGCGTACTCCCACGGCACCACTACTATAGTGATACGGACCGTACACACGACGTGTGTACGGTCCGTACCACACGTGTGAGAGCGTGTGTACAGTGCGTTTCACACGCTTACACTGGTGATAGGAGGCACACACAAAAGGAATGGAGGTCTCCGACTCGCACAAGGCTGTACATCAAGTCATTGTCATTGCAGACTTTCATGTGCAGGGCCTAGGTGTGTCAGGCTTTGATATTGCACATGTCTCCTCATGTAGTTGCACAATTGATGTGTGATGACCTGTGTACACATATCATGTGTGATGGGGCACTATGTGGCACACTTCCCCTTCACACTTTGCACATGTGTGCCTGTAGTACAAACGTGTCAAGCACAGCATCACTGGTATGGCACAGTCACCACCACCCGCAACTGTCCCCTGATGCCAGGGACAGGGACACTACCAACTGATATTTCACGATCAGCGTGCCCCGATGTGACTTTGCCATGTGTGTGTCATGTGTTCCCATGAGCTTGCTGTTAGTGTTCCGTCAACTACATCTGCTGTTGCTGCATCCAACATGTGTCTGTGTGGAGATGGGCATGGCACACATCTAGGCACACCATGCCACATGTGGATTCCTATGTAAGCAGGGTCTATATGCATCGGACATGATATTTTCACATGAGGACATATCTGCGTCGTCTCAATGTCTGTGTTTTCTGTTTTCACGTGTACCCCTTCATCGCAATGTGTTTGGTCTGTACATTTGACATTCCATTGACCTGTGTGTCTAGCTTGCCGTCAGCTGTCTGTATGAGATGACATCCTTTAAATGCAGCTATGTGGATGTATGTCACTCCTGTGATGTCTCTGGCTGTTCACTCAGACTGGTCCCCAGATCGTTTCAGGGCATGTCATGTAGACTTGCCAATCAATGGGTGTATCTGGCTTTTCGTAGGAGTATCGCCAAGCTGGCATACGTGTCCTGGATGTATTGCACAGACCAGACTCTGTATTTAGCTGATGTGTAGTAGCATTTTAGCATGTGCTCTGTTCATTGACATTGATGTTGTCATGCTCTCAATGTTCGTTATTCAATACAATTTTCTGCAGGGCACCACCTGTCCCCCGACCAATGCCAGACTTGGGTGCCATGAGGGAACGTGCCTGCATCCGACGTTACAGATTCACTCAACAGTTGATTGAGGACTTGACCGCCAAGCTGGCACCACACCTCCAACCGCGACACAGGTATCCTACTGCGCTGACCCCCAAGATGAAGGTGATGGCAGCCCTACATTTTTTTGCCACAGGTACGTTTCAATTCACCATAGCTGATGTTGGTGGCATGTCACAGACCATATTCAGCCGTGTCCTGCGTGATGTTTTGGCAGCCATGTTGGAGCACCTTGATGAATTCATCCATTTTCCTACTCCTGAGGAGTTGACAGGTGTCAAGGGTGATTTATATGCCCTGAGAGGGATGCCCCATGTCATTGGGTCCATTGATGGGACACATGTGGCTTTGGTACCACCACAGGCACAGGAGGTAGCCTATCGCAACCGTAAACATTACCACTCTATAAATGCCCTTGTGGTGTGTCTTGCTAACATGCTGATTTCCCATGTCTTTGCACGTTTTCCAGGGTCAGCACACGATGCCTACATCATGAGGCGTAGCAGGGTGCCATAAATGATGCTGCGGCTGCACAACGAACGAGCATGTCTTGTTGGTGGGTATACCCTGTTTGTCCTGTGTGTTGCGGTATCTTTGGCTCTTACGGCATCTCCTGACCCACTTATTTACATGATGTTTCAATGTAGGGGACTCTGGCTATCCCAACATGCCATGGCTGATGACGCCTCTCCGCAACCCAAGATCAGTTGCAGATCACCGGTACAACAATGCACACGGGCAGACCAAGCGAGTGATTGAGAGGACGTTTGGCCTCCTGAAGAGCCGATTCCGGTGCCTCCACAAGATAGACGGGTCCCTCCCATATGCACCGGCGAAGGTCTGAAAAATCTTCCTCGTGTGCTGCATGCTGCACAACATGGCAGTGGAGAAGGCAGTGCCACTCATCCTGGAGCAGGATGAGCAGGAACATCCACCCGTGGAGGATGAAGGGCTTGGTCACAAGGCAAGTGAGGAGGAGGATATCCGAGTCAGCTCATATGCAACTTCTTCTCATAATGGTGAGTCACTGGGTCTGAGTGTGCACGCTTGTAGCCTTGGGTGGCATGTGTTACAATGTGTGTATCCAGCTGACTGTATGGTAAGTGACTTAGATGTGTGTTCTGATGTGTCACTCGAGTGATGATGTCATTCCACACATTTTAGCAGAGACACTTTCTTTTAAATTAGCATGGGGACAACATTGTTCATGTTTAGTATATGACCATGTACGCGGAGACTTCTTGTGTGTCTGTCATTCCCAGGTTCTTGTGCATGTTGTCTGCTTGTGTCATCGTTGTCCTCCTGCTATTCCTCATGAGTATTGCAACGTCAGCTGAATCAGCGTACCATGCACAGACATGGGGAAATGTCATTTTGGGTAAGGATTGCAGCAAGGCATTTTGGGGGTGGTACGTGTTTGGAATGTGTGGGGACTGCTTCTGTGCATGTTGTGTTACCATGCATACATGTCGACTCACCATGGGGCACATAACATGTAGCATGACTCCCATGAATTGATAGTCACCCTTCGTGACAGTCATCTGTAATGGATTTTGGATTCTGATGAAGGCATCAATGTGTGTAAAACTTCCCTCTGAAACATACGGCATGCTACGGGTGGACATTGTGTGGGACATACCCATAACAGGCTCAATGGGGAATTGCAGCCTCTCCGTGTGCAGCAGGAGGTGTTTGGCTCATCCCCTTAACTTGTGTGCCAGTTAATTTGGATTTACAACATCCATGTTGTGAATGGGATGTCCAGCGTAGGTCCCACATGTTCAGTCAAATGACCTGTGAGTCTGTTCATATTGATGCATTTCCCTTAGTGTGAGCTTGAGTAATAAAGGTGTTCCTCACCCTCCAAAGTGCCTTATCTCTGTCAATGCAGGTCTCTTGCCACTTTGCATGCGTCATCTCTGGCATAGTTGTCAAAGATTGTGCATATGAGTGTATGTGTAGTTCCGCAACATGCATGCAGTTCTTCATGACTAATAATCTCTATTGTGCATGAAGTCCATGGTTGTGTATGTATTTGGGCAGGTTGCTCCCCCCAACGGGCCGTCAATGCCTGCTGAGGGTGTGTCTCCTGTGCGCAGCTCGGCCTTCTGTTTCCTGATCCTGTGTCAGTCATCTTTGGTGATTGTTCATCCATTTTCTCTGGGTGAGCCATGAGTAACCTGACACTCCTTCCTTTACATACGCCTGTTGCAGTTGTCCTTTCTGACATCCTTGTCTTTGTGTGCTACTTTCGGCCTAGTTTCCAGTACATGCCGCCTGCTGCTGCGGACCCTGTGGCAAGAGCCCACCAAGTTCCCGGATTCTGCAACCCACACGCCTCCAAGATGCTCCTCCCTTCCTCCCTGCACCCATTCATTAGGCTGTCATCAGCTTGTCTGTGCCACTGTTGCGGCCACGCGGTGCCAAAGGCAGGACCGTCAGCGCATGTAACGTGCACATTGCACGACCCTCATGTCCTTGCATGACCCACAGCACACAACAGTCTCATTTTGCAGCCACCCTCCAAGCAATGTCCAACCGAAATTCAACCGCCTACTCTCAGGCATTCCCTAAGCGCACACACGACACCTTCGCATGCTGAGTGTGCAACTCCACCTGCCTACACAGCGCTGCCCCGCCTTCCAGGCCCTGTCACACCAACCAGGTCATGTCCCTCCTACTCCACACCGGCTCCGTCCAACAGCGCGCCATTGGACTCTGTTACCTCCTCAACACAACAGGCCCACACATCACCTTCATGACAGTGACCTGGATAAAAGCATCCTCAGCACACAACTTCTTCATTGCCATCTCAGATGGATACAAGAGCACCCGCAGGGACGGCACTAACAATCCCGGAGGATGAATTGATATCTATTCAGAAGTACACACTCAGGGTCACAAATCTGGTTTGGCACAAACCCCCTGCAAACCCTCAGAGTAACACTCATCTACAGATATCCAGGCCTACATCCACAATTCCTCAAAGCCATCAACACGTCCATCGTCACGCACGCACTCACATCCACAGGATACATGTGGCTGTGGGCCAGGAACTTCTGACTGGATGAGAACCACACCAGCATCCATCATTGATCCATCCACATTAGCATCCATGTCTCCGATGAGCAACACACTGCCACACACCCCGCTACCAATCCCCCAAAGATGCTTGATGTAAGTCAACACAGACATGCTGTGTGGGACACTGGAACCAACACCACCGCCACACCCTGCAACCTCACACACTGGATCAGCAACTGATCCAACAATCTAGCCACGTTGACGGACTTTCCTGTGACGCACATCAACAATTAAGCCACCTGGGACAAGGCAGACCTACTGGACTCCTACACATCTAGCAGGACTCTTGCGCACAGCTTGCAACACAAATAACCATCAGTGGCCTTACAACCCTGGAAAACGGCACACACAGCCATCACCATATCATCAGCAAGGACAATTGGAGATCCTTCAGATGGGGCCGAGGCCAAAAAACCGCACGACATCAAGGAGCTCATCAGCATTGTGAGTGCACTGACATCAGCTCTCCATCCAAAAGACACCCCACCCTTGCAAGGCTGAGCCAATCCCTTGCAACTTTCTACCACTGCAAGCTCATGGACATACACGCAAGCCTTGGCACACAGAGGCAGAACGCACCATTATACGCGGGACCAACCCCCCCTTAGGTTTTGGACTTCCATCATCAGCAGATACAACACCCGGCTCATGTGCAACATCCCGGGGATCTCCATCAGGCCCCTTCCCACACAACATCTCAACCACATCATTCCCCATCCTTGTAGCCCCCGTCCAGCACGCCATGTATGTATCATTGGAGTTAGCCACATTCCATGGGAGATAGAGGCATGCAGTGACCCAGGCCCTTCTTAGACAATGGACGGCAGGAACGCAGGCTCTCAAGGAACATCACCGTGCTTCCCTAACCAGCAAATGTCATCAGGAAGACAGTCAACGAGCAACTGACAAACTTCCTCCACGCAAAGAGCTCCAGGCAACCTGCACAAGACCATCTTCCACAGTAATCACCCCACTGCAACCATCATCATTGCCACCAACACCGACAATTTTGCCCTGCTCAACAATGGTGAGGCCACCCCCCTTGACCTCTCCACAGCATTATACACGATGTGCTCACACACTGTCAGCTCACACATCTCCAACACTGGTATCCAGGGGATGGACCAGGATGAAATCACCAAGTAGCTCACCAGCAAGGCCATGGGAGTGGGACTCAAGCCTTCAGCATGTAGTACAGTGGCGTCATCTGGCACATGGCCCAGGGCTCATCTCTCAGCATGTCAACCTTCAATGTGTCCATGACCCCCCTCTCCACCATCACATGCGCACACAACCTCATCATCATCTCGTATGCCATTGACAGCCAGCTGCTCCTCACCCTCACCAAAGACACAGCCATTGCCAGTTCCAACCTTCAAGAAGGCATGAGGTCCGTTGATGAATGGCTGATCATCAGCCACCTGAGGCTGGACTTGTACAGGACTGAGGTAATCATCTGAGGATTGTCCCCTTACAGCTGGGTCAACTTCTTGTGTCCCACCCGCCAGGGCACTGCACCAGCACCCAATGGCCACGCACGCAAGATGGTGTGCATCATGTACTCGTTGCTCACAATTGCCATGCAACTCACCAGCATCTGTACCTCATGCTGCAACACCCTCCGCATGATGCACATGATCCACAGATATATCCACTCCAAGGCAAGACAGACCGTCCACCGGGCCCACGACACCACCCGTGTCAACTACAGTCCCGCCCTCTACGGAGCAAGTACAGCCAAACTCCCGGAAAACGTGTCCACATCCAGGGTGCATTTGCACACCTCAGCTTCAACATCCCGCGCCCCAGCCACATCACCGTCCACCTGAGATAGCTGCAATGGATCACTGTCTGCTGCAGGATGACCTTCACACTCCTCACCCACACTCAGGAGGCAGTCCACAACCCCAGACCCCAAACCAACCTTGGACGTCTGTCATCCAAGACCCCGTTGGGCCAACTCCGTGCATCCAACCTTGCCCTGGCCAACATTCTTCACATCCACCGAACTACAGCATGCAGGAGATAGTTCTCCCACCTGGCCAAACATACCTGGGACTCCCTTCCTGGGAACCTCCACATGAGCCATGACCTCTCCGCCTTAACGATACTCTTCCAAATTGGTGTGTCCGCACAGTATTCCAAGCCCCCCTCAGCAGATTGAGGCCATCACGGGTGAGTATTGTGCTCCATGTCTGTATTGGATGATACATTGTGACCCATGTGTGTCCTGTACCGGACTCAGATCCCAGGGTATGGATGGCTGGAGTTAGTTCAACACTCAGGCATAGTTCGACATTTCCCCACACGTATGTTGTGGACTCATGCAAAATGACTGCAACATCTAGATATTTCGTTTTATTCTCGGTGGGGGGCGTGTTTTGTGGTGAAAAGTAGGTGCTATACAGTGTGCCTAGAATCCAAAGTTCACAGGGGGAGATGGGATCCTTGGCATTTGAAGTCATCAGAGTCCAGAACACAGTGTTTGTCATCATTGGTCAGACTGTGACCAGCAAGTCCATGTGGCAGAGAATGTCAGTGAATGAGGTGATGCTGTTGCGCATGAAGGCCAGGTGCCAGGCCAGGTGACCTGGGAGATGTGGATGGTCCGCTGCCTCTCACGGTCTTTTCCGTGGACGACCCACCTTCCTCGCGGGACCCTCAGTTGCAGGCCTTGACGATGCATGGGGCGCTCCGTCGGACAAATCCTCCTCCTCCTCCTTCCCTGTGGCTGGTGGTGGTCTTCGCCTGGTGGCACAGGGAGGGTTGCCCATATTGTCGGCGATCCGACGGAGTGAACGGCTTATGTCCGTTTGCACCTCCAGGAGCTCAGCCAGTCTTGCCTCCATCCGTCCTTGGTGTTCTTTTTGACTGGCGTGTTGCTCAGCCTGCTGGTTCTTAATCTCTGTGAGGGTCTCCACTACCTGGCTGATGGCCCTGGTGTCACGCCGGTATGCATTCATGATGTTGCGTATGTGTGACATACCGGTCCCTTCAGCTGGCTGGTCAGGTTCTCACCTCCGCCGTCCTCCACTCCCACCACCCCTGCCCACACAAGCCTGGCCTGCCGTTGTGGGCACATCGGGTCTACGGGACCCCTGAGGGATGGCAGTTGCAGGGTTGTCTGCCTCCTCCTGGGTGCCCGGCGTACCTTGTCCCTCCAGGTCAGACTGGCTCAGTTGTTCACTGCGGGCAGGGCTCCTGGGTGTCTCCTGGGATGTGGCAGGAATGTGGGTGGTGGTTGGCACAGATGTTCCTGAAGCAGGTGCTGCAGGGGCTTGGACACCAGAGGGTCCAGGTGGGTTGGGGTCATCCGCGGAGTGTTGAGAGGCGTCACTGCCGGTGGGCTCAGGTTCCTCCCGAGCCTGGGACTGTGATTCTTCCCCCCCATTGTTGGGGGGAGATCCATGAGTTTGCCCTGTGTGTGAGAGAGACAATGTTAATGCTGTTTCATGCGACATCCATGTTTCATACATATTCAAATTAGCACAGTTCCTCCAGGTAGTTGGATGTGCCTAGCATTCTCCTCACTGTTCACTTGTGGATGGGTATGTTGCGGGGGACAGATTGATATGTTCTCATGAGTGTTTGAAATGTAGATTTTTGGCTTGGATGCTTCTTTGGCTATGGATTGATCTTGTTGTGTCATATGTCCATTGTGAGAATGGGTAAATCCATTGCCTGCCCCGGGGGTGTGTGCTTGGGTAAGGGGTGTGTGTGACAGGGCCTGCTGGTGGGTGTAGTGTGATTTGGCAGTGGGTCTCCCAGGTGATGTATCTGTCCCCCCATGGAGCATGCTGCCATGACAGTGAGTGTGAGTTCCTGTCCTAGATATCTGAGCTTGTTGTGTTGGTGTTTGAGTTTGCAGTGGTCACAGGAGGGCCTTGTGCTGCCTAGAGCAGGGCCAAGTGTCAGCTACCTTGTCAGTACTTTGCCAGTCCCTGTGCATTGAGCATGGTGCATGGGTATGTCCCTGGGCAATATGAGCTGAGGGCAATGGTGTCTGATTCAGAGTTGAACAATGTGTTTTGTGAACCCCACCCTCCCAGCATCCCGGACATCCAGTCTTGGGTTACTGTTTCGTGTAGCCTGGGACATGGCATGGCCTTGCTTTGTGAATGGGGCATACACATGTTAGTGGCATGAGTGTTGTTTTTGAGTGTGGTTGTGTTCGGTGAGGGCTTGGGGGTAGTTGCGTGCATTTGGTGTAGTTGGGGTGTGGATGCCGTTACCATCATGTTACATAAGTTGTTTGTGTACTCACCAGGCTCTGCAACACCTTCGAGTCCGTGTACTCCCACCGGCGGTAGCAGGGCCAACACCTTCTCCTCCCAGGGATGGTAATGTACCGGTCTGCGGGGAATCCCACCTCCAGTGATGTTACTCTGGGCGTAGTCCTCGTTCATTTTCCGCTTGACTGCCCTCCGCAGATCGTACCACCTGGCTTGGCATTCATTCCTGGTCCTTCTGATGGGTGCAAAAGCCTTCACCCTATCGACAGTCCTCTGCCGCAGGTGTGATTTTTCAGCTATGCTGGTCTGTCTGACCAATGTTCCAAAGAGCTGTGGCTCGACTCTGATGACTTCGTTGACAAGGATGTCCAGCTCCTCCCTTGTGAACTTTGGATTCTTGTCTGTGGGCATGGTATGGGGTGAGGGTGTGGATGGTTGTGGGTGTGTGGGTGTGAATGTGAAGGTGTGTGTGGGAATGTGAAGATGGGGTATGTGTGAAGGAGTTTGTGTGAAGGTGTATATGTTAAGATGTATGGGTGCAGTTGTTGGGGTGTGCTCTGTAGCTGCAGTGAGTCTGTTGCAAAGGCTCATGGTTTGTGTGTGTGGGCCCTTTTTATTGGTCCATTTGTGGGTGTGCCTGAGTTTGAAATTTTGGTGGGTGTGTTATAAGAGGTGGTTGTGAGTTTGGGCCTCTGTTTGCCTGTTTGGATGTGCCAGGTCAGTCATTTTGATGTTTTTTCTACTGTAGACGTGTTTTGTGGTGTTGTGCGAGTCGAATTGACCCTCCTTGTGCTGTTTTACAGTGTCCGGGTTCAGTACAAGTCGTTTTCGCGTATGTAAGGTGCGTACATATGCGATGTTGTTGTACCGTGCTCGCATATGCAATGTTGTTGTAAGGTCCGTACCTACGCGATGCTTGGGTACGGTGCTGGGGTATGGTGCGTCCAAGTAGGGGCTGGGGTACGGTGCGTCCAAGTACAGGGCTGGGGTACGGTGCTGGGGTACGGTGTGTACAAGTACGGGGCTGGGGTATGGTGCGTCCAAGTACGGGGCTGGGGTACGGTGCTGGGGTATGGTGCGTCCAAGTATGGGGCTGGGGTACGGTGCGTACAAGTACGGGGCTGGGGTACAGTGCATCCATGTATGGGGCTGGGGTACGGTGCGTACAAGTACGGGGCTGGGGTACGGTGCGTCCAAGTACGGGGCTGGGGTACGGTGCTGGGGTACGGTGCGTACAAGTACGGGGCTAGGGTACGGTGCGTCCAAGTACGGGGCTGGGGTACGGTGCTGGGGTACAGTGCGTACAAGTACGGGGCTGGGGTATGGTACATCCAAGTACGGGGCTGGGGTACGGGGCTGGGGTACGGTGCGTCCAAGTATGGGGCTGGGGTACGGTGCTGGGGTACGGTGCGACCAAGTACGGGGCTGTGGTACGGTGCGGACATGGGGGGGTATGGTGCTGACATACGGGGGTACGGTGCTGACATACGGGGATACGTGCGGACATACGCGGGGGTGAGGGGGCTGTAGACTCGTATCCCGGGCACAAGTTTACCCGGGATACGATTGCTACAGAGTTCGCTCCGTACGGGACGTTTTACATACGCTTGTGTATTCGGAAGGGCGGTACGGATCGTACTTGTGCGCTCGGACTTCAGTTTTACGATTTGTACGTAAAACTGTCCGGGTACCTCTCATAGACCTTTTCCCGATGCGATTCGTATGTAGTTTTCACATACGTATCGTACTTCAGCGGTGGGACGGGACTTGTACGATTCGTACGTAAAAATATACGGATACAAGTCCTACGGGAAATTTTTTTACCGGATCGGAATCGGCACCTATGTAGATAGGAATTCGATATTTTTTACATCAATATTTTTGTGTCGATATTTTTGTAGGTCGATGTTCTGTCTGTCCATATTTAGTCAGACATTCGTCCTACTCTTGAGGGCTTTCAGCGGCAGGCGGAAGTTCAACAGAAAGGAGATGATAGTGGACTCCACAGGGTCTATTAGAAGGATGGTGTTTTGTATAGAGAGGCAAAGGACCCCCAAACCTGAAGTAACTCAAAGACTGGTAGTCCTGACAACAGTACAAGGTATTCCTTCTCAATTTGGCCCATGACATTCCTTTGGCTGTGCATCTGGCGCAGACCAAGACCTGGGCTAGGTTATTCAAGCATTTCTACTGGCTCCAGATGTCAGAGAAAGTGAAGGAATTCTGTCACTCCTGCTAGACCTGTCAAGCCAGTGGCATGGCAGGGAGACAGCCAAGGGCCCCATTAATTCCCCTATCTGTGGTTGGGACACTTTTTGAGAAGTTGGGGATTGATCCTGTGGGTCCTCTACAGTCTCCAACTGCTTCTTGCAATAGGTTGATCCCTATGGTGGTGGATCATACCACTAAATATTCCATGTCAATATGCTTTAGAACAGTGACAGCACCCACATTGACCCGAGCCGTACTTGGTGTCTTCACTGCAGTAGGGATTTCCTAAGGAAGTAGTATCTGATAGGGAACCAAACTTCATGTCTGCTTACCTGAAGGCAATGTGGGACGAGTGTAGGGTAACCTACAAATTTACCACCCCTTATCACCCCCAGACCAATGGTTTAGGTTAGAAATGTAGACACATATGATAGCTTACCTGTTGAGAGCAAAATCTACAGATTGTCTGATGAGGTAAAGGTGTTTATCAAAGATGAAGTTGCTAAGATGTGGGAGTTGGGGGTGACAGGGCCTTTTAGAAGCCCTTAGTCCAGTTAGTGATGCTGGTACTCAGAACTAGCCAAAAAGGTGGGAGACCAAAGTGAAGAGTTTGTGTTGATTACAGAGGCCTCAATGCAGTAACCAGAACTGATGCTTACCCCATCCCAAGAGCTGACAAACTCATAGATAAACTTGAGGCTGCCAAATACCTAAGCACCGTTGACCTCACTTTAGTATATTGGCAGATTTACCTAACAGAGGAAGCCTAGGATAGGTCTGCATTGTCTACCCCAGAGGGCTACTTTTAGTTGTGTGATGGCCTTTGGTATGAAGAATGCCCTTGCCACCTTTCTAAGGTTGGTGAGCAGAGTTCTGGCTCGGCTGGAGGCAATTAGTAAAGCATATCTCAATGATATTGTTGTGTTTAGCTCCACCTGGCAGCACTACCACACTCAAAGGGAGGAAGCGCTTCAGGCCCTGGAGCAGACAGGCAAGCAAGTGCCAAATATGGCAAGGGACACTTGTGTACCTAGGCCACCTTGTAGGTAGAGGCCATGTACAATCTGACAGGGCCACGATCCAGACAATTCTGGATTGGGACCATCTGAAGATTAAAACCATGGTCACAGTCTTTCTTTGCCTGACTGGTTACTACAGGAGGTTTGTAAAAGGACATGACACTATTGGACCTTGGCATAACTCCCCTCTAAGAAACAACATAAGAAAGTTATTTAGACTATAGAGTGCCAGGAGGCATTTGACACGGAAAGAAGCAATGGCTCAGCACCTAGCCTGAAAATTTCTGACTATAGTAGAGAGTTTATTGTCCAGGCAGATGCTTCTGAACATGGGATTGGGGCAGTGTTGGCAAAAGTAAATTATGAGGGCCAGGATCAATCAGTTGCTTTTATTAGTAGGTGAATCCTCCCCAGACAGCAGTATTGGACTGCAATTGAGAGGGATGCCTTTGCTGTACTTTGGCTCCTGAAGAAACTCATATGAGAGTTCAAACTGACCGCAGGCCTCTAAGGTGCCTAATGCAGATGAGAGGGAAAATCCCCAAACTGTTGAGTCAGTTCATCTCCCTACCTACAGTTAATGGACTTTACAGTGGAACACAGGCCAGGGAATGACCATGCCTATGCAGATAGCCTCTCCAGGTTTTTCCTCTTAGATGATGAGAACTACCAGGGTGTGGGTTAGTTGCTTGTCACCTTTCATCTGGAGGGGACCATGTAAGAAAGTGTCTTTTTGTTTGAGCAGCCCTCAACATTTTGGACTGATCCTGCTGGTCTATTGACTCCGAAGTGCACTGGTCCCTGCAGATGAGGCACAGCTTGCCTATTCTCTGACCCCCTCAAGGTGAATATACAATTTACCAATCCCTGATTGTCTTCTTCAACTTACTCTGAGAAATGTGGTGTATTATGTGGTGTGGTTGTGTGACGTCACCATACAATGCACTCACAATACTGACATGCATACGGTCAGGATCATTTGTAAAACCTGTAGCTCACACCTGGGTACATGTGGCTTCAAACAATCAGATTTAAACAAAGAACTAGTGTAAAGAATTTAGAAGTACCAAAACAATGAAATAAGAAAGTCACCCAACGCAAAAGAAACCTGACACCAATTTATAAACATAGATCTTATTTTTATGAATTGTTAGACACTAAAATGAACAATATCGACTGGAGGGTTCTTGAGAGATAGATTTTTAAGTCAAACGTAAATCGCAATTTTTCATTCAAAATGTAAACAAGCGGAGGGCTTGCTAATTATACTGGACCCACCTCAGGTGTGTGCCCAAAGCTCTGACCCAGAGAATAAGGGTTCCAACATCTTGGATTTGGACAGAGAGATGTACTGTGGAATTGTTTAGTGCCAACCCTACAGGAAGAGATGCAAAAGTGGGTAGGCTAGCCCCATGGGAATTGTAGCCCAATTGGCTAGGGAGACTCTTATATTGGAAATGTCATTTTACCCTAGTTCTTTCTTTGAAATACAAAATACTTTAAAATATTTAGATAACACTAACTTTCCATGCCCAGGTGTTTTACATATGGTATATTTTGTGAGCAGTAATTATGTATCTCAAATACACACTTTTGTTTTATTTCAAGAAATATGCATACTTCCCTTAATCAAAATACTCCATGATACTAATGGGGGTTTGTCATGATAAATATTTTATCAGGATTCCATTAATAACATGCAATTAAATAAAGTAGCATTTTCTTACATTTACACTCATGTACTGTAGAAAAAGGTTGACAATTTTATATTTTAATTTGTCTTCTCCAATAATTTTAAAAAGAAAGTGACCAAAATGTTGTAATACTTTGCCTCGCAAAGGTCATGCAATGCAATTCTAAATGTATTTTAAGTAATTGATTTATATATCGAAACACATAATTTATCTGGAAACAAGACTGCATGTTGTGTAAAACAACACATTTTGCTACTGTCATTAACTTTAGGGCCTATTAGGATGGCGGGTGGATCAGACACCGCCGGCCCGGCGGGGGCGATCTGCCCGCCATCGGTGCCTGAATGACCCCCCGCCATATTAGGATGGCTGGGGGGTCCACGGTGGACGGGAAGACCGCCTGCCGCTTTTCTGCCCGTCGAAAGGGACATTATATGGTGACGGTGTCTGCAAGCCACCGCCATCCATATTATCATGCTGGTGGAGATCAGCCTTTTCATGGCGGCGTTGGAAAGGCATGCGGTCTTTGCTATTGGGGGCCCGTGGCGGGCCCCCAGAAGGTTAGGGAGGTGGGGGTGCACATGGGGGGTACCTATGGTACCCCCCTGCATTGGCATGGACAATGTGGCAGGCACCACGTGGTGCCTCTGGGAATAGGGGATGCCACCACCATGGTGGCATTCTAATTGCAGGGGCCGGACCGCCGCACCCCTGGCGTACGGTCCCACATTCCATTACGGTGGCGGGCGGATATCGTAATAGACCCCTTTGTGTCATAGTGATGTTCCTTAGGTGTGACATGGGTGTTACATTGCAGCATCCAAGGTTTGAAATTACAATGTATATCCAATAACAAATTCCCAGAACTAATACACTAATAACATGACTAATAGCCATCTTTAACAGACTATCTTTATGTAACTTAATTCATATACGGTTTGTTCAATGTTGTCTCTTTGCAGATTACAGACAAGATGTCCCTCTTATTACAAATCCCTCTCTTACTGCACTTAGAATAACATTTAAATAACTTTTCAAACATTTCTGAGGCAGGGTCTTTAGGCAGTAATATCAATCAGGCATTATGTTTGTTTTCAGAAAATAAAACCTACCTGACATAAACAGTTTAATTTAAAATAGGAATCTTTCATTTGGGTTTTACAAAAACTAAGGCCCAGATTTAGATCTTGGTGGACGGGTTACTTCGTCACAACAGTGATGGATATCACTTCCATCGAACTGTAAATCCCATAATATCCTATGGGGTTTATATTTCGGTGGATGGGATAGCCGTCACCATTGTGACGGAGTAATCCATCTGCCAAGATATAAATCAGACCCTAAATTAGTTGCCACATGCTTTTGTTCACCCCTGTGATGGTTGTATGATTTATGTTGAAAAAAACACAAGGGAACCCAATATGCAATTGGTCAGGGACTTTGGGTACGTTTGTAATTTCTAAAGACAGCGGTCCCTAGACAATCAGAATAGTGTTAGTAAATCTAGTCTCAATCAGTGCTATATTCTTTGTCCAGCCGGACAGATTTTCAATATACAATAAATGTATGACATAAAGTAAGAGAAGAATCCAAGTGGGACACAACCTGCGTCCTACTGACATAAACAAACAAACAACATTTAGGGTCCTATTCCGATCCGGGTCAGAAGGGCACCGAACGTGATCCGGCCGGAAAAAAGCCGTGCGCGTGTTTTCCGCCCGACTCGTACAGCTGTACGAGCGAGCCAGTACGATGTGAGCTACATGAAATTCACCGACCGAATCGTTTCCGGGTCCGAAGCGCTCCGTATGTCTCGGTCGTAAGCTAACCGTGGCGTGCAATGGATGCGTTTCACGACCGAGCCAGTACGATGCACGCGTCGGACAGCCTGTGCGAGCCAGAGTGTCCGGCTCGCAAAAGCTCCCGGAGTCGGACTTCGGGGGTCCGCGTCAGACCCCCCGACACCCGCAGCCGTACGACTCGCACACAGGGGGAGACACATGGGTCTCCCTCACACAGGCATGTACGGCATGGATGGCACCGACGCGTACCCACTGTCGGGGGCGCCCTAGTGCGATACGTACTCATTCAGTCAATGGGAGCCCATGTACGCGTCATACAACTGGCTCCCATTGACTTCTATGGGAGTCCGACCGAACCGAGTCCGACAGCATACGTGCGCATCGGTCAGACTGTAGGGGTCCGGCTCGGTCGGAAAACACTCCGAATCCGACTCGGTCGGAGTGCTTTCTGACCCGGATCGGAATCGGCCCCTTAGGGAAGGATTCAGTCAAGGGGGACATGTCTGCATAAAAGTTTGAGGATATATCAGACCTGTGGTGATGTCAAATGTGTGTTCCTAGCACATGCATAAACATTATAATTAATACTTTGTTTGAAAATAGCTAACCTATAAAATTACATAACTCTGATATCTGAATGTGAGGTACTTGTGTAATGTGAACATTTATTAAGTTTTTCTTTCTCTGCCATATTTAGACATTTTCAAGTTTGTTTCGCTGCTTACTTCACGTATGGCTTCTTGATAAAAAAAGCTTATGCAGGACTGGGGTCGATGTTAGCCTCAAGAATAGATGAGGTAATGTGCCCCCAGCATAATCAAATTTATTCATCTCAACCTAACTCCTGGTCTAAAATTCTGGCCCCCTACTGCCTCAGATTAGACAACAGTTGGGTTCCTGGTCGCATCTGCTCCTGTCGCTGTTCGGCAGATTGGTTATCTTTAAAATGGTCTCACTACCTCATCTACTCTACCAACCATAAAACTATCCCTACCCAATACCACACACATGGTTTCGGCAACTGAACTCAGCTCTCAGCCACTTCCTCTGGGGGGGGGGCTCTGTGCGTGTCGCCTTACACACATGCCTCCAGTCCACGTACTATGGGGGGTCTTGTGACCCTGGACATCCAGACTTACCAGGCAGCGTTCCACCTCCTCGTCTTAAACGACTGGTGGTACAGCGACTGGTGCAAACCTGCCTCTGCGCTCGAAACGTTGGCTAATGGACTCTAAATCTCTGCACATGATTCTACACTCTAACGCAATGCTTAGGACGTTACCACACGCAACCCGGACCGTCATTGTGATCCGGTGCAGGCTCTGCGAAGGATTGGGTGGTGGGGCAGACTTACCAAGGAGACTCCTCTCTGGCGTAATGGCCTCCTACCGCAACTGCTTGAACTTTCGGGGTTTGCGGGCTGGGACACTATTGGAATCTCAACAGTTGGCGATATCCTCCGGGCCAGACCCTCACGTCATTCCAACAACTTCAAGATGACTTCCAAATGCCCCTTCCCCAATTTTACTAATATCTTCAATTTCGACATGCCTTCTCCCCTTACCTTACGCGACAAGACACCACCCCGATTTCAACCCCATTGAGGCCAAGGTGTTTTTGGGCAAGATGGGCGCACACAAAATCACAGCACTATACCGCAACTTGGTGACTAATAGTCACAATACACTCCACAGGACTAGGGAGGCTTGGCAGGATGATCTGGGTCCCCTTGATGAGGACGATTGGGTGGAAGCTCTTGAATTCCCGCGTGGGGCAGCCATCGCAGCACGTCTTCGACTTATACAATTAAAATACCTCCTTAGGGCATACTTTACCCGCTACAGTCTCTGGCGTGCTGGGAAGATCGCATCTCCCTCGTGCCTGAGCTGCGGGTCGGCCGAGGCCTCCTTTCTTCATACGGTATGGGACTGTACCATCTTGTCGCGCTTCCGGCGTGGAGTGCTGGCCTGCCTCTCCGAGGTCTTGGGGTGGGATGTTCCACGGTCTCCACGCCTAACTATGCTTCACATTACCGATGGGATCGGAGATACTAGATACAAAAGGCATGTGCTATTCTTAGAGCTTACCTTAGCTAAGCGCGACATTGCCATGGCGTGTTAGGTGGCTTCTCCGCCCTCAGTTGGGGCCTAGAAGCGTGGTCTTGATTTCTCCATGGGTCTAGAAATCCCGATTTTCAAGACACGCGGATGTCCTCAGAAACATCAGAGAATATGGAAGGGATGGGCCGATTATCACGATCTCTATCTCAAACCTGTTCCCCCAGCACGAAGTGTTGATGATCTGCCATGCTGATTTAATGTTAAGTATGCACACTGGGACCTATTGTTCATATACTATTCTATTGCGATTGGAGTCATTTCCTAATGTTAGTTACTTAGACAATGTGACACTCTTGTTCTTTGTTTATTATGTTTACTTTCCATTGATTCAGTCCTATGTATCCTCATGTATTAGACAAATCCACTGTACAAAGTTGACATCTTTACCACTGCCATATTATGTATGCGATGTATTGCCCCGGACCCTCCTAGGCTCTTGTTTGGCTGTCAACAATTAAATTTGTTGTGAAAAAACAAATTCATAGTTAATCAGTATTGGGAATGAGCAGAAGGATCAATCAAATACAGCAAGGAGTCTGAGATGAAGTCAAGTGTCAGAGCTCAAATATTCTAAGCCAGAGACAGATTAAGAAGGATCGCTGCCTAAAGGCAGGGCAAATCAGACCTGGCTCACCTCTAAAAGGAACCTTTTTATAGAAAAATGCATAGCAAAAATCAGCATAAGATGGTTGTCTGACAGAATATCAAGGACAACAATGTTGTGAGGCCAATATGTTGTAGCAAAAATATTGAGGATAATAATATCAAGAAGGTAAGAGTAAATAGGTAAGTGTAGATTTAGGGGCAAATTTATGAAGGTTTTGCATTGCCCTTGCACCACTCATGGGGTCACAAGAATGGTGCAAAATATAAGTTGGATTGATCAAGCCATGCAAGGTCACCTTCCATGGCCCTACATGGCTTGATAAATCCAGAGTAATGCAACACAGTGCAAAATGTTGCTTTGTGTTACCCTGCCCTGGGAAGCCATTCCATTAGTGAAGCATGCGTGTTTTTACGCATCCATCCATGGATTTTGACGCCTTCACAGATTTACCAACACTGGTAAACCTGGGAATGCGTCAGAATGCTACACCTTCCCATGGGAGGTGTAAAGAGGAGAAATATCTTTGTCTCTTCCTTAGTTTCTCTTTCTATGTGTGCTGCATTTTGCAGCGTACATAGAAAGAGGAAAATGCCTCTCAGGAATGTATTTGTGCAGGAAGGTGTCCCTTCCTGCACAAAAACAATCCTGCTTATAACGCAGTCACCCTTGCACCATGATTTAAGAGGTCCTGCATTGGCGCTAGGCAGCATATTCTGCATCAACACTAGGAAATGACAGGAATGCGACCATATATTGTTACATACAGCGCATTCCTGCCCTTTCCCTATCATGTAGCACAGCAAGATGACTTGCTGTTCTGCTTGATAATTTCATAAATATGCCCCTTATTGTTATTAAGTCCACATCTATGCATCTTCAAGATATATATCTAAACTTTGTGTTTGCTCCCATTGGATTGGAGTTTTAAAAATGCTCCCGCCAGGCGTGCTCATACATCGGTTTCCTTGCCTGTGCCGGTGCAGACTGGGAAGCAACTGTGTCCCGGGGGCGTGATCCCTGGGACACAGTGGGTCTGGTATGAGTCTGGATCCGCCCGACCTTAGGTCGGTGGTTCCGACCGCGGTATTACAATGTGACAGGTCGCAAATATGCATTTAACAATGGAAGCTTGTGCTGCGGGCAGAAAAGGCCCGCGGCACAAGCTTCACTTGTAAAATGCATGTTTGGAAACATCCCTGCACCATGTGGCAGGCACCTCATGGTGGCCTGCCACATGGTGCAGGGTTGTTTTGGTGCCCCCCAGCCCCCATAGCGGAGGGCCGAGGGGAAGGGGGCCCTGCTAAGAGTCCCCAAAAACACTTTCTGACAGCCTTTCACATCCGAAAGGCCGACATGAATGGGCTGTCGGTAACTGTCATCATAATCCTGACAGCAGACCCAAGCCTGGCTCCGTCGTCATTTGGGGATTATGGTGTTTCCCGAAGCACTGACGGGCTCCTTGAGCACGTCAGAAGTGCTCTGGACTGTCCCTCCACCCGATGCTTCCGCCCACCACATCATAATGTGGCAGGCGGACCACAATGTCTGTCGGTTGCGATCCACCCGACATCGTAATTGGGCCCAGTATGTGAGCTGGCCCCATGGGAAGGACTGCCCAGAAACATTAAGGCCTCGGCGGGGGCACATGGCCCCTTCCCTTTTAAAAAGTTTATCAGCCTTGGGGAATATTGGTCCCTGAGGACTTTTAAATGCTCGGAAGGGAGGTTGTGTGGCCCCTTCCCATTTTGTGCAGGTTTGGCCTTGGGGTGGACTCCCTGGGGCCTATGGTGTCTCAAAGAGGCCCTAAAATTAAATAAATTGACCCGGGGAGATGGGGTCCCTGGGGCCTTTCAAGGCTTGGGTTGGGGGTCTGCATGGCCTGCCTCCCCTTTTGTGCCACTCAATAATGGCTCGAGAAGGGGCGCCGTGTACCCCCTTCTCTCAATTAAGCAATGCGGCCCAGGCCTGTCATTATTTTTTTTTTATGTTCTCGTAGAAGTCCAGCAGGATTGCAGTAAAAATTGATGTTTTAAAAAAAAAAATTGACATGGGGCTAGGACCCCTCTGGGTTCCCCCCATGGTGCCTAGGGGGGGCAATGTATCCCTGTCCTGCCCCCTTGTATCTTTTTTTTCAAACTTCTGGACAGGGGACTAAGTCGTGTAATGGCTGTCAGCAACATTTTTTCTGATGTTGCTGGCAGCCAATCAGAGCACTTTCTCCTGCGGGAGTGAATTGACCCAAGGAAAATAAAGCTCCCTGGACCAATCAGAACACTTAATTTTTTAATTGGTGCTCCTGTGAGAGTCTCTTGAGCCTCTTGTGAACCTAACCATCCAGATATTCAATTATTTTTTTATCTTAATTTCTCAACGGATTTATGCCAAATCACAAAAAGGACAATCTGCGGACCATGATCTAGTTTCCTGCTAAATTTGGTATAATTCCATTCAGCAGTTTTTGCTGTAGTACTTCTTAAGAAGTCTATAGAAAATGAATGGGGATTTTGCATTTTGGGACCTCATTTTTTCTCAGCCCCCGCTTGACAGTGTACCCCAAAACTTTCCATGCACAAACTAAATAAAAAGTGGCACCTTTTATGAAGGTTTTATGGAGATTCCTCAAACGGGGCTAAAGTTATTAGCAACACAAAAAATGCTTTTCCAATGGAACAGCTGACCTAACTATAACTATCCAACTGGGTAAGAGATATGTGTGTGTGTGTGCGTGTGTGACATGCATATGGGTTAAGCATTGTAAAGATTTGCTTACCTATAGAAACACACCTTCACAAGATTTGTGTTCTCGATATTCTTATGACAGTATTTTGGCCACAAAATATTTGTGCTTTGATAATTTGTTCACTCACCAAATGAATATTAATACAATCCCTTTTTGACCTAATATTATGAGATGTGTCAGTACAAATCTCCTTACCTAAAAACACTGACAGTTTCATATTATGATTAGACCTACAGTGGCACAGTTGCAATATCCTTGCATTTATTAAATTTAAAATAGAAAAAAATCCACAAGAGTTCTTCAAGAATAACAGTCTCACTCTAAATGATTATTCAATCATCAAAATTCCACTATTCATTATTTATAATACAGTTTCCATTGTCTTCATCTTTTTGCATTGCAAGTCTCCCAAATCCTTCATCACATCATAAACACAAGCCTTTATGTTCTCCATCTCTTCCATTTTAACATCACATATTTTCCTTTTATTTGATAATGTTGTTGATACACTCTTTACACACACCCACAATTTGAATCCCATTTAAAGAAAATCACCTGAAGACATTTTAGCAAAAGAATGAGCCCGATTATACATAAAGAAATAATAATTAATTGGTTAAAATTTTCCTAAGGAAAGTCCTCTAATACTATCAAAACATTCACCAACTTTCGCAAAACCCTTTCCAATCTCAATGAACCACACATCAACTGATTCCCATAACACATTTTCTTCAAGAGCCTTTGCCTCATGCAAAATATTAGGTTATTTATTTATTTATTTGAGTCTTATATAACGCTGGCCAGACAGTATCAGAGCGCTTTACAACATTTATCATGATGCAATCGGACACACATTATTTCAATAAGTAGCATTGTCTCATGTCAAATCCTGTTAAGGCTTGGAGGGGCTCATAGGAGCAAATCAAAAGGCAGGTGATATAAATGCCTTATTGTTGAAGTGTCTATATTCTTCGCTGGGCGAGATTCCTTTGGCAGAGGAGCTCTGTCTTGTCAGGTGGAAGCTATCAATTCGGAAGAGTTTGGTTGAGGAAGAGGTCTTTGAGCTGATTTTTGAAGGTTATGAAGGAGGGTTTAGTTCTGATATGGACTGAGATGGAGTTTCAAATTTTAGGCGCATTTCGAGAGAAGGAGCGTGATAAGGGTTTTTTTGTGAGTTTTGGGAGGAATGAGGAGCAGTGTGTTAGTGCTCCTGAGATTCCTCTTCTGGCGTACCTTTTTGAGTTTGGAAGCCAGGTAGGCAGTTTTACCAGTGTGAAAAGCTTTGTGTGTGAGACCTGCAGTACCAAAGTTGAAACGTGCTTCAATTGAGAGCCATTTTAGTTCCCTTAGAGAGGGAGAGATGTGGTCATATTCTCTCTGGTCACCATCCTGGCAGCTGCATTTAGAGTTGTTCTGAGGGGAGCTAAGTGAGATTTTGCCGTGCCTGTGAGGGTCGCATTCCCGTAGTCCAATCTGGACACAACCAAAGATTGCGTGGCCTGTTTGAGGTCATTGGGAGGGATGAAGGGTTTGATTTTGTTGAGTAGTTTTAGGTTGTAGATTTCGCTCTTTGCAGTGTTCTTAATATGTTTACTCATGTTTAGGCGGGGGTCCAGAGGGATTCCTAGGGATTTTACAGAGTCGGCCAGGGTAAGTGGCAGTTAAGAGCATCAACGGATTTTAGCCATTCTGTGATTTGGTGAGTCTGCTGTTTGTTGGATATGAGAAGGATTTCCATCTTTTCATGGTTGAGTTTTAGGTGGTTGTGAGATAGCCAGTGTTGGACTTCCCTTAGATTGTTATTTAGTCTCTGTATGTCTCCAATTGAAGATGTTTCTAGGTAGATCTGGGTATTGTCTGCATAGAGGTGGAAGAGGATGTTGGCTTTTTTGAGTATGGCCGTGAGGGGCTCCATGTAGATGTTGAACAGTGATGGGGAGAGAACTGATCCTTGTGGGACACCCCTGGTTATGGGGAGTAGGTCGGATGTGAAGTTGTTACTTTTTATTTGTTGTGAGCGGTTCTGTAGGGAGGAGGTAAACCATTGTAGGACCACCTCATCCACTCCAATCCTTTCTCGGAGTGCATTTATGAGTAGTTTGTGGTCAACCGTATCGAAGGCTGCCGATAGGTCAAGGAGTATGAGTAGGCAGCATCGGTCTGCATCGGGTGATTTGTAGACATCATCAATGACATTCAGGATCGCTGTCTTGGTGCTGCATCCTTTTCTGAAGCCTGATGGTGAGTATCCAGAAGGTTGTTGCTGTCAATGTGTTGGTTGAGTTGGAGGAGAACACATCTTTCGAGGATTTTGGCTACGAAGGGGAGATTGGAGACAGGCCTGAAGTTATTGGGGTTGTTTGGTTCTGTGCCCCAATGTTGTAATTGAAAAGCTTGGTATAATCAGTAATGAAAGTGCAACATTGTTGGACCCTCACAGATGACAGACTCCTTCTTCTTTTGCAAGACTAATATCTAATGCAAAGCAGTCCTGCATAATTATTGCATGCACAGCAATAAGTTCCTAATTGATTCTAGTTGGTGCTCCAACAGTGATAGAGGTCAATCGATCCACCAAAGTAGACAACTTCCTAATTTTCACATCAATCAAAGCCCCACCAATAGGATGAATAAAAACACCAAAAACATCCATCAGCACTTGTACAAAACCACACTTTCCAAAGATATTTTATTAGTTTTTACAATTCAAAATAACAATAGACCTGTGCTTTGATCTGTTAAGATCCATATCACTCCTTTCATCTCTTCTCATTAATAAGGTACATACACGGAAAGAGCAAAGCAAGATAGCTGTTTCCGACCCAATTAAGTGGGAAGTTAAAATAGGCAGTCCTACCACAAACATAGCAAATTCCTTTCAATATTGGTTCTTCACCAATCAGAAGCTCATCATCAATTACATAACTTAAATTAAACTCATTCTTACCAACAAGTTTAACTGACTCAGCACTCCAGGCACCTTGCTTCACGGGGGGGACCACAGCCCCCAGTCTGCCCTGCTGTGTTTCCGTGCCAGAAGGCGCCTCCTTCACTGCATTGCGCTCGGAGGCGCATTTTACCAGCTCGCGGTCCCCGCTCCGCAGGAACCGCACACCAGGCACCTTGCTTCATGGGGGGACTACAGCCCCAAGTCTGCTCTGCTGTGTTTCCGTGCCAGCAGGCGGCGCCGTCACTGCATTACGCTCGGAGGTGCATTTTACCAGCTTGCGGTCCCCGCTCCGGGCGACGCTGGCGGACATGGCCTGGCGAAGCCCGGGCCAAGGGTGGGCCCGTCTGTACCCATCCGAGACCGGATGAGGCTGGGCTGGGCCATACCTCTTGGTCTGGTGATTACATGTCTGGTGTCCTGTTGATTGTCATGAGGGGGATTCCAAACTGCAGGTTACCTTAGGTTACCCTAGAGGGAGGAGTGTGCTGGTCGTCGGAAGCCTTATTAGCGCCAAGAGATCATTGCTGTGCAGGACGCGATCCACCGTCGGACAACGCACGTACGGGGGCTGGGTTGGGGCCACCCTCTTGATAAGGAAGGGATGGGACTTTCGTGCCTGGACAGAACCACCTACAGGTACCGAGTTGGACAGTTGCCCTCTCATTATTGTTTTTGTTTTTTTGTTTCATGTGTTAGCGACTGGTGCTGGTTCCAAAATGAGTAAATTCAAGGGAGTGGCGGGTACTTTAGATGCCTTCATCGTCAGGGCTGAATCCATGCTCAGCCACGAGATCGAACTGACTGAGAAGCGCCTCTCCCTATGTCCCATAGGCCCTACCGGACTGTTACCTTTCAGAGGCGTCCCTCTCTGGGCACCACCATTTCGGGCGACGTTCCTCAATCTTGCCCGTCACCCACCACACAGGTGCAGCAGCACCCGCAGCACTCTTACCCCGTATTTAACCCCGTATTTGCCCAAGTACAGTTTCAAGGACACGGTCACATACTATCAAAGCTCATAACGAGGCCAAATCCAAAGATTCATCCATAAAGCGAAAAAAGGGCATGGGCCCGGTCCCTCTGAAATCTAAAGTACAGAACCGGAGTCGGCATCCCAATACAGTGTCAACAAAAACCTGTTCTATCAGTACCCAGATGACGCCTTGTTTGCACCCTTACATAGTGCTAACAGGGATGTTGAAACTGTTATTAATGGGGGGGTCTGTCCTAGGCTTAGACTTGGCACGGCCTATTGAGCTAACATATAACCATAAAAGCACAGGGGTGAGCTCCTCAGAACATTTGTCTCCACCTATTGATAACCATTGCTCCCAGGTGGTACATGATCAACTGCGCATTAGTTTAGATGCAATTTATAAAATGGTGACAGAGTCCGAAGTTAAACTTTTGGGAAAAATAGCAGTTATTTAGGTGTTAGTTAGAAATAGCCATGCCACTTGCTCTAACGTTACTACTGGCAATTCTTTACCCCCAGTAACGGATTTGGGAAATACAAAGGCTCCCACCCAGACAAAACATACTTCCATCACTGAATATGTACCTGTTGATGGATATCATACTGCTGCGATTAACAGAGCTGTTTCATCGGGGCCTAGGGTAGATCACCCGACTTTACCGCTTCACATCACCTCTAGGGATACGGAAGAGGTGACACTTAACCTGCCGCCCGAGGTTACCCCTTACACGCTAATATTATCAAATGTACCACATCTTCTCCATCAGGTACATGAAACTTGGGAGGCATTACGAAATAAATCCCTTTGTTGGATCGGTTCCAGAACCGTTTTTAACTGAAAGACTGTTTAGTGAGTTCAAGATGGTGAGAAGAGTTGGCTGGGTTGGGATAAGGGAAAAATTGCACCCTGGTGATTGTATAGATCTAACTTTTAGAACACCGAGATTGGTAAGTGAAGTCATGCGTAGACTAGGGTGTGACCATGCAACCAACAGGGGAATTAATGTTCTGCCACTTGGATATTTTTATCCTCCTCCAACATATTACCCTTATACCCCCCAGCCAAGATTTACTAATCCCACTTACCAACATCAATTTATTTTACCTACCTATAATAGATCCAAAACTCTTACAGGCCTAGAAGACATCGACTGACTTATTTCCACACATAGCCACACAGCCTACAGACGAACTTCTGTCTTTAGTCCAAATGGTTCGGCATCAACATCTAACGATTTAAATGCACTCAAATTTATGGATGTAAGCTACAGCGATGATTTATATGCTGGTATCCGCAACAGAAGTATGGAGGCCCAGCTTGAGGCTCAGCCTAATGTCTTACATCAGGACGTTGCTGTTGCTGATAATATAGATAATTGCTCTAACAAGTCGGGAGTAGCTCTGAAGAATCGAAATACCTCCCTTTTAATATCTTCTAACAATTCTGTTCTCTACTCCATTGTTTGTAATGACAATCCTGTACACACCCAAAGTCCCGAACCAGCTGTACTTAGGTCTTGTACAACCAAAATGTTATCTTGGAATGTAGCGGGTTTAACCACCAAATTGACCAACCAAGTCTGGCTTGTCTTTGTAGCCGGTTTTGACATCCTTTGCATTCAAGAAACCTGGGTTGATAGCCCTTTGCATATCAATGGGTTTAAAACATTCTCTACCCCAGCCATACCGTCCAGATACAGGGGGAAAAAAGGGCGGTTTGTGTATCTATATCTCACATAGGCTAAACGTAAAAAAGTTGGATCTTGTGGTTTCCAACATATACTATCAGGTCTTATTAATACAGATTGACGCTTCTCATAGTACCATCCTGGTCAATTTTTATAATAATATTCCCCTGCCACACAGAGAGGTTGCCCTGTCAAATCTACTGCAAAATTTGGAAAAAACACAAAGGTCAACTTCTAAGGACTTGTGTCTGATTTGGGTGGGTGACTTTAATATTGGTCCCTGTAACAATGCTGGACGTGGTAATTGCGGTTTGATACTGGACGAGGATGTAGATACGTCCCATTTTTCGCACTCCCCTCTTGGGGACAATCTAAATGAGATGAAGTATTCCTTGGACTTGGGCTTTGTGAACGATCTATGCACACCACCTATTCCGTTTACTGGCACTTTTATCTGTCGTGGTTTGTCCTCCACTATTGATCATATTCTAATTTCCAATAGATACGCAGATAGAGTCCAAAACGCTGTAATTCCCACTGTTGCATTCAGCGATCATTACCCCATTAGTGTTACCATGGATCTTCCAGCAAATGTGCTTACAGAGGGTAATCCGGCCACACCGTGGCAGGATAAAGCCTTAAACAGACCTAACGGCTATACCATTAAGTGGAAGCGGGCAGACCCTATGAAGTTAACCAAGCTGATCTTGGACAGTTGCAAAACAGATTTTGCTATCTGTTTGGATGAGTCCGCTACGGACCAGGATATCCTTAATTCCTTTAGAAATATTACACAGTCTATACATCTCAATCTGTTATCCGACTCCAAAAAATTTAACTTTACCAAGACAGGTTGGTTTGACTCTAAATGTAGTAAAGCCCATGCAGTTTTGAAAGCTGCCTTACATAAATCCCCACGGGATCAAGAGATTATAAGAAGTGCAAGAACTAAGTATAAACAATCACTTAAGGCCTGGAAAGAGGAGGTTAGAACGGAATTATGGTTGTCACTTAAGAAAACCTCAGAGTTAAAAGATACCAAAAGCTTTTGGCAGGCTGTCAATGCCCCGTTCCTGGCGCCCATAAATACCCCAAGCATTGAAATCACGATTGAGGAGGACCATCGGGTAACCCACTTTTCTAGGCTATATTGTGATAACTTAGATTCTATACAGTGTGAGGAGCAAAATATTAACACAAGTAACCTCCCAATTGAAATCGACTTTAATGTGGAGGAGGTGATTGCGGCAATAAACGACAGTGTGGGGGGAAAAGCCCCCGGACCCAATAGTGTTCCGGTGGACTTGTTTAAATCCTGTCCTCAATTATGGGGCCCCCTACTCACCATGTTCTTAAAAGCTTGCCGCACACAGGGATTTACTCCAACTTGGACAGAGTCCATACTTGTCCCTATTTTTAAAAAAGGCGACCGCAATGACCCAGCCTGTTATAGACCTATATCACTCTTAGATTCCATCGTGAAAGTGGCCGTGCGCGTCGTCCTGAATAGACTTCTGATGTGGGCGGACGAAAGGGTGTTCTTTCTGAATTCCAGTACGCCTTTCGTCAAGGGCTTGGCACTATCGAGCAGGGTTTAAATCTGAGCCTTTTATGGGGAAAATACACTAGGGCCAAACAAGGTTGTCTCTTTTTGTGTTTTGTCGATTTAAGCTCAGCCTTCGATTGTGTTAACCATCTGAAACTTTGGGGTATCTTAGAGCTTCTGGAGGTGGAAGCATCATTGATCAACTTTCTTAAACAGTCTTATTTAGACGCTAAGGCAAGTGTCCGTTACGCGCTTTCAGGTGAACGTAGTCACACTTTCCCTGTTAGGAAGGGGTTAAGGCAGGGCTGTGTGTTGGCCCCCCTCCTTTTTACCTTATATATAAACAGTCTGGGTATCACTTTGGCGAGGGAAGGCCAGGAATTACCCAGTATCGGCACTCTGCAAATTGGAGCCCTGCTATATGCAGATGATGCCGTTCTTTTATCCAGAACCCCGCTGGGCCTGCAGAAAACTTTCGAGTTTTTTTTCTTTTATGTCCAAGCTCGACCTTATGGGTAACAGTACCAAAACTGTTGTTATGAAATGTAGTAAACCGTCGGTTAAGTGTCGATACATCTTCATAGCCGACAGAAAACTCGAGTTTGTCAATTATTTTTCTTATCTTGGCATTGTGTTTGATAAGCGGGGTACATGGAGCATAGCCATGAACACAAGAAAATTATTGTTTGCGAAAGCTATAGAAGCCCTAATTAACTTCTTCAGGAAACTTGATAAGCACCCTATTGCTGACTTGTTGACAATCTATAAAGTTAAATGAATTCATGTAGCCATGTATGGCGCAGGCATCTGGGGTTTTGTAAACACTGAACCCTTACAGTTGGCTGAGAACAGGTTCTTAATTTACCTTTTAGCCGTCTCGAACTGCACAGCTAAATACATCTGTCATGCTGAGCTGGGCCTATCGTATTTATCAGATCTTATTAAAATTCAGCCAGTTTTACTCTGGCATAAGGTCTGGACCAGCACCACGACTGGGCTTAATCGGGTCATGATTAAGGACTGTCAATATCTGCAGCGGGCATCCAGCATTCCATGGCTTGCATTCATTAAAAACTTTATGAATGACCTCGGTCACCCTGAGTTTTATGTCAACCCTGGTAGCCTGTCCCGAGTTTCCATGAAGAAATTGTAATCACTATGCCTAGAACATTTGGAGACGATTAGGTTGTCTGCTAATGTTATGAAATCGACTGTCAGAGAACATCAACTACTCCTGACACAGTTTGGGCTACAACCCTACTTATCCTCTACATTAGGCAACTCCGATAGGATGCTGTTGAGGCGCCTTCGTTTGCGCAACTTTCATATTACGGTGACCTTTCCTGAGATAAATGACTGGTCCTGTACCTTGTGTCCATGTTCGTCTGATGATACATCGGCCCAGTCAACAATTCATATCTTCTTTTTCTGTAATTGTTATACTCTTATCAGAAAGAAATGGATTTCGCCCATCTTGAAATGGCTAGATTTGAAAAAATGTCAACCCGCTTTTATAAAATTGCTACTTCTTGAGGCAACGATTTTTATTGATCACATTGTTAAATTTTTGAAAGGGGTAGTTCGCTTCAGAATGAGAATGCAGGGTAACGCCTCATAGCAATTGTATTTAAACTTTTAGCACGCCTTAATTCTCATTTCATTGTATCATGCATTGCTGTTCTTAATATTCATTTAATATTTTATATTATTGTATTTTATCTGTTTTAAATGTTATGTTATGTTATGTTATTTTAATTTATTCAGCGCACAGCTACTCGGAAGTGTCCCGGCGCTATAGACCGCTGGGGAACCCGTCCTGGCTATCCCTGTGAGATGGTCCCTCCTGGGTATCTCCAAGGTGAAACCAGGCATCCCCGGCAAATGTGGGGGGCCGTTGTGGAGATGAGGCAAGCTAATGCCCAGAGTTGCCGAGTGTGATCCCTGGTTAGAGTAGGCACCGAGGCGAGAATTATCGAGTCCGCTGGCCCTGGTCCAAGACAAATGCATTGTGCTTTTATGATTTGATACTCTTGAATCGAATAAAGCGAGAATTGATTTGATTTGACTCAGCACTCTGATATCCCTCACACACCATACAAGTTACTCCTTTCTTTTCCTGTTCCACTCTCAGCCTAGGATGCATTCTTGAATATCTGAATTTATATTTAGACTCTGCTTCTAATTCTGTCTGTCGTTTCTTTTCAATTTCTGCTAACTCCCACCTTTTTCTCATTATACATTGTTATAAATTCACATTCCACCTCACTCATTGTACATACAAACTTGTTGTTAGTCATATAAGGATTAGGGTTAGAATGCACATTGGATCTTAAATGAGTGTCTTCTCCTAATAACTTTTGATATCCAGGAGGCTAACCAATACCTCAATCCCCTGTACGAGCAGACAAACCTTTACCTAAAAGTGTCTTTAGTAGCAGCCAATATGACCCCCCCCCTTCCCAGGAGATAACAATGCCCAGAAAGTCCTAAGAAGCATTTTCTTTGTGCCACTTCACTTTAATTTCCTGCACGTTTTTTTCATTTGTTTCATTAGGTTAGGGACACTCACGTTTGATCTTCCAAATGTCAGAGCCAAAAACTCTGAGTTACCGCGAAGAAGAAATAGAAGAAATAGAGGAGTTACTCAAAAGACCATCCAGGTTGAATTTAGGGGACTCCACTTCTAATCCTCGAAATCAATCAGAATTAGAGAAAATTCCTAGATTGAAGAAAAAACTAATACGCACTGCATTACACAGGGAGGTTTTGTTGGAACATTTAAGGGCAGGTACTATCCCAGTAGGGCTTCAAGTTAAAATTGTGCCAGTAATTTTTGTAGATCAACCAGTGTATCTGGGCAACTTTAGTCATATTGGCACAAAGTGTTCTAGGGATTGGATGTTCCTGTCTATCAAAACAGCTGAAAGACTCAGCCAGGAAGAACTAGAATTGATTAAAGAATTGGAAGAGGCTTTGTTAACCAACTCGGCCATTGAGAACGCTAGGGATTTACTAGCTAAGTTAGAAAAAGAGAACTTGATTTTCAAGAAAAATACAGAAGACTTTAAGAGGACAAACCTCTATAGGGATATTCAAAATTTCAGCAAGATCAAAACTTATCCTTATTTAGATAAAGATTACTATAAACAACAAAGTAGTGTTGGTAACCTCAGAACATACGGAGGGAGAAGCAGAAAACAATACATTACTTTCTCTGACGATTCCTCGTATTCTAACATCTCTAGCGACGAGGAACCATCAACTAGCTAAGGGAATCCACAGACACATTAGCGACAAGGGCCCCAAACTTTTTTAGGCCGAGGCAACACAGGATCGAGAGGGAGAAACAGAGGTGGCCAGTGGTACAATCGGAACCCCAACCAGATACAATATCAGGGGGAGATAACTACCAGGAGGAACACCTATCGCTGGTAACAAATACAGTGAGTCCAATCTATAACCTTACCAAATTCGATCTAAGTGCTTCCGAAATCCAGGTACTTAATAAGGTCTGTCCTTTATACCGACCATTAAGCCTGATATAAGTCGCACCAAGCTAGAAAGGATTCAGTTCTTTCGAAAAATGAGATTGAAAGCTTTCTTTGCCAATAAACCTTGGAACCCAGAAAAAAACTATTCCGGTCTAAAGGACCCGTCAACCTTTTTTCCTCCCACAAGTGCCATGCCGATAGAATTGATCGTGTTTGAGACCAGCGTCTTGAAAGAACTCGATGTTCTGGAAAATAAAAAGCCCTTTACCCATTGGAACATCAATAAAGAAGAACAAAATGCACTGGAATCCTTAAAAAAAGAACCAAGAAATGATTATCAAGCCAGCTGATAAAGGGGGGGGGGGATTGTTTTGATGGAACGGACTAAATCCGAACTTGAAATTTCTCGCCAGCTGTCTAATGTAGATCATTACCGAAAATTAGACCAAAACCTCACAACAACTGTTGGAGAGAAATTGACATCACTAATCCGAATAGGTGAAGAAAATGGATGGCTGTCATCAAAGGAAGCAAAATTTTTGTTCAATTCGAACCCAAGAACACCTATGATATACGTCCTTCCTAAAATTCATAAGGATTCTAACAATCCTCCTGGCTGCCCTATAATTTTGGGTGTTTATTCTTTGCTGGAGAGACCGGCTAAATACATCGATGTTTTTCTGAAACCCCTGGCGAGCTCCACTACCAGCTATATTAAAGACACCATGCAAGCCATTAATTTGTTGGAAGGCCAATCCTTTTATCAAGAGAATGAGATTCTAGTTACCCTAGACATCGTGAGCTTAGACACAAACATACCACAAGATGAGGGGCTAGAAGCAATGGAGTTCTTTTTGGATCAACGACCAAGGCCTCATGCGGTACCCACGTCTTTTTTGATAGACCTGGGTACGTTATGCTTGAAAATGCAATTTTTTTTAATTCAACAAAGAGCAATACTTGCAGATTAAAGGCTGAGAGATGGGTTGTCCGTTTGCCCCCGAGATGGCCATAATGTTTATGGCCCTCTATGAAGAATGCTGGATTTACCACAAAAACCCCTTTGATGGCCATATAAAAATTTGGCAAAGATACATTGATGATGTATTTATATTGTGGAGGGGACCGATGCAAAAATTAGAAGATTTCAGCTCCTGGCTAAATCAGAGGAATTCCAATATTCAGTTTACCTTTCATTCTAGTAACCAAGAAAGCAATTTCTTGGATCTGATGATAAAACATGAAACTAACTGATCGTAATACGCTATTACATTTCTCCAGTTTTCATCAAAGAAATTTGAAAGACAATCTCCCATTTAGCCAGTTCTTGAGAATATGTCGAAATTGTTCTCGGAGAGAGGACTATTTTGTCAATGAAAAAATACTCCTAGAAAAATTGGTCCTACGCCAGTACCCAAGAAGACTAACTAAATGGGTGATGAAAAGGGCTTGGTATACCCCTAGGGAATCTTTATTAACACCTAAAGACAAGCCTACTGAAATGCCATTAGTTTGTGTAACAACCTTCTCAGGTTCCACCAATGAAGTCAAAAAAATTGTCAAACGTAACTGGCAATGTGTCAAAGGGATAGATCCATTTGGGGCATTCCCCATTTTTGCATTGAAGAAAACCCGGAGCATTAGAGACCATTTGGTCCGGGCAAACACATATGCCATAAAATCTCATCCCACTATACAATCGATGTTGTCTTTACCTCTGGTTCAAGGCCACCATCGGTGTGGTAATTGTACATCTTGTGACAGCACTATCGAAGGTAGTCAATTTGAATACAGTAATAGAACCATCAAACATTTTGAGTTTACCAATTGGCAACACCACTAATGTGGTGTATTGTGTAGTGTGCCCTTGTTCTCTAGCCTATGTTGGCAAGACAACCCAACAGATTAGAACACGCATTACCCAACACCGATCACGGATTAAATGCAGGATCTTGACAGCTCCCTTGGTAAAACACTGTATTGAAAAAAATCATGGCCCCCAAGAAATGAAATGGACGGTGTTAAAACAGATCAAAGGTGCTATGATTTATACTCTTCTAGCCAATTATGAAGCTAAATACATATTGAAATTTGGAACCACTGATTTTGGGTTAAATGAGCTATCTGAAATCATGCACTGTATCTAAAAACTGAATACTGCAGTATATGACTGGTTACATTTGTGCGCCCTTCCTGTATTCGATCATGTATTTTCTATGGTTGTTTATTGGATGATGATTTATCAAATATGAAGCAATGCATTTGATGGAACTTTGAATGTTGTTCTGGAATTTAATATGCAGGAAGGTGGTAATAATTGCATGTCTCCTTGCATTAGAATTTGAGGATTGTCCTTGTATTGTAACAACAAGTATTGGTTATGCCCTACACAGAATACATGTTTTCTACAAAAGAACGCCCTTTCTTATAACAGCCGGTGTGTAGATTTATTCCAACACTTGTTAAAGCTTTGATCGACAAATTTTAGAAAAAAGAAATCTAGTAATCTTGCAGCTAGATGGCGCTGTTCACAGTTTAGATATTCTTTTACTCACAGGAAGCCAGGCATTCCAACAGAATCCTATAATGCATCAGGAACTAGGGACCCGGAAATGACTGTTCAACCAAATGTTTGAACCGTTTCATAAAAGCGTCTGCATCGACTAAGCGCTCTTAAACTCGGAGAAAGTAATTCTGCCCCGAGGACGCTAGACGAATAATTCCGGTGATTATATCTACCAACACGCGAAGAACGCGCCGCTATTTAGGCCATGTGAGTAACTTATGTCTACATTAAAATACGCCATTACCACCCCGTATTTAGTACATTTGCAGCTCTTTTGTGTGTCACCAAGCACCAATACAGCTGGTTGGGCTAATAGACGGCTGCAAATTTTATTTATATAATGTACGCGCCAATACTATGGCAATGCAAGTATCCTTCGTTTATTTAGAAATGCGCCAGCACAAGCGAGCGATATATATGCCAAGACATGCCATTTTTAGACCATCCCCTATATGTCTTATGCCTAATACACTTGGTCTGTGTAACACATGGCATTAAGGTTACGAACTGTAGGAAAAAACAATATTTAAATGATCCTTTTCACCGTCAGCAGCAAAAAACTGCTCTGTAAGCCGAGGGCATCATTATGCATATTCCAGGACTTGCTCACAATCGTATTTGTAGTGCCAGAGTGAGACCATGCGGGATATTTGTAAGTTTGGTTGAAACCTTGCATCCAGTACTGGGGTCATTTACAACCCATGTTTACCATAATGCGCTTCATAACGAGAAACATTGTCCTTCCAATTTCAAACATTACTGAACTTTCCTCTTAAATTGCCGCACAGGCCATGGCCGTGCGTAGGTAAACCACCTTTCATTTTACGCATCAGTACTGAATGTATACTATTTGCGTTTCTGAAAAATATCGCATATAAAATTAAAGCTACCACTGGGTCTTTAGCTAATGAAAATGCATGCCAGTTCGATACATGCCCTCCAAGCCTTGTCCATTGTCAGGCCTCCTTGTCTAAATGCTAGATGTGATAGAATAAGACCAATACCCATTTGTGTCTTTAGTTTAAGTAAAGAAAGATACATATACATAAACATGTATTTTTTCTAATTCACAGAGATTTGAGATTACAGGCAGCGGCTGCTGCCCGGTTTTAGAACAAAGTGTTTCCTTCAAAAAGGGATCTTCTATTCCATCTTTTCAGTGTCCTACACAAAGAAGCACTGCCCTGAGGAAGACCTTCCTAGAAATCGTTGTGGTCCTCACACTTGAAGGTTGAAACGCGTCGGCTTACTCTTTGGTTTACCTATACCCTCACAACTCTTCACAATCCTCCTCCTTTCTCACGTATGAGGTCAAGAACAGCAACAGGACATAAGTTTTGGAGACTTTATGAAATGTCATGGTGTACTGAATTGATTGTGCTATATCTGCTCGTAATCTACTTTAATGCTACCTCTGACCTCTCCCTTTCTGGACCGTTGAATTTAAACTAAATCGAGGAAACAATGACGTACGATTTTCCCGATATATGATATATATCTGTTTTTCCCAACTTTAGGACCAAAAGATGTCAAGATTTTGTGTATATTTCATTATTTATGTATCACTTATGATTTAATAATGTTTTTTGTGGCGTTTTAATTTTTGTAACAATGAAAATGGTATTTCTTTAAAAAGAAATGAACAAGTGGCAATGGCCATAAACAATTGAATTAAAAATATTAAATATAATTCTCTGCATAAAGTCTCATTGGTGATGGCAATCAGTTTTTGTATATCCAGACTCACAGTTGTAAAAAATGTTGTTTGATGCAATGTTGTTCCGTAATGGAACTTACGTGTAGGCAACGTACTGTGTCTAGACTTTAAGTGAATATACTCTCTTATTCATGGTCTCAGGGGCACTCTCGTTTGTACTTATTGTATTTTGAATTCCAGCCCTGGCCTGTTGTTCCTCAACTGAATTAGTCCCTCCTTTTTTCCCAGAAAGTCCTCTGCTGCAGGGGGGGTCCTATATATTGTTTAATGAATAAATGTAGCTTGCAAAGGGGTACAAATTAGTTCACCCCATCCATCGTGTGCACGTCTTTTAAAATGTGTAAATGTAACTGTTTTTGTATATTCGTGTATATCATGTTTGGGGTCCGGGTGAAATTTAAAAACCCATATGGCCTTTGTTCTCGCGGTTTGTAAATGTCGCCACATTGTCGGCAACAAAGGCCACCTCGCTCTCTCGCTCTATATATGTACCAAATCCCCACAATATTTTTGGATGTGCACCAACTTTATCTGAGCCCCCAATATGGACCCCTTAAAAATCTCTTCTAGAAACGCCACTGGTTTTTAAGTAGGCCCTGACGCCTGCGTGATTTCAGAATGCTTTTTATCAGGCCTGCTTTAAGCTCATTTAGCTGCTGTCACCCTCCGCCTGGAACAGCAGGTGGTGCCATTGGGCAGGAAGAGGGAGCCTGGGCGGCTGCCACCGAGCGGCTGCTTTAGCCTCCTTCCCTGCTTCCCAGTCAGTAGCTCTCGGAGGACGGGGTTCAGCACCACGGACAGCAGCAGTTTGCTTCGCCGCAGCATCTCCGCTCCTCTGCCCCTGGACTGACACGCAGACCTCTTGACAGTAAGTCACGCCGAGAATGATTCTGCTTATTTTTGTCTTCATTTATTTATCATGTTGGTCTCGTGAACAGGAGCTGCATCAAAAGCGGCGCATAGGACTTTTCCACTGCATGGTGACTAGAGATAGGCTCCGGGGCGGCTCTGAGGAGAAGGGCGCAGAGAGTTAGGGCCCCCCCGGCCGTATCCCGTCTTCCGAGGCACCGTTAAACGTTGGTGAAAGTGAAATGGCTTGTGACGTGAGGGTGTGGCGGTCGCAGACACATTTTGTTGTATTTTTCTATTTACTACTTTCGCTCCTTACAGCACAACGGGTACGCATGCAATTATAGATGTACACCTTTGTGAATATGCCTTGCTTTCTGGGCATGGTTACATGCCATCTCGTTAATATTTGGGAGGGCCAAAATCTGCTAGAAACCGCTCTGTGATGAGCTGTGGGGGGGGGGGGGGGGGGAGAGGAGGCAGTGGCGTAAAGCAAAATGCCCCCCTCCCCCAACCCGCAGAATGTGATGAGGGGCGGCAGTCTCCAATATCTCCCGAATATTAATAGAATTTGGGCTCAGTGGGGGCCCCCTGAAGGGTTGGGGGCCCGCTGAAAGGTTGAGGGCCCCCCTGCACTTCAGGAGCTTGTGTTACGCCCCTGAGATGAGGGCGGTTTTCATTGGGGTTTGGAGAACACACAAGACACCAAATAACGATCGGGTGTGTGGTTTGTACATTGTATTGTATGCTATATATGTTTTGTATATATGTTATTGTGTTGTACATTGCGTTTTGCTTATTGCAATGTGTGTTGTGCATTGCTGTAGAATTTTGAGTTTTCTTGTGTAGCGCTTTGTATTTTTCATATTTTATGATACCGAGTGGTGCGTTCTCTTGTATCGTAAAGTGTTTTCAATTGAGATGAAATTTATATAGCGCATACTACCCCTGAAGCAGCGTAGTGTATTGCTGTATACATTGAATTGCACTGTGCGGTGCTTGGCAATTAATTAAATTGTACAGGATATTATATTTACGGAATTACATTATATATGCGCATTATTTTACAGTCTATCGTGTATTTTATTATACGTCGAACTGCATTTCCTATATTATCGCGATGGGGATAGTATATATCACATTTAATAGCGGGGGTGTATTTGAGCTGGTCCCTTAAAAAATATTACACTCTGCGCTTCACGACCATTGTGTTATTAATGCATTTTATGACATGACGCCTTTTGCTTCGCACGTAGTGCCATCGCAGAGCACGCGGCGTGTCACATTAATACTCTTTAAGTACAGATTGTATGACAATTGCAGACTTGACAGGGTCAGCATTTATGGGCCTGGTAAGGCGCTGACCGATCCGGCGGTCTTGTCGCCAGACCAGTATATGCGCCAGCTGAGTAGGTGAGGTTGCAACATTACCTTGGAGCCGTACCACCCAAACCTGGCATGCTGGGCACAATAGGCATGGCGTGACTGTGGTTAAAATAGCAGGTTTCATATGAATTCCCCTCTAATCTAATGCCTGCCGGCTGCTGAATGTTTCCAGGTTGTTTTTTTGGATGGCTGAGTGGTCACGGTCTGCCTCCTCGTCTGGGTTATTTTCGAACATAGACCCGGCTGCACTGAGTCGACCAGGCATGTTCGGTGGCGCATTAGCATGCAGCGCGCGCGGCGCTCACGCCTCCGAGATCCGGCCGATGCCCCCGGGGTGGCAAGTGATTGACATGTACAATTGAATCGGACAGGGGCGCGCGCGAGGGACGACTGTGGTCGCCGGCCGTGCTCCCTCCCCTGCTCACCGATGTGTGCCTTGGCCTTTGTGTTTTCTTTAGGTCTGGAAAGCGAGGTGCCAGGATGGTGAAGCTGGGGAGCAATCTGAGCGACAAGAACTGCAAGCCGTCGTCAGTGGAGGATGGCTTCCAGACCGTGCCCCTCATCACACCCCTGGATGTAAACCACCTGCAGTTCCCGGCCCCGGAGAAGGTAAACAATGGAAGCACGCACGTGAGGCCACCGGATCTCAAGACAGACAAAAGATACACAGATAAAGATGCACACGCGTTGTGACACTCAGACACACACAAGTAGGCACAAAGATAGACACAGTAACACGCACAAATAAACAACCAGAAACGGATACACTAACACAGAGACGGATACAGGCACACGCCACGTTCCCAAACAAGCCAGCACACGCCCAAATAGAGTAACGGAAACATACGCAAGTATACACAAGTATACACTATATAATACTAGCGCACACACTCACACATACACCAACACACACAACAAAGTATGCAGTCGTATAAATACTCAGACTGACAGTGCCTTTCTCTCTCACACACATACACAAGCACACGAACAAAGAGCAACACGCACTCGTGCATAACACAAATCAAGATAGTCAGGCAGAGACGAAGACCAGCATGCACTTCCACGTGCACACGCAGATACAGGCCCGTTGTTATGTTTGTAGCTATTGGTAACTTCATTTGGTTGCACATTGCTCGTTATAGTGGACTGTGAGGCTTGGGTTTTACGGTGACGATTTGGTTGTGTTTTTCCAGTACCTGCCAGGAGATGAAAACCGGGGGGCTTATTTACAAGCCCCTTGCGCCACTTTTGCGTCACTTTTCCCATGTAAAAAAAAGACGCAAAAGTGGCGTAAGGGGCTTGTAACCCCACTAGCGCCTCATCAAAGTGGGGTTTTCTCTTTGTGGTGTTACACACCCAGGCCTTAGCAGACCTTTGTTGCAGATTAACAGTCAGCCGACCCTGGCATTAAGCTACAGCGAACCAGCGTGTTAGCTCAACGACGCCCCCCTGATCTCGGCTGTCTTTTGTTCTGCACTGGGACCGTATTTTCCTGGGCGCTGACATCAGCTGCCAGTTACCTCCGCGAATGGCAACAAACAGTGTTAACATCGATCGTGCTCCCCGGAGCTCCCCACAGCATGCAGAATGGAGACCCTCCTCGCTTCCCGTCCTGTGGCCCGGGAGTGGATGCTGCCTCGATCCGTCCAGCCCTCAGCTGGGTCTGTCTGTAAGGAGGAGCAATACACAGCCACGTTGGTCCAATCATCTGCACGGGCTTTGGTGATACATTTGGCGATAGATGTGTCCATCTCCGATTTACGCCAGGGTTTTTTTTTAATGACATATTTGGAAAGATTTGCTAGGAGGTAAATGTGGAGGTGCAGAGGAGCACTGGCAGCCCTCAACCTTTTGAACGGGTGCAGCGCCGAGGCTAGGATTGCACCCAGCCTGATGCACATGTATTGGAAACCTTTCCGAAGAGGTTCACACCTATGTGCTCTCTAGAGGGTAGTTACTTAGGCTGTGGTGCGTCTGTTCCAAATAACATAGACCTACTAGGTCAGTGCAATTTCTCAATACCTGGATGAACAAAGAATCAAAACAGGTGTCGGAGTGACAGCTGCAGGATTTCCACGGTGCTGGCATGGAATATCACCTAAGTGAGAATGGTGTCAGAGCTTGCATATTCACTCACTCATCCACCTGTACATTCCTCTCAGAGAGTTAAGAACCTGGGCCAGACATCTGCCTGTAACCTGCATATCACTCATGGCTTAACTGATCATGTCCTGTGAAAGATGAAAGCTTGCCCAACTCTGCAATGCTGGATCTGTCCTGAGGAAATGTAAGATTGCACTTATTGCCTTTTGTGAGACAGGGAAGCTCGCTTTGCTACTGCCCTGCTTTACTTATTAATGACTAAAGAGGCAAGTCAGTTGTCTTGTTTCCTTCTATATTAGCCTTTTATTGTTATAGATGGGGCAGCATTATGGTCCACTAAAGCACACACAAGAGAGGTTGTTGTCCAGTGTGCATCCTAAAATATTTCATGGTACTCTCAAATGTGGTGATCATGAAAAGGAGACAGAGAAGAGAAAAGGAATTACCTAAATTCACGCTGTTTAGTCGAGCTTGGAAGCTGGGATTGAAATCAGGTTTCACTTCAGATATCACATTCTTTCCTGCTTCTACCCCAAGTGAGATTTTATTAGCGAAAAAGGGGCAGATGGGTTATCTTGTGGCTCCTATTTAAGACCTCTGCTGCTGTCCTAGATCTAGCAAAATTACGATCTATTAGACCATATACAAGAGAGGTTTTTATACACTGCACTTCCTGAAATAAATTAGTTCGAGTTGCTCTGAAATGTGATGACCACTGAAAAAGAAGCAGAGGTTAAGATTAGTAATTGTCCTGGGTCACACATGATGGACAAGCTGAGAAGGTGTGACTGAAACCAGGGTCCCTGGGTCACAGCTCCACAACTAGTTTTGCCCTGGGCCCAATAAAAGCTTTCGACTGGCCGGGCAGTGCGTACTTTATAAAAAGAAGTGCCTGGGCCCTTGTCTGGAGGCCACTGCAGCTTGCACCACCCAATGCTCCACCTAGTACTGCCAATGACAGTACTATCACTACTAGCCATTGCACTCGTACAGATGTGACAAATCAGACCTTATATATACATTAAAATGACTAATACATGCCTTCCAGGATATCCTTACAGCTTAGGGTGCAGGTATTGGTGATTTTAATGTATATTTAATTATTAAACAACAGCTGCTGCGCGCCTCAAAAAAAAAACAGCACCACCATGTGGCAGGCTGTCATAAGTGCCAGTGTTGTCCATAAAGTGCAGGTGCCGAGCACTGGAAACCACTGGCTAAAATTACCTACTGAGCCCGGGCATGTTATGCAAGGGAATAAAATTGCAGTAGCAGAAAGGGTTCACTAATTTTAATAAAGGGAACTCAGAGTAGTGATAAAATCTAAGGGGCTAAAGTGAAATAATACAAAATGCACTCTTTTATCTAAAAGTTTGTACCTCAGCTACTAATAAAGTGGTAATTACTAACATTTGAAGAATAAGAGGAGGCCCAGAGAGAGTCAAGAGCTCTTTCCTTAAGCCTCCAGAGCACTGCATTTCCAGACAGGATGAAACACAAATGAGGCTGAGGAGAATTATGGGGCCAGGTGATCACCGCCTCGCCAGGTGATCATTGCTCTATTGATGCTTACAATGAGACAGGAGTTGCCTTTGTGTGGGCAATATAGTTTGCAGCCTCAAGGTCTATACACTCCTACTGTCTACGCCCAGTCATTGGTGAGCGTGACTTGGCACCATGGGTATGGTCTGTTGCATAGTACAGTCTGGGGTTGCAGCGACTCACCATAGGACATATGTTGCATACTGACAACCTCCCCAATGAAGCAATGCCAGGCCTGCCCTATCGCCCTTCTGAGACTGGTGAACGTGCCCTGTGAAGGAGGGATTGTTTCACAATATTTGACGTGAGATACCTGTGTTCCTGGGGAAGACATCAGAGCCTAAAGAGCCAATATTGAAACACCAAAACATGTTGATGGAAAAGAAATAGGGCCCTTGCTCATCCATCCTGTTTCTGATAATGTGGTAGTAATACTGTAGTTAAAACATTTCTAGAAATTAGTCATCACACAAAAGAGAAATGCGTGCGACAAAAACAACTGGCAGACCTAGAGTCACGCAAGGCGTCCCTGGTGTTGCAACTCGACCGGGACCCCAGCCCCTCTCTCCAATGCAACTTGTTACAAGTGCAACAAACAATACAGCAATATCTAATGGGTGAAGCCAAAGGGATTTGGGAGGCGTCACAACATCGGATATACCAATGGGGAGATAAGTCGAGTAAAATGCTTTACAGTCTATGCCAGGTAGACAAATCCCCCGCTGCGGTCCCCACTATACGTGATGCCGAGGGAGTCTTATGTTCATCTCCAGAACTGGTGGTTCGGGAATTTGCACGGCATTTCTCCTCACTATAAGAGCGTCGTGAGCAGCTCTCTGAGGTCCAAATAGCGGAATTCCTTATAGAAATCTCACCTTGAAGGCTCACGGACCATATGCGAGACCAACTAGAGGCCCTTATCACCATAGATGAGCTGAGCGGGGCCTTGAATGCTATGCACCCAGGGCGGCCCCCGGACCCAATGGATTCCCTATGGAGTTCCTGAGGCCGAATATACACGTATTAGGCCCCCTACTTGCTGGCAGCAATACAGGATGCACAAGAGCAAAGTATATTACCCCAGGATTGGCGTCACGTGGAGATAGTTCTATTCCTTAAACCGGGTCACCCTTCGGAGGACCCTTCATCATACCGCCCTATTTTTCTTATCAACTTTGAGCCTAAATTATTAGGGAAGGTCCTGGCTGATCCCCTACAGACTTGTGTGTTGGACTCAATTCACCCGGACCAATCGAGTTTTATGCCTCATCGGGCTATTCGCCACAACATACGAAGAGTACATAATGCCATAGCGATGGCCCCAGCATTTGGACGCCTGGCAGCTATACTATTAGCTGACATAGACAAAGTATTCGATTCTGTCAGCGGGGTCTATCTATTCAAATTACTTGAAGCTGTAAACTTTGGCCCTCGCTTAATAGCATATGTCCGTTTGTTCCACACTAACTTAACGGCATCTGTTCATATAGTCGGACATCACTCAGCCCCCTTCCCAGTTCACAGGGGCACGAGACAGGGTGGCCCCCTATCCCCACTGTTGTTCACCCTAGCAGTGGAACCTTTGGCAGCGTGGGTTCGGAGCAAAGTGGGGCTCCGTGTATTTGAATGGGTTCAGTCAAGATCAGACTACAGTGCGCTATACGCGGATGACGTCCTTTTCTTTATGACTGACCCGTGGTTTTCGGGGCCCTGTATCTTACAAATCCTCAGAGTGTTTGGGGAAACTACTGGTCTGCACACCAACCCTGCAAAATCTGTGCTTTTCCCAGTATGCGGTAAGCAGGGGCGGGGCACCTGGGCGACGCAGCTGTCGCACGCGACAGGAGGTTTTAAATATTTGGCCATCTTCATGTCGCCATGCCCTAAGATCTCATTGGCAAATAATATCAACCCGCTACTTACGAGTCTAAATAGCGAAACAGTAATATGGTCCTTCCTTCCACTCTCACTATATGGACGGTCAGCCATCTTTAAGATGGTTTCTCTACCCAGAATTCTCTACAGACCCGTACAAAATTCCACATTCCGGGTTTGCACAAGTGAATGCCGTACAAAATAAATTTCTGTGGAACTGAGGGGCGATCAGGGTAGCGCTGCACACCGGCGCACAGTCCACGTACTATAGGGGTATTGCAGCAGCAGATATTTATGCATACTATGTGGCCTCTCACATATTGATAATAAACAAATGGTGGTACAACTCCCCAACTGACCCGGCTTTTGCGCTAGAGCACGCAGCAATGAAAGGGGCTTCCCTTCTTCAGTTCCTATATAGCTCCAGAAACGTAGAAATATTACATTGAAATCTTTTCAACAGCTACAAGTAGAATTCCAACTACAAAGGACACAATTTTACAAATATATCCAATTACGCCATGCTTTGAGCCCCTTGATTCATGCTTTAGAGACCCTACTGGAATTTCATCCTCTTGAGGGTTGCCTACTGATGGGGGATTTGGGGTTACATAAAATCCGGCAAATATATCAAACACTGACAACACATACATGGACGACACTGGACAAGACTAGAAGAGCATGGCAAGAAGATATTCCTGACTTGACGGACGATGACTGGGCTGAGGCAATTGCTAGACCTCGGGGCGCTGCTGTGTCCACACGATACCGCCTTATATAATTCAAGTACATACACCGTGCATACTACACACGGGCCAGACTCTGGAAGATGGGTGTTATCCAGTCCCCTACATGCTTAAGATGTGAGAGGGAGGATGGGTAATGTTTACATACTGTCTGGAGCTGCACTGGGTTGCAACACTTTTGGCACAAGGTATCATCTTGTCTAAGCAATGTATTATCATGGGAACTCTCACTTTACCCACGACTTTTCCTCCTGCACAGTACCGATGAGATAGGGGGAAATAAGTACAAACAACATCTGCTCTTTTTGGCCCTTACTATCGCCAAGCGCGATGTTGCCCAGCTGTGGAAGGGGATTTCTCAGCCGACTATAGGCAAATGGAAGGCCCAGCTAGACAGATGTATGGGTGCAGAGATTGTGGTGTTCCTGGCCCATGGCTGCCCCCAAAACATGGGATAATATGGACCCGCTGGGCGACATATCGTGGGATAGACCTTACCCCTCTACCATCTTCAGACCCCTGACAGGAGTCACTACTTATACACACATCCACTGACCAAATCGTTCCATACTATGTAACAGCCCGTAATTCTATGAATGTATCCTTTGTACAATTAATGGAATCTAGTACAGTCTCCATTATGTTCATGTTGTGTAACCTGCATGTACTGCAGGTATTGCAATTGTTTAAAAACTCCGGTACTCCTGATTTATCTTATTTCTTACAGGTACTTGTAGGGCTAGGACCCAGATTCCTTCAGGAAAGCCGAATACAATTTGTTATTACAAATAGGTCTGACAGTTTAACAAAAAGAGTACATAAATGTAAAAATAATTGACATGATCTCATCCAAACTAGGGAACCAATAACTAGGTAACTGTACCACCAGTGGACACTAGTACTCTTGAATTTTTCCCAGTGCATGATATGGAATCCTCTGATAAAGCATACAACATTAGGTAGGTGAGCATTCAAAATCGTATATAAGTACATGAATGTATGCCAATTCTATAACAGTTTGGCTGTTTCTTGCAGAAGTCTTGTACTTCCTCTTTCTTTATGTCCATTTACAAAAATTATGCAACACCTCTCACTCACTCTTCTATGCATTAGATACCTATATTGTACCTATCCTGATTGTGTGAGAGAATCATGTGATGTTCTTTCTGCTGCTGCTACCAGTTCTTAACTTATCATTTGTGTTAGAGAAGGTTGCACTGTGTATTTTGTATCTTTATTGTGTTGTGAAGCTCAGTATAAAACTTTCCACTCTACATTAGAAAAAAAGACCCACAGTGTCAAGGCTTGTTTCAATGCATGATGTGAGTGAAAGAGTGAACCCTCACAAAGTATGTTAGCAGACTTTGCTTTTGAATTTACACGTGAAACAAACTGTTTTAGAAATGGAGTACGCAAATTTGTAAAATTTTAAAAAGGATCTTACAAGTGGCTCCATTACATGTATAACACAGCCAGCCAATTTTTGGTATTTTAGCCAACATCACTTTGCATGCTGTTTGATCCCATAAAGAAACTGTTAAAAGCAAAACTACAAGCCCCTCAATGCAACATGCTCTGGCTGAAAAAGATACATGCTGGTAATCTAAGTTGTAGCGCCAAAGCTCAGAGTTGTAAAATGCAAAAAAAGTTACATTTACTTAGTTTAGTTCCTGCTTTTCAGCCTTTTTTCGTATAGGCAATCATGGGTTAAATAGCCCAGTGGGTGAGAGGGCAGAGGTAGTAGTCGCTATGCAAATGCCACATTCTTTTGCTAATGGGCTAACATTAGCACTCCTTGGTAACCAGCTTGCTGGAAGGACATATTTACCAGAACACTGTGATCATCAGCAAGGGACCTGTGTCTAAAGACACAGACCAAAGAAGAAAAGTAATGACCTTTCACCCCCTCTTCTCCCGCCCATTCCCGGCGGTTTGCCTGATTTAGGTGGTGCGCTCACAAAAGCTCACTGACACACCCTGCCTCAACAAGTGCAGCACAGACTGCAGGTGCTGCCCGCTCAAGTGCATCTCTCCCAGATTTGCTCCAATGCAAATCTTTGAAAACAAACCATAAGACAGATGGAGTACATTTGCAATGCCTTGGGTAGCCTCCTGATTTGCTCTAGAGAAATTCTTTGTGAATCATCCTCATTGTTGTGCGTTTGAGTGTGAAGTTCACTGCATGGCTTTGTATTTTTGTGCTGCATTTTGCAATGCCTTTTTCTGACTCCCTTAATGTTTTCCTCCAGTGAACTCAGCATACAGAGAGACCCTGGGAGGGACTTGATAGTTTAACAATAAATGTTTGACAACAGGGTCTAGAGCTCTTTAAATGTACTACACCCAATGTTTACCCCAGTCTGAGTGAGGGTGGCTACTTCTGTCTCATAATAAATAACTATAAACAGCCATAGACCTGATAATGCGGGGCATAATCCCCTTTCTTTTGTAGAGCTGGTAGTGGTGGGTAACTGACTCTACCCACCTGCTGGTCTAAATAATTTAACCAGTCTTATCCAATCTTAAATGCCCACAATTTTTTTTTATAGTTTTATAAACATCAGTTTGTCAGTCACCTCCTTACAAATATACCCCCTACTGAAAAGGTGTATAAAAAACTTCTCCTGTCTCATGCCAGAATGGGAGAACTCTGGCTGTGGTGGCAATAATTTCAGTTTGTAGCAGGAACATGTTACCTCCTTTCCTTCAGGAAACTGTCTCCTGGCTCTTCCTTTTGTGGATTAGTTCTCTGCCCCATAACTGGGGTCTTTTGCTTATCCTCATATCTAGGACGTGTATGCAATGTGTTTGAGCACTTCAATATATGGAATAAATTATGGCTTTCTATAAGGTCTCTCCGTGCATGTATACATATTGCGGTGGTCTCTCTACGGGTTGTCCTTTGTCCATCTGTGGACATAAAAGCATGCACTTTACTATTGCTCATACACCACTCTCCGAAACTAGAGTTACCAGTTGGGTGGCAGAATGTTTCTCTTTCCTTCCATTGTTCAGAATAGGTTCCCCAATTCAAGGGAAATTCACTTCTCCTTCCATTTCCTCTGATTCGCCGTTGGCTAGCATCAGTTGTTCTCTGGTTGTAACGTTCTAACTCCAATAAACATTCTGACCATGGCCAGCTCAAAGTGGCTCAACGTGTGAAATAAACAAACATCATAATTTCTAATAAAGGAGTACCAGTCTTGCTCATTGAGTTTTAATTGAACTCCAACCAGATTCCAGGAAGTCAGTGAGAGACTTTCCTTAAAATTAGAATTCTGGTGTGACAGCATGCCTTCCGTACCTACCACCGCCATCATGATAGCATTAGCTAGATTGGGGATAAGTGCACTAGAGGTATTTATGAAGCATAAATTAGGAAGGGGGTCTGACTCTGTACTAGCCCCACCTGGATAAAGTGAACTGGCACTGGGTGGAAATAAGTGGGTCTCCTGTAAGTCTCCGTCAACATATGACTGTCAATGTGAACAAGTCTGGGTGTGGCTCTAATCAGCAAGGCTGAGCCCAATAACTACGAGAACAAAGGAGTGCCAATGCTGATGCAATCAGTCAAAAAACCTTTTACTCGACACGGAAGAAAATTTCAAACAACCATGGAGGTACTATTTAATAGTATTTATTATGAAAATTCTTCCTCTAATTTGTGTAAGGAAAATTTTTTTTAGATACAAAATTCAGAAGCCGTCGAAACCACTTAAAGTACAAAAACGTACAAACATTTAAAGCAAACTTTGTAAAACAGAACAAAATTATTGAAAGAGAAAAAACTACATTACATTCATCTGCCGAAGTGACAGACTGAAAATCATAAGCCACCATTCATACACCACTCCTCATACAACCAAACACCCAATCACACGTTTTTTCTTTCGTTTTATTCAAATTGACCCACAGGTCAATCAAACCTGGTGAAAGTTTAGCGAAATTGTTCGAAGGTGCATATCCGTACTTGTTGATCTAATCGTTCACAGTTCAACGACATTCATATGGATGCACCAAGTTTTAATTACCACCAGTGTTTGAAAACAAAGGAAACTAAGTTAAACACAAAAAGCAAAAGGTCGACGCGTTTCGAACCCCTGATCCTTGTTTACAGGTGGGGGGTTCTCCTGAGGACCAAGATTCAGAGTGGCAGCATGAATAAAGATTCTTCGACATGAACCAACTTTAATAGACTCTCCGCAAAAGCGCAAGTGCTTGCTTGAATGGCAGATGGATATCTTTATGAACTGGCGACGAATCGCCAGGTTCTGTCTTCCGCCGCAAAGAGCAGAGCGCTCCGCCGAAAATACAAGATTCGGCTTTGCCGTTCCTATTCGCTAAGACTCCAGCGCTCCGGGACAAGAGACATCCCAGAGACGTTTTGATCAAGTTTTCCCACCTTTGCGATTCGTCGCCAGTTCATAAAGATATCCATCTGCTGTTCAAGCAAGCACTTGCGCTTTTGCGGAGAGTCTATTAAAGTTGGTTCATGTCGAAGAATCTTTATTCATGCTGCCACTCTGAATCTTGGTCCTGAGGAGAACCCCCACCTGTAAACAAGGATCAGGGGTTCGAAACGCGTTGACCTTTTGCTTTTTGTGTTTAACTTAGTTTCCTTTGTTTTCAAACACTGGTGGTAATTAAAACTTGGTGCATCCATATGAATTTCGTTGAACTGTGAACGATTAGATCAACTAGTACGGATATGCAACTTCGAACAATTTCGCTAAACTTTTACCAGGTTTGATTGACCTGTGGGTCAATTTGAATAAAAAGAAAGAAAAAACGTGTGATTGGGTGTTTGGTTGTATGAGGAGTGGTGTATGAATGGTGGCTTATGATTTTCAGTCTGTCACTTCGGCAGATGAATGTAATGTAGTTTTTTCTCTTTCAATAATTTTGTTCTGTTTTACAAAGTTTGCTTTAAATGTTTGTACGTTTTTGTACTTTAAGTGGTTTCGAAGGCTTCTGAATTTTGTATCTAAAAAAAATTTTCCTTACACAAATTAGAGGAAGAATTTTCATAATAAATACTATTAAATAGTACCTCCATGGTTGTTTGAAATTTTCTTCTGTGTCGAGTAAAAGGTTTTTTTACTGATTGCATCAGCATTGGCACTCCTTTGTTCTCGTAACATATGACTGTCAGCACCCAGAGCCTTTGAAATATAAGGACAAAGGGATAAGATGATTTCCTTTTACTGAGAGAAGACTTCACATTTTGAACAAATCAGTGTTGTGTTTGGCCTTGACTTCCCAGCTGTGCCTTAAAAGTGGGATACATCCTAGGCCTCTGGACTTCATACTTTGCAAGGGCATGGAGAAGACTTTGCACAGCTGTGTAGAGCAGAGGTTTGTCTGCCACATAGCCTTTGTTGGAGATTGTCATTCCTCAGGCAGGAGCAAAGCATGCATACCCAGAGTCAACTGCTGCTGTGGCGAAGTTCGTATAAGAGGAGTTTGTCTGACCTGTGAGAAGAGGAAAGCTCATATGATGTATTAATCTGCACCGTGGGTGCCAAAACAAACCGAGCAGTGAAGGAGCAACAATATCTTAAGACTGGATGGAAATTCTAATGTTGCTCGCCTGGACTTCTCACCTGTTTGTCTGAATCTGCGGCTTGGATGAATAACAACTGTCTGAAGCTTAAAGCAGTCTAGATGCAGGAGATGCTTATGGCACCCCTCACCAATCACTCTGGTCTGCTGCCTGTGTCCTAATTCACAGAGATACTGCCTTTCTCTTTCATCTGGAGCATAAAACCTCAGTGTTTATTTTAACAGAAATCTCTCTGTCAAACCCCACATTAAGAGGTGGGTTCCTCGTGCTTTGTTCACCACAAAATTGAGAAAAGGTACTACCATTTCTCCATCGGGACACTCATTTGATTGTGATTCATTCCATTCTAGAGTTCAGATTAGACTATGCTAATGCCTTATATCTCGGCCTGCCAGAATAAGCTGTTCATCTGCTACAAATGGTCCAGAATGCATCAGCAAGACTCCTGCTCAGTCTTATCACTCTGCTTTCATTTAAGACCACCCAAACGAACCATTCGTAAGCGGGCTCTGTTTAAGAACCTCCATGCTTGTAGTAAAGTGCACAGTCCTGCAGCTATTAAAGATTTGCTCCTGCGCTACACCCGGGAGATCCCCCTTTACTCTGCCAATTCCTCCTTGTGCTGCAGTCTCACAATGACAATAACTCCACATGGAGGCTGTTCAATTGCTTTTAGGGTGGCCTTAGATTGCAATGCTCTTTCACTAGAGCTACGAGCCATTTCTTATTATGTTAAGTTTCGAACAGCTATAAAAACCTGACTTTTCTAGATGTAAGGTGGGACTTTGTTTTGTCCTCAAATTAGCGCCGGGTTGCTTGAGGGCATTTGTGTGCTTCAGGAAAACAACTTTAGAGCTGCAGTGAGGCTTTCCCTCTACATCTCTGGTGATCGTAAAACATCTACAACAAGAGAGCTGTAGGTCTTTTCTTCACAATACTACTATCAAAGTTGTCACTTGTTGGCTGTAGACATAATAGTGTTTCCAGAAATGTTTCAGCCAGCTCTCTAGTTTGTGGTTCCGGACATATCACCGGTTAACATCATGGCTTGACCCCCAAACCTAAAGTCCAGTATCCAGTTGAAACTGGTGAATCTTTGGGACTTTGTGTATGTCCCGGCCTCATGTTTCCCCCAAAAGAAAGTCTTGACTCCACCCTGCTATGTTTGAGATACTGCTCCCTAAACTTTGACACTCTACAGGATGTCACAGTGAATGCCTATCCCTCATTACATTTTCCCATAATCGGAACAGTGGGGCAGATTTACAAGCCCCTTGCACCACTTTTGCGTCATTTTTAACATGGGAAAAATGATGCAAAAGTGCCGCATGGGGCTTGTAAGTCTGCCCCAGTGAGACCATTGGGGCTGTTAATTGGTATCAAACTGTACTCTGTCCTGACTGGACATAGACTTCAGGATGGTCGGTAGCTACTTGTAACTTTTCTACGAGACTTCAGGCACCTTAAAAATGGCCATTTGCTTGGCTGGAATGTGATCTTTATTGATTGGATGGTGAGTTTTAGGTGAAGTAATTGTTGGATTTTTATTTTTCCTAGAAAGTTAACTGAGGACGCTTAATCCAACTGAGTTGTCCAGACCAGGAACAGATCTTTGACATTGAATCTATTACATGCTATATAATGTGCTATCCTGTATCTGAGATGGGGCGTATCATGGTCAGCAAGATTGGAGGGGTGTGAGCTTCAGATTTTCCAACAATCATACTGGCATATAATGTTAAAATACATTATACAACAAGCAGGGCACATGAGAGGGGCTTAGGGGCAGTGGAAAGAGAGAGGAATGTGGATTGGTAGGAGTACTAAATGAGAGAAGACACACTATTTTATAAAATAGCCAACATTTTTGAGGAGTTTCAAAATAGAGAAAGGGAGGGATTTTGTGCATTTTTGTTTGTGTGTATGTAAAAATCCAACAGACACCTCATCATACTCGACTGAAAGCGCCTGTACCCAACTACTTATCAGAAAATTATTTGGGGGGGGGGTGTATTGTAACACCCTAAACACCCCCCCCCGAAGCTACGCCCCCTGTTTCCGAAATTCCTACTCCTAGAGTAAGCCTCAACCTCTTGAAGTCAGGATCCATTAAAGTCAAGTGCTGAAAGGGAGGAACTTGCTATCCAATTGGTCTGTAATAGTATTGATGACCTGATACTCCAGTACCACTCAGCAGTAGTCACGCAGCACATTGCCTAGTTAACCACTGACATTACAGAAAGCCCTCGCCAGGGGAGAATTGCGGGTGAGGGATTGTTTGATGAACTGGCAGAGTTTGCCTTTTAAAATGTTTTTTCAGATCATCAGAAGACTGCTTTCAAAGTTTCAAGTCTTATTAAAATGATGTAAAACCTAGGGCTGTTTGTTGGCACAGCAGGTATGAAGGAGAGGCCCCGCCCCCTCGTCTGGCCCACTTTGTTATTCTACTGTTTGTTACTGGCATCAATAACTCTCCATCGCGTATGTTCGATTTATGTTGAGCTATTTCAATACTTTCTTGCTCCTCACATCTGTCAAGCAATTTAAATGCTAATATCAGGAAGCTAATCTCTCTCGCCAGCAAAGAGTTATTTTCTGTGTGGAATCATTGCAGTGGACAAAATGGCGGCCATTTCCATTCCCATTTGGGGACCGGATAGCTGTGGGGATTACACTCTGTCCTTTTGTAGAAACTGACAAGTACCTCTATTAGTTTTACTGGTGAAGGAATAACCTCGAAGTAAATGGGAAATAACACTCGGTGCTTTTGTGGAATGAAAGCTGAGTGCCCTACAAAGAGGAGATTTAATATATCAGAACGAGCACATTCGCACCGTGGAAAGAAAATACAGATGACATGTTGTTACAAAAGTGTGTGACATATTACTTCACTCTGTGGCTCTTGTGCAGATGAGAACCGGGAACCATAACGGCACGAGATGCTAATGCCTGGATTTAGTGCATTATTCAATTTAATAATAATAATACTGATATTTGTAAAGCGCGAACAGCTACCTCACAAGGAGGTGTCCCGGCACTATAGACCGCTGGTGAACCTGGCCTGGCTATCCCTGTGAGATGGTCCCTTTCTGGGTATCTCCAAGGTGAAACCAGGCATCCCCAGCGACTGTGGGGGGCCGTTGTAGAGATGAGGCAAGCTAATGCCCAGAGTTGCCGAGTGTGTTCCTGGTTAGAGTAGGTACCGAGGCGAGAATTATCAAATCCGTTTTTGACCCTGGTCCACAACCCTGCCGCGTCGGGAATTGAACCCTGGTCCCTGGCCAATTCTCTGCTTACAGGTCTGCCGCCTCTAACCAGTGAGCCACACCTCTCTACAAGTAGAACAGTTGTATCTTTGTTCTGCATTGATCCCGATTCATGGCTACCTCTTCTCCCATCACATACAAATCTTGCTGCAGTCAGTTCTTATCATCATGAGATTGTCTTTACACCCTTAGGAAAGGTTGTTTCACTGGATTCTTAGAATTCATTGGCGTGCAAACTACCAGTCACTATCAACTGCAACAGAGAATGTGGCACAACATAAACAGGTACGATGGGAAATACCCTGTCTTTGGTAATGCATTCTGGTAATGTTTTTGAGGCCAGATGTAAAAGAAGACCTATGGTCCAGAAAGCTGTTATTTGACCGGAAATGTTTGTCCCAGAATTTATCATTTCTGTTATACGCTGTTATAACATACTAAATGCGAACAGGTTTAAATGGGGTTCTTAAAAGCTTAAAACTGTGGGGCTTATTTATGAGCCCCTTCGCGGTCGGTGCGTCACAGCGCAACCAGCGGTTGATATTTACAAGCACACATAAATCCACCCTGCTCACTTGACGTGTTCTTGTAAATATCGCCCCTTTTCACCCAACACTTTGCGTGTAAGGGGTGTGAGATGGGTGTTGCTGTGGGTGTTCCCACACAACACCTATGCCCACTGATGCATTTCCAGATTTACGAGTAATCATAAACCTGGAAATGCATCAGAATGCTACGCCACCCCCAGGGGTGGCGTAGCGAAGCGCAATGAAGAGAAATATTTTCATTTCTTCTAGATTTTTTCCTCTTTCAATGCTTGCTCATTCTACAGCAGGCTTTGAAGGAGGAAATCACCTCCATTGATTGGTTTTGTGCAGGAAGGATTCCCTGCCTGCACAAAAACAATCTCCCCATGATGCAGGCATGTTGTAGTAAATATGTTGCATCCCTGTGCCTCGAAAGCAGCGTGGCTCAGGAGACTTGCAGCACCACGCTGTATTAGTTTCTTGTAACTAGGGCCTCGCATGTGTGGCCCAATTGCTGGCCAGAAAGGAGTAGCTTCTCTGAGCTTACCCAAACCAGAAAGACATGCCCAGTTTGAGCAAAAGAGAACGTAATTAAACATGGTTGCTGGAGGTGCTTGGAACTAAGATGGACCCAGTTACTCACTTGCCCAAAGTAGCATGGGTAAGGACAGCTTGAGAAGAGTGCTGCCAGCGGTAACATGTGAGAGAGTGGCTGTGTAAGCCTAGAGGTTGCGGAGGCTTTTAAGAGAAGCTAGAAGGCTGCTGTGAAAGATTATCGAAGACCTTGTGAGTACCTCTTTGTCTGCCTGTTTGGAGTTGGTGAGTGCCACTTTGTCCCTCTACAAATGAAGAGGAGGTGTAGAACCATGTGTCCCGGTACACGACTCCGCGTTGCAAGGAGAAACACAGGTGATCACTCATTAATGATGGTAATCTGGGGTGCAGAGGGTTGAGCAGATGAGGGTGAGAGGTCACTGTTGCCAAGGCAGAGCACTGACCCCTCAAGAAACCAGTTTTCAGGGCTTCCATGTCCTGGGATGATGACGCGTTCATCTTTGTGGTGCAGAGGCAGGTGCAGTGGTATGCCGAGGGCCGCTGAGCTCTTATGTACCTCTCCATAGTGCAATCAAAGCAATTTGTGCCTCTCAGGCCCAGCAGAGGTTATTGAGAGTTGGGCTTCTAGATATACCTCAGACCTCGCTTTGTTGGTGCTTAGTACTTAGCGCTGCCAGAAGGAGGATGCCCCCAGTCTTATACATATGTGGGCGAAATGAAGGTTTCTTGGAGGAAGTGCATACCATCAAATGAACACTGTCTGGCTGCCTTGAAGTGAAAGTTGCTATCCAGGTGGGATGACCAGAAGAGTGTGACACTACTTGGACTTCAGGGTGATCTTCTGAACGTGAATGGCACCAGAACTAAGAGGAGCGTCTTAGAATGGCAATGCAAGACCTCACAGTTTAGATGGTGTCAACTGTCGCATGAAGCTTGCCCCGACCTCATAGGCAAGGACTCCCAGGCAAACCACATTATACTTATTCTTACTACACAAAGATACAGGAAGATCAAGAAGAGAAGAAACACAAGTCTTGGGCTTCTTAGAGCTCTCCTGCAAGGATAACTGTACGAACTGCCCAGTCGCTCTCAAGATAGGCTTTCACATGTTCCTGTTGGAGGGGCTGCAGCAGCGTGGATCGTATATGGGTGATAATGTAGTTGAGCTGAAGAGAAGCATGAAAGGCCTCAGTACAGGGATGAAAGTCAACGTGTAGTTGGTCGAGTTTACGTCAGACACTAGCCAAGTAGTGAGAACATCAGTTGTGACCATGGAAGCCCAAATGAAGACACTGACAGAAAAAGGCTGAGCTCTGGAAAACAGATTCTGATGAGACAACATCCCTATCAAACACTTGAGAGAGTAGCCAGATGCTGATGGCATCTAGTCTGTATGCAGTCGCTATTGAGGAAAGTGCTGGAGGGAGAGGACACCCTTCATTGTATATGAAAATGGTCATAGAGTGGGAAAAAGTCTAAAAGGGCCATGGAGTGCCTGCGAGAGATTGGGGCAAACATTTTGTACTATCAATTTGAAGAACGTGCACTTAAATGGTTGAAGTTAGAGCGCTTCAGTTTGATGTTATCGCATGAAAAGGTGCAATGTTTATAATGCACCTTGATATCTAAATGGACTCAAGGATCTAACGGGTAGGTATGTGTAAACTTGATGCTTTGTCCCCACCACTAAGAGCTAATTGACCTAAACTGAAACAAGGTATATTATGTGACCTCACAAGTTGGAAATCCATCTTTATCATTTGTTGGGTCGATTTGATATTGATTGTATTATATCTCATTCAAGAGATTCCAATATCTGTCCTGAGACAAGACATCCTGGTCCTAAACCACGAAGGTAAACTTACACTTTTGTGTAAGTTATGATTTTTTGCCATTCACAATGCAATTTTACGAGTAGTATCTTTACAACAGCCTATCTTTTTATCTACAGAGTCTCTGCCACGAGTGTGGGGACTCCACAGTCGTAAAGATACTACTCGTAAAGTTCCTATGCAAAGTTTACCTTTGTGAATCAGGCCTCCTGTCTCTACAGAAGAAGCTAGATTAGTTTATTTGGGAAGTTGTAAGAGTAAGCATGCCAAGAAGGATTATGATGGTGAAAGGGTTAGGGTTTGTGGCGACCCTGATATTTGGAGATACCCTCAGGAGTCACATTTTAGGCAATTGCTGCTCAGGGTTGACTGGGAAAAGGACAAAAAAGGTCCCTATGCATCAAGTGATAGCAGACTTAGCCGTTTGGAGGGGCAGCCTACATTACTTGCTGATGCGATTGCGCAAACTGTCTTAGAAATGTGTGAAGCTGCTGCCAGCAAAATTAAGTTGACAAATGTACCCTCGCCCTTATCTTCAGCCAGGTTCTGACCCGCTCTGATGGAGAACTGATACATGTTAATTTTGGAGGGGGAAGAGGGAAAGCTCATATAACCTAATGCCATTTCTACAGATGTGCAGAGGGGGCAAGGGAAGTTGGGCAGGGGCCAGATTAGTTTTGGAAAGTTTCCTTAACTAGAAGGAATGGAGTAGATACATTTGGCTGTGCCAGCCGCTTTGAAAAGTGTTGCAAGTGGTGAATGCTTTCTCTGTGTTAAAGATGTCGAATCCTCAATAAAAATGTTTGAAAGTTAAAAGCTGAAATACCAAATCGCCTTCGGTAAAGGTTCTTCCTAATAATACGGCACTCATTCTGCAGAAACATTTGGACAGATAACACAATCGTCCGATCACAGAACTACTTCTTGATAGATACTCTTCTGTGGGCAGGCTTACATCCCCGTTAGTCATCTCCGGGTACATCTCAACTTAAGACATAGGCTGGGCGGAGGTGGAGTATTATACATTCATTAATTTTCTCTTTAAAAAAGAATCACTTTTCTCTCTGTCTTTGAGATCATATAAATGTTTCAAAAGGGCGAACTTCAAGAAGCAAAAAAAGTGGTGTGCAGAGGTTTGTTGAGATATTTCAGGGGGTGGATACACAAGTGTCTGAAGGCAACTGGGGCCGTTAAGCAGGTGAACTTGAGCCTGACACTGATTCTAGGTTAGATACAATTGAGGACACTTGTGATGCTCACTTTGGTTTCATCGAGTGTTTCCCCCCTTCCACGTCCTTGCCACTATTTTAGCTATTCAGAGCCTCACTTCTTGTACAGCAACATTTGTCAGTATTCTTTTTAGACAGCGTTCAGGACCTGTTATCCTGCCGCTCTTTGTTGATATGACAAAGGTATCTTAAACTAGGCTAGAAAGTGCCTTAAGATGCTTAGACATTCCATCCCCCCTCCTCATTACTGATAGGACTGCCTCGACAAGGGGATCACTACATCACCTCTGCACATTAAAGTCCTGTCTCCTTCAAACATTTGAAGCTGGGCTGTAACTGCGACTCAGCTTAATCACAAGCCCCTCAATCGAGACCCAATTAAATGTGGATTGGCTCCCTAAACTAGACCTTCTTTTTACCCAGTTTTTTCCAAAGGCTTGCTCAAAATGTTAACACGATTGGAGATAATATATGCCATGTCACCAAATGTACTGTCTTAGCACCTTCAAATTGAAGGATGCCTACTTCCATAGATTGATTTAGCATAATCTGAGTTGGAACTCATCATGTTAGCGTCTTGGGGGCGCTCCTAGTACAACGCGTTACCTATTTAGCTTGCTTCAATCTTCCTATAACTTATTCATTAAATTATAGCAGTTACTAGCAATTCCTTCACAGCTTCTATATATACTTCTCTTCCCACAATTCGGAAATAGGCTGGTCAGGGTTGCTTTTTCTATTGTTGCTAGAAGTCCCTCAGCCATGATGACTAAAATGAGGTTGCACTAGCTGATCCGCTAATTGCTGAATTCAGTTTGGGACCACCAAATATAGTACTTCCAGGTGCCAAATTAACGATCACATTAAACCAGACGTAGTGCTAAAGTCTGATCTAACGTACATGTTAGTATAAAGTTTACTTCAGAAAGCCACCAGTTTCATGCCCCAAAGACATAGTAGCCGTTTCGGATTAACTGCAGCAGTTGTCAGCTGAGACAGCCTGCTGTCCTCCTGCCAGGAGGTGTGAATGGCTCCCAGGAAATGGGAACAGAAGGCTTGTTGGTGGGAGGAGGTGTGAACCCCTCCTGACAAGATGGTCAAAGGCCTGTGGCTGCAGAAGGCCTAAATTCAAAGGACCAGCCCCTGTCACGGGCAAGTGCGAGACTCACTTTAGCCCGTCCTCTCTTTTTCAAGATAGACATGCTGGCATCTGTTCCAGAGGTGGAATCCCTGTTGCAGAACTGGTTTTCCAGGAGGAGTTGCTCATTATACTGGACGCACCTCAGGGGTGTGACTTACCTCTGACCAAGGGAAGAAAGGTTCTGACATCTTGGATATGAGCAGAGAGATGCACTGAGGGATTTATTGTCAATGCCCCAGAACTTAATGCAAGAGTGGGTAGGGTTGCCCATGGGAATTTTATTTTCATTGGCTAGAGAGTCCTCCCCACCTACAATCTCTAAACTGGCATAAAAGTAGCACCTCTGGGTACCAGCATCGGAACACGACTGAAGGACTGCACGTGCTTAACCTGTGGACCTCAGAAAGACTGCACCGGCTAAGCCAAGACAGGACTTCTTCTGCCGTTAAAGTCATGGAGAGAGACCCCAAGGGCTGTACGTGCTCCCTCTTGTGCCAAGGACCAGTAGGTGGACTCCAAGGACTAGCCTCTTGTATCTGCAAAGTGCCCAGCTGACAAGTTACACCTGGACTTGCCCTGGACCCTGATGGTGCAGTCCAGGAGATCAAGTCCTAGCCCTTAACAGGTCCCCCTCAGATCCTGGGCCCTCAGCTGCTGCTAGGGTGTGTTCTTCCCCTAAAATGAATTACAACTTGCAAGCCTAGAGCTCTAAGATAATGTTTTATTTTAAATGAAGAACCAGAGACTAATACACTATCACTACTCAGCTGTTGATGTTGAATTCTTTCTGAGATGCTGATTTCAGATTGCACCCACTGAAAAGACTTGCCAGTTTATAGATAGCCTCGAACTGCCGTCGAGAGCCAAGGCTCATACTGGAGTGATGGACTTTGCCCATGCGCTGACCTCAAGCCTAACACTGAATCTAACCTCAGAGGACCCCACTGGCAAGCCAGTTAATAAGAAAAAGAACAAAAAAAATTCTATATGTGAAGGTACAAGTTTGTCCGGGACAAACTCATCTTCTTCATCCATCCGGCGCTCCTTGGCAGCCAGCCTGAAACTTTGACTTCGGTCCAGACCCTCGCATTCGAGGCTCTAGACTAACGTTACAAGTGAAAATCAGTGATTTCTGAAACTTTGTGAGTGAATTGCACCGATTTATGAAAAATGTCACAAATCAAGATTATAGTTCCCTTCATCAGAATTTTGTAAATTTGGTGTCTATTAAAATATAGAAATATATACAAATTGTATAAATTGGAGTGGGTTATGTATTGTGACGGTTTTCTTACTTGTTAACTGTGTTGGCTTATTTTCCTTTGAGTTAAGCCTAACTGCTCTCTGCCACATCTAACTTAGACTGGGCTGAGGTTTAAATCAAAGTAACCTAACTGAACGTGATACAGAATATTACTTGGTGATGTCTTGCAGTTCACCCTAATTAAAAATACACGTCCTCACTAGTGTCTTCAGATTGCTAGATATATTCTGAAAAGGAGAGTTTGGCACCTTTCGAAATGCAAATAGATTAGGGCTGAGCCGTAGGTGCTGTGGTAGTTGTTTCTTTGTTCTTGTTACTTGCCTAGAGAATGTCTGGTGTATCCTCTTGGTCATGTTAGGTTTTGGGACATCCAGTAGGAGGCTAAAATTGCTTTTAGTGTATTTCAGCTCATGAGATGTTCCCAAGAACCTTTCAGGGAGGCACAGATGTGGAGCTTAATGGGTGACACTGACTTCAAGGGAGAGTTGATGAAATTTTTTGGGAATTGGAATTGCATAGACTCTTTTTAGCCTTTGATGAGAGAAGCTGCCGCATGAATAATAGCTTTAAGAGGATTTTGGGAAACCTGAGCGTAGGGCATTCCCCCCCATCATGGTAAAAAACAACCGATGCTCACACTGCTCTTCTAAGGTCAGACTGGTGAATAGAAGCTTTGATTTTTGTTGTTGTTGTAGAAACAGTTGACTAATGAAGCATTTTTTATCCAGAGTCGTCGTTGCTTCATGTATCTTCATTAATGACCTTGTTATGGGGGTCCTTGTTATGTTCAGCAATGAAAATTACTGTTTTTCAAAACAACACCAAGATGTATTCATCAGAACAAAAACAGTCACGTGCATATTGAACAAACTGCATTTGTGTGCAAAGTTCAAGCTCTGTGAGGGGTGACTTTTAGATGCATTTGATTGTATTATTCCGTGCACACTTCAACACACCAACTTCATTTGGATACTGATCATTAGGTGGACTTTGGAGCCAGGAGCCAGAGAAGAACTGGTCGGGTTGTTTTACAGACAACCTTGTATTTACAATTGTGCTATGCGGAATAATCACTAACTAAAAGATGTCTTTTAAGGGAAACATCTTTGAATGTGACAGTATGGATTATTTGTTGGGGTTCTCAAACTGAGAAGTTCTCGATTCAAGTGCTATGGTTTCCTGAGCTATCCACTCTCCATAGCAACATATTCCAAACTGGATAGCTCGGTCTAGTCTACAACCGGCACACTTCTATTTCTTGTGTCCAATATGACTGCAGTGTAACTTACCTAAAGAAATAAAAACACCTAGTCCCCTTGATATCCAGATGATCTCTGCACTGGCATAATAAGGTTCTATCCAGAGGAACATGGCACACATTTCATTTTGCAGAATGAAAAGTATTTGGTTCGATTTCCTCAGCAGAGAGATACACAGGACTGTAACAATTACTAGGCAGGTGAACCTGGGGTACTAGACAAACATGTTCATATCCTAGTATAAACCTTAAAGTTGAAATGTACCACGTTTTACCTTCAAATAAATACATTGTTTTCATTGCACTAATTAAAAGAACCCACAAGTGTGTTCACAAACCAGGTGTGCCCAACCTCATTAGCCACAAATGAATCACCTCAAATAAAGTCCTACAATTTATTGGTCCGGTTCCATGCATAATTTTAAATACAATCTGGAGGACATACTCTGGGCCTTCATGATTATAATTTTATGTCCCGCTCTAGTCTTAGTTGATTTATGAGGTAACTTGCCTGGCGCCTAGATCACGCTTCCCAAATCGACCCTCTAGCTCATTACATTTAAATGGGAACTCCGTCAAATATGAAGCACATTCACAATGGGTAAGTGGAATTACTTTGCTAGAACATCCCCTCAATAAGGGAACTTCTGAGAAGCCACCATTGATCACATTAAATTATCGTAAAGTGTCATTTGTTCTAAGGATGTTCGCACTCATCATGACAAAATGATCCTTCCGGGTTGAGTTCCTGCTAAACAGAAGACCTAAGATTTTGTGAAGTGGAACAACATGCATTGGACTATTATTTACTCTCCGTGAACATATAGAGATGTTTCTTTCATCAAACTTCCATTTTTTTTTTTTTTTTTAGTGTTTATGCCTAGTTAGTTTTTTTCACACTATTATGACAAGCCTACAATATGTGCCCAGAGGCCTCCCACTGGCTGGTCCATTATAATCAATACCTAACAACACAACACAATGTATGTTTAATCTTGGGGAGAAGCATTTTATTTGTTGTATTGTCTCAGGTATGTAAGTCTGCCAGACACATTGGTTATCTCGTTAAACATAGAGCCCTGAAAAACGAATTGTATGTGGTCCCAGTTAGGGATCATTCTTAAAAAGGTTCAGAGGTGCAATGGATGCTAATATTGTCCTAGTCTGACAAACTGTAGGACTTCCTGCTGTGTCCCTCGCTACACAGAAGTTCTGCCTTATAAATTGCCATCGAGTAAGTAGCCCAAACACAATAAGGTATACGAAAATGAAGATATTCTTAGAGGTTGAAGTAGCAGGGGCAATTTAAAGCTAGAATAAGGATATCTCATTTTAGCGAATAGCCTTTGCATGTTTTACTAAGTTCAAGGGAACTTCAGATGCTTTTTTCTCTCATCAATTTCTTGTAAACATTTACTGCATTTCTTTAAGCCCCAGTGGCATGAGGAGGAGAGTTTTAAGGTTAGCCCATAACTATCTTTACAGAGTACATTTAGCTCTTCAACATTCCCCACAAAATAAGAAATTTGCAAGCTGGATGCCTACTTATTTAAAGTTATAATAATTTAATGTAAGACTTGTCTTATGACCATGGCGTTATTACCAATGAGTGATTCTGAGAAAGTGACAAGTTCTTGAACACGGGTGATGTTTTGGGTACGAGCCAAAGCATCCTTGCTCATCTCTTCCTTGTTCTCAGTCAGATCAAGGCTTCCCCTCATACTCCGCACATTGACATGTATGCCAAACCCAACCCAAAGTGACTGCTTCCAGTCAGGGCAATACAACCAAGTCCAGGAAATTCAGAACTCTTCAAAATGAATTGCAAGGTAAACAGATTTGCCTATGCCAAAGTTCCATCTAGCACGCATGTCGTTAGGGAAGCGGCCATTTAATGCAGATAAATGACTTTCCCTAAGCGCACTCTTATTGCGTTATCCTTTGCACAGGACGTCGAGGACAGGAAGCGTGCATCTGGAACAACAGATATTTCTCTTCCGTCCTCCTCTAGGGCAACATCATCAACTGTTTCAATCACTCTCATGTTCCAATTACTTTGACTGCTGATCTGGTGTCACAAAAGCAAGATCAAGTTGAAGTCAGATCACGTTCCTTATTTCCTAACCTCCCGACAAGGGGCAAATGCACACTCAACGATACAACTGTGCAGTGAGGATCCCATTTTTCACATAAGGAGAATGCCGAGCAACCGCATTTTTACTCCTAAAGGTGATCAGGCTAAAGGTTGATGTAAGCACTCTGGCCTGCGTCTGCCAAGACCTGTGTTGTCATGTGAATTTTATCTTCTTTCGCCAACTGATATACTCCATGTGGGACAGATCCCCTGACACGCATGCGGCAGCACCTAGCAGGGAAATATGTATGGTAGGAAGCTAGAATGCTCTAGGGAATCTGTGCCTGGGCCTATGTTTACCAGGCTGACCTCCTCACTCTGTGCTGGTGGATCCACCCATACTTTGAGAACTGGATTATCCAGAGAGTAGAAGTAGGAGTAAGTTATCTTCCAGGTGTCTCCGTTACTACGAGTCCATAGTCTCTTTCCTTTTCTTTGCTCTCTCCCCCACTAATCCTGAGCCAACGCACGAAAACAGAACAAAGGGTGTATGCCCGGTTATTGCTTCCCCCTCTGCGTGGAGTACCAGGTGTAAGGCACGACTCAGGTGCTGTAAGACTTTTCTGGTCATACAACTAATATCCTTGGATACCCGCAGGTTGCTAATGCAGAAGGGCCTACATACGAGAAGGAACCGACTCCCCGTAACATCATAGACATATCCTGCTACACAGGCTAAAATACAAGATTCTGTAGGTGGCAGAGTTATATGTAATGCTGACAGATTATGTAGGTTATTTTGTAACATGAAACCATCTTGTACTGCGATACATGCTGCTGTTATTTTTGGTATGCTGCAACGGCCACTTGAAAGCACAGAGCTAAGAAATCAGGAAAATAGCTTCACTTGTGTTCCTGCAGTTCACATCTTTATTGAGGCAGTGAGTTCCAATCCTGAGAGACTACGTCTGCCAAGTGATCCATTGTCCTCATTTGGAGAGTATAAAGTGAAATTTACGATGTTATGTTACGTGTATTTTTACATAGCATAGAGTGTGCTTACTTGGTCTCTTCACTCTTTGTCTGCAAATGTTTGTTTACATTTGTCGGTTTTCCTAACAAAGGTTCTCCATGACTCCCCTTGGCCCAGTAGAGGGTGGATGATGTGAATTGGAGGTTGTGGGTTGTCTGCATATTTGTGAGACAGATGATTGGGTGGGTTTTGTGCCTTTCTAACCTACCCAGTGTATATGGCATATGTCATGGGTTGTCTCTGTGGAATGTTTTGCATTGGAAGTGCCCACAACCCCCAGGGTGCACAGATCATTGGTACATGCCACTGAAGGCAGATCCTGGAGAACTGTGAGTTCTTTTCGAGCACCGGGTATTAGCTGGACACACTTGGCAGCAGAGGCGAAGGAGGAGAGGGTCTTGAGTCCCAGGCTGCACAGCACTGCATGCATGTACAACATTTGCCTTGATGGAGTTTGTAACAAGGTTTATTTGTGCTTGTCACTAGAACTTACGTCAAACAGAAAAGAATAGCAAAAGCAAATCTTAAAATGAAGGTATTTGACAATGCAATGCTGTAAAGTGGAATCTAAATATCGCTTTAAGTAGCCCGAGTACTTACGTTGGGAAAACCTGCTGGCACAGTCATGAAAATAAAGGTTTCTGCATTCTGTGGTTTTGCAGTGTAATGCTAGGCTTGCCCACCCTTGTGACATCAGTCTACTACGTGGCCCAGGTGCTGAAAATCTTTCTTCTTAACATGGCTGCGGAAATCCTTAAGCAAAGCGTGTTCCATGCCCTATGCCTTCTATGCACTACTGATTCATCCTGAATGGAAACTCCATCCCTAGTCAATTTAAAAGGCTTTAGTGGTGCTTCCAGCAAATTAACCCGAGGTGTTGAACTCTGCTATCACAGTCCAGGATGAGTGCTTAAATAAAGACTTGCATTACGTTGCGGCGGGCTCTTCGGCTTGAACCCTGTCGTCCCAGAGGCCTAAGCAACCAGGCAAAAGAGCACTTCCTCAGCTGTTCCTCCCTCCAACTCCCTCCTGGGCTGTGGGTTTGCAGATAAATGTGGCTAATAGATAGAGGCCTCAAAGAGAGTTCTGAAAGCAGATATTGAAGAGGGGAGAGGAGGCAGTCTCCTACCCGCAAGGGGGTTTTCTCTTGCCTGCCCTCATATCTTGTGAGCAGTTTCCCTTGAATTGTAACTCCGAAATGCCCTCCTTTCTCTTCCTCCTTCCATTACCTAGTTGATCTTTGACCTCTGAGGCGGAAGCCGGAGGAGAATACTCGCAGAATTTTAAAATTGTTATATCTTTGTGTGTTTTTAACTCACTCACTCGCACTCTCACCTGTGCTTTATTCGGGGCTGAAGCGCTGACAGGATCCTACAAACCAGCGGATTTAGCGCTGTTTGGGACAGCTTTCTGTCAGGGACGCCATCGCTGCTCTTGCGAGGCCACGCCCACCTTATAGGCCACGCCCACACCCCCTGCCTATAACTGCAGCGCGGACTACCAGAGCGTTAGTTGATCTTTGACCTCTGAGGCGGAAGCCGGAGGAGAATACTCGCAGAATTTTAAAATTGGTATATCTTTGTGTGTTTTTAACTCACTCACTCGCACTCTCACCTGTGCTTTATTCGGGGCTGAAGCGCTGACAGGATCCTACAAACCAGCGGATTTAGCGCTGTTTGGGACAGCTTTCTGTCAGGGACGCCATCGCTGCTCTTGCGAGGCCACGCCCACCTTATAGGCCACGCCCACACCCCCTGCCTATAACTGCAGCGCGGACTACCAGCGCGTTAGTTGATCTTTGACCTCTGAGGCGGAAGCCGGAGGAGAATACTCGCAGAATTTTAAAATTGTTATATCTTTGTGTGTTTTTAACTCACTCACTCGCACTCTCACCTGTGCTTTATTCGGGGCTGAAGCGCTGACAGGATCCTACAAACCAGCGGATTTAGCGCTGTTTGGGACAGCTTTCTGTCAGGGACGCCATCGCTGCTCTTGCGAGGCCACGCCCACCTTATAGGCCACGCCCACACCCCCTGCCTATAACTGCAGCGCGGACTACCAGCGCGTTAGTTGATCTTTGACCTCTGAGGCGGAAGCCGGAGGAGAATACTCGCAGAATTTTAAAATTGTTATATCTTTGTGTGTTTTTAACTCACTCACTCGCACTCTCACCTGTGCTTTATTCGGGGCTGAAGCGCTGACAGGATCCTACAAACCAGCGGATTTAGCGCTGTTTGGGACAGCTTTCTGTCAGGGACGCCATCGCTGCTCTTGCGAGGCCACGCCCACCTTATAGGCCACGCCCACACCCCCTGCCTATAACTGCAGCGCGGACTACCAGCGCGTTAGTTGATCTTTGACCTCTGAGGCGGAAGCCGGAGGAGAATACTTGCAGAATTTTAAAATTGTTATATCTTTGTGTGTTTTTAACTCACTCACTCGCACTCTCACCTGTGCTTTATTCGGGGCTGAAGCGCTGACAGGATCCTACAAACCAGCGGATTTAGCGCTGTTTGGGACAGCTTTCTGTCAGGGACGCCATCGCTGCTCTTGCGAGGCCACGCCCACCTTATAGGCCACACCCACACCCCCTTACTTCAAATGTGCTTTCCATGCAAGCGCAGCGGACGAGCGCAGCGGGAGCGCCGACTGCGCGCCGAAGTCGCGCACAAGTCAAGCCCGTCTGCGCCCGTCCGCGACCAGCCGGGACCCGGGGCCACAAACCCTGGCTCCCACCCTATCCAGTGTAGGACTTACAGCTTGGCGGCTTTATACAGCATAGGCAGGACTGCCACTTCCCAGTGTCCCCATATCTCTGCTCCCACAGAGCTACCCGCCCGATGTCCAGGGTGCAAACATTCCTTCCGCAAACCCTCATCGGCTGCGGCACAAAAGTACAGGATGTATGTGCTAAATTGCCGCTCCTTACCAAAACACAGCACACAGATTGCCATGCTGCTTGAGGAGCAAAAGCCAGACGCGGTTTTCCTGACTGAAACCTGGCTCACTGTCCATTCTGAGCCAGATGTGGCTTTAGCTCTACCCGGAGGCTATCATATCCTTAGGCTGGATAGACAGGTAGGGAGAGGCGGAGGTCTAGCGATCATATTGAAGAATCAATACCGATGCCGCACTACTGCAGAAACTATCTCTGAGTGCGAGAGTGTAGCATTCTGCATAGAGTTCAACGCAAACAGCTCCTTCTCAGGCACCCTGATCTACCGCCCCCCTGAGCCTGTAAAATTTTTCCATAGGTCTCTTCCTGAAATTATAGCGGAAAGAATTCTTTCTTCCGCTATCTACACGATTCTAGGGGACTTGAATCTCCATTTTAACTCCCCATCAGACCATATTGCTCAGGAACTACTAGACGACCTAGAAGCTCTCCAATTGTTTCAGCTGGTTGAAGCCCCGACCCATGAAAAAGGCAACTTACTGGACCCTATATTCAGTAACTGCCCGGATATAACTGTTGACCAACCCATCCCTCTTCCATGGACAGACCATTTTTTGGTCCCGTTTACCTGGGTCACACCCAAAACCTCCAAAGCACCTCCTCAAGCCACCACTAGGAGGAACTGGTCAAAACTCCCTTTGGAAACCTGGCTGCACAACCTGGACGCCACTCGCCCGGCACCCTGCCTAGACCCTAATGTGGCAAACGTCAACTATGAAAGTTGGATCAACCATTCGCTAGATTCGATCCTCCCGTTTCATAGATCCTCCTCGAAGAGATCACAGAAATCTGCCCCCTGGTTCTCTGACTCTCTAAGACAGTTAAAACGCCGTTGCAGGCAACGAGAGAGAGCCTGGCGTTTAGACTTCCTCCCAGACAAAAAGGCCGCCTATAAAGAGGCGATTAAAGCCTACAAAGAAGGGATCAGAGCGGCCCAGGCAACCCACTACGCTGAGAAAATTTTAGGAGCAAAATCAAAACCCAAAGAAATTTTTCAAATTATAAAGCAATGTACCAGTACCAACACGGCACCCCCTCCTAATAAAACCCAGGACCAATGCAACGAGCTCGCAGATTTCTTCTACAATAAAGTTTTAAAAATGTATTCTTCTTTTTCAATTACAGCAACCACCGCGGACGTGATTAATCCACCCCCCCTAGATCACCCTGTCACCCTGACTAGCCTCGTCTCGATCACTTCCCTCCTCTGGACCTCGACACTTTAAGCAAAGTGGCTCGACAGGTCAAGTCGGGCTCTCCCTGTGATCCTGCCCCCCCAGAAGTCCTGATGCAGGCTAGCAAAGCCATCCTGCCTGTAGTTCTGGATCTTCTGAACTCGTCCATATCTGCCTGCTCTGTCCCCACTGCTTCGAAGCAAGCCATGGTACGGGCGCTATTGAAGAAACCTAGTCTAGACCCAGACGACCACTCCAGTTACCGCCCCATCTCACTTCTCCCCTGGGCCAGTAAGGTACTAGAGAAATATATAAATGCACAGCTGGTCCAGTTCCTGGAAGAGCATTCTCTATTACACACATCCCAGACAGGCTTCAGACCAAAACATGGTACGGAAACTGCCTTGTTAGCGGTCACCGAAGAAACTAGAAGGATACTGGATCAGGGAGGATCAGTGGCAGTGATCCTCCTTGATCTAAGTGCCGCCTTCGATACGGTCAGCTACACCACCTTGCTGGACCGTCTCCATAACATCGGAGTTTCAGGTGATGCTTTAAGGTGGTTTGATTCCTTCCTGTCTGGTAGGTCGTTTCGGATCTTCGACGGTGAGACAACGTCCTCCAACAAACCTTTGAGCTGCGGAGTACCACAGGGCTCCTCCCTAAGCCCGGTTTTGTTTAACGTGTACATGGGGCCGCTGGCGGGTGTTGTTGAACCGTATGGCATTAAAATGGTGTCATACGCCGACGACACCCAGCTTGTGGTCTCGCTGACAACTGGGAATGATAGGCACTCCCCAGCCAATTTATTAAAATGCTTAGAGGACGTCAAGGGATGGATGACCACCTCCTCCCTCAAACTAAATGGAGAAAAGACGGAGCTCATGCTCCTTGGTCCAACCTCTCCTGTACCTCTCACCTCCCTGTGGCCCAGTACTCTGGGACCCCCCCCCTCCCCTAAGGAAAGTGTTAAAAGCCTGGGAGTATGGTTGGACAACAAACTTTCCTTCTCCATCCAGGCCACAAAACTGTCCGCCTCATGTTTTGGCCTACTTCGAATCTTGAGGAAGGTTCTCCCGCTACTTCCCTTAGAGGCAAAAAAGGTGGCTGTACAAGGTCTCATACAGTCTCGCCTGGACTCGAACAATGCCATATACGTGGGGGCTCCTGAGATGACCCTCCGAAAATTGCAGGTTGTGCAAAACTGTGCAGCACGTTCTCTGCTGAAAGTCCCGCGCACCCAGTCGGCTAGACCTGCTCTAAAAAGCCTCCACTGGTTGGCAGTGAGGCAGCGAGTGGCCTTTAAGGCACTGTGCCTGTCGCACCGCGCCTTCTGGAAAACGGGCCCAGCTATTAATAACGACCTTGTCATCCCCTACCACCCTAACAGGAATCTTCGGTCGACGGAGGCGTTCCTTGCCGTCGTTCCCAGAGTGAAGCGAGCCAGGTCTGGGGGTAGGCTGTTCTCTTTGAATGCCGCCAAGCTATGGAATGCTCTCCCTTTTTCACTACGTTCCAATCCGGATCTTTTCTCATTCCGTAAAAACCTGAAGACACTGCTGTTCGCCAAATCCTGCGTACCTTAGCTCCTTCTCCCTTCACCTCTCTGATCAACTTAGCGCTTGGACGCCTACGGGCAGCAATCGCGCTTAATAAATACTTTTACAATTACAATTACCTATGTTTCTCCATACATACTGGTCCGTCAGATGTCTAAGAAGACACCCTGAGCGTAATATTGCTACTTGTAGTGGGATATCGTGTCTCTTTTTACCCTCTCTCTTGATACCTCTTCTCAGTCTGTTCCCTACCAGCTGATAAACATATTGGGCTGCATTTAAACGCGGGCCACTCTGATGCCAACCAGCTCCGCTCCCATGCATGTCCATTGAAGCCTACCTACCCATCGCTGTGATGAAAGGTGGTCTGTCATGCTGGCAGGATTTTACTGCTAATGTTTGCCAGTCACTGTGCACTGGCGTATGGCACTACCTAGCAATAGATCCACAGGCCGTTTGGTTATAAGCATGCCACATTTATGTAGAGTGGTCTGAGACCGCGACTGGCTACAGGGAGTGATGGAGTTGAAGGAGCAAAGGTGAAATATTACCTCTGTTTCGGCTCTTGGGATTGTACCGTGGCTCTTGTTTCTTTAATGCTGCTGCTTGGAGAGTGACAGCTCCAGCCACAGACACACAATATGAAGGGATAATTGGATTGCTTGATGTGCTCCTTGAGGCCAATGCTCACAGCTGTCTTCTTTTATTTAGCTTAGCCAGCTGATTGGTTGACTGATTCAGGACACACAATAGCAGTAACAAAACACAGAGATACATTTTTACTTCTTTGAACCAATCAATTCGAAAATGTATTGTTTTCTTTTGAACCACATTCTCCTGAGACATTTTTGTAGGTTGCGGCAGCAAAACACACTCCACTGTGCCTCAGAATCACTTACATAATAATATGTAACATGGTCCTTTTCACTGGTCACCTTGAGTTTTTGCTCCCCTCTCTTCCACCTCAATCAGATACTCAAGTGACTTCTGTGGCACGGACGTGGACTGTAATTCCCCTTCCGTACTGTAGCCATTCCAGTGCCGCGTGCCAGTAGTCCCAGAGTGTCGCACTTGCCTCGGTCTGTGTCCGAAGCATAGGGGTGCTACTGTACTATGCTAAGTCAAGTGCTTAGGTCACTGGTGCTATAGCAATAAGTTGATGGAATGGATAACCACTGAGTCTGGAGAGAATTGAGGATGGCATCAAACCCACCTCTTCACTTCCAGAGCCACTGTGAGTACAATATGGAGGCCAGCATGCAAAGGCTGAGCTGTTGCTGCTTTTGTTGTCCATGGTCGCCATACCTATTGCTCATCAGCATTGGTTCCATAGATTCGACTCATTGCGCAGTACCTCGGCTCGCTACTTAAGGATTCTAGAAATCTGTTGCACCAGATCCGATGACTGGGCCTTGCCTTCTGTGCTTCCAAAGTGAGGGATAATCTTTTCCCTCTTATTAGTTAGTGAGAAAATCATTTGAGATGTCATAAAATCTCTTCCACACTGTAGTAGCAGAGCTTTCCCTGCTTAATCCTATCCCCAGTGATGAGATGCATTTGGGATTTGCAGTACGATATGCCACTGCTGCTCCATAATCATTTCCAGATTCAAGGCCTTGAACTCTGCCCCAGTGAGAGACACCAGACAAACAGGGAGAAAACTTAAGACTTAATCCTTCAACATACATTGCTGATTCGCTGGGACGACGGGCAGCATAGCAGGAACCCTTATTTCACTCATCCTTTCGGTTGCACAAGAGAACCGCCCTTTGCATCTCGGCCACAGTCTGCAATCCGTGGCAAACTTCCATCCGTAGCGAACCAAGGGGACTACTTTCAGACCCTTGGCAAACTGCATTCTGATTCAAACTGATCGACACTGCCTAGCACAGCCACCTGCTATCCATGGGCAGCCCAGAGTGCCCATACCCAATCTTCAAGAAAGCAAAATACTCTTGGGCACAAGTGCGTGGGCATGTTTCAAACTCATGGTATGCTTTCTGGGAACCATCTGCATTCACTTTGCTCATTCACAGTTTGCAAATGGGACACCACATATTCCTAGCACCCTCCCTACGCCCTATACGTGCAGTGAGCGACCCTTGACCCAGAACTGAAAACCACACTACCTTTGTTTAGTGGGCATTCCCAGTGCTAAGGCTACTGTATGACAAGGGTGACTGGCCTACTGGAAAACCAGGCCGGCCTGCCTGACTCAACTATATGACACTTATCAAACTGACTACTTCCCTTCCTTCAGCACCATTGCAGTCAGTGTCTCTCACTCCCGTACCACCATCCTTCACCCTTTGCCATCTTCTCTCACAGAAGATGTCTCCTAAAATAGCGCACAGTGACGGACACACCTCACACATGCTGAGGGAGCAGCAAGCAGACAAAGTGTATTAATGAGGACTGAGGAGAGCTAATGAAGGTCTAGGCCCTGGGTGTCCCTCATACAAGAAAAACTGATTGAAGGCATGGGGAAAACATTACTGTAACAAAAAGATAACTGGAAACAAAGGAATGAAAGTGAAAGGGCGGGGAAGAAGAGTCATATTTAAGCATAGAGCACAGATTGCAGAAGAGAAGTAGTGTAAGTTCGAAGTCAGAGTGAAGTAAAGAACCGCGGCCAAGGTAGGAGAAGACTAAAGAGATTGAGATGTGGAAAGGGAAGAATGGGCAGATATTTCAGGTGTTTTCCATTAAAAAGGGAACCAGCTCATGCTCGTCCTTCAGAGAGCAAGGTTGAGAGTAATTAATTTGGGTAATAGCATCACCTTTTATTAATTGCACCACGAAACTCTTAACTGCACCAAATAACAAAAGGTTACAATACCAAGGACACTATGATCATTTGAGCTGTGATCCAGGTTGTATGTTCCTTCATCACAGTTTGTCTTGATATATTCCCAGAATTCAATTAAAGACTTATGGCGTGATTTAGACCTTGGCAAATGGGTTACTCCATCACAAACATGGCGGATATCCCGCCCTCCTTATTAAAAGAACATTGTATCCTGTGGCACTTGTAATTAGGTAGATGGGTAGGCAGACAGGAGATCTGTCATGGGTAGGCAGACAGGAGATCTGTCACCTTTGTGACGGAGTACCCGTACGCACGATTCGATAGCAGGTCCAGAGTTTCTATGAAATGGGAGTTTGCTGGTGGAAGGCCCAGCACACAACTGGAGTGGAATCGGGAATCACCGGCATAGACATGAGAAGGCAAAGCAAAGTAAGGGACAGGCGCGCCTAAGAGAAGGTTGTTGGTTTTGTAGCTTTCATTGTTCAGTTTCATCGTGCTATTTCTTCTCCAAATAAAGGGGTATCAAAAACCAAGAAAAATATTAAATGGGCTGAGAAAAGACTGCTCTGAATTCTGCGGTCCAGTTTTATTTTGAGAGATCAATCAGAGGGAAGATAAGGGTTTCACTGTTCTTATGGATGTGGTGAAAACTTTGGTGTTGTGAAACCGGAAATCTAGAGTGAGCAAAATGACAGGAAGCAAAATGAATGATTTGTCAATAGCAGACATATGTGGAAGGTTTTGTGACGTTGACCTTGGCAAAGAGTGCTGTGACAATGTGGCAAGTAACATGAACTTTATTTTGACTGCATCTCGCCATATTGAAGACAACTATTATATTTTCGTCTATGAGTGTGCTTTGATGAAGGTTGTTTAGACTGGTGTGAATTTATGAGATTATATGGAACTAATCATACCCCTGATGAAAGGTGATGTCCACACACCCGAAATGTGTTGTGTGATTGATAATCTTTAGTTAATAGATATGAAATATGAAATAAGTATATAGGGGCAGATTTATGTTCCCTGGCGCATCCCTGCAAATCAGCATGGATGCGCCAGGGAAGATGCGTCACGCAAGTTTACCCTTGCGCCACAACAGATGCGCTGCATTGTAAATGCGGCGCATCGTGGCGCAAGGACAAGCAGATGCGTGACGCATCTGATGGCAGAAGGGCGGCGCAGTGCTGGAGTTGCGTCGCAAGTTCGACGCAGCTCCAGCAAGGTTCGGGGGTGCCCTATCAGTACAATGCTGCGTCAATCCTTACGCCTGCTTCAAGCAGGCGCAGGGTTTTGACGCAGCATGGCCGGAAAAGTGACTGAGTGAAATCTTGTAGATTTCACTCAGACACTTTTCGGAGGCGTTCCTGCGCCGGAACGCCCCCCCCTGTGAAGGTACGCCCACATGTGGCGCAAGCTTTACAACGTGACGCATCTCCCTAGATGCGTCACGTTGTAAATCTGCCGCAGCATGGCGCTGGCTTTGCGCCGCCGCTGCGTCACAAAAGTGACGCACAGGGCGTATAAATCTGCCCCATAGAGACCAACATACAGACTGGTGAAGGTAAATGGAAAAATATAAAATACATTTGGATGGAAATATAGGTTTCCTCTTGTGAGCCGTTACTGTGTTTTTGAAGAGAACCTGTTTTCAATGTATTGATTGCTCCTGCAGGGCCAAGGGAGACCGAAGGAGCACCAGAGAAGCAAATGAATGAAATATATTTACGAGAGTGAGTGCTTTGACTGATACTTGTGAAACAGACAAAACCACGTGCCACAGCAGAGGGGGGGTTGCTGCAACGAGACACTATAACACTTAACCCCCCCTTAGGATGTTTTGAACAGCAGGTAGTTGCAGCCATTCGAAAAAAGCTACAACTCATTGCAGCTTTTTTAAAGGTCTGCATCTCGATGCCGCGCTCTCCAAAACATTGTTTGTCCAGATCATTCATAACCATGTTACTCACCTCTCTTTTGTCGGTCCTACCTGTGCATTTATCTTTTTTTCATTTTGCCTCGTTGTCGATTCTCTTTGCTCCACTGTGCACCGCAGTGGTATTGATTCAGCTTTGTGTTTTCAGACAAACATCTGTTGTCGTTCTGGCTGCTGACACTGCAGCATGCATTATACCACAGCGCAATGTTGTTAATCTAAAGCGAAGCTGTTCTCGCCTCGCGAGCCTTTGTTGGAGAGACGCACCGTGCAGAATGTGTTGTCAAACAGCCCTCACAGACAGGAATACAACTGTAGGTGAACGTCTTTGTTCCACAGAGAGACCAGATTTCCAACAAAACCACCGACTCTGTGAAACATTTCCGTTCTGATCATATCAGGTACAAATATAATTCTCCCGGAACATCTGAAGTGGATAGGAACCTCATACATTAAGCTTGGACAGCTCTTTGCAAAGACTTCTGGGAAGACCTGGTGGGGCAGGGAAGAGTCAGACATATGCCATGTTTATGTTCATACCATGCGTTGTCTATGATTTCTTCCATTTCTAGTCATAGATGACATGCTTGGGCTGGTTTTGACTAGGGGTGTGGCTCACTGTGCCTTAGCCAAACTGTCCTGCTGTTTTGAAAATCCATAATATTTTCCCTAAAAGCCTTGCAACTAAACTTTTGACTCAAGGTACACTGAAGTTCTCATGCAGCGTGGAAAATGCATGTGTTGCCTTGGACGATATTTTCACTGTGTGTCCAAGCTCTGCAAAACCATGCCAACACTAATAGGAAAAGATGTGGCCTAGTGGCTAGGTTCTTGGCTATGGGACAATGGCAACCATCTGCTGCCTTTTCCCAAAACTGCAATAAACAACAACGTGATGGAAATAATGGTTGCATTAATCTCAGCCATTGGTAGTGCCTCGTGCTTCATTCCAGACCATTGTTTTTCACCCACTATGCCACTCTGCACAGAGATCTCCCTTATACAAAACTGTTTTCGTCCTACGTAGGTCCATCTCCAGATGGGAACACCGGCAACTACAAACTGGTTTTGACCTACTTAATCCCCTTCAATGAAGTGAATCTAGAGCCACAGCGAGCACGGGCCAACAGCTGGGCACAACCTTCGCATTATGGCATCTAGTGCAACAAAAAGCAAGGGGATGGGAAGAATGCTTGAATCAATCTCAATAAACAAATTAAATGGTTCACTGGGGGAAGGGAACAACTAGGTAAGCCCAAGTGTGTTGAATGCAGTCAACAAAGAGATACAAAAAATTGACTGTTGAATAGATGCTAATAGATTTATAAATCACAGTAGAAATTAATTATATTGGTGCAGTGCATATAGCGTGATGGTGCACTGCAAAATTGGTGAAAATAGGGTGCGGTAGACTTTTTATAAAAAGACATAAAGCAGGAAACAATGGGATGCAAGAAATCAAATATCCTATGGTAATTTTCCATAGATCATAGAAACACTTCCAAACGTATGTAATTTCAGTTTCAATACATGGTGCAGTCCATATTGAATAAAAGGAAAATTTTGACGTTTCGAACCCTATGGATTAATTACTGGAGCCATCATCAGGACACTTGTCAAAAGACACTTAAGAAAGAACAACCCCAAGATAAAGACAGAAAAGGAAAATGCTAGCCACCAATTATGTGCAGAAGGAATCCTTACCAAGTGAGGCATATTCAGGTGAACCAAAATAATTAATCTCGGCCACTGGCAATAGCTCAGGGCCACATTCCAGATAAGTGTTGGACAAACCCTAAGTAGGTCACAACTGGTCTAGAGTTGCTTGTGTTCCCATCTGGAGGGGACCTGGCCCTATAATTCCAATGATTCTGGTAACAGGTATTACTGGGCCAATTAAAATAATGAGATCCATGTATGCTCTTCATCCTGGAAGTCTTTGAAAGAACAGATCCTCTGTCGGAGCTGAAACCCTTTCCTCTCCTTTAGCCCATTATATTTTTTCTATGATGTGCAATAAGTAGATTGTGCAGCTAGCACTTACATCAAATATGGCCATTCAGAAGCACAGAGGCTCAATGTGGGCAGAGCTAAATAGTGCACACTCCGATATGTAATCATAATTTATATTCATGAAGTGCACAAATAAATTTTCCCAAAATACATCTGAACTACTGTGGGGGATTTAACTGTACAAAGAAGGGCTGAGAAAGCTACATTTAGGATATAAACTTCACTAGCTGTTTTGTGAAATAATCAAAAGACAGATATGGGGGGAGGGAGGAAATGAATGGATGCTATTCTAAGAACTTTCTCACTGTTAAATATTGTGTTGTTTGTGTTTTCTTGCCCACTATTCATGTTTTCCTACATATTTTGGCTGAAGGAATGTTTGTGACTAACATTACTTATAATTTGACTGGGAAAACAACACTGCAAATTGTAGGGACAGAAGAAGAACTTATTTAGTGCACTTCAGCACCCAAGGCATGGCAAGTTTTCATAGGCAGGGGCAAGAACGGAATTGGGTACTGATTAGGAGGTGCATCTAGAGATGCTTAAAATAAATGCACTGCGCTAGCTAAAAGACTCTCTTCAAGCCAGGACTGATATTGTGAAGGTGTTAAACCAGGCATCCTTGGTGTGGATTCCCCTGGCTTTTTGCCTCTACCTCCTGCATTTTTACTATGTGCTGGACTTCATTTCTGCTGGTTTAGGTACTCTGAGCACTTTACCACTGATGATCAGTGCTAAAGTGCAACTGTTTCCTGTGTAAATTGTGATTCTGATTGGTTATCCATGGTTGGCATATTTGATCTACTGGTAAGTCCCTAGTAAATTGCACTATGCCTAGGATCTGTAAATAAAATGCTACTAGTGGGCCTGAAACACTGGCTGTGCCACCCACATGAGTAGCCCTGTAAAATGGTTACAGGTATGCCATTGCAGTGTCTCTGAATGCAGTTTTAACCTGCCATGTCGACCTGGCAAGTGCATCCACTTGCCAGGCCCAAACCTTACCTTTTACTACATGTAAGGCATCACTAAGGAAAGCCCAATGTACTCCCATGGGCAGGGTGCAATGTATGTGAAAGGTGGGACATGTACTTGTGTGTTTTACATGTCCTGATAGTGAAGTACTGCCAATTTTGTTTTTCGCTACTGTAAGGACTAGCTCTCCCATAGGCTATCATTGGAGCTGCCTTGTAGCATTTTACAATCTTTCAATTGGGAACAGCTAGAGATTTGGAGTTTAGGTTCCCTGAACTCAGAATTTAAAAATACATCTTTTAGTGAAGATCGTTTTTAAATTGTATGTTTGAAAATGCCACTTTTAGAAAGTGGGCATTTTCTTGCTTTACCATTCTGTGTGCCTCTGCCTGCTTGTGGAATCAATGTCTGGTTTAGACTGACAGGTGCTGTTTGTGCATTTACTCCAGACAGTCACACAAAGGGAGCTGAGGAGTGCCCTGCATATCCTGATGGGTCTTCCTGAGCTAGAGTGGTGGAGGATCTGTCACTGACACCTGAATAGGGCTGTGTCTGCCATTCACAATTCTGTCTCCACCCCATGTAGTGTGGCTGGGCAAGCGAGGACAGAACTGGTTCTATTAACTAAGTGATACTTTCTTTGAAACCTGTTCACTTTAAAGGCTGACAGTTGTATAGGTAGTGGGGCCCTGGCCCCAGAACTTTAGAACACTTCTGGACTAAGAGGAACCTCCACCAAAGAAAAGAGCTGAAGAGCTGTGAGAAGCACTGCCCCTTTGCTGTGTGTCGCTTTGCTGGGTTGGCCTGCAGTTGCTGCTTCTGCTTTAGAGAGGATAAAGACTGACCTTTGCTGTGTATCCTGCTTGAGAAGATTCTCCAAGGGTTTCATGTAGAGCTTGTCTTCTATTAAGAAGTCTCAGGGACACAAAGACTTCGCCTGCAGTATCTCTAAACTCCACTTCTGGGAGTTCTGACCTGCCTTGTGGTGCCAACTCCAGGTCTGGGCCCTTGGAGGTTGATTTGATGCAGCTGTTGCTAAAAATCCACACATCACTTTTCCAGCACCGTTTTTCCCACTGCAAGCTGCCGTGTGGTTGAAAAACACATGCATTGTTGCCGTGTGGCAAAAAATATCGATGCAGCGTCTGTCAGCCGCTGAAGAAACCGCTGCAGTCCGAGTCCCGAGTGCCGAGTCTCTGAAGTCTGAAACTCCCACTCCGACTCAGATGCAGGCCCTGCTGTGCACCTCGAAAAATAGAAGCATCAACTGCCTGTGGGTGCATAAATCAGCACAGCGCCTGAATCGCTGCTGCATCGACCCGCAGTGCCTAGATTTTCTCATGCATCGCACCTGTGTTCCGAATCTACTTCAATGCTGGGTTTTCAGTAAGAAACCGATGCATCACCTCCCTTTGCAGTAAGAAATTGATGCATCACCTCCTCTTCAGAAATGAATTGACACATCACCTCCCCTACATGGCAGTAATGAACCAACGCATCTACTCCCCTGGAGCAAGAAACCGACACATCACCTTCCCGGTGCTTGTTTTCGCTGATGCATCCAAAAAGATGCTAAAAAGTGACGCATCCATAGTTTTTTATGGACAGAACTCTTTTTACCTTTAAAAAGTCATATTATTTGATATCTGTTTTATTTTTGTCGTTTCAGTCTTTTTTTGTTTAGATAAAGATACCTTATTTTACTAAATTGGTGTGGTGTTCATTTGTAGTGTTTTCACTGTGTTACTGTGTGCTATATACAAATGCTTTACACATTGCCGCTCAGATAAGCCTGACTGCTCATGCCAACATACCAATGGGGATGAGCAGCGGTTATTTGTGGTGTGTAACTCCCTTATCCCGACTAGAAGGAAGAGTCCCTACTTGGACAGGTTACAAACCTTCCAACTAGAAACCCCCATTTCTAAAAGAAGGCATGAGTGGGTTTTGCAACTGAATGTGATTACGGCTGTGGACAAGAGGACTAGATAGGAATCACAAACTGAAAGGGAATCACTCAGGTAGACTCTTTTCTTAAGGTGATGGAGGCACTTAAGATGCAACCATGTCACACTTCTGTATGTGGAAATTTAGCTTGCAAACTGAACATTATCTGCGCCATCTTGCCTCTCCCCAGCGCCACGCATAGCAAATGCACGGTCGCCATTTTAGGCACCCCACTCTCTCTCCCCGCTCACTCTCGATTGCCAGCGCTTTCCCCCGGCGCTGCGAGCATCCCCCGCGCGCCGGCCACCCCCGCTCTCTCATACAGGCCATAAACCCTCTCCTTCTGCGCGACCCTGCTACGGAACCACTTCCGACCGACAACCCATACATGGTCATGCCTCTCCTTTGATAACCCCCTTCCTCTGCGCCCCATTGTCTGAACTAGTCCCAGGCCATCACCTAGCCCTGCGGATGCAGTTTATTGCCCCTACTGTAAGGGAAACTGTTGTAGCCTATTAAAATAATAGGATTTTCCACAGACTTGTTATAAAAAAAACAAGTTTAATTGTAGGTTCAACGAGCCACCGCACAACACATCCAGTGCTGACAAGATCCCAACTGTCTTCTGTCAGAACCCCTTGACATCAGCCCATTATGACTACATACAGAACGTTTACTCACCTAACAAGCATTGCTAGGCATAACATATTACCTCTTTTTGAAAACAAAACACAAAAATACACACAACACGATATGAAAGAAAATACAATAAAACACAACTAATATCGTACATATAACTAAATATCTATTCCAGAGATCATCTTTAACATCACCGCAATTTCCACGGGAGTTGCTTGACACGCGTGGATCTTCTGGGCCCCATACACAACTCACTGCTACCCCCAGAAGAATTAGAATCAAATGAAGAAGAAGCACCACCAGCGGATTGGACCTTGACAACTTTGCTCAAGTTCCACCAGTGACCTCCTTCAACCATCACTGCACCCCCACACACTCTCTCCACGCGAACTGGTTCACCAAAATTCTTTCCACCCTTGCTGACAAACCTTGTGCTTTTAATTCGAACAAGATCACCAGGATTAAGCTCAACCAACTTGACTGAATTCTTGATATTATATCTGTCAGACATCTTCTTCTGAGCATCCTTCACACGCAACTCCAAAGCATCCTTATCAACATTAGAAGACACCTTGCCGGCCACAGTCCTCAACAGCCAAGCAGGATATAACACAGAAGTAGGAATCCTCCCCTTCAAAGACACAAAAGGAGCAATTTTGGTAAGAGAATGAGGTGTCGTGCGATAGAACCACAACATAGATCTCACCGCACCTTCAATGTCGAGACAGTTTTGCTTTGCCCATTTGATACAATCACCAACGACCCTGTTCATTCTTTCCACCAAACCATTGGTCTGTGGATGCCCAACTGAACTTTTTAAATGTTTTACCCCTGATTCCTTCAGAAAATTTTCCATGTCCTGGCTTACAAATTGCACACCATTGTCTGACACAATGACTTCGGGAAAACCCTCCCTCATGAAAATTTCTTTGAGGAACAAAATAGCATTATTGGCAGTAGGAGCCGCACAAAACTTTACCTCCGGCCATTTGCTATGGAAATCCATTAACACAAAGGCAAAACGAAGATTGTACGGAAGGAAATTGAAGGGACCAACTAGATCTATTCCCACTTTCGACCACGGTCTCATGGGATAATCAATCGGTTGTAGAGGAGGTGTAACAACCCTCAATTTCTTTTCCGCACCACTACACACACCACACAACTTCACACTTTCTTCAATATCTTTATCCATCGAAGGCCACCAATAATGCAATCTAAGGCGCCTTTTGGTCATGGTCGCCCCCAGATGGCCATCATGCGCACAATCAATGAGCTTAGAACGAATACCTGAAGGGGGAACACACCTGCCATCTCTCATAATCACACCATCTTCAATAGACAGCTCATCAGAAATCTTCCAAAAAGGTTGAATCTCCTGGCTTACACACCTTTCACGTGGCCAACCCTTAACAATGAACTCTTTCACTCTTTCCAAGCACTGATCAGCTTTCACAGCCACATTCCATTCCACCTCACTACAAGCCTTGTTATCCACTGCATCTACCACAGCGATAAAACAATCCTCTTTGTCCTCCTCCAGGTCTAACGGGTCATCATCACTCAGCGGCAGTCTAGACAACATGTCTGCCCTGACATTCTGTTTTCCCGGTATATGCTTGGTGACAAAATTATACTGTAACAGCTTCGTGGTCAAGCGCGCAATTCTGGGTGTTGCATACTTTACTCGCTCCCCCCCTAAAATGTAAACCAACGGTTTATGGTCAGTGTGAATCTGGAATTTTCTTCCCCAAACATACGTCCTAAACTTTTCACACGCCCAAAAGCATGCCAATAATTCCTTCTCGATAACTGAATAATTGACCTCAGCATCTCTCAAAAGCCTGGACGCATAACTGATGGTGACCTCTTCATTACCCACAACTTGCGTAAGAACTGCACCCAAACCATAGTTGCTGGCATCCACCGTGATGATGCAGGGTATCATCGGGTCATAGGCCCTTAAGGACTTCGCATTCGTCATTTCAGCCTTGACAAACTCGAAAGTTTCTTGACACAACTCATCCCACACAAACATGACATTAGATCTCAACATATTGGAAAGCGCTTTCATTTTACTGGCATAACCTGGGATAAAGCGCGAATAGAATTCACACAAACCCAAGAACGAACGCAACTCTTCCTTATTCTTGGGACAAGGACACTCCACAACAGCCTTTACCAACCCAGGCCTCGGACTCACACCCACACCAGAGACCAAGTGTCCTAAGAACTCTATCTCCTTCTTCCAGAATTCGCATTTGCTTTTCTTAACCACAATCCCTTTTTCTTCAAAAATGCTCAAAACAGATCTAAGAATCCTGTCATGTTCATCTATATGCTTACTGAAGATTAAAACGTCATCCTGAAAGATCACCACCCCCTTCACCTCTTGTAACACCGATTGCATAACTCTCTGGAATACAGAGGCTGCCGAAGCTAGCCCAAAAGGCATTCTACAGAATTGGAATGACCCAAAAGGTGAATTAAAGGCTGTATAATGTCGAGAGTCCTCATCTAACAGCACCTGATGGTAAGCAGACGCTAAATCAATCTTCGAAAACCATTCAGCTCCTCTCAGTTCCTCCAATAAATCCCCGATTTTAGGGAGAGGATGTGCGTCCACCCAAATTTCTTTGTTGAGACTCCTCAAATCTACACATAAACGAATCTCGCCATTGCGTTTACGTGCGACCACCAATGGACTAAGCCATAAGCTAGATTCAATTGGCTCTATTATGCCAGATTTTTCCAGTCTGTCCAACTCTGCTTTGAGGTCAGCTCTAAGACTAAATGGTACTGACCTCACCTTGTGTTTAACTGGGATGGCATCATCCTTAATCTTGATTTTGTGTCTGAAACCTTTAATTTTTCCCAAAGAATCAGAAAACACACCAGGAAAATCACTGTCCAACCTGTCAGAACCCAAGAACTCTTGCACAACCAACACCTGTTCACTTGTCCCTGGTCTCAATACCATGCCAAACAAACCTTGGTGAAACCACCCTAGAATGTTTAGACCACGCACAGCCACATAGATCTTACCATGAATCTTGCGCCCCTTAAACTCCAGCACATCTTCTATAAAACCCTCCAGGTCTATCTTACGTCCTTCGTAGGAAACTGGCGCTCTATCTGGTGGAAACAAGGGTCTGTCTCCCCATGACTTCTTAAACAAATCATGGGTAATCATAGTGATACGTGCTCCCGAATCCACCAACAAGTTCAAAGTCACATCACCCACCTTTATTTCCTCATACGGATCCACACAGTCTGCAGGATCTCCAGAAACAACACTCTCATCAACAACAGTCACAATCATATCCTGAAACTCTTGGACTAACTCATTCTCACTCAAACTCTCATCCTTGCCAACACTATTCACTTTTTCATTTTTCAGAAAGTTTGATTGACACACCTTAGCAAGATGACCCAATCTACCACACTTATGACATTTAGCATTTCTCCCGGGACAAAATCTGTTGTCCTTGCCATGCGGAGCATACCCACAACGATAACACATATTAGTTTTCTTGAAAGGACCCTTGACCTGATTTTTATCTTTTCTGACCATGTTCCCAACAGCACCAGTCGTTGCAACAGCATTAACAGAATCCTTTGAGCTCACCCCACTACTCAACTCCTTGATGGAGTTTTGCGCCAACTCCAAACTTTTTGCCACCTTTATAATCTCCTCCAGACTAGGGTTCCCCATAGTGAGTAATTTTTGCTGTATCTGTTTATCCGCACAGTGCGCGATGAACTGATCTCTAACCAACTGGTCCCTGTACTCACCAAAATCACACTCCGCACACAACTTTCTCAGCGCACTTAGATAGGTGTCCACATTTTCACCTTGAACTTGCGCTCTTTTAAAGAACTTGTGTCGTAACACAACCAAACTTGGTTGCACATCGAACTTGATAATTAGCTTCTTAACCGCTTCTTGATATTCATCAAGGACCTCGCCTTCAGCTAATACCAACACAGGAAGATGTTTATAAACTTCTCTCCCCTCAAAACCCAATGAATTTAACAACAGAAATTTTTTCCTTTCCGCTCTATAGCGCGAAGCTCCAATGGCCCCCACATAAGTTTCAAAGGCGTCAAACCATTGTCTCCACTGTATCGGTGGCGCTCCTGGACTTTCTAGGAATGGGGGAGGCGGATTTACAGCTTGCATTATGCCAACCTCAAATTTCTTTTCTTGCAAATCTAGCTACAATAAACTGAACAAACCACCCAACACTACTCCCCACAAACGTGGTGCACAAAGCCAACCCACCAAACCAAACAGTAACCCAGATACGCTGTCCCCCGCAAATCCAGCTTAACGAATCATGACAGGTAGACTTGTCAGTCACCAAAAACGGAGTCCAGGAAAAAAAAAAAACTGCATGGAACAATACACTCGTGATGAATGAACAGAAACTGAAGTGTCATTCGACCTTCAAACCTCTTGTAGACACGATATCCACTGCCTCCTAAAACAGTTTAGTAGTCAACTGTCACAAACCGATACTCCAACAGCAAATACAGTCTTGGCGTGTCGTACACAAAGTAAACAGGAACCGGACTCAGCGCCGCTTCGATTTCCTAACAGGAAACTGACGTGTTTGCTGCGTTGCTGGGGAAACGTTCTCATCCGCGATAGGCTCCTGCTGCGGAAACGTTCTCATCCGTGATGGGCTGCTGCTGCGGAAACGTTCTCATCCGTGATAGGCTGCTGTCCACCAAGCTTCCACCAATACGTTGCGTACAATTCTAGTACGTCATCATTCCTCCACAGCGCTCGTCGGGAAACAACCTCAGGCACTCCAACGGCTCACCAGCTCTTCGATCTGCATCAACTCCTCACAGCCAGGTATTCTTTTCCTTTTTACAAGAAAAAAAAACGGAAATGGAGCTGACACGACGGTAGTCCTCACTTGCACCGGAGCTGCCTCCTAGGTAGTTCACACTTGCACACAAGTGTTCCGCAAAGCGTTACGGCTCCCCCAGTTAGGAAACAGTGTCGTTGGGGACTTCACAACAGCGTAATTATCTCGTGGTCTCGTGGTGGTAACTCTGACTCGTTAGTAACACCACAGCGCAAAGAGATTCCTTCACCATCAGCTGTTCGTCGTGTGTCAGTACACCGGATCGGATCCAAAACAGTTCACTGTGTAAGGTCCCTTACGATGGCTCGCCCGCTCGTCGCCAAAAATATGTTGTAGCCTATTAAAATAATAGGATTTTCCACAGACTTGTTATAAAAAAAACAAGTTTAATTGTAGGTTCAACGAGCCACCGCACAACACATCCAGTGCTGACAAGATCCCAACTGTCTTCTGTCAGAACCCCTTGACATCAGCCCATTATGACTACATACAGAACGTTTACTCACCTAACAAGCATTGCTAGGCATAACAGAAACACCCCACATCAAAGGGATTACAGTAGATCAAAGCCCCTACTCCCTGAGACCCGACCGGTCACACACACCCCCCAGGAATTGGCAGAATACCCTGCTGCGCAATAGCCATCTCCTACTGTGGATGGGGTGGGAACTTCCACTGTATCTATGTGTGGGATCGGATCTAAACCGGGGCTTCAGGGGATATTTCCCCCGCACATCAAGGGAATCTCAAGAATGTACTATGTATAATAAAGCAATAAACCAGTGTATAAGAGACCAGGTCTCAGAGATGCAGTTAGAGCACCTTGTGACGATACCTTGCTGTCTGATCTGATGTGTTCTGCTCCGACGGAATAAAACTTTGTTTCCTGCCTTCCAGTCTCCGGCGCCTGCCTCTTTTATTGGTAAAATCATCGAGTGGTATGAGAGGCGATTACCGCCGGGCAAATACTTGAAAGGTTATCGACTGAAACTGCCGCTACCATTTAACAATTGGCGTCCCAAACGTGGGGCCCATCAGCGACACGTGGATCCAGTGGGAGAGGTCCCGACGACAGAGTGAACGACTGCAACGATCGGGAGAGCTCCTGCCCAATAGACCCTCGTCTGGCAGCCGATCATCCGAACTTCACTGGTTCCGAGCAGACCTCTCTCGAGTGATCTACGGTCCTGACTGGGAACCATCAGGAGTGCCGCGGCAAATACGGAGAGTAGAGGACAATCGGGCGCTGGAGGCGGAAGACGAGAAACTGTCCACGCGGTCCGGGTAAGGTCGTGATACACGACAAATTGAGAAATAATTGATTAATTGTTTGACGCTTTGGAAATACTAGTATTGCTCATTGATTGTGCTCATTGATTGTTCTCTTTGAGATATTCGCTGTCTACAAACGGGGAGGAGTAGAAATACTCTCTCTCTCTCCCTTTGCAGATAGTGAAGGGTAGGTAACGCAGACTTTTGTCCCCGTTGAAACCCGTCGTGCCTATCTTTATCTCCCCATTGATTGATTGTCCGAACATTGATTGTTTTGGAGAATAGTGCTTTTTGAGATATTCTCTGTTTGCAAATAACGTAGAATAGGAATATTCTGTCTAGTCTTTGCAAATAGTGAAGGGTAGGTAATGCTGACTTTTGTCCCCGTTGAAACCCGTCATGCCTATCTTTATCTCCCATTGATTGATTGATTGATTGATTGTCCGAACACTAGTTGTTCGATATTGGTTCTTTGGAGGTATTCTCTGCTTGCAAATAACGAAGAATAGAGATATTCTGTCTAGTCTTTGCAAGCAGTGAAAAGATAGGTAGTGCTGACTTTTGTCCCCGTTGAAACCCGTCATGCCTATCTTCTCCCCACTGATTGGTAGTTGGTTCTGCCCGGACCGCTTATTAGAGGTGAACCATCCGGCTCCACCGGAGGGCACCCCTAATAAGGACATGTTCACTAAATATGGACTAGTCGCCGTAGCTTATACCAAGCTATGGCATAAATATACAAAGAAGGACCCCGAGAGTCAGTGGCCACTGATGGGATCCTTCGACGACCATAAGATAGAAGCGCTAGAAATAGCTCTGCGTAGCAATAAGACGACGCCTACTATGCTTGACAGTATCGGCATGTGGCGCAAAGAAGCGACGCAACGGAAAAAGAGGGAAGAAGTAAAAGCAGAAAAGGAATTACGAAAGGCAGCTCACCTTGCCGCTAGAAAGTTAGAAGAAGACATAAAGGAGAGAAGGGAAACTAAACTAAGACAGGAGCCCGAAACCTCAGGCCAGTACGCTGTTAGGACCCCTTCTTTGCTCTACCCTGAGTTGTCCTCCAAGCAGCGAACGAATGACGAGTCACTGTTAGGTCCCCCGATCATTTACATGCCCCCTCCGTATGCACCCTCCCAATCACCCACAACCCCCGAACACGAGCGAAAGCAGTACAGGGGCCTCGGCCCTCACGGCCTCCGCGCCGGCTGAGCCTCTTGTGCCGAACCCAACGTCGACTACAACGCTAGACGACCATGAGATAGGAAAGAAAGAGTCCACCAGAATGAATCGATTAACTAAGGATGAACGAACAGGATTCGACAAGATAGTAAAGGCACTGGTAGGATCCTTTTTGACCTTACAAAAACTAAAATAACGATAGGAGTTAGCCCTTTGTGGGACATATGAAACCAAGGGAAGGAGTCAAGCTCACGGTCGAGACGACCGCGAGGTAGCCCGACTCCATTACTCTCGCTACCTAAACATGTCTGCCCTACTGCCCACCCCGCCCGATAAGCACAAACGGAAGCCTGCTGACACCCACCATCGACGTCACCAAACTAGGGCTAGATCGCGCACAATTGGGCTATGTTATTTTTCCGATTGCACAGTAACCTCCTTGTGCTCGTCATCAGACTGCAAATATGTACAAACACTCCAACGAAGTAATGTAGTTATAACATTTTAATAACTTATAGGATATAACAAACACACCAACAGGGTAAACAGGTTAAAACACGTTTTAAAACAACTATTTACATGACAGTCTGCTGCAACCTCCATCCCAAAGCCTTAACGTCCACGTGACACCGTCCTCGCCTCTCCTTCCTCGAAATTGCAACATTGGCCTGTTTTGGGCGGTCCCTCTTAGTGGACTTTGGGCTATAAAAGCCATGCAAAAATCCCTTGACATCAGTGGCGGGCGATTGTGCGAATAGGCCGGAGGCTATACGAAGCGCCGAAAGTTCTGGCAACACCAAGGCGGAGCCCGCCACGCTGTGCGGGCCTTTCCGCCTTCTCTTCTTCTTTCTTTAATGAGGGCTGGTGCCCTGGCGGGGGGAGGCGACGCGGACGGGCCTCCCCCACCTCCCCAGGTGGAGGCTCGCCGGGCACCCCAACCGTCTTTAACTCGCCGACCAGCTAAGCTGCACCCAACCGTCTTTAACTCGCCGACCAGCTAAGCTGCACCCAACCGTCTTTAATTCGCCGGCCAGCTAAGCTGCACCCAGCCATCTTTTTCATCGGCCTGCTGAATTTCACCCTGGCACGCTGTGCGGATCTTCCCAGTCACTTCTTCCTTCAATAACGGAGGGTGCCCTGGCGGGGGGAGGCGACGCGGACGGGCCTCCCCCACCTCCCCAGGTGGAGGCTCGCCAGCAGATGAGGGCACCCCAAACCGCATCTTTCACACGTCAGCCAGCTGAGTTGCGCCCTGCCACTTCATTCGCCGTTCGGCTGAGCCGGCACCCCTGCACGCAGCCGCCAGGCAACCACCCAAGCACCGGGTTCACCAGGACTGCCACTAGCACCCGACGTGAGGAGTGGGCCCCCGCAGCAAGGTAATCGGGGACCCACCCCGGTGGTGATACCATCCAAACTGCTGTCGTCACTGCTACTGGAATCACCCCGGTGGCGGTACCATCCGAACTGCCGCTGTTACTGCTGCTGGCTCCTCTCCGGTGACTGTACCGAAGAGCTGCTGCTACTGCTGCCCTTGAACTCCGGCGGTTGACCCCTCCGGTTCCAGGCCTGGCCCACCGTGAGACTATTCTGGAGTCGAAACCTTGTTTGCTAGGGCATGGGCCCCACCCTTGACAGAACGCTCCCCTCAGCCTTGCAGAATTGGTTGGAGTCATTTGACATTCGACTCCTGCGGACTTCCGGTAAGGACAAAACCACCACCATTGCTCTTTTTGCCCCCGGGCGGCAGCCACCTTGCCTCCGCTTGGTGCAGTGAGACAGTAAAGCGTCGGCGGAAGAACCCGCCTGCTGCCCCGCCCTAAGAACAAACCGTGGCATTGCTACAAGGTTGCAGAGACGCCATGCTGACGCAAAGTTGACGCTAACGAAAGTTCTCGAACTACCGAAAGGAATTCTGGTTCAACGGCTAATTCATGGAAAGACTTAGACTGTGCACTGGCCCGACCCCGCCCCAAGATGGCGCTGATGTAGGAGTGGCCTACAACTCCTTGTGGCGTTCCAGCCACGTGACATTTGTGTTAAAAAGAGATATATAAATATATGTAAGCGATGCTTTCACACATGATGGTGGGGGAGAGGGGGGGGGGGGACCGATTTTTATGTTAATCTAGTGTTGCTCATGTTGCTCGACGCCTCTCGCACCGTGGCCGGCCTATAGCGGCTGTAGGCCCGTATTTCTACACTGACATTGTTTTAAATAAAGGGCTTCTTAAAAAGGAATTACGGAATCAGTGTCATGACTAATCATCTGGGTTGTTGAAGGTTTCTCTTTTAAATAAAAGATTGTCACTCCTAAGCGAAAGCATACAGATAATACGGACTCAATTTGCCTAAAATATTTTTGTTTAACGGAATTTGTACCCATCACGCCTGCCCCCCTTTTTCCAAGAATTGTCAAATCAATAATGAACTATAACTTAAGGTATATGTCGCACGCAAGGTATGGTATCCTGCACCATAATACACGACCAATTGAGAAATACATGCACGACCAGGGAACCCGAATTTAGGAGATGAATGAACTAGAGCATCTTTGCCTCGAACTAAAGAATAATAGGTCCGTGGTATTACCCACCCCTGCGGCTAGCCTGGTACATGGTAGGTAGAACTTTTCGTGTCTGCGCGCGCTGGGGTATTTTGAATACTGCACCTCCCCTCCCCTCTTATTTTCCCCTCTATAGGTCACGACGAAGTTCCGATTGAAGAGTGGAGTGGACATGGACCGCACCAAGTTCAATATCAGGGATAACATAGACAAACGTTGTGAGATAGTGCGTAAAATTACAGACCACCATTGGGAACATGAAGAACTGTATGATATGATTGTGCGTGTGTACTACGATTATACGATACGAATGTGTATGCATTTCATGTTCAGGTCACTTGAAGAGAGCGTCATCGTATGATTGAGGTGCTCGTCCACCGATCAAAGGGAGGAGAATAAAGGGTCAGACAACCCATAAGATAAACTACAAAATGCTAAAGGTACGCAGCATGCATAGGAATAGAGGACAGGAAAGGAGAGGTCCCCGTGCTCGACGCAGCCCTGAGTCTCCGTCTTGATGCATGTACTGTCACACCCTATCCGGCATTTGTGTGTACGTGGTCACCGAATTTATGTCTTTTCCCCGCTTGTGTTTTCTTACATGGAACAGACCCATGCTACTCCATGTTGTGTGTGCACCAAGTGGCCTATTATCTTACCCATCTCTCTCTCTCTCGTTTTGTGTCGTATGTACGCCAAAATAGCCTACTTGAAGCACACGTCCTTCTCTCTCTCTCTCTCTCTCTCTCTCTCTCTCTCTCTCTCTCTCTCTCTCTCTCTCTCTCTCTCTCCCTCTCTCTCTCCCTCTCTCTCTCTCTCTCTCTCTCTCTCTCTCTCTCTCTCTCTCTCTCACTCTCTCTCCCCCTCCCTCGCAAAAGGCTCTTTCTTGCCCTCTTTTCTTCTTGAATAAATTAACGACATACACCTCTTTGGTAAGTGTATAATTGGCCTGAACACAGTGACAAATTGACAGAAACAAAAACGACCATACTTTACCACGTTACTACCTCTCCTTTTTACAAACGTTAAGCCTAATCGGCTGAGAAGGAAAGGACAGGTAAGACGACTGATGTCTCCCAATCTGACCCTCAACACGGGGACTATATGTCAGTGGTTTTTGTTTTTAAAGGACACCATCTCCACCGCCCAGAATTACCCCTGACCAATTAACCCGAAATAGAATGTCTAAAGCACCCTGTTCTCCCAAAGATAACTCCAGCCCTATACTAGCCGTCTCAGAGTATCCCGAACGAAACAGCTGATGGCCCTGTTTTAAACTGATAAAGGGTCACCTACTGTATGAAAAGGATACTCGTGAACGCATGACCGTAGCACCTCGCACTTACGGGTATTACCAAACCTTGTATTATAGGGCGCAGAAACTGACACCTAGAAGGCCAGACGATGGACAGGGACACCCACAGAACCCTGCACCACAGCAGTAATTAATAGATTAGTAACACGCACCTTAACATCAGAGTTAATAGACACCAATCATATAGTAACAGATGAGAGCATTTCCGCAACTACTCAGTGGTTGGGAGAGAGAATGAAGTATGTAAATGTCTTCCCAGCCAAAATCCCTAAGACTTTCGTTTCTTATAACCTATTCAAGGATAACCCGCAGCCATCGGAAGAGAGGGGTCGGACGTGACGCACAGTCTGGCTACGGATCATAAAGCATCTATGACATCGACCAAGGGGGAAGCGACGAAGCAAAAAGGGTGTGAGACGAGACACCATTATCAGAACGATAAGCGCGAAGGGCTACATCGAGGCCCCTGCTCACTGACCAGCGTGCCTGAAGTCTCAACCCGTCGGGCCCGATTGATGGGCCCAGTGCTGAAAGATTCTGCTCTCCTTGGTCCGCATTTTTGGTCCGATCCCACGCCACCCCATTCTCTCTTCCTCTTTCATTTGGACTATGACTTTGACCTACTACCGAGGAACAAAAGGCCGGCACCCTGTCTCAAAGTGCCTATGGTGAACTGTGTTAAGGAACAGGACTGTGATCAAAGAACAGTGAGTGGTCACACCCTGCCACGTGAGAAATCGGATTTGAGCTGGACCTTAGCTCCACCGCCGGTGCTCAACAGTGCCAACGAAAGAAGGACAACAATGAGAGCTTACCAGTGATAGCTCTTTATAAAACAAGGACACTGGAAAGAAGGACCCATGTCAAAGTTGAAAATCCTCTCCCAACCACCTTATTATATTAACTATCTTCTTCATGATGTTGCATCAATCACTTCCGACTGTACACTGAGAAGTTAAGAAAATGTAACTTTGTATAGTAACATCCATACAACACCAGCCATGTACACGACTATACTGCAACTTTGAATGTACTTCCTCCTCGCCTACTTTATCAAACTGTATGAGACAATGTACAAATGTGTCAGATTACTCCTGCCTACCCTAAAGACTCTGTATCTTTAAATGTATGACGAACATTGACGATACTGTAACTGAAAGGCTAACAAAGGTGAATATTGGCCGGACAAGCTGGCGAGATATGTTAAAAGGGAGGACTGTGGAAATTTAGCTTGCAAACTGAACATTATCTGCGCCATCTTGCCTCTCCCCAGCGCCACGCATAGCAAATGCACGGTCGCCATTTTAGGCACCCCACTCTCTCTCCCCGCTCACTCTCGATTGCCAGCGCTTTCCCCCGGCGCTGCGAGCATCCCCCGCGCGCCGGCCACCCCCGCTCTCTCATACAGGCCATAAACCCTCTCCTTCTGCGCGACCCTGCTACGGAACCACTTCCGACCGACAACCCATACATGGTCATGCCTCTCCTTTGATAACCCCCTTCCTCTGCGCCCCATTGTCTGAACTAGTCCCAGGCCATCACCTAGCCCTGCGGATGCAGTTTATTGCCCCTACTGTAAGGGAAACACCCCACATCAAAGGGATTACAGTAGATCAAAGCCCCTACTCCCTGAGACCCGACCGGTCACACACACCCCCCAGGAATTGGCGGAATACCCTGCTGCGCAATAGCCATCTCCTACTGTGGATGGGGTGGGAACTTCCACTGTATCTATGTGTGGGATCGGATCTAAACCGGGGCTTCAGGGGATATTTCCCCCGCACATCAAGGGAATCTCAAGAATTTACTATGTATAATAAAGCAATAAACCAGTGTATAAGAGACCAGGTCTCAGAGATGCAGTTAGAGCACCTCGTGACGATACCTTGCTGTCTGATCTGATGTGTTCTGCTCCGACGGAATAAAACTTTGTTTCCTGCCTTCCAGTCTCCGGCGCCTGCCTCTTTTATTGGTAAAATCATCGAGTGGTATGAGAGGCGATTACCGCCGGGCAAATACTTGAAAGGTTATCGACTGAAACTGCCGCTACCATTTAACATGTATGGATACCCTGGAAGAACATAACTGTCTTACCTGGCACAGAACCTAGGTGATTGTGCACTGGATTTGTTACATTTTACAATTCCTATCAAATGATACAAACTTCACTTCAGATACAATCTTCCTCTATATAGGATCTTCGTCCCATGGAGAATGTCTTGCCTATCTCTAACGTTGTTGATCTTGAGTTGAATATTTTTAGCGCACCAAGGGGCATATCAACAAGGGCTTTATCTCTGCTTTTTTGGCTTTAAAAGCCAACAAAGGAGAGATAAAACTAGCGCCCTATCAACAACAGGGTGCTAACATGCAAATTTGCATGTTAGCACCCTTTTATTCTACGCTTCCCCTTGCATCTCTAATGAGATGCACAGGGGGCGTTCCAGAGTAAAATAATAGGAAAGATGTCGCTAAGCGACATTTCTCCTATTATCAAGAATGTCGCTAACCCTATTAGAGACAAAAAAAGCAGCGCTAACCGCGGTTAACGCTGCTTTTTTACGTCTGGTATTTTTCTGACTTGGCCATGATATCCTATGGAAGGAGGATATCATGGCTAAGTTTGCCTGTCCCTATCAACAAGCTAACGTGTGATTATCGCTGGGTTTCCAGCGATAATCTCACGTTAGCCTGTTAGCGTGAGAATTTTTATCGCTATTGAGATAAGCGTTGCTAATTGCACGCTATCTCAGCGATAAAAATTCACGCTAGCCGGCGATAATTATCCTAGCGCTAAGTGCGCTTAGAGATAAAATTATCGCCGGTTGTTGTTGATATGCCCCCAACAGCTTTACCAAGGTATTAATTAATATGTTTAGTTATTTTTTCATTGGTTTATCTTTATAGCACAGATCTAGTTCAAACATATTTTTGCATGTTTTGTAACCACTGTAAGATAATATATTCACATGGGCGCATTTGCAATTTTCGGAAATGGTATAGTTCTATGCCAATTTCTTTCACTTTAAATTCTCTTCACAGTTGAATAAAATGTCCGCATACCTTTTCGTGATTTCAGGTGGTGGTGAAGACACGGACAGAGTACCAGTCAGATCAAAAGAACAAAGGCAAACTGCGCGTCCCAAAGATTGCCGAGTTCACGGTCAGCTTCACCGATGGCGTAACAGAAAGATTAAAGGTATATTTAAAGTGTGCTGCGCCTGCCCTCACTATTCTGCAAAAATAAAATAAAAACAAATACGATCAGTGAACTCTTACGAAAGTTGGACATTTGAGTGTGTCCACTGGGCTTGGTGTAGAAGCGCATTTGAGTGTTATGTTGTGCTATGAAACTTGAAGTGTACGCTCTCAAAAACGGAAGTGCTTTGTTGCGGCTATGGAAGTCTTTGTTGCTGTGGAATTCCATGCACTTTGTTTTCATGCATCCATATTTGTAAAATATGTAAAGGCAATGTGACACGTCAGTCACTGGACGGAAATGCTTCAGTCAGCTACAGATCGCACACTCCTAGGTCTCGCATGAAGATCCCTCATGTGTAGATCATATTTAGGGGCAGATTTACAAGCCCCTTGCACCACTTTTGCGTCATTTTTAACATGGGGAAAGTGACTTACGGGTTGGGCAAGGGGCTTGTAAATAAGCCCCTGCGCCTGCACAGTCCAGAGTTATCAGCTTTGTGCCGGAGCTAAACTGACTTGTAATTGTTCAATTGCGAGGCCTGTTGAAATTCACAAACCTACCTGATAATTGTAATTTATTAGCAAATGGTACCATGGCCACACTAGTAGGGCATGGTGGGATACTATGAAGTCGCCACAACCTGCTTGATAACATTTTATTGGATACACGCAGTAACCAGCATGTGGTGTGCGATGTGCTATTTTCTGGCGTCCAGGGGCCAGGAGAGGTAAACTAGAGAGTCAGTGGCGTGAAGCGGATACTGACAGAGGCATGGCTGTCATGAGTGCAGTAGATGAAGTTGCACCTGGGCCCAACTATGGGGCATATTAACAAGCCAGGCGATAACATTATCGCCGCTTTAGCGGCAGAAAACTGCCGCTAAAACGGCGATAATGGGCTTGATAATATGCTCTATGGAATTCCAATTGAAGCCCATGTTAGATGTGAAGGACATCTAACATGGGCTTCAATTGGAATTCCATAGAGCATATTATCAAGCCCATTACCGCCGTTTTAGCGGCAGTTTTCTGCCGCTAAAGCGGCGATAATTTTATCGCCTGGCTTGTTAATATGCCCCATTGTGAGGGTTTCACTGTACCCCAATTGTGATAGACTTTTACCATCCAGCTGTGGAACAGATGGTTCAATTCCTTGTGTTTGGGCTCTTTCATATGCCCCTGCCTTCCACCCTAGCCCCAAGCCATCGCAATCCTTTTTTCCGCATGTTTTCTGTTTCAGTCTAATTCCATGTTACCTGAAATGGCCCTCTGAATATGAGCAGCAAGAGTAGAACGGTTATCCAGAAGCAGTGCTTGATTTGTGCCAGTGTTATAGGTGGTGGGCACCAGCTCTGATATTTTGGGGCCGGTTTTATTTCCCATCATCAGACTTTGACCAAAAGCAGGTCAAAAAAGCAAGAGAGAAAGAAGGCGGAAAAGTACGGTAGGAAAGGATTGATAAAGGAAGAAAGCAGGGGTGATAGGAACACAAGAGAGAGCGATGGTGACATGAACCTAGGGTGGTGAAAGAAAGAGGCATTAGGTGGATTCGATGCCAGGAAGCCTTGGTATTTGGAAGTCCTTGAATTTGGAAATGCCTCAGAGTGCCCCTAAGAAAAACGTTGAGTCCGAGCACAATTTGGTTTTACTAATTATGTACTAAATGGAGGAGGCTCGGTGATGAGAGATGTAAACGTGAGGGAGGGAGGAATTCTGAATCCAAAACATATAAGCTGGAAAGCTTGGATGTATCAAGCCTCCCGGGTCAATATTAATTGAACCAAGTTAGAGGATCTCAGATTCATCACGGACGTTTGTATACGGGTGTTAGTTTAGAGTTCAATAACCAACACGTGATGATATCAGCTCAGTGTCACAAGTTACTTTAACACAGGGACATGTGGAATAAAGAATATTGGGAGACAGAATGCTGTGGTTGAATGTATTAATTTTCCTGCTAAATGACTCCTTATTAACATCCGGCTCACTTAAAAAGACCATTTAGAGATTAAAGATTGATCGTACCAGATTTGGAGGAACGATGTTGTGCATTTATCAGGTTACAAATGTAGTCCAGTATTACATTTTCAGCAAGGCTATCTCAGACCTGGAATAATTGTGAAAACATATCTGTTTAATGAAAATTTAATGTCTGATTTCAATTTTCCTAGATTACCTTTCTGTATCTTTTTGTTCTTGTAATATATAGCACACAACATATGCATTTGTAAAGCTCACGTTCCCCCAGGAGGGTATCTTGGGGCTGAATAGCAAATGTTTATTGTTACCAACTCAATGGTACTCATTTTATCGATCTCAGAAGGATGAAAGGCTGAGTGGACCCACCAGGATTTGAACCTGCGAACGTGAGGTCAAACACAGGCCCCTCCAGTGGGCTCATTAGTCCACTAAGCCACTAAACTCAGCTTAAGAAAACAAAAACATATGCTGATCATGTGTGTTGTGACTATGGCTAAATTCGATATATTTCAGGTAATTTTACTTTTACTTTAGGATCTTCTTCAGTACAAAAAGTTATTAGTGATATCTTTTATAATTTTTTCTAAGAACGTTTGCAAATAGAATCTTGAAATATGTTTTAAGGTTAGTGTTTAAATGTCTTAAACAGGTCCTTCATACCGGGAAAAGACAATTCAACAGAATCATTTCAGGATGCCCTTCTTGAAAATAGCCAACGGTCCTCTAATTAATCAACCTTAAGAAGGGTAGCTTATTAACAGAAATAATTAATTTCCAAGGGACAAAATAGAGACTAATGTTCATCTGCTAAGTGATAGAGAAGATTTACTCGCTCTAACCACACAATTAACTCTCTCCATTTCATCAAACGCATGAAGTGCTTTCTGATGTTCTGTGGCTTTAGGCGCTGCATTAGACTATCGCCGGGAGGGCCTGGCCAGTTCAGCACACAATGTTCTCCTCTCTTGATTGAATATTCCATCCAGGAACGTTGTACTCGCATTGCCTACAAACGAGTGCTCCTTGTATAGATGCGCCATGAAGAGAACTCAAAGGTTGGGTGAGCATTTCTGACCGTATTACCGTTGCCATAAAAGGTGTGATCCGCACAATGATTGAGTTCACTCCTGTGCACTCTGTGGCCCAAATTTACAAAATATGTAATGGAACGCAGTGCAGCAGCTAAAAATGTTGCGCTGTGTTACGTGACTGGGAGGGAGAAGGAGAGCGCCATACCTCCTCTCTCCCTAGCACCGCCCTGATTTCAGCTGGCACGCGCCAGGCACGCACATTACTGCCATAGTGCCAGGGTGTGTGCCTGAGTCTACCATAGGTTTTGTACAGGAAGTGTACTCTTCCTGTATAAAATACTATACGTAGACACACTTTAGAACTTTTCGTACTTAGCATGTGTGCTGCACAGTGCAGCACACATGCAAAGTCTGAAAAGAAAGGAGACATACAAATATTTCCCTCTTAACCCCTTCTTTTAAATATAATATACAAAATCTCTTGAGGGGTACCGTTTGTAAGGAGAATGGTTAAAGAGTCCAATAAATTGCTGTGGAGGGGCATAGGGAAACACAAAGACGTGGAGCGAGACATTTTTTTTTATATACGATTGCTTTCACATATATTTGAGTAAATTATATGGTCAACGCAAAAACAAATGAGTCCATCCACAAATAGCACTGTGTTACATTAAATGTCATGTAACCTGTGATAACGTGCAAAAGTGCTTGTGCAAGGTGAATGGTGAAAGTGAAACGTGAGAGGGTATGTACAGCGGAAAAGGAGGCGCAAACAGGGTTATATATATATATAGTGAAATAGACTGTGATGCCTGTACAGTTGATACATTTATGTACAAATTAGGGGGCATATTAACAAGGAATAGGGAAAATTAACGCTAAGGGTGCTTAGCATTAATTCTTTTAACGCCCGCTATCGCTGGATAATATCACCTGGTTATCGCGTTATTAACAACGCTAACTGTTGATAGTCCATGGTGGACTTAGCCATGTAATCCACCTCCCATTGGATTAAATGGCTAAATCTGAAAATTAGCTGACGTAAAAAAGCAGCGTTAACCGTGGTTAGTACTGCTTTTTTTGGCTCTAACAGGGTTAGCGTGAAGCTTGACAATAGGAGAAATGTCGCTTAGCGACATTTCTCCTATTATTTTGCTCTGGAACATCCACTTTGCATCTCATTAGAGATGCAAAGGGAAGGCTAGTGAAAAAGGGTGCTAACATGCGATTTTGCATGTTAGCACCCTGTTGTTGATAGGGCGATATTTTTATCTCTGCTTCTTTGGCTTTTAAAGCCAAAAAAGCGGAGATAAAGCCCTTGTTAATATGCCCCTTGGTTCTTCTGGGAAATCACAGTAAAGGCACTGAGAATTACACTGTGGGGGTCGATGGCGTTTCGGCCTGTTTGCAATGTTAGGCCATCATCGGGATCAGATTACAAAATTACAATACAGTGTAGATGGGTGTCAAGGAGCGAATCCGGATGGACGGCATATCCCGGTGATATGCAGCGAGCCGCTCTATCAGGAGTGAATTAATTAAATCGTGCAGGCTCGGGGGGGAGAAGTAATCCAAGTAGTGATCAGCAAGAAGCTCTCAAGGGCCACACAATCGTGGGGGGAGCTGCGTTTTCCTGTACTGTCCAGGAAACACAGGCGGAGTCGGAATGAGTCGAACGGGAAAGGAGATGCCAGGTTCAGTCTGCTTAAGGTGTGGGAGTGCACTGGTGATCCGGCATGAGTCCAGTGATGATTGATTAGATGAGCGATTGGCGTTAACATTTGGTGCTAAACCCTCTCTACTATTGTGCGTAGATAGGGTTTTGTGTCAAAAGGCATGGGTAGTAGCATGGGAACGCCCATGTACCATCCATGTAATGCCCCCTTGGCGCTAAGTAACACAAAGCAGTGCTTCACGCCACTTTGCGTAACTTTCAGGGTACTTTCCAGTGGAAAACAAGTTTTGCACTGGAAACTAATTTAGGAAAAAAATATTTTGTGCGGTTTAGCATCACTTTTGTGATGCTAACCCTGCGAAAAAATATTAGTAAATCTATCCCTGTGTGTGTTATAAGATTCCACTGGATATGAACACTAGGACCCACATGTTCCAGAGTGCACAGAAGGGACTTGTAAAGTCAACCCAAATTGCATTTTTCAAGCCCTAATTTCCTAATTTGCCCGCTTCCTCCTTTAGCATTGTCACTATTGGTGCAAATTTGTGCTATCAAACATTCCTATAGAATGCACCAAAAGTGGCAAAGTAATTTGAATGCACTGTCACAGGGTATGAGATGAGCAGTATCAGGGGTCAGAATCCCTTGCCTGCGATGCGTGTGCACCTGAAGCCAGTTAAGTGAATGAATTGCTGCTAAACCTATAACCTGTCACTAATAAATATCATGATATGTATCTGACATTACAAAAGGTAGCTGGATTGACATCCCTAGATGAAATATGCATTGCAAATTCACTCAATGCTGTGTCATTTCTCATAAAGGTTGAAACATTAGTATGATTGTCAAGGTTGCCACAGCCCTTTACATTGTTCTGCGTGTTGGGTTATAAATGGGATTGAAATATGTGATCGACACAACTGAGAAGAATAGCAGATGGCTTAGTATACAAATGGTAAATCTAGTAAATTTTTTGTTGCTCAGTTAAACAGCAGTTCTCACATACTCACCAATATAGGTGTGGGCCTCCTTAGCTTGAAAAGGCCTTTGTTCAGCAAAAAATGAGGTAAGCCATTCAGTATGCATAACCCCTACCACAAGTCGCTACAGCTCTACACAGCCTTTCTGCTCCGCCTGCACCTTACACATTTCACATACATTCCTGCATACACACACACATTCATGAAGACTACAGATATGAAAATATGATATACACATGAAGCTCTCTCCTCATTTGCTGTCCTTTATCTATTCCAAACCTAGGTTGAAGACTAAGGGCATCATTTAGAAATTGGCAGACTGGGTATTCTGTGACCAATGTTTACCAGGGTGGTGCCCTTGCTTGCTCCTCTGTTGGAAAACTTAATCCAACGGCCTGATTGAGTAGGGGTCGTGTGAATAATGGCAAGGTACCACCCACCCTATATAGAGCAGATGGCCTGATGTTTGTTTCTCAGTCTATCACAAACGGAAATAAAACATAAACTCTCAGGGTGTAGGTGCCATTAGTTCTTTTGTTTTACAGAAATAAACTCACACGTTGGTAGTTTCTTTATGAAAAAATGGTTTGTTGTGTGGACATCAGAAACATGGAAGAGGCATCTCAAACTTGTTGTGCCTTCTCACAAGTTGCTATGACTCCTTTCTTGGGAAGGCAGAAAGATCACCACAGGGCCTAACTTCTGTATTGGTGTGCAAATGGATGGAAATCATGATTCAATACTACTCTGTGTTGGACCATATTTGTAACCTGAATTATAGATATCTTTAATTCAGACATCAGATACAATCAGACTTTAGTTTTAATTTACACTGACATTGAAAGAGGTGTGTCTGGTGTGATCAATTCAATGGTTTAAGCTATGGCTTATTGACATTGAAAAAGTATGCATGAAAGAATTTACCTCAGAATGAGCTCTTTGATTTCACAGGCTAGTTTATGAACCAATTTTAAGCATAGTATTTTCAAATTGTTTGAAGTTCAGTGGTATTAATGAGGAATATTTTAACCAATGATTGTGGATCTAATGATAACCCTTCTCGGACTTGTTTACACTAAATTCTGTTTGTGGGCACTCCAAAAATCACAATTCTAGAATTCCATGTTCAATATATAGCTCTGATAACTGAATTATAGCAGCATGCAGCTTGTGAAAATCCAGGCAGTCACATGCATTACAGATGGTCATATTTTCTTGATTGGTCCCGGGCAGCACTATAGAGTCAAAAATACTTTTCAGAGGGTATATTATCAATACAGGTGTGTATAGAGAAACTGCTGAAACACTGACTTCTTTGTCAACATCTGACAACAAATATCACCTAGTGCCTGGAAGGTCTACTTTTTCAACATATATGTGAGTGATAATATCATACCTTCAAACATTACTGGCAAACCAAATGAATAAACCATAACTCACTAGTTTTAGAATACTTTTGTCATTGTCAGCCTGGTAATAAAACTTAAATTCAGGCCAGGCCCTGCCTCCAGAACCCTTAGAAACAAGATCCTACATTTATCATGACCACCCAAAAGAGGTATAGAAACTAAAGGGCTCATTACGATGGCGGAACGATCGCCACCGCCAGGCTGGTGGAGGCGATCGTTCCGCCACCGTCATGAGATTGTTCCCCTGCCATATTATGAGGCGGTGTGTATCGTGGTGGATGCAAAGTCCGTCCGCCGCTTTTTCGCCAGTGGCAATCGTTACGATTGCCTGCCGGGCGGAGCTGGGCCACTAATATGGTGGCGGTGCCTAGAAGGCACCGTCCGCCATATCAGGATGTGGGTGTAGTAGATGCCTTTCCATGGCAGCGATGCCGCCATGGAAAGGCTGTCTGGGATTGGCTTTGGGGGCCTGTTTGGGCCCCCTCTGTTGGGGGGTGCCCTGAGGGTACCCATGGTACCCTCATGCAGTTCCATGCACCAAGTGACAGGCACTGCGTGGTGCCTGCCATGTGGTGCAGGGAAATGCTGTGCATGCTCTTTTATCATTGCGGACGGTGCTTCAGCCAGCAACATCCTCTGCAATGGTAAAGGGCCAGGATGCGCCCGCCAGTATGGCGGGGCATCCTAATTGCACTGGTGGGACTGCCGCATGTCTGGCGGGTGGTCCTATCACCATTAGGATGGCGTGCGGACTCAGGTCCGCCCGCCATCCTATTGAGCCCCTTAGTGAGGACAACCTTTTTGATTACATTTACAAGAACTCTTACTGATAGAATTAAGATATGTCATTGTTTGTTACTTGTAATTAATCCTTCAAGGGAAGTTAAACATTACCCTTCCCAGTGTTCTTTCTGTCTTTGGGGAGGGCATTAATGTAAATGTATGTAAATGTATGTGTCTTGTAAAGCGCACTGCTGCCCTGAGGCGTCGTGGCGCTGTAGACCGCTGGGGAACCCGTCCTGGCTATCCCTGTGAGATGGTCCCTCCTGGGTATCTCCAAGGTGAAACCAGGCATCCCCGGCGAATGTGGGGGGCCGTTGTGGAGATGAGGCAAGCTAATGCCCAGAGTTGCCGAGTGTGTTCCTGGTTAGAGTAGGTACCGAGGCGAGAATTATCGAGTCCGTTTTGACCCTGGTCCACGACCCTGCCGCGTCGGGAATTGAACCCTGGTCCCTGGCCGATTCTCTGCTTGCGGATCTGCCGCCTCTAACCAGTGAGCCACACCTCTCCACTGTTCAGGTTATCCAATGTTCTGAAGGATTTCTAAACTGGAAGTTTTAGATTTCAAATAATTTGTATTGAATTTACAAGAAATGAACAAATAAATAATGATAAACACAATAGTAACGATAAACACAAGGTAAGATGATAACCAAGGGTGAAAAAGAAGAGTACTAGCAAATCATAAGAAATACAAATATAAAGTAAATAGAAAACAACAAGTTACTCAAGTGCCTTACCATGGTAATCGTAGTTAAGCTGTAGTGACATACAGGTGGACAGCCAAGCACAGTTATCACACGGATAGGAATAAAAATACTATACAGTACAGGTGTATCAAGCAAGTACAGTTTTCATAGTTGTAGTAGTAGAAAATACAATACAGTACAAGAGTATCCCGCGGATACAGTATTCTATAAGCATTGCATTATGGAAGTGAAATGTAAACTCAATCTTTTGTACATCAGGCACTGCTGATTTCGGTCCTTTTTGGATCTAGATACAGGTCCTTTGTGGATCCTGCTACACAATCAGCGAAGAGTACAACTTGAATAGCATTATTACATCTAGATGAAAGGCTGTAAATGTATTTTCTTTAATCCGAAGTACCTCTACAATATGTAGGTTACGTATTTCACTAAAAGCAAACATGCATAAAACATAGCAAACACGCATAAAACATAGCAAACACGCATAAAACATCGGGCAGGTGGGTGGGGAATTTAGCACTAATTATACTCTGCAACATATTGCATAGCATTTATGAGAGAGCACAGACAGCAAAACAGACCATCAGCTATCTACATCATTTAACCTTTACAAATCTCTTCTTACTACTAATATGTTTGATGTCTTCTTCTAATCCTGATCTTCACATTTTACCCTCAAAAGCATTTCATAGATAATTTCAGGCAATGTTTTCATATAAGGATTATGTTGACCTCTGGAGTTTAAATATGTATCTGTGTGAAGTAACCGTAGATGCTGACCCTTCTGCAGCTAAAAGGCAAGAGAAATCATCTGAAGTAGAGCACTTAGAGAAGAATTCACTTGAACATCTCTAATCCCCAGTTATTTCTATGCAGGATTTAACAACACAAATTTGAGGCATATGTGCAGTGTTTACTAATCATAACTCATAAATATTGTAAAATTGGTAGGTGCGTGTAGACTGTTGAAATATTCAAGTCAGCGGTTCACATGAACCCTTGAGTGCATAATTCTCTCTTGACAAATAAATAAAATACACTACACAACATGGCAGACCTAAAAGATGTGGCTGGTCTGTTGGATTTTGGCAATATTATATGCTTTGAACTTAAGTTGTGGCTTCTGGGTGGCTGGCAGCATTGCCCAGGGGAAAGGTTGCCCCTTGCAGAAAAGACTATTATTGAATAGATTCAGGTGGAGGGATTATGCTGAATGAATAATTTACTTTTTAAAGCCACTGCCAGTCTTTCAGATTAGTTCCAAATGGAGAAGATTATTGGCCATAGTCACAAAGGTAAATTTACATGCAATATATTTACCCATGTGCCAATGTACTCATGCACTTAGTTGTAAGTCACGCTTTTTTACTATTCACCATTTCTGTGTATAGCGTTACACCTAAGTATAGACTTCAGAGATTGAATTTGGGAAGGTAAACCTTACGTTACATGTTAAAAGTTACAGCCCATTAACTCATTAAATTTAATTTGTACTAAATAGTTATCTAATTTAAGTTCATTTATTCAATGTATAAATAATATTTCTTAAAGGATAATTTTAAAAAATCCTACCCACACTATCATTTTAGTTCTGATCTGTATTTCATGTTTTCCAAATGTTATGTGCTACATTAATTTCAAATATTATTAATTTTTTAACAAAAATATAAAGGTTTAATAGTGTTTTATTTATAAATTACAGTTCTGATTACATTTTAAAATAAAGGTTTTTTTTAAATATTCATATAATTACATATTTTTCACATTAATTATATATATATGTAATTATATGATTATTTAAAAAAAAAATTTATTTTAAAATGTAATCAGAAACTTCATTTATAAATAAAACACTATTAAGGTGCCGATTCCGATCCTGTAAAACCCGGGTACGAATGGTCTTACGGAGCGTTTTCTCCGTACGACCCGTACCCGGGAATTCCACCTTACAGCAAGTACAATTCGTACAGAAATACCATTTCCGTACGAATCGTAAAAAACACCGTACGGCTAAAAAATACATACAATTCTGATCCTGGACAGCGTGTACGCGACGTCCGCACGGAGTCAGGCAGCGTTTTACGGACCAGCAAGTACTTTTTAAAAAAAAAAAAATTTTTAATATTTTTTATTGAAGTTGATTGGTGTCATACATATACTGATGATAAAATACGAAGTATATACAATGAGAGCCGAAATGAGGCACAAAAAAAAAAAAAAAAAAAAGCCTTCACATAGAAAATATCCTGCTTTCATCAATGAATATACACCGATAATAAATTTACAATTAACCATAGTACAGAAACAGACAAAATAAAGAAAATAAATAAATAATCAATCAAAAAAGGTCCCCCAAATTTTATCAAATTTCCTTCCCCCCCCAATCCTCAGAGCGTAACTTCGTTCACTCCTCTTAACTCTTCGCATTTTAGAGAGCCATTCATATATGGATGGAATTTGATTTGTACGTCAATTTTGAAGTAGCAGAGATCTAGCAACGGCCATGCAAATATAGACTAATTGAGCCAGTGATACAGATAGATTAAGGTGCAGATCAAAACCATAAAGCATCAAATTGACATTGACGGATATCTGAATATAACAATTAACTCTTAAAAAAACGAAAATTTCATCCCAAAATGTTTTAACCAAGCTACAATCAGCGATTACATGAGTCCAGTTTGCAGGGGCGAAGTTTAAACAGCGAAAACAGTTTGGAGAATAAGTACTATACATTTTGGATATCCCCGCGGGAGTGCGATACAAAAGCCATTTTCCAAAAAATAGCATTCTACGCCAATTGGCTCCCCTTAATGTAGAAAAATTCAACTTATTAATAGTACGCCATGTAGACACTGTCAAAACGTGATTTTCTTGCTCCCACCATTTTTTTACAGCTATGGAACCCAGATTCCTTTGTCTTGCTTGAGCAAGACAACGCTTCCACTCTCCCGGTTTCCTTACAAGGTTATAATTAAAAAAAATATCGTTATTTAATGGGGAGATTTGAGTAAATAATGTGGGAGCATATCGCTGCAAAAGTTGATAAATATGATTATAGGAGCCGATTAACAAAAAGTTTTTGGGAATGAGTAATCGCATCTCCGTCGGGGATATCCATTTTGCGTTTTGTAAAAAATCACCCACTGTGCTAAATCCAGCTTTAATCCAGTGGCCCATTAAATCAGAGCCAAGCGCCTGACCATCAAATGACAGTAGATTCATCAGCGGAGACGAAGAATGAAACAAAGATAAAGAATATCTTTTTAACATGGCCGTGCGTTTCCTAAAAAACCAGGCAATTATTTTGTACCTGACCAATTTAGGGGATTTAGTAACCTGGAGAGGGGGGGAAATCTGACTTTCCGAAAAAATTAAATCGGCAAAAAAACTAATAAAAACGTTGGAATTTGACCTTGGAGATTTAAATCGGGTCAAATACAGGGCAAAGTAGGCATCGTAATAATCTCTAATATTGGGTAATGCGAGACCACCATTATCCAAATCCTCATAAAGAGTATTAAACGCAATACGAGGCGTTTTATGTGCCCATACAAAGCGCGAAAATATCGATTCAACTTTAGAAAAAAAAATTCCCGAAAGAAAGCAGGGAATCGTTGAAAACAGAAAATTGAACAATGGTAAGATTGACATTTTAATCAGAGCGACACGGCCCAAGATTGACAATGGTAATTTATTCCAACGAGAAAGCATTAAGGCAACTTTCTGAAGAAGGGGTTCAAAATTAAGTTTGAAAAGGTCTTTAACAGAGGCTGTAAAGAAAACCCCTAGATATCTTTTGGGCTTATTATTAACACAACTCCTTAAGTCCGGGTGTAATTCAGGTTTATGGTTACCACAGATCAATATTTCTGTCTTTTTTTTATTGATACGATATCCCCCGAAAGTCTCAAATTCCTCAAAGAGTTGAAAAACCGAAACTTGAGACTGCACATCGGATTTAATAAGAAGCATAATGTCGTCAGCGTAAAGTTTAATTTTTGACATTGATGGAATCGGAGGCAAAATCTCAGTGCATTGCCGAATTGCAATTGCGAGGGGTTCAATAAAAAAGGCAAAAAGAATAGGTGATAGAGGGCAGCCCTGACGTGTACCCCGATTAACTAACACGGAACCCACTTTAGATGAATTAATGATAATATTGGCTTTAGCACCCGTGTAAAGATTGCGAATAAAATTGATAATAATTAATGGGATGTGAAAATATTGCAAAATAATAAAAAGAGTTTCCCAGACCACCAAGTCAAAAGCTTTTTCCGCATCAAATAACATATTTAGAGCTGGTATCGCCTGTGTCTGAAAATAATCCAGGGCTTCCGAAAGAAAATGAGTATTAGTCATCAATTGTCTGCCAGCAATAAACCCATTTTGATCTTCATGAATCAAATCAGGGGCAATATGGTTAAACCGAATAGCTAGTAATTTAGTAAGAATCTTATAGTCCGAATTTAGAAGGGTAATAGGGCGGTATGAATTAGGGTCCTTGGCGTCCTTCCCCTTCTTCAGAAAGCTGACCACCGTTCCCTCGCAAAACGAATCTGGAATAGAGTCTCCTGCGAGCATTGAGTTGATGAGTTGTATGAAAAGATCAGAGAAAGCGGGAAAAAAAACTTAAAAAAATTCAGCAGGTAGGCCATCTGGGCCGGGGGCTTTTCCTGATGGGAGTTCTTTTACTACCGATAGTACTTCTAGTAAGGAAAATTCGCTAACCATATTAGATTGCTCAGATTCGGAAAGAGAAGGAATCACCTCGCTTTCCAGAAATGCTTTCAGTTTGAAATGATCGATTTCATGCTGATAACTATATATTTTTTGATAATGAGAATGCATTATCTTACCTATCCCCTCAGAATCAGTCACATATTGGTCAGTGACTGGGCAGATTAGACCAGAGATTAAATTAGAGGCGGCTTGTTCTTTGGCCTGCCAGGCCAGAAATCTGCCTGTGAAATTTCTTTCTTCATAGATTTTCTGATTATGACAGCAGAAAAACGCCTCTCCTTGCTCGAATAAATATGAACGGAATTCGCGTTTAGCTTCATCCAGTTGATCTTTAATATTTCTAGAAGAATTTTGTTGACGTAGCACGCTTAGAGCCTGAATACGATGTTCAAGAGCGTTTTTTGAAGCCCTAGCGGCAATAGACGTGGCAGCGTCTTTTGTAATTATGAGTCCGCGAATAAACGCTTTTAAAGCATCCCAAATAATACTAAGGGGGGCGGTGCCAGTATTACGAACTATAAATTCTGCAATCAAATCTTTAAGTTCAGAGACCCATATCTCATCGCTGAGATATAATTTATTAAAAACCCATCTTTTGGAGGACCTTACAATATCCCCCAAAATAAATTCCCTAATGAGCATAGCGTGATCTGAGAATACATTATGAACCGTGTTAGAATAACCTAACCTGAGATTACGTGAAGCTAGGACAAAGTCAATGCGAGATGAAGACTTGAATCGACACGACCAGCAAGTATATTCTTTTTTAGAGGGATTCTCTAGACGCCAATGATCAGAAAGATCCAAAAGTCTTTTATAATTAGAGATGGTCTGAAAAATTTTAGGTTTAAGTTGTTTTTTTTGTTGGGATGATGAATCCAAATTAGGATTCATTAAAACGTTGAAATCGCCAGCGATCACAATATCCCCAGACACAGTCAATAAAGATTGAAACATCTCTTCAAAAACAATGGAATCATCATTTAATGGGCCATAGCAACTAAGAAAGATAAAAGGGCGCAGTCTATTTTTAACTCTACAAGAGACCCAACACCAACGCCCTGAGCCCCCAGATTCTGAGTGAATAATTTCCGCGTGTACATTCTTGTTTATGAATATCGCGACCCCCCGTTTAGATTCATTACATGATGCAAAGCACCGAAATGAAGCCCATGATTTAAACATAGAAAACTGATCTATCTTAACAGAGGAGATATGGGTCTTCTGAAATAAAACTACAGATGGGTTTTTTGCCTTAATCCAAATTTCAACCGCTCGTCTTTTCTTAATGTTATTTAACCCATTGACATTGACAGAAAACAATCTTAGACTGTCCTTAATTGACATCTTAAATTATCAAAATTATCAAAATATAAGGAATCGACTGCAGGCCTCAACTTGCACATATCTACTAACATAAAAAACCTGACATCATCAACTTCATTTTTTATTATTTCACCACAACCCTCCCACCAACCTACGTGACCACCCTCACCATCCTCACCCCCCCGAACCCCCCCACCCTCCCCACCGATGGTCGAACTTCTCCTTCCCACGCATACCATCGGATCCTACCCCTTGCCATCAGGGTGACCTGTCGCACCCCCTGGGCCCCCTGCATTCCGTGCTCTTCCTTGCTCAACTGATCCCTCCCCACTCACACCCTCAAAAAAAAAAAAAAAAAAAAGAGAAAGACAGAGAACAAATGCTCCATATAATGTTCCATATAATGTTCCATATAATTTCCTCTAATTTTTAACCTCAAGAAGAATTCGAGATTTCCCTGAGCAATTCCTGTGCTGCTGCAATATCGGATAGCATAAAGAATTTGCCTTTTACTAAAACTTTAAGCTTGGATTGTTGTGCTATTGTGGCTTGAGCTCCTTTAGCTTTAAATAATTGAAGCATCTGGACAAACTCTTTTCTTCTCCGGGCTGCAGAAGCAGACATGTCTGAAAAAATGCGGCACTTCACAGTTTCATTAACAAAAAATTGTCTTTTCTGAATTGCCGTAGAAAGAATCGTCTCCTTAATCCGTGTGTCAGAGAAATTTAATAAAATTGTCCGAGGGAGAGAAGAATTAGGAAAAGGTTGAGCAGGAACGCGATGCGCTCGCGTAATGGTCAAGTCACCCTCGTAATTAGGAATCACTTTAGTTTTTAGAAAGGAGGTGACCCACTGCAACGTGCTGGGGCCTTCAAGGCCCTCGGGAACCCCCACTATACGAAGGTTGGAGCGGCGATTATAATTCTCTAAGTCGTCCAATTTATTTTCGAGTGTACGTGAAGCGAGGGAGAGCTGGTTCGTATCCTTTTTAACCTTAATCATTTGATCCTCCAAATTGGAAATACGTGTTTCGGCTTCTTGGAGTCGAGGGGGGAATGTAGAAAAGAGTTCCTCCATTTTGTCCAAGCGCTGATGGATTGAGGCAAGCTCCGATTTCTGAAATCTCTTCAACTCGCGAACCTCATCGAGGATTAAATTTAACATATCCTTGACTGACATCTGAACCTCCCCAACGGTCTCGGTGTCTAGATCTAACACAGGGCTGAGATGGCTCACATTAGAAACAGACTTCGGTGGGGAAATTAGAGATTTGTCAGTGGTGGGCTCCCCTATACCTTGGGCTTCCAGAGTCAATCCGTCATCCGTAATTATTGGGGAGTGTAGAGAAGGCGTAGAGGATGCCGCAATGTTGGAGTTATGCAGAAAATTGGGAGGTTGAATAATTAAGGAAGAGCGGGCAGGACAGGCTTGAGCAGAAGTGATTTGACCAAGAACGGCGCTTTTCTTTTCGAAAAGAGGAAAGGATTTAGTACCCTTTAGCGCTTCCATGCTGCTAACCTGCGTGGGCAAAACATCCTGAGTAAGTGGAGAATGTGCCAGTTCTATAGAATGAGGAGCCCTTGAGTCTGAAACTTTAAACTCAGGAGACGACCAGCAAGTACGATTCGTACCTACAGCACTCCGCACGGCTATATTTTTACAGGAGCCAAAAAGTGCCGGAAAAGCTAAGTACGCTGCGATGCATGACGAAAAGGGAGCCTGCTACGCGACGTACACGTCATCACCCACATCATACGTGTCATCATGTACGGTGCGTACCCCAACATTGCATATGTACAGACCGTACCCCCCACCCCCGTATGTATGGACCGTACCCCCCACCCCCATATGTACGGACCGTACCCCCCACCCCTGTACGTCCGCACCGTACCCCCCACCCCCCGTATGTACGGACCGTACCCCCCACCCGCGTATGTCCGCACCGTACCCCAGGCGTACCACCCCACCCGCGTATGTCCGCACCGTACCCCAGGTCTACCCCCCCACCCACGTATGTCCGCACCGTACCCCAGGCGTACCCCCCCCACCCGCGTATGTCTGCACCGTACCCCAGGCATACCCCAATCCTCGGGTATGTACACATACGCGAGGTTTCATCTTATAAAAAAATCAGTGTAGACCCAAAATGTAGGAGAGCACTCAGACTGAAGCATATATATAGTGTTGCAACGTGACGTCACTGTGCACTACAGAGTTTGAGAAACCCTGGGAAAACTACCTAAAGGCCAGTAAATTCTCAAGTACTTGCTCCTTAGCCTTTTTTTCAATAAAGTCTTAACAAATTATATTTATTGTATTGTTCACACCTTTGTATACTTTCAGTGATTCTTTGTAATCAGACTGGCAATTTGTTGGCACCGTGTATCCCCAACCCAACAAACAGAACTTATCCATTCATGTGAATCTTTGAAATATACCAGTTTTGTACAGTTTCCATAACAGGCTAGTTTCTTTGACAATAGATATTACATGGATTCTTAAACTGAATCCCCTACATTGGGCACAAAATTCTATAATCCTCCCAGGATGGAAAATAGTGCTGGTCATATGTAATTGGTCCGAGCCTTTAGGATGATTAATACCTCACTTTATGAGGGTGCTAGACCAAGTACTGACTTAGGGCCTTATTTAGAGTTTTGAAAAGGGATACCTACAAATGGGGCAGATGTTCTGGTGGATTAAAGCCTATGGCATTAGTAATACAGTGGATGGGGTAGCCTACGTCTTTTAACGGAGTATACCATTCCCCAACTCTAAAGAAGTCCCAAAGTACACACTCTGAGTTTTTTTTTGGGTGTCCCTTCTGATTATGTACTCTTTGGCCCAGATTTACAAGATGATCACGCAGGGCAGTGCAGCAGCCGCACATGCTGTGCAAGAAAGAGAGAGAAGGAGAGCGTCATATTTATAGAAATATTGCATTCTCCTCCCCTCTCCCTAGCGCCAGTGCAGAAATGTGCTGCTGTGCGCCACAGACATACCTCAGGTCTAGCTCAGGTTTTCTACTGGAAGGATACCCTTCCAGTACAAAATACTATGCTTAGACTAACTTTAAACCTTTTCCCACTTTGTCTGTGTGCTGTACAGTGCAGTACACATGCAAAGTTGGAAAAGAAAGGAGAAAGCAACGCATTTCTCCTTCATAGAGCCAATTTAAAATTGGTGCTTTTTTGCCGCAAAACCCTGTCTACTTTTTTAAGTAAATAGGATTTTACGTCAAAAACCTTGGCTGGTTGCATGGGAACACCCATGCACCACCATGGAATGTGCCCTTGGTGCTAAGCAATGCAAGGTAGTGCTATGCACTGCTATGCGTTACTTTTAAGTGATTTTCCAATGCTAAACAGGTATAGAGCCGGAAAGTAAATTGGTAAAAAACGATTTAGCGTCAATTTGCATCACTTTTGTGATGAAAACACTCTATACAATCTTAGTAAATATACCCTATAGTGTCCACCAACTGGCAGTACTATCCTGGCAAATATACTACAGTTGAAGTTATTCCTTGGACCAGATCATAAATTCAAAACTCGGCAGAGGGTGGCATTCTGTTCGTTTCTTTGGAATGTATGGATATTGCGTGGTTGGCTATGTCCAGGACATTTTCTTTGAGGAGCATTGGAATAGGAGCTTAAGGGTAATAGCTCCCCATCTCCCCCCTCTTGATAAGGTGAATAACTCAGTTGAGGTATGGGCTTCTCTTGGATAAGCACGCCGGTCCAGAGGAGGTATACATATTCCCCTCTTGCCAGCTGGTAGGTCATTTACCTTAAAATAATCAATGTAACAGATTTCTTCTTCCAAACTATAAACATATGGACACGACTACCAGAGAGGGCACTGAACAGAAAATCTTACGTCCAAAACCTAAGTAATGTGAGCCGGCATGTGTTATTCTAATATGGAATATAGTTTTAATTTTTAAAAATTCATAAAACAGGAGACGTAGATGTGGAGATGATCAAATAAACCAAAAGCCAGGGTTGCAAAATTAACTAGTTATTGGGGCACTAGCTGTGTAGTAGTGAAAAGGGTAAAATTCCTCTGCAGCTTCTACATGTTATGTGCAGCAGTTTTTTAAATTGTTGGAAAATTGACAGAAACGTATGGCTTTGGGCTATATTTCTAATTTTCACTGGTGCTGTTATTAAACAGGTGTAATAAAAAGCAGGCTTGATAGGCCAAGCAGTGACTTTTCTCTTGCATTTCTGATTTCTGTGCATATATGTGAAGTGTGAACCTCACTAAAAAGCAATGGAGTGCTGTACCTGATTAAAGTGTACAAGACATGGTGGTGGGAGGCACTAGACCTATTGGGGAGAAGGGATCTCCAGGACAGGAAGTGATTGGCAGTGGAATTGCACTCTGAATGGATACCTCTTATGTGGCGATTGCAAAGAAGATCTGCCACATTGGGTTTGCCCCTGCAACGGTCTTACGATGGAACGGAGTTACCAAGAGCTACTTTCAATCACAGAGGTCTATGCACACGGAGACAGGCTGTGCTGGCCTGCTTCGGTCCAGGGTACACGCAGCTGAACTGTCGGTCTGTAAAGATTCTTACAAATGTGGGCACCAGGGCCGAACTGGCCGTAGCGGGCACCGGGCGTTTCCCCGGTAGGCTGTGTGGGTGGGGGCCGGTTTTGGGCCCCTGGGGGGCCGTTTTTGTTACCGGGGTCGGCAATATTGGCCCCCTGTAACAAAATCGGCCGAAACTGGGGGGGGCCAGCTGAGCAGTTTGCCAGGGCCGGTTTCTGTTCCCAGTCTGACCCTGGTGGGCACGAAAATGGCAGCTAGGGACAGACAAGCTCTAAACTCTTCCCGCGCTAAATAGCAGACGAGCCCTGCATCGAAACCCATTGCTCTTTACGCACGTTAGAGGATCATCCAGCAAAACAATGTTTCAATACTCTGATCTCCACAAAATTCAGAAAGGCTTCTGCAAGAACTGCAAATATTGTTCTACTGCCGCAGGTTCTGAGCTCAACGCTGTCTAAAGGGAGGCATATGCATCTAAACTACACAGCTGTACTGAAGCTCGTCCTGCTGCTAACCCACTAATGAACTGAATGGGCAGCTATATCAGTTAAGGAGTTTTACCAATGATGAGGGTCTGACAGAATTTTTAACTGCACAATACGCACTTTACTGAATTTTACGGGTGGCTGCACTTCATGTTACGCATTGGCATCACCCGCCATTGGAATCAGACTCGCACACTGAGTAACATATCCACAAGCACTGTGGATGAGGGAGGGAATACTCATCAGAACTCGCCCACTTCAACATTTATAGAGCTGCTCTTACATTAGCTGTACATTATGGTTTTAATGTATTTATTCAAACTTTTCATCATCGGCAGCTGTTAAATAACTATATAAGATGTTACACACTTTATTGGTCTTTACTGCGGCTGCACTCTAAGCAATGCAGTGCATCATCAGCCATTGAACTCAGATTTGCACACTGAGGGGCAGATTTACAAGCCCCTTGTGAAGCTTTTGCACCGCTGCTGCTTCACTTTTGTGACGCAGTGGCGGTGTAAATAATGTGCCACGTGCACCACATTTACAACGTGACGCATCTAGAGAGATGCATCACGTTGTAAAGTCCTGTGCCACATTATACCTGCGTCAGGTATAATGTATGCAGGGTGGGCGTTTCGACGCAAGAAAGCCTCGTAAAAGTGACGCAGTGAAATCTACAAGATTTCATTGCACCACTTCTATGACCCTACTGCGTCAATACCTGCTTGAAGCAGGCGTAAGGAGTGACGCAGCACAATATGTATAGGCCTTCCTGAGCATTGCTGGATTTGCATCGTGCTTGCAACATGACTCCAGCAATGTGTGACCTTTGCGCCAACAGATGAGTGACGCATCTGTCAATCCTTGTGCCATGGTGAGCTAAATTGTAAATATGACGCAACCATGGTATCGCAAGGTTTTTTTTAGACGCAAGTAAACTGACGCATCTCTACTATGATGCAGAGGTGTGTCAGTTCTTGTAACTCTGCCCCTGAGTACCTTGTGAGTTACTAATTACCCAGACATTAGAATTAATTCATAAATTTAAGGAATTCCATATCATTTAAGATATACGTGCATATCTTATAATGGCCCACTAGCACATCATGGTGCTACTCCATCCTCATACTGAACTTCTGGAAAAGACCACCGTAGAAAGCAAGATGAAGGTGCAAATTACAGCAGCCCTCTCTCCTAAACTGAGCTTTATTGATCATTCCATTCTGGGGGAAATTGGGGTTATTGTTACTAAACCGTTTTCATTATAGGGATAATATTGGCCCTGCAAAGATATAACCGTTTGATCTCTTTTAGCATACTCGAAACCTCTGTACTATATGCACTGCTATCTCACCATTGGGGCTCTTTACTTTCATCATCAATTGGTGCCTTTAACTGACAGAAATAAGGGGTTGAGACACATCCACTTTCCTAATCCCACAGTGTTGCATTCATCATTTTAACAAGCCGTCAACAGTGCCAGATTTGCAAATAGGCAAAGTTGGCACCAGCCTATGGGCCCTTCTCCTTTTAGTGGCTCCTTGACAACGGATCAAAATAATATTGATTTGCTCTTGAAAGAAATTTACAATCAAGCTTTCTTAAATATTGTTTCCAAAAGATAGAAAAAAAGTGAATCAACTGAAAGAGACAAAACTTTACATTAAAGAATCTATAGAGAAAATACTGTATTAATGTAATGTGCTCAATAACAATTTAAAGGACATAAACCAGAGACATCAGATTCAAATAACAGTTTGTCTCTTAAAAGCTCGTCTTCTGGCAGCTGTCAGTTTGTAAAATAAATCCGGTGCATTTGGTATTAGATAATTTCACAGGGGTGTGGGCAGAATTTCGACTGCCTAGGCGCCTCCACAGGGTTTAATCCAGCATTGGGCATCGATATGATGATCAAAGTGATTCTATCATTAGTGGCCTTTAATGCAGTGATTAATAATAGGTGCCCCTGCTATAGGTTATGGGTTTGTTGTTGTGCTGCCCACCCGCATATGAACTTACATCTTGTTCACAGACCAATCCACCAAAGCCCTGGAGGATTCCTGCCTGTTATTTGTACGTAGGGCTTAAAACAGTTGTTGTAAACTTTTGAAGATGGGGTTTACTGAGGCACTGACATTTGTGCTTGCCTGGTTGCTCAAAACAATCATTACAAAAATAAAAACACTACTGTTGATGGTGGGAGGTCAGTTCAAGCCCTTGCAAATATTATACAAATTACAAACAGGTATTAGCAATGTCGTTTTGTTGCAACTGTGAAATGTATTGGCTCTATTATGCTTTTTCTATCCTATATAGCCACGTCCACGACTATCATCTTGGAACAAGTTGCAGTAAAATATTACAAAATACTTGAAAGATGTCTGTAACAGATGTGCTCACATCCAAGTTGGCCCTTTTTAATGTATTTTGTTTTATTTTAACACAGCTGGTTCAAAGATTGTCCCCATGGATGCCTGCGTAGTTGGGATGGCCATGTTTGAATGGGTTTGTTCAACCTAACCCAAAACCCATCTGGAGATGCCCAATCACCTCTGTGCACATGCAAACTCATTGGTGCCCATTTCGTAATGGTTAAAAAATGATTTTAGGACCTCAAGGTGGGCGGCGAATACTTCAAAAGAAAAAGGGAATAAGGGACGAGTGGGAAGAGTGGAAGGGAAAGAGATGATAAAGAAAAGAAGCAAGGAGAGATGGAGTGAAAATACTCCCTGGAGCACCTGAAAGCATGATCTGACATCAACACTGGAAGAAAACATCATCCATTCAGAACAATGTGAGACTGAAATTGTCGTGGGTGGGACAATCTAAAGAATAGGGAGGAAAGCAGGGAAGTGAGTGATACAACAAAGCCACCCAAGCATGAGCAAGGAGCTGACCCAAAGCCCACTTTAAGGGGTCAATTCCGATGTCGTTCAGAAGGGCTCTGAATCAGATTTGGGTTTGCAGAATCCGATCCGGATCCCTTGTTTCCGAACGAATCGTACACACTTCCCAACGACCGATTACAATGCCTGGAAACTGTTTGAGCTGTCTAAACCAGTTCCGAAAGGCATTTGGACAGGTAGTGACTTTTGGAGCTGAATCGTACAGCTCTATGGACTCGGTTTCCGAGTGAGATAGTACGATATCCAATTAATACAACCGTTCCAAATCGGTTTCTCCGGAATGAATCGGCTGCCGGAATCTGTCTATTTGGGCTCATAGCAGGCCCCCTTCACCCGGGGCCTTCCAAATTGGGGCCGTGGGGGCACCCAAGGGACCCCCCTTTCCAACCTTGCACAGTGTGGCAGGCACCATGGGGTGGGTGCCCGCCACAGGGTGCAAGGTTTTCCCTAGCCAACCCTTTTCCAATGGGAGCCTGTGTTCTCATTTGGAACAAAGGCTCCCATCGAAGTCAATGGGAGTCCATTTGACTCGTATCCGGGAGCATCCGGATACATCCAAATCGATTGATTGGACTCCCCTGATCGTCTGGAAAGCATTCTGGACCCGATTCGGTCAGAATGCTTTCCAAACGACATCGGAATTGACCCCCTAAGTGTATGCAGTACATTTGAAACAATTGGTCATGCCAACAGATAGCTAAACCTGACTATAGCTGAGGGCTAAAACAGGATAAGGTTTTGCCTTGTGATACGAGCTTGTAATATGAATCTTTTTAGCAGGGCTGTGTGGACTCTCATATCTTATGGTAATAAGGCCTTCATTTAGAGTTTGGTGGACAGTGTACTTCCCTTCCAAACCCTCGGTCCACATGCCTCATTTAGAGATGGCAAGAGTTTATGTATTTCGTGGAATACTTTCTCCGAGGACCCAAAGGAGTAGGAGCCTTTGGAGGAAAGCTACTGCATCATCTACAATAATTAGGGTGGCTGATGTAATACTTTATATTCCTGTACGTCACTGGCAGGAAAAATCAACCAGATGGGTGCATTCAGTCTTTCATGTTTCCGATGTCAATAAAATTGAATCAGGCAACAATAATCATCTGTTCGGTGCCTAGATACCTCATCGAGTGAATGTGTGCTTTATGAATACTTAGGGGCAGATTTACAAGCCCCTTGCACCAACTTTATGCCACCGTTGCGTCACTTCTGTGACGCAGCGGTGTCGTAAACAATGCAGCATGATGAGACATATTTACAACGTGACGCATCTAGGGAGATGCGTCACATTGTAAAGCCCTGTGCTACATTATACCTGTCAGGCATAAGGTATTCAGGGTGGGCTTTCCTTCGCAAGGAGCCTCGTGAAAGTGACTCAGTGAAATCTACAAGATTTCACTGAGTGACGTTTACGATGCCACTGCGTCAAAACCTTGAGCCTGCTTGAAGCAAGCGTAAGGAATGAGTAGCATGGTCGTAAAAGGCATTCCTGACCATTGCTGAAGTTACTTTGTGCTTACGACACGACTGCAGCAATGAGTTGCCTTTCTGACAAAAGATATGTCACACATCTGTCTGTCTTTGCCCCACAGTGCGCCGCATTGTAAATGCGGCGCATCCATTGTGGCCCAAGGCTATTTTTCCGTCACTCAAATGAACTGGCGTATCTCTGCAAATATGCAGAGATGCGTCAGTTCTTGTAAATCTGCCCCTTATATTCGCATGATGTAGTTGGCATGATGAATCAGGTGGTTAATTTGCTTTCAGTCGAGAAGCTCTATTTGTCTTGAGGGTTTATTTGTGTCTGTAGGTCATGTTGAATTCGAAAACGATTCAAAGTTCTTGGCCTCTTGATTCTGTGAGTATTTTCTGCTCCAATTATGGGTCTTCATTTATTGAGCTTTCCTGCTGGGTTTCATTTAATTTGCTCTGTCTGTGTTCTTTGCATAACCCAATTAAGTAAATTGCCATGCAAATAATGCTGTTCAGTGTCTTCCTAGTGAGAGAAATATGTGTTTATAATTTCCCCCATCAGCATGGCACTCACAATGAAAGCATCGTTTTCCCTCAGAGTGAAGGAGAAAGAGCAGCTTAGACATTGAACACACAATGTACACACAAACACCTCGAAGGTCATGGTTTGTAGAATGATGAAGAGGCAAATAGAACTGAAAGAGGGACCCCAAAGAAAGATAATTTGTGCTTCACATACATATATACGAGTTTACCTATTCAATTTGTCATTCCTTTGTGCAAGGTGCTCATGGAATTAGCCTACATAACTCAATTTGTTAAGGCACGCGTGAACATACATTTAACATTTAGATCTGCTTAGTTTTAAAGAATTTGGGGTCAGACAATGAAAGTTGATATGCTGGGAAAATTTAACTTCTGGAAATCTTCAAGCAAATCCAACGGATCGGACCATTGATAGGGTGGAAGTATGGGGAATAACATAAAAAGGTGACATTGCTTGACTGTTTACAGGATCATTTTAGGTGTTCTTCAAGTATGAGGAGTTCAGACAGACCACAATTCGATCTCCGGCACATATACATATTACATATGGGATCCCAGACACCTATCAGTTGAGGCTGTCAATCTTCCCACCAGTCCTGAAGAAGACCCGCCTTTGACGTACAATAAGCTACGCATATACAAGGGTCGAAACGTCGACGTGATCATCACCCTAGTCCATGCAGTCTCTCTGACCTAAATACAATATAATATTAGATTTGTGTATTCATGCGTCAATACGTGGACAGGAAAAGGAATAATTTGTTGTTTTCTTTATTCTTTGTGACATTTATGTTGGTTATATATGTAGAGCACTTTGTACTTCACCTATCACCATAAGTCACATATCTTGCACTTTGGTCACTGTTATTTCGCCATATTTGTATGGCTTTTTTGACAGATTTATCATACAGCTGGAGTGAAGTATTTCACACCAACTCCAAACCTCCAGAAGAAATTATATTAAAGTCCCTCAATCTCGCCTTCAGGGAAAAAGGATCAGAATTCCTACACAGGGGCAATGGTTTTAAACAGGAACAATCTGAACCACTTACTCTTTTGCTTCTCAGATTCCTTGGATCTCGCTGTGCAACAACTACCTTTCAAATGATGTAGTTGTATTAAAGAAGGCGATTTTGCCTAGCCTAATGGCTCCACCCTGTGGAATGGATTGGGTGGTACCCCCACCAGGCAATGGACCTCTGTGCTCCACACCTAGAAGGAGTAATGGGCACGTCCCCTTTGGACTGGAAGGCCATCCACGCCCTTAGTAGTCTGAGGAGACCTGCCAGTGCCCCCTGCACATGCTGCAACTTTTGCATTTAAACATGTCGGCCTACTTTCAGATAGTGTGCAGCTTGAAGCTGCCTGTTTCATATTAATTTGATGCTAATTGATGCAGTGATCTAAAGAGGCAGCTTCACTTGCATGGGGCATATTCCTTGTGAATGAGGCCAGTCCCATTCTTGGCTGTGCACCTGTGGTGATAGCAGTTGTTGTCATCACTGACAGTGGAGAACAGTGGAGAACTCCTCCCAGCTTGCGTCACGCTTCTCATCAGTGAGATTTTCACAATGGGTGGTAAGTATGGCCACATTACGTGATGTAGGCGTGATGTAGGCGCTCCTAAAATAAAGGCTCAGGCTTTTTTTATGTCTACACACCTCTCCATTGGATTTGCATCCTTACAAACTCACTGATGTTGAACACCACGCGACCATCAACACGAGACACTCAACTCATCCGTCCTGACTACGGTACTCTGATTCATATTTATTTGAAGCAAACCCTCTCAGTTGTCAGTAGGTCTATCAGCAACCTAAGGATCCTACACGGTCCTTTATAAACTTCTAAAACCCATATGATACCATTAAACCAAGAAACGCAATACACCGATACATTAAAGTTAACCTTTTTTCAGTAGATCAAGTTTTCTCAGAAACGTTTTGCACATCTCCTCAAGGAACATTTGTGAAGTATTTTACAAGGATAAATGTCCTTCTTACCCTCTTAATGTTACCAGACAGCCGCTGTCTGGTAATTGAGATCACTGCATCCCTAGGCAGAGTTAAGGGGAGCATGATGGGCCTTGTCACGACCTAACACATTTCCAGAATGCACTCAATACGCCCCGAAAATTAGCAAGTCTTGAGATCATTGGAAACACCTCTAGGATTCAGCACCGTCCCAATTTGGGCGTTGTGCCCTATGGTAAGTGCCCCACTCAGCCTTTTTTTTGTATATGTTTACACCTTATGGAGTCCTTCTTCCAAGTGCTTCACAGTTAGCTGCATGCTTTGCTGAATTCGGGAATAGGTGTCCTTTGTAGTTCTTCTTGGATGGTAACAGGTGGACCAGCCAGGCCTAAGGTCTGTAGGGAAAGCATTTCACAAGTTGGACCTTTGGTATTGACTTTGAAGACTCGCGTGGGTGCACATCTAATTGTGAGCGATGTCCGCGCGATTAGTTGTGGAGAGTGCTAGCAGAGTTGCATTAGTTAGAGCTTCAGTTGTATACAAAAACCCTTATGCCATAATATCAAACTCTAAACATTTTTATTTGCTTATTAACACTGGACAGGTTATGAACAATAATGGGCAAAGGTCAATTTTCATCAAGTGATATTTACGTTTTCAGTATGTTTTTGTGCTCCTTTCCTGTACATTTTTGGTCTACCTCTGTGGAAAAAAACTCGACATTCACTTGCAGCACTACATATTTAATTACTTAAATCCCTAAATAACCTATCGGATTTGAATTAAATTATTAATGAACATAACAATAACAGTTTGGAAATCTCCTCCCATTTCCCAGGATCTCCAATCCTCGCCATAGATATGGGTGTCTTGGGTTCAAACATATCTATTTCTTGTTGCTGCTTTAATTACAGGGTGACTTAGCACCATTGGGCTCTGGTTGAGAAGAAACTACGTTACAGAACATTGACGCAGCACTGGGAAGACGTGTTGGTTCTGACATGTCGCACCAAGGTTATCTTTGTTTAATTGGTCCAATAATGGGGACTTCAGAATGGAACGTATAGGAAAATGGACCAAGACAGCTGTAACATATGCCTCTAACGAAATGGACCTGAGAAGCTACATGGGTTAACAACTGTTGAAATGCACCCATATGCCTTAACTTACAGGGCGATGCTAACTTCAGCACTTAGAATTGGAATAGCGAGATTTTTTTTGTCTGTCTTAGTGCACAACCTTTATGCTGTTTGTGCTAAACAAAAGAGAACGTGTACACTTCATGCTGAAACTAAGACACAGGCTCCACGTGAAATCCAAATTACATATATAAATCCTACACCTCACATGCGATTGCTTGGCCGATAGCACGCTGTCATACCTCTATTACACGAAGCTTCTTGCGGTACAGCAAATGTTTATTGTGCTTTTCAGTTCCATGTCTGCCTGAAGCTGTGGTCGGTGGACATCAAGGTTGCTCACAGTAATAGACCACAGAGCAAAATAGCATGCACCAGTGGATAAAACATAGGAGGTGGGCACAAGGAACAGAAAAACCTGAGAGGGGACTAAGTACAACCTCAGACCTGCCAGACTCCCACCGTGTGCAAGAGAAGGTGAGGCCTTAGTGTTGAGTGGGGAAAGGGGTGGGGCTTTAAGTGCGTCAGTGCCTTCGTTGCCACAGACATTCATTGAATGGATGGGGCCAGAGGCGCAACCAGAGCCAAACTTCGGGGGGAAGGGGGTAATAAACATTTCGGGGGGGGGGAGATAAGTCCTACAGCAATAGGCAGAGTGGAGCTGCAGGGGCTCTAAGAAGGGGTGAAAACACAACAAAGCCTTGTTAACAAGTAAATGGTCTTTTAAAGACCTGTGAAATACTCGGGTGCGGCTGCAATAAGACGGTCGCCAGCCCGGGAAGCTGTCTCAGCCCGGGCTGACACACACAGCAGGGGGGGGGCTGAAGCCCTTTGAACCCAATGGCGTTGTGCACCTGGATGGGCCGGCCATATGCCTATCACTGGGAAGGTAGACACTACTAACCTCCCCGGTAAAGCCACCTTTAATATTGTAAGCAGTTCATCAAACTAAGGATCCTAATCAGACTCTGCAGAGCCTCTCCGAACAAGTTAGAAACATGGCTCATCTGGTGCTCAGTGTGTGATATCGGCACTTCATCAAGTGACCATGTGCATGGAGCCAATATTATGGGACACAGAGGGACATATTTACAAGGGAATGGCGAAACCATTCTGAAAACCACCCCTGCGTTTCCCCTAGCACTGGCGCTAAATCTAGCTGTCTAGTGCCAACACAGGCACCCTTGCACCATAGTGCAAGGGTGTCTGCGTTGGGGGAAATGATCGTTCCTGAGCAGGAAGGTCTCCCTTCCCGCACATAAACAATCCAGAATGGCGAATTGTAACTTCTATGTATACTGCTTTGTGCAGCACACATAGAAGTTGCAAATCGTAATTTTTTTAAATGATCGTTTATGTGGAGGAAGGGTCACCTTCCTGCACATGAACAATCATTCATGACGATTTACTGTTACTATGTGTGCTTCACAATGCAGCACACATAAAAACAGCAGAAACGAGGAGAAATAAAGCATTTCTCCTCTTTTCGCCACGTTAAGACCAGGCTTTCTCTGATCCCCATTTTGGAGCTGCCTCCTATTTATGCTACCCTTGTAAATAGGGGGCAGCGTCAAAATCGATGAGTGTTGCGGTGAAACGCCAACCACCATTGCACGCCTCTTTCATGCTAAGTATATAATGAAAGGGGGCCTTATTCACAATGCGGCGTTAAGCCGCATTTAGTGGCTTGACGCCACCTTGTAAATAAGGCGAACAGTTTATCGCCACAGGAACGTCAAAAAGTGATGTTACCGTGGCGATAGGGGCTTGTAAATATGCCCTAGAGTGTGCTGTGTGAGTTGGAATGTCTGTAGTCTAACTCACTAGGTTTGAGTTTCAATCCTTAAAGCACAGTTTCACAGATTTTGAGTGAATCGCTATTCATAAAGCACAGTCCCTTGCATCACACTCTCTCATATAAAGCTCTTTCCCTTTGTTTTGTTCAGTGTTTCTTTTGATTCTTCCCCTGTAATTCCCCACTGTCTCTTTGCACTGGCAGGAGGCATGGTTCTGCACATTTTCTCAGCAGGAACCCTTCACTTTTCTCATAAACAGAAGCGTCTTTTCTAATCCCGCCCATTTCCCTTAATCTGTTTGACTTCTTCCCAATCTGAAGTAAAGTCATCCTCACCCGGATCTTGTCAAGATCCAAGATGAGAGATCAAGGCCAAGAGTCCAGAAAAGTGTGATATGACGGGCTTTGAACCGGAAGTGATAGTGCACCACTCTGTCATGTCATGGGGACCGTTGAGACGGCCTACCAGTGAGACTCTGCTTAATGGAGTGTGACTCACAACCAGAAAGAGAGATTGTACAATTGGTTGCTGTATTCACATATGTGAGTGAGTGAAACCAAAGCATGGACTCACAACTGGCAAGTGGAACTGTGCTTCCAGATGTAAGGTTCAGTTTCCGTGAGTGCTAGTGAGCTCCAATGGTCTCAAGAGATGACACTCACTCACAGTTAATAACGCTCTGCAACAAGGTGTGGGACTTCCACACAACGAGCAAGACTGTTCTCCCTCCTTGTTTCACTCACAACAAATTAGTGAGGCTGTACATAAAGGTGTGGATCTCACACCCAATGAGTTGGGCTGAGTGCCAAGATACAATTCCGACAATGTGTGACATAGTGCTACAAGACGTGTGATTTGTGCACTTCACGATGTGTGATTCACACCAAATGAGTGC